>NW_024096622.1:945000-3345000 GCF_016545835.1 Crotalus tigris | reverse complement strand
CAAACTGATGTGCACGATGAGGCAATGCGCTGTTACAGGGCAGCTTCATTCCCAGGTGGGAGATTTTTTTGCCGAAGGAATTTCAAACCTTGTAAGATGTTATGACACATGTCTCAATTTGAATGGCGATTATGTCAAAAATTAATGTAATGTTGTAGTTTTCTAATGTGTATAATAAAAATTCTGTATCTGCAAATGTCTGTCATTGATAACCAAATCGAGGTTTATTTCCGAATTGCCCTCATATTTTGCCAAAGGCCCAGTGCAGACATCCAAGCCACAATGTTTGATTAATGTAAAGAGATATGCCCATACACAGGCTTACAATAATGTCCAGAGGTACCCATTTGGCAAAAAGCAATACATATACAAAGATGCCTTATGCAGAATTACCTTAAGCTCTGATGAAATAAAGGTATGTTAGTTGGTAGATCAAAGTATAACAGAATCTACCACTCACCCAACTATTTTCAAAGTTGTTTGTAGATTCCCACATCTATTTTAACTCAGCTTTCAATTACAGCTAAAAACTAACTATATATTTAGGAACTATATTTTTAGAAAAACTTATTCTTCTTGCAAAACATCTGATGATGAACAATGAGCTGATTCAGAGTTGTGATCCCATTTTTTTGCTTAAGAAACTTTTGCCTATGAACCTCCCAAAAAAGTTTTACCTACAATTTCCAATTGCGATTATCCCATAATGTCAGTTTCTAGTGAAAAGTAGGATCAGATTTAGGGCTCCTTCCCAACATCATCTATATACTGGGTTTATCAAAAGTCAGACCAACCACAATATGTTTTATTACTTTTTATATTCAAAGAAAATATTACTGTGCTTAATGTACATCAAAATACTAAGGAAGTGTTTAGATGAAAATGACAACCAATTAAACATTTAATGTAATTTATATAATAAATTATCTATAGGATCTCACTTTCGGTACACCCTGTATATTTTGCATCTTTTAAAACAGGAAGAAAGTTCCAGCCAAGATATTAAAGAGGGTAGTAATAATATTCTAATTGTGCCTGTAATGTTTTTTATTAATCATTTAAATTTCATGAAGCACAAGAAGTCATAAAGTAAGTACAGTGGCATAAGAAAAAGTCAAGAAAGTTAAAATATAAAGAATGGTTGCTGGAATTGGATATGTCTAGTTTAATGAAGAGAAGAACTAGGGGTGACATGATAGCAGTCTTCCAATATCTCAGGGCTTACCACAAAGAAGAGGGAGTCAAGCTATTCTCCAAAGCACCTGAAGGCAGGACAAGAAGCAACGGATGGAAACTAATCAAGGAGAGAAGCAAGCTAGAACTAAGGAGAAACTTCCTGACAGTGAGAACAATTAACCAGTGGAACAACCTGCCTCCAGAAGAGGTGAATGTTCCAACACTGGAAGTTTTTAAGAAGAGACTGGACAGCCATTTGTCTGAAATGGTATAGGGTTTCCTGCCTGAGCATCTCCAAGGTCTCTTCCAACTCTGTTGTTGTTGTTGTTGTTGTTATAAAATCCCTATCTTTGTGTGAAAATCATAATTGTTCCCATTTCATAAGAACTTTCTCCATAATGTATCAATCTGCTTAAAATAACTTACCATCATAGAAACTTTAACAATATATATCAATCTTGAAGCAACATTAGTTTTAACACTATTTATTTTTTCTCATAAATTCATGTTGATTTTTACCAATTTGTATATATCTGCATTAATTTGAGATGGACATTTAGAATATTGGCTTTTATCAACAAAAAAAATCTCTCTGGAAACAATTATTAAAGGTTTTTTATATGTTGGGGCCCATTTTTTACAAACATCCATATAAAGTACAAATATAAAGTACTTCAGAACACTAAGAATTATTAATAAGACAAGGAATGTCAACACACAACAAGAATTTATATTTGACACTGGTTATCTTAATATCTCAAATTCCTTCAATTGTATAATAAAATAGGCCAGTCAAATTAAGGAGGAATCAGGACATTCTAATCAACAAAGAAAATATTTCAATTAGGGTAGCCAGCTAACAAGGTCAGAATACAACATTTTAATAAAATAAACAAAAATGAAAGTAAAATTATAATTAACTGGCACATGTTTCAAAAATTTAAACTGTACAATATCAAAGTTTTGATCATGAACACAAGAACCATCGCCAAATCCACTTGATTTGATTTTATACTAATCCAGTGTTTTCTGATGCTTGATGTAAGGAAAACAGCCTAGTTTTAAATACCAGAAAAAATAAAGAGATCATTGTTAATTTCAGAAAAGGCAGGCACAGCTACACTTCTCTGTGCATTAATGATTCACTAGTGGAGATGGTTACCAGCATCAAATTCCTGGGTGTGCAGCTAATGAGTAGGCTGGCTTGGTCGCTCAACAGCGAGACACTGGTGAAGCGGGCACAGCGGCGCTTGCATTTTCTGCATCACATGAGAAAAGCACATCTTCCTTCTCCTATCCTTACCACTTTCTACAGGGGAACGATTGAGAGCATCCTGTTATATAGCATCACAGTCTGGTTTGGAAGCATCAGTGCTTCAGACAGGAAGGCGGTGCATAGAGTGGTGAGGATGGCCGAAAAGATCATTGGCAGTTCCCTCCCTCCCATCCAGGATATAGCACAGAAGCGTTGCTTGAGCAGGGTCCGTAAGATTATCTGGCACACTACACATCCTCTTCACAACCTGTTTTCCTTGTTACCTGGGAGGAGGCTTTGTGGTATCCGTAGCAAAACATCTAGATTCAGCCATAGTTTCATTGCATACAGCATTAACCTTGTGAACTCTCAAGCTTCCTCCTTCCGTTATATATTCAGGATGGACAGTATTTAATATTTATTTGTTATGTATATGTAGGAATATGAGTCTATACATATGTTGTACATAATATGTTTAGGTGTGTATCATGTATATACACCTTTGAGAGTGGGCAACTAAATTTCATTTTTGATGTGTGTTGCTATGCCCACAGTAAAAAAATGACAATAAAGGTTATCTTATCTCATCTCATCTCGCCTCGTCTCACCTTATCTTTTTATAATACCTGATTGGCCAAGATCTGGTAAGTAATATAGTAATAAAGTAATGCAGTTTGAAATCTTCAAACCAAGGTACTTGTCATTTGTGCTCTTGCCTTTTTAGATCATTAGAAGATCCAGCTCTATGCAAGAATTGTAAAGATGAAATCTTTCTTCCACAACTTTGTTATATTAATGATACAACACAGAGCAAAACTGCATACATCTTTGAACATAAAGTATTATTATTAATAAAATATCACAGCAATTTCAAATAAATACCTGACACTGTGGCTATCTTTAGCTGCCTTAATTGCCTGAAGATGTGAAGCAATTGCAGAGAGGACTTCTATATCAATCCGATTGAATTCATCAAAACAACACCATGCTCCAGACTGAACAAGCCCAAAGAACAATGTTGCCATTATCTTAAATAAAGATAAAGCATAGCAAGTGAGGAATAAAGTCTCATGAAATTTATCACCAAGCTCAAAAGTAAAACAGCTATATCTGCCTGTGTAAAACAGTTACTTATACATGTACTTATGGAAAAGTTTTATACACAGTAAGTCCTTTTAAAAGCCTGCTTTTTGTCTAGTACTGCTCATTGCATTGTTTCTAAGGCTGCACTCAAGAGTCTGGGTAGCTTTTGGCCTGTTCCATACATCATTGAGCCTTTGGTTCTGCCTCAAATTGACATGACCTCTGCTAGCATCCCTTGTAGCCTTGCCCTGGTTATTTGTTCTACAATTGTCCTTATTTAATGGTGTGTTGCATATTCGGTGGCTTTTGCCATATGCAAACTAGTGTCAGGCACAAATAACTTGGAGCATTCATAGAGTTCAAAGCACAGAAGAGTTTATTAATTTACCTCTATACAAGAATCTAGTTAACTAATGGTCAAAGCCAAATTGTGCTAGATAAAGGTCAAAGGAATTCATGGGGAGCTGGACTTAGGCCTTTTGTGTCAACGCAATGACTCCAAACTGTTGATACATTTATCCCTCTCTTTCAGCTCAGTCTGCTCTTCTCCTTGTATGCTCAGGGTTTCATCTTCTCAACACCACTAAAACATCTCTCATTGCCTTTATGGGTAGATTGCCAGGGTAAAGAAGTATAGCATTATTAAATAGGAATAAGCCAGAGACCAGGAAAGTGTCTAAGGCACATATGAGTAGTCATACTCAAATAATAAATTAAAGAATTTAAACAAGGAGTGGCTATATATCTAGGGAAATTCTCAGTCATCCAGGTCATAGTCATCTATAGTTGTGCTTTGTTTGGAACTTCCTCCTTCCACCTAGATCACAGGTCGGCAACCTGCGGCTCCGCAGCCGCATGCAGCTCTTTGAGCCTTCCCCTGTGGCTCCCAGCCTCCTCTGCCATTTGCAGAGAGAGACAGAGACAGAGAGAGGCAATTGCGCTTCCCTGCTTCTCTCTCTCTCTCTCTCTCTCTCTCTCTCTCTCTCTCTCTCTGTGTGTGTGTGTGTGTGTGTAAAAGAGAGTGCACTCACAGTGTTCTCCGAGGAGCTGAAAAGCTTACTGGGCGGAGCTCCTCCCTTTGCTGCGTCTCTGCAGGAAGCAGGAAGGGCAGGAGAGAGCTAGCTAGCCCAGCTAGGCTGACTCAGGAATTCTGGGAGTTGAAGTCCATGAGTCATAAAAGAGACGAGGTTGCTTATCCCTGAGCTTGTTGGACAACAGCTTGAAGCTTGCCAGGTGAGCAGCAGATAGGAGGGGGGGAGAAAGAGAGAGAGAGAGAGGGAAGGAGAGAGAGAGGGAGAGAGAAGAAAGAGAGAGAGAAAGAAAGAGAGTGGGGGGAAGAGGAGTGGCAGACCAAGGGCAGATAGAGAGGGAGGGAGGGAGAGAGACAGATCCTTTTGACATCTAAAATGAAGATAACACTGCATATATCCTTTTTTTACCTGTGTGTGTATGTAATTTTATTCTCTTAAAGCATTCTCTTGGTGATCATTGTTTTAATAGTATGGATATTCCCAAGAGTGATATTTTTACTTTTATTTTTAATGTGTGTGTGTGTGTGTGTGTATATATATATATATATATACATACACATACACACACACACACACATACACAAACACACACACACCTATAATAAAGGTAAAAAAGGATATATGCAGTGTTGTCTTCATTTTAGATATCAAAAGGGTTTTGCGGCTCCCGGTGTTTTGTTTTTGGTGGGAAACGGGTCCAAGTGGCTCTTTGAGTGTTTTGGGTTGCCTACCCCTGACCTAGATGATAAAGATTAGCTAATATGGTAGGGAACATTTTGAAAATCTGGAGAATGGAAGATAATCATCTCACTAGTTTGCTTTTGGAATAAAAGTATGCTGTATGATGGCTTAAGCCCACCATGTCAACCAAAATGCGACAATATCTACAACATGCTCTCAAAATTCCAAATGTGCTAATTGTCTCAAAGGTTTGCCTATCCATGTTCTATATTGCATCTTAAAATAAAATTCTTTATCATACCTTATCATCCAAATCTCCAGAACAATTGTACGTAAGACAGAATTTTCCCAAAGCCTAAAAGTAAAAACAATACAATATTGAACAGAAGTTCTATTTAACTTAATTGTAATTAAATATCAAATAAGATCATATGTTTTTGGTTTAGATTTATCACTCACATTTCATTATTTTGCCCCTTTTCTAAAGGATATCTGTGTTTTCAAGTTTAAAAATTCAAATTCTGAAAAAAATGAAGGCTCTTAAAAACATAGAATATATATGATATATGGAATGCCTTAGCAAAGAAAAAGAATTTCTGTTAATTCAGAATGCCTGCTAGCTAAACAGTGTCTTTTCACCTTTGGATACATGTGAGTTTTGTAATATATTATAAATTTTTGGTACTTTGGTTCTTAAGCTTATGTAAAAATTAATAAAAATCCTTGACAATGCTAAGCTTACATATAGCTACTTCTCTAAAATAGTTACATTTAAAATGTTTGCATATTTTGAAGGTTCCAAATTCTAAAGGCAGGATTAAAAATAAATATTAGCCTAACTTTTTGCAGATTAAAGAAAGTATATTTAAATAACATGCCACGAGACAAATAACAACAACATGTATGTTTTCTCTAAATAAATTCCTTCACTCTCTTTACTATTGCTGTGAAAGATTCGTTCCATTAAGTGGATCCCAGTCACTTGAGGACTGCTTATTAAAGCAAGAGAAAGAAGCTAGAGCACATGCTAAAAGGAGAGACAGAAGAATGTTTGACTAGGTAGGACTTATAAGGGTTTGTAAGAATTTGAAGGGAAATTGAGTAACAAATGGCAGAACTGTATTGTCCTGAAATATGTATTTACAATTATGTACAAAACATACCAATATACATTTTTCAAAAAGCATATCTTGATATAAAACATAGCACTTACTTTTGACAGATCTTTAACTGTCTCTGTTTTTCCTGTACCAGCTGGGCCAGCAAGACAGCATCCTAGATTTAATTGTAATGCTCCAGTAATGGTTAACCAACACTGATCAGTAAGAGGGGTGATAACCAATCGTGGAGAGCAGCCTAAATATTCATAACCATATTCAAAGGAAGCATAACCTTGAATAACTGTGCACAGGTTGGATTCATGCGATTTGTAACGCAATTGCCTGAATAAAATATGTTTGTGTAACAGTTAATGACTCATACAGATTATCAAATGTTATAGCTATCAGATTATACAGGTATAAAAATTCAGCGTAGTTGAAATTTAACTTTTCAGTATACAAAAATCAATCAAAAAAATCCATTTGGTACAAAGTTATGTTAAAAGGTATTTGGGAACTTGTGTGGACTTTGAAGAAGCAGAATTATTGACACTTGAACTTTAATGGTGGAGAAGATTCCTGAGAATACCATGGTAGCCAAATAAACAAACAAATGGATCATCATATTGATAAATCCAGAGTTTGCACTCGAGGCACAAATTATTAGGCTTATAATTTTCTAAACTTAATGTTTTCTTTGAATATGTATGGGCAGACTTCTTAAATGAACTTTTTGAGGCAGAGTGAATTCTGTATATCTGCTTGGAACCCCTGGGTAAAATGCATAAAGTCAATTTATGAACACACATTAAGAGGAATGGAATAATATTGCATCTGAAATTAAATATCTGCTTTGCATATTACATTTACATTTTGGTTTAGTTAAAGTACTTATTCTTAAACATATCTTAGTTACCCTAACCCTAGCATTTAGGGCAAACTCTTAAACTGTACCTTGTCCATTCAAAATCTTTAATGCCAATCTTTTGATCTATCAGTAAAGATAGTATATCTCTGTTATGGATGGATAAAGAAATCAAAGCTTCTAAAGTGCTTTGCTTATGGTAGGGAAGAATATCTGATGCTATCTCTGTAAGTTGCTCTAGAACGTTGATCAGATCATCCAGGTCTTCTATCATCTCCTTTTTTGAATTAGAACTCAACATAGCTGCTTCACATTCTTGAGAAAACTTTATGTGACTCTAAAAATAAAAATACTACATTAGTAATGATTATAACTTTTTAAATTATTTTCTTGTATTTGTATTTATTTATAAATAATGCAATTCTTAAACAGGAGAGTATTCAAACATTCTTCAGCGTATCTCCATTAGACTAAGCCAAGTCAAATTAAAATGAATTTCCCTTATTCCCTAAACCAGACTTGAGGGAAGGGAAAGAAATCAAAGTCCCAAGAATAGAAGAAAGGAACAGAAAAAATATTCTAAATATGGTGGAACATAGGATAGGAAGAAACAACTTAAATCCTAACAAGGCAGAGGAGCTAATTGTCCCCTAAATATCTGGTTGTTTGTTAACTCCTATACTTACTCAGGGTAGGATTATACTCTTCCTAAAACAGCAAGGTCCACAATCTGGAGTTGTGGCTGGTACATAAATTGCAAGCCTCTTTAAAATGGGAGATCCTAGCAGCAATCATTCATATCTTGGTCACCTGGAGTTCCAACTTGGCAATACACTTTACATGGGCTGCCTAGATTACTCAGAAACTTCAATTGGTACAAATTACAGTGTCTCACAGCTATGTTGGATGTATGTACTTTCTTTAAATCAACAAATGAGAATAATCTTTTTCATATTCATACATTTCTCAAAAGCCTACTAAAGAACAAAAATCTGGTCTGCACACATTTACCAGGATAAAACCACACTGCACTTTGGAAATATCATCCTTCCAAGCACACATAACAAACTTATCTTTAGTAATTTTTGCATTCATTCTTGCTATTTCTCCCTCTGTATAGGAAAGTAATACTAGCATTCTTCCCTTAGGCACAGGGGCAGTTTTCCCTTGTGTGTCATACATACAGTCTTATTTTTTAAAACATTCTCACAAACGTTATAACCCACTTTTCTTCCAATTTTTCTTGAACATTGTTATGGTTTTCTCTGACTCCAAGCTCAGAACCATATTCCATCAAGTTGTCAGCCAAAGAACCACACACAATCAATCATTTAAGCGTGACCAGGCAGAGTAGATGAGGGTGGATTCAGATGCTGAAGGCTAGATACTAGGAAGCTTCTAAACTTTTGCTAAAGTTGTCCAGTTTTAATTTTATTTATTAATTTAAAACATTTATAGAGCCACACATCTTCCAACCAAGTAAATTTATACTCAATATAGTTAAATAGTACTATATTTTGCTTACCACAATCAATATCACCTGTCCTGGGTGGGTAAAAAACCATTCTTTAAATTCCATTTGCTTCCACTCTGTAATTCCAACTTCTATAAACCTTAAAGTATGTTATATAGTCAGAAAAACATGAAATCTTTAAAAAATTATCTTTTATAAGTTATTAAGTCATCTCCAAGTTACTTAAAGAAAAGTTACTAATAGTAGAATTAGATTTTTCAAGAGATAGGTTTATATTGCTCATAATATATAATTCTCTTACAACATTAATATGAATATTTAGCATTCTACATGCTACAATATACTGATGACAAAGAATTGCCACCAATAGCACAAAGTGCAGAGGTCCCTGATCTCATTAATATATTCTGGTTCCATGGTGGAGACCTCGAAAATTATTCAGCTCTTCAATTGGGTTCTTCATCTAAATCAGACATGTCAAACACAAGGCCCGGGGTCCAGATGCGGCCCACAAAGTGATTTCATGTGGCCTGCAAAGCCATCCTGGAAACAGTGAGGTAACGGCCCCCGCTGCCAGCTGGGAGCCAATGTACAATTTTGTGGTGCCCATCTTGGCACTTGTCCCAGTGGACCATGCCTTGGCACTTGCCCCGGTCCCACCCCCTTCTGCCAGAGACCCTCAGATCTATCCCACTCCTGCCCAGGCCCCCACAGGCCCCCTTGACGTGAATGATGTAGAACTTGCTATGCCCATCCAGCCAACCCAGTAGGCTGCACCCACTCTGACCACACCCACCTGGCCCCCCAAGGGCAACCACAATGCTGATGCGGCCCTCAGTGAAATTGAGTTTGACACCCCTGATCTAAATGATCATGATTGCTCCCAATAGCCAATACATATTTTAAAGATGAGTTTACTTTGAACAAACTGCATACCAATTTAAAAAACCTGATGAGTTTTTTGTGATAGAAAAAGTAGATCAGCTATATTAGTAGCTTTTCATATGATTAACATATACTTACTTTCTTACCATATTGCATATGGTACTCTCAACATTTTTAAGCCATTGTTCAACAGAACCTCTAATACGAACACCTCTATGAAACAGAATTTTAAAATTCAGTTTTTAGGAATAAAGTCACATTTTAATATTTCACATTTCTATAAATTAGTAAAATACACCATCTAATGCAGTGGTTCTCAACCTTTCTAATGCCGCGACCCCATAATACAGTTCCCCATGTTGTGGTGACCCCCAATCACTTATACATCACCGGGGGCCAGGAGTGTGGCCAAAGAAAAGGGGAAAAAATGGCCGACAGCCTTGTTTGGTGACCCCCGTGAAATGGTCGTTCGACCCCAAATGGGGTCCCGACCCACAGGTTGAGAACCACTGATCTAATGGCTGATATCAACTATTTGAAAATAAAAATATATTTTGGGGATACAACTTTATTTTGTCCTGAAATGAAACTAATTTTTCAAGAACAAATAACAGTTTACAGACTTGTGTCCCAAGCCTGGAGTACTGTGGAACAGACTCATTTTTTTTAGCTATGTTGAGGTTTTATATGATTAGCTGGCTGCTATGTTTTTATTTGTTGTTTTATTTTAATATTTAGTATTTTTAGTGTTATATCATGTACTTGAAATGGAGGGCTACATAAATTTCATCAGGAGATTATTTTCTCCAGCTTTGTGAGGAACACTATCTGCATGGCTGGAGATTCACCTTCAAAGATGAACTGCTGGGAGGGAGAGGGGCTTGTGTGGGTTGGTTGAGGATTGGTGCTGTCTCCGGTTAACTGTGCAATTGATTTGGATTGCGAGGGGTTCCATCAGAAGACACATTGATCTACAACACTCCTCAGAATCGAAATCAATCACACCTTTCAATGATCCTGACCTGATGTAATCTCCCCATCACAAGCCTCTTTCTGATGACTCATTACATGACCTTCACTTGACACATCCACATCTGAAGCCCTTATAAATAGAACAGCACTGACACAGACATCCCCTAAACACTACTGAAGATGTTACCTAGCGAAATGTTCGGAAACCAACCCACAAGCTCGGAGAACAAAACTTCACCCTCATTCTTGAAGACTGCATAAAGGGATAGACAGTGCACACATGTGTGTGCATGCACTTACCCCCACACTCATGCTAGCACCACTGTGAGCATCCCGCCAGCACTAGCACCAAATCGAGCATCCTGCCGGCATTAGCGCTGCCCTGCCTGAGTGTCCCACTGGTGCTGGTGCCACTTTGCATCAAGCGTTCTGCCAGCACTCGTGCTGCCACAAGCATCCTGCTAGCACTAGCACCATCCTGCTACCAAGCATTCTGCCAGCACTAGTGCCGGCCTGAGTGGCCCGCCAGTGCTAGCATTGCGCTGTCCTGAGTGTCCCTCCAGAACTAGTGCCACACCGAGTATCCCATTGGCACTAATACCGCCCCGCACCAAGCATCCCACTAGCACTAGCGCCACCCCATTTGTGGCACTGCTCATGTGTGGCCCCATTTGTGCATGTAACAGTGTTTGCCTCCCTTTCCGGGCTGCCAAACCAAAAAGTTTGGGGACCTCTGCTGTATAGTATACTCTTCTTTCATGTTATTGTAACACTGACATTTTATTAATTCTTTTTCTTGGAATCAAAAACATATTGTAAAATTGAAAAATATGCTTGCACGCCTGTGGAAATTTTTCCTAATTGCATTTTACTTATATTTGATAAAGTAATAGCATACTGTACTTTGGTACTAGAAGAATCTCTCCTTCAGCAGATCTAATCATTAAAACCACTGGTGGTGTTTGATGTTGCGGCCGTATATATATCTTCCTCACATTTGAAAAACATTTCATAAGATGAGGCTGTATAACAGATATGAGGCAAATATTATTTTTTTGATGGATAAATTAGAAAGTAATGATAAAAATTATTTATTCACAAGCTAAAATATTACAAAGACAATAAAATCTAATAGAATTTAGCATAAGATATTAAAAAGGCATGATTACATTAAAATGGTTAAACTGACAAAAGCTTTATTTACAAATACAACTTTATAGATTTGATATTGAAAGTTACCTGTACAACATCAGGACTTTTACTTTCAGCTACTATTTCAAGGAGTTCTGCGTTGCTGAGAAAATAAAATCTTGGGAAAATCATACGTTTAACTTCAAGATACTCCTGACAGAAAATTAGAAAGTAGACTTTATTAAAAATAATAAAGTGAAATAAAATTATAAGTTCTATAATGAACTTGTTTTTCACTGGCTTCAGTTTTATCAGAACCACTTAAGTGCAATTTTGGGTTCAAAAAAGACTGTGCAGCTACATAATTTTTATAAATAAGGTTGGGGGACAAGATGTCATATGCTCAGTAGTGTGCTGGCAAATATTTAATAACTAGCTATCCAGGTGGTTGTTGCTGACAGTCACACCATACCACTAGTCATCAAACAGCTAGTTAGCGTGTCAGCCATTATAGTTCAATTAACTATATAACTATACTCTCAAATAGCTCCCAAAATAATAGGTATGAATTTTAACAATCGGCTCTCATGAGCTATTATGAGCCAGCTCCAGCACACCACTGCTCATACTGAAGATACATGTTTTTTACATACAGCACCAATATAAAACATGTATCTGCAATACATGACATCTTCACCCACTAACAATTCTTTGGTTAACACCATAAACAAGAACTTTTCATATAAACTGTTATTCGTCTACTAGTTCTTAACTTTCTCATAGCAATATAAAAAACTGAACAGGGTCATTATTTATTTTGGAAACATTGAAGTACTTTAGAAATCTAAAATTTGTGAAATCCAGAATACCCTGACCCATATAATTTTTATGAATGTGTGAATTAAAGCCTAATATTTTTCTAAATTTCACAGATGTCTGAATTTTATAATGCTATTCTTCTTTCTAAAAAGTACTCAGATGCAACTTGGAATTAATGATTTCAAGATAAAATATAATCAGAAGCTAATTTAAATTAAACTAATTCTTCTGGAAGACATTTAATATTTAATACGTTACTAATTATATCAGTGGCATTATTTACAGTATTGTGCTCATCTGCATTTTTTTTTTGTATTTTATTCTGAAAGCAATTGCCAACACTAAAGAGATAGGCAAACTGACAGGTTTTTCTCGGTATATAATAAACTTGTCTATGGACATGACCTAAGGAAAAGAGGCCAGTCTTAAAAGTTGCATCCCAATTCCTATCCATTTCTCTTTGCAAGAGGAATAAAGCTATAGTTCCTACAACAACAGAATGCTATGTATCAGGTACAGAAGCTAGTCTATGCTTCCTGCCTTTTCCTGCTTACAAAATGTTATTCATTGTAGTTCATGCTGATTCCTTGCCAGATATTAGAGATACTTTGACTTACCTCAAGAGCCTTCTGTATTTTTTCTAGTGATGCATTGTTGCTCTGCAGTATTTCAAAAATTCCACTTGTTGTAGTTGCCTTAAGAACATTTGGAGTCTCTGCTGCAAATTTCATGATTTCTTTCCATTTGTTATCAATTACAGAGAAGAGACTGGCTTCTCCTGGAAGTTGTCTGTTATTAAATCATATAAATATGTATATTCACATACACACTTAGTAAAAAACATCTAATCCCCCAAATTTAGATTTAGAAAAAAATGTGTTAATACATTAAGCTATATAGACAAAGAAGCAAACATTTTATGCTACTTTTCCCCAGCCAAAGATAACTTAGAAAGAAAAAAATAGCAATAGTAATAATGTGCATGCAATATCACATCTGAAAAAAAGAATACTAAATTATTTATATAATAATAATAATAATAATAATTGGACTTGATCTGTAATAACAGATTATTATTTCTTTGTTTTCCATCACTGTGTATCTGTGATGGGTAGACACCTTTTCTTCCAGTAGTTCTGCAGCTGCTGGCCCTGGTTGCTCAACCAACAGTCCTGAGTCCTGTAACCCATTTTTCACCAGATATCCAGGAACTCCAATATCTAGCGCAGACCTTGTTAACCCGCGCGACATCTGAGCCGGTATGGCATTCTGAAATTTACATCTCACCATATTTTTTATGGGAGAGACACTCTTTGTCTGACTCCTCTGATGAGACCTGTCCAGTATGGTTGAACCTCTGGCATAGCTCTCATCTTCCTCAGAGTACACAAGCCCCACAACCACGTCAAGGTAGTGAGGGATCTTGGAGGTCATCAATTCCAACCCCCTGCTAAGGCAGATAACCCTATACCATTTCGGACAAATGGCTGTCCAGTTTCTTCTTAAAAACTTCCACTGTTGGAGCATTCACGGCATTCCACTGGCTAATTGTTCTAACTGTCAGGAAGTTTCTCCTTAGTTCTAGATTGCTTCTCTCTTTGGTTAGTTTCCATCCATTGCTTCTTATCCTGCCTTCAGGTGCTTTGGAAAATAGCTTGACTCCCTCTTCTTTGTGGCAGCCCCTGAGATATTGGAAAACTGCTATCATGTCCCTGCTTGTCCTTCTCTTCATTAAACTAGACATATCCAATTCCAGCAACCGTTCCTTATATGATTTAGCCTCCAGTCCCCTAATCATCTTTGTTGCTCTTCTCTGTACTCTTTCGAGAGTCTCAACATCTTTTTTACATCGTGGTGACCAAAACTGGATGCAGTATTCCAAGTGTGGCCTTACCAAGGCATTAAAGAGTGGTATTAATACTTCACGTGATCTTGATTCTATCCCTCTGTTAATGCAGCCTAGCACTGTGTTGGCCTTTTTGGCAGCTGCAGCACACTGCTAGCTCATATTTAGGTGATTGTCTACTAGGACTCCGAGGTCCCTCTCACAGTTACTACTATTGAGCAAGATGCCACCTATGCTGTACTTGTGCATTTGGTTTTTCTTGCCTAAATGTAGAACCTTGCTTTTTTCACCATTGAATTTCATTTTGTTAGATAGCACCCAGTGTTCAAGTCTGTCCAGATCCTTCTGTATCTTAAGCCTGTGTTCTGGAGTGTTGGCTATTCCTGCCAGCTTGGTGTCGGCTGCAAATTTGATGACACCAAGCTGGCAGGAATACCCAACACTCCAGAAGACAGGCTTAGGATACAGGAGGATCTGGACAGACTTGAACACTGGGCGTTATCTAACAAAATGAAAATCAATGGTGAAAAAAGTAAGGTAATCAAACAACAAAAGATAAAGATAAAAGTAATCAAACAATATCTAACATGGGTAATTACCCTACAGCAGAATTTTCAAACTTTTTACGCCATAGAACCTGTCATTTAAAAATGACAGAGCACAAAAATGACAGGTTTTCCTGGAATTCCTGATCTAGAAGTAAAGCTAAGTAATGAACAAGTGTCTGTGCTTTGTGCATAACACTTTTCCATATATGCAGAAACATGTGCACATGCATACTCCTCCTGCAAGAAGTGGCAGCAGCACAATGCTCAAGCATAGATCCTAAGCACCAGGACCCTATGAGATGTTCCTTAGAAAAAGCTGCTCCTGGAAAAAAGGATAAGGATCCTTTGATCCTTTCTGATTTGCCTTGGATGGTGCTCAAAAATAGATTTGTATTGTTGCAAGAACTTACTATTGTATGCTCAGTACCTGGATTCTACGCATGGTCTGGTCCAGCACAAATAGTTTAGCAAAAGTAGGAATAAGTGTGATCCCACTTCCACAAAAATCTTCATGAGTCATCATTTGGGATCCCTTGTATTATTTTTATATTTAAATTATTTTAATGTTTAAAGTAACTCCCTAATTTCTCCAGAAAACATTGGTCAAATTAAGAAATATACCATATATGCCGGCGTATAAGGCGACTTCCGGAAGTGCTAAAATCGGCGCCAAAGACGGGGGTCGTCTTATACGCCGAGTTGTCTTATACGCCGGAAATACTGGTAGTTTCCGGCATATAAGAGGACGTTCTAGGAAGGCGACTCGGTGACAAAGACGGGGGTCGTTTTATACGCCGGGTCACCTTGTACGCCGGCATATACGGTAATAAATGAATGCTACTAGAGGTAGTTTATGTATAACAACACTGTTCATTTATGTACTATTTAAATGCTTTTTTAAAATTCAGAATCATTATTACAGAAATATATACTGGTATATATTAACAGTATGCAAACTATTTTGAACTCAAAGCAGTTGTTTCAAGGTCAAAATGGGATATTCCAACATCACCTGAAGATTACTGAATTTTACACTATTTCAGTAAGGACAAAATAGCCTATTTCAAACAGAACTGCTTTGAATTCAAAATTATTTGCACATTGTTAATATAGTAAATATCTTTTCATCTGTCAACTTATTTTCATGAAATTATTTTACATAACTACTAATGACATGTATTGTTATATTATTTAATAAATTATATTATTATTCCTTTTATTTTAATCTTTGTATATCACGAAGAATACCTTGGGGAAATGAGCAGCTACAAGGGCAATTTGGAAATAAATCTCCGTTTGGTTATCAACAGCAGACACTCGCAGATACAGAACTTTTATTATACATATTAGAAAACTACAACATTATATTACTTTTCAACATAATCACCATTCAAATTCAGGCACTTGTCATAACATCTTACAAGGTTTGAAATTCCTTAGTAGTAGTGCTCGGCGCCAAATCTGGGCTATGGGGGGGGGTGATCAAAACATCCCAACGGAACTGCTTCAAAAGTTCTTGGGCACGTCTAGTGGTGTGCAGGCAAGCATTATAGTGAATTAATACCACAACAGAAGTGGTCACATAGAAAATCCTGCCAAATGTGAAGATGCCAAAGGAGTACTGCTAGTGAAGTTCATGAACTGTGATTCGACCATCACTTCAGAAGTCTACTGTGAAACATTATGAAAACTCAGATAAGCCATCCATAATAAGCATTGGGGCATGCTGACTTCTGGTGTGGTGTTGGTTCATGATAATGCTCACCCACATACCTCTAGATGCACCCAAGAACTTTTGAAGCAGTTCTGTTGGGATGTTTTTGATCACCCCCCCCCCTTATAGCCCACATTTGGCAATGAGTGACTACTACTACTAAGGAATTTCAAACCTTGTAAGACATTATGACATGCTGCAATTTGAATGGTGATTATATCAAAAGGTAATGTAATGTTGTAGTTTTTTAATGTGTATAATAAAAAGTGCCTGTCATTGATAAGCAAACAGAGGTTTATTTCCAAATTGCCCTCGTAAATAAATTATATTAAATAAATGAGGAAACATTAGTAATTAATTTATTGCATTCCAAACCATTGCCCACAGCACAACTATCTGTAGCAGTGGTTTCCAAGCTTTTTCATCTAACAGCACACTGAGAAAATGCTAACTTGAGCAGTCACACATCTCATAGGGACTTCCGGAACTCCCATGATGTCCCATGGGGAAATCACATAATGTCATAGGACAGGTTATTGGATTCAGAAGAAGAAATGGAGGCAGTCCATCCCTGATGATATCATTGAAGAAAAATTCTGGCTCTGTGGCTGTGCAGCATTTCCTGTCATTTATTTGTGGCTCATTGATGCAACACAGATGTGGACTTTTCGTAGCACAGAAATTAAAACTGCTGATCTACAGCTAATGTTTAATATTTTAATATTTATTTGATTTGTATTTTATTTTGGCTATAATATTAACATTTAATTACCAAAGCACTTAAGCATACCTTTTTATTTCTGAAGCCTGAAAGATTGGCTCAAGATAAATCCAGTGTCTCTGACAAGTTAACCATTCCTCCAGAGTACAGGAAATGAGGTTTAACTTATGATCCCAAGCACGAACAAGATTCTACCATAAAAAAATGCAAAATAATTATCATCTGAGGCAGGCAAAGAATCTCCTCTTTTTTATATTTTAAATATGATAATTTAAACCACTATTGTAGGTAAAGCAGGAAATTTTAAAACTATACCTATTTTAAAAAATAAGTTATTTTTTAAAGTGTTGGTTATTACCTTTAAAGCTCTATATGGCTTAGGGCCAGGCTATTTGCGAGACCGCCTACTACCTCATAGTTCCCTTCGTCCGGTTAGATCCCACAGGCTGGGCCTCCTTCAGGTCCCGTCGGCCAAGCAGTGCCATTTGGCGGGGCCGCGGGGGAGGGCTTTCTCTGTGATGGCGCCCACATCTTGGAACCAGCTCCCCTGGGAGATTAGGACCGCTCTCACCCTGTTGGTTTTCCGCAAGCTGCTTAAGACCTGGCTTTTCCGGCAGGCCTGGGGTTTATAAAATCTGACCCCTGGATGAATATTATTGTATTGTTTGTTTTGTTAAGTTATGTTGTGTTTTTATTGTTAGCCGCCTGGAGTCCTGCGGGAGTGGGGCGGTCTATAAATTTTAATAAATAAATAAATAAATATTTCTGATTTTTCTCAGACATTTCAAATGGGAACCAACTACATGTAATAATTGAGCATCTCCATATTCAGACTATTTCACAACATCCCCAAGGAATGATTACCTTAATTGGTTCAACAAAACAAGAACTTTTAATGGTTGAAATTGTCATCAGAGACTCTTCTAACAGAGTAGTTACATCTTCCACAGACGAAATAATACAAATACTAGATGTTTCAGTGTAATAGGGACATAAGTGGAAATCAGTTTTCTGCCAAAGGCTAATGATTTTTTTCAACATTACTTCAAGAGTTGTTTCTTTGGAAGCTCTTATGGATATTTCATTAATATCTTTTCTATACTGAAACATCTAAAGAAAGAAATAGGAGATATACTAAAGTATGCTGATAAACAAAACAAATTATATAAATAATTAAGTTGCATATTCAGCAAATGTGATTTTTCATAAAAATGTGAAAATGCAGAACCATCCATTAATACACATTAATCATGTCTTGTAGAAAATAAGCACATGATCACTGCTTACTTTGTCACTGGTGTGCTCTTTAGAGGAACTGTACACTGTCAAGAGTCACTTGACAGTTAAACGGGAAGCATATAAATTTAACAAATAAATAAATATCTGCAATTCAGAGCAGTCATCCCTTTTCCTAGGGTTATGCAACTAATCTTCCAGATCTGCCATCTGATCACAGAAAAATATGTATTTGTTTTCGGGAGTAGTAGATGTATGCTATATTTACCTTCCTGTGCAATCTAAAGCACGTTTTGCTTTCAGATCCAATGCATTGTGCATCCCAACTATGCAAATATTTTCTACAGCAATGCAAAATATCAAGGGCCAGATATTTTGATAGTAGCGTATTATAAATTTTATTAAAAACAATTGTATCACAGCATGGAAAAAAGCACTGGAGGAAGCTTGCCAGCTTACATTCTTCTCCAGTAGCAGAAATATACACACACACACACACACACACACACACACACACATACACACACATATATACATACATATATATATATATACATAACAGTTTTTAAAAAGATGTCATAATCTTAAATTCTTTTTTGGGGTGGGTGAACAATAATCTGAGAAAATGGAAAAGGGAATCTGGAAATCTCTCAAGACCTATTTGAGATTACACATAGTATCCAAAAATGTATAAAAGTCTAATATAAGAAAGACAGATTCCCCATGTGTAAGGTCAGAATACATCACTTCCTTAAAAAATGGAAAGAATTCACTCAAAACTCAAATTGATAAAAATTAATAAAACATGGAGAAAGTACTGTACATTAAATAGAAAATCTAAGAAAATGTTCACTTCAAACTACAAAAAATAAGACATGAGCCAAATAACAAAAATAAGCACGTGTTTTTAGAAGTGGTATTTCTAAATTATAAATCATAAAATTACACTGAGTTCCAGGATCTTCTCCAGAGTAAGTCTTTTATCCCAAGAAATTGACTCTCCAACAATATTCTGTATTATTTCCCAATGCCTTCGTTGAAGACTAGGATTCCTTAAAGATATGATTATAGGCAATGATTCCTTAAAATCCAATAATGATGTCTTCATAATGGGTAAAATAGTATTTTCTGGCAACCCTTCAAATATGAAAAAGTTACATCAGAACACTTTTCATAAAATGTTTGAAATCTGAGCTTTTGTTGATCTTTCTTTACATAAGATTGTTTTGAATTTTTGACAGACCTCTCCTTGAAATTATAGACTCACAGAATGTCAGATTTGGAAGAATCTTTGGAGATTAACTACTCTGTTTATGTCCTTGCTCAGTACAGGAATACACTAGCGCAACACGACCAACCATCTTATGAGGTGGCCCTAATGTGCAATCAAATCTACTTGTAATTTAAACCCATTATTTCTTGGCCAATTTTCTAGAACAATTCTTGTCAATTCTGCCAATTTCTACAAGGCATCCCTTAGATCAGTGGTTCTCAACCTGTGGGTCGGGACCCCATTTGGAGTCGAACGACCATTTCACGGGGGTCACCAAACAAGGCTGTCTGCCATTTTTTCCCCTTTTCTTTGGCCACACCCCTGGCACCTGGTGATTTATAAGTGGTTGGGGGTCACCACAACATGGGGAACTGTATTATGGGGTCGCGGCATTAGAAAGGTTGAGAACCACTGCCTTAGATACTTGAAGAAAGGTATAGTGTCTCTTTACAGCCTCATTTTCTCCCAGCTAAAAATATCTAACAATTGAAGCCACTGATACTCTTTATTATTATTATTATTATTATTTATTATAAATTTTTAGAATTTTACAATAAAAACCCCTTCCCCAATCCCTCCCAACCCACCCCAAAACCCTCCCCCATTCTTCCCAGAGCTGAATACAGGGTTAACTAGAACTTAAAAGAAAAAAACTTTTAAACCCAGAAAAACCTTAAACAAATATAATTACATTTAATAAACTAATTATTAAATACTTTAACTCCATTATATATAAAAAACAGAAAGAGAAAAAAAAGAAAATAAAAATAAAATAAATAATAATAATAATAAAAAACACAAAAAATCTTAAACTTTAAATATAAATTATTCAAAAGCTAAATGATATTTTCTTATATCATACTTATATTGTATAAAATTTATCCATCTTTTCCACACCAAGAGGTACTTCTCTTGAGATTGATCTTTCAAGAAAGCCGAAATCTTTGCCATTTCAGCTAAGTAAGAAACTTTAAAAAACCATTCTTGCAAAGTAGGCAAAGATTCCTTCTTCCAATATTGCCCTATTAACAACCTTGCCGCTGTAATTAAATTTAACATTAAAATAATCTCCTTGTCATCACAATCAGAAACAATACCCAACAAAAACAGTTGCGGGGTAAATTTTATCCTTTTAAAAATTCTTTGAATATTCCACCATATCTTAATCCAAAAGGCTTTTATACTTTTACATGACCACCAGATATGATAATACGTTGCGTCCAAGCAACCACATCTCCAACATTTAGGCTGCAAATTTGAATACATACGAGACATTTTTTGTGGATCAAGGTGCCATCTATAAAACATTTTATAGAAATTTTCCTGTAAATTTTGTGCTTGTGTAAATTTAACATTCCTTACCCAAATAATCTCCCATGTATCTAATAAAATCGGTTCATCAACATTTTGAGCCCATTTAACCATACAATCTTTAACTAATTCTACTTACGAGTCCAATTCCACTAATACACCATAAATTCTTTTTATATGGGTTCGGCTTTGATCTCTAATTTGTTTTAACAAATTGTCATCCTCTCTAAGCAAACCCACTTTATAATCTATCTTCCACCTTTCCAATAATTGCCTGTACTGAAACCATGAATAATTAATATTTTCTTGTGCTAATTCATCTATAGATTTTAATTGCCAATTTTTACCATCCCATTTAAGTAATTGTATATAAGAAATCTTATCCATCTTAACTCCTTTCCTTATTCCTTCTATTGCATGCCATGGAATAGCCCATAATGGAATTCTTGAATCAATTCTATAATATTTCTTCCAAACCCGAAGTAAAGAAGTTCTTAAAATATGATACTTAAAAACCCTATCAACTTTTTTATTATAAATTAAATAGGCATGCCATCCATATAATAAATCCCACCCCTCCAAAATGAGTATATCTACATTTGTTAAATTAACCCAATCACTAATTAATGTTAAAACCACAGCATCATAATACAATTTCAAATTCGGTACCTTGAGTCCACCTCTCTCTCGTATATCTTGTATAATTTTAAGTTTCACTCTTGGTTTTTTCCCTGCCCAAACAAATTTATTGATACCTTTCTACCATTCATCTAGGTTTGCTTCTTTCTTTAAAATAGGTATCATTTGAAATAGAAAAAGAAACTTTGGCAAGACATTCATTTTAATCGCTGCTATTCTCCCCAATAGAGACAATTGCAACTTTTTCCAATTCTCTAAATCCTTTTGTATTTTAACCCACAGCCTTTCATAATTATTTTTGTACAGTTTTGCATTGGAAGCAGATAAGATAACCCCCAGATATTTTACCTTATTTACAACCTCGAAACTTGTCAGTCTAACTAAAATCTCCTTATCCGAGTTGGTCATGTTTTTTGACAATATTTTAGTCTTATTGTTATTAATCTTAAAACTTGAAACTTGTCCAAACTGATTTATCAATTGTAATAACTCCAATACAGAATAAGTTGGTTGAGACAAAGTAACAACCAAATCATCTGCAAAGGCCCTTAATTTATAATCATTTTTATTAATTTCTATTTCTTTTATATTAGGTGAATCATGAATTTTAATCAACAAAATTTCCAAGGTTAAAACAAACAGCAAAGGCGACAATGGACAACCCTGTCTAGTGCCCTTTTCAATTGGAAATACCTCTGATAAACCTCCATTAACTATAAGTTGCGCCGTTTGTTTTTGATAAATGGCTCGAAGAGCCTGTAAAATTTTATCTCCAAAATTCATTTCCTCAACCAATCTTAACATGAATTGCCAATTTAACTGATCAAAAGCTTTTTCAGCATCTAAAAATATCAATCCTGCAGAGATCTGGTTGTTCTTATCCAAATATTCTATTAAATTAATAATTTGTCTAACATTATTTTTCATATATCTTCCAGTTATAAAACCAGTTTGATCCATATGTATCAATTGATTCAACACAGTCATAAGTCTATTAGCTAAGATTTTCAAGAAAATCTTATAATCTACATTCAGAAGAGATATAGGTCTATAATTTTTTGGTAAAGTAAGATCTTGATCCTCTTTTGGAATCAAGGATATAAAAGCTCTACCCCAAGACAAGGGGGTCTCTAATCCCTGTAATATATTGTTAAAAAGTTCCCTTAAAGGTTCTATCATCTCATCTATCAGAGTCTTATAATAAATTGATGTCAATCCATCAGTACCCGGTGCTTTACCTGCTTTTAATTGTTTAATTACTGTAACAATTTCCTCTATAGTAACCAATCCATTGATTTCTTGTTTTTGATCTTCTGTTAATTTAGGAAAGTGAGCATCTTGTAGATATTTGTCTATATCTGAAGCCTGTACTTTCCTACCCATATATAATTTTGTATAATAATCTAAAAAAGATTTCTTAATCAATTCCTTCTGATATACCAATTTACCATTATGATTTATTTTATCTATAATTCTCAACTTCTGTTTCTTTCCCAATTGATAAGCCAGCCATCTCCCTGGCTTATTAGCGTTACAAAATGTATTATGTTGAGCCGAGGTGGCGCAGCAGTTAGAGTGCAGTACTGCAGGCCACTTTAGCTGACTGTGTTCAGCAGGTCAGCGGTTCAAATCTCACCGGCTCAAGGTTGACTCAGCCTTCCATCCTTCCGGGGTAGGTAAAATGAGGACCCAGATTGTTGGGGGCAATGTAAATATATATATACATTGCTTACTGGTGTACACCGCTTAGAGAGTGCTTGCACTTAAAGCGGTATATAAGTCTCACAAATAAATAAATAAATAAATGTTTCATATAAAGTAAATTGGTTGCAGTCTGATCCGCCATTAACATATTAAATTGCGATTTAAGCAATTTTATAGATTTAAGGTTAATTTTATTAACCTTCTCATCTGTAGGATTCGAAATTAAAACTTTTTCTTTTAATTTAATCTCATCTTCCAACTCCTTACGTTTTCGCACCTGTTTCTGTCTATAAGCCTTATTCATTTGTATCAAAACCCCACGCATATAAGCTTTACTTGCATCCCATACCATTGACATTGAAGTTCCCTTATGCATATTTAAAACAAAATATTCCTTTAAATACTCTTTAAGTTTCTGAACATTCATTTCTTGTCTAAATAAGTTTTCATTCAACCTCCAAGATCTCCTCTCCTCTTTTTCAGTAACCAGTTCCATCCACACTGGACTATGATCTGTCAATGTCACTGATACTCTTGATATTGCTGTCTAGGTGACAATCTGTTCCCTCTCCCCACCCACAACCCACAAAACATTCACTATGCATTTGACTGATTCAAATCTGTTTTGTCTTCCTATTGTTTTAAATAAAAACATATTAATATATTACTATTGATTACAGAAATTTCCCTTTATAATAGGTTCCCTCAAAGAACAGTCCTAGTATTTTTTATACTCTTTCCTTGAATGTTTTGATTCAGAGTTTTTGGTATCATTGTTATTCCAGATCTATAAATTATTTGTAGTCCTTGATGATATTGTGTGTTCAATCATAAAGGAATGTTTAATTAGTATATTGTCTGGGGTGTCCTCCCATCACTTAAAGTTAAATATGAATAAGATTGAGATAATTATTTTGGCTTGTTCATTCTTCCTATCCTTGTAGTATGTCCCTAATTATCTTCCAGGCCTTACCCCTATTTCCTTTGTTTCAGTCTCAGATTTTGGTAGATGATCAGTTGACTCTGTGGCCAATTACTGATATTATAGCAATGGTCCCTAATTTTCATTTGATGAAATTTTATAGGGTCTTTGGAATTATGACAGACGATACAGCAGCTTCATTGTTATATGCCTTTGTTGTTTCATACCTGGATTACTGGAATAGTCTTCTGGCAGATATTCCCCATTTCTATCTTGATCCCTTGATCCTAAAACAGTATTGTTTCAGGCTGTTCTGAGCCTTCCATACTATTCTCATTCTTTTTTTTTTTTATAGTGCATGGCTACTCACTGGTTCCCTCTTCAAACCAGAGCCAACTGGTTCTTGTATTTAGAGTACTCTGATTACAAACACCTCAATATCTGCCTGCCTTTATTTTGCCCTACAATACTATTCATTCCTTGCTATAATTTTTCTGGACAGTGCTTCCATTTATGGCTTCCAGGTTCTAGGTTCAGGGGATCTAGCCTTCTGACTCCAGGAGTGATGACAAGCTAAACCAGGGCTTTTCAACCTTTTCACCCATTGTACCACTTTTAGGATATGGTAATATCCGAGTATCACCAGTCACCTAGCAAAGTGTCAAAAACTTGATGACAAAAAAAGGAAAAAAGTGATAAAGTACAGGTAGTACTCGACTTACAACAGTTTTCTTAGTGATTGTTCGAAGTTACAATGGCACTGAAAAAAGTGCTCCCCAAGGCAAAGCTGAGCAAGACACCTGCCTGACCACCCGGTGGCGCTCTTCCTCCTGTCCAAGGTTTTCATTGTGAGCATTTCTGTTCAAGGATTGGCAGTGGGGTGGGGTGGGGGGTGTTTGGTTTTTATTCCCCCCGTCTGCTGGGTGGTTGCAGCAGGTTTTGGTCACTTCACATGACCCTGGGACACTGTGACCATCATAAATATGAATCAGTTGCCAAGCATCTTAATGTAAATCACAAGAGCCTGGAGATGCTGCAACATTCCAGCTGATCGGCACTTCTTCTGCGCTCAGCAGAAGTGCCATGATCAGCGCTGAGCTCCAGCTGAAGCCTGGCGCTGATCCTGGTGCTTCCACTCAGCCCTGACAGTCCCGAAGAAGCGCTGATCCTGGTGCTTCCGCTGAGCCCTGACAGCTCTGCAGCTCCAATCATCTCTTGCTCGGGCTTGTGCAGTACTGCCACCAGTTCAGCTCATTCCCCTCCCCCGCTACCACTTGTCTAGGATGGTCACGTACCACCTGCCAGGTGCCAATGTACCACAGGTGGTACTCGTACCAAAGGTTGAAAAGCCCTGAGCTAAACAACTTATCTGAGTTGTAATATATAAACAAATTATATATTTGATTCTGCATGTGACAACAGCAGCAAGACCTATATTTGCACAATATTGGAAAAATGAAGAAACACTATCAGAGGAAGAAATAATTAGACTGTGCAGAAATGGACAGACTTACTTTGAGATTGAAAGAAAAAGAAGAAACAGAATATTTTCAAACTTGGGACTTATTTTAACAATGGTTGGAGAAACGAACTAGGGATTAGGAATTTAATTTGTATTAGTGAATGATGAACTCAGACAGCACCTTTGTTGAATAAAGACTGTTGAACTGTATTAAAAAAATCAATAAAAACTTAATTTTTTTTTAAATTATCTCAAATTAAAAACAGAAAAGATATACTTCCTTTAATAATGTTTCACCATTTGGCTAAAACAATATTGGTTATTACTTAATTTCAAAATAATTTTCATAAAATATTTTGTTTCAATTAATTCATAATTATTGCAATTATCAAACATTTTACCTTTTTCAAGAATATGAATTCTCTGCATGAATCTGTTAACCTCACTTTGAATTATATCTACATCAAGATTCCAAAAGATTGTGTGTTTCCATTTAAAGATAAGTTTTGCCCAATCTTCATGCGAGTCCCATAACAATTTACGTAACTGTAGTTCACTTTCAATTTCTGAGAGTTCAGCATTCACTCTCTGAGAATCTCCAGCCTGACTTCTGTGAGACAGCTTTTCTACAGACAATGATTTCATGTCACCAATGGCACCATCAAGCACATGCTGGTAATTTGCATAATTTAAAATTTTCTCACTGATAATTCCTGCTTCTTCAATAAGATTTTCAATCATCTCTTTAGCTGTCTTAGGCAAGGTTTCACTAAGGAGAAGGACAGGATTTCTCACCTAAACAACAAAGTGAATAACAATTAATGACAAAGAAATAATTATAGTTGAGCAAAATTAAGGAAAATATTTTTTAAAATTCCAAATTGGTCCATTATATTAGTCCATTAGCTGCCTATATCCTCCTTCAGTACAACATACATTCTTTCTTTCTCTTTTCAGAGAAAAATGGCCATATTGTTTTGCATAATTGGGTATGCAAGATTTCATAAAGCCCATAGTTTGGCGATTGCTGTTTTCATTTTATAATAGTGATACTACATAAAAAAGGGCAAGGGGTGCTGCTCTTGCTACAATTGTAAACAGTAAAATAAAGACAAAGGATTTTCCCAATAGTGGAATGCATTCAATTCCCCAATTAGCAAAAGTAGCTAGACAGTAGAGGGAAGATTAAATTCTCCTACTCTTCTGCCTTTCACACACAATGGCTACTACATATGTTATAGGGCTAAAGGAAGAAAAGGAAATATGGGAATAACTTGGAGGAATAATGGGAGAACAACTGACGTAGACGGGAGAGAAGAAGCAAGAACTTTTTTCATTATTGTTAAAAAGTATGAAAGCAGGAACTTTTTTCCTTATTGTTAAAAATATGAATCAGAGTCAGTTTTTGCTTATTGTAGTTGAAGTGGTTCTTAATGAGTGTTATTTCTAAGCCAAGATCAGGTTAACATCAGTATTTACATTCTGTGTAAATCTGAAATGGAAATAATTTCTAAATGACATTAAAAAAAGTAGAAAAAATCTGAGGTCATACAAAATCTGGTAAGAGTGGTTTGGAAGTATTGCAACCATCCTGGTTCTCCTTGGCTTCTCAGAAGCCTTCAATACCATTGAACTTGGTATCATTTGGGGACAACTATAAACTTAGGACTGAGTGCACAGTTCTGCACTAGATTAGCTTCTTTTTCCAAGGCTGTTGGTATTGATAGGGAGTGAGAGATTTATTTTCTAGCCATTCTCTTACAGCATACCACAGGGCTAGGTACTCTTTCCACTCCTATTTAACATCTGCATGAAGGCACTGGGTAAGATCATCTGTCACCATGGGTCAAAATATCATCAATATGCTGAATGTTTATGGAGATTCTCAGTCATCCAGGACATGGTTGTCCCAAAGATACTTTTCAAAAGGCAACTAGACTTCATTTTTTCCCCCTTCACTTCTCATACAAGAAGCTTCTTGAATTCTGACTAACTGGTGAGGAATAGAAGATAAAATCCTTCTATGCTGTCACAACCCTCTCAGGTGTCTAGAGGCTGTAGGGGTCTGGATGGAGGGCAATGGGTTATGACTAAACCCTGGCAAGACTGAGTGACTTTGGGTGCAAGGAGCTTCAAGATGCATGTCTTTGACATTTTTATCATGTCCAGAACCGGTTAGCAACTTAGGGGTTCTCTTGGACTCATGACCTCTGCTCAGGAAAACCTAGGAAAGCCTTTGCACAGCTTTGGTTAGTGCATCAGCTGCAGCTGTTCCTGGATCAGGATTCCCCATATTCAATTACTCAAGCCTTCATCTGGACTACTGCAATGTACTTTACACGGGGCTATCCTTGACATGTATTCAGAACTTGCTTTCAGATATTCAAAATACAATATTTTCATCAAATAAATCTGTTATTCCAAAAAGTATTCTTAATCTATTTAAAATATCTTTTCTAAAAATCACCTATAT
Organism: Crotalus tigris; assembly: GCF_016545835.1. NCBI lineage: Eukaryota > Metazoa > Chordata > Lepidosauria > Squamata > Viperidae > Crotalus > Crotalus tigris. The sequence goes on along the minus strand of NW_024096622.1, from coordinate 3,316,679 downwards.
ATATATATATTCTTGCTTCTAACTCTAAATCATAATCCTTAAAACAAACCATAAATCAAAAATTGCTTTTAAATCCATCACACAATTTTAAATTTCTCTTTTCAGTCTAATTCTGGCTTTTTTCCTGTGCCAAGCAGGTTTCCATAGGGGCGCTTCCCTTTCAGCCAGCAGATCTGTCTTTGTTGCTTGCAGTAGCCTTTGCAATAATAGCAATTCCATCCTCTGCATTAAATGTCTGTATCTCTCTTCCTTGAAGGGTCATTGCTTTGTAGTTTGAGGACTCAGTCTTTGCTTCTTCAGTTCCTCTAAGTTGTAGATGCTCTCCTCCTTGAAGCATCGTTGCTTTGTAGTTTGAAATCTCAGTATTTGCTTCTTCTATTCCTCAAAGTTGCAGATGGAAGATTTGTAAGATAGAATAAGTTCCTCTTTTATCTCTGTTGATTCCTCTTCTAATATATTTTGATTTATACCATAGCCAGATATAGCCTGGATGTCCATTTGAACATTTGAAGTGAAATCCCTAGATCTTAGTTCTGAGGTAAACTTTTTCATTGTAGCACATATTTCTGCAGTAGCCTCATAGATCTTTTCCAATATAAGTGTACAGTTTAAATGTGACTGAGGTTTCTTCATTTTGATAGTAATTAAAAAGAGTCTCTTTTTTCTTTTTGGTGGAGGCTATATTTAATATAATTTAGGCAATATCCACCCCCACAGTTCCCACAGTTTCCCAGCTTATCTTTCCTCTTCAAGAGTATTTTGAAGCTCAGCTGTCTTCAAACCAAGTAACCAGAGGCTGCAGTATTACATTTTCGCCACTAGATGTCCTCAGTAAGTTTAAAAAAGGTCTTTTCCAAACGGCATTTCCCTTTTTCTATCTTTTAAAGTATAATGTGAAAAAGAGATAATCTTCCAGCATAGGATGATAGTACAGTTCTTAGAAAAAGAGGACTTATAGAGGTAAATATAGTCTTTAAAATTTTGTTTTTAAATAAACAAACAAATAAAATAATAGTAATTGTATGTATTTTTGCTTTGGGATTTTTTTATCTTTTTATGAAGCAGATGCAAATATATTTGTTATTATATTACCTTATTTTTGTATTCTTTCATTTCAACCTGTAAATTATCCATAAATTCTCCCAAGGTTTCATTAAATTTTATAACATAATCATCCTTCATTTTTTCACAGATAAGGATAGTTGATTGAAGATTCTGGAGGGTTCTCACAACAGTTTGATAAAGAGCAAGCTGCTTAAGTGGGAGAAAGATGTTATAATCACTTGCAATGAAGTGGAGCTCAGAAAGATACTTATATTCAATCTTTATGTTTGGTAGTTGTGAGGAAATTTCCTGAAGATATAGCAAATGTTCAACAAATCCATCCACTGTTACTAGTTCTTTATTCAATTTTGCTACCGCTGATTGGGTGACCTAAAAGTAATGAAATAATAAATATTTAAAAATGTATTCAAAGATGTATAAAATACATATCCAAAGATATATAATTATTCTTGTTGTGATAGTATCCCAACTATTTGGAAAACCTCCTGAAACTTTTGATCACAACTGAAATACAGTTTATTACTTTATTTACTAATTACTCCAACTGTTACATATTATGAGAAGTGTAGATACCCACTATGCATAAATCAAATTAAAACAGTAAATAAAATAATAAAATTAAAACAATGACATTAATTGAGACATAGAATATGATTACATCTATACTACACTTACAGTTTAAGAAACACAGATTAGGTTTAATTAAATACTCTATTAGTAGAAAGAAGTATAAGACAAGATTTCAGCCCCCAAGTCCTGCTGGAATGATTAAGTTTCTGTAGCTTTTCTAAATTTCAGTAGTGCCAAGATCATATGAATCTCTGGGAAATATTAGAGGACTATAAGAAATCTTCTTCAGAAAGAAAGAATTTGTAGTATACAGAAAAATGCTTTCCTATCAGCATCAGAAGTTTAGCCCTGCAATACTAAAATTGATAGCTAATTGAGAGCTGGTACATAGATGACAATTATGTCATAATAAAAATGAACCAACTAGAGGACACATATGAAATCATCAACAACATCTTCAAATGAACAAAATTCATTAGGGGAAAAGAAATTGCAAATTAGAAACATAGGCCTATTGTAAAACCACTCATGCCAACCAAGTGTTCCACTACCAAAGTAACAAACCAATCTCACCCAAGGAATTTGTGTAAGAACACTATTTAGATGAGCACAAACACAATGCAGCAACCCTGAACATCAGAAAGAAGAACTAGATCATCTATACAACATCTTCCAATAAAATGAATATCAATACAACTTCATCAAAAAGTGCTTAATCATTCAACCCAGTATAGCACAAGCAATACAAACTGTGAAAATGATAACACTGTCATACATCAAAGACATTTCAGAAACTATCAACAACTTATTACAACCACATAGCATCACTCTAGCACACAAACCAATTAAAGCCCTCAAAAACAAACTAAAAGACCCAGCAGTCCCAGAAGAAAAAACAGGAGTTGCCTACAACATATAGTATAAGGACAGCAACAGCTACTATGTAGGACAAACAGGCAGCAGACTAGCAGAACACATCTATGAACACCAACTAGCAATCATAAGACATGATGAAAACTCATTAATTTCACAATACATGAACAGACTTAATCATAGTTTCGACTGGGAAAATGTGAGCAGCCTAGACCAAACCAATTCCAAAAACACTAAAGAATTCCTGGAAGCCTAGCACTCAGACAAATCAACCATCAATAGGCACATAGAGATACACAACATGTGCATACCATTCAAAAGATACAATCAAAAAAGAAACAAAGGACCCAAACTCCTCTTTACCAGCAATCAACACCAGATGTGCAGAGATTAATATCAAGATTAACATTAGACCAACAATCAAGAACCAAATAATACCCTAAACTAGGAATTACCAGTACAGACAAACAAGCTGTCAGTAAACAATAGCCCAATCAAGGAACCACTAAGACCACTCCCACCAACACTGACAGGGCAGGCCACTAATATATAAAATGAGAGCAAACCCTACTCCCTACTGATGTTACCTGGTTTGGTAATGAAACATCTGCAAAAAAACAACAAAGCGCAGAGCACCAAGGACCCCGCACTGATAATTAATCACATCACAGACAATTTTGTTGACCCTTTGTTCTGACATTACAAAAAACCCAAGATACATTTTTGTACTGACCATCATAAGTCCAAACTATTGAAATATTTTTTATGTTTATACAATAAAATAAAGCACAAAAAGTAGAATCAACAAAATCATCTTCCTATATAGTTATAAAACTGTCATTATTGTGGCTTTTAACTAGATGAAACAATCATTATAGGGCAACAATTTGAGAGTTTGGAAAAAATTCAGAGAAGAGCAACTAAGGTGATCAAAGGCCTGAAGACTAAAACAAACGAAGAACGGCTGCAGGATTTGGGTCTGGATAGTCTAAAGAAAAGAAGAAATAGGGAAGACATGATAGCAGTATTCCAGTATTTGAGGGGCTGCCACAAAGAATAGGGGGTCACGTTATTCACCAAAGCACCAGAGGACAGAACAAGAAACAAAGGTTGAAAACTGAACAAAGAGAGAAGCAATCTAGAATTAAGGAGAAACTTCCTGACAGTGAGGACAATTAACCAGTGGAACAGCTTGCTTCCTGAAATCGCGGGCGCTCCATCACTGGAGACTTTTAAGAAGAGGCTAGACAGTCACTTGTCTGAGATGGTATAGGTTCTCCTGCTTGAGTGGGAGGCTGGACTAAAAGACCTCCAACAGCAGCAGTGCCAGAGAGGCCTGGGGGAAAGTCAGCTGGAGCTGCAGTGATGCCAGGGCTCTGCTGAGGGCCCAGGATCGGCACACACAGCTCCAGCTGATTGGCACTTCCGGTAGCCTCTGATATCACCAGAAGCAGCAGACAGGCCTTGGGGTATCTGAGTCAGCTGGAGCTGCAGAGACCTGAGAATTGGGGCAGTTCCAGCTGATCAGCATTGTGTGCAATGGCCAGCCGGGGAGTGGTGACTGCATGGGAGAGTGAGCCTGGGATAGTGACCGACACTGGAACTCTCCCTGAGCCCCAGAGAATGGTGCACCTGGAAGAGAAAAGGAGGAGGAGGGAAAGAGAGGAGAGGTTATAAAAGGAGGAGATTTTGGTGGAAGAAAGAGAGAGAAAAAAATGACAGGGAAAGCACAGAGGATGGAGAAAGAGAGAAGAGGAGAGGCTTCTGTGAGAGAAGCAGTGACAAGAAAGAGAGAAGAAGAGAGGCTTCTGTGAGAGAAGCAGAGGGATCAACAAAGGAGTAGGCTGTGAAAGAGAGAGAGAGAAGTGAAGGAGAGAGGAAGAAGGGCCGACCAGCTACCTGACCACCAAGGTAGTGGTACATATTAATAAATATGGATAAATTTGTTATGCGTTCGTCAGTGCAAAGGGAAAGTGATTCAGCAAAGGAACCACCACTGAAGAAATTAAAACTGGTACTTTTTTCCTTTTTTTTAGTCATCAAGTTTTTGACACCTTGCTAAGCACTGGTGGTACTCGAATATTGTTATGTCCTAAAAGTGGTACAATCTATGAAAAGGTTGAAAAGCACTGCACTAGGGTTTCATATGCACTCTCACTATCCCATGGATTTCTAATTTCATAGAAAATTATCTGGGACCCAGTGAAGTTGATATACCATTTCCCATCTTAGTTTAGCTCAAAATTTGAATCTGCCTGACTACCCACTACTCTTCCTTCTGTCCACATTTCACTCTAACCTTCTGCAATAATTTACCAAAATGCAACAATCTATTAGCTATCTCATTTCAACTGCAATATAACCAAACAAAATTTTTATCTCCAATGCAGCTAATGATATCTTCCATATAATGCACTTTGATCTAAACATTTGTAGTGGAATAGTTGGAATAGAAATCTAAGAAATTAATTATAAATAAAAATTATATACTTACTTCAACAAGATGTACATTCTTTGTATCAATTGCTGAATAAAAACAAGTATGAATAATGTCAAGCAGACCCTCAAAATATGGCAGGCAGTCAGTCTGAAAGTTCAAACTGTTGACTCTAAACAGAGAGATACGTTTCTCAATAAGCATACATACAATCTCCTTTACATCAGCTGTATAATTTTCTAGAATATTTCTAAACTCCTTTGTAGTCATCTCTCTTTCCAATGCTGTTATTTTGTCTTTTGTATATTTTGCTTTATCTACCATATTGCAATATTCCATAAAGTTTCTGCTGTAAGATTCTACTTGGGCCAGTGAAGAACTCTGAAGAGAAAGAAGGTCCAGAATCTAAAAAATTTAAATGGAAACAAATTATGACATTCACATTAGAATGGTGGAGATTTCCTCTGATTAGCTTTTAGTTTTGTAGAAACTATATTCTAAGTAGACATAACTTATTAACTTTAACCCTATGTAAACAAATTGTACAAATAACATTTCCTGCTAACTTGAACCTCAGAACTAGAAGAATTCTGCCAGAGTTTATAACCTGAATAAAAAAAAAACAAGGACATAAATCTTGTGCACAAGACTGAAGAAATCTACATGCTCTTGATCCTTAAGTTCAATTATTGTAAATTTTATACATTTCCAAAGTGCACTATTATGAACAAGATAAACAAAATCTTAAACATAAATAGGAATAGCTAGATTTCAGTTAATGGGATTCATGGGATGGGTGGTATTTTAATGCTTGTTCTTGTCATGGTCCTTGGCTGCCACAAGTATATTTGCAATAGTGGCAAATATCTGTAGCTCAAGTGTAGGATGAGGGTGAAGGTTCATTTTCAGAGCTTGTGAGTTGGTTCTTGAACATTTCATTACCAGACTAGGTAATATCTTCAGCAGAGTTTAGAGGATGTCAGTGTTCTGTTTAAAAGGATTTCAGGTGTAGGTGTGTCAAGTGAGGGTCTGTGATGGGTCTTGTGATGGATTAGGTGTGAATCATCAGTGAGTCTTGGGATGGGTCTTGTGATGGCAAGGTTATATTAGGTGAGGGTCATTGGGAAGTGAACTGCTGCTGGGAGTGGGAGCTTGTGTGGGTTGGTTGAGGGTCGGTGTTGTCTATGCGGCTGGTTTGGATTCTGAGAGGTTCGTAGGCTGTAGGTCAATGTGTCTGTTGATGGAATTGCTTGTGAAATACCAGGCTTCAATGAACTCACGAGCATGGCGGGTGGTAACATGGCCGATGATTTTTCTGTTGCTCCAATTGAACTGGTGCTGTTTGGTGGCGGTGTGGGTAGAGATTAAGGATTTGGTATTGTGGCATTTGACTGCTAGCCGCTGTTTGTGGATCCTGTTTTTTAATTGACATGATTTTTGTCCCATGTAGAATTGGTTGCAATGGTTACAGTTGATTGTATAGATTACATTGTTTTTTTTTTTCATCCTTGTGTGTCTTGTCTTTGGTTCTGGATAATTCCTGGTATAGTGTGGCTGTGGGTTTGTGGGCTATTGCTATTCCTAGGGGGTGAAGAATTCTGGCTTTCATTTCTGACACCCATTTTGTATATGGTAGGGTTAGTTTTTACATGGTGGTTGGCTGTGTGGTGTATTGCGGTTTGGGTAGGGTGCTGTGTGTCAGAATATGAAGGAATTAGACTTTGGAAAATAGTTTGATGGAAGCAGTAGATTCCAAAAAAGATCTCTTAAGAGTTCTGATAATTAAGATTTGCAAGGAGATTGAAGTATTAATACAAAATGTCTAGTGTTAATCTGATAAACCTATATATAAGGGAAATGGGAGAAAGAATATTTATTTTCTTCTTTTGATATAAAGAAAATGAAGCTTTATAAAGAAGGGTGGGCTATATCTGTTGATTGCTTTGAAAATGACTACTTATCAATTTCTTACACTGAAATCTATGCATATTTATTTTTTTTCACATTTTCTGCTTAGAAACTTTGTTCAGCCAAATTTTGGTAGCTTCAGTTTTAGGAGGCCACAACAAAAGAATTTCAAAGATTATATGTAGCCCATTGTCCATGGTTTGAATCAATATAAAGATAAGAAAAAATATGCAGAAATATATATTTGGCACCAAACTGTTACCCTCATGTAATACAACTTCTGAAACATACATTGTTTTGGTAATCTGGATCTGTCCCAAGAATGAGATCACAGTTTGGCCATGTTGATTGATAATGTCCTGGTTCAAAATCTGTGTAATCTTCACATTGCTGCATTATTTTATGTAAAGACTGATCAATGAAGATTGAAAGCCGAGAATCCTGAGAAAATGGTGTAACTTGATCTAATGGAAAATAATTTAAAAATATTTTCAAAGTTAGAATTCATTGTAAAACAATTTTTTTTAAATTGAAAATTGCTGGCTGAGCATCCAGGATGGTAAATTCCCTTAGGACTTTTATCTATTATAACTGAAAATGTAGATGTAACAGAAATATTAATTCAGTTTTTTCCAATAATTCTGATATATTTGAAGGTCTAGATTTAATAATTCACTGGAATATACAAAGGCTTGTAGTGCCTTTTTCTTAATGTCCTAGGCTTCAACTTATTAATTTGGGGCTGAAGCTTGGCAAATTCCTGCAAGTGATTATACTTTATGTAGGCTTTAGAAGATCTGGAACATTTAAAAATAAAAGTTTTTTTTAATATTTTTTAATACCAGGATGTTTTTGGAACAGATATTTTTAAATAAAACTTTTATACAGATTTTTGAAAACTACACATTTTCTATTAAAGACTATGAACTACATTAGCAAACAGAAGCACTGTCCCACACATAGTCAAATGCAATGTCATATGTTTTAAATTAAGAAAGCAATCTTCTGCACATTTACTTAAAATAAAACTCAACTGAACACAATGGTACTTTTAAATAAATATGTATATGGTCATATATGGTCCCGGACCCGAAGGCAGTTGCAAAGTTTTCTTGCACTTGCAAATTTCTACAGACAAGTAATTCCTACTTTTACGCAGATTGTTTTACCCATAACCAATTTGTTAAAAATGGGAAAAGCAACGAAACCTAGACCCAATCAGCCATTAGGCTGGACCCTTGAATGTCAAGCAGCCTTTGAAAACTGAAAGACTTTTTTGCTGCAGAACCACTGTTAAGGCACTCAAATCCAGAGAAGCCTTTCATAATTCAAGTGGATGCTAGTGATGTGGCAGTGGGGGCAATATTGCTACAAAAAAATGAAAACAGGGCGTTATAATCATGTGCATATACTTCTTGAAAGTTATCAGATGCTGAGAGAAGGTGTGGGCTATGTGGGAAAAGGAAGCTTTTGTAGTTTGCTGTACTCTCTTAACATGGAGACAATTCCTGGAAGGTAGTAAAATCCCATTTGAAGTGTGGACAGATCATAAAAACTTAGAGGCATTAAAGACTCAAGGAAATTGTCTCCAAAGCAAGACAGGTGGGCTCAATATTTTAACTGATTTAATTTCAGTTTCTGGTACATACCCGGAGGGAAACGTTTTTTGGCTGATGCTCTTTCACGTATGCCTCAATACAAAAGTACCAAGGAAGTGGTAATTTCTATAAACCCTTCTAGCCAGCTTGCAATGCCAGTGCAAAGGGTTCAGTGCAGGGGAATACCACCCAGGTTAATGTTACATCCCCTGAGGCAAAACTTTAAGGAAGTTTCAAAATAAGATAATTGGTTTCAGAACCATACAAATGATCTAATGATAAAAAAGATATGGCATGAAAAGGAACCAAAGTGTATGTCCCAGATAGCTAAAGGACCTTAGTTTAAGCCGAGCACATATGCAAAAGCAGCTGGAAATTTTGGGTTTCTAAAAACCCTTCATCTTGTGAAAAGAAAATTTTGGTGGCTAAAAATGAAAAAAGATATAAAAGAATACAGGTAATCCCCAAGTTACGAGCGTTCACTTAACACTCATTCGAAGTTACACGATAAGCGCCCCCTAGTGTTTTGAGAAAATCCCAAAATTATGACTGTTGCAGCACCACGGCAGTTGTTCACCCTTACCCTTATGCTCTACAACATTCACTCTATCTCCCCTACTCTCCACAACTGCTTCTCCCTCCCTTCCTGCTGCACCAGACTCACCTTAAGAACATCTGTCTCCTCTCTGCTTTTGAGGGAGAGGAGAGACAATGGAAGCTCCTCGATGCCATATCACACGAGTTCAGGCACACATCTGCTTTTGCAGAGAATGAGTACCTGAACTCTCGCAAGATCATGGACCCCAAAAACTTTCATTTTCGGTGCAAACTCTGTGCCTGTCTCCTGCTCCCCCCAACTCCTTTCCGCCACCACCGGAACACTTTTTATCCAAATGGAGACCTTGGGGAGATGGGGAACTCCATCTCTGAGCAAATGGGGTGGTTGAAAACCAGTGAATCATTGCATTTTCAAGTGTTGCATTTGCACACAGACAGCTCCCCATCTCCCCGTTTGAATAAAAGGTGTTTAAGCACCTAGGGACACATGGAAACACAGTGAATCACTGTTTTTTGAATAGCCCCATAGGCGCTGAAACATTTTTTATCCGAACAGAGACCTGACAGAGATTGGAAGCTCCATATGACTGCCAATGGGGCACTTCAGAAACGGAGCGTTCCTGTGGCTGAATGAGCGAATGCAATGATAGAACAATATATAAGATACTATGTAAATTATCAACAGAATGATTAGGCAGACTCATTGCCATTTGCTGAAGTAGCATACAATAATGTGGTGCCCAGCAGTACCGGTTTCACACTTTTTAAAATGACTGCAGGGATTGAATATATGACTGTGCCTGAGATCACTCAAGACTTTCTCTCTTCCACAACATTAACCAATTGGATGGATAATATAAAAAGCACATGGCCAGGGGTATGCAAAGCTCTAGAGCAGACATATCAAACACAAGGCCCGGGGGCCAGATGCGGCCCACAAAGTGGTTTCATGTGGCCCGCGAAGCCATCCTGGAAACAGTGAGGGAACAGCCCCCGCTGCCTTGGCCCTGGCTGCGTTTCATGCCTGTTTTTTTCCCTCCCTCATCTCAAATATTTTCCCACTACTCTGTACTTAGGAAGGAAGGAAAGAAAGAAGGAGAGGGAGGGTATGAGGGAGGTCCTGCCTTAGTCTGGTCCTGCTGCCCTTTTACGATCCCCTTGCCCCCTCCTCCTGGCCTATCCTGGGGTTTCCTATCCTATTGCTAAGGAAGCTTTGGATACAAAGCTGAGTCTCCTCCCATGGAGAGGGAATGGACCTCCCTCTGACTTTGCACTCATACCCATCATGAGCAACCTGGCTAAGGAGAGCAAGCACAGCAGCAGCAGCCTTGAGGAGGAGGTAAGTACAGCTGGGCGCCCCCTTGGGGAAGTGGGGCTGGGCTTGGTGCCGTGGGTGCTTGAGGGCCAGGCTGGGCATTTGACCTCTGCTGCCCAAGGCTCCAGGCAGCCCATACCACCATCCAGCCCCCTCACATGGCCTAGAGGAACGGTGAGGCTCCTCCAGTGGATTATGCCTTGGCACTTGCCCTGGTCCCACCCCCTTCTGCCAGACACCCTCAGATCTGTCCCACTCCTACCCAGGCCCCCACAGGCCCCCTTGACACGAATTATGTACAGCTGGCCATGCCCACCCAATAGGCCACACCTACCCCCCACCCCCCCAAGGGCAACCGCAATGCTGATGCAGCCCTCAATGAAATTGAGTTTGACAGCTCTGCTCTAGAGCAAGCACAAAAAAGTAAAAAAACAACAACAATGGGCAGATAAGAAATGAGCTACTCAAAAGGTGTTTAAAGTAGGAGATAAAGTATACATGTCCACCAAATATTTGAACCTAAAAATACCTTGTAAAAAACTAGGTCCTAAATATATAGGTCCTTTTACTATCATAGGCATCATCAACCCAGTCACAATGAAATTGCAATTACAAAGGGATTTTAAACAACTACACCCAATATTTCATGATAGTTTATTGGGCTGTCAGACTCCCGAATGGGAAATAACTCCATGTATGATAGACTTGCAGGGCCAGCGCATTGTCCAATAAGTTCATGTGGTGTAATAAGATTGTGTGTTTGTTGTGTGTAATAAGATTGTGAGTTGTGTTGGGGGGGTGCACAAAGGGAGGCTTAGTCAATCTCATTGTACACATGTTGTACTTTGACAATAAAGGTTGATTTGATTTGACTCAAGGTTCAAGAATGAGACCAATAGGAAAATCACCTTCACTTCCAATGTTAGTTAAGGGGGAAAGGCATTATGAAATTGAAGAAATTTTAGATTGTAGGTATTGTAGGGGAAAGCTGCAATATTGAGTAAAATGGAACAGATACCCCTTAGTGGGTGCACAGTGGGTGGCAGCTACAAATGTTAGAGCAGTTAAGCTAATAACAAAATTCCATTCAAAATACCCTAAGCAACTTCAGTGAGGAAAGCGAAATTAGATATGGGATAAAAATCAGTACGTGTGTGTGTATTATTTTTCCAGATCCATTTGTTTGTCAAGGGGGCAACATGTCAAGAGTTAAAATTTAGCAGCTAAGTGCCTCTCTGTTTTCATCTTGCCATTAAAGTAAGGGGGTAGGAAGTGTTGCTTTCGAATGGATTAGTTAGAGAAATGAAACTTCTCCAGTTCTACAGAGGCTTGCTTGAGAGTCAACAGTCTAGGAAACATTCAAGGACATTCTAGCAGGTGTGAAGAAAATAACAGATAGTTCCCATAACAAAGAGAACTTGTTTACATGAGCTACATGGACATCTGGGGGCTTGACTGGGAAAGTCATTGTTATATGCTATGGTCTGATGCCTTGGGATTTTAGAGTTAGTTTTAACTCACCATAACCACGCTATGTATTCAATAAATAATAAGCTTTTCAGAAAAGAAATGATCCTGGATTTTTATCTGGATAGTCAAGAGGGATGTTGACATATTTCTTTGATTAGGACTTGAACTGTTAAGTTTTACCAGTCCCAAATTGAAGATTAAATCTTAAATAATAATAATACCAATAAAAGAGGGAGTAAAGAAGATAATATGAATGATAAATATTAATACTATGGTCACACTACATGGATTAGTAGACATTAGGCATCAGAGAATTAAGTGTTCAGCAGAGTAATGGCATGAGGGAAAAAACTGTCCCTATGTCTAGTTGTATGGGCATACAGTGCTCTATAGGATTAACCCAAGGGAAAGAGTTGAAACAGTTTATGTCCAGAATATGAGGGGTTTGCAGATATCTTCTCAGCCCTCCTTTTGACCTATACAATGTAGAGGTCTTCTATGGAAGTCAGGCTGGTTGCAATTGTTCTTTCTGCAGTCTTAATTATCTGTTGGAGTCTGTACCTGTCCTGTTTGGTTGCTATACCAAACCAGACAGTTTTAGAAGTACAAATAAAAGACTCAATAATTCCTCTGTATCAACAGCTCCTGGGCAGTCTGAACTTCCTGACATAGGAAAAACATTCTTTGTTGTGATTTTTTAATGATGAGCATCCGTTTCAATTCCTGGGAAATTGTAGAATCCAAAAACTTGAAGGATTCCACTGCTGATACTGTGCTGTCAAATACTGTAAGAGGAGGTAAAATAGAAGGGCTTCTCCTAAAATTCACTCTCATCTCTACGGTTTTAAGCATGTTCAGCTCCAGATTGTTATGGTTCACCATAGGGCCAGTTGTTCAACCTCCCATCTGTATGCAGACTCATCACCATCTCGAATAAGGCCAATAAGTACTGTATCATCTGCAAACTTCAGAACTGTAACAGAGGGTTCCTTTGAGGTGCAGTCATTGGTATACAGAGAGAAGAGTAATGAAGAGACCATACAGCCCTGAAGGGCATCTGTGCTAATTGCCTGGGTACTAGATGTAATTTTTCCTAGCTTCATCTGGGGAATTGTCAAAAGGCTGATTATCCACCTACAAGTATGAATAGACACAATGAGCTGAAACAGTTTAGAGTAAGGAATTTCTGGAATGATGGTATTAAATGTCAAGCTGAAATTCACAAAAGGACCCATGCATAGGTCCCTGGGGATTCAAGATGTTGCAAATTGTAGTGCAATGTCATATTGACAGCATCATCTGCCAAACTATTTGCTCAATAGGCAAGGGGTCTAACAGCTGATCCGTGAAGACTTTCAGGTGGGCCAATACTAACCTCTCAAAGGTCTTCATAACTACAGATTTCAGAGCAACTGGCCTGTAGTCATTCAGCTCCCTGATGAAGGATTTCTTAGGAACTGGGATGATGGTAGAGTATTTGAAGCAAGAAGGGACATAACTCATTTCCAGTTATTTTTCAAAATCTGTGTGAAGATGGGTTCTAATTAGGCTTTCTCTTTTATCAATGTGCACCTTGAATTGGACCTGGAAGCAAACTGGTAACCGATGCAGCTTTCAGAACAGAGGTATAATGTGTATTTTGTGAAGAACATATATAACTGCCTACACCACTGCATTTTATACCAGCTGAAGTTTCTGGATACTCTTCAAGGGCAGCCATATGTAGAGAGCATTATAATAGTCCAACTAGGACAGGAGTAGGCAACCTTGGCTCTTTTATGACTTGTGGACTTCAACTCCCAGAATTCCTGAGTCAGCATGGCTGGTTCAGGAACTTCTGGGTACTGAAGTCCACAAGTCATAAAAGAGCCAAGGTTGCCTACTCTTGAACTAGGAGGTGACTAGGGCATAAGTGACAGTGAGTAGGAGCCCTTGATCAAGGAATGGCGCAATTGATGCCCAATATGAAGTTATATGAAGGCCCTCCTCAATATAATTGCTACCTGCTCCTTGAAATCATGAGTCCAGGAGGACCCCGATTGTGCATGGGGTCTGTTTGGGGCAATGTAACTCCATCCAGCCCCAAAGGTGGTATAGTCCCACAATTGGAGGGTTCCCAAACCCAAAGCTCAGTCTTGCCAGGGTTCTGTTGAAGACTATTGTTCACCATTCAGCTTCCTATGTTTTAATATATATAATATTTCTTCTTGGACAAGTGACCATCAAGAAATGAGGAAAGGGTAGCTAGCACACTATCACATAGGGTAACTTTTATTATATTTCATTAAGAAAACAAAGGCAAAAGATATGGGTGAACTATAGCTATATACCACATAAAATTATTCTTAGCATTTAGTTTTTGCAATTGTGAACAGCATGCAGAAAAATAGTAAATATATATAAAATCCATGTATTTCCTTAGATAGGAAAAAAACTTTTTTAGAGCTGGATTTTAAACTGTAATGTCACTTTCCGTATGTAGTATTTCAATGCAATTTCTATAGAAATATTGTTTTATAAAAATAAAATATATTTTTACTGAATAATTAATATATCAAAGAGATATTTTTCTTGTTTGCTCATTGTACAACAAAAAATAAAATTTTAAATGTTCCAAGGCACACAGACAGACAGATAGTTGCAACATTTTAAATATTGGTCTCACACACGTTTTTAATCTTCTAAATTGCTTCAACCTAGCTGAATCTTTTTTAGTGAGATTAGATCTGGCAATTAGATCTTTATTTGCTTTGTTGGAATGGATAGTAAGTAATCTATATTACATCAATATTTTTCCAGTGGACACCAATAGCATCTACCATGTCCGTACATTACTTACCAATGATATTTTCTAATCCATATATAATCCCTTGTAATTGTATTGAAAATGTTTTTCTGTTAGGAATCAGTGATACATCTGTAGAGAACTGTAGGGATCTAGAAAATGAAATATTACATTTTTATTGGCTAAAGACATTAAAAAACCTATGAAAGTCTGAAGATTAAAATTTGAATCTTAAATATAAGATAGTTCATGAGAAGTTCTTATTTTCCTACTTTACCAAACTATAAAATGTCTCTTTGGAATAATCTGGAATGGGCCATCAGGTGACAGCTGGGAAAATCAAATAAAAAAATCAGATATATATCTTAAGTTAAGGAAGTTCACAGATAATTTGTCACCTCTCTTGAATTTGTGGAAGAAGTGTAAGTACTGCAGGTGTTTTCAGGATAGTGAAAAAGATATCTCATCAGAAGAACTTCATTTAAGTTAATTTATCTCAGATGGATTAGCTGTTTTCCTTGGAGATTATGGCAAAAGTGATTGGAGAGGAGTGAAATAAATAAACTATGAGCAAAGAAGAAAAATGAATAATGAAGGAGATACTATTCCAGGTTTCTTGTGGTCTAGAAACTACATCACTTTTCATTCTTTTCCATAAAATATAACTAGATCAGGATTCAGATATATATATATATATCTGAAAAAGCAGTTAAATCAATTAGGACCTACGACAAGATCTAGGAGCCGTGTGCAAATGACGGCTCACCTATAAAGGCACTCTCCCACAGACCAGCATTAACCCTGACGATGTCAGAAGTATCTGACGAAAGCTTGGTGATCGGTGATGGTATTAAACTTTTATAGTTTATTATATTCCTGGTGTTCATGTTTTATTGGTAATTGACTATATATATCGAAGAATGATTCCTGGGTACATACATTTCGATAGATAAAAAGGACGATCACCAGGAAATAAAACAACAAAGTTTTAATAAATATAACCAAGCTTTCGATGGCTCAGAATCTGCCATCATCGTCAGGGTGTAAACCAGTCAATGGGGAAACTTGCTTATAAATGCAGCCGCACCTGCACTCGGCTCATCGATCTCGTGACGGGCCCCAGCCAGCCGATCCTTGCCTCACTTACAACATCAGATGATTCATCTTTACATCCTTTACTTACATTTATGTCACCACCCACCTCCCCATTCCCTTGTGTCCTCAAATCGGGGGGGGGACGTCCTGTATTTCCCCATGTTGGAGTATCCTTCACATTATTGGATCGATCCTTCCTCTTGTGCTCTTTGGGGTACTTCCTTCTTCCACCCCTCTGGCATGCGCCGTAACCGTTTATACTTCCGTTATCACAATATTCCGCCTTGGGGATCCTGCATCGACTCTCATGTTCCAACACGTTTGTTCCTATCACCCTTCCGGCATTTCCACAATCCCTGTAATTAACCTCATCCATCCTCTTGTTTCCCCCCACAGCTCCCAGTGTATCATACAATTGAATCCGGGGTCCACGTTGTTCCATTGCAACAGATGTTCTCCAGGGTGTCTGTATTAGCATAGCGCCTGTACAGTCTGGCGCAACTCCCAATCCGATTGCCTCTCCCTCACCCCCTTGTGTTTGTTGCGCCTGGGAGCACATGACTACACCCGCGATGGAGCGGCTGTAAGTATTCGTCCTCTGTGCGTTCTTCAGGAGCACGACTCTATTCAGATAGCTCCGGTCGGTACGGTAACGTGGCAGAGATTTTAAAGGTACCACTTTACCGTCACTCGCAGCAATCATCATCCCCTCTAGGTTTGCACACATTCCCAATACATCAATAACCGGACGAGTTATGACAGGAACATCTTCGGGGATGGGGGGGTTGGTATAATTGCTGGGGTGGCAAGCATGCTCCATTTCAATCGGGATACATATCATCCGTGATTCCAGATACTGAGCACGGCGTAAGGAGACATCCAAAGCATCGGGGGGCGGGCTACTGACATCGATGAGCTTCCTAATTTGTGACGGGTGTATACGCAGATTGTTAGTCAAGAGGACTCCAGGTTGTAGATTTTTCTTTTCCTTGCTATCAGTCCCTTCTGATGGATACTCGAGATTTCTGTTATTCGGGTGTTTTCTCCACACTGACACGTACTCGATCAGTGTGGAGAAAATGCCTGAATAACAGAAGTTATCCTCGAAGCACGAAGCTGAAAACACCAGCCTGAAGATGACGAATGGGACTTCGTCGAAACGTCGCCAAGACACTTCCAATTTTATGCGGGAGAAAACCCGAACAGCCAAAGACCTACATATATATATATATATATAAAATTTCCTACTAAAGGTTTTTTTTTTGTATTATCCAATACTAGTGAACTTTCTGTGAATTTCTCCATTATTTTTATTTCTCTCGGGATATACCGTGTTTCCACAAAATAAGACCAGGTTTTATATAGAGATATATATTTTTGGACCAAAAAAACTCATTAGGGCTTATTTTCAGGTGATGTCTTATTTTGCGGCTACCTGCAGGAGAGTGGGTGTCACACCAGTGCTGCCGCAAGTTGAAGCAAGGCAGGTTGGGGGATAGAGCTGACCTAGGTGCCCCAAACCCGCTTATCTCAGGGCCCTGCAGCCAGACCACTCTCCACTTGGCAACCTCACCCTGCCTGTTCAATCACCCACTGCCTACCTCATCTTGTGGTGGTGGCACCAGTGCCACGCGTGCTCTCCTACCCCCTTGTGACCACGAGCAACCAGGCAAATGGGTGGGCTCATGGTGAACGGGATTACTGCTGCCTGTGCCGCCACGAAGTAAGGCAGGTGGCAGGGCATGGGTGGCCTGGCTGCGGGGGCCCTGAGGTAAGTCGTGTGGGTCGCATGGGGAAGCTCCACCCCCCATCTGCCTTGCCTCAGCTCATGGCAATGGCACTGGTGTGACACATGCTCTCTTGCCCTGTTGTGGTGGGACAGAGTGGGTGGGCTCTTAACTAGGGCTTTTATTAGGCACACCCATAAAAATCATGCTAGGGCTTATTTTCTGGTTGGGTCTTATTTTCGGGGAAACACAATATAGTCTGCTGCATATATGAGTGAAAGCATATTGTTACAAAGTATTTACATTTAAAATACTCTTGCCACACAGATAAAACACAATAAGTCATTAAAATAAATATATATTTCTTTTTTATGGTTAAAATCAAAATATGTTTTAAATTATGCATACCTCTCATAGGTGATTGATTGTTTATTTGAATCAGAAATCGGCTCTTTTCCTTGAAAAGTAAGAAAAACAAAAGCAATCCTTAAAAACTAATAATCGAAACATAATAATCTGAGTCCTTCTCATGTTTAGCACAAAGATAGTAAACTAGCTAATTTCTCTTGAGGTCAAATTTGCAATTCCCTTTACATTTCCAGAAACTGGGAATAGCACTATAGCACCTTTTTTGTTTTTCAAATGTTAGCAGTTCCACCTCAGTAATATTGAGGTGAAGCATCTTGTTTGGACAGTTCTTCAGGAAAGAAAAAAGAACATTGCCAAGTAGTTGTCACGGAGAAAGATTCTGCCTGCCTGTGGCAACAGAAACGAAAGAGAAGTCTAATAAGCTGCTGTTCTTATCAAAGCATAAGATTTCAGAATTTGCCTGTTTTAAAATTGCCCCTATAAAATAGAATAAAAAAGAATATTGTCTTGATATTACAGAAAGAGATATCAATTTTTTTTAATTTTAAACTTCATATTATTTTCCTTCTTAAAGCTGCTACTTTTCTGTGAGAAAAAATAGTCAATTATCTTAAATACAATTTCAGCTGAATTTATAAACTCTGGTTCCAGCTGTGAAAATCTGGTAATCTTAATATTAATCTGTTAAAAATATTGTATAGTCTTGACTGATAAAAAAAGAAAAAATCTGACAGAAAATTACATTTTCTATCTCATATTAATAATTCTTCACACTTTTTCTCAAATTTGATATTGGAATGGAGCAAACTCTATATAGTACAAGTACTAACTGTAACTGTAATCCTAACGTCTATATTCCTAGCTACTTTGCATGCTCTTTCCCAGACCCTCTCCTTGGCATCAGAAGAATTACCACTCACTCTCCAATCAGCTTGCTGGCTTGTGAGTCTATAAATAGAACGTATCACATCAATCTCACAATGCATTACAGTTAGAACATCTCAGAGCAATGCACACTAAGTTGATATCCAGTGTGATAATGCTGCTCTGAAGAATCTATTTCTAAATTGTACTGAGACAAAAAATAAGCCATATAGAGTATGTGCCCATTCAGTACGGTTTAAGTTTATAATTGTCTGTGAGGAAAAGTACTGATTCAGCAAAGCCATGAAGGAAAGTAAAGGTCATTATCTACACATGATGATCACAAAATATGACTGATTGTGATATTGTAATTTGCATGTGAGAATGACACTGCGAGACAGGAAAAATATATCTGTGAAAGGTATCTCAGCCCAGAGAAAGAAAAGGGATGAGGGACGTATCTCAGAAAGAACCCTCTCTTGTTTTCTGGAAAGTAAAAGAAGGGAGAAATGCTTTCAGACTTGCAAGATTTCATTACTATAATCTTACAATTAAGGTAGTGTTAGAATTCATGGTTTATGTTTGTCTTAACTATCATGAAAGGCTGACAGATATGGAATAGTAGTAATTAGTAAAAAGCAAGAAATAAAGCCTGATTTTTTTAAAAAAAATGCTATATTGTTTTCTTATTAAACTAAGAAAAAGTGAAAAGATGTAGTAGATTCTTACCCTGTAAAGTGGAATTGATGAGTACATGTACAGAAGTTACATGGGGGGGGGAACCTTCCAAGAATTTCACAAAAAAGCCTGTTAGATAACATGAATGGATGGGCCTGAACGAAGCAACACTGTGCAGAAAAAATGATAGGATCATTTGGAGATCCAGGAATGAATAAGAAAGATTAGTGAGCATCTGCTAAAAAAGGGATTATTCATTTTGAACATATAGTTTAAGCATATGTCTCTTTACACAAGCACAAACACACTCACAGATACATATACACACAGCAACACACAGTACAGTTTTATAATGGGCATAGGGTTGCAGACCAAATTTCTACTTTTCAGCAAAGCATCAAAAATGTACAAATGCAAGTGTTTATTGTATGTTTGTGATTTAGAAAAGTATATAATAAAATAAGTTTGAATTATGGTGTTTTGCACTGATAAGGAGTTGAAGGTTGGCTGCTGAATGCAGAAAGTAAAGCACATGTAAGAATGGAATTATTACTAAATGATTCAACACTGAGCAGAAAGTAAGATGAAGATGTGTGCTGTCCCTTTTGTAGTTTAATATATTTATGATAAATATGTAAGGAATGCTAGTGAGCAGTGTGGTGGCCTAATGGTGAAGATGCTCACCTCCCACTTGGAAGGTTGAAAGATGCATCCTAGGAAGCAGCAGATGTTTCTCTCTCATAGTGCAAAGAGAAAATAACTGCTGTGAATTCCACACAGGTGTCAGGAAGGGCATCCAGCCAATAAATGCTCAGCTCCATTCAGCTGCCCTGACTCTACCCCGAATTAAGGAGTTACAGGGTCATAAAAAGAAAAAAAATGTATGGAATGCTAGCATGCAGAAATAAAATAAAATTACACCTTTTGAGAATAAGAGAGTTGCAGTTTAAGGATTTTTGAAAGAGTATTGCAGAGAACAATAGTGGCATGTTTATCACTAATTTTCTGATTCCCTTAATTCTATGGCTTGCATTAGGATAAATGATCCCTAAGATTTGTTCCAAGTATATAGGAATTTAAAAATGAGAAACCTAAAAGATGCCTCTTTTTTATTTAGTGCCTGCTTCTATAGTCTGCAATTTTGTACCCCATGAAATTCACTTGGTTCAACTCTATAAATTTTTAAATGTAAAATAATAATACGGACTTTTCCTGTTGTATTTATTGAGTTCAATTATTTTTGAAATCAATGCTATATTATTTTATAAATTCATTTCTTAGGGTATAATACATCTAATCCAAAAAACAGATTCAAAATTTAAAATAGTAAGTTTAATCTATTGTAAAACATAATATTTTGATGGAGATGGGAGAAAGATGAAATACTGAATCAGAGATTTGTCCTCAGATAAGAGGAATTGCATGAGGCAATCAAGATTCAAAGCACAAAATACAAAGACACCTGCAAATGAGGTCAAAAGAATCAAAACAGTGGTCACAACAACATGATCAAAACTCTTCTCCTTTTATATGTACCTCACAATACACATTGAAAAGGAGTGAGGCTCTGATTGTACAGTGGTTTTTCTAGATGTTTTTCCTCTGGAAATTGCTGCATGGGTAGCAAGTTACCTAGGCTTGCAAAAAATATATTTTCCGGTCAACAGTTATTCTCATAGACCTTTCTTAATTTTAACTTAATTAGTGTTCATCCATTAAATTTGACAGCAAGGCCTTATGGGTCTTTAATAACTTTATTTCTGTAATAAAGTACTTTCTGAATAATTCCTGATATATCTAGCATTTTCACACATTTCTTATGATGTCCATACCAGTGGAATCTGGATCTGAGTCCTGAACAGAGAGTGATGAAATGATAGAAGATGTTGAAGCCATAGGAACCCTGGTGATCATGCAATATTGGAATTCAACATTATGGAAGCACAAGAAATAGAACACAGTCAAACTAGAATCTTGGACTTCAAGAGAGCTAATTTCAATAAACTTAGAGAGGGCTTGGGAAGGATTCCATGGATGAGAATCCTCAAGGGGAAAACAACTCAAGAAGCTTGGGAAATTTTGAAAAATGAGATAATAAAAGCCCAGTCTAGCATAATACCAAAAAGAGGAAAAATAACAGTTCTCAAAAGAAACCAGCATAGCCGCATAAAGAACTCCCTGACAAATTGAAAGATAAAAAGGAAAAGTATAGAAAGTGGAAAGAGGGGCACATAACTAAGTCAGAATATCAGCAAATAGCCCGAGCTTCCAAAGATGAAGTGAGGAAAGCCAAGGCTCAAAATGAACTAAGGCTTGCGACTAAAGTCAAAAATAACAAAAAAAGCTTCTTTCAACATGTAAAAAACAAGAAAAAAGTGAAGGAAATGATTGGTCCATTAGTGGGTGAAAGTGGCAAGGAGGTGACAAGCAACAGGGAGAAAGCAGAACTATTTAACTCGGGTTTTTTGCATCTGTCTTTACACAAAGGGAAAAAACAGACCAACCTATCAAAAATAGTGCCATAAAAACAGAATAGAAACACAAGTTAAGATAGGCAAGAAAATGGTAAGTGAGCACCTGTCCAGCCTAGACGAGTTCAAATCGCCAGGAACAGATGGACTACACCCAAGCTTCTTAAGGAACTGGCAGGTGTGATCTCAGAACCACTGAACTATATTTTTCAAAGATCCTGGAGCACAGGGGAATTACCAGAGGACTGGAAAAGAGCTGATGTAGTTCCCATCTACAAAAAAGGAAAAAAATGGACCCAGGAAATTACAGACCTATCAGCCTGACCTCAATACCTGGGAAGATCCTGGAAAAGATAATCAAACAATGAATCAGCGAACACCAAGAGGCAAACAAAGTTATTACTAAAAGCCAACATGAGTTTGTCAAAAATAGATCATGCCAGACAAATCTTATTGCATTCTTTGACCAAGTGACAAAATTAGTGGGCCAGAGGAATGCTGTGGACATAATTTACTTGGACTTCAGTAAGGCATTTGATAAAGTAGATCACAACCTACTACTTGACAAGATAGAAAAATGTGGGGTAGACAGCGCCACCACCAGATGGATCTGTAGCTGGCTGACCGGCCGTACTCAGCGTGTGGTTCTCAATGGAACTGCATCTACATGGAGGGAAGTGTGTAGTAGGATGCCCCAGGGCTCTGTTCTGGGCCCAGTGCTCTTCAACATCTTTATCAACGATTTGGATGAGGGGATAGATGGGGAACTCATCAAATTTGCAGACGACATCAAGCTGGCAGGAATAGCCAACACTCCAGAAGACAGGCTTAAGATACAGAAGGATCTGGACAGACTTGAACACTGGGTGCTATCTAACAAAATGAAATTCAATGGTGAAAAAAGGAAGGTTCTACATTTAGGCAAGAAAAACCAAATGCACAGGTATAGTTTAGGGGGTACCTTGCTCAATAGTAGTTAACTGTGAGAGGGACCTCAGAGTTCTAGTGGACAATCACCTAAATATGAGCCAAGCAGGGTGCTGCAGCTACCAAAAAGGCCAACACAGTGCTAGGCTGCATTAACAGAGGGATAGAATCAAGATCATGTGAAGTGTTGATACCTCTTTACAATGCCTTGGTAAGGCCACATTTGGAATACTGCATCCAGTTTTGGTCACCACAATGTAAAAAAGATGTTGAGACTCTAGAAAGAGTACAGAGAAGAGCAACAAAGATGATTAGGGGACTGGAGGCTAAAGCATATAAGGAACAGCTGCTGGAATTGGGTATGTCTAGTTTAATGAAGAGAAGGACGAAGAGGGACATTATAGCAGTGTTCCAATATCTCAGGGGCTGCCACAAAGAAGAGGGAGTCAAGCTATTCTTCAAAGTGCCGGAAGGCAGGACAAGAAGCAACAGGTGGAAACTAATCAAGGAGAGAAGCAACCTAGAACTAAGGAGAAACTTCCTGACAGTTAGAACAATTAACCAGTGGAACAACTTGCCTCCAGAAGCGGTGAATGCCCCAACACTGGAGGATTTAAGAAGACACTGGACAGCCATTTGTCCAAAATGGTATAGGGTTTCCTGCCTGAGCAGGGGAGTTGGACTAGATGACCTCCAAGGTCCCTTCCAAATTTACTATTATTATTATTAATAATGAAAACTGATTGTAGCCTGGCTCATCTGATGCAGAGGACTTGGCAGGATTTCCTAACCTATCTTCCTCAAAGTTATAGATGCTAAATTCTCAAAACTGTGTACCATATGGAACTTCATGAAGAATTATGAAGAGACAATGTCTAAGTCAGAGGTGTCAAACTCAATTTCGCTGAGGGCCGCGTCAGCATTGTGGTTTCCCTTGGGGGGCCGGATGGGTGTGGCCAGTGTGGGTGCAGCCTACTGGGTAAGCATGGATAGAGTGGGTGTGGCCTACTGGGTAGATGTGGTCAGTTCTACATCATTCGCGTCAAGTGTGCCTGTGGGGGCCTGGGCAGGAGTGGGACAGATCTGAGGGTCTCTGGAAGAAGGGGATGGGACCGGGGCAAGTGCCAAGGCATGGTCCACTGGGGCAAGTGCCAAGATGGCCACCACAAAATTGTACATTGGCTCCCAGCTGGCCTGGACCAGGGCCAAGGCAGAGGGGGCCGTTCCCTCACTGTTTCCAGGATGGCTTTGCAGGCCACATGAAACCACTTCGCGGGCCGCATCCGGCCCCCGGGGCTTGTGTTTGACATGTCTGGTCTAAGTAGTTAAACTTACTGAAATTGTCCTATTGCACAACAAATTCGGGTTTCACACCAAATTGGACTAGTGAACCTTAAATCCAAAATGTTCCTTTAATTGCTCAGCAATTTGCTGAGATTTGGTGAACAATTCTGAACACCTTTAGGCAGCCAAGACTCTCAGTCTTTAAAGATTTATGCATCAGCTTTAGTATATAAAACAACAGACTGAGTGGGTGGGGAAGATAGAGAAATGAAACTACATAATTTGTTCATCATGGATTGTTTCAGGATCTGCATCAAAATCAAAATATTTTCTTATATTGTAACACCACCATTGCCTATTAACTTGATATATGAAATAATTTTTCCTACAGAAATAGCAACTATGCCTGCAAGTAACATGTATTTCTATCCCAAAACCAGTGGTGGGATTCAGCCAGTTCGCACCACTTCGGCAGAACCGGTAGCTAATTTTTTGTTGCCCAGGTCCAGACTGGAAGCGGCATCCACACAGAGAACCAGTTGTTCACATAATTGAATCCCATCACTGCCCAAAACTATATAGTTACTTACATAACACTTTCTGTCAGTTTGCCTATTTGAAACAAATTAGAATGTAAAGGAGATTTCTCTAAATAGCATCTGTAAAATGTCTACTGTTTTTGTAAACATTGCCTCCCAACAATGTGAAAAATTATATACTTCTCTAAATCTGTAAATGTTCCTGTTGCACAAACTTTGTTCATATCTGTTTGAATCAGGGTAGGTTGATACTTACAGAAGAAACAACTGCAATTACAGTTGCTATTGAATTCTAAATGAAATTAGAAAAGTTGCATACATTTTTTTTAAAAAAATCACAATTTAAAAGATCTAAAGTGAAGCAGTTATTTGTCTCAAATAGAGAATCTATTTCCTCAGAAATGCTTACCATGCCTAAAAATTCTGCTAAACAAAAACAATTACAGTTATATATGACTGTCTCTTTCTAGTCAATTTGAAATATCAATCTTGTCTTGGTTACAAATCAGACTCCTGATTCAATGCAAGTTAAATTATCTACATTTCTGAAACACTGTATTGGATATAAACTCAATCTTCTGATCAGTAGTCTTTCTTTAGAATTAATAATAGAATGGAAAAATAAATTAGAGGAAAAAGAAATAATGGCAAGAAATCTAGCTAAAACATAGTATCAAAGAGCACATATCATGATACTACCAAAAGAACTGATAGCATAACGGTTGAACTAATTAACCTATGAGCTATGGTTCTGGGCTTTTGTAGTGTACAATGCAGCCTTATTTTCAAAGAACTTTATTAATCTTACTCAATGGCTTTATTTTTTCTTCATTCCTGAAGGTACCCAAATCTCCTGTAGTATTTTCTGATTTTTCTTCATGTTTGCTATGATCTTCAAATGAGATTTTCAAAACTTCATCAAAATCTAATGTTTCTTTCAAAGATTCTGCTGAAGATTCTATAATATGATCATCATGATTTTGGTAATATTTTCTACGATCCTCCTTTTCATAGGGAATTCTCAGACAAATATTTATTTCAAATATTGGGGAATATTCCTCTTCTCCTTTTAGTTGCTTTTTCACTTCTTCTAGGATCTAAATTTATATGAAAGTATAATAAAAATAGAATATTTTTTTAAAAATCATACAAATGGAGCATTGAACATAAAAGATTTTTAATTTAAAACAAGGAACAAATAAAAGCAGAAGATAGAAAAAAAATCCATTATTTTTTATTTGATACTAATTAACAGAGAAGACTACAATGTGATAATGTGCCTTTTATGCTGTTGTAAAGCATGAAGAGATTTTTCAGAAATCTGGAAAATCTATTTAATCTTCATAATTTTTTTTCATAAGGAACCATGAAATGATTTTGTCTTTGAAGGCAAGACTTTGTCTTTGAAGATATAATAATGAATGGCTTTCAGTATATATTTAAACTAAAAATTTAAACCATTAAATTTAATCATTATAATACATATTAACATGAATGTGAACTATTGGATAATCAATGTTGCAAGATACCTTCATTTAGAAATGAATTCACCTTGTCTATATCACTGACAGTAACAATTTCACGTGCTTCTGATTCCTTTGAACGGTGCAATAATTTCTGAGTGCCTTCAAAATGCTCATTTTCATAGACCCACTGGCATCTATTTTCAGTCAATAAGCAAAATGCTTTCTCAATTGTATTTTTATATGCTCTGCATATGTGAAAAAATAGGAGAAATCCTAATTTATATTTTAAATAGCATAATTCATTTTAACAATTGATAATACCTGAAGGTTACTTAATATATCAAGACGTTGGGGCAATACTAGGAGACAGTAGAATAGATATTTAAGACAACTCCCAAAATTCTCCAGTGAGAAAGGGCTTACAAATAGTGAAGACAGAGGAAGTGACCATCTTGAACCATGCCCACATGTGAGAGACAATATTATAGTTTAGTTATAGATATTTCCTTTGTACAGGAATAAAACTAGCACATGCAACTCAGAGAGAAAAAGGAGCAATAAATTATTATTCATTTACTTAAGTATATGGTATATCAATTTTTATTTAAAATATAAATATTTTGGCCCCTCACTTGTTTTCCATAATAAGCATTTACTCCAAGAATTATTTTATAATTTTTATAATATCCTAAGCTTAAAAATAAAGGAACTCTTAACAATTACTAAATAATAATAAAAAATCTAAGATAAATTTTATAAACAATATTATTAAGTAAGAGCCAGTGTTTTAATCATGAAATAGGTAAAACTAACCTCATAAGGCTTTCATTTGTCTTCTTTTTTGAAATGGTCATATTACTGGAACCTTTAAATATCTCCAAAAGAGTAGTTATGGCATTGTTTACCAATCTGCGAAGAAATTCTTGAAAGATTCTATCTATAAGCTTAAGAAACTTAGAAAAGCGTTCCATAATATGCCGCCATTGAGCTATCTCAAAGTATTTTGGTTTCTCTTTGAAATCATGCAGTGAATGCTGAAAAAGTTTTTCTGCTCCCTTCATTTTTGCTACCTGTAGCATTATGAAATAATAAATTTGCAAAAGTAATAAATATATACAGCATTTTTCATCATGTAGACATTTTGTATTATTTACTTTTCATCACCAGGATTGTTTTCAACAAGGAAAACAAAATTTGAAGACATTTCATACATATGTATTTCTTACCAGAATTGCCATATAGCAAAAAGGGGGGTAGTGGTGGTAGTGAATAACAAGTGCAACCATAGCCTTGACTATTGAAAATTGATTATGTTTGACCACAAAATCAGATATCTATGAAACTCTTATGGAAGACAAATGAGAAAGGTGGACTGAACAGCAATCTTATTTTGAAAAAGAATCCAGAACCTTTAAGAATCAGGAACTTTTAATAAAGTTCTAACATACCAAGACAGTCCAATTAAGAATATTATGGTAGAAATCATACTCCACAATCCATTGACATAGAAAAATGACAGCATTGTCATTGCTTGTGCATGCAATTAACAATTAACAGATCTGTCGCATTTCAGGTCTCCTCATGTAATTACAGAGATCAAAATATTGGGATATTCATATCAATTAAAGATGAAATACCCACGATTTTTAAACAGAAAGAATGATACAATTGAGAATTCATATCAAATTTCCAGAAATCTCATGAATCAGCAATGGGAGGAATGAAATGGGATGTGAAAATAAACTTTTTAGATCTGTGCTGTATTTTAACAAATAAAGAAACACAACCTTTTGAAATTGAAGGCCTCTTATAACTTTGGTGGCAATGTTTTCTTATTCGAAGAGCTAGTAGGTTTTGCTATGGCTGCTTGAATGTACAAATGG
The DNA here is from genome assembly GCF_016545835.1 of Crotalus tigris. NCBI lineage: Eukaryota > Metazoa > Chordata > Lepidosauria > Squamata > Viperidae > Crotalus > Crotalus tigris. Next base: position 3,288,797 of record NW_024096622.1, on the reverse strand, counting down.
GAAAGAGAAATACTACAGGGGCCTCATTGATCATGCAAATAGTATACACCTTTTTTTTAGCAGCTACAGATAAGACCTAATCATGATTGACACAATTAGAATATGTTAATCATAGGACGAGTTATTCAAATTAACAGAAGCATCAGAAAGGATAAAAAGTTCTAGCGTATATGAAAAATGTATTATTACACAGCTAGGTCTCTTGTTCCATCGAATGATAGGGAAATGTATGAATGTACATTGAGGAAAGGTGAGCCAACTGCAATTTCTTCAAAAATGTGAGAAATCATGTTCATATCATATTCTGATGGAAGGCAGTATCTGTGAAATAGACATCATATATGGAAGCAATATGGAAATAGTGAAAACTCATTAAATCATGAACAGAATGATCATAGTTTGGAGGTTCAGAACACCTTGTTAGATGATCCTGATCCTATTGTTGAAGACCATGTAAGGGAAGCAGATGATCCAATACTGAGAGAGGACAATTCCTCTAATACAACAGGATCACCCATACATGTGTCATGTCATTGAAAATCTGCCATTTTTCCAGCATGACTAAAAGGTTATATTCTTTCAGAAATTTATGATGGTAAAGAATATCCACATTGGCATGCTAAATACTGGTGACTTCTACCACCATCAAGTCCTTGTTATCGTTTTGTATTTTAAATTTGTTTTATATACTTTTGTATATGTAGTTAGTTACAGTTATATGTATACAGTGAACAACTTGCCTCCAGAAATTGTAGGTGCTCTAACACTAAAGGTTTTTAGGAAGAGATTGGACCAACATTTCTCTGAATGTAAAAGGTTTTCTTGCTTGAGTAGGTGGTTGAACTAGAAGACCTCCAAGGTCCCCTCCAACTCTGTTATTCTGTTATACTTTTACATATTTTCATACATACCATTTTTTCTCTGAAAGTAAGACCTACCCCAAAAATAAGCCCTAGCTTTGGGGCAAGGCGCACAGCTAAAAATTAAGCTAGGGTGGGGGTGGGGATGTGGAGCTGTCCCACGCTTCGTGCACCCACTTACCTTGCAGCCAGGCCTCTCCTCGCTGGCCCACTTCTTCTGCGGCGTCCACAGACCTGCATTTCGCAGTCAGTCCTTTCCAGAAAGCCACTGCAGACGAAAATTCAATCCATAGCTCAGTTCTGCAAGGCCTCTGCAGCCAAAAGAACAGGTGCAGAAAGCCCTGACTGCAAAATGCAGGCCCAATTTCCATTCTGAGCTGCAGAATGAAGCTGCTCCTTCAGTCGCAGAAGAAGTGGGCCGGCTGGGCGGGGCTGTCAGTGCTGGAGGTGAGTGGAAAAGCCACCCCCCGAAAATAAGACCTGGTGCCTCTTTTGGAGGAAAAAAATAAAACCCAGTCTTATTTTCAGGGAAACATGATATAATCCATATGCCTGCTTTTAATTTTATCAATGGCAGATATAGAGAGATGTGTTGGTCATGGAGGCTGAAGTGCTGGATTACTGCACTATGAAGGTAAATGAACAAGATGATGTTTATGGTCCTTTCCAATAATTTTATTCTACAATTTTATTAAAACCTTTCTTTGATGTCTGGTTCAGAAAAACCTGCAGAGATTTCTGTGGCCCCTTGACCTCCAGAAAATAGGGTTTTTAGTTACTTCGGAACCAAAACTAGAAATAATCCATCATACAATGCCCTGGTAAGGCCACACTTGGAATACTGCATCCAGTTTTGGTCACCACAATGTAAAAAAGATGTTGAAACTCTAGAAAGAGTACAGAGAAGAGCAACAAGGATGATTAGGGGACTGGAGGCTAAAGCATATAAGGAACGGCTGCTGGAATTGGGTATGTCTAGTTTAATGAAGAGAAGGACGAGGAGGGACATGATAGCAGTGTTCCAATATCTCAGGGGCTGCCACAAAGAAGAGGGAGTGAAGCTATTTTCCAAGGCGCCTGAAGGCAGGACAAGAAGCAATGGGTGGAAACTAACCAAAGAGAGAAGCAACCTAGAACCAAGGAGAAACTTCCTGACAGTTAGAACAATTAACCAGTGGAACAACCTGCCTCCAGAAGTGGTGAATGCTCCAACACTGGAAATTTTTAAGAAGACACTGGACAGTCATTTGTCCAAAATGGTATAGGGTTTCCTGCCTGAGCAGGGGGTTGAACTAGATGACCTCCAAGGTCCCTTCCAACTTTACTATTATTATTATAAATATCTCCTACTCGCAGAGAGAGAAAATAGCATATGTAAGCATCTAACTTCAAAATTATGCATTAGTCTGCCAAGGATTTTAAAAAGAGTATAAGATAATTGTGATCAAATAGTAAAAATATCTTATTCATCACTACTTTCTCCATCAGATCAGAAAAAATAATTATTATACTTACTGAGAGTTAAAAGTCCTAACAATATAGCTTAAGAAAAACATTAAAGTATATTGGAAATACATTCAAAAATAAACATACTCAAGATAAAAATGCAATATATATATATATATATAAAAATGCATTAATTACCTTTAAAAAGCAGGTCTGAATTACTTTGATTACATTATCTTTAAAAGCTTGGAGTTGAGATAAAGCATGTTGACTCTGTTGATATTGTTCCTCACAAAATTTATCTAATGTGTATGTATAGGATGTATTTATCTAAGAACAAAAGAAAAAAATATTATAAATAATATTTTTGCTGGAATTGGATATGTCTAGTTTAATGAAGAGAAGGACGTGGGGGGACATGATAGCAGTGTTCCAATATTTCAGGGGCTGCCACAAAGAAGAGGAGTCAAGCTATTCTCCAAACACCTGAAGGCAGGACAAGAAGCAATGGATGGAAACTAATCGAAGAGAGAAGCAACCTAGAACTAAGGAGAAACTTCCTGACAGTTAGAACAATTAACCAGTGGAACATTCTACCTCCAGAAGTGGTGAATGCTCCAATACTGGAAGTTTTTAAGAAGAGACTGGACAGCCATTTTTCTGAAATGGTATAGGGTTTCCTGCCTGAGCAGGGCATTGGACTAGATGACTTCCAAGGTCCCTTCCAACTTTATTATTATTATTATTATTATTATTATTATTATTATTATTATTATTATTATTATTATTATTATTAATCATCATCGCACAGTCAGCCAGATGTTCAGACTGGATTTGGCATTTTGTCTACCTATCGAGTCCTTACCCAGGACCTGGGATAGGCAGATGTGGATGTTTGATGGTATTACAGATATCGTCGCAGGATGGAAGCAGTTCCTAGTAAGGCCGCCTTTTGCAATTGACTAATACCGAATTTGTCAATGCCAATGGTGTTCAAGTGGTGCTCCAGTTGTTTTGGGATTGCACCTAAGGAGCCTATTACTATTGGTACTACCCTTGCTTGCTTTTGCCACAGTCTTTCTATTTCTATTTGTAGGTCTTTGTATTTTGTATCTTCTCCAGTTCTTTCTCTTCTATTCTGCTGTCTCCAGGCACTGCCACATCCACTATCCAGACTTTTTTGTCTTTCTTATCGACAATTTTTAAGTCTGGGGTGTTATGTTGCAGGTGCTTGTCTGTTTGAATTCTGAAGTCCCAGAGCAGTTTAATTTTATCATTTTCTATGACTTTCTCTATTTTATGATCCCACAAGTTTTTGCTTACAGGCAAATGATATTTTTTGCAGATCTTCCAATGCACCATTGTTGCTACTTTGTCATGCCGCTGCTTGTAGTCAGTCTGTGCAATCTTCTTGCAACAGCTTACCAGGTGGTCCACTGTTTCTTCAGATTCTTTGCATAGGCGGCACTTACTGTCTGTTGCTGTCTTCTCAATTTTGACTTTATATGCATTTGTCCTTAAGGCTTGGTCTTGTGCAGCCAGAATTAGTCCCTCGGTCTCTTTCTTCAATTTTCCTGCTCTTAGCCATTGCCAGGTTTTATTATTATCTGCTTTCCCAGCTATTTTTTTAATGTATTGGCATGTAGTGCTTTGTCTTCCCATGCCTCTATTCTGTTCTTCATTTGGTCTTTCTTGTAGGCCAGTTTGGTCTCTCCAGTAGTTAGTAAGCCTTCCTGATATACTAATTTCAGTGCATCTTCATCATTGTTCTTCAGATATTCTTCCAAAGCCATTTTTTCTTCTTCAACCATCTGAGGTACTTGTAGCATTCCACGCCCACCTATTTGCCTTGGTAGATAAAGTCTATCAATGTCACTGCGTGGATGAAGGGCATGATTCATTGTCATTATTTTTCTGGTCTGCCTATCCATTGCTTTTAGTTCTACTTGAGTCCAGTCCACTATTCCAGCTGTGTACCTAATGACTGGGATTGCTCAGGTGTTGATTCCCCTTATGGTATTTCCTCCATTGAGTTTGGATTTTAAGATCTTCTTCACTCTCTTGATGTATTCACCTCTAATCTTTTTCTTTGACTTCAGTGTGCTTGATGTTGTCAGCTTGAAGGATACCCAAGTATTTGTAGTACTCTTTCTCATCCAGACTCTTAATGTTATTTTCGTGGGGCATCTTGATTCCTTCAGTTTTCATTATTTTTCCTTGTTTAATAGTAAGTGTGGCACATTTGTCCAAGCCAAACTCCATTATAATATCTTGGCTATATATACGGACAGTGTTGAGCAGCGATTCTATTTCAGATGATGTTTTTCCATACAGCTTCAGATCATCCATATAAAGGAGGTGGGATAGTCTGGCAGATGTTTTTGATGTTTGATAGCCATGTCCTGAGTTATTTAGTATTTATTATTATTATTATTATTATTATTATTATTATTATTATTATTTACAATTTCCCTGAAATGGATGCAAATTCTTATGCATTCTTCTCATTCATCTGCAGAAGAATAAATGTTAGCATGGTACACACACATCCAAATATACTTATTAACTATCATAGTTGAAACAGTTGCTAATTGATTTTCCTAACCTGCATTAATGGGCAGTCAAAACTTGAGATGCAAAATTTTTAAAATTTTTAAAATCAGAGAGCAATTAGAAGAAAAATGTGGCTCTAAATCCCCAGCTCGAAATGTTGTCCATCTGAATGAAGTTATTTAGCATTAAACTGAATCACTCAGTGACAGAACTTATTAATATAAAGTTTGGTGCCTCCAGATGTGTGTGTATGAATGTTCAGAGAGCGGGGAAGAGGAAATTGAATGGTTTGTTACATTTTCAAACTAGTTTCCCAGTTTCTAGCCTGATGTCTTAACCACTATATAAAACTGGCTCTTATTTTTATTATTTTTTTACACATTTTACACAGTTAAAATATTTACTCTTACCTTTATGAAATTTATAGTTGTTTGTTCAGATGATCTGGGCTTCTCTGGATTACTCAGATCTACACACAAGGTTTGGAGATAAAGTAAGCAACTTTGCAATATCTCATCAGCAAAAAATAGTTGCTTATACAATATCATTCTGCAAACAAAATAAGATCAATATTTTAAATTACTACAAGTTTCCAGTTTATAATAATAAATATAAGTAGACATATGCCTTGGAATTCAGCAATTCATCTGAAAGTCATTATCTCATAAACTTGGTTGATATATATGGATTTATTTATCTGAAGGAGAATCTAAACTAAAACCAGAGGAGAATTGGAAAGGGAAAGCCATATTTCTCAGTCATTTGCCTATGCTCAGTTAACAAAGATTTAAACTGGATAAGGATTTTGTTGTTTCCGATGGGAAAACTGATTTTGAGTTAGATTTAAGTACCAATAATGAACATGTGATTGCTAAGATGCATAAATTATTGTTGAAAATGAATATGGAGGATGAAACGTTAAAGACTGTATGATAAAATTGGCAAGAAACTTTGATTGCAACATAATGCTTGATCAATGGGAGAATATGTGGAGTAAAGGACTGAAATTTATACTGAATAATAACTTGAAATAGAGAGATGATGTATCATTGGCACTTAACACCATATAAATTGTCAGACAGTTTGTATAAGGGTGTGTCAAATACATGTTGGAAATGTATACAGTCTGAAGGCACTTTTTATCACTTCTAGTGGCCATGTAAGAAAACTAAGACTTTTTGCAATCAGATAAGTATTTTTAACTCAGACAATTCTTAAACTGAATGTACAATTGAAACCAGAGCTTTTCTTATATGTTACAATTACTGTATTTTTCCGTCTATAAGATGTACCCTTGTATAAGACGCTCTGGCATGCGAGTTCCAAGCTTACAGCAAACAAAGTCAGTGCTGGGAACAACCACCTCCTAGCACTTTAAATAGATGCTTCCTGGCCAGCCCCACCTACCACCCACCTAACCAGCATCCAGCATGATGAGCATGCATACTCAGTTCACAGCAGCAGCCTTCCAACCCTGGTAAACAAACTGGCGTGAGTACCAGCATGAAAGCAAGACAAGGGAAGCGCAGGCAGGTTTTAAACTCCCCGTTTCTCCGTGCCGATCAGCTGTTCAACGGAGTGCTGAACAGCTGAATCAGCAAATCTGGAAGTTTGGGCGGCCAATGATCTTGCCCCCTCCCCCCTCCCATTAGTGGCAAGCCTACGGGGGCTTGACACCTGCACCAGGCTGCATGGCAGTGGCATGTAAAGAACCCACACAGGCATGCCCTGGGCTGTGGAAGTTACCATTGTTTTTTCGTGTATAAGACGCACCTGATATTTGAACAGGGTGTTTTCAGGAAAAAATAGCGTCTTATACACGTTATACGGTATCTGCAAGGTTTCTCTATGCACAGAGATGGAAGGACTCACATATACCTTCAGTGGAAGAATGGATGGTGAAATTAATGGAGTTGGCAGAGATGACGAAACTGACAGTTCTGATTAGACAAAGATTTTATCTAGCTTTGTTTTTACTTGGAAATAATTCTTGTATTTTTTGCTTGAAATTGAAAGAAATGAAATTTTAATCTTGTGTTATACTGTTTGTAATGGTTTATTCTAATTCAAAGGGTCATTGATTTTTAGGTTTTATCTGTATAAAATAAAGTCAAAAGTTACTTTTCTCTATATTTTCCCCCTTTTTCCTCTACTTTTTTATATTTTATATATTTCTTTGAAATGTAATAAAGTTTTGAAAGAAAGAAAGTCATTATTTGACCTCCAGAATAAAAGAGGAGAAATAAAATAGAATTACTGGTGACCCTGTGCTCCCTGCCTTTCCTGGAAGATAGGAAGAGTGAATTCTTGTGTGACTATCATCTTACATAAAACTAAGAAATTATTTTAAATGTTTTCCAACATTCAGTGAAACCCCACTAAAATAATTGAATCACAAAACGGATGAGTTAGAAAGGTTTTATATAATGTGCAGGTCTCCCTAATAGGGCCATCCACTTCTTCATGCAAAATGTTTTACTGTGATTCTACCAGATGACAATCCCTAATCAATAGGACCATGCATTCTTAGATCCTTAACACATGCACTATTATCAAGGAATATATCCTCAAATATGGTAGTTATGCATTTGATTTTTCCTGTTCAGACTAGTGTTTTACACGTTACTTTTTAAAACATGCCTTCCACCTGAAAAAAAGAGTAATCAACTCACTCAGTACAAATACTTACTGATTTATCTTTGTTTTTGAACACTTAACATTATTTTTCCAGAGGATAAAATATTTCTTTTTTCTGAAGAGAAAAGAAAAATCTTCTGAGAAAGAAACAGATTTGATTGTATAATCAAGGATTATTGAGCCAGAGATATGTATAACTATTACCCACAAATATTAAATATTTAACATAATTTTATATGACTAAAATGTAATAATTATTTTAACAGAATATGCAACCTTCTCTGATGGCATCCCCACTGACTTTCTGAGGAAACCAGCAGAGTAAATGGCAAATATTAATCACATGAATGTAGAACATTTGACAACTGAAAAATTTGCCAAACACCCAAAATAAGATTAAGTGACCCAGTGGGGGGGGGGATGGCATGACCATTTACAATGGCTAGAAGTACTTTACAGATTGTAAAGCACCTGTTCTAAGGCCATCATAAATGCAAATGGATGCAAAACAACTGGATTTAAGTCAAGGTTTACAGATAATCCCTGAGTTATGAACGTTCACTTAACGCTTGTTCAAAGTTACTTGATGAGAGCCCCCTAGTGCTTATGAGCAAGTCCCGAAGTTACAAATATTGCAGCACTACAGCAGTTGTTTGCCTTTACAAGCAACTGCAGTGGCTCTGCAACATTCACCCTGGTTATTCCCTCCCTCCCTACCCCTGCCCACGTCTCCCTAGGCACCAGGCCTTCAATACTCACCCTACGAAGGATAGAAATCCTTCGCTTTCTTGGCTACTCCAGGCCTTTAGTACATTCACAAAGAATGGAGGCCTAAAGTAACGCAAGGTCATGCAAGATCAGTGGGGTGAGATCTCATGCTATTGATCTCGCATGATCTCATGGTACTTTAGGCCTCTGTTCTCTGTAACAAAGAACGGAACCAAAGCTAGGGGATGCTTCCACGTGCCACCGGAGGCTGGATCCGGGATCTAGAGGTGTTTTCCAGGCCACTGCTGCCCAGATCTGAGGTCAGGGAATGCTTCCGCGCCCCCCGCAGCCCGATCTGGGATCCAGAGGCATTTTCCAGGCCCGATCAGAACGCAGGGGGGTGCATGGAAGCATCCCCTGGCCTCAGATCCAGGCGGCAGCAGGAACCGTGGCAGAGAGGAGATTGATCTTTTCCAGGTGAGTCCGGTGTGGCAGGAAGGGAGGGGGAAGCATGAGGTATGTTAGTGGGTCAGGGAGGCCTTGGGGGCCTGTTTCATCACCAGGACCTCCATGGCCTTCCCCACCCTGAGATACCTCATGTTTGCTTAACGAACCACATATATTTTAACGAGCAAGGGAATAATCTTGTTTGAGATACGAGATTTATTCTATGAGTTTGCGAGTTACCAGTGGAATGGGCTCCACTACATTGTAACTCGAGAACTACCTGTATGTATAAGTCATTACTTCATTGCCCCATAGACCAGGAGCCCCCAACCCCCGGTCTGTGGACCAGTACCGGGCCGCAACATGCCAGCAACCGGGCCGCACAAACAAGCAAAGCCCCATCCGTGGGATGCAGGCAGCACACAAAACCATGCCACCTCCAGTTCACAGAAAAACCTCTCTCCACAGAACCAGTCCCTGGTGCCCAAAAAGTTGGGGACCTCTGCCATAGACTATATGGGACATGAAATGATGATAACTAAAAACTACTTGGTCCAAAATGCAATGGCTAGAATCCTAATCAAACAATGTGTACAATCTAACATCAGTACTCCCATTGCCATACCAATCATCTTTGGCTAAGAGGGGCACCAGACACCTAGCTTTGCACAGCCTATTTTTGTGGGAGTAGGACATACAGCATGGGAATATTGTTCCATGGAAAATTAAATGTAACTATTCTATGTCCAGACAAAAACAAAATATTAAAGTCCCAAACTAAAACAATACCACGGAAAAATAAAAATAAAAGAGACCAGCATGATTGCACAAATAGCTCTCTGACAAGCTGAGGGACAAGGATATTTAACAAAACAGAATACCAGCACATAACATGAATCTGCAGGGATGAAATGAGAAAGGTTAAGATTAAGACTTGCAACAAATGCCAATAATAACAACAACAAAGCTCAACCCATCAAAAGCAGCATAGTGGGAGATCAAACAGATACACAGATCAAAATATGTAAGAAATTGGTTAAAAACACCTATTCACAAGCACCAGATGGTTTATATCCCACATACTGAAAAAGCTGGCAGATGTGATCTCAATTCTAACTTTGCGAGATCTTTTTTTTTCCCGCGAGAAGTTGAAATTGATTGATTGAACCTTATTTTTTCACACAGTGGCGGAGGCCTAAAGCGAAAAGGTTTTATAAAACCCAGTTGAAGGCCTAGGACTGGGGTGACAGCATGCATGCCCACAGAGAGGGCTCTGTGTGTCACCTGTGGCACGCGTGCCATAGGTTCGCCACCACAGGATTAGGGTGATATAGCTGGTTTCCAATACTTGAAAAGCTATCACAAAGAAGAGCGGGTCAACTTAGTCTCTGAAGCATCTGAGGATAGGACAAGAAGCAATGGATGGAAACTTGTTAAAGAAAGATCCAAGTTGGAAATAAGGAGAATTTTTCTGACAATGAGAGCAGTTAACCAATGGGACAGCTTGCCTCCAAAAGTTATAAGTGCTCTGACACTGGAGGTTTTCAAGAAAATATACAGGATAATCACCTGCCCTGAATAATATAAAGTCTCCTCCTTGGGGAGGGGGTTGGACTGAGAGTTTTCAAAGATTCCTTCTCTGATTCTATGACATAACATCTGGTGTAGTCTTAAATCTCTATAGCTGAAAAATGTTACAGTTTCCACACTGAACTGTTTTGTCATATATAGCTAATCACAACATCCAAAATATCCTACTACACTTGAATAAATAATTGCACACATATCATTTGTTCCATAAATATCTCTTACCTGAAATTAAAATATAAATCCATGTTATGTAACACATTATAAAGTTGTCTTTCATATAACCATTCCATTACTGGAGTTATTTCCATTTCTTGTTTTCCACACACTGAGGTGAACTGGAAAATGAGGCAAAAGCTAGGATATTTAACTATATTTCAGAATTTATGAATTTACATTCCATTGTCATAATTTTTATGTCCAAATAAAGGAAAATCTGATTGTTCAGATTTATAGCAATTCCCTCAACAATCCTGTCAAAGAAAACCACAATATTTGTATAAAGCAAGGGTGAGTAATGTGTGGCCCACAGACTACGTACAGCTCCATCTGCATCTTAGCACCTCAAATTTATACCAAAATTTGGTAGGAAAATGGCTTATTTTCTGTAGTACTTTTTTTTACTTTTCAGAATAAAGGGTGGAGATGGAAGCTGGAAACTTTGAAAGGTCCAGTTCAAACCATCTCAATTCCCATTCTTAAATTCCTATCCAAAAAGCAGACCGCCACTCCCCCCCACTTCAAAATTATGCTACCAAATCCAGCACCAAAAATTAACAATTATTTTTGAATTTTGTAAAGTGATTGTTCAGAATGGAAGCCATTTGGCTACAAGAAACCTACTGCTCCCGTTCTCATTATTACCCCCCTACTCCATGCAAGAAACAACATAAATAATCTAACACTACCACTTCTCTTACAGTCCTCTAGTTTCAGAAGATAAATATTGTTAATGATCACTAATCCCTCTGATATTACCTACTCCTGAAAGATAAATAGGTAGCAGTGATAGGAAACTGCAACTGACAAATCTGGTCTGTTCCATTGCACTATAATGTTTCTATATTTTTACCTTTAGATGGTGCTGGTGAATTACAAAAGAAATAGTGATGCAGGTATCATTCCTTGTGGTTGTCTTTTTAAGGACAAGAAAAAAAGACTACTATGCACAAACAATCTTTGTTGCCTGCAAATCCACCCATACTTTTTAAAATTCAAATCCTTTTATTTTTATCAATATATTAAAAAATACAGTTAAGTATACCCAATATGATGAGGACCGGCCATCTTTGTCTCTACAAGACAGCTGGAGGGTGGAGTCACTTGGCATTTTATTGGAAAAAACTTTTCTGAAGAAATATAATTACAGTGGCTCAAATAGACATTATATCCCAAAAGGAAAATAATGAATAAAAAGCAAATTTTATCCACTCTTCCTTGTTCCTACTGAGAGGGGGAAGTAAAATGAGCAGAGCTGAGATTTTCAGAACACTTCTTCTATTCTTTTAGAGTTTACATTAGAGTTTTTCATTGTTTGATCTACAGTTCAGAAGCACAATCAAAAGAAGGTCAGAACTGGTGTGACAGTGTTTACCATTCTGTTCTTGCACTAGCTGTCATTCTGAAAAAAACATCTAAGGAATACAAGTGAGAATGAATATTTTTCATATGCTTATTTATAATTTGTTGTTATACAGTATCTTTCCTCAGGGAAATGCAGAGAAAGTTTTATTTTATTATTTTATTTTATGCCTCAATTCAATTGAATTCTAAGGCATGCAACTACTGCACAAGGACTTTATGTTTCTGCAGAATTATAGGAAAAAAATAGAAATAAGAAATAATCAGGGAACAGTAATTTGCTATTTCTGGACTGTGAAAAGCGATTTGTTACCTTGGATACATATGAGGCACTAATAGTCCAATATTCTTTACTTGGTCTAGCCATATTTGCAGAGACTACTTGAAGATCATATGGATTGTAGGCTGCTTTGGGGTCATCCCTACTTCTTATAAGACAGTATATGTATTCTCCATCATCTTTCTTTAATGCATCATCCTGAAAACAGAAATCAAGTGGTAAAATGTGAATTATTTATAAAAATTAAAATTGTTAATACTTAGACATCATAATTCATTTTGTTAAATTATATAGGACATAGTTGAGGTACTTATTTAAGTTGAATTGATTCAAAATAGAATGTATTTTCACAATTTAAAGGTATCATTCAGAAAAATTGGAAGATTCAAAGAAGGGCATTTAGAATGATCAGAAACTAGAAATCATGAAGTGAAATTAGAAGTAAGTGTTTTTGCTTCGCAAAAAGATGATAGCAGTGTGTAATGGTACTATTCAACTACCTGAAAGTGCTCTGTTACAATTATGATTATATATAATGATTATTAAATAAAATGAATAAAAGATCAAGGAAACCATAAATTACTGTTAGATGCCTAACTCTTATTTAGGAAATAGGAATTAACAAGCTTCTCTATCTATAATTTTAGAAAGTGTTTTCAAACATATCTTCTTATTCAGCTATCAGAATAACAGAATAACAGAGTTGGAAGGGACCTTGGAGGTCTTATAGTCCAGGAGTCCCCAACCCCTGGTCTGTGGACCAGTACAAGGCTGCAGCATGCCAGCAACCAGGTCGCAAAAACAAGCACAGCCCCATCTGCAAGCTGCAGGCAGCACACAAAACCATGCACCCTCCAGCCTGCGGAAAAACCTCTCTCCATGGAACTGGTCCCTGGTGTCCAAAATGTTGGAGACCTCTGTTCTAGTCCAACCCTCTGCTCAGGCAGGAAGCCCTATACCATTTCAGACAAATGGTTGTCCAATATTTTCCTAAAAACTTCCAGTATTGGAACATTCATAACTTCTGGAGGCAGGTTGTTCCACTGATTAATTGTTCTAACTGTCAGGAAATTTCTCCTTAGTCCTAGGTTGCTTTTCTCCTTGATTAATTTCCATCCATTGCTTCTTGTCCTGCCTTCAGGTGGCTTTGAAGAATACGTTAACTCCCGCTTCTTTGTGGCAACCTCTGAGATATTGGAAGATTGCTATCATGTCACCCCTAGTCCTTCTTTTCATTAAACTAGATGTACCCAATTCCAGTGACCGTTCTTTATATGTTTTAATCTTTTTTGCACTCTGCACTCTTTCTAGAGTCTCAACATCTCTTTTACATCATGATGACCAAAACTGGATGCAGTATTCCAAGTGTGGTCTTATCAAGGCATTATAAAGTGCTATTATCGTGATCCAATTCAATTCAATTTATTATTACAGCCAAAGGCCACACATAAATCAAACATCCTAATAAAACAAAACTAGACAGAGCCATCACAAGAGGACATAGCAATATATCACAATCAATGGTGCAATCAATGGGTGACCAAGGTCTGCCTAGTTTTACAGGCAGTAGATCAAAAACAAACTGTCTTCAGAAACTGAAACATACTGACCTGACACTAAAAATACAATAAGTATAGTCTAAAATTGGATAAAACACGTAATAAAATCAATTTTAAAAGATGATTAAAAGGATCTAAAATGATTATGATTCTGGCGAATCCCCAATGCTGCAGCACAGAATCTGGCCACCTGTGCCATGATCTCTACCTGCTCATCCTTAAGCAGCCACTGGAGATTGATTCTTTCCAAATGACCAGGATATCTATCGATTATAGGGAGGGTATGGTTTTTCCGAATGGCTCTGTAGAAAGAACATTGAAGGAGTATGTGTCCAATGGTCTCCACCTCTCCTGAGCCACAGGAGCAGAGTCTTTCAGACAGTGGTGTCTTTTTGTACTTGCCGTACAAAACGGCCGATGGAAACGCATGGCACCATGCAAGCGAGAATGCTTTCTGGTGGTATACTGACTCCAACTGACTAAGATACCTGGCAGGTGTAACCACGTATCTAATAGATGTCAGACGTCCTTCTTCGTCCATGTAAACAAATCCAGGAACGTAGGAACGAGTTGACAAGCAGGTTTATTCTGTGCAGTAATAAAGTCAGCACTGGGAGTGATCTGCTCCCAGCACTTAAATAGCCTCCCCCAGCCTGCAGTTCTGCCCCCAATCAGCAAGCCAGCATCCCGCCATTCTGTGTGCCGACGGATCCAGGCTTGACAATAGAGTCTGGAGCCAGAAACAGCAGAGCTATACCTAAGTCCGCTTGCCTCTTGATGTCCTCTACCCTTTGACGCAAGGTTTGTTTTGCTTGGTCATAGTCCAATTTAAGAATTGAGGCTGATGAAAAGCCTAGTTTGGCAAGGTTGGACTCGACTGCCTTGATCCATGAAGAGGACAATTTATCTTGTAGAATTAATGGAGCAAGGCCTTGCGGAAAACAATTAAGTGTTAGCCAGATGTTTAAGGAAGCTATACAGATTCTTGCTTTGACTTTTATCAATCCTGTCTCCAGGCGCAGAAGTGCATTAGGAGCATAGCAAGGCATCTGGAGAATTGTTCTGATAAATTTGGATTGAACTCTTTCCAGTGGTGTAAAACACGAAGCTGAGGATCCGAGCAAGGTTCCGTAGAGAAGCTGTGTTAGCAACTTGGCCAAGAAAGAGTTTAATTGCAGCTGGAACATAGTGTCTTCCCTTTGTGCAGAAAAATTTAAGAATGGCATTCGCTGATCATTGGCCAGAGGCAGCCGCATATTCTCCATGGGCTTCATGAGCCGGTGGCATGGATGACCACTCCAAGATACTTAAAGGTGATTACTTGCTCTATTTTGTGGTTATTTAAGTACCATGTGTACTGTTTTGGCCTTTTAGCAAAAGCCATAACCTTTGTTTTCTCATAATTTATGTCCAGTTTATTATATTTGCAGTACTGGACAAGGGCTTGCAAGGCTCTTTTAAGGCCAACTGGAGTCCTGGAGAGAATCACAGCGTCATCATCTGCATAGAGCAGCAGAACAATGCTTTGGTCACCTATTTTTCGGGGGTGGTAATTTGGATTATTCAACCATTTTACCATATCATTTATATAAAAATTAAAAAGCAAGGTGGCCAAAATGCACCCATTTAACCCCCTTTTGAGTTTCAACAGACCTCGAGAGAGACCCTTGCATATTACACCTCACCTTGAGGGATGTTTTAGTATGTAAGGCACGTAATAGATGGAGAAGTCTGTGATCAATTGAGGCAGCTTCCAGCTTCTCCCAAAGCTTAGTCCTTGTAACCGTGTCAAAAGCTGCCTTAAGATCTATAAAGGCAGCGTATAATGATACAGATCTATCTGATGCATATTTTTTAATCAAATGATGAAGAACTAAGCACTGATCTATGCTGCCTCTCCCCTCTCTGAACCCGGCTTGTTCTTCAGCAATCAAGTTCTCAAAGTCCAACCACTCCTTTAATTTATCTTGAAGGTTTTTGGCATAGAGTTTGCTGATTATGTTTAGCAGACTTATTGGTCTGTAGTTGGCAAGATCGTCTTTCTCTTTTTATAAATTGGGACCACAATTGCCAAGCCCCAATCCTCTGGGAGTCAATATAGGTGAATAGCGCTTCCAGAATGGGTATCCACCACTCCATATTATTCTTTAATAATTCGGCCGAAATGAAGTCAGCTCCTGGAGTCTTCCCGATCCTGAGTTGGCCAATGAGGGATTTGATTTCAGACTCTGAAACTGGAGGCCACTCAGGTAAATCATTCATTATAGACCTTGTACTCTCGCTGGAGAGGTCTTCATACATTCTCCGAAAATGGAGTCCCCAGGTTATAGGAAATATATGACAGTCTAATGGGGTATAGATTCTTTCAGAGTGGCAACTTATTAGACACCAAAATAAAGAAGAGTTCTTTTCCTTTGCTGCCACAATGAGCTGTTCCCAAAAAGACATGGTATTTTGTCTCTTCTTGAATGCAATCAATTGCCTGAATTGTTTTTTAAGTGTAGGTAACTGATTAAGAATTGCTTTATTGCCATACCATATCCAGTCTCGCTTTTGTACTCCTTGTATGCCAAGTTAAGGGCTTTCTTGGCTTCTACGCAATCCTTATCAAACCATGGTTTGGAGATGGTACAGGACCTCTTAGCTGAGAAATTTTGGTCATGTACTAATAATGGTTGTAGCTCATAAACTAAACTTTTATATAGTTCTAGTAAATCTTGAGTCAGGTTGGCTGATATAAAGGCTGCACGGATTTTTTTGAAAATTATCCTCTGTTAGGGCTCTCCTTACCTTCTGATCAAGTTGTTGGATCAATTTGACCCGGCATCTTGTTAGGCTGGCTGTAGAGATTGCAGGGATAAAATGGTCCATGGAGGGTATTTGCCTGATAAAGGGCTTCATGTATATACACAGAGGAAGATGATCACTTTCTAGATAAGGCAGGACTTCAAAATTTTCTATATGATGTAATAAGTCCATAGAAGTTAAGATTTAGTCAATGGTGCTAGTTTTGAACCCTGTTATGAATGTAAACTCGCCAGGATAGTCACCAAGACATGAGCCATTTGATATGAAGAAGTTGAATTTATTTGTCAACTTGGCAAGACAGAGGCCGGCGTAGTTAGTTCTAATGTCTTTAGAGAGTCGTATGAGGGGGGCGTTGGTTTGTATATTGGAAAATTGCGCGGTGCGCATGTGCGGCGCCACCCCCATGCGTGCATGCATGCTGCGCATGGGGGCGCTGCCGCACATGCGTGCCGCCGCACATGCACGGCGCACATGGGGCAGCGCTGCGCATGCGCATCACACATGGGGCTGCTGCACATGGGGGCGCCGCGCATGCGTGGCGCGTCCGTGTGACAGGGGTCGCCGTCACACAAAGGTTGAGAACCGCTGAACTAAACGTACCCAATTCCAGCTTTTAACAGTGCTTTGATAATTGGAAACGTATTGGATTATAAAAACCATATATAAAAATAAGAACTATACAAGATTTGGTTGTTTGGACCTTAAGATTGGTTGGTCTGATAAGGCTAATTACAGAGACTATGGTACCGGTGAAAGACTATCTGGAGGGGGGAGACAAAATGATCTGGAGACTTCAAAGATCTGCAGGAACAATATTAAAGTGAAACCAAACCAAGGAATGTAGCCCTTCCTTGATAAACTAAAGCTAAGACTCAGAACCATGGATTATTGTGACGATGATTTCCATTACTGCCTTTCTGTTCTATCTTTTATTTATATCTTCTAGAAAAAAATGAACAGACACAAAATCATATCACAACTACTTCAGAAAATCCTCAAACATTTGTTAGATTATTTGCTCCAAAACCTCTGGCTATTTTCACTATGTCTCTTATTCTCTACCCATTTGTTTTGCAAAGAACATAATTTATTTTGATTATGTTTCTTTTAAGTCAAAATACAGCAAAACTTCAGAATCTCCAAAGGCCTCCTCTTTCCCCAAAAGTCCCTTCTGATATCTTTTTCTTCCTCCTACTTCCATTTTAGACAACTCAATTTGCTAAATTTAAACATCTCTAACAATCTTCATATAGCCTGAAGCCAGAGAATTTGAATCTAATAGCTCTAGCCTAGATGGTCCCTTTACTACAGTATTTGAGATTCATACTGCTTACATCTATTTGGAGTTTAATTTAAAATATATTTTATTTTTATTCTGCACAAATATTTTCACCTCAGAATCTGATTGCTATTTCCTCAGTATATTGGAATGTACTGAATTTTTTGCTATTTCACACATACATTATTTGAATACTTTATGTTTTATGTGGGTTATGTCAGTAAATCTCATCAATTGGAATAGACTACTAGTGCTAGATATGCCACTTGATCCTGTAGTTTAAGTCAAACTGCATATTTGGAGAAAAGAGAGACTCACAGCAGACTCTGATCAATGCCAGACTTCATAAAATCTAGAGGGCTCCATCAAATCAAGGCTAGTGTTAAAGAATCAATAATTCTTCATTCTTAATCAATTAAAAAGAATAAATAAATCTTCAAAAACATAGCAAGGAGCAGACTAAAATTCCAGAATTCAGGTAAACAAGGAATGTGACATGACAATTTTTTTCTCAGCAATTATATACACAGTAAAAATATATATAATCAGACTTCCAGTTTTGCGCCATAGTACACAGCCAAGGGATTGTGGAGCTCCATACCCCACGGCTGGTTTCACTCTGCCAGGGGACCCTAAATGGGTCTAAGTCACCCCAGAGGGGGGACGAAGGAGGGGCCCCCCGTGGATCACAGAACAACAGCAGTTGATTCCTTTGATCCAGAGAAGCCCCCCCAACCTGACAGGAGAAAAGCTAGCTGCACACCAGTCACTAGCCCAAGTTACCAGCAGCCAAAGTCCAAAGGACTCATGCGGAAAGGAGAGCCCCGGAGAGAAAGGAGAGCCCCAAAGCTGGAAGACCAGCGCAAAGGAGAGCCCCGGAGATGGAGCCAGCCAGCCGCCATTGCTACACCGGCACCGCCCAGCTGGAAGGTCACGGGAGCAACTGCCAAGCTGGAAGACCGGCGGACAGGAGAGCCCCGGAAAGAAAGGAGAGAAAGGAGAGCCCCAGAGCTGGAAGACTGGCAGAAAGGAGAGCCCCGGAGACGGAGCCAGCCAGCCGCCATTGCCACACCAGCTGAAGCCAGCCAGCCGCCATTGTCGCACCGGCACCGCCCAGCTGGAAGCTCGCAGGACGACCGCCGCCGCCAGAGGACGAGGAGAGAGGGAGGAGGAGAAAAAGCAGGCCCGTCTCTCCCCATGGCCTCGGGCAGGCTACACCCCTTCACCGTGTGGTCATGCTCGTCGGTCCGGCTCTGCGAGACCAGTGGGGCCGCCACACACCATGCGGGGCCTGGCTGGTGCCATCCCGTTGTCGTCACTGCCGCCACTGCTGGGGGGGCTGCTGCTTTCACTGTGCCCACCACGTCGTCCAGGAGCTGTGCCGGAGCGGATGCCACTTGCGGCGGCCGGCAACAGTTAGAAGTTGTAAACCTCGAAGGGCATCGCATGAGTCTTCCACCTTCCTTGTGGCAGTCCCAGGTGCTCGTTTCTTTCCCTGCTGCCCAGGCCTGCAGTTCCTGGATGGCCTCCAGCGGCTGCAGAGGGGAGAGGAGTACAGCCGAAAGAATATAGGGGTCTTCAGATGTGGCCCTTTGTGACTTTTGGACTTCAACTCCCAGAATCTCTCAGCCAGTGTATGTTGACTGTATGATTGATTGTTTTTAATTTTCTTTTTCGTTTTATTGTATTAGGGTGTGTACGGGTGTGAGTGATGGAGCTGGGAACGAGAACTGGTGCCCCCTCTGCTGAGTGTGTAAACAGAAGTGGACGGGGGGCCAGATGTACTTCCCGGCTCGATATGAATGTGAGACGTGGACTGCCGGGAAGGGGGGGCGGTGGGAGACCTGCAGGGTGGGTGGGGAGTTTTCGGGGGTGGAGGTCATATATCCCAGTTATCGTAGGGAGAGGTAGATATGGCGGGAGCCAAGGGGTGGGCCATCTTCGGGGAACAAGGACTCGCTGCATTAAAGCGATTACTTGTTCCAACCCCTTGGACTCTTCTCCAATACCTGGAGAGGGGGGTGTTCAGGACCCTGGCCTCAGGTTGCTGCTTCTTAATGCCAGGTCGGTTATTAATAAAGCTCCCCTCATCCGGGACTTGATACTAGATGAGGAGGCCGACCTGGCATGTATTACTGAGACCTGGCTGGGCCAAGAGGGAGGTGTTCCTCTCTCAGAGATGTGCCCAGACGGGTTTCAGATAATGCACCAACCGCGATTCCAGGGAAGGGGTGGGGGAGTGGCAATTCTTGTCCGAGAATCCTTGAGACCTCACAGGATCCCTGCCCCAGAGGTTGTTGGGTGTGAGTCCCTTCTCTTGAAGTTGGATTCAAGGGTTCAGTCGGGCTTGTTGTTGACATACCTGCCTCCCAGCTATGTGACAACAGCCCTGCCTGAGCTGCTGGAGGGGGTAACCGGGTTGGCGGTGGAATTCCCCAGGCTTATGGTGCTGGGGGATTTCAATCTGCCGTCACTCAGCGAATCCTCCGGTGTGGCTCAGGAGTTCATGGCTTCCATGACAACCATGGACCTGACCCAGATAATTCAGGGTCCGACCCATAGGGGAGGACACACGCTCGACTTGGTATTCCTGTCAGGGCAGTGGAGACGTGATTTTGATTTAAGGGGTATAGTTACTTCTTCCTTGTCATGGTCAGATCACTTCCTGTTGAGGTTAGATTTCTCGGTCCTACCCCCCCACCACAGGGAGGCAGAACCGATTAGGTGGTTCCGCCCCAGGCGTTTAATGGACCCGGAGGGGTTCCAAATAGCGCTTGGGGGTTTTCCTGATTCCCTCCTCCACAAACCGGCTGAGTCCTTGGTCGCTGCTTGGAATAAGGAGGCATCGGGGGCGTTAGACCGGATCGCGCCTTTGCGACCTCTCTGTGATTGTGGATCCCGGAGGGCACCTTGGTTTACCGAGGAGCTACGGGAGATGAAGCGTCAGAAGAGACGTCTAGAGCGATGCTGGAGGGCTAGTAACTCCGAATCCGACCGGACACTTTTAAGAGCCTATATTAGGACTTATTTAGTGGCGATACGAGCGGCAAAATGTTCGCATTTTTCTGCACTTATTGCGTCTGCAGAATCTCGCCCCGCCGCCCTGTTTAGGGTGACCCATTCCCTACTTAATGTTCGGGAAGCCGGGGAGCCCTTACAGGGTAGGGCGGAGGAATTTGTGCAGTTCCTATCAGACAAAATCGCTCGGATTCAGACAGACCTAGACTCCGATTGGGCAGGGCCTTCTGAGATGACTGGGGCAGCCCAGTTTTATGGGATGAACTTGAGTCTGTGACCGCTGAGGATGTTGACAGAGCGGTGGGAGCGATGAGCACCTCCACTTCTTTATTGGACCCATGTCCTTCCTGGTTGGTCTCGGCTGCCAAGGAGGTGACACGAGGCTGGCTCCAGGTGTTGATCAATGCTTCGTTGAGGGAGGGGTCTTTCCCGCAATCCTTGAAGGAAGCGGTTGTGAGGCCCCTTCTCAAGAAGCCTACTCTGGACCCGGCTGACTTAAATAACTTCCGTCCAGTCTCCAATCTCCCTATTTTGGGGAGGTTGTAAAGAGAGTGGTGGCGCTCCAGCTCCGACGGTCTCTGGATGAAGCGGATTACCTAGACCCTTTTCAATCTGGCTTCAGGCCCGGCTTCAGCACAGAAACTGCTTTGGTCGCGCTGATGGATGATCTCTGGCGGGCCCGAGACAGGGGTTATTCCTCTGTCTTGGTGCTACTTGACCTCTCAGCGGCTTTTGATACCATCGATCATGGTATCTTTTTGCGACAACTTGAAGGGGTGGGAGTGGGAGGCACCGTTTTACAGTGGTTCTCCTCCTACCTCTCTGGCCGGTCGCAATCGGTATTGGTGGGAGGGCAGAGGTCAACCCTGAGGCCCCTTAAATGTGGCGTGCCACAGGCGTCAGTCCTCTCCCCCCTCCTATTTAACATTTACATGAAGCCGCTGGGTGAGATCATCAGACAGCACAGGGTGAGGTTTCATCAGTATGCTGATGATACCCAGCTACATATCTCCTCCCCGAGCTCTCTCAGTGAAGCGGCTGATGTGATGGGCCGTTGCCTTGAAGCCGTGAGGGTCTGGATGGGGGTTAACCGACTCAGGCTCAATCCTGACAAGATCAAGTGGCTTTGGATGTTGCCTCCCAAGGATCATGTCGACTGTCCAGTGTTGACTCTAGCAGGGGAAAATATACCCCCTTCGGAGTGGGTTCGCAACTTGGGTGTCCTCCTTGATCCACAGCTGAATTTGGAACATCATTTGACGGCTGTGGCTGGGAGGACCTTTGCACAAGTTCCCCTGTTGCACCAGTTGCGACCCTACCTGGACCGGGAGGCTCTCCTTACAGTCACTCATGCCCTTGTCACCTCACGTTTGGACTACTGCAAAGCGCTCTACATGGGGCTACCCTTGAAAAATATTCGGAGACTACAGTTGGTCCACAATGCAGCCGCGCGAGTGATAGTGGGTGCTCCTCGATACACCCACATTACACCTATCCTCCGTGAGCTGCACTTCCGGGTCCAATTCAAGGTGTTGGTTATTACCTTTAAAGTCCTATATGGCTCAGGGCCAGGCTATTTGTGAGACCGCCTACTACCTCATAGTTCCCTTCGTCCGGTTAGATCCCACAGGCTGGGCCTCCTTCAGGTCCCATTGGCCAAGCAGTGCCATTGGCGGGGCCGCGGAGGGCTTTCTCTGTGATGGCACCCACGTCTTGGAACCAGCTCCCCTCAGAGATTAGGACCACTCCCACCCTGTTGGTTTTCCGTAAGCTGCTTAAGATCTGGCTTTTCCGGCAGGCCTGGGGTTTATAAAATCTGACCCCTGGATTACTGTTATTGTACTGTTTGTTTTGTCATGTTTTATGGTGTTTTTATTGTTAGCCGCCCAGAGTCCTGCGGGAGTGGGGCGGTTTATAAATTTTAAAAATAAAATAAATAAAATAAAAGCACTAACTAGAACCGTGAACAGAGTGCTTAGAACTGGGTGAGAATATTGCTCTTCCCTCTTCTATTTTGTAACTGATTTCCTGGAAAAGGTTCCTAAGAAGCAAAAAATCCTCCAAAAGTGAGAAAGGAGAGGACCACACCCCCACCCTTCCATAGATGGCAGCAGTGACTTAATTTTTATGGGGAACAGAAAAGTATTGAAATGAACTTAATAATACTACAGTCTGGATAAATCTGAAAATCATGAAAGTTATTAAGACTTTAGATCTGAAAGAGTATTGATGTAACCACAATACTTTAAAAGTTGGAAAATGAATGGCTATTGACATCTAGTGGAGGATTAGAGTATAGAGCAACAGCTGCATAGACACAGAAATTGGCAAAACGCCCAGAAATAAAAACAACTCTTCCTTTGAACTTCAGTGGCTTCTCCAAATAGAGAACAGCTGGGAACAGAGGAAAGAAAACACATTGGGCTACCTACTTCAAAGTGACAACAATATTTGTTTCTAAAAAAACTGCTGACCTTCTAGGATTATAAATATTTACTGATCTGTGATTTCTAAGCTCAAGAATTGTTTTCAGAGAAAGAAAAATCTGGACTTTTGGCTAATCTTCTAGGGGGAATTTACTGGAAAGCCTCTAGGTGGTTCTGGACTCTAAATCTGACTGGCTGATAATTGTAAGACCCTCTAATAGAAGAACTATTATAAAATACTGCTTTTAACAGTGCTTTGATAATTGGAAACGTATTGGATTATAAAAACCATATATAAAAATAAGAACTATACAAGATTTGGTTGTTTGTACCTTAAGATTGGTTGGTCTGATAAGGCTAATTACAGAGACTATGGTACCGGTGAAAGACTATCTGGAGGGGGGGAGACAAAATGGATGTTACATATTTATCAAAAAGTGGCAGAAAACCACACCTAATATCTTCTACTGAAGGCCCTAGCCTGGAACATCAAAGATCTGCAGGAACAATATTTCAAGACAAGGCAAATATTTTCCAGGAGGAAATGTATGAAATGCTGTGACAGATTCAAATGACATTGATTTAAAATCTTGATGAGATTAAAAACAACTTTGACAACATAAATGAACACGTCTTTAACATAAATCTACAATTTAAAAACTCTCAGAAAACAACAACAAAGAATGAACAAACAAATCAGATAATAGAATACAAACTAGAGGATAGGGACCCAAAGAGGGAAGCTTCAAATGAAGAGAACCACAGTCTAATACAAACAAAAGAAAACTTGCAAGATCTTCCTACAACAATGGAAATGGGAAAGATATCTTATTTTTCAAAAGCTCAAAATAAACTTGAAGATAGGAAAGAAGATTTAACAATATGGATTATAAAACAGCCAGGAGAATTATTAGAGTTTGGGAGACAAAAAATGTACATTCTACCTAACTTGTCTTTTCTATTTCAACAACATTCACAAAAATACAGGAAGAATCCCCTGTAAGCTGAATACACTGATTTGGAAAACTACTTCAAAAAAGAAGAAAGCTAGAATTAGATTCAAGAGATTTGACTCAGCCTATCAGATGGAGTACTATATGATTAAACACTTAAAATAATAGATAAATCATGGATATAAAGGTTCCTACAGTAAGAGGGATAAGATATAAAAGTAGTGTAGTATTCTTTATAATATATGAAATATAAAAATATTGAGATGGTGTATGTGAATGGAAAAATTTGGATATTTAAAGGTAATTAACATTGAGAAAACTATGACTGATAAGAATGGTTTGAATACAGAGGGGAAACTAAGCTTAAAAAGTATCTTGAAAACAGGATATATAATGACAATAAGATGACTTTTATAAATATAATTGAAATATAAGCGGATCAGAAAGGATGTTATATGCCGATGCTATTGTTATTTGCACAAACACACAAAAATATTTATATTCAACTTTGTATATATTGAAAGTATTAAGAACTATATTTGCTTAATGTTGATAAAAGGAGAATACTATTGGAAGAAGAGAAGATTAAAGAAATATATCATTAATTAACAGATTGATTATGGAATTATAGAAATTAATTACTGATTGTTTTTTAAACATATGAACCCAGACAACATGCTGTTTACTAAGTACTAAAATTGTTATTGTTAAAAATCAATAAAATATATTTTTAAAAAATATATCTATAATCAGCCTTTCTCTGCATTCACTCCTCCTTCCCACTTCCTCCTTATTTGTTTGTTTGCTTATTTATCAAATATATATGGTCACCCATCTCACAGGAAGTGACTCTGGGTGGCATACTACAATTCAATAAAACAGTAAATATATAAAGCAATCATTACCCCAAACCATTATACAATAATTACTTTTAAAAACTATAAAAGCAGAATTAAAACAGAAAAAGAAATTGAAGGGTTTTTAATAACTTGGCCACCTCATGTGTTCTCCTATCCCCTAGGATTAAAAAGTCTTGGAGTCGTTTGTTTTTTAATTTCAATTTTGTTTGTTAAGAAAATGGAGGCTATGATGCTGAAGTTATATGCAAGCAAGTCTTCCAAAGATCTCAGGAAAACCTGGTTTTTTCCATGAATTGATACTGCACTGCTCAAGGTTGGTTATGCTCAGATTAGATATAGCCAGTGATATTTCCTAAGTCCCTTTCTCATTATTTTGAAGAGGAATCATCTGATAATTGATATCAGGAAAAAAAAAACAGAACATAGCACTCATGGGCAGCATGATAAATGTAGGGTTCAAAACAATGAATGTAAGTATTTTTGACCAAGAGTAAGTGAGAATAAGTAGTTGGGTACAGGAAAACAAATAAAAGATTTCTCAAGACATCTCATTGTATATTTTTCCCACCTTGGTCTTAATTTGCCTATGTCACAATTTTTAAAAGCTATATACAAAATATAAATTCCTTGAGTGAATTTTTGGTAAGTTTTCAAATAATATGATTCTGGAAATACGTGTTATTGATAATTATATATTTAGGTTCTTGCAGATATACTGTAATACGTTGTTATTTGTCCTTGATTCTGATTTGCACTGTAAATTCAAGCTTTATATAAAATGGTTGAATTTGTATTTTGAAAGAAATTTTTCTGTAAGTGTCAGAAGTACTTTTTCTGGAAGTAATTGCTTATCTTGTAAGTAACTTAAACTATATCCAATTTTTTCATGTATAATATTTGCAGTGCTGTTTTAATTATTAATATCCATTGTTTCTTATACAAATATAATTGCTATTCTTTTAAAATTTAATATGGAGTTAATACTGATTTCTAGTAAATTGACAAACTCTGTGGGGTATTTTATTTGCTCACTAATTATTAATTGCTCCATTCACATAATAATTGTCAATTTTTACCACATTGGTGTGATTATTTATGACTGTAACTTTCTCTCAAGCCAAGACCACATCTGTTAACTGCAGATTTCTTGGGCAGAGCATATACCTTGCTTGTTCCCTCCTTCCTATATCCTTTTTCTGCAATGGATCTCATATTTTCCTTTCCATTAAGTTTCAAAGCTACTGGTTATTACTCACTATTGGATGCCAGGAGAATCTTTAGTCAGAATTTTCCTGTCACATTCTTTGACAGTTCAATGAGAGGCTATTAATTCCATATATGAGGCTTATGCCCCTAAACTAATATTCTGAATTTGCAGATTAATATATCCAAATTGCAGTTCAATATATCCAAATGTTTCCTTATTATTAATGGTCATATTTGGAAACTCTGTAAGTTGTCCTGTAAGGTATTGCAAAATATTTCATCATGGAATATTCTGGAGTCAAAATGGACTATTCTAAATACAGAATAGATCTTTCTAGATCCAAGGTTTTAAAACTCATTTAAACACAGGTACGGTGAAGGCAATACAAATCTTCACTAGTCTTCTAATATATGGTCTTCAGAGGCAGTTATACTGTCACCAAGGCTAATTGTTACTGAACCTCATTACTTCCATGAGTTGGCTCCACCCTTTTGTGAAACCAGCATACATATCACAGTAGTGAATTCCAAAGTTTAATTACATGTTGGTTGAATGTGTGAGTAGATAGTCACATAGATAGATTTGCCTTTCTGTTCAAGCTCATCTTCACATCCACATCTACAGATAACAACCTATAAACAAATATTTTTTTTGCTTTACATAGCTGCATAATAGCCCCCTTAAAACAACACTTTCACTTCCTTTTATGATGCAGAAGTCTTTGAAGTTGATACATTGGGATTTTCATACCAACATCCACAGAATTGAAGTTTACAAGGCTTTTGCCAAATGTAACTTATCAGCTCTTGTGAGATGTAACCCATCTTATGCCAGCAGTCTATCAATGAGATAACTAAAAGCCAAACTTTTTCTTCAGTATCGTTTCTAGAACTAATTTTTATCTGTAGTTTTCTGTTTTCTTTTTCCATTTTTTCTATAATCTGAAAGGACAGTTGAGTCCCTACATTTTTGAGGTTTCTTCCTAGAATTTTAAAGACTATGGTGATACATCTGTAGTTGCCCTTAGTAATATTACTGTTACTACATATATTAGCAGACAGGTTCACTATTACTGGAATTGTTATGTTCTGAAAATTATATTATTAACTCCATAATTACATTTCTCACATTTCATGTGTCTGTACTTTCTGTACTTACTGAAAGTAAGTACCTGTATTTTCTATTCCCTGTGGAATTGATCCACAAGTGGAGTTAGTTCCAGAAATGATACTGATGAAAAAGTTTGGCTTTTAGTTATCTCATTGATGGACTGCTGGCATAAGATGGGTTATATCTCACGAGAGCTGATGAAATTACATTGTTTTGCTTTCATATTTTGACCCATTCTAGGTATATTCTTTCTGTGCTTCAGGGATATTCTTGTCTCTTATTCAGCAATACTCCTTTCCCCTGAAGAATCAGAGCCTACTCCTGAATTAAGTGTTTTCAGAAAAAGCTTTTTTCTCTTTTTTAAATTAAAAAAACAATTTGTATATAACTTTATTATTTATTACTGGTAATGCGGGAGGAAAAAAATAAAAGGCATTGCTAACACTTTTACTTTAAAATTTGATACCTTTCCAAGAAACATAACACCAAAGTTATCATCAATCTGAGAAGCCCTATCTACAAAATACTACTTTTAATAAAGAATTGATCCTAGAAACTAATCATTTCCAAAGGAATAGATACAACATTTTATGAGATTATTTACTTAAAATAGTTATATTTAAAATATCAAAGTGGATTATCTATATTCTAGTTATTGGTAGTCTCATATGGACTACCAATATAAGAACAGGAATCAGATTACTACTTTCTAAAAATACACATAATAGCTTTAACCTCTACAACAGGGAAAATATCATTAGTATAATTTACTTTCTTTCTTCTACAGAGGACGTGGACATCTGAATGCCCTTACACTGCATGCAGCCTCCCTGTATTTGTAGATTGTGCCTCCAAAATTCACCAGCAAAAGAGCTGATTTTTTTTGTGTGTGTGATTTCTTCTCAGAAAATAAGATGAAAAATATGTTGGTGGTCCCTGACCACACCAATCCCATTCTTAAAACAACCAAGCCCTCTAAAATGGTCCAAAATGTCACTCAGAATTGGCCACTCTACTGTTAAAAGTCATAACTTGATATCAAGCTATTTGGGAGACAATTAGGAGCTTTCTAAGGGATGAAAATGAAATAATTTGCTTTACAGAAACTTTATGCGCCAATTCTCTTTCTTAAAATGTAAATCCCCAAAAGTGGGTCATACACCATCAGCTCTGCTCCTTTTTCTTTACCACCACTCTTTTGGTATCATCTGTGGCCTTCATCATGTCATGAGAGCAAATGATAGCATCTGTCCCAAGAAAAGTCACCAATTCCTGTTATGGTCAATACTTACTTCAGAATAATGACTAAAGAGATAGTATAGAATATGTCAGAATTTTTTTTTAAAGAAAATAGTGTGTGGTACAAAATATCTAAAGCAGCGGTTCTCAACCTTTGGGTCGCGACCCCATTTGGGGTCGAACGACCATTTTACGGGGGTCGCCAAACAACGCGATCCGCCATTTTTTCCCCTCAGGGGGCGGCGCCGTGCATGCGCGCTATGCAGGGGGTGCACTGCGCATGCGCGTCGCACACAGGGGTGCACCGCGCATGCGTGCCGTGCTGCGCATGGGGCACCGCCGCACATGGGGGCGGCGCCGTGCATGCGCGGCGCGTCCTTATGATCGGGGGTCGCCGTATAAAAAGGTTGAGAACCACTGATCTAAAGGAAACTATATTGGAGGAAAAAAGGCTGATTTCTAGTTGTCCAGGTACAAAATGAATAATCCCCCTCTATGCTGACCACAGTACTTGCCAGTGCTTCTTTTGTAAAAAAAAAAAAAAAAAAAGTGCCGGAACTCACACACATCATACAACCCACCTACCCTACAAGGTTCCATCCAAAAAAGGTGCCGGAACTCCGTTCTGGGCGTTCTATGAGAAAAAAAGCCCTGGTACTTGAACATAATAATTCAAATCTACAGCCAGAAAACTTGGGGAAGGAGGAAACTCTATGGCATTATCAAAACACAGAATCTTTACAATAGATGGAAATGTATAACCAAATTACACAAATATACACGCTATACAAATAACAGACTGAATCTTAAACAAATTGAATAAATTGACTTGAACTATAAAGAAAAATACCAGTAATGGGATCTTCCGAAATTTAGCCACATCTTTCGATTTAACAAATTCACAAGGTGGTAATAATGTCTGCCAGCTAAGTTTATCTCTGAGTCTCAAAATATGCAAGACGGCATCATCATTAATGGGACCTAGAACAGAACATAAACCAATCAGCATATACTATAAGCATGACCTCATAACTCCCCAAAGTTATACTTAAATGTCATGAATTTCAACAAATTATGATATTATAAGTTATTAAACTGTACAACACAAATGCTTCCCCCCTCAAAACAAAACTGGACACATAATTTCTAATATTCTTTAAAACAAACTGTAATACATATTAATCTCTTTTCTTTATTTGGAAAACATAGAAACCAGATAGTTAAAAGGAGAAACAAGTGTTTCTAGCTCTGATAATGAAGAGGAAAAAGGTGAAGGAGACTGCATGAATTTTGTTGAGCTCAGTTGTATCACATAACTTAGCATAAAATCTGAAAGTAACCATTAGGTTATGTCAATATAGGAAGGTAATATAGTGACTTTTGATCTTCAGATACATGTTTAAATATCAAAGTATATATAAGTGTGAATTTCATCATAGTCAAATTATTAAGAATTCTGAAGTAATCCATTCTTCAGTTATGGATAAGGAAAATATTTCCATCCTGTGCCATTCTGGAGATGGGGTGAAGATCTTAATCAAGTAGCTGGAGGCTGTGAGAATTTGAAAGGAAGAAACAGACTTGGAATGAATACTAACAAGAAAAAAATCCAATTTATTCAGGAACCTTCTAGTACCAAGATAATTCAATATTTAGTTCTGAATAAGATAGCATTCCATCTCAAGGAGCTGATGGACAATTTGGGATCCTTCCTGGACTTCCAGATCTTGATAAGCAGCATATATTCAATCCTTTGGGCAGCTGATTTACCAGTTGTGGACATTCCTAGCATAGAAGATTCTTAAACCTTATGGCTTGGACTCTTGTTAACTTTTGAAATTATCTACACCAGATGGAATAAGCCTGCCTAATATAAGCAGGCTGAGAGTGCACACTGAAGATTCCCAGCAGGTAATGAGAATATCAACCAGTTATATCTTGCCCATCGTGAAATAGTTAGATCATTCAGGAAAATAACAAAGATTGAGCTTTCAGAAATCTTTGCAAAGTGCAACACAAGTTTGAAAGCATATATAGTGAGCTGGATGATCAGATGACCAAGCATTAGGTGGTTGCTATTTTATTATTGTAATTTTATGCATTTTTAAAAATATCTTATAATTCTAAGTGCACCTATATGAAGTTTGATGTAGTAAAGGTGCTGGCCCAGAGGTCAGGAGACTGAGTTCTAGGCCTCCTTTAGGCATGAAAACCAGTTGAGTGACTTTGAGCCAATTACTCCTTCTCAGCCTAACTCATGTAGCTGTTCTGGGGAAAATAGGATGCAGGAATATTAGGTATATTTGCCACTTTGAATTGAAGCATACAAAAAAGATGGGATAAAATAATAATAAGCACCCAATGAGGCACTACTTTTATGTGGTTGTGGTGCTTGTGTGCTCTGAGGAAGATGAGAGCTATACAAAAAGTTTAACCATACTGGAAAGTTCTCACCAGAGGAGCCACATGAAGAGTATCTCTCCATAAAAATATGGTGAGACATAATTTACAGAAACCTATAATGGCTCAGTCATCAACTGGCCAACAAGAATTATGCTAGCTGTTGCAGTTCCTGGACATTTGGTGAAAAATGGGCTATAGGACTCGGGACTGTAGCTGAGCAACCAGGGCCAGCAGTTGCAGAACTACTGGAAGAAAAGATGATTACTTGTTGTAAATATACAGAAATTGCAAAACAAAGAAATAATGATCTATTATTACAGATCAAGTCCAACAAGAAGAGGATATTTGAAATTAATGCATCAGTTCTGTAAAGAACAACGTTCAGAATCAGAAATAACAGAAAAGAGGCTAGTAGATCAACATCAATTTATAATATGAAATAAAGTATTCACAGAAGCATACCTGGAAGAATTGCAAAGATCTACTCAGGGCAAAGAAATCAAAGCCTTGCTAGAAATAACTCAGATTGTAGAGACAAAGCTTGGAGAGTTGGCAGTAGAGGAAGCATACATATAGATTTATTTTCATTCTGAAACCAAGCACCCTCTACTCTGCCTCAAAAAGAACAAATCCCTATAACTAAAGAAGTAAAAGTTGAAACAAAGAATAACTGAGCATCTAGAACAGGGCTTTTCAACCTTTTCACCCATTATACCACTTTTAGGATATGGCAATATCTGAGTACCACCAGTCACCTAGCAAGGTGTCAAAAACTTGATGACCCCCCCAAAAAGGAAAAAAGTGATAAAGTACAGGTAGTCCTCGACTTACAACAGTTTGCTTAGTGACTGTTCAAAGTTACAATGGCACTGAAAAATGTGCCCCCCAAGCCACAGCTGAGCAAGACACCTGCCTGCCCGCCCAGCGACGCTCTTCCTCCTGTCCGAGGTTTTCATTGTTGGATCATTTCTGTTGGGGATCAGCAGCGGAAGTGGGGTGGGGGGGTGTTTGGTTTTTATTCCCCCCCATCTGCTGGGTGGTTGCAGCAGGTTTTGGTCACTTCACATGACCCTGGGGCACTGTGACCATCATAAATATGAATCAGTGGCCACTCATCTGAATGTAAATCACAAGACCCTGGAGATGCCGCAACACTCCAGCTGATCAGCGCTTCTTCTGGGCTCAGCAAAAGCGCCAGGATCAGTGCCAAGCTCCAGCTGGAGCCTGGCACTGATTCTGGCGCTTCCACTGAGCCCTGACAGCCCCGAAGCGCCGATCAGCTGGAAAGCAGCACTGATCCTGGCGCTTCCACTGAGTTCTGACAGCCCTGCAGCTCCAGCCGTCTCTCGCTCAGGCTTGTGCGTTGCTGCCACTGGTTCAGCTCATTCCCCTCCCCTGCTACCACTTTTCTAGGATGGTCGCGTACCACCTGCCAGGTGCCAATGTACCACAGGTGGTACCAGTACCACTGGTTGAAAAGCCCTGGTCTAGAACAGCACAAAACAGTAGAATAAGGTTGACTGCTTTGAAGCTTGTTCCAAAGAAACAGCTATCACAAGCATTGAATGATGTAAATATTGTAATATCAAATATAAGCACCAGCTTATTGTAAGAAACAAACCAACTAATGTACAATACAGCTGCTATTATAACTGAATACCTAGAATGCAAAATCAACCAAGTAGAAAAAAATGCCAAACAATGCATCATGAAAATGGAAGATCAAGTTGGAAAATAAGATTGACAAGCTGAGATCAGATGCAAGCAACCTAGAACAAATGAAAGGAAAGAAGCTGAAGAACAAGGAGACCAAAGAATACCTAATCGAGAAATATCACCTAGAAACAAGGAAGATCGAGGAAGCACTGGAAATAATAAAGCAGTAAATGACAGTCAAGAAGATCAAGAGATATGAAACTCAAATTGCAAATTATAGGCAGAATCTCCAATTTCATTCAATCAGAAACATTTCTACCAATCTATCAATGGAGAGAATGCAGTGAAGTGAACACCTGGCAAGAAGAAACAGTGCAGTTCTAGGTGCAGATATAGGATAACTCAGAAAAATATAGCAAGAATTCAGCTTGGTTAAAGGAGGTGGATAAGTATAATGAAGAGGCTGAAATGAAAGATCTTGTGATAACAGCATAAATAGTTGAAAAAAGAACAAGGAAGATGAAGAATTGGTCAGCTCTAGGTAAGGATGAACTGCATAGTTTTTGGTTGAAACATCTAACTGGTCTACATCCATTGGTTGCCAAGCAATTTAACTGCAATGAATGAAATTGAAGAGTGGCTAACATTTGGAAAAACCTATCCAATAATAAAAGGTTTAACCAAGAGGCAGCACCAGGCAACTACAGACCAACTACCTGCTTACCAACAACTTTCAAATTACAAGGTACAAGTACAAATTAGGCGAAACCTGGCTCAAAAACAGTAACTCTGAGAGGGATCTTGGAATCCTAGTGGATGATCACTTAAACATGACCCAGCAGTGTGTGGCAGCAGCCAAAAAACTAATACAATCCTTAGTTGTATAAACAGAGGCATAGAATCAAAATCACATGAAGTATTTAGTACACTTTATAAATCCTTAGTAAGATCACACATGGAATGCTGCATCCAGTTTGGTCACATTACAAAAAGATGTTGAGTCTTTGGAAAAGGTGCAAAGAAGAGCAACTAAGATGATTAAAGGGTTGGAGACAAAAACATATGAAGAACAGTTGCAGGAATTGTGTATGGCTAGTTTAGAAAAAAGAAGGACTAAGAGTAACTTGATAGCAGTATTCCAGTATTTGAGAGGCTGCCACAAAGGTTAACTTATTTTCCAAAGTACCAGAGGGCAAGAGAAGAAATAATGGATGAAAACTAATCAAAGAGAGGAGCAACTTGGAATGAAGGAGAAACTTCCTAACAATGAACAATTAACCAGTGCACTGAAGTTAGGATACCAGGAAGGTTTACTGAGTACTGGAGAAGTCAAACTGGCCTACAAGAAAAACAAAATGAAGAATAGAAAAGCAACAAGGCAAGGCAAAGTACTACATGGGCAATACATAAAACATAACAGGCAATTAATAACAAGAGCTGGTAAGAGCTATGAGCAAGGAAGTTGAAGAAAGAGACATTGAGGCTAACTGTGGCTGCACAAGGTCAAACCTTAAGTACAAATGCATACAAAGCCAGAATTGAGAAGACAGCAACAGACAGCAAATACCACTTCTACAAAGAAGTTGAAGAAAAACAATGGACAACCTGGTTAGCTAATGCAAGAAGATAACACAAACTGACCAGAAACAAGGGCATGACAAAGTAGCAACAATGGTGCACTGTAAGAACTACAAGAAATACCATTTACCTGCAAGCAAGAAGTGATGGGACCATAAAATAGAAAAAGAAGAAAAGAAAATGAAGAAACTAAAATGCCCTGGGAACTATAGGATTTAAATAGATGGGCACCTGCCACATAACACTCCAGACTTAACAATTGTCGATAAGAAAAATAAAAATGTCTAGTAGTAGAATTGGCAGTGCCTGGGGATAGCAGAATAGAAGAAAAAGAACTGGGGAAGATAACAAAATACAAAGACCTGCAAATAGAAATAGAACTGTATCAAAAGAAAGAAAAGGTAGTACCAAGAGTAAGAGACCCCTTGGGTGCAATCCCAAGACAACCAGACACTTGAACACCATCAGCATTGACAAAATAACCATCAAATGCACAAGGCCATTACTTGGAACAGTTTACATCCTGTGATGACATCTTTAACATCATCAAACATTAACATCTGCCAATCCCAGGTCCTTGAGGTTTTGATAGGTGGTTGACTGCGCAACAAACCACATTTTTAATTGATTATGTACTATAAACTTATTTTCAACTCCCTATGACCACACATATAGAATTTAATAACAAAAGATAAAAACTAGAACATGTATCTCTCATAGGTGACATTTTTAATATTGCTGGCTTCAGCATATTTGGCTTTTGATGTACCTACCAGTTTTATCATATGAAGGAGACTTTCTCACCCTGAAAGGTTTGTGTTCACCACCAAATTGAAATTTCATGCAAGTCCTTGTATGGCAACTTAGCTGTGCTGAAATAGCTTGACTCTCTGTCTTTTTATCTATAACAGAAAGTCAATATAATTTCATAATCATTGTGCTAAGCCAAAGACTAGAAAATATTTGTTATCTAAAATCATTATCAGTCTTGCATTTAATATTCTCTTTATTGTGTGGGGTAGAATCTAATACTATTATCTTTTAGCATAAAACCACAATCTTTATGGAAACATATGTTTTATGTACAAACAGTTTGACACAATTATTGTATCTAGTAAGCAACAAGTCATTTGATAAACAGTTTCCCAGATAGTTATAGCAGTGGTTTCAGAAGGTTTTGCACAATTTATTAGGACCCAAGAGTTCCTTGCACCAATTTTAATATTTTATCCTCTTAATCCTGTTTTTTCATCTATTTTATGTTATCTGCTTCTCTTCTATTTTACTTTCTTCCTCATCTGAGATCCAAATCCAGAACAGAATTTGTGACAGAATAACTCCAAATACCTCTGATTCTGTAGTCCTGGACAAAATTGCCCACTTTTTCACATGCATTATATGGGCTACCCTTGAAGAGCATCTGAAACTGGCGCAAAATGAAGCTGAAGGGGCAGTTATACATGCTCCTCAATCAGCATATATTACACTATTGCTCCATGAGCTGTATTAGTTGCTGGTGCTTCTAAATTTAAGATGCTGGTAGTTACCTATAAAACCATTCATGGGGCTTGGTAAACTGTCTGTCCCTCTGTGTGTCTACCCACTCCATTATAACTGGCAGGAGAGGCATGTTTCAAGTCTTCCCTATTAAAAAGGAGCCGCCTAGCCAGGATCCCAAAAATCTTTTCTGTCCCCATATTGGACATGGGGAACATCACCAACAGATTGTCCTCAACTCTCTAGGCCAGTGGTGGCAAACCTAAGGCACAGGTACCAGAGGCGGCACTTGGAGCCCTCTCTGTGGGCACACGTGACAATGCCCCAGCCTTTCCTCCTCCCACGACCCCCTCCTCTCCAGCAGCCCCCCTCAAGAGTCGCCCTTGAGCGTGGCCCATACGGAGCAGTGCAGCCAAGGACATGGCAGCCAGGCAGCATAGACAAGGCTCTGCCCTCACAACCCCTCATGCAGTTGATGTTGCAGAGTGGGGGCAGAGTGTGTGGCTGCCATAGCACTGCTGGGCTGCCTGGGCAATCTGTGGCGGGCCATGGAGTCGGTGAGTGGTCCTGTGGGCAGGCGGGGTGGGGGATGAGGGGCAGAGTGGGAGTGAGGCAAGGGGGTGGAGCAGGGGTGGGGCCAGTTTTTGGGCACTCGGTTTCTAAAAGGTTCACCATCACTGCTCTAGGCCTTTAAGACTTGGTTCCAGTTCGCGGCATCACTAGTCGCACGGAGAGACTTCTCTCCTTGTCGTCTAGATTTCCCTCCGTCGGTGGACCCTTATACGGGTCCAAAGTCACCCTGGAGGGTACGACTTCCATCGAGTAGGCTGCTGTTCGGCTGCGGAGGAGCAGCGGCTCCTCCAGCTGTCCGGATGAATCTCTGAGGACTGACGGAGAAGATCGGCCAGTAAAATGGCCGATCGCCCTGCCGCTTCAGACTGAAAGTCAGACAACAGCTAAGCTTTGACTGCCCCCTTGGTGAATCCGGGTGAGAACTGTTTCTTGTAACTCTCTCTTTTTTACTTTTTTTGTTTGGGCACATGTAAGAGCTTTTGGAATTATTTCCCTGGCTTGGACAGGTGGCTTCTGCTTTTTTGGGGGAAGAAAGGCGTTTTATAAATACTGAAAAAGACTATATTTTACTTTGATATACATTTTATTTGGATACTAAAAAGGAAAAAAGATGGAAAAGATTTTCTCTGTCCTCTCTTTTTAAGAACTGTATTATTTTTCTTTTTTATATATATATTACTTTAAAGATAGAAAAAAGGAACTGATTTTTGGAAAAGACTTCTTTTTAACTCACTGAGGGCATCTAGTGGTGACAGTTTAATACTGCAACTTCGACTTATTTTCCTACTGAATCTCAAAATAGTTTTGAGGGAAAGCTGTGCAGCTGTGGAAGCTGTAGGGGGTGGGTGTTGTTTGCATTAAAGATAGCCTCCACAAAAAAGAAAAAGAGATCTTCTTTTAAGCATTAGTATTAAAATGGAGAAATCTCAGCCACAACTGAACTGTGCACTTATATTAGAAAAGATCTTTGAGGCCACTGCAGAAATATGTGCTACATTTAAAAACTGTACTTTAGAATCAAGATCCAGAGACTCTACTACATTTGTTCAAACTGATGTTCAGGCTACAACTGACTATGGTATAAATCAAAATGTACCAGAAGAGGAATCTACAGAGATAGAAGAGGAACTTATTTCATCTGACAAGCCTCTCTTCAGCAACTTAGAGAATCAGAAGAAGCAAAGATTAAGATTTCAAACTACAAAGCAACGACGCTACAAGGAGAACAGAAAAAGATGTTTACTGCAGAGGAAGGGATTTATATCTCTTCAAAGATTACTAGAAGCAACAAGGATGGATTTATTGGTTGAAAGGGAAAAAAGACATTTACTGCAAAGGAAGGGATTTATATTTTCTCAAAGACTAATACAAGCAACAGTCAACGCTGCAAATATTGTATATTCTTGCTTTTGACAATATGTAGAATTGTCTGGTAATTATGGGGTTAATAAAGAACAGAAGGAGGGTTGGGGGTAAAGCCCGGGAAAGAAAGAGGAAGACAACATTTGACCTTCACATAATTGGATAATGTGAGATATGATGGCTAATTTAGGGAGGGCACATGCTGATAATTTAACTGCTCAGAGGAAGAGAACTTAGATCCTAGCATCCCTCTGTTGTGCCTGTGCCGATATTTTGTAACAATAAAAGACTTTTAGGAAAATAAATGCCTGGAAGTTCTTTGGAATGTTTCATTAGCCGGAACCACAACATCATGCTAGGATCTCATATTCTTTTCAATGAGGTCCCGAGCCCCATCCACTATCTCTATGCTTGAGAGGAGCTGGTAAAGATTCAGGGAAGATCTCATTATGGAGAAAGAAAGATTGCCTAAGGCCAGCCCCATGGCTGCAACAGTTTCCCTGGGGGGGGGGGGAAAGTGACAGCCAGAAGCCGGGGGAGAGAGGAATTTGGCAGATTTCCCAGCTGTATTTATGCAGTTGATTAATCAGGTTCTACATGATCACTTGTACAAAGGGGTTTTGGTGTATCTTGATGATATCCTGATATACAGCACGAATATGACTGATCACATAAAGCTAGTGAGACAAGTGTTAAAGAAACTATTGAATGCCAAGCTTTATGTCAAATTGTCAAAATGTGAATTTCACCAAACCCGATTAGACTATCTTGGTTACCGAATTTCCAATGAGGGTATTGAAATGGATCCAGCCAAGGGGAAAACTATAATCGAATGGCAGCCCCCAAGGACTTGCAAACAGCTCCAGAGCTTTCTGGGTTTTGCCAACTTTTATCGTCAATTCATCCCTTCTTTTGCCGAAATTGCCCTACCTCTTACAGAACTACTCAAAACAGGCAAAGGAGGAGGGAAGCCATGACCGGGCCAACCACTAGCATGGACAATGGGCTGTCAAACAGCTTTTGAGAATTTAAAGAGACTATTTGCTTCTGAACCGGTTCTGAAACACCCCTGCCCAGGGGAACCCTTTGTGATTCAAGCTGATGCCAGCGATGTGGCAGTTGGAGCTGTGTTACTGCAAAAGAACAAAAATGGGATCCTGCAATCCTGTGCCTACACCTCTAAGAAATTTACTGAGAGCGAGCGGAGATGGGCAATCTGGGAGAAAGAGGCCTTCGCAATTAGATGGGCGCTATTAAACTGGCGACACTATCTGGAAGGGAGCAAAGTGCCATTTGAGGTATGGACAGATCACAAAAACCTAGAAGTACTGAAAACTCCCCGCAAATTGTCACCAAAGCAAGTACAGTGGGCACAGTACTTTAACCGCTTCAACTTCACTCTAAAGTACATACCAGGAGAAAAGAACTTCCTAGCTGATGCGCTATCCCGGTTACCCCAGTACAAAAGCGAACAAAAGCAGGTTAACGAGGCGATTATTCCCAATCCACAAATTGTCGCTCAACTTACACCTCGCAAGGTCCCCAATCCTGATGACCCTGGAGCGAAGAAAATAAAACGAGAGCTCCTCACCGACCAATGGTTCAAAGATAATCAAGCGTCCCTAACAAGCAGGGATGGCTTGGCTTACAAAGGGGGGAAACTATATTTGCCAGAAGCACTCCGTCTTAATGCTCTCAAACACAGCCACGATGTAAAGCAGGCTGGACACTTTGGATATTTGAAAACCCTACACCTCCCCCACCGGCAATTCTGGTGGCCGGGGCTGAAAAAGGATGTGGAAAACTATGTAAAAAGTTGTACTGTATGTGTGCCACAATGAAAAGAATCCCGGGGAAAACTCCTGGGTTACTGCAACCTGTGGCAGACCTTCTCAACCCTGGGAAGAAATAGCTATGGACTTTATAGTAGACCTACCTGAAAGTAGGGGAAATACTGTCATCTGGACTGTAATAGACCTCTTCTCGAAACAGGCTCATTTCATCGCCTGCAAAGGACTCCCATCTGCCCAACGACTGGCCAAATTGTTCCTGAAACATATCTACCGGCTGCATGGCACCCCTAAGCAAATAATTTCAGACGGGGGTGCAATTCACAGCAAAGTTTTGGAGAAATTTCCTTACATTGATTGGATCATCTCAAGGGTTATCATCTGCTTTTCATCCGGCCACCAATGGGGCCGCAGAAGCTGCTAACAAAATGGTGGAGCAATACCTTAGATGCTACATTTCTTACCAACAGATGAACTGGACTGATCTCCTCCCTTTTGCGGAGGTGGCGTACAATAATTCTGTGCACAGCAGCACCGGCTACACGCCTTTCAAAGTAGCCACAGGGAAAGAATTTAACCCAATACCTGAATATCCTCAGTTTCCCTCCGCTTCCCAGACACTTGATCAGTGGGTGAGAGGGTGGGAAGAAGTTTGGAAAAACACAAAAACTGCTTTAAAAAAGACTTTTGAAACCTATAAAAAGCAGGCTGATAAAAAGAGGGCTCCCCAAAGAACTTTCCAAGTTGGGGAAAAAGGTCTATCTGTCAACTAAATATCTACGCCTCAAATTGCCCAGCAAGAAATTGGGACCAAAATTCTTGGGGCCTTTCCCCATAGTAAAGATCATCAACCCAGTCACAGTAAAACTAAACTCCCTAGACTTCTAGGGAAAATTCACCCAGTTTTCCATTGTAGCTTGTTGAAGCCTTATCAGGGCTCCACTTTAAGATCTCCCCTGAAGAAAGCACCTGGGCCCCTCATAGTTGCAGGGCAGACCCACTATGAAGTAAAATGTATTCTTGATTCTAGAATTTTTAAAGGGAAATTGCAGTTACCTAATCCAATGGAAGGGATACCCGTTGTCTGAAGCCACCTGGGTGAAATCCAGTGAAGTGAAAGCTGACAGATTGGTCAAAAGGTTTCATATGAAACACCCTTAACATATGCTTTTGTTTACTTTACAGGATCTGTCCTTCTTGTAAGGGGGGGTCAGATGTCAACGCTGCAAATATTGTATATTCTTGCTTTTGACAATATGTAGAATTGTCTGGTAATTATGGGGTTAATACAGAACAGAAGGAGGGTTTGGGGTAAAGCCCGGGAAAGAAAGAGGAAGAAAACATTTGACCTTCACACTAATTGGATAATGTGAGATATGATGGCTAATTTAGGGAGGGAACATGCTGATAATTTAACTGCTCAGAGGAAGAGAACTTAGATCCTAGCATCCCTCCGTTGTGCCTGTGCCGACATTTTGTAACAATAAAAGACTTTTAGGAAAATAAATGCCTGGAAGTTCTTTGGAATGTTTCATTAGCCGGAACCACAACAGCAACAAGAATAGATTTATTGGTTGAAAGGGATGCGCTCTTATGGATGCCTGTGTGGCATAGATAAAAACCCAGAATTAGACTGAAAAAGAAATCTAAAACTGTTTAATGAATTAATAGGCAATGCTGGTTTTATGGATTGTTTTAAGGATAATGATCTAGAGTTAGAAGTAAGAAAAATTCAATTATATACATGTGTGTTTAAATTAGTTAGATGATTTTTTTGGGGCTTTATGGAAATTTGCTTGGTACAGAAATATGAAAGTTAAAATTTGAGTGGAAAAAACAAAAACAAAAAAGAACTTTGGCTTTATGGATTGTATTAAGGATAAAAAATATATAATCGTGTGTGTGTGTGTGTGTGTTCTGAGGTTTTTCTGGGTGTTTGTATGTAGGTCTTTGATTATTCGGATTTTCTCCCACGTAAAATTGGAAGTGTCTTGGAGACGTTTTGACGAAGTCCCATTCGTCATCTTCAGGCTAGTGTTTTCAGCTTCGTGCTTCGAGGAGCAATGTGTGGTCTTAGCTGTTTCTTCCTTTTAACTGCCAGTGGGGTTATGAACTGATTGGGTGGGAGCTTGGCTGTGTTCTGATTGGGTGGAGGTGTGTTCTGATTGGTTAGGGGCTTGGCTGTGCTCTGATTGACTGGGGGGTTGGCTGTGCTCTGATTGGCTGGGGGTTGGCTGTGCTATGATTGGCTGGGGGAGTGTTCTGTTTGGGTGGGGGCTTTGTTGTGCTCAGGTTAGTCTGAGTTGCAGGGGGGTTTAAGATGGTGGGCTTCCTTGCTATTTTTTGGCTTCGCGTTCGTAGTCGTGCCTCATCTTCATGGTGGGTGTCAGTTTGCTTCATGTATGGATTGGAGGGGTTTAAAGTGGCTAATGATGCAGCTGTGATCTGGCTTCTGGTTTGTGGTCATGCCTCATCATCGGTGTGGTTTTGGGTTTGTTTTTTGCGTGGATGTGTGGTGGTGACATCCTGTGTGGTTTTTGTGAGTATGAGTCTGGTGTAATTTTTTGTGTTAGGGAGTCGTTTGTCAATAAGGGCGGGTTTCCAAATGGCTGGTAGGCGGGACGTATCATCTCGTTTGTTCATGCTGTGTGGGTGTTTTTCTATCTCGATGGCTTCTCTGATTATTCTGTTATTAAAATGTTCAGTTTTGACGATAGTTCTGGTATTTTTAAAGTCAATTTCATGTCCTGTGGCTTTAAGGTGTTGGACCAGGAAAGATGTTGGTTCCTCTTTTTTGACTGAGTTCTTATGTTCTTCAGTGCGTGCACTTATTCTTCTGTTGGTTTGTCCGATGTATGTGTTGGGACAAGCATGTGTTGGGACAAATCCCATACTCGCCGTCTGGAGAGCCGAAACATAGACTACTCTCAAGACAGACACACACACCAACAAACTCCGAAGACTACAAGAACGCCAGAAACAAACCCCTCCTCACTCACAGCCACACATGAAACAAACAGTGCATAACATCTCAGATAGGATCCTCACCAAAGCCGAAACCAATGTCCTTTCCAAAGGATTCAACTTTGCAGTCGCTCCCAAATACATCCCCACTGAAACCATTATATGTGGAGTTGAAACCAGCCTGACCAAAATCAACTCCGACGACGCTAACAGAATCAGACTGGAAATCTCCAACATCCTCTGCACCAGCAAGCCACCCAAAAGCAACTTACCCAAAGAAGAACAGACAGCA
The DNA here is from genome assembly GCF_016545835.1 of Crotalus tigris. Taxonomy (NCBI): domain Eukaryota; kingdom Metazoa; phylum Chordata; class Lepidosauria; order Squamata; family Viperidae; genus Crotalus; species Crotalus tigris. The sequence goes on along the minus strand of NW_024096622.1, from coordinate 3,246,124 downwards.
CTACGTAACCTGAAAGAAGACACCAGCATAATAATCCTACCAGCAGACAAGGGCAACACCACGGTGATTATGAACACATCTGACTACCAAACCAAATTAACCAACCTACTCCAAGACTCCACATACAAACTCCTAAACACAGATCCCACCACCTACCTGGAAAAAACCACCAGATCCAAAATAAAAGCCTCCCCTATTAGCGAAGAGATCCAGCAAAGAATCATTCCCAGAGAGAAATCATCCAGATGCCCCAAACTCTATGGTCTCCCCAAGATACACAAAGAAGGAACCCCACTCAGACCCATAGTCAGCTCCATATGCTCACCTCTACAAAACCTAGCCAAATTTCTCGCCAAACAACTACAGCCCTATGCAGAATCCATCACCTCACATGTAAAAAACTCATTCCAGTTTATAGAGATCATAAAGAAACAAAGCTTACAGCCCAGCGACCTACTAGTGAGCTTCGATGTCATATCCCTCTTCACCCAAGTGCCTATCAAAGAAGCCTTGACAGCTATTCAAAACAAATATAACCCCCCCAAACACATCTTAGATCTGACCAACCACTGCCTATCCAACACATACTTCATCTATAATGGACAAAAATACAAACAAACAGAAGGAGCACCCATGGGATCACCCCTCTCACCTGTCATTGCAAACCTCTACATGGAACACTTTGAAACCCAAGCTCTAGAAAAATCGGATCACAAACCCAAACTCTGGCTCAGATACGTAGACGACACCTTCATAATCTGGCCACATGGGAAAGAAAAACTGGACAACTTCCTCACACACCTCAACAGCCTACACCCCAAAATACAGTTCACCATGGAAACAGAAGCTAATAACCAACTTCCCTTCCTGGATGTCTTAGTCTACAAGAAATCCAATGGCTCCCTAGGACACACCATCTACCAGAAGAAAACACACACAAACCGCTATCTGCACGCTCTCTCACACCACCACCCAGCACAGATCAACTCTGTAGCCAAGACACTCATCTCCAGAACAAAACGCTTAGCTGACGAACAACACCTAAAAACCGAACTACACACTCTCACCAATGTACTAACATCCAATGGATACCAAAGAAATAAAATTATAAACCTAATCCGAAAAGAAACCCCCACTAAAATCCCAGAGAACAAGAAAACGGTAAAGCCCTCCTCCCATACATAAAAGGTACCACAGACAGAATCAGCAACATCCTCCATAAACACAACATCAAAACAGCATTCTGCACAAACAGAAAAATATCCACCATCCTAAGAAATCCCAAAGATAAAATTGAGTTAGAAAATCAAGGAGTATATGAAATCCCATGCACTGCTTGTCCCAACACATACATCGGACAAACCAACAGAAGAATAAGTGCACGCATTGAAGAACATAAGAACTCAGTCAAAAAAGAGGAACCAACATCTTCCCTGGTCCAACACCTTAAAGCCACAGGACATGAAATTGACTTTAAAAATACCAGAACTATCGCCAAAACTGAACATTTTAATAACAGAATAATCAGAGAAGCCATCGAGATAGAAAAACGCCCACACAGCATGAACAAACGAGATGATACGTCCCGCCTACCAGCCATTTGGAAACCCGCCCTTATTGACAAACGACTCCCTAACACAAAAAATTACACCAGACTCATACTCACAAAAACCACACAGGATGTCACCACCACACATCCACGCAAAAAGCAAACCCAAACCACACCGATGATGAGGCACGACCACAAACCAGAAGCCAGATCACAGCTGCATCATTAGCCACTTTAAACCCCTCCAATCCATACATGAAGCAAACTGACACCCACCATGAAGATGAGGCACGACCACGAACGCGAAGCCAAAAAATAGCAAGGCAGCCCACCATCTTAAATCCCCCTGCAACTCAGACTAACCTGAGCACAACAAAGCCCCCACCCAAACAGAACACTCGCCCAACCAGAGCACAGCCAACCCCCAGCCAATCAGAGCACAGCCAAGCCCCTAACCAATCAGAACACACCTCCACCCAATCAGAACACAGCCAAGCTCCCACCCAATCAGTTCATACCCCCACTGGCAGTTAAAAGGAAGAAACAGCTAAGACCATACATTGCTCCTCGAAGCACGAAGCTGAAAACACCAGCCTGAAGATGACGAATGGGACTTCGTCGAAACGTCTCCAAGACACTTCCAATTTTACGTGGGAGAAAACACGAATAACCAAAGACCTACACACACACACACACACACACATATATATATTCTGGAATTGAAAAAACGTTCACTTATGAGAATGGAATTTTGAAGTGCTTAAATTGATTAGGTGATTTTTGTATATAACAATATGATCTGATAAGGTATGATAATTAATTGGATGGAATTTGAAGTTTGTGTAATGAATTGAAAGGAATTAAGGTTTAACATTTTTTTTCTTAATTAAGTTAGTTATTATTGGAAGAAGAAATGAATGAGATTGGTGATAAAAAGAGGGATGAGAGATTAAGAACTTTAATATACTGTATCTGGTAGAGATATTTGAAGTAATAATTTGTTGATGTAAAACAATATTTGATTATGGTAATTGTAAATTGATAAAGTTTTCAAAACAGGTTGAGTAGTAATAGAAATCTAAGCTAGAAATGGAATATATTAAATCTATTATGTTATCTGTGGGAAATAGAGAGATGACAGTGAATGTATTAAGTTGAGCGGTTTATCTTATGTTTTTTACTTTGGAATGTTTGTTTACCCAAACACCATGGTGTGTCTTAAGTACTTTTTGTTAAAATTAAAAAAACAATAATATATACCGTAAATGCCGGCGTATAAGATGACTTCCGCGAGCGCTGAAATCGGCGCCAAAGACGGGGGTCGTCTTATACGCCGAGTTGTCTTATACGCCGGAAATACTGGTAGTTTCCGGCGTATAAGACGAGGTTCTAGGAATGCGGCCCGGCTAGAAAGACGGGGGTCGTCTTATACCCTGGGTCGCCTAATACGCCGGCATATACGGTATATTTTTTTTTAAAAAAAAGACTTGGTTCTGTCATCAGGCATAGGAGTTAGCATGTATGGTGGAAGTCCATGGACTGGTTGACAATTGTGGTGTTTTTTATCTTAGCTGCCAATTTGCATTTTATTTTATGATACTGTATTTTTAATAGTTGTTACACACTTAAATTTGGGCACTTAATAAATTTATGCTAATTAATTCTTAATAATAATGTTGAGGTGGATGGCCATATACTTTGAAATAAATAAAATCACAAGCAATAGGTTGATAGACAAAGGATAAAGAAACGGAAGAATACCAGACTTTTTTCAAGAAAAAAACCCCCAAAACCCAAAACCCACACAAATGGAATAATAACCTACTTGTGGAAAAGTCATTTCTCCTAAATAACTTGTGTCTTGCATCAAGATAATTAGAGTTATTTACTAATGAGGCAGCAGTGGGAATATGTTTATCTTTAAAAGCCTCATTTTCCCAAATGCTGGAAGGACAACAAAATAACTGGTCCAGCAGTCAAAGCTATCACTCAACTCTATACCGTGTTTCCCAAAAATAAGATCCGGTTTTATTTTATTTATTTATTTTTTTGCCTCCAAAAGAGGCACCAAGTCTTATTTTCATGAGGTGGCTTTTCCACTCACCTTGCCACAGCGGCACCAGCAGCCCTGCCCAGCTGGCCCACTTTTGCAGCTGAAAGAGCAGCTTCATTCTGCAGCTGAGAATAGAGCTCCAGCCAGCATTTTGCAATCAAAGACCTTTCCGGAAGGCCTCTGCATCCGAGAACCAAGCTACCGATTGAATTCATAGCTCAATTCTCGGCTGCAGAGGCCTTCCAGAAACGCCTCTGATTGCGAAATGCAGGCCAGGGGATGCCAGCTTAATTTTTAGGCATGTGCCTCACCCCCAAAATAGGGCTTATATTTGGGGTAGGTCTTACTTTCGGGGAAACATGGTATTACTAATTGCATATGTTTGAATTTTCTGTATCAATTCACTGTCATCCAGTGGTAATCTAGATTCTTTCAGCCCATATAAATAGTATGGGGGGAGAGAGAGGGGGGGATCTAAATGGCATGAAGAAGGTACTTCACTTTAGCCTTTTTATAAAACAAAAGCCCACACTATGGAAAATTATTAATTTGTTTAGAATACGTTACTCAATGGAATAAATATTTTTGGTTAATTGGCAATCTCAGGGTAGAAAATTCTGATTTAATATAATTATTGTTAGTTATAATTATAAAGGCAATAAGATGGCAGGACATTTTCTGTCTCTTTAATGCTCTTGACTGATTACCTTGAGTTCTGCAATTCGTATCTGATACTCCTATAATTTATGCTCTTACACACTCATTTTAAAATTTGGCAGAACTGAAAGTGTGAGTGATAACATAAAATTGCTATTGTTCTGGACAGTCAGAAGTAACATATTATTATACAATGCAATATAATATAATATCTACATTATTTACATACTGCATTATCATATGGTATGGACAACTTACAAAAATGAAATTATATTAAAATTATAACATTTTTGGTCAAGAATAAATAAATATCTTTATAACGGGACAGAGATAGTTTTCCTTACAATTCCTTACTTACAACATCATAGGTGTTTATATAATTGAAACTTAAAGAGTATAATTAATTTATCTAAGGATATAGATTGTACTCCATGGAGGTTTATGCCATCATAATTTTGTTGGTTCTTACAAGGTCATAAGTGTCTAAGTTGGATCATTTAAGAATGGCTTGCTATCCCACCCAGACTAAATCATCTGTTATACTTTCCTTCATTTCCAACAGAAACATCACTAATAATATAATCAGATTTTTCACGAGAAGAAATTATAGGGAGTTTTTCTGTGCTTATTTTTTTCAAATTAAAATCTTCCAAACTCCTGGGCTGAGGCCATTGTATAATTTCAGCATGTTGATCAACAATTCTGTCCTTACGTATTCTTGAGAAACTAAAAACAAAAAGAAATAAAACATTTAGATTATTCTAATCTTCATCAATAAGGTAAACATGATTTTGAACATATTTATAATTCTTATAATGCAAATTATAAAGAGAGAATATGGCAAGGAAGTAACAGGCAGTAGGGAGAAAGCAGAGCTGCTTAACTCATTCTTTGCACAAGAAAGTACCTGAGGATTGGGAATGAGCTGATATGGTTCTCTTCTTCAAGAAAGGGAAAAACACAGACCAAGGAAACTACAGACCAATCAGTCTAAAATCAATACCTGGAAAGATCCCGGAAAAGATAATCAAAAAAATATCTGCGTACTGGGCTTACAACAAGGCTCTGTCGTAAGCCCGGTACTCTTCAATATCTTGATGAGAGAATAGAAGGGGAACTCATCAAATCTGCATATGACACTAAACTGGCAGGAGTAGCCAACACCCCAGAAGACAAGCTCAGGATCCAAAAAGATCTTGACAAACTTGAACAATGGGTCTTGTCCAACAAAATGATTTTTTTTATTGAATTTTTTTTATTTTTTAAACATACAATCATTTATAAAAATACAATAAATTTTTAAAGTAGAAAGAAAAAACCCCCCTTACCCTCCCTCCCACCCCCAACCCCCCTCCCTTCACTTCCCAGAGCAGAATACAGGTTAATAATAAAAAAAATTATAATAATTAAGAAAAAAGAAAAGAAAGAAAAGAAAAAAGAGAAGAAAAAAAATATCATAACCTTTAACTCCATAACCTATAAAACAATTCTCTATAATATTTAAAATTCATTCATAAAATAAATGAAACTTTTTAATTCCATACTTTTTCTGGATATAATCTATCCACCTTCCCCATACAATAATATATCTTTCTTGTGTATGATCCTTTAAATAAGCAGAAATTTTTGCCATTTCTGCAAAACTAGATACTTTAAATATCCATTCTTCTAAAGTAGGCAAGGAATCTTTCTTCCAATATAAACCCACTAGTAACCTTGCTGCAGTTAATAAATTCAACATCAAAGTAGTTCCTTTTTCATTTAAATCAACAAAAATACCAAGTAAAAATAGTTGAGGAGTAAACTTTATCTTTTTTCTAAAAATCTTTTGAATGTTCCACCAAATCATAATCCAAAAAGCCTTTACTTTTTTACAATTCCACCAAATATGAAAGTATGTCGCATCATTATTGCCACATCTCCAACATTTGGGCTGTATATTGGAATACATACAAGATAATTTTTTAGGATCTAAGTGCCATCTATAGAACATTTTATAAAAATTTTCTCTCAAATTTTGAGCTTGTGTAAATTTAACATTTCTTATCCAAATTGTCTCCCATAAATCCAATGAGATCGGCTCCTGTATATTCTGAGCCCATTTAATCATACAGTCTTTAACCAATTCTGTTTCCGAATCTAACTCTAATAAAACATTGTATATTCTTTTTATATGAGCCAGACTTTGGTTTTTAATCTGAATAACCAATTGTCTATCTTCTAGTGTTATTCCCTCTTTCTTATCTACAGTCCATCTATCCATTATTTGTAAATATTGAAACCATGACTGTAAAATATTTTGCTGCCTTAATACATCTAGGGATTTCAAATGCCAATTCAAACCAGAGCGAATTAACAATTCTTTATACGAGATTTTGTCAAAATTTGTCCCCTTAGAAGTTCCCTCAATTGCATGTCTGGGAATCCCCCAGATAGGTATTTTATAATTTAATCTATAATAATACTTCTTCCAAACACGAAGTAAGGCATTCCTCAAAATATGTGATTTAAAAGTCCGATCAACTTTCTTATTAAAAATTAAATATGCATGCCAACCATATATTAAATCCCAACCTTCCAAAAAAAGAATATCCATATTTGTTAAATTAAGCCAATCACTTAACCAAGTTAGGGCGGCTGCATCATAATATAATTTCAAATTAGGTGCCTTAAGTCCCCCTCTTTCTCGAGCATCCTGTAATATCTTAAATTTAACCCTTGGTTTCTTCCCGGCCCATATAAAATTATTGATACCCTTTTGCCATTCCTCCAAATTTGCCTCTTTTTTAAGAATAGGTATCATCTGAAACAAAAAAAGAAACTTTGGTAGAACATTCATTTTTACAGCTGAAATTCTCCCCAACAATGACAATTGCAATTTTTTCCAATCTCTTAAATCCTTTTGGACTTTTGCCCATAGTGGTTCATAATTGTTCTTATACAATTTTCCATTTGAAGCAGTTAGATATACTCCCAAATATTTAACCTTTTTTACCATCTGAAAACCTGTGGCTTTAATCAAACTTTCCCTATCTTTAACTGACATATTCTTAGATAATATCTTAGTCTTATAATTATTAACTTTAAAACCAGAAATCCCATACTGTGTTATAAGTTCTAATAAACCATCAATCGCCTGATTCGGTTGTTCCAAAATTAAAACCAAATCATCCGCAAATGCCCGCAATTTATACTCATTCTTCCTTATCTTTACACCCTTAATTAACTTTGATTCCCGAATCTGAATCAATAAAATTTCCAATGTTAAAACAAATAACAATGGGGATAATGGACATCCTTGTCTTGTCCCTTTTTGAATATTAAAATTCTCAGTCAATCCCCCATTTACAACAATTTGTGCAGATTGCTGCTGATATATAGCTTTAAGTGCATGTAAAAAATTATCCCCAAAATTCATTTTCTCTACCAAAGAGAATAAAAATTGCCAGTCCAATTGATCAAAAGCTTTTTCAGCGTCCAAAAAGATAAAAGCCACAGGAATCTGATTATTCTTATCCAAGTACTCAATTAAGTTAATAATTTGTCTAACATTATGTTTCATATATCTCCCTGTTATAAATCCTGCTTGATCACTATGAATCAAGTCTTTCATAACCTGCATTAGTCTATTTGCCAAAATTTTTGTAAAGATCTTATAATCAACATTCAATAATGAAATTGGCCTATAATTCTTAGGCTCTGTAAGATCCTGATCTTCCTTCGGAATCAGTGATATAAAAGCTCTTTTCCAAGAAGGAGGAACTTGCATACCCAACAAAATACTATTAAAGAGTTCCTTTAATGGCTCTATCATTTCTTCAGATAAGATCTTATAATACCTAGAAGGTTATGGAACAAGCTGCACAGAATTCTGACATAAAAGAGCAAAGGATGACACGAGCTGCCCATAAACGTAAAGAAAAAGAGCAGTTGCAGAAGAGTGGTGAAAGTTTGGTTGCTACAGAGCCTGTGGGAGGGGCAAGACCAAAAAGATCTTCGACAGCAGATCTGCAGGCCATGCTCCAGAGGCTCCAGGCTGGTGGAGATGGTCAGGTTTCTGACCTGAATGTTAATGGCTTAAATGTGCCACAGAAACGAAGAAAGATTTTCCATTATTTGAAACAACATAATAATGATTTGATATGTTTGCAGGAGACTCATATAACCTTAAAGGATTCTAAATTCTTGATGAATTCCCGTCTGGGCTCACATTTTATTGCTCCAGCCCCTGGGAAAAAAGGGGGAGTGGTAATTTATGTGAAGAAAACTTTTTCAGCTAAACTAATTGAGGCTGACTCTGAAGGAAGATATCTTTTTGTGGAATTATTATTACAAAGCTGAAAAGTTCTTATTGTTGGATTATATGCTCCCAATCAACAACAGAAACAATTTTATAAATTGCTGCATGGCAAGATATCTCAGTTGGATTATAAATCGGTAATTTTGATGGGTGACTGGAATGGGGTCTTAGACCCAACTATAGACAAAAGAAGCTCCTCTAAAACTTTTATTCAAACTAAAGTACCTATGACTTTTTTTGACTTGAAGGAAGATTTGGAGCTTATTGATATTTGACGAGAAAGGAATACAAGTGATAGAGACTTTACTTTTTATTCTGATAGACACCAGTCATTTTCAAGAATTGATTTTTTTTATTACTAGTGACTTCCTCCCTAGAGTGAGGAAGGTGAAAATTTTTCCCAGAACATTGTCAGATCATAGTCCTGTGTGGATGGAGTTATATTCGGAAGATGGGAATAGAAGATCTTGGAGACTGAATGAGAACTTATTTAATCGGGAGGAGTTTGTACAAAAGTGTAAAGAACATTTAAAGGACTTTTTTGCTATAAATATGAATAAGGGGACATCGATGTCTATGGTGTGGGATGCTAGTAAAGCATATATGAGGGGAATTCTGATTCAATTGAATAAAGTTTTTAGGGAAAAAGGGTTACAAAGACGTAGAGAAATAGAAGAAGAGATTAAATCAAAAGAACAAGAGTTGGTTCTTAACCCTACTGATAATAATTTAAAGGTATCCATAAAGATGCTTAAGGAACAATTTAATATGTTGATGGCAGATCAGGTGGCTACCAATCTGTTGTATATGAGACATAATACTTTTTGCAATGCGAATAAGCCTGGGAGGTGGTTGGCTTATCAGTTACGAAAGAAACAGAAAGCTAGAATCATAGAGAAAGTAAAATATAAAGGTACTGAGGTCTTTCAGCAAGATCTGATTAGAAAAAGCTTTTTGGACTTTTACACAAAATTATATTCAAGTCATAATATAAGGGGTTTGGATATAGATAAATATTTACAATCAGTACATTTTCCTAGACTTTCAGAGGAACAACAAAATGGGATGAATAGTTTAATTACTGTGGAGGAAATTGGTTTAGCTATTAAGCAGTTAAAGGTTGGAAAGTCTCCTGGAACAGATCAACAAAATGAATTTTAACAGGGAGAAAAGCAAGGTTTTACATCTAGGCAGGAAAAATTAAACGTATAAGTACAGATTAGGCGAGATCTGGCTCAAAAACAGTAACTGTGAAAGGGAGTCCTAGTGGATGATCACTTGACTATGAGTCAGCAGTGTGCAGCAGCAGCCAAAAAAGCTAATACAATCCTGGGTTGTATAAACAGAGGCACAGAATCAAAAATACATGAAGTATTAGTACCACTTTATAAAACCTAGTAAGACTACACCTGGAATACTGCAACCAATTTTGGCCATCATACTACAAAAAGGATATTGAGACTTTGGAAAAAGTTCAGAGAAAAGCAACTAAGGTAATCAAAGGTCTGGAGACTAAGACATATGAAGAACGGCTGTAGGACTTGGGTTTGGCTAGTTTAAAGAAAAGGATAGGGGTGACATGATAGCAGTATTCCAGTATTTGAGAGGCTGCCACAAAGAGGAGATCAAATTACTCTCCAAAGCACCAGAGGGCAGGGCAAGAAACAATGGATGGAAACTAATCAAAAAGATAAGCAATCTGGAATTAAGGAGAAACTTCCTAACAGTGAGGCAATTAACCAGTGGAACAGCTTGCCTTCAGAAATTGTGGGTGCTCCATCACTGGAGGTTTTTAAGAAAAGGCTAAACAGTCACTTATCTGAAATGGTATAGGTTCTCCTGCTTGAGCAGGGGGCTGGACTAGAAGATCTCCAAGGTCCCTTCCAGCTCTATTCTATTCTAAAAAAACCCTTCTCTATTTCCCTTACCTATCGCATATCATTTTTGTGAGTAAACAAAAATACAAGTACTCTTTGGATTATGATGGCATTTGGAACCAGGCTGGATGTTTTTATAAAATATGTTATCACATGACTGCATTGCTTAGCAATAGCAGTCCCAGCATCCTGGTTGCCAATGTAACCCCAGGACCATGTGGGCCATTAAGTGGGAAGAGGCAAACTCCCAGGCAAGGAATGCAGAAATATCGGAGGGGAAAGTAAATGTCTATGGAGTTTTTCAACCATCCAGTCATGGTTGTCCCAAAGATGCTTTTTCCAAAAGGCAACTGGACTTTCTTTCTTTTATTTGAAAACATTTTTCTTCTCATCCAAGAAACCTCTTCAGTTCTAATTTACTGGTGGGAATGGACATATTTATATTGAGGGTGGAGGTTCATTCTCCAAGCTTGAGAGTTGGTTTCTGAACATTTTGTTACCAGGCAAGGGAATTCTTCAGTGGAATTTAGGGAATGTCAATGTCAGTGTTCTTGTGCTTATAAGGGTTTCCTGTGGTCAGCAGGTCTTGTGATGGGAGGGTCACATCAGGTGAGCAATTTGTGATGAGTCTTGTAATGGGTCAGGTGTGGGTCATGTCTAGTGAGAGTCTTGTGATGTGTCAAGTATGGGTCATATCAAGTGAGGGTCTTGTGATGGGTCTTGTGATAGATAGGTCATGGCAGGTGATGGTCTTTTGATGAGTAGGTCATGTCAGGTGAGGGTCTTGTGATGGGTCTTGTGATGAGTCAGGTGTGGATCATATCAGGTGAGGGTGTTGTGATGGGTCTTTTGATGGATAGGTCATGGCAGGTGAGAGTCATTGGGAGGTGAAGTGCTGGTTGGGGAGGTTGCATGGGTTAGTTGAGGGTCAGTGCTGTCACTGGTTAGTTGTGTAGTTGATTTGAATTCTCAGGGGTTCATAGGCTGCTTGTAGGTTGATGTGTCTGTTGATGGAATTGGTAACTCCATCAGGAATTATCCAGAACCAAAGACAAAATGAAAGAAACAATGTAATTTACAAAATCAATTGTAACAATTGCAACCAATTCTACATGGGACAAATATCATGTCTACTGAAAACCAGAATCCATGAACATCAACTAGCAGTCAATCATCACAATCCCAAATCCCTAGTCTCTACCCATACTAATATCAAACAGCACCAATTCAATTGGAGCAATACAAGAATCATTGGCCACACTACCATCCACCATGCATGCGAGTTTATTAAAGCCTGGCACTCCACAAGCAATTCCATCAATAGACACATCAACCTACAACTAGCCTACGAATCTGAGAATTCAAACCACACAACCAACCAGTGACAGCACCACCACCCCACAACTAACCCATGCAACCCCCCCAAAGAGCATTTCACCTCCAAGTGACCCTCACCTGACATGACCTCCCCATCACAATACCATCACAAGACCCTCAGCTGATATGACCCATACCTGACCGTCACAAGACCCACCACAAGTCACTCATCTGATGTGATCCTCCCATCACAAGACCTACTGACTACACGAAGTCTTTATAAGCAGAAAACACCGACACTGACATTCCCTAAATTCCACTGAAGATGTTACCTAGCCTGGTAACAAAACATTAAGAAACCAACCCACAAGCTCAGAGAACAAACTTCCACCTGAGTTACAGATATTCACCACTATCACAAATATCTACATTCTTTGCAATCATCTGGTTGTTAGCTCTCTGAGAGTTGTTGAGGCCACTTGAGGATTTATCTATATCCTCAGAATCATCTGAATCAGAGTGTAAATGGGTATGAAACCTTCTTGGGACTGCTGAAAGGACTGCATTATAAATAGGACAAACAAAGCAACCACGTAACAAATGCATGGCACAACATAGGAGAACAAACTCATCAGGGCAGGATTCAGCGCTCCGTTTGCATTTGAATAACAAGATTCACTCTTTGAAGACAGCAAAGTTCACATTATGGACAGAGAGGTCCAGTTTTAAAGAAGAGTCAAAGAGGTCATATATGTTAAAACTGAACATCCCTCCCTCAAAAGAGGGGGAGGGATATGGCACCACCTATCTCTTGATTACAATGCAGGAGCAGCCCCAAGAAGGTTCCACATCCATTTATACTCTGATTCAAGTGACTCTGAGGACACAGATAAACCCTCAAATGGCCTCAATGACTCTCAGAGAACTAACAACCCACTCTCATAGTATTAACGACCAGATGACTGCAAAGAATATTCTTCTTCCAAACCTCATTAGTCAGTTAGAACTGAAGAAGCTTCTTGAATGAGAAGCAAAATGTTTTAGAGAAAAGACAAAGAAAGTCCAGTTGCCTTTTGGAAAAAGCATTTTTGGGTTGGTAGAGTAATCCCAGGGAAGGCCTTGGGAGGACTGGCAGAGGCTGTGCATAGGTGAGGTGAGGCCCAGATGGCTTTGGAAACACCAGAGCAGGCCACACATTGCGGTAAGAGGCACTACAAGTGGGAGAAAAAGTGACAGGAGCAATTTACTGGAACAACTTGTTACCTTCCCTGCCAGCTACTCCATTGATTTTGCTTGTGGAAAGATTACAGTTAGCAATCATGTGACCACAGCTTGCTGCAATATTGTAATCTTGAGACCAGTACTTCAGCACCCAGATCACAATCATATGAATTTCGAGGACCAATCATATGTTAATTTTTGTCAGCAGTTTCAATAACTGCTGAATTAATGGACATAAGTTAAAGACTATCTCTAGTCTCAGCTCATTCATTCAGAAAATTGTTGAAATGGGGAACATTTGTAGACAGTGATATCTGCAGAGAGAGGGATTAAAAAAAGTCAAGATGGCAGTTGTTACTAATTCCTATTTGTATGTGCATGGAAAACTGATACAATATAGAAGGGGTGGACTTTAATCACATGGTCATGCCTGCCATCTTCCTTTTTCTTATCCTCTCTTCCTTGTAAACACTGTTGCTTGCAGGAAAGAATGATCAAGAAGAAAAAGAATTAGCAGATTTCCTCTTATGGATACTATATACATGGTAGGTGAAATGACAACATGTGCATAATGATATAATCACAGAAATGCTGCATTTTTTATTCATTTTAATTATTACATTTATACGCCAACAATCTCACTAATAATAAATTGCCTCTGACTTATACATTTCACAGCCTGTGAAAAATATATAATAATTATATCATTAAACACATATCATAATTTTGGTCTTTTTGTGGTTTGCTATGGATACCATTGCTGCTTATATTTCATGCTGAAATTGAATCCTACTGTCTATATTCATGTTAGATTGATAAATAAATTTTGGCCTAAGTCATTTTCTGAGCTAGCTTTGAATTTTATGAAAATATTATTAAAACTGGGGGCAGGTCACTCTATACTCCTTGAGTCCTTTTTCTGTCTCTCAGAAATGTTTCTGGTCACCATTGCATAGTTTCTTGACATTATGTGGTTGGATATAGATTAAAAAAAATAGAATGTAGGCTTGAAAAAGGGAACCACACAGTAAAATGAAAAAAGAAAATCCACCAAATTGCCTCCAAAATCCACTCTGGTCCACCTGTACAATGTGACCTTACTCATGCTGCAGAATTCTGTTTTATCCTTTGACTACTATAAGGCGGCTAATTTCTGACTGAGATAAATAATGTGTTTCTCTCAAGCAGTATTTTCCCTTATGAAAAGAATAAGTGAATCTATTTAAAGTTATTTTTAAATAGAGCTGATCTAACTTGAGAATATGAGCTATAAAATTAATTAATGCAATAGCAATATAAACTAAACCTAGAAGTAGTTATTAGAGTGTGATAAATGAACAAGTCACTATTTAGGCTCATCCTGTTTAATCATCCTCCTGCCAAAGCCAGAAAAAGAAACTGGGAGAGATAGGGAGGGAAGGAGGAAGAGAAAACATGCCAGACAAGAATTACATAGAAGAAAAAACAGCCGACTAAATCCCAGACAAAGCTTTCTTAACAAAAAAAAAAAATGCCTTATAACATCTCACTTCCAGACTGCCTGCTTCCTGCCATGCTATTTGCAAAGCGCCCAGCAGTAAAACTATGTAACTCCTTCAGAAGAGGTTTTTAAAGCTCAAAGCACCTCTTTTAAATTGCTAAATCAGCAATGCCTTTTTCAAGACTCACACAGCTGCTTTGGATGCTACTCCTAGCTGCCTTTTCAAGTGAATCAGACAAGCAGAAAACTTCCCTCCGGAGGCTGAGCATCATTGGAAATGATACAATTGTGGGAACTGATAGTATACTGCAGACTTAACAATATTTTTTATGTAGGTAACCCAGATTCCTATAGTTTGTCATTTACATGAAAGAATTCAACATGCTGAAGTACTTTTTCCCAATCCAGTGCTAGAGGTGTTAAATTCCTACAATGGCCATCCTGAGCATGTTTTTTGGAATCTATTCAACCTAACTGAAGGACGCCAAACCAGAGATGCATTAGATATATTCATATATTTAAAGTGATATCTAATGCCATGGGTAAAAATCCTTATCATTTGACTTCTAGTCAGCTGATAAAATTTCTGAAGTCGTCAACTTCTCAAATCAGCCTAAGTCTCCTAAAATCCAAAGTATATTTAGAGAGAGAAAGTACCCAGTCTTCATTACTCTATCATAGATGCATCAATAGAAGACACTGGATTTCAGCCTATGCCTTTATCCTTTAGTAAATATAGACATAATGTATAACTTACTTACATGTATTCAAAATCCATTTTTTCGTCTATTTTTATTTTGTGCTTTCTTGTAGTGTTTGGCCTGTAAACCGCTGTGCGAAGATCAGAAGCAAAGTTACCAGGAAATTCCTGGAAGGGAAAACCAACTAAGAATTTATTATGTTAGAAGTACCTTTGGCTGACTTGTATCCATATTAGATTATAGCAGTGATAGGCAACATTTGAGGTCTGGAGGCTGCAGTTGTGCCTCCCAGCCTCTGCAAATCACAAGAGGCTGTACTGGTTTTCAGTCCATTTCGAGGAGCTGTACTAAGTATACAATTGGAAAAAGAACAACTCCCTTGGAGGCAAATTGCTTCCATTTCCCTTACAACCAACCTCCAAAATCAGTGAGTAAAATATGAATTCTTCAGACCTCCATTCAACAGAGTTCAAATACAACAGAAAAAAATACTTCACATTCACCAACAACAGTAATCCAGACTGTTTGTCTTTGAAGCAGTCTGGATAGACTTGATGCCACACAGTACCATTTGCATCATTTTTTCATCATTAATGAGGTAAAATTAATGCATATGCATAAAATGACAATTATGTGGTTACACAGATAATAAATTGGCAGAAATAACTAATTCTAAATTTAATGCATACTTTTTTCCCTCAATGGTATATTAGATTGAAATATTGTTATAATAAAAAAAATGTGCCACTGAAAATCAGCCATTTTATTTTTAAATTTTGCAGCACAATTTTAGAGTGCTGAGGACACATATATGGAGCACAAGCTGCAGGTTTCTATGCCGTATTTTGAGCAAGCATGCTTGAATAAAATATGTAAAAATAAGTATCACAAAATATTTAATTATTACAATTTGAAATACTCTGCAGCAGCAAACGCCAAATATTTATATTGTAGTCTTTATGTTCTATTAACCAATAACAGAACATGTTGTCTTTTGATTTTTTTCCCTATAAACAGAAATATTTAAATCAAGATCATTTGCTTCCTCAAGAAGCCTAACTGAAAAAAAGTTTGCATTTAGAGCCAAAAAGATTTTTCAGATCATTTTCAGAAACCACATTATATTCAGTACATTATATATTGTACAATCTAATAACTGAAGCCAAATCCATTTTCTCTATAAAAATTAATAATAACATTAATTTAAGATAAAACAAACTATAGCAAGATATTAGGAGGAATTTTATACTAAGCAATTAAAATTCATTGGCTACTATGATTATTAGTGTTTCACTAAACCTAATACCATCTTATATGTACTTACTAGAAGAACATGTTATTATATTTATCATAATTATGTAGCTTTCAATAAAACAATTGCATGTACTAAAGTTTAAAAACAAGGTATAAATCTTCAAATTTTAAAGTTCTCACTGGTAGGTTCTCATTTTCTTCAGAACTAGAAGTTTGTTCAGGTTTGACAAATTTTCCTTTCTCCATATGGGGTATTTTGGTATCTTTTGGTCCTTGTTCAAGACGGGAAATCAGAGGTTTTTGTTGAAGTCTTGTTTTCTCATCCATCTTGTACGTTTTATTCTAATATTGAGAGAATTAACAAAAACAACAAAAACAAATGGCCAATCATGGCAAACTATTTTCAGATTCCTTTTTTATCAGCTAGTAGATGAACAGCATTCAGGCTCCTTATTTAAAAGACCAAATTAAAGGGCTTTCACTTCTCAGGATTTTCTATTAAAAACAGACAGACATCAGATTTTTTTTAATAAGACACTTTTCAAAAAAAGATAGATTTTTATTTATATTGTGAAATCAGATTTTTTTTTCTTCTTTTCTTTTGATCCTGAATTTCCTGCATAGCAGAACCTAACAAAATTCTACCGTTCTTACTTTATTGAAATAAGAAAATAAAGAAGAGGAAAAAATATTTTGTCTTTAAACAAAAAGCTTTTTTTAACCAGTATTTACTCCATGTTCAATTTCTAGTTTGGAACTATAGTAACAATATGTTAAAAATATGTATCAAAGTAACTCATCCAGTAACTGATGTTTTTACTCATTCTAGTTGCTGAAAATACTTACCATCTTTAATTAGGTTTTTTTTTTTAGGTTTGTTGTTTTAATCAGAAAAGTTTTCACATCAAGCTCTAGATACTGCTATGGCATAACATAAGAAGGGATTGCAAGAGATAGCAGTTTCTGTAATTCCTATTAGTTATAATTACTACTTGGAATGTTTAGCTCCCAGAAGCAGAAATATGAAAGTAGACTATAAGCATCATGATCTGCTTCTGAGCTTCCCAATGGCACATTATTTACTATTGTTAGAAGTACAATATGGGACTAGTTTGATCCTATGACATTAATATATTCACAGTCTCTGAAAAAGGCCGATCTGACAACTTAGATCATCTGAAGTGGAGAGGAAATATATGAATGGGCGTGGATTGCTGCTAAAAAGAACTTCCCTATCATAATGCCTTCACTTTTAGGTCCCTTCCTGTGATTTACAGCTATGCATAGAAACTACAGGAAATCTCTTTATAAAAGCAAAAACATTAATGTAAGTATATAAGTATTGGACTCGCATGCCCATAAAACCTACCATTTCCAAGAATTGGACTGAGAATTATTGATGGGGATGAATTCAATTATGCCTACTGGGCTATTCTCAGAATATTTCTCTCTGAGTGGAATTGGGCTCAGTAGTGTAAATGGATTTTCCAATTCTATGATTCTATGTAAAGAAGAAACAAAGCACTTCTGCTGGTCCTGAATTTGCTGCATGGTGTAACATGACAAAATGCTATTGCCTTACCTTTTTTTGAAATTAAAAAAACAAAGAAGTAAGAGGGGTGAAAAGAAAAATTCTGGTGAAAACATTATCTCCATGTTGTGCCACAAGGGCCAAAGTTAAATAAGAGTAAAGTAAAAGATATGCTTTTCAAAATGAATCATTATAAATTAGACTTAAGTCAAAGCATCTTTGTAATGTTCCTTATAAAGAGAGGTCTGCATTCACTATCACAAAGACCTCTAAGGCAATACAGTTCCCTAGAAATGATATCATACCAGCCTTATCTCTCATCTACCATTTGTGAGTATCTCAGTATTTCCTAGATATTCTGCATTTTTTTTAATATGGAATTATCTTTTGGCCAACATATTTTGCATGCCTTCTCTTGTCTTCAGTTCTAAACATAATTATAATATTGCTTCTTCACCAATTATAGATGAAGATTATTTTGCCCTTTTTTGTTACCTGAAGTGAAAGAGACAGTATAGTATAGAAATAATCTCAGCAATAGATAAAAATCAAGAATACAAATTGTGCAAATAAAATAAAGGCTTATAAAACCTGCATTCTATTCACAAAGCAAGCATCCCGATTTTTATAAGCCCAGAAAGAGGCTAGAAATTTGATTTTGTCTTATTCTGTCTCTAGTATTTGATCAACATGTTTAGTGGTCAATAATATAATTATTCTTAATTATATTCATTATCCAATGAAAGCAAGGAATAATGAGTATTAAATTTTATGTGGATGCTGAATCTCTCAGGCTTTGGTTCCATTATGTGTTCTAGTATTAAAAAGATACAGAATGTCAATTGAATCCATCCGTTAATCAAAAACTTGTTTACAATTCTGCAGACAATTCACAGAAATTGCCAGAATTACTTGCAATCAGTGTCACTTGAAAGCTGTATCTTCCATCTCTCCTACACATAGCCAGATATGAATTGCATGATAATTCCATAATTTTCTTTTAAGAATGATTAGACCATTCTCTACAGCACTTTTTCCCAACCTTGGCATTTTTTAGATATGTGGATTCCAATGCTTATAAGTCTTAGCAATGTCCATGCTGTATGAGAATTCTGCAGGTTCAAGTTCACACATCTCAAAATTGTTCAGGTTCAGAAACAATGCACTAGAGATATCTAAACTGCTAAATCTGTGATGTGATGACTTAGTGTGTACAGACAGATTTGTGATGACTTAGTGTGTACAGACAGATTTGAATATGTGATTTGTCAGCTTCATATGGATACAACTCCATTCAGTTGCCCCCATCCTACTCTAAGGCAAGAGATTACAGGGTCATAAAAATAAAAAAATGTATCACGGTGAAGCCTGATTTGGTTAGTTCCATAAAATTACATGAATCCATCAAATAAACCAACCTAGCTTCGAAAGCTAGTTTGGTGGTAATTAAAAGTGCTGGCCTAGAAACCAGGAGACTGAATTCTAGTACCGCTTTAGACATGAAAGCCAAGTGTGTGACTTTTGGCCGGTCACTCTTTCTCAGCCCAACCTATCTCATAAGGTTGTTGTGGGGAAAATATGTATCTGTGCTGCCTTGAATTACTTATAAAGTAATAAAGGCAGGATAAAAATTTAATAAATGAACAATTATCTGTTGGCCTTTGGCTGTAATAATAAATTGAATAATAAATGAACAAATAGCATTATAGACATGATGGTAACATGTAATGATAGGCTCATGTGCTTCTTACTTAATTGGTTATATGAAATTTGGAGGAACCGTGTTTGAATAAAAGGAGCCAAGTTTTACCTATATTCCCTTTATCCTGTGCTAAAAGTTCCAAATGAAATTATCTTTTTCAACACCACTTCATCATTTTTCACCAGTACAGCAGAGAAATACTATTCTGGAGGGGTGGAGATGTACTGAACCCATCAATAAGTCCCTATATGTACATGCATGTATTTTATAACATATATACTTTTAAAGTCACCTTAAAATCTAGCTCTTCAAGTCACATTGAAATTATCAGTTTTGCTTCTTTTTTTTTGTCGTTTTCCTAAAGGGAAAGCTTTTTCAATTTCCTTGGTTTTCAAACAACTGCAAAACAACGAAGAGTTCAACAGGTGACAATTCTGCACAAATCTCCTATTTCCTGTTCTGCATGCTTAAACGCACGACCTGAGCGACTATCTCACTGCACCGCCTCCTCCTCTTGTCTTCATTTCTTCGCAATTCCGGTCTATAAAACTGCGCTGGTTCTTCCCCTCAAAGACGGAAAACTCACCATGTCCTCCGCCAGACAGTCGGTCCCACGGCTGCTTCGCTGCCGTCGTCGCGGGCGTGAAAGACCGTTATTCCAACCGGGGAAAAAAAAAAAAAAAAGCGCCTCGCGCCCGTTCCCGCCTTCTGCCATCCACGCGCTGCCTTAGCTGCGGAGGGCGCGAGCCCGAGCGATAGAGGGTCGCGAGGCGGGCGGAGGAGGCGTTGTGGCGCAAGAGCTGGAAGGGGCTTAGCGAGCGCAGCCTCTCGAGGAAGGTCGTCAGGCACGCCTCGATTTCTAAGAGGGTAAAGTGAGTTGAATAGGGGTGCTTTCGTCTGAGCACCATCCTGGCCGGAAGGGGGGGGGTGAGAGAATCATGAGCGGTGCGATTATAACAATTATAATAAAGAAATATTATTTCGTTCTCCGGAAATGGAAAATAAACAAACCTCTTCCGCCCTTGTATAATGAGGATGAAATAGTTGTTACCTAAGTGACAATGTCTTTAATAGTGCTTCAAATCTGCTTCCTAAAGCAGTGCTCCCGCTTGGTCTCAACTGTGTATTATTTTATTATTTTATTATTTTATTATTTTTATGCTTCTTTTAAAAGATACATTATATCTTACTAAAACATTTCACTGTCTTTTGCAGAATATTCATTGGCTTCATTAATTAGCATAGCTTCTTTCGCGTATTTTGTTTTGATCTGGTTTTGATTATTGTCTTCTTCGAGGTTTTTACTTATATATGTCATTTTATATATTTTGGTTCTTAGTTTAAGCTACTCAAAGTCATATGAGAGTCAGGCAAGCAATTAATTAATGTGTGTATTATATGGTGCTGGCTTTATTCAATCCTGTCCATATTCTAATTTAAATACTATGTAGTTCAAGGAGAATTTCTCTCAAGTTTGTATAGTATTGCATCTATAGTTTTCATTCTCTTATCTGTGTTTAGTATTTTCTGTCCTTCTATTTGAGAAGCAATCTGTAACTTTGATGAACTCTTAGAAGACCTATAATTATTTATTATTTGGATGCAGTTTTATTTGTAGAGTGTTAATGAGAAATTATGAATATCATGATTTAAGCATCTTAAACCTTAAAGCAGTGGTTCTCAACCTGTGGGTTGGGATCCCATTTGGGGTCGAACGACCATTTCACGGGGATCGCCAAACAACGCAGTCCGCCATTTTTTTCCCCTTTTCCTTAGCTGTGCTACTCCCTTTTATTCTGTTGGCTTTTGAAAGCCAATAGAATAAACTCTCTTGAATAGAGTCTAATTCTATTGGCTTTCAAAAGCCAATAAGAATTGTCCAGGCTGTCTCTGCCCTGCTGAGCCCGCCAAAAGTCCCATTCTGCAAATGGTGCTGCACCAGTTGAGTAGTCCTCGACTTACAACTGGTTGGGGGTCACGGCATTAAAAAGGTTGAGAACCACTGCCTTAAAGAGTAGGGCAAGTTTGCTGTAGTGGTTAAGGCATCTAGCTAGAACCTGGGAGACTGTGAGCTCTAATCCTAAATTAGGCACAAAGTTATCTGGCTAACTTTGGGCAACTCACTCTTTCTCAGCCTTAGGAAGAAGGCAATGGCAAACCACTTCTGAAATATTGCCAAAATAAACAGCAGGGATTTGTCCAGGCACTTATTAAGAGTCAAAACTCTTAAGGAATCAAAAGAAAAAACGTTAAAGCTCAGGGGGAATAATTATCAATATTAACTATAATTTCTAAATTGCTTATATGAATAAACATAATCACCACCTGTTTATTAATTATAATTAATATAACTATTAATATTAGTATTGATAAATATAAGGTTTAAATCACACATCTAAAACTGAGTGTAGCATTGATAAAGAGCTCCAATGTGCACTAAATTATTTATTATATAATAGAAGTTTGTATCTTAAGCCTAATAATGTTTCACTCTTTATAGATAATTCTTGGTTTATGATGGCATTTAGGACTGGAATTTCTGTTGCTAAGCAGTGTGATTATAAAGCACATCAGGTGGTTGCATTGCTTAGTGATTGCCAGAATCCAGCAAGTCCCAGTTGCCATCAAGGAGGACCTCACAACACCACAGTATGGGAAGGGGTGGGAGTCCCAGGCAAGTAGGTCAGCAGATGATAACTACAATCAAGCAAGCGGATGCTGTAAGCAGATACTATATGGCAATCATTTGATTGTGCGACACTGCAACCGTTGTAATTGCAAGTTGGTTGCCAAGCACTCACATCACAATGTTACTGTGTTTGAATATGTGACTGCAGCCTTGAGGATCAGTTGTAGGTCCCCCTTGTTCAATATCATTTTGGAGAAGCAGTTGTAATCCAAGGACTGCCCTTTACTGTATTGTCACGTATTGTTTATTACCTATTAAACAAAAAAAAAAGTTGAAGATGCTGGGCTTCTGGCAAGATATATACGAAAATGGCAATGTTTAATTCCCTGTAAGATGAGTGGACAGAGTGGATATGATGTATTGTACAGAAAGGATGTTACCCAGAAGATGGTCGAACTTGCTTCCTATGCTTGGTGTAGGCAGAAACTTGAAGATTATTTAATTCACATGATTTCATCATGACCAATTATAACTACATTCTGGTTTCAAATTACAATAAAATTTAATATTATCTTGAGGTGGGAATATAGTAGAAGAGTAATGTGATATTGAATTATGCTCCTAAAATTTGAAGTTTGACATTTTAGGAAAAGCATTAGCATTCTTAAGTCTAAGTCTTAGCAAAGTGAATTATTTTATGTAGATTAAAATAAATTTACACTCATGATGTTAATAGATTCAGTATATATGATCTTTTATCAATTTTTGCAATGTCTTTAAAATGGAAATAGAAGATTTAATAATAGCTTTAAATATTGAACTAATTTCATATTGCTATTACATGGATTCCTTTTTCCTTCATTTGTTTTCTCCCGTGTGTTTATTTTATTGTTATAATGTATGTTGTTTCTTTATTATACTCTTACTAATGTTTTTTTTTTGCTTGCATAGTTCACGAATATTAAAAAGATGTGTTTCCTACTATTCAAGGAAGGATCAAGGGTGCTTTAATTTGGATCCTACATCAAGCAGGGGCTTGGACTCAATGACTCAAATTATTTCTTCCAAGTCTATGATTCTGTGCTTAATGTTAACATCCTTAGTCATTTATTAAAAGAATCTTCCTTTAATTTCATGCTGTGTTACATAATAAACTGCTTACGGCATTTCTCTATATGCAATTTATGGACTCATTAATATAAATTCTAGTTATATAAGCCATAGGGCTTAACAGAGTACATAAATAGCCACAAATTAAACTTCTGGAAACATTGAATACATAGAAGCATTTTTGTATAATGTCTTTCCTCCTCTTGAGCTGACTACAGGTAGCTCAATGTTGCTAGGAGACTTAATCATAAGAAGTATTGCATTAATGTCTCATTTCAGATTTTAAAAAGACAGGAGCAACAGACAAGATAATGAATACATAATAACTAAAAATGTCAGAGTTACATAATTTAAAATCCTTGAACATTTTGTGTTAAATGTCAGTACACAATACGTTGTTCCTTAAAAACATAGACTTGACTGCAGGGATTATTAATTAACTAAAAATACAGAAATAGTCAAGTATGGGCATCTGGTAGAAACCACAATGATGTTACACATGTCAAGGTATCATTGCACAAATGATGCATACATCATTATGACACATTCTGTAATTTCCCCCTACCTACCTGAATGGGGATGTCATAGTTTTGAGAAAAGGCATGTGTGTCAAATAAAAGGTAGGGTACATGTTTTTATTTTGCTGAGAATTGAATATATATTTATTTTGGGAAATCATTACATAAAAGAATTTTGGCTGGTTCTGTCTGCTCATTATAGCATAGCATGAAAAAGTTATCTCTCAAATTTTAGGGATCTTCATAATGATAGATTGAGAATTTAGCCATGAAGTTGCTTAATACAGAGAGTTGACATATCTATCCCATAATATGTCATTCTGAGAACCACTCCAGAGCATGTCTTAGATGATGTGTAAATAAAAGAACTATTGCCTCTTGAGAAGGTTTTTACAGAATGGCTATAAATTATTCCATTCTGTAAATAAGATTCAATTTAGTCACAAATTAAAATAGTTCGGGCAGCAGTTTTATCCACTTTTCTTGTGAGATGACAATTGAAATAAATAAGACATAATTCTGAGCCCATATACATTTATTGAATTGTTAGTGGTCAGATTTCCTGTTTACATAAGGAAGGAAAGAAATTAAAATTAAATCACAGTGATTTAAATCAGTCCTCTTTATTTTGAATAATGACTTTCTGTGATCTAAAGAATATTATAAATTTCAGTTGTATTTACATCACTCATCAGTTTTATTCTTCACCAACAATCTATAATGTAACTGTGTCTGTGGACTGGGGATAGCAAGAGATGACACACATTTGAGAAATGATGCAAAAATGGGTTGGACCCATTTAAATCCATTGGTGCTAGGAGATACAGATACAGCATTTCAAGTCATCTTCTTTTCCACAAATCCTGGAGCATAATGAGTTTAAACAAATTTGACTAATAGAAAGTTTAGACCTTATTTTGATCTATGGTTTAAATCCTTGAAATACAAGATGAAACTAGTATTATGAAAGGGATACCAAGCTTTCCACTAGTCACCTTTCCCCCCACTTTTTAACTGACCTTTCAGTGAACCCCAGACTGAACAGGACAAAAGATTATTTAAGCCAATTTGACATCAAGGCTAAAATTAACAAAATATGTTTTAACCTATGAAATTGGCAAAAGACATCAGTTTACTCAAGTAAGAAAATCCTCTTAAGGTATTGAGCTACCCATTTTGTCAAAAGATTCCTTCCCAAAAGACCTTCATTCTCAAGGTCACCACCCTGAATCATAAAAAATAAACATCATAAATCCTGCAGGGCATCCAGTTGCAGTTTCTCTTCAATGGACAGATTGCACTTTCCAGTATTCTCTTAGAAGGCTGTCTGGGTTCACTCATTTTTAGGAACAATAAAGAGACTTTCCTTTAAAAGACTCTTTCAGGAACTTGACTTGTGTCCACCTTCAACATTTAGGACTGGCAATTTACCTGTATCTTGCTCTCAAGTAGAATAAAGACTCCTCTGCTTCAAGCAACTCTGTATACACTCCTCTCTCTCTCTCTCTCTCTCTCTCTCTCTGTCCCCCCCCCCCCCTCTCTCTCCCAACGTTTACCTAGTAAAGGCAATTCAGTAGTCCAAGCTATTAAAAAGGGATGCACGGTATAAAAGGCTCCTGTTTTCTAGTGGCCCAAATCTTCATATCCTTCCAGCGCAATTATCATTTAAAAGGAATAAACAGAATGACATATTCATCTTCTAAAATGGAATTGTTTATGGAATGGGATTAGGAACTGTGCCTAATTATTTAGCAAAGTCTTGATTTGTTAATCACTTCATTAAAAACAAAAATATGAAGAAAATTGACCCCTGTTATTTTAAAGTCTTCTAGACTGAAAATTCTGTCGTTTCTAATGGCCCTTTAATAGCGGTTTCTTTAAAGAGATCTGCTTTTGAGCAATCAGAGAATATAAAGATATGGATTCCCTGATTCATTTATATAAAATCTGATGCAATAACCTTATATTAGGAACTCAGTATAAAGGAAGCCACAGGATATTCTGGAACAGCAATAAAAGCAGCAGGGAAACAAGCCATTCCCACTGCTACATTGGCCTACTCATCAATTAATTCATTACTGGAGCTGAACTATCTAACCAGATGCAACCGAGAAATACAAAATGCAAAGCTAAAACTGCAGCAGAACATTTCTGAACGAAACAATCATCTGTAGGAGTAAATTGCATGGTAATATTTTTCCTTCACTAACATGAAACAAGTCTTTTTAAATGCCATTTCTGAAGCCTTGAAGAACTAGGTAGAGTCATTAACAGATTGTATGCTCAAGTCAGTGTAATAGAAACATATATACAAATAAGCAACCAAATTACATGTCTTCCTTCTTACACTCTTTAATTAATCTTGTTGAACTGCTGAAATGGGAAGCTTATTCTACCACCTCATCATTAAAAACAATAATGAATCTTATAGGAGTTGGTAAAAAAACCTCTGAAAGCTGTTGCTTTCAGGTCTTTTCACCTGACAATCTAATTCTGCGACCAATTTAATATTCAAACACTCTATTTGCAATATAAAGTATTTAGGAAGCTTCTGCTATGCAACATATTAGATAGCTTATTTTGGGGGATGGGGATTTCCTCACTGTTTTCTGTCTCCACAAAATTTCTTGAAAATTTATTTTAGCATATATTCCCTAATTAAAACTTTTGATCATTTTGATTGTCCTTTTCTGTATTGTTTCTTAATTTACAACTTATAAAAAAGGAAATGTCATCACACCATAGATTTGATTAAGGTCATTAAGATATTAGAGCTTCCCTTTTTATTGCTCTCCTAATTGTTTTCCTCTTCTGCAGTAATCTTACAAAGCTCTACATCACAGCACTAACATATAGCAAATAGTGGTATGCATGATGCATAAAATAACCTTCGCAGATAAATAATGCAATACAATACAATAAAACAGCACGAAAGCACAAAATAAGCTTAATATAGAAAATAGAGAGCAAAGATTAAAACTGGGTTTGCATATAATAAAATGGATTGCTTAACCAAATCTTATGGATTAAACAATTGTCTGAAAGTACTTAATATTCTAATCCATAAGGTATAGTTTTAAATCTGTCATGTCTGGATTCACAAAACAGATAATATATCATGTAGCTTGATAACTAGATTGCTTCTCCATTGTAGATATTTCACATTAGAAATACTATCAGTATTGAAGAAATGTAAAAATCACTTAGTCCAACTCTTTGCTTAAAGGATGATACGGCAACCCCAACCAATTTTGGTCACCATACTACAAAAAATACGTTGAGAGTTTGGAAAAAGTTCAGAGAAGAGCAACTAAAATGATCAAAGGCCTGGAGACTAAAACATATGAAGAACGGTTGCAGGACTTGGGTTTGGCTAGTCTAAAGAAAAGAAATGGGGCGACATGATAGCAGTATTCCAGTATTTAAGGGGCTGCCACAAAGAAGACGGTATCAAACTATTCTCCAAAGCCCCACAGGGCAGGACAAAAAACAATGGTTGGAAACTGACCAAAGAGAGAAGCAACCTGGAATTAAGGAGAAACTTCCTAACAGTGAGAACAATTAACCAGTGGAACAGCTTGCCTTCAGAAATTGTGGGTGCTCCATCACTGGAGGTTTTTAAGAAGAGACTAGACAGTCAACCAGGTTCTCCTGGTGGAGCAAGGGGCTGGACTAGAAGACCTCCAAGGTCCCTTCCAACTCTATTCTGTCCTGTCCTATCCTATCCTATCCTATCCTATTCTATCCTATCCTATCCTATAAGCATCCTGTAATCATTCCAGTATAACTGCTACTTAGTGTACTGCCTGTCAGATTAACAACTGTTTTCTGAGTTTTTAAGCAAACTTGCTTGCTAAACAATATTGAATTTAGATACTAAGATAAACATACAAATTACTATTATGTGTTCTCCTGAGTTTTCAAAGGTCTGAGGTAAGTTATGCAAGGTAATTTAATTTTCTTTGGTTGAGAAAACACTACAGTTTGTGGTCTCTTTGCAATAATAGTTTAATAAGGTTTCATTTATTCATTCTCTATAAAGAGGAGCAAGTGTTCTCCCAAGTGCTTCATCTGCAGGCAGCTTATAACTAAACAGTTTCAGCTTCTCCCATTTCTGCTCAAATGTAAACTGCCCAAACACATTCTAGCTATCTCTCAGTCCCTTTCCCAATTAAATTGTGATACATACTAAACACTATCTCCTATGATGTCTTAAGGAACTTAGGAAATATTGCTGAGCTGCTTTTTAATTATGAGTTTTGTAAATGATTCCAATATAATTAGCAGAAAATCATTCTGGTTTGTTCACTGCAAAATTTTTGAATTCTAGATTTAGCTTATGCGGAAGAAAATGTCCTTAATCTGCACACCTAACAGTAGCTATGAGGAAGGGAATGGTTCCATCTATTTTGAAGGAAGTGGCAGTCTGCCTTCTCTTCAAGAAGTCATCATTGGATTCAACAGAAATGGACAACTTTCATTTCCAGAAAGTGTAGCCTTGTAGATCCAAAGGACTGTGGGGAAAAACTGATTAGTTAGACTCTTTTCAGTAAGGTTTCAGGCTAGATTATAGTGCTGAGACTCCGTTGATCACACTTGTTGATGACCTCCAGCAGGTTTGGGATGAGGGGTGATACATCCATCTAATCTTCCTTGATT
Source organism: Crotalus tigris (assembly GCF_016545835.1). Taxonomy (NCBI): domain Eukaryota; kingdom Metazoa; phylum Chordata; class Lepidosauria; order Squamata; family Viperidae; genus Crotalus; species Crotalus tigris. The sequence goes on along the minus strand of NW_024096622.1, from coordinate 3,217,566 downwards.
TAAACATATTGTTAGGCTTTTGCTTTTCTCCCTGGGCTGCACCTTGTGACTTCCCCTTCCCCCTCTTCGGTGGCTTCTTAGGATTCAGAGGGAGAGGAGCAGTGGGGCCTGCGTTAGTTATTGGCATCAGGCACACTGCTGCTTGATGGCCCATCTGGCTGCAGTGGAAGCACAGGATGGGGATACGACTCAAAGCTTCAGCAGAGGCAGGAGACACCGTTGCCAGCTGCTTTCTCCCTCATGCACGCTCCTCTTGGCTTTTCTTGGGGCATGGTATGAATCTTCCACAGCCCTTGTGTCCCATCAGGTCTAGCTCCACAGTGATCACCAGTTGGTACCAGTCGTTGAGCCCTCGGGCCAGGCACAAGTAGAACAGGTCACAACTTAACCCTTCTCAGAAGTACTGAGTTAGGAGTCAACTCTATCCAACGCCTCAGCATCCCTGCAATCTTCCTGAATTCTCTGATGTATTTGGCTATGGGTCTGTTCTCCTGCCTGGTGTTTTGGACCTCAGCCTCAGCTTGTCGGGTTTAGGTGGGGTTGCCAAACTGGGGTCTGAGCTCTCCCAGGAATGCGTCCAGATCCCCCATCTCAGGAGTTTCCTTGTTGTGGAGGGCAACCACACATTCCGCAGCTTCTCCCTCAAGGTTTGCCACAATGACATCCACACAGGCCTCATCATCAAGGTACATCTGGCCAAACTGGTCCAGGTGTGACCACACCTGGTTCAGGAAGAAGGACAGATTGGGTTTCCGTCGAAGGTTACTCCTAGCGATGGAGGCGGCTGGGCTCCAGGCACAGGCCAATGCTCCATTGGCAATTGAAGCAATGGCTGACCGGTTGTTCCAGATGGTTGGGCGGTTGTTGGCTGAGGACTAGCAGCCCCAAGTCCTAGACTTGCACCAGACTTGAGGAGGGTTGTCCCTCTGGGGACTAGCCCACCCCCCAGTTGCATTGGTCACTGCCCTCGAGTTCAGTTGAGGTGACAGACTCGGTGTGGCTGCCATGAGTTGGCTGGACCTTGTTTGCGGAATCTGCTCCTGGCTCTCAGCCAGCTCCCATCCCCACACTTCCAAGTTGTACAATCTCTTCCACGGCTGCTCAATCGACTGACTGCTGCCTACTATCAAATGCCTCCAGGCCACCGGCCTTTTCCATTCCAAAATTTTCCTTTTCCTCCTTTCAGACATCTTCCCTTGAGTCTTCACAGACCCTACAGAGGTGACTAGATAGGGTGTAGGAACTCAGGACCCCTTACTCGATTTTCATTTTTAATGAGAGCTGACTTAATGTCAAAGTTCTGGCTGATGACCCCAACAAAGCAAGTACACATGAGACATTGTGATTTCTAATGTCAGGCTTTATTGAGCTTAGTATGCTGGCACTAATGAATACGAAAGTCAGCTCTGATTAAATTGGCGCCAAAGCAGTATATTAAACATATAGCAATTCCCTTTCCCCCCTGACAGCGCATTACCCAATTAAGCTCCAGACAATTATTATGAGAAAGAATCTTCAGTACACAAAACAGACTCATGGATGACCATCCACAGCTGCAACACACATTCCATTCTCCCCCCCTGCTTCTGTAGACAAGCCAAGGGGGAAAAAAATATACAAAACAGCATGAAGGTTTCCGAGCTTGAAACTACTTTTAAATGAGACTGTAATTTTTCTTCAACATGGCAGAACTGATCAGCTCAGCTTGCAAAGCAAATCTCAAAACAAGCCATGCTATATGTCAACTGAAATGAATTTTTTTCCTTCCTCTATAGGTCCGCAGCATGCCAGCAACCGGTCTGCACAAACAAGCAAAGCCCCATCCGTGGGATGCAGGCAGCACACAAAACCACACACTCTCAGGTCCGTGGAAAAACCTTTCTTCACAGAACCAGTCCCTGGTGCCCAAAAGGTTGGGGATCTCTGCTCCATAGTCTTCAGTAACTCTCAGTAATTCCAACTGCTGTCCAACAGCTCTTCTTAGAATAGTTATCATGCAATTGTCACAGTCGGTATTAAAATATACCCACATAGCAAATAATGTAGATGCACATGAGTTCCTTTGCTTCAATTACAAAGAAAACAGTCATTTCATTCAAAATAGTATAGGCCTCAACTGAAGCTAATCCTGCCATGCTATTAAGAATTTCCAATTTCCTAAACCCTAGCTGTTTCCATACTACTGTTCTAAAGGTTTATACTTTCACTGTGTGACATACTTTAAAAATTATTTTGAAGTGAGGCAATATTTTAAACTGAAATATTATTATAATTGTAAATGTTGTTTATTCAAGTTAATTACATCATATTTTATGTCCATGAATTCACTGTTATTGTCTATTGGGAAGCACAAAGCCTCATAATTTTGAAGTAACTAGGTCAAGTTTTCATGTGAAAATTATATCTTATTATGAAATGGTCAATAAACATGTACTATTTTTGTTTCATATCTTAGATATAGTACTGAAGTAAACATCATCATCTCCCTACCACTATTAAAAGATAAAAAGTATACAACTGAATTCTAACCAGGCTCAGCCCTGCTTAAGTTAACCAGTATTGCCATCTGTTGAGGTTGGTGTAAGGAAGAGCACATGTGAAGGTCAAATGCACCTCCTTTCCCCTTCTTTTTGATGAGCTCTTCACATGAAGCATTGTACTCAGAGTCTTTAAAAAAGCTGTGTGGAAAAATAAATCCAAGATGAACAAAGGAGATTTATACTGTGTTTTATAACAATTGCTTCAATTTATGCCCCAAATAGCAACAAAATAAAGTTCTGCAAAACATTGTTTTCAATCATTTCTTCAAATTGCAGAGGGATATTATATTTCTGTAGCCATGTTTTCCTCTCCAAACATAGATAAATCTACTTTATATAAAAGTATAAATTATATAGATATAAATTAGATAAATAAATACATAAATTCCCTCAAAATATGTCCTTATATCTCTTTTCAAAGCAGGGTCATAACAATATCCCTGCAGAGAAAGAATATACATATTACTCTTTAGTCCATAAAACTTATTATAAACTTACCAGTCTTATAGATGCAGATGCAGATGCAGATTTTACAACCCAATGAACTTTGTTTAACTACAGTATGGGACACCAACCAAGCATTTATGAGATAGAATTGTTTATATAGCTGGCATCAAAAAGAAAGGAATGCAAAACCAGAAACAATGCTAGTGAATGAATTAAAGCAATTAGAATTAAAGCCCAAGAATATTTAGTTTGAGGCTTAGAACAAAGTTTTTTAAAAGTCCAATTAGCACAGTTTAATGGAAGTAAATGAGACCTAGAAGATGTTGCTTTTATTCTGGAAAAGTCAACAAGTCAGATAAATTGCAAGTTTATAGTGTAAAGAACCAAAGAACTATTACTTCAATTTGGGACAGAACAAAGAATATCTCCACAATGACAGATGTGATGGATCAATTTGTTAAATATCACTCAAGTTTATATAGTAAACAAACACCTGATCCAAGAAAGATGAAAAAGTATTTGAACACAATAGATACCAAATTTATAGATCAGCTGACATTGAGCAAAGCTTCTGGAATTGATAGCATCTATGTAATATACTACAAGAGTTTTTGAGAAATTTAATTAAACTATTAACTTAGATAATAAATGAGATTCAGCAATATAAAAAACTTTCATCATCATAGAAAGAATACCCATTCAGTTTTTTAACCATTGACATTTCACCAATTTAATGCTGATACAAATACAGTACATTTTCTCAAATGGAAAACTTCATAGTATACATTGAGTTCTCTTCAACACTGGAAATGCTTCCATTTCAAACAATAACAAGGGAATAATTTAGAACATCTTAAGTGCTAGTTAAAATATTTTCCCAGATTGAATGTATGAAGAATATCACACTCTTCCTATTTCTCAATATTTTTGTCTTACCTTGAGGATTTTTAAGTACTCATGCAACAGCATAGTTTTAATATAGATCAATGTAGATCTGGTTATAGATTTGTAGATGTAAATGGCTGTAGATCAGTGTAGATGTGGGTGCTGGAGGCTTTAAAAAAAGTGGTCAACCATTTGTCTGAAATGATATAGGGTCTCCTGCTCAAGTAGGGGATTGGACTAGAAGACCTTCAAGGTCCCTTCCAATTCTATTATTCTATGTTCTATGGTTGCTTTCAAACTTGTGACGAAGAGGTATATCATAACTGATAGAATATCATATGGTTATATGCATTCATTGTTCATTGATTGTGTCCAATTATCAATAGAAGATCCTTCAAAGTTTGTTCAACAAAAATACATGATAGATCTGACCATACAAGGATGTATGCATTCACATGCAAACAAATGTAGATTCAAAACAGCTTTCTCTCTCCTCTATAAGTACAAAAGTAAGGAGCAGATGCCTCAATGGGACAGTCATATTTGGATCTCAGCTTATTTGTGTTCATTCATGACTATGTCCCCAAATAAAATGAGACCAACAAAATAAATTAAAGGGAAGAAATTTTTCAAATATAATTAATATATTGGACTATTGGGCACACAAGACCATCTAGGTTGAAGTTTGCATAACACAATACAGCAAGACACCTTTTACTTGAGTATTTTACTTTTAAACAAAATACAAATGATTCCTATTGTATTTAACAAAATTACTAGGGATATCTCAAACTTTACAAAAAATGTAGATATTTATTTTATTAAATCATAAAATTATACAGATTCCAAGTTTGAATTTCAACAGTGTTACTGACAAGCTTTTGACAATATAACAATATTGTCATTGTTATAGTCTGCTAAAAATATTTACTGTTTTAATTTATTTTACCAAACACCCATTAACCTTGAATACCTGACTGAACATATGCACTGAAAACATGATGTGTAATATTATCTGGTTCTAGAAAAAATAATTTATAGCATATTATATAAATATCCCAAATCCATAGCTGAGTAATACTTTTATAGCATACAAGAAAGATAATACAAAATGCAAGCTACTCAGCCCTCTTGAATTTTTCATCAGAAAAAAATGCAGGATAAGTATAACTAATGAGGTCCAAAAGTTGGCAAATAAATGCAATAAATGAACAGTCCTAAGATTAAGTTTGTAGGCTGAATATAGAATCACTATTGGAAGGCATTATCAGAAAATCTGTTGATAAAATGACCCCATGTCTAGTAGGTGATGAGACTAAGATTCATGCTGAAGTCAAGAGTATTTGTTCTCAAGAAAATGTGCACAGGGATAACAATCCTGTACTCATATATCTGGGTATATGAACCAATGAATATAATGGAGCTAATTTCTGAGTTAGCTTGTTTTATGTCTTTTCATAAAACATAAGAGAACATATTAAACATGCATGTTTTATGAGAACATAAAACATGCATGTTTACTAAGAATTTAGAATTTGTTGTTTTATCAAGATCCATTAGGCTTAGGTGTAGCAAAGAACTTAAAATACACTATTAGATATACATTACAAGCTCAGGTATAAAATTGTGAGCTGAATAAATGTGTTTCACTTTCTATCTCTTATATTTCTTTCCATAATTTCTTTCCACATTTTGTTTGTACCTTAGCAAAGTTGTATGTTAGTTTTTATGGTTTTTATTGTAATTACTATTGTTTTTGAGCTGCTCATGGTTATGTTGCATACAATTGGCAGCTATATAGATATTTTAAATAAATAAAACAAAAAAATATTAAAATTATTTTTTAAAAAATCAGGCTGCACTATCAGTCTCTCCTTCTTTCCAGGACAGTGTTTTGTACTGTATGATTTCAGTTTGCAGTTGGCACATTGATGGGAAAAAAGAGGGGCTGAAGGAATAAGCTGTTCCACTCTTTTCAACATAAAATATATTTTATCAATTAATGCAGATATGGCCCACCTGCTGAGATTTTAGGCTACTGTACTATTTATCTCTTCTCTCTTCAAAAATCATAAGTTATGGCAGTTCTTCATATAGAAAATTTCATTGGCTTTATCCCCAACACATACGTTTGAGAATGTAACTTTAAATATGTCAACACCAATCTTTACTGTCTTTGTGAGCATATCTCACACCAAAGTTTGAAAGATAGTACACAAAATGAAAAAAATCAGCATTTTGTTCTGCAACATCTACCCATGTTGCAGATCTGCTAAATACATGGAGAAGGAAGGAAGAAATCCTGTTAATTTTAATTCAACTGAATTGATTTGACAGAACTCCAGACAAAAGTAAATTGGCCCTTTTAATATGTATTGCAGGTTGTAAAAATTGTTGAAACATTCATTACATTACTAGGACATTTTTCCTCCAGTAGGAGGAATGCATTATTATAGAGTGCTTGACATAACTGTATTATTAATATATTACATAATATTGTTTTACTGCACTATCTTCCCTAATTCAGAATAGTTGGAACATTATCATTAACCGTGAAGAACAACTGAGTGCAATTTGAATGTGTTTTGGCCCCTTGTTCTCCCAAGATATGTTTTCTTCAGTCACCAAAATCACAAAAAGCCAAATGTTTCCCAACTTTTCTCCAGCATATGATTGAATGCAGAGTATTGCACACATATATTATCTGCATCTACTTGACCACAGGTCCAGAGGATGGTTGCCTTGCTTTCAAGTCCCTCGGAGGGGAAAAAGGATACAGAAACAATCTTGTTTGTGGCAGAATCTGCATTCTGAAGATAAATTAATATAATAAAAGTCATATTCCATCACATGCAGATGAAACTGTCTACTTCACACATTATAAATATCTAGTTTGTTTTATCCTGGGAAATAAAAAACCAAAGGAAGGAAAGAAGAAAATGAGCTTGCTCAGCTATCCATCACTTCATTTTTTCCACTTGTGCTGTCACCTGTTATTCTTATAGGGCTTTATCTCTCGCTTTTTTATATCCTGTATGGCTGCTGGATTTAAACCTTCCATTTTGTTGCTGTGTTTTAGTATTAGGCATCATTGTAGGCTGGATACGGTCACTTTTGTTTTCAGTCTTTTACATTATCTTTGAATTAGGAAGTCACTAAAGCGTAGATCATGCTGAACATAAACAGAAAAAAGAAGAATATGAAAAGATGCCTTGAAAGATGCATATCCCTTTTATTTTTATAAATTATTTTATACTATGAAGTTCTTTACCTGGGGAGCATGCTACCATTGTATCTCTACAGCCAATATTTAAATTACAATGGGCTTAACACTGCTAACAAGAAAATATGTGATACATTTTTCTTTACAATTTCCATTTTCTTCAAATATCTGACACTAAGTCACTACATTCCTTACGCAACAGCTCTGAAAGTTGATCTCTGGAATTTTTGTCATCTCTGAATTTTTCTCTGTCTCAGATAAATTTAGAATTTATATTTAAATATTGCTTTTTTGATTCTCTTTTTTTCCACTGGGATAGAAGGAACAATAATTAATGAGAATTTTTTTAAAGAGTTAAAATGTAATTTTTGAAATATAATTATACTGTGGAGTCCATTAAAAATACCCTTAATTATAAAACACTGCTTTGTAGAACAATTCCAAATGAAACTTACTCAATGCTACAGCAGTAATTAAATGAATAGGATTATTTTTACAAATGGTGATTTGTTTTTATATTGTAGATGGTATCTAATTGTGCATTTACTTCTTCCATGGAGCTCAGGGCTGCATGCATGAATTCATAAAATGATATTCCATTGTGAAATTGTCCATATTCTCCTAATTTCAGAAAGATTTTTGTATATGTAATATACACTCATCTAGAACATGAGAGATAACTGATCTGGATTTTAAAGGAAAGAGGTAAGCAAAATCTGTTTCTGACTGTGACACATGCAGTATTTAAAAAATTGCCTTTTTTGAATTATGTATAAATGTGGTTTATCTCTATATAAGAAGGAAACAAAAAGATCAGAACACATCCTCCCCAGCAACCAACATCCAGATAAATAGAGATTAGTACCAGACAAACAATCAAGACAAGAACAATGCCCTAATTAAAGAACTACCAAGAAGAAAGTCAACATTAATAGGGCAAGTTATTGCATATAAACGGAGCAAACCCCATACTCACTGGCAATGATGATGTTACCTAGTCAGGTAATAAAACATCTGGCAAACAAACAACTAAGGTCAGAGAACATCAAGGACTTCACAGTTTAACCCTCAGCTACATTTGTTCTATTGTTCATGAGATATGAGGAATAATTGGAGGAAATTTCTGGTTTGGTTACTATGATTGTGTGCTATCAGATCCAACTGTAAGAAGCTATGACTAACTGAATGGTTGTCTAGTTTATATATGTCCTTTGGAAGTAGCTATAGTGTGATATTTCTCCATCCCTTTGAAATCTGTTAGAGACTTTACCATTCTACTAGCCTGAATTTGAATTTTTCCTTCCTACATTGCCAAATGCCCTCCCAAATGCAGGACAGACAGAAATGTAATTTATTTTATTTATTTTGTTCTTTCTCCATTTATTACTGCTAATAAACAATTTGCATAGGTAAATTAATGACTGAACACTTAATGTATACAACGTATTTATTGTATGATTCCCATAAGTTATGTTGTTGATTTATCCACAATCTGGAATCATGCTCTCGAAATATAGCCAATATGTAAATATAAAGCATTATAAAGTTAATATTGGCATATATACCAAATAATGCTCTTAAAATGAGATTGCACATCACTTAAATAGAGCAGCAAAAATAGATAGCCTTAGTAGTAAAAGTGCCTTCTTAGAACTACAGTGCTAGTTTTTACAGTGCATTTTACGGAATCTGTTTTATTGGCTGAGGACAAGAAATGTGCTTCATTTGGAACAGTCTGCTGCTTGTTTGTGAACAAATATTGATGCCTGGTGCTAGGCAGTTCTCGTATTTGTAACTAGAAAAATAAAACTATCACTCTGATGTATAGCATTATAAAGTTAATATAAAAACAGCATTCCCAAATCCTGCTGTTAAAAAGCCATTCATAAAACTAGCAGGTTTTTTTCCAAGTTCCATATTTGTAAATTAATAATTACTTTTATTTATAGCAAAAAGACCTGAATATATGATATAAATTATCATCTTTTGAATGATCTGATTAGTTTTCTTAATGAGATTTGGCAGGCAGGATCTGGTGACTGATGGTTGTCAAAAAAAAAAAACAGCAGAAAAGGGAGAGGGAATTTATGCTGAGGAATATTCAAAAACAGATGTAATCATTGTCCTTTGATTGTTATCAATCTTATGGTTAACATTTGGGTAATGTTGTTAACAACCTGATGGCCCTTGAGCAGTGGTGGGATTCAAATATGTGAACAACCAGTTCTCTGTGGATGCCACTTCCAGAAGTCCATTCTGGGCCTGGGCAACAAAAAAATTAGCTATCGGTTCTGCGGAAGTGGTGTGAACTGGCTGAATCCCACCACTGCCCTTGAGTTAGTAGAAGTTATTCCCCCTAGGAACCTTCAACAGATAGAATGGCAATGCAGCACACAGAGCGGAAAGAAATTTTCTAAATGTTAGCAATTGCCTTTTAGAAGAAATGAGGCCATGCTTACCAGTACAAATAGTAGAAGAATGAGAGGAGATAGAAAGCTAGTTTACACCAGGCTTCCCTTTGACAATAACTCAAGGTATCTGCTTTCATCACTGCAGGTGGATCATAGGCTAGTTCTGTGCTGTCTGCTGGACAATGAAAATACCTGAAAGAAAAGAGAACATAAGAAAATCTTCAAGATTCTCATTAAAATCAAGCCACAAGAAGGTCTTTAATTGTGTATTCTGTTCCCAAAGTCCTCTTACTATTTCATTCTTGTCACAACCTCACAGACCTCTATGCAATTAGGCTAAAGTACAGTCAAGAATCTTTTCTATTTGTGCAAAGCTCTTTACAAAATTTAGAAAATTCTCTTCTCACAAGTTTCTAAGTCCAAAGGAGAGTCTACACCACAAGACCAGGCTCTATGCTATAGAAAATTAACTCCCTCTGGGGAAGTCTATGAGGCCACAATGAGGGATAAGAATAAGGTCTCTTGCATATCATAGGGTGTGCCTTCATCTTTCTCTTCATACATGGACGAAGGAGCACTAGAATAGAATTATGAAGTTGCCTTATAATTATTTTATTTGTGTCTTGTGACTCAATTTCAATTCCTGACAACTGTATAAACAAGTCCATGCAGTTTTCTTGGAAACATTTTTTAAAGCAGTTTGCCATTGCATCATTCGTACAGCTGAAGAAGATTGTCTCAAAGTCACCTAGCCAGACAAGACTAATTTTCTCCATACCTAGTCTAGTACCTTAATGACTAAACCAAAATGGCTCTTTTGTTTTATGATTTGCTAAACAAATTATCTTTCTGGTCCATTACAGTCTATGCTGTAAGAGAGCCAGACAGTATCTTTTAGCCACTCCTGGTATCTTTAACATATAAGCAGGGCTTTTTTTTGTCATAGAACAGAGTTCCGGCACCTTTTTTGGATGGAACCTTGTAGGGTAGGGAACGCGGGTTGTGTGTGAGTTCTGGCACCTTTTTTTTTTTTTTTTACAAAAAAAACACTGAATATAAGTATAACATGGTCTTTGTCACCAAATCATCATCGTCATCATCATCATCATCATCAAGTTGGAAGGGACCTTGGAGGTCATCTAGTCCAACTCACTGCTCAGGCAGGAAACCCTATACCATTTCGGACAAATGGCTGTCCAGTATCTTCTTAAAAACCTCCAGTGTTGGAGCATTCACCACTTCTGGAGGCAGGTTGTTCCATTGGTTAATTGTTCTAACTGTCAGGAAGTTTCTCCTTAGTTCTAGGTTGCTTCTCTCCTTGATTAGTTTCCATCCGTTGCTTCTTGTCCTGCTTTGGAGAATAGCTTGACTCTCTCTTCTTTGTGGCAGCCCCTGAGATATTGGAATACTGCTATCATGTCCCACCTCATCCTTCTCTTAGTTAAACTAGACATACCCAATTCCAGCAACTGTTCCTCATATGTTTTAGCCTCCAGTCCCCTAATCATCTTTGTTGCTCTTCTCTGTACTCTAGTTTCTAGAGTCTCACCATCTTTTTTACATCATGGTGACCAAAACTGGATGCAGTATTCCAAGTGTGGCCTTACCAAGGCATTGTAAAGTGGTATTAATACTTCACGTGATCTTGATTCTATCCCTCTGTTAATGCAGCCCAGCACTGAGTTGGCTTTTTTGGCAGCTGCAGCACACTGCTGGCTCATATTTAAGTGATTGTCCACTAGGACTCCGAGGTCCCTCTCACAGTTACTACTATTGAGCAAGGTACCCCCTATACTATACCTGTACATTTGGTTTTCTTGCCTAAATGTAGAACCTTACTTTTTTCACCATTGAATTTCATTTTGTTAGATAACGCCCAGTGTTCAAATCTGTCCAGGTCCTCCTGTATCTTAAGCCTGTCTTCTGGAGTGTTGGCTATTCCTGCCAGTTTGGTGTCATCCGCAAATTTGATGAGTTCCCCATCTATCCCCTCGTCCAAATCATTGATGAAGATTTTGAAGAGCACTGGGCCTAGAACAGAGCCCTGGGGCACCCCACTACCTTATCCTATTCTATGCATCGCTCACTACATCAGAAGACAATGCTTTACATGCTGGATGTCCCCATGCCCTCGATGTCCCCATGTCAGGTAGAAAAATTAACACAATCTTGCACTTCACAGCAGATACAGTTTTCTCTTCACAGCATCATCTCCATGTAAGGAAAGATATTTATTACATTTCTGCCTGTCTGACAGCTACTCACAACACAAAATCCTCTGCCAGGGAGGTAGAGGAAACAAATTTGTGAACACAAAGGAATCAAAATAGAGTTAGGTTTACCTCCAAAAATGATAGAAAAGCAGGGGAATATTCAAGCCCAGAGTTAACCATTCTTGAGCACACAGAAACATTATGCAGAAAAGGCTATGGATGGAATATTCTGGCAACACTAACTAAAGAGAAAGGAAACAAAGACAGAATTACACGGTTAAAGATAAATTACATAAATAATTACCTTGCTAGAAGATCAGTTATATTTGCAAATCTTTTAGTCTATTACATCAATTTGTCTACATATATTTGAAGAGTCATTGTATAGTATTGTGATTCTGAATCTAAGCCTCATCTATCCTGCTCTCTTTAGGTCATCCTCAACTTATGACCATTCATTCAGCAATCATCCAAAGTTATGATAGCGCTGAATGAATGATGGTTACAACAGGCCATCCCAGTACTCCCGTATCACATGATCGCAATCTGGGTGCTTGGCAATTGGCTTACACTTACGACTGGTTGCAGCACCCCACAATCACATGATTGCCATTTGCAACCTTTCATGGTAGCTTCCTGATAAACTCAATGGGGAAGTTGCCAGGGAAAGACACAAGTCACTAATGAAAGTCTTCCCCATCCACACAACCAAGCTCCTCTGTGCTTGCACCAGCTACTTGCACACCCCTGCATACTCTCCCCAAGTCTCACTATGCCTACACACCCTTCATGCACCCGCCACACCCTCCCTGAGCCTCCCTTCCTCTCATTCTCACACTTCTCCCTGAATTTTGCCATGCCTTCCCCTCTTCATGTTACTCCTTCTTCCTCCTGGCAACAGCCAGCCCACGTCTAGCTGCACTCACCCTTCACCACTCCAGCCACTTCTGTACCCCCACATGCTCTCCCGCAGTCAGTTACTTGAATGTTGGCCTGCTTGTGAGCCACCTATGACTTGCTACTTCTGCTGGCTTCCCCAATGACTTTGGTTATGAAAAGCTGGCAGGAATTGCAAAGAGGTCCTCACCTAACAACTACTGCAATTCAATTAATGACAGCAATCGAGACTGCAGTTACTCAGCCATTGCTAAGAGATGTAGCTGTACTTTATCACCACATTGATTAGTGATGGAAATTTTGGTCTCAATTGCCATTGTAACTATATGTATTTAAGCCTGTATTAAGCTTACCTGTATTTAAGGACTATCTGTATATAAGCTAGGGATTTTTTTCACTATCTAGAAAAACATTAAAAACTCTTAATTTTATCTCTGTTTTGTGTGGGAATATAAGTAAGAAACTTACAATTTGTGATTAAAAAATGATGTGATATCTGGAGGATAATCAACACTAACTCTTAATAAAAATTAATCCTCTTTGAGCTTTTAAAAATGAGAACCAGAACTCATAAAGATGATTATATCTACATCATAAGTTCATCAGTTACATATATGGCCTATTCACAGAACAGATACAAGATGAGGAATTAGTATCAAAACCTGAAGAATTTTGAATATATTCACAGCTTATTTTTTGGCAACAGATGAGCAACAGTGAAAATTGGTTGCAAGCATGATAAACTGTACAGTATAGTGATTGAGAAGCACAGCATCACCAAGTTAAAAAGGACTATTTAGACTACATCCTATTCAGAACAAGAACTCAGATTTGAGCATCGCTGTTTAGCCTCTGCTTCGCTGCATCCAGTAATAGGGAGCTAAGGGTCTCCTGTGACTCTCTTATGCCTCTCTTTTTGCTCCTCAGCCAACTGTCCAACCGCAGCAGAGAAAGCGTTCTGTTGAAGCCACAAGGTAAAAAAACCTTTTGAGACAGAAATTCCCACCACTTCTTCACCCTTCCCTTTTCCCATTAAGAAAGATAGAGCAAGGAATGTGTTTGGGAACCAACAATTTGAGGTTGCTGTTTGTGAAAGGTACCCTTCCCTGAAGAAGTCCTTAGCCTGGTTTGTTTGAGAGAGACAGTTGTTCTCTAATTCTGATTGCTGGCATGAATCTCAATTTTGTCTCCTAAATTATTCCATGGTTCTGAATTCCTCTCTTCTCTCTCAGTGACTGATTTTGCACTTCCTAGGCACTGGCAGTAGGTCCAACCTGATCCCATATCTTGTTCATTTGAAATATGTTTCTATAGCTTGCTATATCTGCAGCATTTGTTTATGTTTGGGACAGAAGTGTTTACTATGAAGAAAATTGGGTCATCTGCCAAACACAACCCAGTGGTGATGCCTGCATAAACAGTGTGTGACTTCACTTGGCCCACCTGGCAGCACAGCAGGTAGCAAGCTTTGCGATCTCTCAACAGGTGGCGTGCCAGCAGTATGTTCTGTGAATCAGACACAAATAGAAGATTTTCTTTTTTCTTCCAGGGGACCTACCAAAATCTGAGCCTTAGCTCTGGCTTAAATGTAATATTTTATGACATATCTATATTTTAAACAGATCCTTGAAAACAAGTACCAAGTAGGGAAAGTGTATGTGCATTACACAGAAACATGACCTATGATAGTAAAAATATTTTTGGCCTTAAGTCAAGTGGCTTTTTATACCAAGCTTAAGAAGTCTACTGAAAAATTTATGAAAAGTTCCTGGTGTTCTTTCTTTGATTTCTGGTTAATTTCATTTGTCAGATGCCTAAAATTTTCTACAGGTCATAACAAAGATGACAAAGAGGGAGAGATGATATGAAGTTAACAGAATAGCAAGGAAATCCAAGCACTAATTGTTATAAATATATATAAAGGCTTAAAAGCCAGATGAAATAGCTACTGAAGCAAACCAGAAAGCAAGTGATCCTGCTTGCATCTGTTGGCATGAGAATGATTTGGCAGTCTCATTTTTCCTCCATCCAGAATCAGTCTTCTGAGTTAATTCAAGAGATCTTCAATTCAGCCTAATGATTTTTAGATTATAGTAAAATATTGGATTATTTTACTTATTACATTTATATCTTACTTTTTCCCCAATTCTCAAAGTTGCATCCTGAACACTTTCTAATTTTATCCTTCCAACAATCGGGGAGAGATAATGGCTACAAACACACATTATGCAACGTGAACAATATAAACAGCGGAATAGCCACAAACTAGAACCTCTTTGGTTAGAATCCAATAATCTTATCAACACATTACATTGAGTACAATTCCCATAGTTCCCAGAGACACGCGATCTTAGATTGTAATTTGTTGCAAAGCTATACCAGCTTCATTTTTTTCTTTCTGATATTTTTAACCACAATGAAAACTTTCTGAAAATTCAAAAGTTTGCCATGCACCTTACAAATCTTTGGTAAACTTAATGAAAATATTACCTGTTCAGTCTGTAAACCTGAAGGCAAAGTTTATAGACTATGGATTGTATAATTCTAGGATTGTTTCTCAAAACCATTAATAAAATTACCATCCAGCTTTAATCTTGTCCTGTATACTGTAACTGGCGTGTATGGCTTGCTACACTTTGCAGTCCTAAGTCTGGGTTGCAGAAACCAAGCATCAACTGGGATCTCTCTGACTCTTTGCTGTCACCGTATAATTCTCTGGATTTTTGCAATATGGTACCCCTAGTTACAAAAATTCAGTCTACAATTTCCTTTTAAACTGATACAAATGGTGGTCTTTAGAATATTTTTTTTGAAATAATGTGTCTCTGGGGTTTTTTTGTTTAGTTTTTTTGTTTCTTTTCATACCTAATTATATAATTTACCTAGCTACCTTTTAAACTGTGCTTAATTTTTCAAATCTTGTTTTCTAATTTTGCAACTCAGCATGCTGGAAATATTGGTTGGAAAGAGATGGGGGAATCTCTTGAATGACCAATTGCTGCTTCATGTGATAATCATATCAGGTGTTCAGTACTGAAATGGTTTTTGATTACAATTCTATTCTGCCATTTTCTGAAAGCCTTTGATAAAAGTGCATTTTAAATAAAGCATTATACTAAAAGACATTCCTGTCTTGCAATCATTTAGACACTGCTAAACAATTGGTGTAGTGTTTACATCAGTGTAGTGGTTAAGGCAGCAAGCTAGAAGGGAGTCAATGAGTTCTAGACCCACTTTAGGCACAAAGCAAGTGGGTGGCCTTGGGCCAGTCATTTTTCTCTCCCCTAAACCACTTCTGAAAAACCTTGCCAAGAAAACTTCAGGCAGTCTCTGAGAATCAGACACAGCTGAATGGAAGAAAAAAAAAAATCTTAGCTTATATTGTTTTAAAGTTGAGTAGCTTAGTTTGATAAATGTTTACCATTTAAACACTTTTTAATAATAATTCTTTATTATTTAATTCATTAATATTTTATCTTTAAAGTAATTAGTTATTAAGTTAATAATTATTTAATAATTCTCTTCTGTTGGTACTTTTTAATAAATTTGTGGTCATAATTATTTTTTTTGCTGAAAAAGTGGTAGTTATGCTGTAAATCAATGTTGAAAAGCAATGTCCAATTGTTATAAATTATTGCCAATGCTTCGAGCTCATGAAACTATTCATTGGTTTATGATCTGTAAAAACAGAACATACTGGAGATGCTCTCGCCAAAAAGAAAAATAGAAAGACAAAGTACAATGCTTTAACCATGGTGTCAGGCTAACACTATTGATAACACTTACAAAGTAGTTTAGTTTGAGGTATATAGACACCTAAACATTAAAAATCTGATTTCTTTGTACTTTTGTATTTTGACACTTAGGATGCACCTGACATCCATCATTTTTTTTCAGTTTTGATACATAATTGAACTAATAGAAAGCAAAATGTTCCTAAGCATTTATACATCTAGTAGGCACCTATATTTGATTTGATCTGGCTAGAAAACCAGAAACTAATGGTTTTATTCACTACTGAAAGTAAGAAAACTAAGAGAAAAAGTTTCTTCAGTCCTGAGAAAAGAACAGGAGAAAGATTTTTTTAAAAAAAAACACCTCCACCTCTGTTTAACATTAAATGGGGAGAGAAAAACTTAAACAAGATCTTATTCTACTCTACAAAAATAAAGAGCATTGCTGGGATTTGTGCCATGCCTGTTTCTTCAGCTTGCCTTATCTTGAAGGGCTGACACCAGCAAACACCAACACCATGTAGAGTAACTCAGCCTATAGATGGTGGGCAGAATATACATTATCTTTGCAGATTAAGCCTTTTCATTAGTTATTTTGAAGATTAATGTGTACTTGATGTGAAAAGTTTATTAGACAAAAAGCAAAAACTTCCCTTCAGACCATACATGGAGGATGATATACTTTCCTTAGCTTTTTGGGGGAGGCTGGCATTTTTATTCCCCCCCCCCCACTCACTTATAGTAAAAGTACAGAAGGTCAAGCTGTAAGGAACAACATTTAACTCTTTATCTCTTTTTGGAAAGCTCAAAAGAGCTGGAAAGCTCAGGAGAGATTTGTGTTCTACAATTATTTATTCTACATTAAAGGGAAGGAAGAAAAAAAGGAAGAATTACTTCACCCCTTTGTAGCCCTCATCCCCAACTTTACAGATCAGAAAGGAATCTTGTTTTTTAGAGCAAGGAAAGAACTGAATTTCACTTTCAGTTCCTCTAGCTGCAGCTCAAGGGCTGTTAGCCTGGGTTCACTGAGAAATATCAGCTCTGAAGGAACACCTCTGTGAGGATAACAGCCAATTACCCTATTTAACAGCTATTAAGTGGTGTTAATTGCAAGCTATAGAGCACAAGCAGGATGGTTTAGAGAAAACAAGGGGAAGCAAGAGGACAGGATGATACAAGCATGGAGAAGCATTTTCAGACGTGTGCAATGAATTGGAATAAGCTTCCAGCTGGGATGCACATATGGTGGCAGCTTCCTCCCAATGTAGTAGATCTTAAAATGCTGCAGAATACATCTACAAGAAATATATAGAATAAAATACTAATCTACCCATTTCTATTTATTGTTGGCAAAAATCTGGGATAACCAACAGAATAGGCACGTTTCATAACATATATCATAAGCATTAAGAACATTATTTTCCCAAAGTTACTGACAATATTTTTGAATTTGTATAGGCCCAAATTTTACTGGAGCTTTTGTCATACTGTGCTGTTGCAAATAAGTTCTGCATGGACAAATCACAAAGGCATTAGCTACTTCTGAATATGGGGTAAGTTGCCGCAATGGTAATTCAGCAATGCCCCATTACCAAAAAAGCTCTAGGCAGAGCTTAATATCTTGAAAGTGACATTTACATCTAAGATTCTTAATTATTTTCTACATCAGAGATCCATTCCTAGGAACCCTTTAAACATTAACACAAATAATTTCTTTAAAATCTATTCAAATTGTATTGAACACACAGAAAACCTGATGTCTGTGACATGAGGTGAGATAGTTTCTTAGGCCAGATTAGATCAACGCCTTTCCTAAGAAGTGCTGCAAAGCCTTGTTAGAACTGCTTTGGGTTGCTTGGACTAAGCAGCTTAATACTGTGAACAATGATTATAAAACATAACTATTTTTCCTCAATATATTTAACAGAAAATGTTAGTGAATTTCATGTATTAGGGAATGTGGGAAGTCAGCCCCCCTCCCCAGAGAAAGAAATACTTTTGGAAATATTTAAAAGGCAGAATATATTTCCCTAAAGGGTTTTAAAGGCAGAAACCAACACACACACACACACACACACAAGTCTCTATGTCCCAAACAGAAATCAAGTTTGAAAAATGCAGATAAACTGCAACCTTCTTTCTGAAGCAGTTGCCATGTTGTTTATCCCCGGATTGGACTGAACCACGAAGAAGACTTTTCCTTCAGGAAAATCATACATTGCACAATTAAAAGCATTTTAAAATGTCACTGAATTAAGCAGAAACTTCTGACATGTGAAACAGATATAGGCTAGATGGATATATGAGTTGTATATTCATTTCCTAATTATATAATATATATCAGCTGGAACAAAAAAGTAGATTAACATTAATGGAAAAACTATCATAAGACATAATAATGGATGAAGAAATGCTGCATAGTCAAGAATAAATCAGAAAAGTCTTCATTTACAATCCAGAAATGTTATCCATTGATCCATCCATCCATCCATCCATCCATCCATCGAAAAGTCAATCTTTTATTGAAAAAAAGTCCATGTACTCCAGGTTTAGACAATCACAAGAGTGGTAATATCCAACAATAGTAATACAATATAGTGTATAAAATACATAGTTTGGTTATGTGTTCCTTCTTTGCATCTTTCTATAAAGCTGGAGGCTACGACAAGCATCACTTTAAGCTCTTCAAGGAAATGCAAAAAAGATATCTAACAATTTGAAGAGAGGGGGAAATATCATTAGCACAGAATGTAGAATCCAAAGTCTCTTCTCTGGGCTTCCGGCTTAACAGGGTCGAAAGTCGCCCTGGAGGGGCGACCACCGTTGAGGTGGACTCTCATCTGACTGCTTCCGCAGTCTGAGGCAGCTCCTTAGGGTCAACGGAGAAAAGATCGGCCAGTAACATGGCCGATCACTTAGCCGCTCCAGCCAAAAGTCACAAGAACATCTACGTGTAAAGAACCACTGTGGAAGATCTGGGTGAGATCCTTCCTTTCCTCTCCTCTCCCTATTTACTCCTGTGAAAAGCCCCTTTGGAATTATTTTCCTGCTTTGAGAGAGCGGTGTCTCTTACTTGGGAAGATATGTTTTGGAACAAAAGGAAAGAATAACTAATTTTAATGATTTTTTTTACTTTTGGATACTCTGGGGTCCCAAAAAACCCTATTATAGAATATTATTATTTTATTTACTTGGAGAGTATTGTTTTTCTTATTCTTTTAACGAAAAAAAAAACTTTAATGGGATCCGGAAAAAGATTCTATAATTGACTGGGGACATCCTGTGGCGAAATTCAACCTTGCAATTGTTTTCTTTTTCTTTGATATTGAGGCTGGCTTTGACCTTCAAATTATCATAAAAGGGAAAAGATAAAGAAGCTGAAACAGCTGGGTGATGAAACTATCTATTAGAAATTGTGGAGGTGGATACTGGCTGATTGTTCTTAAATACAGCCTCCACTAAAAGACTAAAGGATTATTTTTAATCACCATTGAAATGGAGGAATCCCCCCTACAACTCAACTATAAGCTCATATTGGAAAAAATTTGTGAAGCCACTGAGCAAATGGATTCTAAAATGAAAGAGGTTATTTTAGAACTACAAACCAAAGCTCAAACTTTAACTGATCAATTTATAGGCCAAGAAACAGCAGAGGAGGAACAAATCAACATTCAAGAGGCCTGTATGCGACACCATGTACAACTTAATGAGATGGAGGAAGCTGATTCACATCTCAATTATAAACTCATACTAGAAAAATTGTTCGAAGTTACTGAGCAAATGAATTTTAGAATGGAAGCCAAAGATGTTGCTCTAAATCTGCAAACGATGGATTAATTACAAAGGAGCCAGTTGTTTAAAATTGATAATGGATGCTCTCCCTTGATTCAAATAATACCTCAAGGAATGAAGGGAGACCTAGCTGTTGATATAGAGGCTCTGTTATGGAAACCCGCTTGGCACAAAAAGAAAGCTAGAGTAAGATTTAAAAATGGGATTTAAAACTGTATTCCATAGGTTAAAAAGGCTTTTCAGAGATATGGACTGATTTAACGTTTGGGTTTTAGACCTACAACCGAGTTGAAAATCATTGTTAGATTATATTTTGGAATTGTAATATGAAAAATGTCTTAAATGAGGAGCTATTGGGATAAGAAATAGAATATATACATGAAACAGAGTAAGAATGTAGTTTTTGGAATAATATGTTTATTTTAGGTATGGTAATTACTGTGTAATGGAATGAGAACAAGGACACGGATTGTGACAATGGAAGACATGGTATTAGTAAATGAGGAGTTATTAGTATAAGAAATAGAATATATTTGGGAAATGTAAGAGTGTAACTTTTGGAATAATATGTTTATTTTAGACATTATAATTATTAGAGAAATTAGGGATACCAGAAGTTTAAACAATATGCTTATTTAAGGCTAAATTGGAATATGGTAATTGGAAGTTAGTAAAGCTTAAAAACAGCATTTGGACTGGTATAGGTAAAATGTTATTGATAACTTTATTGATTGATTGAATTTTATTTAGAAATGTATTAATTTGAATATATTATATTAATTGAGGGAAATAGAGAGGGAACTTTTAAGGAGTTAATCTGAGCTATATATGTATGACCTTGCTTTTGGACAATTGATTACCCATCACCATATTGTTTCCTAAGCACATTGATGTAAAAATTGAAAAATTAATAAAACTTGTTTTAAAAAAACAAAACAAAAACAAAGTCTCTTCTCTGAATTTGCCACACTCAATGATCATGGCTAACTGAGAATGAAAGGACCGCAGTTCTTCACATCTGAAGTTACCACTTTGGAGACAGAATTTGTCTTCCCTGAAAATACCTTTAATACATTGTTTAATGAGCCAGTCTGTAGTAACTTTTCTAATCTATTGTACTTGCAACTGATTGTTTAACCTCTTTATTTGTGCATAAAATCAATCACATTATTTGAGAAAATAAGGCTTTCATTAATGGGCTTTTTCTTTCGAAGGGCAAAGGGTACAAATAGCTTCTGGTAGTAAACATTCAAATTATTACTCTGTTGGTGATTATCAACTTATTTCCTCTATCTCTTGCCAGTAACTCACATTAAGTCTAATCAGCTGTTTGGTATTAGTTTTTTATTCATTTATTTAGATATTGTCTCATTCCTGTCAGCTAGCTATTATGCTTCATTCAGAGATCTTTAAGAGAAGAAGTCTCAGAGTATAGTCTTAAATTCCAGGTAGGAATATATAGAAAATAGTCATCATTTATGTAATTTGAGCCCAGAGCTTTAAAGATTAATTAAATAGTAATTTAATATTTGAATATTGAGCTTTAAAAATGAATTTAGTAAGGTATTCAAATATTGTGATATTTCTATACATACAAAGATCAGAATTGTGCAAACCATGGGACAGTCTATGGAAATGAACATTTATTAATTTTTTAAAAAACATTTATACACCTGCCCATCTTTCAACCAACTCTGGGTGGCTCCCAATCAAAAATTAAAACAACATATAAAATATTAAAACTATAAAACTAAATAGAGTAAAGCATTAAAAAATGAAAAACAACAAAGACCTTGTGCCAGGTCAGTCTTCTAATGTGCAGTTATCCAATCTTATCCCAGGTCTTGGGGAGAAAGCCAAGTCTTCAAAGCTTTATGGAAGGCTAAGAGAATAGAGTGTTCTCCAGGGCTAGACTTGCTAAAATTGGACTTGAAGACACAACACAAGAAAAATGTTGGTACTTTTGAAGGTATTGGAGAAGATTCCTGTGAAAACTATGGACAGCCAAGAAAACAAACAAATGGTTCATTGAACAAATCAACCTAGAGTGCTCATGTGAGGCACAAACATCCAGTCTGTATGCATTATGCAAAGACTTAGCTCTCTGGAGATGGTTTTAATCACGGGAAAGGTGGAAGGAAAGAGAAGATGACCACTGGCAAGCTGGATGGTCACAGTAGCAATATTTGTAATGTTAGAAGACTGAAAAGACCACGTTCAGCATGTAAAAAAATCTACTTATGTGATCATTAAGAGTTGACAATTACTTGAGTCTCTGGAGAAAGTCAGGTGACATAAATTATTATTATTGGCATATAATCAAAAAACCTTTAAGAACCTAAAAACAGAAGATAAGTAAGTTGGCCAAAGAAGTTGATAACCTGCTCCTGTTACCTCACTATTTTGAACCTATTTTACAGACTGTTTTTAAGTGTAACAATCAAATTAGGAGCACAAAGCACAGATAATTGTAGCAAAACTACTATCTCAGTCCATAGCTAAGGCTCAATAGTTCTAAAGCTCTGAGCAGTCCCTCACAATCTCATTCATCAGCCTTAGTTGATAAAAGATGCTCTGTGCAATTGAGGGGATTTCTAAGGGGATGAAATTTGATAAAATTTCGTATAAAGAATTATTAACTTGGTCAGGTTCGGATTGGCATTTAAAATCTCTAGATGTATTAAGGCAAGAAAATATTCTACAGTCATGGTTTCAATATTTACAAATAGTGGACAGGTGGACTGTAGATAAAAAAGAAGGAATAACACTAGAAGATGGAAATCTGGTTATTCAGATTAAAGATCAGAGTCAGGCCCATATAAAAAGAATTTACAATGCTTTAATAGAATTAGACTCTGAAACAGAATTGGTTAAAGACTGTATGATTAAATGGGCTCAGAATATCCAGGATCCGATCCCACTGGACTTATGGGAGACAATTTGGATTAGAAATGTTAGATTTACACAAGATCAAAATTTGAGGGAAAATTTTTATAAAATGTTTTACAGATGGCATTTAGATCCTAAAAAAATATCTTGTATGTATCCAAATTTACAACCCAAATGTTGGAGATGTGGTAATATGGATGCGACATATTTTCATGTTTGGTGGAATTGTAAAAAGGTAAAGGCTTTTTGGATTATGATTTGGTGGAACATTCAAAAGATTTTTAAAAGGAAGATAAAGTTCACCCCTCAATTATTCTTATTGGGTATTTTTGTGGATTTAAATGACAAAGAAACTACTTTAATGTTGAATTTATTAACTGCAGCAAGGTTATTAGTAGGCTCCTATTGGAAGAAGGACTCGTTGCCTACTTTAGAAGAATGGATATTTAAAGTTTCTAACTTTGCAGAAATGGCAAAAATTTCTGCTTATTTGAAGGATCATACACAAGAAAGATATATTATTGTATGGAGAAAATGGATAGATTATATTCAGAAAAAATATGGGACTATAAAGTTTCATTTATTTTATGAGTAAATTTTATAGTAGAGATTTGTTTATATGACTTAATTTAAGGGGAGTTAAAGGTTAAGTATGATGTTTTTTCTTCTCTTTTTTTCTTTTTTCTTTTTTTTCTTTTCTTTTCTTTTCTTATTATTGTTAACTTTCTTAATAATAACCCTGTACTCTGCTCTGGAAAGCGAGGGGGGGGGTTGAGGGTGGGTGGGTGGGTGAGTGGGTGGATAATGATAATATAGTCATGGTAAACGCTTGGGCATTTTCCCTATGCTGCGTTCATGTGTGTGAGAGGGATGAGAGGGGAGGAAGGAGTAGGGAGGAAGTAGGATGGTTAGAGGAGAAGGGAGGGGAAGAGAGTAGGAGGGGAGGAGAGAAAGAGGAGGGATGTGGGGAAGGTTAGAGAGGGTGGACGCAGCTTGGGGGAATGGGCAGGTGGTACCAATGGTTAGGAATTTAATTGTATTTTGTATGAATAAATGGAAAATAAAAACTTTTTAATAAAAAAAAAAGATGCTCTGTGCAATTGTACTTCCAATGCTGAATCCAAGAATGTTGCTAAACTACATATCTGAACTACATTTGGAGAGGGTAGAAAATGCTTTCAGGTAAGACTGAAATTCTTCTTAGTAAAACTCCATATTACCTATTTTAAATCTTGGCAGGGTTCACATATGGTAAAAATTATGAGTTTGCTAATTCTGGTTTGTTAACTATGCCATTTGTATATCATGGTAGATTATAATTATATAATTTATACATCATAATAAAGGGTTCACGTAATCTGCTAAACTTGGTGTCTCTTGCTAAACTCCATGTCTCTCTTGCACCTTTATTGGGAAGTTTCTCAAGTTTGTCAAGATAAAAGAAATTCCCATAATCTACCAAACATAATTTGGAAAATAAATGCTACTTCTAACACTGAAATTAATGCTTGTCCTAAAGAAAGTAAGAAAAGCATACAGTACAGCTTTTCACAGGGGAATTGTTATTGCTGAAACATCTAAAAGTAAAGCCTCTCAAGAAGGAATTGTTTCTCTTTCTTCACTGCCACCATCCATTTAACTAAGGGGGAAGGGGAAGAAACCTGTTCTAATGACTCACCCAATAGAGGCAGCAAAGTATTCCATTTCTTCTCTGACAAGCTGCAGGATGTTTTTCCCCAAATAGGCTGAAAATAAATTATTCATGCAGGAGAGAAGGATTTCCAATAACCAGCAAAGAGTGAACTGCTTGAAACTGAATTTTCAATGTGAACAAACTTTGGGCAGGTTATGGAACAAAATCAAAATCTTGGTGGAACCTAAGTAGTATTTAAAGTTCAAATGCAAAGAGCACAGAACTGTATATAATCTGGAAGCATTTAAAATAATAAAAAGTTCATCCCAACTGATGATCAATCAGACCCAGTTGCAGCTTACTATATAGATCAGTGGTTCTCAACCTGTGGGTCGGGACCCCATTTGGGGTCGAACGACCATTTCATGGGGGTCGCCAAAAAACGCACTTCGCCATTTTTTCCCCTTTTCCTTAGCTGTGCTACTCCCTTTTATTCTATTGGCTTTTGAAAGCCAATAGAATAGACTCTCTTGAATAGAGTCTAATTCTATTGGCTTTCAAAAGCCAATAGGAATTGTCCAGGCTGTCTCTGCCCTGCTGAGCCCGCCAAAAGTCCCATTCTGCAAACGGTGCTGCACCAGTTGAGTAGTCCTCGACTTACAACCGGTTGAGTAGTCCTCAACTTACGACCGGTTGGAGGTCGCGGCATTAAAAAGGTTGAGAACCACTGATATAGATTGTTTAATAGTAGAAGAAAATACTAGTATTTGTTTTCATGCATCAGTTTCCAAGATGGTCTTTTCATTTAAACAAAAAATGATTGTTAGCTTTCCTGATGAGAAGAATGGTCTTGAATAGTATATAACATACACCTTGACTCAAAAATAAGTACTACTTGATTATTCCAACAAAATTCTATTTTTTATTTAATACTGTTTGACCATCTTTAATACCATTTCCTCAATTCATCCATATTAGGAGAAATGATGACATATAATACACAATAATTTTCTTTATCATTATATTATTCAAGCTTATGTCTCTCTGTTCCATATTACTCTTTTGATAAGGATTATTTAAATACTAGCAACAAAAAAAATTAGGAAAATAGCCACAGATAACACACAAGTATATTTCTGAAGAATGATGAAATAAGTTAATTTTATAAAACTGAGCACACATATCAAATTTTATAAGTAACATCGCCAACTTCTGTTGTTTACTGAACATTTGTTGTTTTCCCAAAGCAACATTAAAAAAATAATAAACACCTTTCAAACTCACTTTTTAAAAACATTTCTGCTGGTCCTCTAGTTGTAAAGTACACAGAGAAAAAGCTTACTGTGAATGTTCTCAAGCTGTTTCTAGGGCAAGTGAATCCAAGCAACAACATGTGCACTCAGAAAGGGAGGAGGGATTATGAATAGGGAGAAAAGAAATATTTTCTGGGCCATCATTAGTAAAGAGTCTTGCTATTAGGATTTGGGTCTCACACCTGGATCTGCAATGCTCCAGGGAGATGGTCTATTTAATACTTCATCTAGGACCTTTCTTTCTTGCCTCTCGCTCCCCTTTCTTTTTTTAAAAAAATAGAAAGTTATCTATCACAAACTGTAGCACCAAAATAGTCTCAATATTATTCTGAATATTATGGGACATTTGATAAAAGAACCAGATGAATATCTGATGATATTCAACTACACTGGACTGATTCTAATGCTGCTGCTCCTGTTATTGTTGTTGTTGTGGAAATGCACATTAAAGTCTGAATTTATGACTCAATGGTCTATAAAATAACAAATATGCTGAAGAACCTGCTCAAAGATTCTCTTTGAAGGTTCTTCCCCAATAGGGAAAGGGGTGGGTTTTTTTAAATGTCTCCCCTTTAGTGTAGTAGCTATCTTCTTAAAAAGGTGTTTATATTTCTGAAGAAAAGTCCCCTGCTACTAGTTTCCCACTCAGAACCTGAATTCTGGCAGATTAGAAATTACTACACTATTCTCATGACTAAATTTCTCTTGTCTATCACTGATTAAACCTTCAGCGATAGTCAATCTCTTATAAATAAAATTATTCCTGTTTAACTATTACTCCATGATACAAATGGAAGAGCAGCACACAATATCTATATGGTCTATTCTAGAATCCATGGGTTTACAAAAAGATTCAGAAACACATGTTAAATAGTCTTGCTTTGCTGGAGCAAACTGATATAGCTTTTCCAGTATTACTGGAATTTAGGGAGAAAGTATTTCTGAAGTTCAAGTCAACATTGTCGTAAAAGTTCTAGAAGATTTTCAGGGAGGCTGGATGAGTTGTTCATGGGGACTCACACCTTTCTGTCCAAGAACAGCCTTGAGAAATACATTGTTATGAAATTGTACTGCAACCAATGGATATTTTCTTCCAGGATATTGGCCAGTAGGAATAGGCAGCCACTGCTTTGTTGAGCAGCATATCTTATTGGAGTGGATGGCAAACAAAACAGAAAATAAAGCAAGTTTTTTTTACATTTAAGATTAAAAGATATTAGAATTTTGTCCCACCTAATTCACTAAACACTTCACTCAATCAATCAAAATTTGTCTTTAACTGGCATAAGGTATATTTCATTTCTTGTCACAGGAAAAAATAACTTCTATGTAACAAAGTTTCTTCAATGTTCATGTCCTTTTTCACTCAGAATTGTTACAGGACTTGCATAATTAACCATAAAGGACTTTTAATTTGAAAATGAGCACATATTTTCCTTTGCTGCAAAAACAAATGTTGATATCCATGCATTATTTGATAGGAGTTTTAAGCTATTAAAGTATAAATTGAGCAAACACTTGAAAGATCATTGCACTTTTTGTAAGTACTACTTATTAATTAACCTTTGTCTCTTGGATCAGATTTTTGGTACTAGCTCCTGTTGGAGAAGGCTTCAATAGGTTTTCTTCTTATCACAAAAGGCAGAATCTCCACTGTCTTAGAAGGAAGGCTCAGATATGAAAAGGGGACACTGAAAACCATGAATCTCATATTTGGACTATGATGAAAGCAGGGAAGCTTCACACGCTCCATCTCTCTTACTCAACACTGTCAATTGAAAAGTCCTATAGGGCAGCTTTGCTGGCTGAGGAATTCTGGGAATTGAAGTCCACACATCTTAAAGTTGCTAAGGTTGAGAACCCCTGCTATAGAGAGTATTTTTTTCCTATTTTCATTATGTCTTTTGTCAGAATTTATCAAACTAACAATTTCTCTTATGCTGTGGTAAGTAAAATTGTCAAAATACATCTTTCTACGGCCACAGTTTCAAATTTCCTTACTTGCTACTAGCTGACAATTCAAGATTTATATCAAAATGATGCTAGAAGAAAACCAAACGAACTCAGCCGTTTATGCCTAGCATCGTCTTTAAATTTGGCCTTTGTTTCATCTTTAAAAGTGCCTCTCCACAGAGAGCAGGGGAAAATATGGAGATAATTGTTGTTGTGTTCTGAGCCTGCAGATGCAGGCTCGGGACGTTGCAAGGGTCCTGGGCTTGCAAAAACTGCCCGGGACCAGACTGAGTGGCGCCGGCTTTGTGCACGTGCGCAAGGCACGAAAAGGGCCTTATTATGTAACCATGTTGTCCGGGGATCTGGACATATAAAAGGAGGCCTGCGTGTCTCTGTTAGTAGTTGGAGTTTTGGCTGAAGTACAATAAAGAGTGTTGTTCTACAGAGATGTGTCCTATTCCTTCACCTTCGTTTCAAGAACTTAACACTGGTGACGAAGATGAGATGCTTCAACTGGTAAACAACAGGAAGCTATAAGACTCACCCAAAAGAAGTCCTGCAGAGGGAAAACAGCGTTAACAGCAGCAACCATCCTGCCAGTACAGCATCACTGGAGCGTGAGTTTGGCTGAAAGACCCTTTCCCTGAAGAAGCGAGTGGTGAAGCAACTATGGCAAAGATTGGCCGCTTGTCTGAATTCGACGTCTCACACCTGGAAAGATGGGAGTCATACATTGCGAGGGTGGAGAACTACTTCAGAGTCAACCAAATTCGTGAAGAGGGGCTTAAGGCTGCCACCTTGTGCATGTGCGGTCAAGATACTTTTGAGATTGCTGAAAACCTAGTGGCCCCTGCCTCTCTGGAGGGTGTAACGTATACAGATTTGAAAAAGTTTCTAAAAGAGCACTTCCAGCCCAAGTTGTCCATC
This sequence comes from Crotalus tigris, assembly GCF_016545835.1. NCBI lineage: Eukaryota > Metazoa > Chordata > Lepidosauria > Squamata > Viperidae > Crotalus > Crotalus tigris. The sequence continues at coordinate 3,188,709 of NW_024096622.1, read as the reverse complement.
ATTGCATGGAGACACACCTTTGAACAAAGGGATCAGAAGGCAGGAGAATCGGCTAAAGAATTTATTGCAGCCTTGAGACGAGCAGCCAGACCATGTGAGTTTAAAGACTTAGAAGAAAGGCTGCGTGACCGTTTAGTATGCAGGTTAAAGGAATAGAGACTTACAGCAAAAGATCTTCGCTAAGGAAGATGTCTCTTTCCAAGATGTTCTGCGAGAAGTTACAGCAGAGAAAGCAGCAAGAGGAGCAGTCAAGAACATGCGGCCCAACAGAGGTTCTCAGAAAACCGTCGCCGTCCACCAGGAGAATGTGCAACGAGAGTCAGAAGAAGTTCCTGAAGATGAGGTGGACAAGCTTTACCAGGCATCCGGAAGAAGACAGAAGGAGCGAGCAGAAAAGGCTTCAACAGCCCTTTAATGCTTCGGTTGTGGAGGACGCCACAAACGAGCAGATTGTCGGTTCCGTTCCGCCATTTGCAGAGCATGCGGTAGGCAAGGTCACGTTGCATCCGTCTGTTTAGGTCGTCGGAAGACACAACCTAGAGAAGAATTGCATCTGAAAGGTACCATGGTCCCCAGCCAAAATAGAGTGGGTTTCTGCGCAACACGCACAAGTGTCCTAAGGACAGGCACACATAAACCCCTAAAGAAGAAACTGTCCCTTAAAGTAAGGTTGCAGGGGGTTCCTTTATCCATGGAATTGGACACTGAGTCCACTCTTTCCATAATTTCCCTCAACACATTCAGGAAGATTTGCAGCAGTTGTGGCTTTCAAGTTAAACTCAGGCCATCCAACATGATTCTCACAGACTTTCAGAATTCTAAGGTGTGTGCTAAGGGGGAGGCCACCCTTAAGGTACAATACAGGAATTTTGAGGGTCCTTTAGATGTGTTGGTTGTTGGGGGTGAACGTACGAGTCTCATTGGACTCGATTGGTTTGAGGCTCTGGGAATCCAAGTCATGGGGCTGCACCAGTTGCAAACGCTAAGCCTTGCAGAAGTCTGCAAAGAATTTGCAGATGTGTTTAGTTCTGAGCTTGGATCCTATAAGGGGCCTCCAGTTTCATTACAATTAGATCCTTCCATAACACCCATTAGGATCAAGCCTAGGAGGGTACCTTTTGCCCTCAAAGGCAAGATTGATGCTGAACTGGACAAATTGCTCCAGCAGGGCATCTTGGAACCTGTAGATTCCAGTCCTTGGGAAACTCCCATAGTAACGCCTCTTAAGGCAAATGGGGACATACATATTTGTGCAGATTACAAGTGCACACGAAACAAGGCACTACAGCAACATGCCTATCCAGTACCTGTAGTAAGTCACATTCTGGCTTCCCTAAAGGGGGGGCGCATCTTTGCAAAACTTGACCTGGCACAGGCTTATCAACAGTTGCCTGTTGATAAGGCAGCTGCTGAAGCTAAAACGATTGTGACCCATAGAAGAGCTTTTAAAGTAAAGAGATTGCAATTGGGGTGAATGTAGCCCCTGTATATTCCAAAGTGTCATGGAAAACACATTGAGGGGTATTCACGGAGTCTGCCCATATTTTGATGATGTCCTCATTGCAGGAGACTCATCTCAAACATTGGCAGAAAGATTAAGGGCTGTCTTGCTTTGTTTTAGGAGAGCAGGCCTTAAGTTAAAAAAGGACAAGTGTAAGATAGGAGTCAATTCTACTGATTTTTTGGGATTCAGGATAGATGCTCAAGGCAGTCACCCTTCTGATGCTAAATTAAAGGCCATTCAGCAGGCCCCAAGCCCTAAGTCTAAGGGCAAACTTCAAGCCTTTTTGGGCCTTTTGAACTTCTACCATGCATTTCTGCCAAATAAAGCTGCAATAGCTGAACCTTTGCATAGGCTCTTAGACAAACAAGCCTGTTGGCAGTGGACCAAGGTCCATGAAAACAGTTTCAATGAGGTTAAGGCCTTGCTTACTTCTAATGCTGTGTTAGCTCACTTCAATGAGCAACTACCTGTTTGCATTGCCTGTGATGCTTCTCCATATGGAGTAGGGGCAGTTCTTAGCCATCTGATGGCTGATGGGACACAGGTGCCTGTGGTTTATTTTTCTAGAACTCTGTCTTCTGCTGAGCGTAATTACGCTCAGATTGATAGGGAAGCGCTAGCCATTTGGCTGGCATTAAGAAGTTCCATGATTTCATTTATGGCCGTCACTTCACGGTCTACACTGACCATAAGCCACTGCTGGGGTTGTTTACTACTACCAGACTCCACACATCCTGTCTCCTCGTATGATGCGTTGGTCCATTTTTCTGTCAGCATATGACTATTCTTTAATTCACAAACCTGGAAAGGAAATGGGCCATGCTGATGGCTTAAGTAGATTACCCCTACCAGTTTTGGAGTCTGACCCTTGTCCATTCAAGAATTGCCAGAGTCTCCCCTCAATGCTAGGGATGTGGCTGCAGAAACTGCCACTGGTCATTAACGCGTGTTGTCATGGGTGTTGTCAGGTTGGCCTGACAAGTGCCCTGATACTGAGTTCCAAAGTTTCTGGCATAAGAGGCATGAGCTGTCCACTTTCAAGGGTTGCCTGTTATGGGGAAGTAGGGTAGTAATCCCTGCCTCACTGAGGTCTAGAATCTTAATCTTTCTACATGAGGGACACCCTGGGATAGTCAGGATGAAAGCACTTGCGTGCAGCCATTTGTGGTGGCCTGGCCTTGATAAAGCCATCGAGGCCCAGGTACATGGGTGCCATGTGTGCCAACTGTCCCGGCCTGAAATGCCTCAGGCCCCAGTTCATAGGTGGGAGGAAACCCTAACACCATGGTCTAGGGTACATATTGATTATGCTGGGCCCTTTCAGGAGCAATTCTTCCTGGTTGTTGTTGATAGCCATTCTAAGTGGCTAGAGGTTGTTCCTGTGACCTCCACTACTACTGCCAAGACTATCCAGGTGCTGAGAGGTATTTTTGCAGCTCATGGCCTTCCAGATGTTCGGGTTCAGATAACGGTCCTCAATTCACTTCTTCTAAGTTCCAGGGTTTCTTCAAGCCAACCTGGTTCTCCACGCAACTTTGGCTCCTTTCCACCCATCCACCAACGGGATGGCTGAGCGTATGGTGCGCACCACCAAGGATGCCCTCAAGAGACTGACTTACGGTGACTGGAATCACAGGTTAGCAGACTTTCTTCCTGCACATCGCACCACACCTTGCACATCCACTGGGAAGAGCCCTGCTGAACTCTGCTGAGGTCGCTGGCTCATTACTAAGCTGGACAGACTGCATCCTGACCAGGTAACATCTCAGGTGCCACATCCATGGGCTCCAAGGTGGCTTCACGTGGGCGATCCAGTTTGGACTCAGAACTATGGGCCTGGTCACACCTGGGTGCCAGCTGTGGTCTGCAAGGTCTCTAAACCTCTTTCCTATGAAGTGTCCTTGGATGATGGCCGCATTCTTAGGCAGCACATAGATCAGCTGCGTGTGCGGCTGGACTTACATCCTTCCGCTCCTGGTTCTGCGCTGGGGGGGAGGAAGGTCATATAGTGTATTTTGAGGATCAATGTCAGCAGCCATTACAGGCAGCTGAGGAGTACATTGATTCCCCATCCCTAGATTCCACAAGTGCTCCAAACAGGAATTCATGGGGCAGAGAATTATTCCACACACCCAGACGTACTCCAGCCAGGGAGTCACCCCGGGGGCATCCACATATTCCACACAGAACCAGTAACACTCCAGACAGGGAGACTGACCGGGGGTATCCACAAAACTCATATAATGCACAAGAACTGGCAACACAGCAAGGGAGCAGGTTCAATTCTGCAATAATTCCCAGAAGGAGGTCCTCTGTAAGGGGGGCAAGCAGAGAGGCTGCTCACCTCAGGCACCACATAGGGGTCCACAGATTACAGGGGGCCTGTAGCCACTCTGGATTATCCCCCCAAGAACCATGGAGGCAAGGGACAGTGCTCCCAAGAAGGGTCCATTGTGGATCCGGGGACTACCACCCCTCCAAGATATGTGGGGTTGAGTGTAGAGGGCTCAACCAATCAACAGAGGGGCAGATCAACCAGGTACGGGGGCCAGCAAAGCCCTGACCTACTGAGCCTGGCAGGTGAGCAGGTAGGTCAGGCAACAACACCAGGGTCTCCTGAAGTAAGTGGCCATCCATGTCATGGCTCACCAAACATAGTGGGTCATGGACTGGACCCAGGGAACTCTCCCGGTCCGAGGAGGTCGCAAAGGACCAAGGGCCCCCCCTAAATATCTTTCAGACTTTGTAAAACTGCTCTCCAGTTATAAGGGGTACTACCCTTAAGAATACTGTAATAATGTATTTTGTTTTGGTTATGATTAAGTGTCTTGTAATAAGGAATCCCTTCCATACTTGGTTGTCAGGGTGTTCCAAGCTAGGGGGGAGGGATGTTGTGTTCTGAGCCTGCAGATGCAGGCTCGGGACGTTGCAAGGGTCCTGGGCTTGCAAAAACTGCCCGGGACCAGACTAAGTGGTGCTGGCTTTGCATGCGTGCACAAGGCACGAAAAGGACCTTATTATGTAACCATGTTGTCCCGGGATCTGGGCATATAAAAGGAGGCCTGCGTGCCTCTGTTAGTTGTTGGAGTTTTGGCTGAAGTACAATAAAGACTGTTGTTCTACAGAGATGTGTCCTATTCCTTCACCTGCGTTTCAAGGACTTAACAATTGTGTCATCTTGGATTTGGGAGTAAGGAATCACATGCAGCCAATGCATGATCAAGAGGACCCTGCTTATTTGTAGTTTCAAAAGCTTTTGACAAAGTTTCTTACTAAAAACAATGTAAAAAAAAAGCTTGACAGTCATGAGATACAAGTAAATATCTCTTCACTCCTTAACCAAGCATTACTGTAATTGGTTAAAGAACAGATAGCAGGGAATGAAAATAATACACCATTCTTGCAAAACAGATTTAAAGCATGAAGCTTTTTGCATAGGCATCTGTACAAATGCTTTTTAACTTGTTCATAAATAATCTAGAATTTTTGTTAAGTTCGTAAAAACTATGCAATGGCCTTTCAGGACTTTGCTCAGTTCAACTTTAATAGCTTAATTGCCTCCTATGAAATCATGCACAAATAGCAAAATTTGTTGTTGCAGCAAAGTAACAGTAGAGGTTGTGCTGCCCTTGGGAGGGGCAGGGAGGCACCTTTGAGTGCCGCCTCTGGCATGCAAAAACTGGGGATGCAAAAATGGGCCACTGTGTTGCAAGGCGCAAAAATGGCCACTGCCACACTGTGGGGTGCAGATACAAGGGGCTACATCATGCAACAACGGGGCAGGGCTAGTGAGTATCACACAGGCACTAGCCCTGCCCCATTTACAGTGCAAAATGCTTCCCCCTCCTTTTTCTTCCAGTCCAACAATGGTTGGTGAGTTCTGCTTTACCACCTCTATTCGAGCTTGCTAGTCGGCCATTTCACCTCCTTTGTGCTGGGTGGGGCTCCTGCTCCAGGCGGTGGTGGTGGCCTGATGGACCTGCTGCTGGCAGTGGTGCGCATGCCAACAGAAAGGGCTCTGAGTGCCGCCTCTGGCACGAGTGCCATAGGTTCGCCACCACTGCCTTAAGAGAACACTAAGTTCACTTATTTCTTTTCTAATCACTTTTGGAAATTGCTTGTTAATTGCTTTTCAGCTATTACAAACCTTTGAATCAACACATTTTATAACAGAAGTCCCAACATCTGGGCTCCGGCCCACTACCAGGCATGGCCTATTCGGAACCAGGCCACAGAAGCAGCAGGCAAGTATGCATGCCCATGCATCTACACTTGCACGAGCAACATGCGAGTGTGCAAGGCTCCATTTGTGCAAGTGTACGAGTGACAAGTGTGTGAGCCACTGCTCAAGCAAATGGAGCTGCACATGCACTCACCAGATACTTGTGCAGAACCGGTCCCACTCCTTCCCCCCCCCCGCCAGTCCTCAGAAAGGTTGGGGCCTGTTGTTTTACAGCACCACATGAGTTTTATACATTGGTTAGCAAAAGAAATTTTAAAGTTTAAGCACTTAAAAATGTTTTGGGAAATAAACAGCAAAAGAATGTTTAAAAGTTAGTTTTAGAAAGTTATAAATGAACTAAGGGTCCACATAAATTTAAAATAAGATTTTAGAATTAATTACTGTGTTTCCCCAAAAGTAAGACCTACCCCAAAAATAAGCCCTAGCTTGATTTTGGGGGGGGACCTAATATAAGCCCTACCCCACATAAAAGCCCTAGTTTTGGGGCAAGGCATATGCCTAAAAATCAAGCTAGGGCAGGGGTAGGGAGGTAGAGTTTACCACTGCAGCCAGGTCTCCCATGGATCAATACTTGCCTTGCCAAAAATAGCAGCTTCATTCTGCAGCTGAGAATGGAACTTGGCCTGCATTTCGCAGTCAGAGGCCTCTCCAGAAGGCCTGTGTAGCCGAGAACTGAGCTATGGATTGAAAGGTCTCTGACTGCAAAATGCAGGCTGAGCTCCATTCTCAGCTGCAGAATGAAGCTGCTCCTTCTGCTGCAGAAAAAGTGGGCCAGCTGGATGGGGCTGTCGATGTCACTGCTGTAAGGTGAGTGGAAAAGGCACACACACACACACACACACACACACACACTCTTCTGAAAATAAGATCTGGTGCCTCTTTTGGAGGCAAATAATAATAATAATAAGACCGGGTCTTATTTTCAGGGAAACATGGTATATATATTACACAATTTTTCTCATGGGAAATGGTTGTAGGAAATGCAATATCAAGCACCAGAGAAATCAGGAGTTCCAGATAGTTTAAATGGATATAAAGATTTATTGGAAGCTTAAGCTCTCTACAAGAATCTGAACTACTAACAGTCAAAGAAATTTGGTGGTAGATAAGGAATTCAAGGTGGGCTGGACTGAGATCTCTTGTGGTCTTGAAGGGACTCATGACTGATGATGTGTTTGATCCCTCCTTCAGGCGCAGCCTGATCATCTCCTACACCCAAGCAGGAACATTGCACAGTGTTATGTTGCAAAATCTATTTTTAGAACAGAATGATTAATCAAAGCAGAACTATCATTGCTCAGAGTCATTGTTCATGTTTATAAAAGCAGACAGTTTTTCATAAAACGTTTAAAATATATTGACTATAGACTAAAAGGTTATTTTTATTAACAGTTGTTATCCTTCAGTAATTAAATGCTGATGAGAACTTCAGATAATTTATTAAACACCAGTCCACACAACCACTGTTTTCCATAGAAAGGATAGAAAGCCTCTGCCTTTGGGTTAGCTGTGGGTAAAACAGGTTAAGTCAGGATTTTAATTTTAACTTTGGATATTTCACATATTTTCAGTTTTGTTTGTAAATGTGTTAGTTTCTTGCAGAGTCTCAAACATAGCTGGTTTCATGGATAAATGTCCCAATCCCAAATATATTTAAAACTAATAATATGCATTAAATTCTATAGGTGTTGATTTCTGAATAAGCATGCTCACCTGAACATAATGAATTAAAGAAACCCTTGAACCCCTAAGCAAGCATTAGCAATACAAATAATGAGATTGGATTTCACAAGTGAAAAAAGAGAATATTTGTAGCTCAGGTTGAAATGAGAGGTCCTTGGTTCTCTCTGAACTTGGTTGTTAGCTTGTACAAAAGGAAATAGAGCATCTATACAACATTTTCCAACAAAATGGATATCCACACAACTTTGTCAAAAAAGATCTGATCACTCAATCCAGAATTGTACAACCAACACAAGTTGTAAAAGTAGCACTGCCATCAAAAACATTTCAGAAACCACCAACAGATTATTACAACCACATGGAAACCCTCCAAAACATCCTAAGTAAACCAAAAGACTCAGCAGCCCCAGAAGTCAAAAACAGGAATCATCTACAACATAAAGTGCAAAGACTGCAACATTCACTGTATTGGTCAAACTGGCAGAAGACTAGCAGAATGCATTCATAAACATCAACTAGTATTCAGAAGACATGATAAAAAGTCCTTAATTTCAGAACATATGGACAAAATTAACCATAGTTTCAAATGGGAAACTGTGATCACCCAAGATCAAGCCAAGTCCAAAAATGCTAAAGACTTCCTGGAAGCAGGGCACTCTGACCTCTTGGCCATCAATAGACACATAGACATAAACAACATCTACATACTGTGCAAAAGAGACAATCAACAAGCCAAAAAGGGAATAAAAAGACCAAAACACTTTTCCACCAGCAATCAATGCCCTGATAAGCATTGAGAGTGCAAATAGAGCAATAAAGAGAGTGAGGGACTTGGAGGCTAAATCCTATAAAGAACATTTTAAAAAGTTGGAATATTTAGCTAAAGAAGAGAAAACTAAGGGAAGATGTGATAACTGAAAGTATAGATTTATTTTCCATAATGCCCAAGAATATGATAAGAATTATTGTTGAAAGTTTTACATTGAGAGAAACTCGAAATAAGGAGTAATTTCCTGACCACAAGACCAGTTAAAAAGTAGAACAGCCTTCCTCACGGAATCATGAATGTTTCCTTGGAGATATTCAAGCAAAAATTAGACATCTATTTGTCTGGAATGGACTAGAAGATCTCCAAGATCCTTTCCAAATCTATAATGTCTTGAGTCAGGGAAAAGAAAAATAGCCATATTAAAAGTCTTGCAATTGTGCAAGACAGACAGACAGACAGACAGACATTTTAAAAAGAAGAAAGGCACACAAATATTTGGCTATTAGAGGTGGCATGAGGAGCCGTATTATAATGGGGTCAGATACCTTCAGGGGTTGTTAAAAGCTCCACGTGTCCTAAATTTTGTTTTATTAGTAGTGTGTTCTAATTGCTCCCCAAAGCTCTGCTGCCAAACCATGAATGCCTCACAATTGCTAAGGAGGCAAAAAGAATCCCATTCAATCACTTCTTGAATTATCCTGTTTTCCTTTCTTCTCAAAGCAAAAAATCTCCACTAAAAAGCAGCTTATCAGCAAAGAAAGCTGCATTAAGCAATGTGTTTATGAAATATATGCTATCCTTTATTCCTTTGAGTATGTTGTTTCTACAGTTTTAGTCTGTTTTAGCCAAGAGCTGCCATTTCTGCTATAAGGATATTTAGACTCGAAAGAAATTAAAGGCTGATGTCAGCAAGACATCTCCATGCTTGCACAAATATTAATAAAATGATCATGGACTGTTGCTAGCTTTATAAAAATTGGGTCACAGCTTAAAACCAAAAGGTGGCTGAGCAAATAACAGTTACATTATTTTTAGAAGAGCTTTGACTTCATCTCAAAACTGAAGTGATTGGTGGTACCATCTACAAGGACAAGAAGCAGCTTGAAGCCCAATGTAGAATGCTAGGAATTGAATCTTGGAGTACAAGCCACTATGAGACTACATTTCTTCAATAATAAAATAATGTAGAAGACTACACTTCTACAGAATTGTAAAGATTATCAAACATATTGTGCAACTCTAACAAGACCTTACTCTATTGATTAAACAGATATAAAAATGTTGAGCATATTTGAATATACCTGTCTAATTACGAAGAATAAAGCTAAGAGACATATTCTAAAAACCAAAGACATAAACATGGATAGAATCTCTACTCATTTAATACTGAGTCTGCCATTATTCATATTGAAGGTAAAGCCAACCAGGGCATCTTAGCCCCTTCAATCCACCCATGCAGAGAACAGAGTATCTCAAAAATAGATTTATCTAAATCCAGTAAATTCTTCCACAAGTAGCAAGAAATTAAACCCATAATGGGGCATAAGGAGAATGGTCTGTGCCCAAGGCAAACATCTCAGTTGGGGCAAAGCACTAATAATCCTTTGCATTTTTTCCTACCATTGTGTAGTTGTCTTGATTTTTAAAACTTATATATGAGTTTTGTCATTTGTCATTTCTTTCTTCCCTTCACAAGCAAAAGGAGGAGGCATGATGGAAAGAGAATAGAGCCCACATATATCATGAAAGTATAAAAATTCTTACGGCTGTGTTTACATACCCAAATTTTTACCATTTCTTTTAAAGAATCCTGTAGAACAAATATAATCTAAAGAAAGGATATGTTTTGTGGTACAAGGAAATATTTGCAAGCATACAGCATAATATTTTCTTGCAGTTTCTAAAGGTAAAAAATGTTTCTGATATATAAAATGCTCAAAGAGAGGTGGAATGAGAGTGGAAGGCATTCCACTTATTTTCAGTTATATTTGCATAGATCCTGGGTTTTCTTTCTAGCATGTTTATGACAAGACACATGTGAATAAGAAAAAAAAAATCCAATCAGTGATTTTTTAAAAACAATCCAATTTATTTTTTGTATATTTTAAATATGTTATGTATATGGTATTTCCTCCAATTTCCACACATTTTTTTCTCAATTCGTTATTAGAAATTTGGCATGTTGGCCAAGACTGTCCAATCTGTCCAAGCAATATGTAAAAATGAATGCAAAGGCATTTTCAAAAGTGCGAAGGGAAAGAGCATTCTTATACTGTTTTTCACTGCAGTTATATAAAATTGCTGTATGAAGCAACCATATAGAAAAATGGGTATTAAAGTACACTAGAGAAGAAAAGAAGGCCATTTACTGCTTAGCCAGTTAAATAAATAAGGAAAAAAGAAATACGCCTCCTTGCAACCCTTTATTTCATTAAAAAAAAAAAACCACTTAGCTTTCAAGTTCAGCTTCATTATATTACTAAAAACCACAGGAAAAAGGGAGAAAAAAATCTTCTATTTTCTTCAGACCATGCATAACACTCTATTATATATATATATTGTCCCTTTTATTATATCCCAATTTTTCTACATGAAAAGATGTGTCATTTATCAAGGATCATTATACAATCATAGATCTAAATACAGAAATGTAAAGTTAGATGCCAGACACCAATTATGCTTCTAAAAGTTGTAAATCAGTGATTCTCAACCTTTCTAATGCTGTGACCCCATAATACAGTTCCCCATGTTGTGGTGACCCCCAAGTGGGTGTGGCTACCAATAAGAGGGAGTAGGACAGCTAGGGAAAAGGGAAAAAAATGGCGGACAGCATGGTTTGGTGACCCCCGTGAAATGGTCATTTGACCCCAAATGGGGTCCCGACCCACAGGTTGAGAACCACTGTTGTAAATTGTCTTTAAAATGAGAGGATTTGATTGAAGATGATGTTCCCAAAAGTTCATTTCTTTTTTGGATGTTGTAGACTAAATGGAAGTCCCTTGTAGTTAGTGTCATTCCTGTTTTGCAAAATTCATAAAACTGTCAATTTTCTATTTGATTACCATTTATAACCTTCTCAAGAAAATGAGTAACCATTGAGAATGCATCGCTATTGACTTCTAGGGAAGAACTGGCAAACTGAAGTTACTCTGTTAAAAACGTAGCTGAAGCCTGCAGCAGAATGAAGAGCCAGCAAGTAGTCTAGTTCTTCTCACAAGGAATGGATCTGAAATCATCCACAAGCACTCTTCAAAGCTGCTCCTTACAAGGAGGTCAGAAGACAGCGGTCTCTGGTGTGTTTAGAGCTCTAGAAAATATGGCAATAGCTATCCAACCCATAGTTGGAGCTTTGAAGGACACTGGGTTTGCATATTTCATTTTCTAATCATTTTCAGAAATTGCTTGTTAACGGCTTTTCAGCTATTAGGACCTTTGGATCGACAAACTTTACAATTCGAGGTAACTCTCCTTTATTTATTAGTGAAAGAAGATTTAAATAAAAATTTAAAGACTTAACAAATTATTCTGGAATAAACACCAAGAATGAACAAAAATTTGATTTTAAAAGTTACAAACAAACTAAGGGTTCCAGATAAATCTGAAATAAGATTTTAAAATTAAGTATAAGAATCTTTCCTGTGGGAAAATATTTTTATTTTGAATTCTTTAAAAAAAAATTGGGGTCCTTGAAGGTTGGACACTGAACAACCTAGAACAGACATGTCAAACTCGCGACATCACGTGATGTCGCGCAACGTATCGGGACGGTTTTGCCATTGCCAACAATGGGGTGGGTGTGGCTTCTGGATGACACTTCTGACCTGACCTAGAAGGAGCTAAAGATGACAATTTTAAAAAAAGAACATTTAAATTTTACTTACTAATGCAGAATGACTAATACAGGATGGAGTAAAGATGGATTATTTGACCAAGGTTAAAATAGATCTGTTGTTATCTCTGATAATTTTAATGAACTTTTGGGTGGCATCAGGACTGAAATGATGAGGTTTTTAAGGATTAGTTTATAGATGAGAGATGTGATATGGGAAGAAGAGATCATCCGTTGTATTTTAAGAGGAGGAGATAAGTTAAAAATTGTTTCTACTATATATTGTGATGAAGGGAAGTCATTTATATATTTCTTTTATTTTTTATACTGTAGTTTTATTTTTTCTTTCTTTTCTATTTTTTCTTTTCTTTTTCTTTCTGCACCTTCTATTTTTATATATTTTGGTGTATTAGTTTTTATCATAGTTATTGTAATTTTAATAAAATTACTATTAAAAAAGAAAATGTATTGCTGCTCATAAGAACATGATCGCTTGCTTCACTTCAACAAAACCAATCTGTATTAATTTTTACCTTTCTCAGAAGAAAGCAAATCCGTTCAATGTTTCTCAACCGCTCTCTCTGTCAAAAGAAAGTGGGGAAAGATGGAGTAAAATGGTACAATTTAAGAGATCTAAAATTGAACAACTAGTGTGAATGACCATATATTTTACCTGGTCTAGAAGAAAGTCTATAGTATACTAGCCTCTGGTATAATTTGCATGGTAGTGCCTTAGTTATCTTCTGAGATCATCTAAACCAGGGGTTCTCAACCTTGGCAACTTTAAGACTTGTGGACTTCAACTCCCAGAATTCCTCAGCCAGCTTTGCTGGCTGAGGAATTCTGGGAGTTGAAGTCCACAAGTCTTAAAGTTGCCAAGGTTGAGAACCCCTGAATAAACATATTTAAATTCAATTATATCAAATGTTTTCACTTTTGCCAAGGCAACTGAAGTTAGTCCCAGATCTGAACCACAACTCTCAGCATATTAGAAACTATTCAGCAGCGATTGGATGATTACAAATTTTCTACTGCAACTTTAAAGATAGCAACTGATTCCTGGAAATTCATGCATGAGATAAAATAAGGAGCCTATAGTTTCATGATATATAAGATGAGCATGCTTCCACAGAGTGGACAAACTATGGAAGACAGAAACAAATAATGCTATTAAAGAACATTATGAGACAGAAGCAAAGTGTGTGTTTTGTGCAGGCACACTTTATCTTATACTTTCTCCTTATACTGTGAAAGTGTCACCTTATTTTCTCAAAATATGGTATATATGTAACAACCATCATTCTTGCATGATCAGCTGGTATTTTCATGCTGCCTTGAAGTAGCTAAGCTTTTATTGCAGAGTTTAAAGGTAAAAATGTTCTCTAAAAGGAAAAAAATACTTCCTTAGGATGTACAGTTGGCTAAATGAGAGATCAGCAAAATCTTGAATTGTGGGTACTTTTCTAGAAAAAACTTACTTTTCTAGAGTTGGTGTTATAGTTAATTATAATTATCATATTTAAGCATACAAGATCTACTATCAATTACATCTTAAACTGGATCACCTTGGGGCTGAGATTTTACAGAATTGTTTTCCCATTACATAATTTGAGCAGATGCTACATAGCAAACTGCAGGCCCATATCTGGGGGTGGGGTTACCACATTTCATTCAATTGAGAGGTATAGCCCTGTGCCCTATGAGGAAAGTTGCAAATCAAGTCACTCGCTTCACTGTTTTAGATCCAAGTGTGATCTGTGGCAACTTACGTTTAAAAAAACCCAGCAACTGGATGACTAAACACTGAGACTGCACAAAGCATTTGAAAGAGAGTGCTTTGCTAAGCACATCAGAAATTGCAAGGCCCCCATCCTCAAAATGTTAGAGCAGGCATGTAATTTGGAAGGCTTGTTCAGCTCCTTTTCCCTGGCTGTCAACAAGTGTGTATGCATGTGCAGCTGCTTCATTTCATTGGTAATTCCAGAGAAAGTGTAGTCAGCATATGTACACAAATATATAGATAATGAGCTGCACAAGCTTTCCAAAGAACACAGATGCTTTACTCAATGAAATTGTGGTGCTTCACACAGCTTTAATAAAAATCTATATCTGAAATATTTGAGTGCTGCTGTCAGTCAGTGAAAACAAAATTGGGAGAAAGGGGAGAGATAATGATCAGTGGAAGGCAATTTACAAACCTCACTAGTTTGTCATTAAATTATTTAAGTACAATGAGAAAGCCAGATTTCCAACTGCATGCAAAAACTATGGGAAGACTTAACCTCACATATTTCCACTTCTCTTTTCATTTCATGAATGCTAGACAATATGTGCTCACATGTCAGAATAAAAAATATGATGGGAAGATGCAGGAGAAGTCTTGCCTGGTTTATCATGCAACAGTTTGAACCTGTTAGACCTGAGGAAGTGGACAGGTTCTTCAGTATTGTAAGCTCTGCCACCTGCTTTTTAGATCCATACCTCACCTTGTTTGGCAAAGTGGCCTGGGAGGTCTCATGTTAATGGGTTCTAGGGAAGATTGATTCTTTTTTGAGTGAGGTTGTTCCTTTATCTCTTAAGATGGCCTTGGTTCACCCCTCCTCAAGAAACCATCATTGGATCCCATCATACTGGACAATTTTTGTCCAATGTCTCTGCTCCCTTTCTTGGGGAGGGTGGTGGAGAAAGTGGCTGTGCAACAGCTTCAGAGGCATTGGGAAAGTGGATTATTTGGATGCTTTCCAATCAGGAAAGGAAGGCTGAGTCAACCTCAAGCCCGTCAGGATCAAACTCCAGACTGCTGGGAGAGTTAGTTATGGAATATCTTCTGCGTGAAATTATGTGCAGATACTATTATATCTCTTTGTATTTATAAGGTCAGCTAACATACATTTCTTCTTCAGGCATGCACATCTAACGTTATATTGTTATAGTACTATTATAGTGTGTTACTCTCTCATAACCAATATTATTTTGCCTTGTTTTTATGTTTTTTAAAACATTTATTTCTATATTTTTATATTGTTAGCCATTTCTCAACATTCAACATTCAGTAAATAAGAAGTTAGTATTAAATAATTGTATCTAGTTCATCCTGCAAGAAACCATGGTTTTATCTGACCTCCAAAGGAATCTTTCTCAACATTTATTTATTTATTTAGCTTTTTCTCAGAGTCTAATGAAGACAGTGGGGCCACAAATCCTCCTTGAGAAGTGCACCTATAAATTATGTTTATTTAAATCACTTCTATAGAAAGTATGTCTCCCAGAAAAGAATTACAGAGCATTCAGCTGCAGCATGCAACCAGCATTAAATACCTTAGCCAATTATAGATTGCATGAATCAGCCTTTAGTTTATGGGTTTTATTGCAGGAACTTTAATTTCTGAATCAGAAGTAGTTATGTCAAGACCAGACTCACTACATTTACATATTAAAATAAAAATCACTTATAGAAGGTTGGACAGGGAAATCAAAACAATGGCAATCAGCTTGCATATGGTTGCCAAGAAAACTATAACGGCCTGTCCATGAAGGTACAAGGAATGGTATTTTTCAATGCTTATTAAAGATCATAAGATCACATTTAACATTATATTTTCAAAATATAATTTTCATTAAATGTTAGTTATTATTAAACCAAAGAGCAGTACTTACCGCATGTGTTGGGTTGCACTGGTCTATAGGACTCTTGAAGTCTGTCTTTAGCTCATCAAATGCAATAATCTACAAAAAGCAAAATTCAAACCATTATGCTACTTTCAAATTTGTGCTTTTAACAATTGTTTATTCTGTCCTGATGTGGTGAAAATTCTTCACGGCAGCACACATGATACTATCTGAATAAGATATTTTTTAGCTATAAAAGTCTTACATATAAGAACTGCTATAATACCAATTGATAGTTTAATATAATATCATTTGAGTTTGCTCAATATTTTTGTAATAGTGATATTGGTTTATATATTAAGTATGTTTTATATTGGTTTATTGTGGTATTGATAATAGTTTAGGGCAGGGGTGTCAAACTGCTGGCCCATGGGCCGAATGCATCATAGTGAAACCGCACTCATCCCATTGCCGGCAATGGAAAAAAATTGCAATACGTTGTGACACGTCACGTGACATTGCGAGTTTGACACTCCTAGTTTAGGGTATGCTAATGGATACTAGATATTGGATAATATCTAGAACTGTATCTTATTTTTTTATTCACAGTGCAAAAAGATTTGAATCCTGAGCATGTATTAGAATCCTGCATTTACCTTCCAGGGCTTAAAGCTCTTTTTAATATAATTTGCATAGATATCTGAGGTAAAACTTTGGTTGTACTTGTTGTTTATTGGCCGAAATGTAATGAAACTGACTGTTATGACCCTCCTAGTTACTAATCTATATATGATCTCATTGTAACTAAGGCTGATAATCTAATCTACGTCTTGTATATCTATCTAAAAATTGCACACAAAGCCTCAAGTGACCATAGCCATGATGGGGAATGAGGATAGTACCAACTGGCAGTCTAGCACAGCCATCACATATGTAAGATTGTGATATGGAATGCAAGAGGTATACACAGTAAATAACAAGAATTAACATATACAATGTGTGAAAAGAAAATAGTTCCATTGTATTATAAAGTACCGTATATGCCGGCGTATTAGGCAACCCGGCGTATAAGACGACCCCCGTCTTTATCGCTGAGTCGCCTTCCTAGAACGTCATCTTATACGCCAGAAACTACCAGTATTTCCGGCGTATAAGACGACTCAGCGTATAAGACGACCCCCATCTTTGGTGCCGAGTTTAGTGCTTCCGGAAGTCGTCTTATACGCTGGCATATACGGTAACAGAAAAAAGGAATGATGTAACAAATTTAACTGATGTTAGTTTGATTTTGGGGAACAGGGTTGATGAATATAAGTATAGCAGTGAAGGTGTAGATTTAATTATGAATGAAAGGGCTAAAATATATATAAGAGAGTATGAAATAGTGTATTCAAGTCGTGCATATACAAATTATTCTAAAACATGTTTGGTCAGGCTAGAAAACTGAGGGAAATAATGAAAGATACAAAGAAAAGAAATTATGAATGCAGACAGATTATTATTACTGGTTTTGAGGGTAAAATGAATCTGACAGAAAAAAGTTTAAGTAACTAATGTGAAAACGGAATGACTGCAGAAAGAGGAAATACAAGAACTATATAAAAATGAAATAGAAGAAATATTAGAAGAAATTTCCACAGAATGTAGCCAATTATACGTTTTTATTTTCTCAAAATTCTTATAAGATTTATGTGAACTCTGTAAGCACTGATGGAAAGAATAATGATAATGGAAACTCATCCATTAGTTTGCATTATGCCAAAATATGTTTTATTTTTTAATTAAAAGAAACAGAACAATTAAAAGTCAGGTGCTTAATGACATTAGAGGAGATTTTGGCAGGAATATTAGTGCCTATCAGGATTCTGTTCCCTACTTTTGTTCTAAACCTTTGCTAGAATGTTCTCCATTTCCTGTGTTTCTCATATATGAGGAGGCAATGAAAAGAGAGATGAATTTACTATGTTTATTAACACCAGCTTGGACTCTGACAAAAGAAGTTTAATATATTGCAAGGAACATGTCATTATTTATCATCACTTTTAGTTGACTCCTTCTTCCTAATAAAATGACTTACTCATGCAATAGTCAACACTATTCAGTTAGCTTCTTGATTACACATCTGCTGCACATAATGTATAAAGTGGCATTTGGCTATCCTTTGTTATATGCTAAAGTCCAATGGCAGACAAATCTTTGCATGACAGTGTCCCCAGGTTTGTTATTTGAGCCGAATAGGAGTAAATTTCAAGGCATGATTTACTATTTCCATGATCCTATAGACCTTTTTCTAGCAACCTGGCTTTGGCTTACCTATAATTGCCTGCACTTTAGTTTTTCCTGGTTTAATTATATCCTTTATTAGTAATTTCCTAGATATTACAAACAGATAATGTGTTTGCTTTTTTCTCATTTTTATATTTGAGGAGCTGGCTGTTTCTGATGAAGATGATGACGCTGTTATCCATTTAGCTGAGTCTGATTTTTGGCAATTCTGTGGGCCAAGTCTCTCCACATCTTCTGATCTTGTATTATTTCTTTGAGTTTTTCTATGCTCTGGCTAGTGTCAGCTATAATGGTGTCCAGCCACTGTGTTCTTTGATGGTTTGGTTTCTTTTTACCGCTAACAGGCTTTTTCTAATATTAGTTTTATTATTTGTTTGTTTATATTTTATTTATATAGCCACCCCTGTCATAATAATGATTCTGTGTGACTTAACAACATTTAAAAGTAATATAAAACTATGTAAAATGCAGCAACACAAACAAACTAGAAGAACTGGAATGGGGATCAGGTTTTTATTCTTTGGTGGCTCTCAAAAGAATGCCATCCATGGTTTATGGATGCCTTCTATCGACTGTTCCATGATGCAATAAAACACTTCAGGAACAGAAGTATTTAAAGGTGCATCAAGGATACAGCATATTAAAAGTACATAGGCATGTGTTTTCTTCATCCAGCATCTGTGTCAAAACCTGACTGCATCTCCCTGGACAATATCTTTGCATTTGGAATCTGCTAAGCATTCTACTCGTACTGGGATGTAGCAATGCTCTCTTTGAGTCTATGTGAAATGTATGTGTCTGAAGTGACTATAATATATGACTTCAGGTATGTAGTTACTAGATATAGTTCTGGATTAGGCTTAAATCTATTATAATCACATACTTAATACTTTGGGTTCCAGGCAAAACCTTGGACTTCCATTGTGACCAACCAATGAGTTCTTCAATTTGACAAATATATTTTTTTGTTTCTGTTCAGTCCAGTTTTGTTTTCATTCTGCAGTACTGATAATTTTTTCATAGCACGTGCTACTGGTTGTGCATCTTAATTAACAATAATGAAACAACTTACTGGGAGACTAGAACTATTACAAAATAAGTAGATATGAAGATGTCTTTCTACACCAGTGGTTTTCAACCTGTGGGTCGGGACCCCATTTGGGGTTAAACAACCATTTCATGGGGGTCGCCAAATCACACTGTCCGCCATTTTTTCCCTTTTCCCTAGCTGTCCTACTCCCTCTTATTGGTGGCCACACCCACTTGGGGGTCACCACAACATGGGGAATTGTATTATGGGGTCACGGCATTAGAAAGGTTGAGAACCACTGTTCTACACTGATTGAGAAACAGGATAGACAGTTTATAATTTGTAACTTGTCAGATTGTAGCCCCAGGTTGTTTCTTGTGAATTTAGTAGTATTAATGCATTTATATTCATAGCCACCCAATGTAGCTATTGGGTCTCATTATGTGATTTCAGATACATGCATTATATGACATAGGCTTCAATTTGTTGTAGTCACTCTTAGCAATTAGATTAGCTTGTACACCAGCATCACTCTTATAAAAAAATAGGGATATTGTTTAAACCCAGACTTCTTTCTGTCATCTAATCTTATCCACATTAATTTAGCTTATGAAAAAAATCATATTCATAGTCCTTTGACACTTCTATGTATACTTCTTGAATTGTTTTGTTGTTTTGTGCATAGTAACCTTGTAGCTATACTTATCATCTGTGACTCTTATAGGTATGCTTCATTCCTCTTTGGCTGCATTGTTTACATACACTTTGCCCTGTTTTCAAATGTTTTTGCCTGCTGATAATACCTTTGCTAGGATCTATGTTTCAAACTAAAGTCAAAATATATTCATGTATCAGTTACAAAATCTTCAATTGTCTTAGTCTCCCTTTGAAGGCATAAACTCCAGGTAAATCTATAATATATTTCAGGTATCTTCATAGTATATAATATACCTCAAATTTTGGCAATAGGGCTTAAAGTTATTTCTTTCTTCTTCAAGAATGTGACTGTATTATACATTACTATATTACACATTAAGGGCATCAGTTCCACCAAACACTGTTTCAGGAAGAGTGCTATTTTCTTCTTGAACTATTCTGCATGACAGAGAAATACAGCATAAAGCACAAATACAATATAAACCTTTGTTGAAAGTATCTTGATTGGCTTTCCACATTGCCAGTAATATATACTTCAATTCATAGAATAGCTGAAATGATTTTGGGGTAGTTACTACTCAACTAACATACAGAGGATGTTAGTCTCCAATAGCTCCTGAGAAATGCTCCAAGGGCCTGCTGACCTTGCACTCTCTGTTATTTGACTGTGGAGTATAGGTAGTTCTTTGGCTCCAGTTGCACCCAAAATTTCCATTACTAAGCAAGAGAGTTGTTAAGTGAGTTTTGCTCCATTTTACAACCCTTCTTGCCACAGTTGTTAAATGAATCACTGCAGTTGTTAAATTAGTAACTTTGCTTGTCAGAAGGTTGCAAAAGGTGATCACATGACCTTGGGATACTGCAACCATCATATATACCAATTACCAAATGTCTGAATTTTGTTCATGTGACCATGGGGATCCTACAATTGTTGTAGTGTGAAAAATAATCATAAATTATTTTTTCCAATGCCATTGTAATTTCGAATAGTCACTAAATGATTGGTTGTAAGTCAAGGACTACCCGTAATATTACTATTTTTTTTTTTTTTTTTTAGCAAAATATTAGACGTTTTGGCCAGAGCTGGGCATCTAGCACACTATTGTTGCTGAACAAAGATCCAGCTTTACTTCTGAAATCCTGCATTGTCATTTATGAGGAGGCAATTACATAAGAGGTAAAAGGACTGTTTTTATAAAGATCAGCTTGGACCTGGAACAAAAATGAAAAATTACAGTGTTCCATTAGTCCCATAACATGAGTAAGTTCAATTTTGGGTAAATATCAACTTCTTCATGTTTCCCAAACCTTACCATAAAATGTTTTAGCTCATCACAATCCTTCTTGTGTTTTATGTTTCTCTCCTCTAGTCCCCTGATTTGAGGAACTCAACAATGCTATTTATTTATCCTTTTAATTTCTAGCTCTTGACTTCTACTTGTCAGCTTCATATATAATTCCATCTCTTACTTCGCCAGCTCAATGGATTTTTGCAAAATTCCTGGTTTCCATAGTAACTAGATTGCTTTCCCCCCCACCACCACCATAGATTTTAGTTTGTAGGTTGACATGTATAACACTTGTAAACTTTTGAGCTTTTTCACCAAAAGTATTATGACAAACCCAAGCATGGTATAACTTAATCACCCCCTCTCATTTTCAGCACAATTCAGCCTTTTAACAGATTTACCAGAAAAAGGCCTCGAATACCCCTGTCCCTTCCAAAATTTTATACCATTTCATTTCTGAGAAGCAGATTGAACCCTCTTCTAGTTCACTATCAAAATAGGTCCAGCAAAGGAATCTATTATTAAAAAACAGCAAAGGCCACTGCACATTTGCTTCCCTAAACAGCATCAGATTTTATGGTGTCATGGGATTATTTACAGCAGACATGTCAAACTCAAGGCCTGCGAGCCAGATCCAGTTTATAATGGGTTTAAATCAGGCCTGGAGATGGTGAGGAACCGGCCCCCATCACCTCAGCTCTCGCCCACCCCAGCCTGGCTGGGTGCTCTGCCTGGGCATGCACACAGGAGGCGGTGAGCACGTGGGGGCTGGAAGTGCCTGGCAGCAGCTGCAGCTCATTGGCCCCTCAGCCTCTCATTGGCTGACAGCAATGGCCAACTGGATATTAGCTGCGGTATCCAATAAGCCGTGCTCAGCCCTGCCCCACTTGCACTGCACTTACGCACCTTGAGGCTCTGCAACCCATGCAGTGCAGCTGGGTTTGAATGCCATGGCTGTCGGGCTGGCCCTTTAAGTGGCGGGTGGAGGCAAAGGTGTGGGGAGAGACATGTGATCTGGCTCGTCAGATGCATTGGGCAGCCACCCAGCCACCCCATCCCAGCCGCAGTGGCAGTAGCAGTAGGCAAGTAAAGGCAGACAGTGGGACCGCAGCAAGGCAGCCTAGCCAGTCGTTGTCACTGCCACATTGCAGCCCCTGCCCACTGGGCCTCCACCATCCAACTTCATCTTCTAGTTCTGGCCGCACACATGGGATGACCCTTCCACCCACCTCTGACAGCTCCAGCGAAGGGGAAGAGTGGGAAGTTCCCATCCCCAAGAGGCAGCTAGAACTCTTTTCCCTGCTCTGCCTTGCCTAAGCCCAGCCCCAGAACTGCCCACTGTTGGAGTTGGGATGCCACTGAGACTTGCCCTCTGATCCCATCTTCTGCCCCCTCACTCATTGCTTGACCACGCCCCACCTACACCACACTCGCGCACCTTAGGGCCCTGCAGCCAGACTGCTCCACCCTGCCACGTGCCTCACCTTGCCTTACTCCATGGCGGTCGCACTACCATCAGCAGCGGTAGCCTGATCCAGCAGGAGCCCACCCCCTCTGCGCTCCTCAAGTCTGGTGAAGGCAGCCTTGCCAAGGAGAGCAAGCACAGCAGCAGCCTCAAGGAAGAGATAAAACGCAGATGGATGCCCTTCAGGGAAGCAGGGTTGGGCTGGGCTATGGGGTCCCAGTGCCCCAGAAGCTCAAGGGCTGGGCAATTGCCATCTGCTGCATAGGGTTCTGGGCAACTGGAGGGACTGTCAACACTAACCGGGCACCCAGATCCTCCTCTGGTCAGGTCTGCATCCGGCCTGCTTTCTGCTCGGGCTGTGTCATTCTGTCGGTCCTGTGCTCCAAGGCTCGAGGCTCAGTTGTCCTTCATGGGCTGGCTCACAAAGTCAATTCATGCTGCTCTGCACTCCTGTCTCACTGCCTTTTGTCATACGGGCCAGCCAGCAGTAGGGCTGGAAATGAAATGCAGCACTCATGCCTGATGCGGAGCCGCAGCCTGGAACAGCCAGGTGCCTGGAGAAGGATAAATGTGCCCCAAGCCCTGGGGTGCAGGGCCAATGGAACGCCATGACCTAAGCAGAGAGAAGGCAGGGTGCGGACCTACCTGGAGGAAGATTTGGATGCTGAGTTAGTGTTGATAGTCCCCCAGGCTGCTCAGAGCCCTGGGCAGTGGAGGGCAAGCACCCAATCCAGCCCTTGAGTTTCTGGGGCACTGGGATCCCACAGCCCAGCCCAGCTCTGCTGCTTCGAGGGGGTGCCCAGCCCCACTTACCTCCTCCTCGAGGCTACTGCTGCTGTGCTCACTCTCCTTGGGGGATGGCAAGGTTCCTCTGATGGATGACACTTTGGCAGTCACCCTGGTCTCACTTTAACCAAACTAAGGCTGTCCTTTCACTTGAAGAGGCAAAATTCTCATATGTATGTATAATAAACTTAGCTGCCTCCTCTCTGGCTATACCTGGTAAGCTTTCTTCAGCAGATGAAATTCTACCACCCTGCCACACTCACTGCACATTGTACACATCCTGAAACTACACTCTCCCCAGGATCCTTGACCAGCAGCAGGAGGAGGAAGATAGCAAAGATCATCTGGGGGCAGAGGGGCCACTTGAATGCTACTCACAGAACAGAAATCTGCATCCCTACTTTTTCTAGTGTTTGAAATTTTAATTCAGAATTCTGGTAATTAAAATGACATACTGTTTAGAATGTGTAGGGCAGATTGTTAAAATAAGCAAGAAAAGAACAAGTAGTATTGTATTCGTGCTATGCTTACAATAAAACAAACAATTCTTCTCTTTATCTAACTATAAGAGCTTCCAGATATTATTTAGTGGTCAGTGGTGGTCTTCAAAATACTAAATATAAAATACTATGTTATCAATATTAAACCCATTATTTGATTCTCTAGAAATAAGCAGAATTCAAACTCTACCTTGTATCAGTACTGTTCTAATACACCATGTAGAACCCAGCATAAATGTTCATGAAAAGCTTTTATACAACACATGTCTACTTAGAAATAAATCTTATTAAATTCCATGCAGATTATTTTCAAATAGAAAGTTATATGATGGTAGCCATAAGCTGTATCTTGACATTCATACTTTTCTCTATCTGTATTTTTTACTGTCACAAATCATCTGAGTTGTTAAGCAATTAGACTCCAGCATTTTATTTCCTAGTCCACCAAGTCAATATGTCTGTCAAATATTTTTAAATGAACTGTATTCTCTAGAAGTACTGGTAAGTACATGCCCCAGTTAGTAATTCTGTACCTTGCTTCTTGATTCAGAAATCCTTACAATCCTCTATGTGGACCAGCATGGGTGCTTCACTTTTGGGGGGGGGGTTAGGAGACCACTTACTCATGGGTAATCTGCCAGAAACTAAAAACTGGCAATGGATGGAACTGAAACCAGCTTTAAAAAGTTTTAGAGAGGCACAAATTCATTTATCCTCCACTACACACAAAAAACCATTATCTTATGCTTTCACTGATGCCTAGAATTTTTAAGTAAATTGCAGGAGAACTTGCATAGCTTTTGTATGAGCAGTAAATTTTGCACATGACTAAAGATTAAAACAGAAAACAAATTAATATAGTAGAACTTATATTACTATTTAGAACATTCCTCCTCCTCCAAGTCTAATTTCTGTTCTTAACAGTTGTCTAATAGAACATACAGTTTGGTGACCTATTTTTAAATGAAACCAAGGGAGTTTGTCTATTGTTATTTATCTGCACAGGAAGAAACTATTGATGATTACAGCCACAATGATGTTCATTGCTGCATTTTAATAATTTCAGGATATTTGTTTTTATGGAAAATACAGAATACTTAAAAATATGAAATGCCCACACACTGTGGTTATTCGCTTTAATTTGGTAATTTCTAACTTGATAATTTTAACAAAATGGCAAGAAGCAGAACTTTTGAATGAACATTTTTAATTAAGAGTGCATATACCCAACTCACTTTTATTCCTGTAGTTTATATTTTAATTCAGAATTCTTTACTCCTGTAGTTTATATTTTAATTCAGAATAGTAGAACAAAATCTGAGCAACTAGACAGTAGGAGAAAATAAATATGCCTTATTAAAAATAAAACAACTAGTCATCATAGGAAATGAAACATCTCAAATCACTTCAAACTCTCGGCTATCTCTGGCCTTTCACTGGCTCCAATTGACTAGTTTTAACCCAATCCAACTGAATCATAATCACATGATATTTTAAAAGGAAGAAGATTGCTTGAGTTCTACAGTTTCATTCATGTAACTTTTTCATCCAATCTATTTATTAATTCCAAATTTGCAAAAAAATGAATATACAATAGAGTATTTGTATTTATTTTTACCATTTGCCTTAAATTTCTTCCCCCCAAAAATTATTAAGAGTTCCTAGTGTCATAGTCTCTACTCTTTATTATTCAGATTTTTATCTATTCTCCCACCTACATCCACTACATTTCTGTTTAATGCCTATATTGATATTACAGATACATTTTACTGACATGAGTAACCCCTGTAGGTAGAAGAAAGATGTAAAAAAACATATGGATACTTTTCTTAGCAGGAAATGATAAAGTGTTTATCTGGCTGAATGCATTAGTAATAATTGACCTACAGAAAATTAAAAATGAAAGGAAACCTATTAGGAAATTAAAACATACACTCCAGAATTTTACACAACGGGTAACATATGGAACAGCAGAAGAACTGTGGGTGGGACCAAGAAGAAAAAAAAATACTTGAAGAGAAAAACAAAAACTGCTGGGAAGTATATAAGGAAGTAGAACACAGTTCTCCCTAAACATGGGCCAATTTTGTTATCTACTTTCTCGTCATATTGCTTTGTGCTATTGGGATATAAAATTGAACAGCATGTTTCAATTTAATGAAATATGTTGGTGGCTGCTCAGCTTTCTTTTAATGACAGTATTGCTCAATGCGCTTGTTATTTTTTTTAAGTTACATTTACTTTTATGTAAATTTAAATGCCAGTGATTCTGGGTTGTTTAACATAAAATATTAAAAGCATACATCAAATCCACACTATTAAAAACGTTATTTAAAACAAGCCTACTGCTGTCTTCCGAATTCACTTGTAGATAATCCTCTGGAAGAGGAAGTTGCCTCTTACAAGATAAAAGGCTAGGAGACTAGCTCTTCCAGAGAGAC
This sequence comes from Crotalus tigris, assembly GCF_016545835.1. Classification (NCBI taxonomy): domain Eukaryota; kingdom Metazoa; phylum Chordata; class Lepidosauria; order Squamata; family Viperidae; genus Crotalus; species Crotalus tigris. Next base: position 3,162,618 of record NW_024096622.1, on the reverse strand, counting down.
GTGCCTACTAATGTTTTCTAGCTCTCTTAAGAACAATTGGCTGAAATAAAGTATAGTGCTGCTTTTGCTTCAAGGCAGAAAGGAACAAGCTTTCTTGCCACCTTCCTCATATGGACAATCAATGTCTGCAATGTAGCACTTTATACGGAGTTCTCTGTGCAAATGCAGATTCTGGAAAATTAAGGTCTTCACCCAGAGTCTCCATTGCAAGAGAGGTACTAGTAGCTGGATCCCTCTCCCTGCTGCCTCCTTGTTTGTTTTAATCTCTCTAACCAGAAAGCCATGGGTTAAATCCACAGGTAGAAGACCTAAGATCACAGCAAACCTTCCTCCCTTGAGTGTCACAAGTTCAAAGCCATCTTAGGAGATCCAGTCTAGCTTGGAGCCTACCTTCTAGCTTGGAAAAAATATGAGCATTTTTACCCAAGAAATTATCAGTTGGGTGATAACAACTTGTACTGACCGGCTCTTCCAATCTATCACTCAAAGAAGAAGAAAGGTCCTTTAAACAGTGCATCTTGTTGATCTTCCATAGATGCAGTGAGAAATTGTTCTTTTTGCCACCCTAAACAATGCAGAGTTGTTAAACTTGAGCTTCTAGCTATATGCAATAATATGAATTTCTCATATACTACCAGGGTTGCTTAAAGTATTCCTTCGTGTGGGTCTTTGGTGGTCCCTGAGCTTGTTTGATTGTTGTTGTTGTTTTGTACACTTTTCATTATCAAACTAGGTGACACTATCAGTGCACATTATATTTCTTTATCTGATTCATTTCCCAGGTCCTCAGAGAACCAAACAGTGGCGCAGGATGGGTGGGAAGAGATCAAGACTCAGCAACCCCAGAAATAAAAACAGGAGTCATCTACAACATACAATGTAAGAACTGCAACAACCACCATATAGGACAAATAGGCAGAAGACTGGCAGAATGCATCCATGAATACCAACTGGCAGTCAAAAGGCATGATGAAAATTCTTTAATTTCAAAACATATACAGTAGACAGATTTAACCATAGTTTCAATTGGGAAAATGTGACAATCCTAGATCAGGCCAAATCCAAAAATGCCAGGGAATTTCTAGATGCCTGGCACTCTGACAAATCAGCCATCAATAGACACATAGACATTACCAACATCTATAGGCTATGGAAAGAGACAATCAACCAGCCCAAAAGAGAAAAAGATTCCAGCACCTCTCCACCAGTAATCAGCACTCAGATCAGCATAGATTAACTCCAAGGTCAACTTCAGACTCCTTCATGGATTACTGCCTTGTCATGGCGAAGGGGCTTGCATAACTCAATGAAGCTATGAGCTATGCCGTGCAGGGCCACCCAAGATGGACAGGTCACAGCAGAGAGTTCTGACAAAATGTCATCCACTGGAGAAGGAAATGGCAACCCACTCCAGTAACTTTGCCATGAAAATCCCATGGACAATACCAAAAGGCAAAAAGATATGACGCTGGAAGATGAGCCCCTCAGGTCGGAAGGTGTCCAATATGCTACTGGGGAAGAGCAGAGGGCTAGTACTAGTAGCACCAGAAAGAGTGAGGCAACTGGTCCAAAGCCGAAAGGGCGCTCAGCTGTTGATGCATCTGGTGGTGAAAGGAAAGTCCGATGCTATAAAGATCTTTTCTCCATAGGAACCTGGAATGTAAGATCCATGAATCAAGGCAAGCTGGATGTGGTCAAACAAAAGATGACAAGACTGAGCATCGACATCTTAGGAATCAGCAAACTAAAATGGACAGGAATGGGTGAATTTAATTCAGAGGACCATCAGGTATACTACTGTGGGCAAGAATCCCTCAGAAAAAATGGAGTAGCCTTCATAGTCAATAAAAGAGTAGGAAAACCAATACTGGGATACAATCCCCAAAATGACAGAATGATCTCAGTGTGAATCCAAGGCAAACCATTCAATATCACAGTAGTCCAAGTCTACGCCCCAACCACTGGTACTGAAGAGGATGAAATTGATCGGTTCTATGAAGCCCTACTGCACCTTATAGAATCAGCACCAAAAATGATGTCCTTATCATCATGGGGGATTGGAATGCTAAAGTTGGAAGCCAAAAGATAACTGGAATAACAGGCAAGTTTGGCCTTGGAGTACAAAATGAAGCAGGGCACAGACTGATAGAATTTTGTCAAGAGAATACGATGGTCATAGCAAACACTCTTCTCCAACAACCCAAGAGACGGTTCTACACATGGACATCACCACACGGTCAACACAGAAATCAGATTGACTATGTACTTTGCAGCCAAAGATGGAGAAGCTCTATACAGTCGGTAAAAACAAGACCAGGAGCTGACTGTGACTCAGATCATGAGCTTCTCATTGCAAAATTTAGGCTTAAATTGAAGAAAGTAGGGAAAAACACTAGGCCACTCAGGTATGAACTAAATCCTATCCCTGATGAATATACAGTAGAGGTGACAAATAGATTTAAGGAATTAGATCTGATAGACAGAGTGCCTGAAGAACAATGGACGGAGGTTCGCAACATTGTACAAGAGGTAGCAACTAAAACCATCCCAAAGAAAAAGAAATGCAAGAAAGCAAAATGGCTGTCTGAGGAAGCTTTGCAAATAGCTGAGGAAAGAAGGAAAGAGAAAGGCAAGGGAGAAAGAGAAAGATATACCCAATTGAATGCAGAATTCGAGAGAATAGCTAGAAGAGATAAGAATGCCCTTTTAAATGAACAGTGCAAAGAAATAGAAGAAAATAATAGAACAGGGAGAACCAGGGATCTCTTCAAGAAAATTGGAGATATGAAGAAACGTTTCATGCAAAATTGGGCATGATAAAGGACCAAAATGGCAGGGACCTAACAGAAGCAGAAGAGATTAAGAAGAGGTGGCAAAATTACACAGAAGAACTATACAAGTATGAGCTTAGTGTCCCTGATAACTACGATGAGGTGGTCACTGACCTCGAGCTAGACATCCTAGGATGTGAAGTGAAATGGGCCTTAGGAAAGCTGAGCAACAACAAAGCTAGTAGTCCAACTGAGCTATTCAAAATCTTAAAAGACGATGCAGTAAAAGTGCTACACTCAATTTGCCAGCAAATTTAGAAAACTCAACAGTGGCCACAGGATAGGAAAAGGTCAGTTTACATTCCAATTCCAAAGAAAGGCAATGCCAAAGAATGTTCAAACTATCGCACCATTGCACTCATTTCACAGTTATGTTTACAATCCTACAAGCTAGACTCTAGCAGTATGTGGATCAAGAACTTCCAGAAGTACAGGCAGGATTTTGAAGAGGAGAGGAACTAGAGATCAAATTGCCAACATACGCTGAATCATGGAGAAAGCTAGGGAGTTCCAGAAAAACATCTATTTCTGCTTCATTGACTATGCTAAAGCCTTTGATTGTATGGATCACAACAAATTGTGGCAAGTTCTTAAAGAGATGTGAGTACCAGACCATCTTATTTGTCTCTTGAGAAACCTATATGTGGGTCAAGAAGCAACAGTGAGAACTGGATACGGAACCATGATTGGTTCAAAATTGGGAAAGGAGTCCGGCAAGGCTGTATTCTGTCGCCCTGCCTATTTAACTTATATGCAGTGCACATCATGAGAAAGGCAGGGCTAGATGAATCAAAAGTTGGAATTAAGATTGCCAGGAGAAATATCAACAACCTAAAATATGTAGATAATACCACCCTAACAACAGAAAGTGAAGAGGAACTAAAGAGCCTCTTGATGTGGATGAAGAAGGAGAGTGCAAAAGTTGGCTTGAAACTCAACATTAAGAAAACCAAGATCATGACATCATGACATCTGGCCCTCTCAATTCCTGGCAAATAGATGGGGAAGAAATGGAGGTAGTGGCAGATTTTTTTTTCCTGGGCTCCAAGATCACCACAGATAGGGACTGCAGCCAAGTAATTAAAAGACGCTTGCTCCTGGGGAGGAATGCTATGGCAAATCTAGACAGCATACTAAAAAGCAGGGACATCACCCTGCCAACAAAAGTACATATAGTCAAGGCCATGGTTTTCCCAGTTGCAATGTATGGCTGTGAAAGTTGGACCATAAGAAAGGCTGACCGCCAAAGAATTGAGGCCTTTGAACTATGGTGCTGGAGAAGACTCCTGTGAGTCCCCTGGACTGAAAGGCGATCAAACCGGTCAGTCCTAGAGGAGATCAACCCTGACTGCTCTTTAGAAGGCCAGATCCTGAAGTTGAAACTCAAGTACTTTGACCACCTAATGAAAAGGAAGGACTCACTGGAGAAGAGCCTAATGCTGGGAAAGATTGAGGGCAATAGAAGAATGGGACGACAGAGAATGAGATGGCTGGATGGAGTCATTGAAGCAGTCGGCATGAGCTTAAATGGTCTCCAGAAGATGGTAGAGGACAGGAAGCCTTGGAGGAACGTTGTCCATGGGGTCACGATTGGTCAGACACGACTTCGTAACTAACAACAACTTCAGACCAACAGTCAAGTAAGCAATATGCCAATCAAGAAACTGCCAAAGAGCCATTAGTAAACAGCTCAGCCAAAGTATTTCACCCAAACAGACAAGTAAGACACCAGAATATAAACTGACAGCAAACTGATGATGTCCCCTAGTAGGATAACGAAACGTCTGCAAGAAAACAAGCAAGCAAGCTCAGAGAGCACCAAGGACCCTTCATTTCAACCCTGAGCTACAAATATTTTTCTTCATGGGAAGAGATCATTCAGGAACAATCCTATCTTGCACCCCACTTACCTCTGTATTCCAGAAGTTAACCAGACATTCAACCAAATTGCCTTTCAGATTGCTGAGAAATCTTCAGGTGCCATGTGGAAAATTTTTGAATTCACCAGGTGCCTGGGAAAGGCCGTCTAAATTAGCCCAACCACTCTGCAGAGGCTACTGAGTTTCTCTGTAAACAAGACCCAGTCTTATATATTTTTTTGCCTCCAAAAGAGGCAGTAGCTCTTATTTTCGGGAGATGTCTTATTTTTTTCCTGAAACCTGCCTTGCCTCACAGTGGCAGCACCAACAGCCCCATCCAGCAGGAGCCCGCATGGCCGCCGGCCCACTTCTGCAGCTGCTTATAGCCACTTGCAGCAGGACACCGTGTGGCCTGCCGCGCCATGCCATTGCTATGAGGTGAGGCTGGTGGGGGAGGGGGTAGAACTGCCCCAAGCACCCCATAGGAACCCAAACACTTTTCACCAGAGGGAGACTGGAAGCTTCGTCTGCTTGCAAATGGGGCACTTGGGAATGGGGCTAATCTCTCTGTTCCCAAGCGCCCCATTTGCAAACAGATGAAGCTTCCAGTCTCCATCATTGCTCTGTTCGGGTGAAAAGTGTTTGAGTGCCTATGGGGCATTTGGAAACGGAGCACTCCATTTCCAAATGCCTCATAGGAGCCCAAATACTTTTCGTCCACATGGAGAAATGACGGAAACTGGAAGCTTCATCGGCTTGAAAATGGGTCACTTGGGAACGGAGCGATTAATCCCATTCCCAAGTGCCCCTTTTGCAACTAGACAAAACTTTCAGTCTCCCTCTGGGCAAAAAGTGTTTGGGTGCCTATGGGGTGTTTGGAAACAGTGTGCTCCATTTCCAAATGCCCCATAGGTGCCCAAACACTTTTCACCTGGATGGAGAAATGATGGAGACTGGAAGCTTCGTCTGCTTGCAAATGGGGCGCTTGGAGATGGAGCAAATCATTCGGTTTCTAAGTGCCCCATTCGCAAGCAGATGAAGCTTCCAGTCTCCTTGTGGGCGAAAAGTGTGCAGGAGTCTGGATCACCTGCCTCCCCCCACCTCTGCCTTCACACTTAGACTTAACTGCACTGTGCCAAGGGACCAATGGGCTGCGGCTGCTGCCAGACACTGTCGGCCCCGCATGCTCGCCGTCACTTGTGCTGGACACATCCAGCCCCCTGGACTTATTTTTGGGGTAGGGCTTATATTGAACCCACCCCAAAAATTCAAGCTAGGGCTTATATCCGGTAGTAGCTCTAAGCTACCAAGAGATCATGTGGAAATTACCGGTATCTCTCTATGACAAGAAACAAATATAAATATTCCTCAATATCAAATTTCTTTTAATGTCCTCCAGTTTATAACGCCAGATGCAATGTCCATCAACTCTGTGGCCTATGATGTCGTGGACAAGCACAAGGAAGGTATGGCAGCCCTAAATTCCCAAACCAAACACAAAAGGAGAAGGAACGTTAAAATCATGCTCAATTTGGGTAAATTCATAACTATTCCAGCATACAGATCAAGCTGGTCAGGAATAGATGCTGTTATGTAACTAGGAGAATACTACAATAGTAGCAACTCCTGTTTCTCTCAATCTCACTTTCACACTCAGCCACTTGCAAAACAGCATTCCTTGCAACAAAAAATATATTTGTAGAAACTCAGTGGTATTTAAGCATGCATAAAGTTAATATAATTATTAGAAAGTAACATTGAAATATCTGCTAGGTGACTCACAACACAAAGAAGTCTGACATTTAAATGAGCATGATTTGAAATTTCACAGAATACAAATCACACATCATTACTTGAATATTCCATTGACATATTGTCCAAGTCAAGCTATAGAACCAAATTTGAAAGTGTACCTATTGACTCCAATTTTAGTTTAATTTTCTCTTTCAGCAAAAGCAGAGGATAAACATTATTATTTTCATGGTGTTGTATAGTATGACTTAAAATCTTACCAGAAATGTATTAATAAGCAAAGAAATAAATTAAAATCAATAAAAATAGACAATGAAGTGAATCAAACAGCTGATTTGTATAATTAAAAAATTCAGTCCAAAAAGTTTGAATAAAAATATCTTTTTTAAAATAAATTTCTGAAAACAAGCAAAAAAAGGGGAAGAAAAGTACCCAAATATTGGAGTAGGCCAGCATGTCATTCTACCAAGAGTGTAAAAGCTACATCTCTCTTGATCTCATAGAACTCTCCAAAAGGAAAGAACCATTAGGAACTGGTTTAGGGAGCAAAAGGGATCCTTTAAACCTTGCATAAACTTAAGATAACCATTACAGGCTTAAAACTTCTAAAGCCAGAGAAAACCAATTTTCTTGCATCTTTTGTTTGGCGGGGTTAAAGAGTGACTGTCCCCTCCATAAAATCCATCAAAGCTATTCAAAATGTATTGTAAACAGGTCTTTGGCTGTAGCTTTTCCCCTTAGGTCAAAAAAAAGAAAGGAAAGGCTGTGATGTTTTCTCTTTAACAGAATGAAAAACTAAAGTACTGAAAAAAAGGATTGTGTCCCAGGGCCTCTACTAATAAATAAAAGAGCTGCAGATTATTTAGGGCACAGGTGTCAAGCTTGCCACGTGATGTGTTGCGACAAATCGCAACTCTTTTGCATTGCTGGTAATGGAGTGGGCGTGGCTTCGGTATGATGAAACTGGCCCGCAGGCTGGCAGTTTGACACCCCTGATTTAGGGAGAAAGGAATTTAACAGTATTCCATGCACAAACATAAAATAAAGAATATTCTTACAGCTCCCTAACCAATATAAGTTGCATATCAATGTATTGTCATATAGTGAAGAGTTTTTCAACCAGTGGTATGGGTACCACCTGTGGTACGTTGGCACCTGGCAGATGAACATCCTAGAAAAGTGGTAGTGGGGGAGGGGAATGAGCTGAACCGGTGGCAGCACCACACAAGCCTGAGCGACAGATGGCTGGAGCTGCAGGGCTGTCACGGCTCAGCGGAAGTGCCAGGATCAGTGCTGCTTTCCAGCTGATCGGCGCTTCTTCAGGGCTATCAGGGATCAGTGGAAGCACCAGGATCAGTGCCAGGCTCCAGATGGAGCTCGGCGTTGATCCTGGTGCTTATGCTGAGCCCTGAAGAAGCACCAATCAGCTGGAAAGCAGCACTGATCCTGGCACTTCTGCTGAACCCAGAAGAAGCGCTGATCAGCTGGAATGTTGCAGCATCTCCAGGGTCTTGTGATTTACATTCAGATGCTTGGCAACTGATTCATATTTACGATGGTCACAGTGTCCCAGGGTCATGTGAAGTGACCAAAATCTGCTGCAACCACCCAGCAGACGGGGGGAATAAAAACCAAACACCCCCCCCACCCCTGCTGCCAATCCTCAACAGAAATGTTCACAAAAATGAAAATCTTGGATAGGAGGAAGAGTGCCGCCAGGCGGGCAGGCAGGTGTCTTGCTCAGCTGTGGCTTGGGGGACACTTTTTTCAGTACCATTGTAACTTCGAACAGTCACTAAGTGAACTGTTGTAAGTCGAGGACTACCTGTACTTTATCACTTTTTTCCTTTTTGGGGGGGGGGTCATCAGGTTTTTGACATCTTGCTAGGCGACTGGTGGTACTTGGATGTTGCCATATCCTAAAAGTGGTACAATGGGTGAAAAGGTTGAAAAGCCCTGATATAGTGCATGGATGTACTATATCCTGCTTACACACAAGTGGAAAAATGAGCAAAATTTCCCAGAAGTTCAAAAAGTCTATTTGGGAATAAACTTCAGCAGGGAGAGAGAAAATCCCCAAATGGGTAATAACTATGTTATATAAATAGCTATGGAATCCAGGCTTTGACAGCAAATGATATGGGGTACCATGAAATGGGACAGTTAACTGATAAATGGAATAAGAATCCTTCATCCTGCCTCCTTTTGTTATATGTTCCACTTCATATTTATCCTTTATTACCAGTTGCAGTAATTGCAAGACAACCTTGCAGTACTATCCTATATATGTCCAATTAAAAATAAATGTTACCAAATTGAGGCTTACTAGCAAATGAATATAGGATTGCAAACTGAAGCACACTAAGCATCCAATCAGAATGTTTTGTGGTGGGACATTTTCCATGTCTCTAAGTCAACGTACCAATTTGTGAACATTATTTTGCTAGGAATCTGGGAAATATTTGTAGTAGATACAGTCAGGGTTTTTTTTCTCATAGAACGCTCAGAATGGAGTTCCGGCACCTTTTTTGGATGGAACCTTATAGGGTAGGCAAGGCGGGTTGTATGACGTGTGTAAGTTCTGGCACATTTTTTTTTTTTTTTAGAAAAAAAGCACTGGGTACAGTAAGCACTTTTTAACATTCTCGTCTGTAAACAGCAGTAATTACTGTATATTGGCATTTGTTCTTTAACTTGATGAAGCCAAAATGATAGAACATGGGTTAAACACCACGTCACAAGATCTTTCTATACTTGCTTTGTGACATTGCAATGTAAATATATGAAGGGCATAGTTTCCCTTGCCATGTTATGATGTATGTTTCATCACTGCCACCTTGCTTCTCAACCCCACACAGATTCCCATAAATAATTAAGAGGACCCCTCTCCAACCCTCTAAAGCTCCAGGAATGCTAGAATTCTTTAATTAGTAGCCTTAGAAGTACTGCATTGCACAATATTGAAAACAGCTTGAAAGAGTCAGAAAAATCAAATGAGAGATACAATGATTTTATATAATTTCTAATAAAGATTAACCACAAGACCAGATGATAAAGCTAATTTAATTATAAAAGTGTTGTTTAAAATAAATATGTTATATTTTCTCATCCTCATGTTTCTTGTTTAAAATGGTAATTATAAAATATTTTTAAATTTACATTGACACAGCAGATAAAAATACAAGAATAATGAAACAAATCACGTTATTGAATTTATTTGCAAATTTAATTTTTTACTTACTATACATCCATATATATAGTCAGAAACTATTACTTTTCTTTAAAAGTAGTTTTTGGGGGTAGCTCTCAGCAGTAAACACTTTTGCTGCTTACAAGGTAAAAGCAGTTGAACAAAATCTGTTGGTTGATATTCAAAACCCATTTACAAAAGACTTCTGTAACAAAAGAGCACCTAAGAGTATAAGAAAATTCATGGTTCATTTCAAATGCAGAATTCAAAGACTTTTGGAACATCTGGAACTATTTTCAGACGAATGCAGAAATCTGCTTATGGTAGAGTTGTTCCCAAGGTTACAAGGAACTTCATATACTACATAATAAGAAGTCATATACATACTTATCATATTTAATAACTTACGGCAAAGCTCCTGTTGCTGGGCTTCAGAAACCCAGATTACCTCTATATAGCAAAGATAATATTTTCTACATATGTTAACTGTCATCTAGTGATTGTTCATATTCTGAAGCCTAGTAATCATACTCCTAATTTCAATACATCTTTTCTGCAGTTACCATTGTAATAATCCTAATTCAGTTGTGTCAAAAATAAGTTGAACCTGTTTGCCTTCATATACAATCCAGTAGATACTGTCTGATGTTTCTATTTTCATTCTGTAGTCAAGCAAATGATACTGGTATCACGAATAAATTATGGCTTACAAACAGTATATAGTAAATAGGAACCATTGTCTTGAATAACAAATAGTTCATTTCAAGATTATAGCCATAAAGTAAAGCTAAACAGGATTATACCATAAAGTTTCAGAAAAATAACATTTCTGAACAAATGATGTACTTATAACATTTTTTAAAAAAAATACTGATTTCTTGCAGCAATAGCAAATAAGGTCTTTCTAAAAAAATGTTTTGTTTTGTTTTGTCTCCATTGAATAACATAAATTTTCAGATATTATTATAGGGACTTGGAAACCAAGTACATGATGTATTAGACAGACAAAATGTTTGAGCCTTCAGTGTTTGGGCCATTAGCTTCATCATGTTGAAAGCTTTTTTTTCTATTGGTCAATATATCATGATTTTTTTTTTACTAAATTTGTGTTTTATTTTCCTCGATAGAGCTCAAGCAATACAGGGTTCTATTTGAATCCAGCTGTGTATCTAATGACTGGAATTGTCCAGATATTAATTGACTTGATGGTATTTCTCCATTAGTTTGGATTTTAAGATCTTCTTCAGTCACCTGATATATTCACTACTAACCTTTTTCTTGACTTCCATGTTTGATGTTGTCTGCATTTGTAATGATTTTCTTTATCCAGACACTTGATATTATTTCCATAGGGCATTTTGATTCCTTCAGTTTTCACTATGTTTCCCCTGGTAATGATAAGGGTGGCACATTTATCCAGACCAAAGTCCACTGCAATATCCTGGCTGTATATGTGAACAGAATTAAGCAGTGATTGTATTTCAGACCCTGTTTTTCCATATAGCTTCAGATCAAATATGTACAGATAATGGGATAGCCACGCAGAGATTTTTGATGCTTGATTGCAAACATCTATTTAACTTTTTTCTCCCAATTTGTTTATTTAACTTTTTTATTTTTATTTCATAAAGTACAATGTAATATGTGTCCTAAGGCATCCTATGCAACTATACAGCCACTCAAAATCTCTGGAAACCAAGCATATACTATAAGCTTACATCATAAATATAAAACCAGTATTTGCATATCTAATTATTGGGAAATAATCTTCAAACTCTTTCTATGTTTTCTAACAATGGATTATTTAACAATAGCATATTAAAATATTATGATGTATAATTTAAAATATTATGATTTATGATATGATTTAGTGCAAATACTACCTCAGAATACAAATAGCTTTTACAGAAACAGGCTGTCAAAGAGAACCTTAACTCAAATAGAGGATTACTTCAAATATTTTTTGGGTATCATCTTCCAAACGCCTATATACGTAAAGAAATATAGTCGAATATATTATGTGGCTGTAATCATTGTGTGATAAAAGTTTCTCTGTTCCCACATTGTTTTAGGCACCACAAGTAGAAGATGAAATTATAAATCCAATTAAGTGTGCATTTATTTTCCTGATTATAAGAATACAGAAAGATGAGCATTTTCCTCTCCCGCACTGCAGTTTTTTAAGGCAGGGAAAAGGTGTGTGGGTGTGGTAATTTCTTAGTCTTCTCTGTACAGAATACAGTTGACTCTGTATGATTCTAACAGCTTTTATTCTTATGATTTGTATGCCAATATTTTGTAATTAAAAGCTGAAATATTACTTAGATCTATAGTAATTTCATCAGATCTTTTCTTGCTTCTGAACTACAACAATGAAAGTAAAGGAAAAGCAATTATTGACATTTAATAAGTTTACCCTATACCCAACATTATGGCATGAGTTTTGTTATTTGCATTCCTGATTAAGATGCTATGTACAATATATACAGTATTTCAGCATGGACAGTGCCATTTTAAAAGGGAGCAAATTGTTCTTTTACTGAAAGTCCTGTCTGCAACGCATCCCATTTTTAGAATTTGAGAAGTAGTTCAACCTCAGTACAGATCTAGTCCAAATTTCTAAAGAATGAAAATAACATCAGGGATGAAATTCATTTCAGTATTGGAACGCTTAATTTGTCAGATAGGCAGTTTAACTGCCAGCCCAGGGGAAAAAGTAGCAATGCAATAAGTTCATGCTTTGGAACTGGTTATGATCTCACCATCACTATCCATGTATCCATGGCACACTCTCACCTAAGGGGCTGTAAGAATAACCTTGGGAGACCGGAGGAAGAGTCAAAGTCTAGACAATGATCAGACAAAACATAACCAACAGAAGGAATTTGGGCATGGAAAGCATCTAAGAAAGATCCCTCCTTAGTTTTCTGGAAAGTACAGATAAGGAGGGAAGAAATGCTTTCAGGCTGTTAATGTGACCTTACATCAGTACACATAGTTTGGGTTTCTTCTGTAGAAGAAGAAGCAGTCAGACGGATGACATCTAATACTCATTTCATTCAACGTCCTAAACTTCTGAATGTATGACACCAAGTTAGCAAGAATAGCCAACACTCCAGAAGATAGGCTTAAGATATAGAAGGATCTTGACAGACTTGAACATTGGGCATTATCTAACAAAATGAAATTCAATGGTGAAAAAAGGTTCTACATTTAGGCAGGAAAAATGAAATGCACAGGTACAGTATATAGATGGTACCTTGCTCAACAGGAGTAATTGTGAGAGGGATCTCAGAGTCCTAGTGTACAATCATTTAAATATGAGCCAGCAGTGTGCCGCAGCTGCCAAAAAAGCCAACACAATGCTAGGCTCATATTTATCACACAATGATTACATTGATCAAGATCACGTGAAGTGTTAATACCACTTTATAATGTCTTGATAAGACCACACTTGGAATACTGCATCCAGTTTTGGTTGTCACAATATAAAAAAGATGTGGAGACTATAGAAAGAGTACAGAGAAGAGCAACAGAGACGATTAGGGGACTGGAGACTAAAACATATAAAGTAATAGTTGCAGGACTTCTGGTTTTTGTGCCGTAGCATGCCCATGGGATTGCTGTGCTCCACACCTGATTTTGTCCTGCCAGACCCTAAATTTTTTTATTATTATTATTAAAATTTATAGACCGCCCTACTCCCGCAGGACTCCGGGCGGTTAACAATAAAAACACAGCATTACATGACAAAACAAACAATACAATAACATTCATCCAGGGGTCAGATTTTATAAACCCCAGGCCTGCCGGAAAAGCCAGGTCTTAAGCAGCTTGCGGAAAACCAACAGGGTGGGAGCAGTCCTAATCTCCGAGGGGAGCTGATTCCAAGACGTGGGCGCCATCACAGAGAAAGCCCTCCCCCGCGGCCCCGCCAAATGGCACTGCTTGGCCGACAGGACCTGAAGGAGGCCCAGCCTGTGGGATCTAACCGGACGAAGGGAACTATGAGGTAGTAGGTGGTCTCGCGAATAACCTGGCCCTGAGCCATATAGAGCTTTAAAGGTAATAACCAACACCTTGAATTGGACCCGGAGACCAATAGGCAAGTGGAGCTCGCAGAGGATAGGTGTAACGTGGGTGTACCGAGGAGCACCCACTATCACTCGCGCGGCTGCATTCTGGACCAACTGTAGTCTCCGAATACTTTTCAAGGATAGCTCCATGTAGAGCGTGTTGCAGTAGTCCAGATGGGATGGGTCTGAAGTTGCCCCAGAGAGGCGGTGAAGAAAGAGGGGTGCCCCGATGATCACGGAACGTTGGAGGTTATTCTGTTTGATCCCGGGAAAGCCCTGTAAACCAACAGGAGAAAGGCTAGCTGCACACCAGCGTCTAGCCCAAGCTACTTGCAGCTGAAGTCCAAGAGCACAAACCAGAACAACGGTGAACAGCGTGCTTGGAACTGGTGAGACTATCAATCTTCTCTCCTCTACTCTGTAACTAAGTCCTTTGGAAAGATCCCCAAAGTAAGAAAACCTCCGAAAGTGAAGGGAGGGGACTACACCCCCACTCCCTCATAAAAGGAAGCAGTGAATTAATCTTTAAAGGGGAAAGAAATATATTGAAATCAGAGTTAAAATACTACAGTCTGGATAAATCTAGAAATTAAAAAATAATTGCTAAGATTATACCTTAAAGGGTTTTGATGAAATTAAAAAAATAATAATAAATAATAATTTTTTGTCTGAAAAGGCTGGAAAATAAACAACTGACACCTAGTGGAGAATTAGAGCATAGAACATTAACAACACTGACTCAGAAATTGGCAAGACACCCAGAAACAAAGAATAATCTGTTCCTTTGAACTTTAATAACCCCCAGAAGACAGCTGGTGGAAACAAAAAAAGAATACATACTGGGCAAGCCATAATGTTAAAAAGTATCTGAAGGAAAAGAAATACTGTGACTGTTGTCTAAACTCAAGAATTGTTTACAGGAAAAGAAAAACTTTTAGGAGGGAATTTACAGGAAGGATCAAGGTGACTAAATATACTGAACTGCAATTTTGACTGGTTGACAACTGATCTCCGAATAAAAGAACTGTTATAACATATTGATTTTACTGATGTCTTGACAATTGGAAATACAGTGAATTATAAAAACTATATATAAAGATAAGAACTATAAAAAATTGGGCTGTTTGGATTCTGACTTTGGTAGGTTTGACACAGCTAATTATAGAGACTATGGCACTGATGAAGGACCATTTGAAAGGGGGAGACAACATGGATATTGCATAATTATCAAAAAATGACAGAAAACTACATTTAATACTTACTCCTGAAGGATCTAGCCTGGAATATGAAAGACCTCCAGGAGCTACATTTCAAGACAAGACAAAAACTTTCCAGGATGAAATGTATGTAATGCTACAATGGATACAAATGACAATAGCTTTAAACCACAAGGAGATCAAAATCAACTTTGACGACATAAATGAGCACATTTCTAATCTAAACCCACAATCAAAAAACACTCAGAAAATGATAGTAAAGAATGAAAAAACAAATCAGATAACAGAACATAAACTAAAAGAAAATGACAATCAGTGAAGCTACAAATGAAGAGAATTATAATTTAACACAAACAGAAAAAATCAAAGACTTGGACATAACAACAAAAATGGAAAAGATTATGATAAGTTGCAGCTTTTAAAAGTCATAAAAGTATAAAAAAGATTTAACATCTCTGTACTTGCTACATATTCAGAAATATGCTTCCAGAGACATATTCAGGTTATGCTAAATCTGTATGTTTAACACTCTTAATATCAGTCTGGTACACAATCCTAGTAGCAAATTAAGAACTAACAGGATACACAGTTCAAACAAATGAATGCTGGAACTTATTTTGCAGGTTTATTTCTTTACTTCTGATTCAATGCTGCTTCATGTTATAGCAGGGGTCCCCAACCCCCAGTCCATGGACCAGTACCGGGTTGTGACATGCCAGCAATCAGGCCGCACAAACAAGCAAAGCCCCATCCGCGAGATGCAGGCAGCATACAAAACCACGCACCCTCCTGTCCATGGAAAAACCTCTCTCCACGGAACCAGTCCCTGGTGCCCAAAAGGTTGGGGACCTCTATTTTAGAGGATAAAATTAAAAACTGCCAAACAAGAAAGATTGTGTTTTGAAGAAAAATGCACATAACGTGTGGAAGAGAAAGTAATGTATTTGAACAGAAATACCAATTTCTCTTATTGTATAATTAATTGTATCACACTGTAGGAGAGTCACATACACATAACAAATCATAGAAGTTACTCATCATAATAGAAGTAGTCCTTGACTTATGAACATAAGTGGGACCGAAACCTTGGTGATTGACTGAAGAGGTTGTTATGCAAGAGGTCATGTGACTGCTTTGCTCAACTATCGCATTCTTAGTGCTCCCAAGAGCAGTCATTAAATGATGTTGCAGGTCGTTAAGCAGGCAGAATCCCAAGGAAGGAGTGTGAAATGCCTCAAAGGCTGGGGAAAATCCTGGAAGACCTGGCATAAGTTGCATGCTACTCTCAGAACTGAAAATTCTTCTCACCAAAATCCAAGCAGGTTTTCCAGCCCCTGGACACTAACATGTAACTTGCACTGGGGGCCCCACTGACTCTCCCACTCTCCTGAGGCACCCTGAGCTCCTTACATTATTGCATTGCCTCTCTGCTCAGAGGATGAAAATTCTGCTTGCATTTCAGCTCCCTCTTGTCTTGGGGACTGAGTGAAAGAGCTCCCTGCTGAAGGATTTCAGTTCTGTGCAAGCAGGCATGAAGGATTTCAGCACCGTGCAAGCAGGCTCAGAGTTATAATCCTTTGGCAGGAAGCTCTTTTAGCCAGCCCTCAGAGACGAAAGGGGCTAGTGGCAGCAGCTTGCAACCATTGATTTTCTGGGGAAACTGTTAAAGAAATTTGCAAATGGTGAGCATATTATGGGACGCTTACCAAGCAATTGTAAGCAAACAGGTTGCCAAGCGCCCAGATCACAATCACATGACTGCATGAGGAGGGAGGCTTTGTGACATTTTGCAATGGTCAGGAGTGCTTTACAAGCTATAAAGGCTGTAAAGCACCCTTTACAAAGCTGCTGTTAATTCAAACTGTTGTTAAGAAAACGATCATTAAGTCGAGGACTACCTGTAATGGGAAAGGGATATGTTTATGCTACAGTATAGAAGTGTAATTGGAATGTGTTAAAAGCTCAGAGGAGACAAGGAATTTGAAAGTAGAAGAATTGAAGAGAATTTCAAAAATTAGGATAAATGGACAGGTAACAAATTAGGACATGTTGTTGTTGTTGTTAATTGCGAAGTCGTGTCCGACCCATCGCGACCCCATGGACAACGTTCCTCCAGGTCTTCCTGTCTTCTACCATCTTCTGGAGTCCATTTAAATTCACACCTACTGCTTCAGTGACTCCATCCAGCCATCTCATTCTCTGTCGTCCCCTTCTTCTATTGCCCTCAATCTTTCCCAGCATTAGGACCCTTCTCCAGTGAGTCCTTCCTTCTCATTAGGTGGCCAAAGTATTTGAGTTTCAACTTCAGGATCTGGCCTTCTAAAGAGCAGTCGGGGTTGATCTCTTCTAGGACTGACCGGTTTGAACGCCTTGCAGTCCAAGGGACTCGCAGGAGTCTTCTCCAGCACCATAGTTCAAAGGCCTCAATTCTTTTGCGCTCAGCCTTTCTTATGGTCCAACTTTCACAGCCATACATTGCAACTGGGAAAACCATGGCCTGGACTATACGCACTTTTGTTGGCAGGGTGATATCTCTGCTTTTTAGAATGCTGTCTAGATTTGCCATAGCTTTCCTCCCCAGGAGCAAGCGTCTTTTAATTTCTTGGCTGCAGTCCCCATCTGAGGTAATTTTTGAGCCCAGAAAAATAAAATCTGTCACTACCTCCATTTTTTCCCCAAATTAGGACATACAGCATTGCAAAACAAAGTTTAGGTTCTCTATGTTATTTAAATTATGCCTCCATACTTAAAGCTCTCTCTCTCTCTCTCTCTCTCTCTCTCTCCCTCCCTCCCTCCCTCCCTCCCTCCCTCCCTCTCCCTCTGCCTCTCCCTCTCCCTCTCCCTCTCACACACAGAGCCTATATAATTATAAGCTGTCTAAAGTGCCATTTATTTCAAAAATACTTCTTTGCTTTGGTCCTGCATATATAAACTAATATTTGCCTTAAAGCAGAACATATCGCCATTCACAGCACATGCATCAATTTTTTATAAAACTATATTTATAAGGTCTAAGTGCAGTGTTTTAATTGCTATTGTCTGGTATTTATGGATGACAGTATGAGTTTAATTGGGTCATTATAGTCCATATCTATAATTATTCTATGAGATCTTGCATACTGTCTCATTAGTACTAAAATTCAACTATAAATGGGGGGGGGGGTAGAAGTCAGGCAACACAGTACTAAAGAAAATTACTTAAAGCAAAGTGTTTACTTTGTTTCAGTTATCCCCATTTGAACAAGCAAATTATTTCAAGAGCACATTGATGTGTTTAAAATGTTATTCTGTACTATTCAGATGTCAGAATGGTCATACACTCATAGAATCTTTTTCAGAGCAATCCAAAAGCAGTAAGGGAATATCTGCCTCATTATAAATTACATTATAAAACAAGTTTTCACTTTAAGAATTTATTTAGTGTTCCTACATTTTTACCTATTGTTCTCTAGCAATGTGCTTGCTTCTCCTTGGTAGCACACATGAACCAAATGGAGATCAAGCAAGTGGATCTTCAAACTCTAGAACGCCTATTAAGAACACATCTTTCAACTATAAAGTTCTTACAGTTCTCTTTTTGCTTACTTTCCACGATGCTTGTGTCTTTTCTATTATATCCAGCTTTCATTCCCACAGATACTGTATAGTGGCATTTTGTAGCATTCAGTTATTATAGTTACTTCCTTGACTGTAAGAAAAATTCAGTAGCTAAAAGAGGCAGAGCTTTTTTGTCATTCAAATTCCCTGAACTGCTATAATAGAAAACAAAATAGAATGGCTTCATTTGTAGGTCACTATACCCTTCCTATCATCAAAAGGAGAAATCTGTGTAGAGCCTACATTAATCTACTAGAATAGATGGATATATATCCCACTAACTCTTGGTTACATTTTTACTATTTCAAGCAATTCCTAATTTCTTATCTGTCGTATGTTTGCTCCTTTCCCCTTTACCCTCTGGAGATGACTTGAAGTATTTCAATATCTCAGATAGGATAATGAGTAAAAATATTGTATTAAATAAATGATTTCCTGCCTTTAAATAATAAAGTTTGCTTTGAATCAAGCATGATACCTGGAGATTACAGTACAGTATATGTAATTTGCTTGGCAACCAAGTCTACATTCTTGAGATTTCCAATAATCACTCATCCAAGAACTAATCAGATCTAACCCTGCTTCACTTTTTAAGACCAGCCAAAGTTGGCTATATCTACACATCCATACGTATTTCTTGCCAACAATATTAAAATAATTTTCCACTGCTTCCTTTCAGGATTGGCCTATCCTTACTTAGAAGTTAGTGGGTTTTTTTTAATTTGTCGAAGTCTTTAGGCACAATTGATATAGCCCTGGTGGCGCAGTAGTTGGAATGCAATACTGCAGACTAACTCTATCCACAGCCAGGAGTTCAGTCCTCATGGACTCGTTGACTCAATCTTCCATCCTTCCAAAGTTGGTAAAATAAAGACCCAGGTTCTTGGAGGCAATATGCTGACATAAACTGCTCAGAGAATGCTGTAAAACACTATGGTATATAAATCTAAGTGCTATTACTTCTGTCACCTGCTTTTCCAAATCTGCGGTTTTATAGTTTTTCATTTTCAGTAGTAAACGTGAAATTGAAACTTCTGTCTAAAATTTTGAGTAGGCAATTGCTATTGAGTATGCTGAAGTATAATAGATCGTGCTTAAAGCAGAAATTAAAATATCATGACTTGATATTTGGGGACATGTTCCAATATACTTACAATGGAAGAGTATAGAATTTTAGAAAAATAAGATTGGTCTCTGTTATGATTTTACTTTCAAATAAAATGATTTTTTTAAAAAGATATTGTTTATTCTGAGAATTCTGCAGCAATGCTAGAATTGGCAAAGGCAGAACATACTCAGCCTACCCACTGCTTGTATCAATTGTCAGAACAAGATGTTCCTATTCAAAGATATTTATAGGACTTAACCAACATGTCAGTCAGAACACATAAATGCTTACTGTATGTGATAACATAAAGCAAGTACATTTAGTATTTAGTCATTTCCTGATATGAAGAGCACCTTGTCCAACTTTCTATGTGAAAATAACAGTTGGCAGATAGCTAATTAAGAAATTGTTAATTACAATCACATTAAATAAGATAAAAGTGGAATGGATGCAGTTTAGAACGTTTTGAGGAGAAACACCACTACAATGACAACCTAAGAGCTATTAACCTAATTAGCAATGTAAGTCAGCCATAAGTAAGCCGACTTACATCCAGCAGGAAGGAGAAAAGGCAATGTGATACCATATTCAAAATAACAACAGTGTTTTATTTTCAGTAGTCTCTTGATAAATCTGAGTGGGCCTGATAATCCACACAGTCTTCTAAATGATAGTAGTAATGTGTTCAATAATGATGGAGAAAGAACAATGTATCACACTTTTTTAGCTAGCACAATAGACATCAAACTAACTTCTCCTCATTTTGGAATTCAGAGGGGGAGAGAGAGCAGACCTTCAAGACTATAGTAAAAGACTATTTTACTGATTGATGAGAATGTTTATAAATACGTTTATAAATGCCTTAAGCAGGTGGTTGGACTAGAAAACCCCCAAGGTCTCTTCCAACTCTATTATTCTACGATTTGGCCCTTTCTCTTTAAGCAGACTTGTTTGAAGAGCCTCAAAAATTCAACTCTGGATAAGGTATTGTGAAGACATCCAAATTACCTTGACTGTTCAGTAACCATACCTTAAGGCCCTAATGCCCACTTTGAAATGAGAAAGAAAATATGAAGCCTGCACTAGAAGCATAAGAGAAGAAGAAAGGGGAATTGTTCTAGGTAATAACTGTTCTAGTGTGACTACAAAGCTCACCAAAATGTGTTTATTTATAAATAAGGGGTTGTTTCTTCACAAATACATGGCACAACATAGGAGAACAAACCCATCAAGACAGGATTCAGCAATTGATCTGCATCTGAAAGACAAAGGTCACTTTTTTGAAGACAGCAAAGTTCACATTCTGGACAGAGAGGACCGCTAATTTGAAAGAGGGGTCAAAGAATGTTAAAATTGAATAGCCCTCTCTCAACAGAGGGGGAGGGATATCACATTACCTATCTCCTGTCTATGACCTAGTCCTTTCAGCAGTCCCAAGAAGGCTCCACACTCATTTGCACTCTGATTTAGGTGAATTTGAACTTACAGATAAACCCCCAAGTGACCTCAATGACTCTCAGAGTGCTAATGACCAGATGACTGCAAAGAATATAAATCCTTCCATTCCCCACCATTCAGTCAAAACTGAGAAAGCTTCTTGGATGAGAAGTGAAACATTTTCAAAGAAAAAAACCAAGAAAGTTCAGTTGCCTTTTGGAAAAGCACTTTTGGGGCAACCATGACATGGATGATTGAGAATCTCCATAGACATACTAAGAATGAATTTGTGACAAGTATAGTAGGATCACATGTAGCCTTTCATGCCAAAGTGTGTACTCAAATAAAAAGGAACCATGCCCTTCCAGCATTTGCATGCACATGACAAGGAGAAAATTCTATGCACATCTATGTGTCCATGCTCGTTCATGCTTCTGTTGTTCCAAATCAATACACAACCACTTAGATAGTGCAACTAGGATGCACTCTCTCATTGCCTGCTCTCATTTACTGAATAGGAGAGTGTGTCCTGAACTTGTAGCTGAAAACTGAGCTCCTTCACTGAAAAACATTTTTTGCAAGAGTCCTATAATTTCTAACTGATCTATCTCATGCTTGAGTTGTCTGGCAATTAAAAGATTCCAGTTTGGTCAGATCCCATAATGATCTCCCAGACATATAACTATTACATGTGAATGAAGTTCTGCATCCAGTTCTAATCACCACAATATAAAAAAGATGTTGAGACTCTGGAAAGAGTGCAGAGAAGAGCAATAAAAATAATTAGGTGACTGGAGGCTAAACCATACAAAGAACGGTTACAGGAATTGGCTATGTCTAATATAATGAAAAGAAGGGCTAGGGATGACATGATAGCACTGCTCCAATATTTGGGGGCTTCTACAAAGACGGGGAGGTCAAACTATTTTCCAAAGCAACAAAAAGACAAGAAAGATTGGAAATTAACCAAGGAGAGAAGCAACCTAGAACTAAGAAAAAAATTCCTATGGGTGAGAGCAATCAACCAATGGAATAGCTTTCCTTCAGAAGTTGTGGGTGCTCCATCACTGGAGGCTTTAAAAAAGAGACTGGACAATCATTTCTCTAAAAGAGTATAGGATCTCCTGCTCGAGCAAGGAATTGGACTAGAAGACCTCCGAGGTCCCTTCCAACTCTTACTGTTCTATGTTCTAAGTGTGAAGGAATGTTAAATGAATGGACTGGGGGAACTTGTAGAAAGGATCTACTCACATGCCAGATGGCGAAGAAAATCAAAGCAGCGCACAATACCAGGGAGAGCATGTAGCAGAAAGCAGCAAATGTGAAGGCCATGGCGGGACCAGGAGTAGAAGAAGAACCTCGTGGAAGTGGCACGCCTCCAACCTAGTTTTGGGAAGCAAAGCGATTCTCGAAGCAAGGTGCGAAGAGCTTCTTGTTTTCCAGTGAAAGGAGGGCTCAGGACACATTTGCTTCGCAAAACTGTCCTTATCGGAGCACCACACGGTCCGGTTAGACGTACCCCGGCATAGTTCGGGCTTTTGCCTTTCTCTGTTAAATCTTCCGATAGGCAGCACATGAAAATAGGACACCTCCAGCAATACTCCGGATCCAAATGGGCGACACTTCGAAACCATCCAAGACGAACTCACAGTGATAAAGAAATGGGGCGGGGTGATTCAGAAAGCGACCCCAAAGCAAATTCTCCCCAAAGGAACACAAATGGCCTCGGGAGCGGGAAGGTCCCGAGCACCGAATTTCTCCGAACCCGTGAGGGGAGCCGGGCGAAAAGGCGACTGGAGCGGCGGAAAACCGGTCCGCTCGTGGCTTTTATCTCCCGGAAGGAGCGCGCGCATTCTCCCCCGTGTGAGGAGCCTCTGGCAGGGGAAGAGCAGCGGCTCCCCTGTCCACCTTTTCTCCTTCAGCAGAAGTTCCTTTGTTCGACATTCACGAGGCGAAGAGGTTCAGTGGCGTCATCCTCCCCCCCATTATCGCCTAAGCGACGGACACGACGAAAAGGGAGGGGTGGGGGCGAAGAGGGACTTCTCATCTTCCCCGCAACCGGCAGCGGGTGCCCGTCTGTTTGGCAAGAAAGCAGGAAAACCGTCCACCTGCTGCTCCCCTGATGCGTGACCCTGGTTCTCACGCCTCTCCGAAGGAGCAGCTCCTCGCCTCCCACCTGCAGCGGCACAGGTGGAGGCGCCGTAAAGAGTAGCCTGGCCCCGTTCGCGTCCCTTCCAGTTGGGCGCCTCTTCTCGGAAGTCCGAAAGAAGCAACAAGGGTTTCCAGACGAGTCTCCGCTTGCGAGTCCGCTCGTTCTCTTCCTGAGGAGCGAAACTTACCCCGTGTCCTCCTAGCGGGGCTCGCGCACTTTCTCTCGGGCACACGGATTGGAAAACTACGCCAGCCTAGACGGGTTTCTCAGCCAAGTTAACTGTTGATAAAGGCTCTCCGTTTCTACCTACTCGAGGCCATCTGCCGCAGTTTCTCGTTCAGAAAAGGAAACGGGGGATCACAAGGGCAGGGTGGATTGAAATGATGTTTCACACATCCTTCTTGGCAGGCAAGAGATAAGTGAGAACTGGCTTTTTGTGAAGGCTGCTCTGTTCCTCCATGGAAAATCTTTTGGTAGGCAAAACAATGTCAAGACCCACTAAGGCTGGTGTGGAATAAGACATCTTAACATTTTATTTTATTGAGACTCTGTTTTTCGCGTTTTTAGGACCTTGGTTGCTTTTTTTTTGTTTTTAGATTTTATTATAGTTGATTGCCTTTTGCTAAGTACATTAAATAATGAAGAAAGCAGTTCCATTGCACATCTTACCGATCCTAATACACTTTGTATTGTGATTTCAGTAAAAGTAGATTTTATTAAATTATTTAGTATTTATTCATCTTATTGCTAGCAATCTTTTGTTTTTTTAAACTTTCAGAAATACAGTCATGGAAAAGGATCTGTCACATAGAATGCTCAACTTTGCTTGGATCCACTACATTCAATGTATATCTTTGTCATCTAACGTTCATCTTTGGGCTTCCCAAAATACTGATGCCCCCAAATCTTTTTCAAACTCGAAACAGATCTTCATAAATGTTTGTCTACTTTGCTTATGCCTCTACAGAATCTATTTATCTTGGATACAGACATAATTTTGATTTTCCAGCTTTGGCCACATGGATTGTGAAGTTAGTACATTTAATAATTTGACTTCCTCTCAATCATCAAGATCCAAAAATTAAAAGACTAAGATTTTCTATTATATAAATTATACTCTAGAATTTAACATACAAGAACAATCAAATTGTGGCAGCACTCAAGAGTTCATTCTCTGTTGTTCACAAGGATTTTCCAGTTGTTTGAGAAAATTACGTTGTCTTTCGTTATGTGCAGCAAACAAGCTGCATAAATTTAAAACTAAATGAGATATAGAATAACAACAAATTATGGCAGAGGATCAAAATGTTATATAAGCTCCTGAATTATGGTTTTTAATAGGACAAATTGTTCTGGAATCACCCTTCAACTGATACTAGTGGCAAAACTAGAATATAGGTCTGAGTGGCAGTAAAATATTCAAGTTCTCTAGTCTTATTCTATATTTCTTCTTACTAAAGTTACACTTCTGTTAATTTCCTCAATATTAAACTATTTTGCAATTAGATCTAAACTAGTATAGAGAAATCAAGTTCAGCTATTACATGGTAAGATCTGACTCTAAGATACATCCTTCTAACAGCTTTGATCTCAAATAATTAAATGTGAGAGCATTTTTGTCTAATAAAATAGACTTTATCTGAATTCATTAACAAGGTCAATTTATTAGTTAAGATGTATCAAACCAAAAGTAATGTTTAAACAATGTTAATTACCTTTTAACCAATTATATCTTATTTTCATCTCCAATTTTGCTGATCATTGAATAAATATTATTGATTGATTCATTCATTGGTAGTCAACAAATTAATAATTACCCAGAGAACTTTGCTAAAAGCAGCATTATTAAACAACAATAGCATGCTAACTATTACTTTAATAATTATCCCAAATTTTGTGATGACCATACAATACATTAAGTTATTTTTGTTTCTTTATATCTGCAAACATCTTTATATCTTGTTTCCTGCAAATTTGACATAAACTTGCATCACACTGCATTCTGACATAGTTCAAAAGAATTCCAATACAGCCTTCAAAGAAACAATCTTCATATGTTATCTTACATTTCCATCAGTTCCTAAACAATAATCATCCACATTAATATGGATAGAAAACAACAGCTGGGCTGTAGATAAACATTCTGTTTGGATGTAAATCTATAATACTATTAAAAATATCATATACTAGGTTATGATATCAACATAGATTGTTGTATATTCATCCTTTACAATAGTTCAGAACATTTTTTTAAAAGGAGTGAAAAAGGGAATCAGGCAGAGTTTGGTTTCATTTGTGCAAAAAAAAAAAAAGTCCTTACAATCTTATAATAGCTGCAGTAAGTTCTCTTTTTTCTGTCAAAAAGTTTCCTTTCTTTGCCTTCCTTTTGGATAATAGCTTGGCAAAAGTTACATGCCAATAATGAGATGGAACCAGATATTGTCCCATTTCTGAGGTCCCCCTGAAATTTCAAGCACATAAAAACAGCCAGACAGTCTTTATAGGAGTAAAGTGTAGTTTGTACTCTCAAACTACACTTTGTCAGCTGTTCTATTTGTTTTTCCTGTCTGTGATTAAATCACCTCCTGGGCAATTAATGATTCATTAAGTCAGAGTATGCAGTTTTATTTCATTTCTTTTCACAACTTCTTTCCTTCCAAATGAACCTCTTTTAGGAAGGTGTAATGCTGAGCTTACATATCTTCTATCCCTAAATCAGGCAAGCATATTGTGGGAACCCAGCTGCAGAGAGATTACCTTGCAGAAGCTATGGAACACCAATTACAAAAACACATTACATATATTTTAAACCTGGTTAACAAAAAAAAAAACTTTAGGAAGAAATTCTGATGGTTTGTCCGTTAATTTCAATAGAGTTCCAATCAAATTGATGGAGTTGGTTTTCTGGTCTGGCTTTTCTCCAAACCCTGAGTCCAGCCCTTGATGGGACCTCCAAGTCACTAGCTTCAATGTATGACACTTTCTATCTTTTCTTATACTTTACTTTTGCAGACAGATAGTGGGCTGATTTGAATTAAAGGAGATACTAAACAATCCACACATTACTTCTAACTCTTAGGAATGCAGTCTTGCTTCCTTTTATCTGAGCTAGTGCTCCTCTTTTAATTTAAATATGTTCTGTATAGGCAAAGAAAAATATCACCACAAAAAACTAAGGTTCTTAAAAATTAAAAAATTGTGTAGCAGTGCTGAATTGTTTGTACATTAATATGTGTATTGCATATATGTGTACTTTCCAATCACTCTGGATTCCTGCTTCGACTAGTCCCCTACATTTTCTTGGCAAAGTTAGCAAGAAATGATTTACCAGATTCTTCTTCCAAGAGCTGAAAGAGAACAACTGGCCCAAAGTCAACATAGCTGGCTTCATGTCTAAGGCAGAACTAGAATTTACAGTCTTGTAATTTCCAGCCTGGTGCTTTTAACTACAGTATTATACCAAATTGACTCACCACATAATGGATTATAGATGCATGGCATTTAATCAGAAACTGTTACTATTTGGTACACATAAGGAATTAACACTCTTTGCTGTTAGATGGAAAGGTTAATTCCAAGAATATGGCTTTGTGTTAGTATGTTCTTTGTCATTTAATCAAACATTTTTCTAATTTGATGCAAACAGCTTGGAGAGAAAAATTGGATAAATTACCCATAGCAGAAAAAAAGAAACAAAGCCAGTGGCTCCCTGATATCCATATCACATCCATTGTGGACTGAAGCAGAAACTAAATTAAAATTTAAAATGTCTTTACAGTACATTCAGAACCATTTTCTTCCATTCCAGTAGCCTATCATGTCTTCTTGTTTAATGTTTAAACCACCAATGTTAAACCAAAGAGTGGAATCAAATGGAATGCCACATGGCTTGGTCTGGCCATGTCCTATTCAACATTTTTATTAATGACTGGATGAAGAGGTTTACTAAAGTTGCAGATGACATAAAACTGGGTGAGCTGGCTAATACCATTGAAGACAAAAACATAATTCAAAATGAATTTGTAAGTTAGACAAGTGGACCAATATTAGACAATGAAGTTCAACAGACACAATTGCGAAGTTCTTCATTAGGAAAAAGAAACCAAGTGCATTGGTTTAGAATGAGGGCTATTTGATCTGGTTGTACTACAGTACTTGTGAAAAGAATCTTGAAATACAACAGTGAAACCCAGCTGCTAAAAAATAAATGCTATTTTAGGCTGTACCAGTAGAAGCACTATTTCCAAATCACAAAAACAGTTTCACTATTGATCAGATTTCACTTTAAGTTGTTTACCCAGTTTTAGATACTGGACCTAAAGAAGACTTTGGACAACCTGGAACAAGTTCAATGATAGATAATCAAGACATTGGAAATTAAGTCCTCTGAAGAGAGTGGGAAGTATTAGGAATACTTATCTTGAAAAAAGATAGTACTATAAACTTTAATAACATATTAAAATATATTATTTACTATCTCATAATATTTTCTCCAGTGAGGGGCAAATGAGAATGCTTTTCAAGTTCTAAAAGGGTGTCAGAAAATCCAGATGTTCTCTGTTCTCTGAAATCCAAAAGAGTTACGGTAAGCATTCTACCAATCATTAATGCTATGCAATGTTTTGGATTTAGTTCCAGAAAGATGTTTCAAAACATGTGACAGCACAAACATAAACTCAAAGCAATCACATCTTTTCTTGGAACGCACAGATACCTACAAACATTATGTCTATATGTAGCACAACCATCCCTTCCATGCAATTGGAATATGATTCTCTCCATGTCTTACATTTGTTTTGTTTTTAAACATCTTGAGTAAAATTATTAAATGACTAGATATTTTCATAAGTAAAGTTTAATATTTTATGATTTTGTTTCATTTCTGTTGAAGAACAGTTCCTAAATATTTCAAGTCATTTCTATAGTAACAAGATTGTTCTAGTCATCAAAGCCTATAATCAAAGGGCTTTTTTTTTACTGATTTGAGCAAAAAAAATCTAGAAGCGACAATGCACTGCTATTAAATGATTCCTTTTTGTTCTATGCCTGGACTTAAAACAAAATATAGAAAAAATAAACAGATTTGGTGCCCCTTGTTGCCCTTTAAAATTATCTAAAAGTGGAACAATTGTATACCATAAACGATTTAGATCTAGAACACCCAACAGACACATAAAAATAAATCACATGTAGTGCTTTGTGCTTTGGCATGGCATTCTTCAGGGTAGGAAGGACTAAGCTCATTGTATGAACTAACTATTCTTATTAGTAAACTATGATAGCTTAGTATAAGCCTATATCTTTGTTTCCTATGATCTCTGAAACCAAGTTCTCTTTCTGTTTCTCTCATTCTGCCATTTCCCTGAAAACAAGTGAATATATTTTATCAGTGGATAATTCCAGTTATTTTTAATTAGAAATCCTATCTGATCCATGATATAATTAAGTTCTCTATCCTACCTGTCACTTCTTTTTATATAATAATTTTATTGAAGTTTTTAATAAACTTAATAAAAATAATAAAAACTAAACTAGAAGAAAAAAGAAAAAGTAAAATGTGGGAAAGAAAAAGACCACAAAAACAATAATGAAGAAGTGGCTTTCAACCTTTAGCACGCTAAGCATAAGCTAATATTGTAACTATTTACATTTTTTAAAAGTTACAAGTAAATTAGACCTCTTCTCCCCATTTTTTAAATCTATACACAATCCAGATATCACTTTTTTCAAATCTAGTTCAGCAAAAGATCCATTAGGAATTACCAGAAATATTGAACAGTTTATCTCTTGTCAAATAGTCTAGGTTGATATTCCTTCTTTTTGCTCTGCTCAGTATCGATCTTTAAATCTTTCCTATTTCATTATATCTGATCTTTCATCACTCTGGCATCAAACTTTCACCAGCCTACTTTAAGTTCCATAAAGAGGCATCCACCTAGTTTTCTTGTTGTAACTGTTCCATATCCAGATTCTTTTCTTGATTTGTCTTTTGTATTCCCATTTTGATAATCTCAATTTTATTATCTTCCATGGCTTCAAACTCAATAAAGTTTGTGTAAGTTAAAAAACATTTAATCTCTATTTCTTCTAAGATATTAGTTATTAACATTTCAGGTCATATTTTAAAAACCAAAAATAAGTTATAACTGGATTAGTCATTTTTGCCTAGTTCTTTAGTTCCCTCTAGTGTTCGTTTGCAATTTTCATCAAGCCTCTGTTCCTAATACAAGTTTAGTTCTATTTCAGTCATTTGTCATGGGTGTATTATTTAATTATATACTAATTTTTCAAATCTTACAGCAAAATAACCAATATTACAAATCTTTCTGGTTTCCCAAACCATTTAAAACTTTGATAAATTTTGGGGGCTTTTTGCCAATTGTATATTATTTTAAATTCTTTTCTCTATTTAAAATTTCTTAAATCCAAAGAAGGTAAAACTCACCAAATGTGAAATTAAACTTGCTATTTTGAAGGTCGCATTAATTTAAGAGATTAAATTAAACATTTCTGAATGTGATCAGAAAGTGAGGAGGGCTCCTTATAAAAAGCTTCGCTGCTGCTGAGGCAGAAGACGTTGTCTTCCTTGTTTTGTGGTTCTCAAATCTGCAGGAGACGGTTGCTTTTATGGTCTCCTTAGAGTACTTATGAGCAACCTCCCCTCCTCCAGGGAGATTTGAAGGACTGGTCAACTCACCAGTCTTTTATCTTCACAGTGGTCATCATCTTCAATCAGCCATGACTCAAACCAGAAGTCCCCATTTTGTCACTTCCAACATACATTGTTTCTGTTTGCTGCATTTACTTGGAATGAATGTGAGCTTTCTCTTTTCTTTTGCCTTTTGCAGATCTTAAATAAGCATGTTGTTTGGCTATGATTGTCCAAATAGGCTATTTCTGCTTCCTGAATTATGTTTATTTATTTGAAGAATTATAAATAAAAATCCTGGACTACAGCTAACACCATTCTCAAAATTCTTGGTGGTAGAAATACAGCCATATCCACATACTAATCTATTTCTGTAAATTCTATGCAGGCATTCAAGTATACATTAGTCAAGGCAGGGGTCTACAATCTTGCATACCCTACATCTATTTTCATACTTTTATCTTGAGTTTATATATAATAAACTGTTCAGTTCAAAGTTCAAACGAAGTTTGAAGAATGCTCTTTTTTCTTTTCTTCCCTACACTAATTTTTCATAAATTATGTAGGAAGAATTACAAACAGAGTTGTCCTTGTGAAGGTATTTTCTGTATATTCACTGAGTCTTGTTTAAATGCCCAAAAAGGGCTATACTTTGTGAACTGCAATGTAATCTCTTGTATCTATGCATTGTCAGAGCTAGCAACTAAGCTCTTTTAATATACTGACCATAGAAACTGTTTTTAAAACAGCATACAATGTATAGCACTGTACTGCAGGTATGAAAATTCATAGTAAAATATAGATTTTATTATAACAATGTTGTTGTTATACTAATATAGATTCAGATATTGCCTAAGGTCACATTTCCTTGTTTTGTAAGTAAAATTGCAGGCAACCCATCTGGCTTCTAGAGTGTGGCCAAGTTCATTTTCATTCCAGCAATACTTTTTACTGAACATGAATTCACTAAATATGTATCTGACTATCCCTAGGATGGAATACAACAATAATTTCCATACAATTCCAGAGACACAATTTATTGTTTGGGTTCTATTTTTACCAAATAAATCTGAATCCTGAGAGTACTTCTTGGACTAGATATCCTCATGGATATTGATTGTAGCTTTAGACAAGTGAGTTCTTTATATGTAACATAATAGTTGATATTTGTAAAACAATATGAATTATTGTCTTCTGTTCTCTGGTAAGATACCTTCTAACTGTCTACATACCCATGTGCAGTGCTTTTTTTTTCTAAAAAAAAAAAAAGGTGCCGGAACTCACACGTCATACAACCTGCCTTGCCTACCCCACAAGGTTCCATCCAAAAAAGGTGTCAGAACCCCCGTTCTGGGCATTATATGAGAAAAAAAGCCCTGCCCATGTGGTATAGCTATGGCATTATTATTTTGTTTTAGGCCCAGTACTCTTCAACATCTTCATCAATGATTTGGATGGGGGGATAGATGAGGAACTCATCAAATTTGCAGATGACACCAAGCTGGCAGGAATAGCCAACGCTCTAGAAGATAGGCTTAAGATTCAGAAGGATCTTTGTGGGTTTTCATGCGCCCAGCGGTCTCCCATGGGTGTTGAAGAACAGACACGTACACGTGGTTTCCTCGGGATGGGAGCCTCGAACAAAGCTGAAGCATCCCTTTTATTGTGTTATCAGAAGGCGGGTTTATATGCACCTGGTGACCACCTTACACCAACCACATTTGTTATGACACAGCATATTAGCATATTACACGTGCTAACTTTGTTTTGCACACACTACTATACAGCTGTTACACACGGCACCAACAAAACACCAAAACACATTACTCCAATCTTTTTACTCTCGACTTCCTCATACCTTGGCCTACTGCAGCTGATGACTCAGCCTAACAGGCCAGATAACCCAATAATTCCAACATCTCCTACTTTTCTGTTTTATTTAAAATAAGGAGGTTGCGCTTTATAGGAAGTCATCCTCAGTGTCGCTTGGCAAAGTGAAGGCTGGTTTAGTTAGCAGGGGTTGCTGAACTGCAGTGATAGGTGTAGTTACTAAATTGACCTGTTGGTGGGTGACAGTTCCTGAAGATTACAGTTTATTGCAAAAAGATGGTTCTTCAGGAAATTGCAGAGGAGAGAGAAGGGCAGAGAGAGAGAGAGAGCACATGGGGGCATGATGGGGCTGACTCCTAGAGTTTGGGTGGGGTATGCAGATATTCTCTTTTGTCTTCTTGATTGCTCTGGCTTCAACTTTCTGATGGTGTTACATTTGCATTTGTATGCGCCTAGCTCTTGCTTGGGGCAGAGAGATAGATTTGGGGCCAGGTTTGGTTTTAAAAAGTCCTTTTGAGGAAAAATATATTTTTCTGCCCTTTTTAATATTTCCTTCTGGGGGGGCTAACTTCCATCAATATCCCCACTTTGTGCCTTAAGTGTGTAAATATATGACATTAAAATTGATCTGGTCAGGGAGACTTGGTAGGCAAGCTTTTAAACTGTTAAGCAAAAAAAGAAAAAAAAAGAAGACATTAATGGAGGCAGCAGAAAAAGATCCCTTTAGTGGCTCCCAAAAGGGGAGCTTGCACCCATAAAGTTCTAAAAGTCAGGGCAAAATTTTGTTAGGTGGAAAAGAAATTTATAGTATCCAATATTCTGTGCCAATCATTTTCAAATGTTGGATGTCACCTTTAGCTTCCAGTCAGGTTTGCATACCTCCCAAAATTCTTCACAGCCATGGTTTTCCTTAGTACATGACCACTGGCTGCACAATTTCAAGGGTTGTTTCCTGCCTTAGCTCTTAATTCAGTGCATCCAGGTTTGTAATGTCCAATATGCCAGTCTATTAAATTTTCTTTAAATTGCACATAATGAGTTCTAGGAATCCAAATCTGAGCTCAACAGTGCAAAATATTTAGGGCATAAGTTTGGGATTTTTCCTGTTGCTTCCTTAGTCAGGGCATATGAATTGCAAATCACCTGAGGGGGCCTAGTTCCCTCCCCCTTGGTATCTGTTGAAAGTTGGTCCCACAAAGCTTTGGTGCAATAGAGCAAAAATCAGCCTGGGGGGAACTTTACTAAAGGTAGGTGGAGGGGACTCAAGTATGATTCTGAATGGTGTGTGTGTGTGTGCACTTTTACAAAATAGTCAATACAAACATTCTGGATAAATTTTCCCTCCCGCAGATAGAAGTCCAAGATGTTCAGTACTTGTTCTGCCACTTATTCCTAAATGCCATCTCTCCATTAATACATTCAACTGGCTTGTTACAATACAAATGGGGCAAGAAAGAAAAGTTTACAATGAGTTTCCACCCTCCCCCCACAGTCTTAATTTTCTCTTCTGAGGCTTCACATGGCACCACCTTCCTTCTGCAGCTCTCACAGGCATCTGGGGAAATGGTAGGACTTGGGAAGATGTTCCACTTAGATTACATGGTGGCTTTTTAGTGGATGGCTGGATTCAGAACTCAATTCCATGGCTCAAATGGATGGAGGCAGCATCTGGGTCTGTGTGTTCTGCTTCCAAAGGCTTGGGAGAGGGTTTCAGGGCTAAAAGATACAAGAACAAGGTCTCCCCCCCCCTTTCTGGGTGGACTCTACCAGGAGAAGCAGACAAAAGGTATGGAGAACAAAGGACAGGAAAAGAATTGGAAGGGGGGTAGCTTGCAGGCAGTTTGAAAATGCTGAAAACTCCAAATAATTTTAAAAGCCTAATATTTTAAGGTGTGCAACTTGCCAAGGGTAGGAGAACATTTATTCTAAAATAGACCACATCGTTTTAGAGATTGAGAAATGCTTGTATATTTGGGATAAGAAAAGTTTCATAGTAGCATCACCAATAAGTGATAGGATATGAAAAGTAATTTTAAAAAATTATTTCCCCACACAAGCAGACTTGAGTTTCAAAAGGCTCTTGTAGATAGACACACATTTTTCAGGAAAAGGATAGATAAAACACATACAGTAAATGCAAGTGAAACTTTTCCAACAGATAAACTTAAAACAATCCCTCCTAGTAACTTAAGGCTATTCTTGAGAGTACACAGAGAGAAAGAGGAAAACAAACAAACAAATAAACAAACAAACAAACAAACACATTTCTTTTTCTTCACTCTGTTTGTTGGCCAGACAAACAGAGTGAGGTTTTTCCTTTTTGTGGCTTATTTTAAGCAGAATTTCTAGCAGACTTTAAAATTCTTTTTCCTTTGGATTTGAAACAGTTAACAGTCACAGTTTTATACATCCTGGTCATTCATGAAAATACTTTCCTAATTTAACCCACACAGACATTTTTAGGGATCCTCCTTCGGGCTATGCAGGGCAATTTAGATATACATATTTTAAGAGGAGGATCAAATCCCTTTTAGTGGGAAGCAGCAAATCTTTCCCATTGTTTTTCAAAACAATTATTGATGACTTGGTCAATTCCCTAAGTTCTGGGAGGTGCGCAACCTGAGGCTTAGAGAATCCTGTCCCCATACTCACGGTAATGTTTTGGGAGGGTGCTTTGTCTAGCTCTGACGACCGGCCCTGAGTTGCAGTAAGCTCTTCTGCTGAGTGAGTAAGAGGGTACCAAGAGACGTAATATTTTGGGAGGGTGCTTCGTCTATCCTGACGACTGGCTCTGAGTTGCAGTACCAAGAGACGTGCTCAGAAACTTGAATCACGTCGGGGTCACCAGTTGTGGGTTTTCACACGCCCAGCGGTCTCCCATGGGTGTTGAAGAACAGACACGTACACGTGGTTTCCTCGGGATGGGAGCCTCGAACAAAGCTGAAGCATCCCTTTTATTGTGTTATCAGAAGGCGGGTTTATATGCACCTGGTGACCACCTTACACCAACCACATTTGTTATGACACAGCATATTAGCATATTACACGTGCTAACTTTGTTTTGCACACGCTACTATACAGCTGTTACACACGGCACCAACAAAACACCAAAACACATTACTCCAATCTTTTTACTCTCGACTTCCTCATACCTTGGCCTACTGCAGCTGATGACTCAGCCTAACAGGCCAGATAACCCAATAATTCCAACAGATCTTGACAGACTTGAACACCGGGCACTATCTAACAAAATGAAATTCAATGGTGAAAAAAATAATTTAGGCAAGAAAAACCAAATGGACAGATACAGACTAGATGGTACCTGGTTCCAACAATTACAGACCTATCAGCCTGACCTCAATACCTGGGAAGATTCTGGAAAAGATAATCAAACAACGAATCAGCGAACACCTAGAGGCAAACAAAGTCATTACTAAAAGCCAACATGGGTTTGTCAAAAACAGATCATGCCAGACAAACCTTATTGCATTCTTTGACCAAGTGACAAAATTAGTGGAACAGAGGAATGCTGTGGATATAATTTACTTGGACTTCAGTAAGGCATTTGATAAAGTAGATCACAACCTACTACTCGATAAGATAGAAAAATATGGGTTACACAGCATCACCACAAGATGGATTCATAGCTGGCTGACGGGCCGTACTCAGCGTGTGGTCCTCAATGGAACCGCATCTACAGGGAGGGAAGTGTGTAGTGGGTGCCCCAGGGCTCTATTCTAGGCCCAGTGTTCTTCAACATCTTCATCAATGATTTGGATGAGGGGATAGATGGGGAACTCATCAAATTTACGGAAGACACCAAGCTGGCAGGAATAGCCAACACTGCAGAAGACAGGCTTAAGATACAGGAAGACCTGGACAGACTTGAACACTGGTGCTATCTAACAAAATGAAATTCAATGGTGAAAAAAGTAAGGTTCTACATTTAGGCAAGAAAAATCAAATGTACAGGTATAGTATAGCGGTACCCTGCTCAATAGTAACTGTGAGAGGGATCTCGGAGTCCTTGTCGTCGATCACTTAAATATGAGCCAGCAGTTGCCAAAAAAGCCAACAAAGATCTAGGCTGCATTAACAGAGGGAGAGAATCAAGATCACATGAAGTGTTAATACCATTTTATAATGCCTTGGTAAAGCCACACTTGGAATACTGCATCCAGTTTTGGTCACCATGATATAAAAAAGATGTTGAGACTCTATAAAGAGTGAAGAAAAGAGCAACAAAGATGATCAGGGGACCGGAGGCTAAAACATATAAACAATGGTTGCTGGAATTATGTCTAATTTAATGAAAAGAAAGAGTAGGAGTGACATGATAGCAGTGTTCCAATATCTCTGGGGTTGGCACAAAGAAGAGGGAGTCAAGCTATTTTCCAAAGCACCTGAAGGCAGGACAAGAAGTAATGGATGGAAACTAATCAAGGAGAGAAGCAACCTGGAAATAAGAAAAACAATTCCTGACAGTTAGAAGAGTTAATCAGTGGAATGACTTACCTCCAGAAGTTGTAGGTGCTCCAACACTGGAAGTTTTTAAGAAGAGATTGTCTGAAATGGTATAGGGTTTCCTGCCTAAGCAGGGGGCTGGACTAGAAGACCTTCAAGGTCATTTCCAGATTCTATTCTATTCTATTCTATTCTATTCTATTCTATTCTATTCTATTCTATTCTATTCTATTCTATTCTATTCACTAACGGTTGGAGGTTTGAATCCAATAGTACTGATTCTTCAACACTTCTTGGCCTAGTGACTGTAAGGGGACAGAGTAGTATTAATAGAGAGCTAAGAATTTACCTGAGCCCTTTTTTGACTGTCATTCTGCAATTTTGTTTCACAAGATTGATGATTCCACCACTTTCTGCTTTTCTTCCTAGAAATACACAGACGCACATAAAGCACATGCTCTTGGACTCTCCTCCTGGAGAGTCATTATGTAATTACCCTAAGTGCTAGGTTCTTCCTATTTTTATTATCCATTGCCTGTAAATAAATCACCTTCTGTTACAGTTATAAACGTTTCCGATTCCTGCTGCCAATAATGTTCATGTACACATCTAGAAATGTCAGTTTCCAGAGTTAGGAGGCATAAGCTTTTTCTTTCCACATAAGCATAAGCCATTTCTCTCTACTAGCACTATGTTTGCGTGGTTCTTTCCAGCCCTATCATCTGCCCAACTCCTCCTTTTGATACCAATTTTTCTGCAGGCCTCCACTAAAGCACTGGAAAGGTAAGCATAGCCCTCAACTTTATCTGTGGAAGAAAAGTGATTGTATTACTCATATACTAATTAAACTATATTCTGAAATGACCTCCACTGTTATGTTAGGGAAGTTATGTTTTTACACTATTCCATTTAACTACATTCTCAAATCTGCACTTACTTTTAGGTATTATAGCCTATTTTTTCTTTATTGCAGTGTACAAAAATAACGAGGTATACCAAATTGAGCTTGTGGCTTTAGACAGTTTCTCAATTTTTCACAGATTATTTTGTCAATTTCAATCATTTTCTCCCTATTCCTAGTGAAATAAGTGATCTGATTGTCCAACTATTAGTTTTAAATATTTCAGGATCATGAGAGTATATAGTGATGGCAGGATTTGCAATCCTCTCCCTTACACTATTTCTGCTTTGGTATCTTTCCATATCTTCATTTATTTCATATTATTTTTAATTCAATAGTGGATAAATGCTATAATGTGGAGCAATAATCAGGCATCCTAAGTGTAGGAGACACTGCTCCCCATTATTAGAGAGATAAATCTTGTTCAATATGAGATAGACCCAAAGTTACACTTAAGGAGTAACATTCCTCCACCTCCCCCCCCCTTTTTTTTCAGTTGTGGAACAACTGGCATTGAGTAAAGTTTGCTGTTGGAACCTGAAAGTTTGTGATAGGTTAAGCATTAGGAATATAGTTATAGAAGTTTTTAAGCTGACTGAGAACAGGTTGTTTTCTGTCATGAACATTTTCTTTTCTCCCACGTGTACTTCTATATGGTATAGCCTTTACAAAACCAAAACTCTCTAGTCTTCAGTGTGGAGTTTTCGTAGTGATGAAACCATTAACAACTGTGTTCTCATGATACCATCTTTGTAATTTAAATGATGTGCTAAATATTTTCTTCCCAAAATTTACACACATAGGCTTCTCTTTGGAGGTATGGGCCAGGCAGTTCCTTGGAACCAATGGAACAAATGCCTCTTCCATATACCATGTATTTTAGTTTGAAGCCTCTATTTTCTATTCCCCACAGAACATAAGGTTGAGTACATGGTACACTAAATTTTTACATGGCTTAACAGAAAAGGCATCCTCCCAGTGCCCTTCATCCATTTCACCATTCTCAGGGAGGAGCAAGTGGGACAGGCAGGTAGTAAGTCAGATATGTTTACTGCCAAGCCATATATGGCTAAGTGTGTCATTTGAAAAAGCCAGAGTATCACTGCTGTACTTTAGCATTAATCAAGCAATGTTTTACATTCTGGATTCTGTTTTTTAAACTTTTGATAGCTATATGTTCATCTGAACAGAAAATAAACTGCAAATAATTATTAAATTATTAAAAATAACAACTGGGTGAAGATTGAATGATTATTGAAAAAGTCAAAGTGTGAGGGCCACTCAGTGCAGGAAGTGAAACATCAGAGGATATTTTGGCAAAGGTTCCTAGAGGTCAAGAAAAAAAGTCTCTTTCTGTAGTACTTGGATGAAAATACATTATTGTTATCTTTCAAGTTTTTCCAAAAAGAAAAATTGTGATTTTAATATCCTAAAACATATAAAAAGGGAAAGAGAGATGACCCTGCCAATTACAGACCAATAAGTCCGCTAAATATAATCAGCAAACTCTATGCCAAACACCTTCAAGATAAATTAAAGGAATGGCTGGATCTTGAGAACTTGATTGCTGAAGAACGAGCCAGATTTAGAAAGTGGAGAGACACCATAGATCAGTGCTTAGTCCTTATTTATTTTATTTATTTATTTATTTATGAGACTTATATACCGCTTTAAGTGCAAGCACTCTCTAAGCGGTGTACACCAGTAAGCAATGGATATATATATTTACTATACTGACCCAAATTCAAAAGTGTTATATTTCAAATCCAGTCAGTTAACTCAAAAGAAACGATCTTATAACAAACAAATATATTTTAATGAGAAAGATTACTTGCGTTCACGTTGAGATTGGTGCTGCTGGGAATACATGTTTGTTCATCTTTCAGATCCTTTCCTTAGGTAAGAAGATTTTGCTCTTTATACCATCTTATAGGGAGACCTTCCATGGCCCATGCTTCTTACAGACAAAGAGATTCCCATGTGGCTTGTGTCCAGGAAGTCTCCCCAAGACCTTTGGAACTCCTCCCACTGACCCATCCACATACCTAGCATTTAACCCAATAACTGCCAGACCTTCCAACATAGAGCTGGGCCATAGAGCTATATGGGCCATAGAGCTATATGGGCCAGAACACTCCCCGCTTGGAAATTTATATTTCCACTATTAAAATAGTGAAAACGTAGCATCAAGGCATGCAATACTCATTGTGGTTAACTTGTGACTAAATAGGTAAAAACTTGGTATCAAACATGCATAACTATAAGGTAAACATAAAACATGCACAATTATGAAAAAGGCAAGTGTTACATCAAACAATGCATAAGACAATACATAATTTGAGGTTTAATCTTCTGGTTCAGTCTTCATCGGCGATGGACCAGTGTCTTTGAGTCACGACCTGACTCACGTGGCTTCATGATCTGGATCTCAGCTGGGTAAACTAGTTCATCAAGTGGGTGGGCCCGGTGCGCAGGAACCGTGGGCCAATAGTTCTGGTATGCAGCCTTGTCTCCCAATGAGACAAGGTCTTCTTCCTGAGAAGGAAACTGGAACCAAATCTGGAACAGAAAAAACTGGAACCCAAGCTTCTCTGGAATGAGGGGAACTGGATTCACAGGATACTCAGGAACTGAAAAACCTGGAAAGACATAAACAGCTGGATCTGGAAATTCAGGAACAGTTGGGGCTGAAGAATCAAGATCAGGAACATCAGGAAACTCAGGAACAGCTGGAAACTCAGGATCAGGAACATCTGGAAACTCAGGAACAGCCGGAGCTGAAGAATCAGGAACAACAGCTGGGACTGAAGGGTCAGGAACAGCAGCTGGAAGTGAAGAATCAGGAACAACAGCTTGAGCAGAAGACTCAGGATACTCAAGAACCGAAGGGTCTGGAGCCACCGGTGGAGTACTGAAGAGGACTGCTACTGTTGTTGTCAGGGTGAGGACTTCATGTGTGGGTGTCAGTGTATTTAATGACATGGAGTCCATGAAAGGCAGTAAGTCCTTGCAGGCTTCTACAAGGCTAATTCTTGGGGTGCTGAGACAAGTGATCAAGACGATCAAAACTATGCCTAACTTCAGTTGTCTGCGCTTAGACAGGGTTTTGAAGCGGATTGGTTGACGTTTACCGGGTGTCTGAGGTTGAGGGTTGGCACTTTGATCTGAAGCTGGAAGTGCATAATGTTTTGGTCTATGTGGCATCTGTCTATTTGGACAGGCCAAGAGCTGAAGACTTTCTAGCCAGATCAGTTCTGTTATCTGTGTGGCAAGGTTGGGCCACTTTACTTGGTTAACAAAGTTCTTATTTGTTGGCACATGTTGCCATTGTTCAGGGCTTAAGGATGTTTCAATCCTTTTCTCTCTGTTGTTTACATGGATGTAGAAGTGTCCACTTTGTTTGCAGATGTAGCTTGACATCACCTTGCTGTCTGCGTAGAAGGTGGTGGACTGTAGTTCAAGGCACAACGTCTTTGCTGTCAAGTTGGTCAGCTTTACAGCCAAAGTGGTGCCATATAGCTGTAACCTTGGTACGGTGTGGCCTTCTTGTATTGTTAGTCTCGCTTTTCCTAAGAAGACATCAAGACTGCAGCACTCCCCGCTGTAGACCCTGATGCATCTTATGGTTGCAAACAAGATAACATAAGTGTGGCTCTCCCCGCTGTAGAGTGAGACGTATCTTAAGGCTGCAGGCACCTTCGTAGGAACATCTAAGGAAGCGTACAACTCTTTCTTCTGCACTGGGGCAGGTGAGCTGGAGACATACATGCGCTGCACTTGCATGCTTTGGAGACATTTTGGGAGTATGCTCCATGACTCCCAGTCTTGGGGGCGCTGTTTGTCTTGTTTGTCCTTTATGGACAAAGCTAAATTGTAGTAAGTCTTGCTTGTCTGGAACACGGTTGCTTCCAAAACAGGTTTGGTTGTTACAAGCGTGCAGTGTTGTTCTAGGCGCGGTTGGAACACTGTTGCTACCAAAACAGGTTTGGTTGTCACAAGCATGCAGTGTTGTTCTAGGCGCGGTTGAAACACTGTTGCTACCAAAACAGGTGTGGTTGTCACAAGCGTGCAGTGTTGTTCTAGGCGCGGTTGGAACACTGTTGCTACCAAAACAGGTTTGGTTGTCACAAGCATGCAGTGTTGTAGGTGTGGTTTTATGGGGTTCAATGGGGTAATAACTGTGGAAAGATCTTGTGGCACTCCCCGCTGTGCAGTTGTTGCCATCAACAAACATGTATTCCCAGCAGCACCAATCTCAATGTGAACGCAAGTAATCTTTCTCATTAAAATATATTTGTTTGTTATAAGATCGTTTCTTTTGAGTTAACTATCTGACTGGATTTGAAATATAACACTTTTGAATTTGGGTCAGTATAGTAAGAAGATTTTGCTCTTTATACCATCTTATAAGGAGACCTTCCATGGCCCATGCTTCTTACAAAGAGATTCCCATGTGGCTTGTGTCCAGGAAGTCTCCCCAAGACCTTTGGAACTCCTCCCACTGACCCATCCACATACCTAGCATTTAACCCAATAACTGCCAGACCTTCCAACATAGAGCTGGGCCATAGAGCTATATGGGCCATAGAGCTATATGGGCCAGAACATTTACATTGCCCCCAACAATCTGGGTCCTCATTTTACCTACCTCGGAAGGATGGAAGGCTGAGTCAACCTTGAGCCGGTGAGATTTGAACCGCTGACCTGCTGAACACAGTCAGCAGGGGATTCGATCAGGAAGCATTGATCATTCGGAAAATATTTATCTCCAGTGACTGCTTAAGGATGAGCAGGCAGTGATCATTGCACAGGTGGCTAGATTCTGTGCAGCAGTATTGGGGATTCGCCAGAAACATAAATAAACATTTTAGGTCTTTTTAATAATCTTTTATAATTAATTTTATTACGTGTTTTTATCCAGTTTTAGACTATACTCAATGTATTTTTATTGTCAGGTCAGTTTGATTCAGTTTTTCTGAAGGTAGCTAGTTTTTGTTATACTGTCTGTAAAACCAGGCAGACCTTGGTCACCCATTGATTACATCATTAATTATAATATATTGCTATGTTTTCTTGTGCTGGTTCTGTTTAGTTTTGTTTATTTGAATGTTTAATTTATGTGTTGGCCTTTGGCTGTAATAATAAATTGATTGATTGAAAACATATTAATATTTCACTATTACAAAATCAAAGCATTGTTTTATTTTCTTATAATTTTTTTTCAATATAATTTCTTAGGCAAGCTTAATATTAAAAGGCATGCTATGATTTTAATAGTACTCTAAGCTATGGATACTAGGTATTTCTGTACAAAGCCACTAGGTGTCATAATTTTTAATCGTTCATTCCACAATGATAAGTTTTAACCATCAACTCTGGACAATTAATACCTCACTTAAATTCAGTGAAATAAATTATAAATATACAAGACTGACTATTATCATTTTTTTCAATTTTTTTCCTTCTTTGCTCATATAACATTACCAACTTTTGCTTGCTTAATCATTTATAAATTTGATAAATTAAATTAATGGATTAGTATCACATTAATAA
This sequence comes from Crotalus tigris, assembly GCF_016545835.1. NCBI lineage: Eukaryota > Metazoa > Chordata > Lepidosauria > Squamata > Viperidae > Crotalus > Crotalus tigris. Next base: position 3,120,002 of record NW_024096622.1, on the reverse strand, counting down.
ATTATTATTTATTAGTATACTTGGCAGACTCATACAACACAGAACTAAAACAACAGAGGATGGTTTCATTTAATATTTAAGCTGCTATAAAGCAGATCATATCTTACTTAAATGCACTATGTTATATAAATACCTTCTTGAAAGGAAAATGAATTAAAAGGATTAACTAAAGTTGTTCTTGCCTTCATGCTTCCTAGCTATTTTTTTTCATATTTGACATATTAAGTTAAAACAGTAAACATATATGTACATGACACCATTCTACCCTCCATGTACTGGATTTTAACTAAACAATGAGATATGATGCTATCAGAATTCAAAATACCCATCATTGGGTAAATGGTGGGATCTAGTGGAGTGCATGAAAGTAAAAATAAAAATGAATAAATGATGTGGGATGAAAATGAAGTTCAGAATGCTAGAAGGAATATCTTAAAGATTTGGGGATATTGAAGAATGGAATTGAAATAAATGTGATAAATGTTAGTATCCAAGAAAAGACTGATAGAAATACTCATAAATACTACCAGAATATGGAAAAAATGATAAGGCTGTAGGGAAGTGGGTGTAAGTGATCTTTAAGCATTAATATATGGATGCGAATTGCTTATTGGTATGGTTGTTGAACTTGTTTAACAGGTTTGTGAAGACTGCATATCTGTCCAGAACTGTGATTGAAAGGATACAAAACATGACAAAGAACAAAATGTGCAAGTTTCTACCAAGCAAAGACATGCAATCTATTCTCTTTGGCAGACATGAGAAATGTATTAAAATGAAAAAGAAAGCTAATTACATGTTCATTGATTCAGAAAAAGGATATGACAAAATGAATAATTTTGAATTATAGAATGTTTTACATGAATATGGAGTTGAGGAATGTGGTAAAGATTATGTAGGGATGAAAGTCAAGCATATATGAGAGTAAATGGAAGATAGGACAATTTTGTATGATGTGCCTTTCGTTGTTAAATGATGTATAAAACATTAAATGAATGTTGATTGGGAAATACATGTATATGAACTTTTGTATGCAGATGATTCTATGTTGTTGACTGAGAAGAGAAGCAGAATATTGGCTGTGAATTTTGGAGAAATTGTTTTATTTTATTGTTTTATTTATTGTTTTATTTTATTTATCAAATTTGGACACTGCCCATATCACTAGCTAAGTCAGTGGTTCTCAACCTTTCTAATGCCGCGACCCCAAAATACAAGTCCCCATGTTGTGGTGACCCCCAACCACTTATACATCACCGGGTGCCAGGGGTGTGGCCAAAGAAAAGGGGGAAAAAATGGTGGACAGCCTTGTTTGGCGACCCCCGTGAAATGGTCGTTCGACCCCAAATGGGGTCCCGACCCACAGGTTGAGAACCACTGAGTTAAGTGATTCTGTAATCACAAACCATTAAAATATATAAAAGAAACAGAATTTTAAAAAACAGAATTAAAGTGTGAAATAAAATAAGAAAAGAATTTAACAGGCAAGTTACAAGATAAAGGGAGCACCTCAAGTCACCAACCAACCCCAGGGTTATGTGCTACTCTTCAATCCCATGGCAGTTGCCAAAGCTAGGTCTTCATGTTCTTCCAAAAGGCCAAAGAGTGGGGGCCAACTTCACCTCTGGGGGCAAAATATTCCATAGGGCGGGAGCAACATCAGAGAAGGCTCTTTTCTTAGACCCTGCCAGACAAAATTTTTAACTGACAAGGTCCATAACATATCCTCTCTCCCTGACGGGGTGAGACAGGTTGATGTAATTGGGACAAGACAGTTCCTCGAGTAACCTAGCTGTGAAGGGTTTTAAAGATAATACCCAACATCCTGAATTTAACACAGAAGCAAACTGAGACCCAGTGCAACTCATACAGCAGAGATGTTACATGCATGGTCCTCAGAGCACTCAAACCTGCTTATATGGCCACATTCTGAAGCTTCTGGATACTCTTCAAAGGTAGCCCCATGTAGACCACATTGCACAATCCATATGGTTGATGACCAGGGCATGAGTGACTTTAGAGGAAGGCCTCTTGAACCAGGAAAGGGCACAACTGCACACAACACAAAATTGTGTTCTAAGATCTCACGCAAGTTCCAATTATCAATCATTTAGGCCCAGCAAAAGAAATTTATTCTCCTGTATTCTTGAATAAGGCCTTGCTCAGAACTTAATTTATTCTTCATATTGCCCTGTGTTTTGGATCCAATTATATATTTTCTCATGCTTGGCTTGAGCCTGTCCTTCAAACTCAGAATTCTATATGTTGGAAAAGTCCAAATCTTTGTTTTTGCCAAATTATGTTACTTAACCCAGCATATAACATATAGGAAGTAATGTATAGCAACCAAACATTGACGTAAATAGCATCTGATTGGTTATATTTTTGTTTTTCCATATTTTATCCTTTAAATTCCTAATATTGTTATCTGAACAAAAATATTACAAGTATTAAAACTTTCGAAAGCCTAGGACAATAGGTTTTGCTTACTGTTCAAAATATTTAATTATTCGGACCAGGTTAGTCTCCTATAAAGAGCAACGTTATTCTCACAGAGAATTCCCATAATGTTTAATAAACCAAAAGAATATACTAGTATATGAACTTTTGCAAATGTTGTTTTTAGTTTCAGAAAAAAAATTGTTCATATCAACAGTCCCTAAATAAAGATTATCTGTCTTCATCAGTGTCCATTTAACAAGGTTTACATTAATTGAAAATATTTACAAAGTTACCTTTCAATTTTCATATTGTTGTTGTTGCTGTTATTGTTAATTGCGAAGTTGTGTCCGACCCATCACGACCCCATGGACAATGTTCCTCCAGGTCTTCCTGTCCTCTACCATCTTCTGGAGTCCATTTAAGTTCACACCTACTGCTTCAGTGACTCCATCCAGCCATCTCATTCTCTGTCGTCCCTTCTTCTATTGCCCTCAATCTTTCCCAGCATTAGGCCCTTCTCCAGTGAGTCCTTCCTTCTCATTAGGTGGCCAAAGTATTTGAGTTTCAACTTCAGGATCTGGCCTTCTAAAGAGCAGTCGGGTTGATCTCTTCTAGGACTGACCGGTTTGAACGCCTTGCAGTCCAAGGGACTCGCAGGAGTCTTCTCCAGCACCATAGTTCAAAGGCCTCAATTCTTTGGCGCTCAGTCTTTCTTATGGTCCAACTTTCACAGCCATACATTGCAACTGGGAAAACCATGGCCTGGACTATACGCACTTTTGTTGGCAGGGTGATTTTCATATAAATGTAGATAATTTTCATATAAATGTAGATAAATACAATTAGTTACTTTATGGAAGCTTTCATAGAAAAATATTAATTTTATTACATATGAACAGGTGAGATAATGCTATTACCATTCTGTGCATAATTGTATCTCATGCATATTCAACGTAAGAACATGATTTTTAAAAAAAAGATGGTCAGTGAATGATGAAATCTGGTTAAAGGAGGGTATCATCCTTCTCAGCAGTTTCTTTTTCTAATCTGTTTCTGACTCATCTACATATAATTTCTATGCCTTCTTGCATCTTCCTTTCTTTTCACTAGTACATCACAAATATTTTTAATGAAAGAAGAACAATATAATGGTTAAAAATACGGATAGTCCTTGAGTTATGACTGTAATGGAGCAGTTGCATTTTATCAAGTTTTTTATGGCAGTCTTTAAAGATGTAATAGTAATAGTAATAGTAGTAAAGTTGGAAGGGACCTTGGAGGTCATCTAGTCCAACCCCCTGCTCGGGCAGGAAACCCTACACCATTTCGGACAAATGGCTGTCCAGTCTCTTCTTAAAAACTTCCAGTGTTGGAGCATTTACTGCTTCTGGAGGCAAGCTGTTCCACTGATTAATTGTTCTCACTGTCAGGAAGTTTCTCCTTAGTTCTAGGTTGCTTCTCTCCTTGATTAGTTTCCACCCGTTGCTTCTTGTCCTGCCTTCAGGTGCTTTGGAAAATAGCTTAATTCCCTCTTCTTTATGGCAGCCCCTGAGATATTGGAATACTGCTATCATGTCCCCCCTTGTCCTTCGCTTCGTTAAACTAGACATACCCAATTCTCGCAACCGTTCCTTATATGTTTTAGCCTCCAGTCCCCTAATCATCTTTGTTGCTCTTCTCTGTACTCTTTCTAGAGTCTCACATCTTTTTTACATCGTGGTGACCAAAACTGGATGCAGTATTCCAAGTGTGGCCTTACCAAGGCATTGAAGAGTGGTATTAATACTTCACGTGATCTTGATTCTATCCCTCTGTTAATGCAGCCTAGCACTGTGTTGGCCTGTTTGGCAGCTGCCGCACACTGCTGGCTCATATTTAAGTGATTGTCTACTAGGACTCCGAGGTCCCTCTCACAGTTACTACTATTGAGCATGGTGCCACCTATGCTGTACTTGTGCATTTGGTTTTTCTTGCCTAAATGTAGAAAAATGTGGTGGTCCTTAAGCAGACGCTTAAGCAAACCCATTGTTTGCTTTGGTGTGGCTTTGCCAAAAACCAGAGATAAATGCTGTTTTAAGGCCATCTCCACTTCTCTCATACATGCATTCATACATTTACACTCATGGGCATTCAGGCTGGCACTGCAGCTGCCTTTGACAACTGAGCCACACCCTGGAGTTTTCAAGCAAATGCTGGTGTCCAGAGGCACCCTCACCCCACCAAGGCCCTTAGCTTACAAAAACAAATGCTAAGACTGAGTGGGAAAGAGAGGAAAGATGGGGAAGCGAAGGTGCTCTCTAAAGATTGACAGCTATTACAAGCAGACAAGGGGACTATCATTCAACTGCCAGAATCACAAACTATGGCGACCAGCATATCCTGATGGGAGTTCTACCTGGAGCTTGGAGTTTTGCCAAGAGATTGGAAGCAACTGGAAGAAGAGCAACCATACTGAGACTGTATCTCATCCTAACTAGTGTAAGAACATTTGGAGAAAGACAAAAGTTGTGTATAGACTTTGAGACTTGTTTGAACTGAATATTGAAATATTGAGTATAAAGGATTGAGTATTAAAAACATATTTATGTAGTAACATCACCTTGCCAAATCTAAAAGGGTGGAGTTGACCTAGAACAATAGCTTGTTGCTAGTTTAGTTGTGTGCTGCAATAAAGCATTGTGTACAGATTTGCTATGTTGTGATGTGTCCAGTCCTTGGAAAGCAAAGAACTTTACACAATGCAGTCCCCTTATTAAATCTTAGGGGAAAAAGGAAATGAAAGGAAAGGAAGTTCCAACTGTATGAATAAGATTGTGAGAAAGAGGAGGAGAGAGGGAATATGTGTGCATGGACAGCAGGTCTATGAGAAAAGAGGGGAAGAATGCTGTCCATTCTTTGCTTCTGGTTTAGAAGATAAATAGCATTTATCCATTAGTCTTAAATCCAGGACAACACCTTGAACATGTGCTTTTTTTCCCCTTGCTTCTTCATATGCAAACTAGTTCCTAATCTAGCCACTTCGTAGACCCAGTTACAATATGTAATGGCCAAGAGAAAGTTCCTTTCATTGATTTTCATGGTGTTATTTCAACTTATAGCCATTTGTGAATTTAATTTAATGTTTTATTTTTTTATTTTTTTTATTAGATCTCTTTTTAAATATTGGAGATACTTGGAGATTAGATTAGATGAAATGTCTTCTTTACGAAGCTGAAAAAATGTAGTTATTCAAAACCAGATGTTCTAAATACATAAAGAGAGTGCAAGGAAGCATTATAATACCAGACAAACAAGTCGTTATAATTGAACTTAATTGATGCTTTTAGACGATGCAGCATTACAACTAGTTTACATATCATACCAAAGAATTAGAATATACCTTTCAAATATATTTTAACAATATTTTTCTAAGTCCTAGCTGAACATAATTGAAATTAGCTTTCAAAATAAAACTTAACAGTAAATTTGTGACTTCACTGATTGATCTGTAATATTTTGTGATTCAAATAAAAAAATGAAAATATAAAACCTATGAACCTGCCTGATGATTATGCACCATCAAGTCAATGTCTTAGTGACCACCTAGACATATTTTCTCCAGGATAATCTGTCCCAACCTAGACCTTCAGATCTTTCAATAGTGCACTATATCTGAATCCATCCATTTTGCTGGTGGTCTTTTCTTTCTGCTTCCACCTTTGTCAGTTTTATAGACTTCTCAAGGGAGCCGTTTGATAATTTGAATATGGTCATTTGTGCCTTGAATGAGAATATTGATTTGTTCTACATGAATTTGTTCTTTTCTTGTCTAGCCATGAGCAGGGAGTTGGATTAGAATATCTTCTAGTCCCTTCCAACTCTCTTATTCCGTTATTATCAGGAATCTTCTCCAAAATCAAAGTTGAAAGAATAAATACTCTTCCTATCCTGCTTCTTCAAGTCCATATTTCGTTTCCAAAAAATTGTTACAGGGAATACTGTTACCTACATAACACTGATTTGCAGGACTGAAGAGAAAATGCTGTCTAGAAAGCTAAAATGTCCCGAACTCTTTTAGTGATGTGGTACAAATATAGTGCAATGTGATTAGTGATACACATAGCAACTCTCTAAATATAGTTTAATTTGTGCTTATGATATCAATGACATAACTCACAATCTCTTATCTTATAGTAGAACAAAAGTAATGTGATACCTACTATCTTGCTAATATTAAATAAACATCAAATTAAAAAAAATAATGTAGCACAAATAATCAATTAAATAGAAAGCTACTTTGGTGAGGATTAATGACGTATCCAACAATAAATGGAACATTTTTTAAAATAGTAATGGACACACTATTCGTTGTATATCTGCCTATCTGCCTATATATTATTATATATTATTATGATTAAAATACACATAAAGCTCAATGTATCAGCCAATGTGATACAAGACATAGTCTTATATTTACAGTGTTTCAAATCTGAAGACAAATCTTTTTTATGATGTAGACAACACATGATGGCTGCGATTGCTACCCACAATAATAGATTGGTGGAAGTGAGAAAGACAACTGCACTCCATTGAGATTGAAAGCATTATTTAAGTGTGTGTGCCTTTGAGTCAGTTTTTGACTCTTGGCAACTGCCTGGACTAGTCCCTGAAGTTCTATTATTTAAGGAGACTGCAAGTAATCATATTTTATAAAGTGGGATTAGACCAGTGATGGCAAACCTTTTAGAGACTGAGTGCCCAAACTGCAAACCAAACCCCACTTATTTATCGTTGGGTGCCAGATGGGCGTGGCCCACTAGGTGGGCGTGGCCCACTACTGGGTGAGCGTGGTTGGCATGGGTGTGGCCTACTGGGTGGGCATGGCCATCTCACTGTCACTCACATAGGGGGCACTTGTGCGGGCCTGGGCAGGACTGGGCCAGATCTGAGAGTCTCCGGCGGAGGGGTGGGTGGGATTGGGGCAAGCGCCGGGGGATGGTCCATTGGAGGAGCATCACTGCACCTCAGGCAATGCAGGGGACCCATGGACAGTGGCACGGACTGCCTGGAGCCCTGGGCAGCGGAGGTCAAGCACCCAGCCTGGCCCTTGAGCTCCCACGGCACCAGGACCCCACAGTCCTGCCTAACCTAGCCGCATTTCCCTGAGGGGGTGTCCAACTGCATGGTGAGTGCAGAAGGGCAAATTGCATGGGTCAGAGGGAAGTCCATTCCCTCTCCATGTGAGGAGACCTGGCTTTGTAACCAAAGCATCCTCAGCAATAGAATGGGAGACCACCAGGGGATGGCAAAAGGGCCACAGGGGTGCTGGTGGCCAAGTGCTAAGGCAGGACTTTCCTCAGGCCCTCCCTCTCATTCCAATCTCTCTGCCTCCCTCCCCCCTCCTTCCTTCCTCCCTCCCCTCTTCCCTGCCTCCCTCCTTTTCATTCCCATCTCCTTTCTTCCTCTCTCCCTCCCTCCTTCCTCTATCTCTCTTTCTCCCCCTTTCTCCAAAGTCCAAACACGCGTGTGCTACTTTCCTCGCTCACCCTGTTCATGCTGCGCATGCCCACAGAAAAGGCTCTGTGATAGAGGATTAAACAGCTGGGTGATTTTGGGCCAGTCATTCTCTCTCAGCCCAATCCACCTCCCAGGTGTGTTGTGAGGAAAATAGGAGGACAAAGGTATGTTGGATATGTTTGTTGCCTTGAGCTATTTATAAAAATATTATAGGCCAGATATCAATAAAAATAAAATTAATTCATTAAATAAATACTGGATTTCAGGACCTGTACTGATTTTCTAGACACGTAGGGAAACCAATCCAAAGTAAGCAGCAGGTTGCCTAGAAGAAGACTCCACTTTGCAAAAGATAAGAGAGATAGAGAGGGGGGGGGAGAGAGAGGGAGAGAGAGTTTCATTCTGTGTTTCACAGCCTCATGAGTTTAATGAGATTTATTCCTAGATATAGATGTGCAGGACTGGTGTCTTAAAAATAGCTGCCCTCTCGGCGCACACAGATTGAAATGTTGGGTAGCGTTGGATAGATTAGATTTTTCCTTGTTGCAAAGGATGGCTTCAAGCAGGGATGATGCAAGCAGCCCAATAATTTTCCTCCCTTTCTCTTTTTTTGAAAGCATAACCAGCCTTTTAATGCTGGGAAAGATTGAGGGCAATAGAAGAAGGGGACGACAGAGAATGAGATGGCTGGATGGAGTCACTGAAGCAGTAGGTGTGAATTTAAATGGACTCCAGAAGATGGTACAGGAAGACCTGGAGGAACGTTGTCCATGGGGTCGCGATGGGTCGGACACGACTTCGCAATTAACAACAACAACAAACCAGCCTTTTATATTAAGACTCTGCTCGCCTTCCCAAACTCCAAACTCACGCATCCTACTTTCCTCGCTCACTTTCCCAAACTCCAAACTGGAGTAGGAGGAGGGAAATAGGACGCGTGTGCAAGTTTGGAGTTCGGGAAGGCGAGCGTAGGACGCGCAAATTTGGAGTTTGAGAAGGCAAGCTAATGTTAGAAGTAAGTCTTCATCCTGGTTCATCCAAGCCAGAAATAAATAAGCAAACATGGCGACTGCTTTGGGAAGAAGGTTACAGTTTATTGCAGAAAGATGGTTCTTCAGGAAAGAACAGAGGAGAGAAGAAGAGAGAGATTGAGCACATGGGCAGTAGGTTTTATACCCCCCTAGCCTTTTGTTTGGAATAGTTTCCTGTTCCTGTGGCATGAATCTTGAGGCTGTTTCTGAGTGTTTGTCTAGGCCTTGATATCTGTGGTTTAATTCTATTATCATATCCTGCTTCCCAGGTGATGGGGCTGACTCCTAGAGTTTGGGTGGGGTATGCAGATCTTCTCTTTTGTCTTCTTGATTGCTCTGGCTCCAACTTTCTGATGGTTTTACATCTGCATTTTTATGGGCCTAGCTCTTGCTTGGGGCAGAGAGATAGATTTGGGGCCAGGTTTGGTTTTAAAAAGTCCTTTTGAGGAAAAATATATATTTCTGCCCTTTTTAATATTTCTTTCTCTGGGCTAACTTCCCTCACTAGGAAAGTAGGACACGCAAGTTTGGAGTTTGGGAAGACGAGCCTAGGATGCGTCTCCAAACATGATAGTAAAGGGGGTGGGGGAAGAAATGATTAATAAGGGGGTGGGGTGCGTGTGTGTGTGTGAGAGAGAGAGAAAGAGAAAGAGAAAGAGATCCCCTTTCTGTAAGTTTGCTTACTTTGCAATGCTTTCCTTTCCTGATACTTTTGCTTCCCTGCTGGCTCAATCTTTCTTTCTCTCTGCTGCTTCTGCCGCCCAGATCTAGGGCTGTACAGCAATTTTGCTCCCCCCCCCCGGCCGATCTGGGCAGCAGAAGTGTTTTCAAAGTCTCTGGAACTCACATCCATGGCCATGGAGTGATTGTATGATGCTTCAGCGGCTCGATGCGGGCGCCGGAGACCTGGAAAATGCGGCAGGGGGAGAAAGTAGCAGTGCAATCTGCACGGTGGGTGGGGGGAAACGGCGGCGATCCAGGCAACAGAGGCCTTTTCCCACCATCCAGCCCAGGCTCTCAATGCAGAGAAAGAGAGCCGAGAGCGCAGACGCACATGGAGAGACGGAAGGGAGCGGTCTGGCCCTGCCTCCCTCCAGGGTGATTGCATGCGTGCCCATATGGACGGCTCTGCGTGCCGCCTGTGGCACACGTGCCATAGGTTCGCCACCACTGGATTAGATAAAGCGCAGTGAATAACACATATATCTTATAAAAATGTATTGGAATTTTTGCTGAAGAGAAATAATATAATCCCATTTTAAAACCTTTTTGATATTTAGTTTTATTATGTGAAAAAAACAATAGGAAGAAACATAAGGAAAGACAACAGAAAAAATATTGTGATTGTAGGTTTATCAATGAATACCACAAATATTCATTTTTCCCAAAAAAATAAGTGCATCTCCTGCCACAAACATTTTGCTCATCCTGGCTAAATACCCAGTTTTCTAGGTTCCATGTTTCTATATTTTATGTTTCTATGATGATAGGGTATGCACTATATTCTAAGCTAAAATTAAGCAACCAGGCTTCTGCCTTAATATGATAAGTGAACCAGACAGGCTAACTTTAGCTATATCTTGTTTAGGCACAGGAATTTCTTCACCAGTGGTAGGTTCCACTTTGTGAGATCAATCCAGATTAGACCAATCCCAATGTCTATTTGGGAAGCTGAATCAGTTTATTTCTGACTCTGCTCTACTTTCCTAGAAAATGCTGTAGACAGTCAATTTCTGTCTTGGTGATCATCCTTGCCTTGTGTCACCTTCTGGAGCTTAAGTCACTTATTAGTGCCTCTTTCTCCCCCACCTCACCCCACCCCCAGGATTTCAGCATTATATTTCTATCTTAATATTGGTTAGAACTGATTATATGCTGATAGACCCAAACACACATCCCAAAGCCATTGCGGTAATTTCAACATTGCATACAGTTATACAGGAATTAGCAGATGATAAAATTGCTGATATACTATTCTTTTACCTTCACAACTTAGCTAGGCTCTTAAACATAGAAAAATGATAGCAAAGCAGCTGGGAAGCCTTTGGAAAAGATAAACTTTTACTGGTTTTTGTTATAAATAAAAACTTTCTTTGCATAACTTCTCATTGTAGCCCTTCTCAGCCACCAAATTTATGCAAATACATATACTGGAAAGCATGAGAGAGGAGAGTCGTAGTCCTGTTTTGTTTCCCCCTTTTTTATGGGATAGAAGTGACACTGGAGCAGGAGACTGATTAGATTAATTTCTTTTCATGTAGTTTCAAACTGCTTTGTAGGGAATTAAAGTGTGGAAATGCTGGTGATGTGGCAGTGCTTGTAGTCTTTTGGAAATTAGTACAACTAAGGATTACACAAGAATTTAAAGGCATTTTGTCACTGTTTCTTTTTTCTTCTTTCTTAACAGATTATTTCTGGTATCGAGAAAGAATGGGAATGTGGTAGGAAAATACAAAAGAGTTACAAAGAGGAGACATTATTGTCTACACATTCTGTATAATTCTGAACTTTTAGCTAGGCATGGTATTTCAAGCATCATTTAGCAGCACACACAGCAGAAGACATTTACTATATATTCTGTGGAATTTACATATTTTATATTCTTATTTTTCACTCAATAAACAGTCAGCAAATCATTAATACTTTGTCAGAGAGGACATGTTTTGTATGGAGAATGATTATGAACTGAATAATGCCTGGAATTATAATAATATCTAATTATTCTTTCTTGTGTACACTATTATATCACATATGAAATTGTTTAAGATTTTACTACATTTTCCAGGCATAATGGTACTTTTAAAAATATAAACAAATTAATAAAGAAGCTATCAATGGCAACTTATCATATATGATTAATCATTATATGTCAAGTATTGGAAACTGTATGCCTCTCAATACTAGTTGTAAGGAAATACATAAGAGGCTGTACATATACTCATGGTCTACTGTAAACTTCCAAAGGCATTCAGTCAATCTCAGCAAGGAAAGAATGCTAGATAGACCACAGATTCTTCCAGACGGGTACAAATCCAATAATGGGTGACCACAATATATCTGATTGTGATTATTACTGAATTATTCCTGTATTCATGGTGTTCTATTCACTGATGACGAAATAACATTTTAAGCAGAAATGGCCCCTATGGAAGCTATAGCATATGACTACATTGTATTTTAAGGAGTGGTCTGTGTTCCCATTGGTGGTTGGTTATCAGACCTGTATTGCAAAAAACTGGAATGATCCTAATTTTTATAACTGTATTATAAGGGATGCTTAGTTTGATGTTTTTTCCCAGGCCCTCCTATAACTTTACTATGGTGGTATGATGGCATGGGACTAACATAAAGAGTAGTATTTAAATCAGCCTAAGGAGCTTGAAAGGCAAATGAGGTTTTGTCACATAAATGCTAGCAATTTTCTCCCTGTGTATGTTTGTGTTTAAGAAGGGATGTATTTTTAGGTGCAATACTCAGGAACAGGATGATATTCTGAGCAATTGGCAGTTAAGTGAGTACTGATTGGCTCATGATTCTCTGTGTTCAGTTACAGGCCTGAAAAGGCAAGTACTAACTGGCTTTAATTTTTAGAGTGCTCTGTATACTTAAAAAGGATAAACATTCCCATGCTCTAAGCCTCTGTGTCTACAATCAAACCAACCTGGATCAACCTAGCTTGAAATGGAATCAGAGAACTTGGAAGACAGAAAGGCTGTTCCTGAGTACCATAATATGATCTAGCACTGCTTGTCCTACTGTAGTTGACAGGACAAATTGAGCAAATCAACCTGATGAATAAAAACATACATGCAGTTTCTTATTCCTCACTGTGATTAAAAAGCATACCTTAGGCTAATTGTGTTAAGTAAATCTAGAATGGCTGCCATCTATTAATTTATTGAATTTATATTCTATCTTTCCTCTAGGACTCAAGGCCAAATGTTCCACAACTGGCTTTTGAATTTACACAAGGTAATAAGTGTTAAGTAAGCCTTTTACCCTATTTAAAGGAGTGATTTAGTAGGGGGCGAGAGTAGCACAAGGAGTGTCTATGTATGTGTGGATGGAGGGGGGAAAATATGGTACTATATTATGCTTTAATATGTCATGCAAACTGTGCTATTATAGAACTATTTAATTTTTAAAGAGAAAGTAAACAGCTCAGGCTGCCTATCTGCCCTACAGAAAGGTCCATATTGTTAAGCTTTTACCAATGTATTTTAAATATCGTATTTTTTTTCTTAAAGGTTACGATAATTCTCCTACAATACCTCACACCCTGATTTTTTTTCTCTTTTGGAAATAAATGAAAAAAGTTGTTTTCTACAGCTGTGCCAGGCTTGATAACAGCTTGCTATATCTAACCTATCAAATGAGTAGCACTGTTTTGATTGTATAGATGGTGATAAAGGGGGAAAGGTTTTTCTTCTGCTACTTTGGAAAAGCTATATAATGTTTTACAAACATCACCGCACAACATCTCAATATTTATTTACTAAATACAAAAGAACGCGCTGAGGCCATTTTAAAGAGAGGAGCCATGTCAGTCTGGGCTAGTTAAAAATAAAGGAGTTGAGCCACAAGACTTTTTATTATTCAGGAAGGAGATCTTATATTGAATCTGGATAATATAGAAGGACATTCAAAATCTGAAACCACAGAGCCTCAGAAAAAGAATATTTTTTTATTTTAGAAAGAGATCCAAGTGAGTATACCATTTATTAGTATATCTACCTGCAGCCTTTCCCTACTCCCTATATGGACATCTGAAGCGAGTCAAGCCGAATCATCGCCAGGAAGTCCCCTCCCCCGGCAGGTGTTATGACAAAAGCCTTCTGAGTCGGGGGTCTGCGCCCGCCCAGGGGGTAGTGCTGTAGAGACCGTCCCGTGCTCCTCCGCCGCCGTACCCCGAAGCCTACCCCAGGCGGCGGCGGCGGAAGTGAGTGAAGGGGCAGTATAGGAATTTCCTGTGACGTCCCGGCCCAGACTCCATTAGGCTGCAGCTAGGCAGAAGAGCCTCAAACCGACCAGCGAGTGGAGAGGAACGGGCTGTGTGCCTGGGCTGCCAGGCGGGGGCTGTTTCGGGCCGCGTTCCCTGGCGGGACCATAGAAAGGGTAGCAGCAGCTGCTGCTGTCTAAGAACCCCGGGGAGAGGAACAGCTCCCCGTTCCTTACCCCGCCACCTCCCCCATCCCACCCTACCCCTCCTCCCCTTCCTCACTCCCCCCCCCCCGGCTTCCCACCACGGCCGCTCTCGGCGAGGAAACTCTGGCCTCCGCTTCCTCCTCCTCCGACTCGGACACCGGCGGAGCCTCCCCGCCACCGCGGAAGAAAGCGCGGGCTTCCCCGGCGGCGGCGGCGGAGGGAGCAGGAGAGCCCGGGGCTTCCGCGGGCAGAGCAGGCCTCACCTCGTCTTCATCCCCCTCGCTCTCCTGCGGGCTTGCCCCCCCGGCTGCCACCCCCCTCAGAGCCAGCGGCAGCGCCATGCAGGCCAACGGAGCAGGAGGGGGTCAGCAACAACCGCCGCCGCCGCCGTCGTCGTCGTCACAGGGTCCGGATCTGGGCTGCCTCAACGCCCAAAACGGCGAGGCCTCGTCGGGATTGACCACTGGAGAGCAGTTAGCTCACGCCAATGGGTTGCTGCCGTCGGCCAACAACGGCGACGGTGGCGGCGGACCGAGTGTCAATAATGGGGTCTCGGCCCCCGGCGGGTCTGCGCTTGAGCTGGGGGGAGGTAGCGGCGTCGGCAGCAGCGCCCTGAAGAAGAAGAAGCGACTTTCGCAATCCGATGAGGACGTGATCCGGCTCATCGGGCAGCACCTCCACGGTTTGGGACTCAAGTAAGTGGGGCGACTATGAGTTGCAATGCATCCCGGCTCCCAAATAAACCTGAGGAATATGTGGGGGGAGATCGTCCGGAGGATGACTTTGCCCACCATGTTGTACTTCCAGCCCCTTTCCTCGCGTTGCCTTTGGGAAGGGGGAGGGAGATTTTGAGAGGAGGTGGATGATATTCCTCTTGTTAATATCTGTTTTTGTAGGAAGCAACATCGGATGATTGTTTGGCGAGAATATGGATCTAGGTTTGTGTTGATGAGAACAATAACTCTGACAAGAACAATAACTCTGACAGACTTGTTTATATTAAGATCAATTATATACCTGGGGGGGGGAAGCCAACATTTTGTATGTTGATTTATACTTCTCCAATGGAGAGAATGTTTATTCAAAATTAGTATGTTACAATTTAATACCAAAGACAGAAATGTGAGGGATAAGTAAAAACAGTGAATGTAGAGTTGAAGGCAGTGAGACAACAGGGCCTATTTTTCAGGCCTAGTCCAATGTGAATTTCATTTTAAGAGAACCGGTAAAATTTCTGAGAGACCCAACAGCACTTTATTTAAAGACAAGTAAAATACAGAGATTATATTGGTAAACTAGCATTTAAATACAATAGTGTATGAACATTTTTCAGATGGGTCTAATACAGAAGTGTTTTAGATTACAGCAAAACAGCCTACACATACAGATGTTCTATAATTTTAAACTAACATTTTAAACTGTAGATTGATAGTATTACCTATTGAATATACCTATGTCTAACCCCCTTGGAATGTACTTAAAATTAATGTCAGCTATGTTGACTCTTATGTAGCTTGCAGCACTGCAGTACTTTGAGCTGAGTAATAGGCATGCACTGGAATGGGGGAAGGGTGAAAAGCAAATAAACATGGTTCATCAGTAATTTGAATTACTAAAACAAACCTGAGAGTAGTGTAATATAATAGCAACTGGTTTAATGTTGAGAATATATGGATAGTGTATCCTTGGAAAACTAAGGTCTTTATAAGGTGAAAACTTGAACCACTGCAGGAATGAGCTGATATTAACTTAGAACACAGAATAAACTTGATTGACACAAGTTAAGTTTATAGTAAGAGGCAAACTTTTTGATAGTTATAGAGTTTAACACAGGGAAAATAGCACTTTTCATTTTAAATAATTGGGGAACTAATAATGTAAGTTTATGGATTATTAAGTAAAGTATTTCCTGACAGAAAATATTTTTTTTATCATGACAATAGTAGAAAAATATGTCATATTTGTTAGAATGTATTGAGAAAGCCCAGGCATTTTTTGTTACATTTTTAAAATATGTTGGACTAAGGCTACACTGGATGGCTTATCTGTAAGAATAAGAATAAAGACTGGTCAACTTTTTAAGAACACTATGCCTCTCTCTCACAGCCAGACTGTTGATCTTCTCATGCAAGAGTCAGGATGTCGTTTAGAACACCCTTCTGCCACCAAATTCCGCAATCATGTCATGGAAGGAGAATGGGATAAGGTAATAAAAGAAGCATAAGGTTACCTAATTGTAACATTAATTGCAACCTTATGCATAGTATCTTAAAAGTAAAGCCAATCTGTTCATTACAATGAGGCTTAATTCTGAGTAAACAAAAAAGTCTAGGTTATTAATTTATAGATAATACAGTATATTTCACCAACTTTGGTTTACCTTCTTTATTTCTCTTAACTGTTTTTAACATTACATTTTGTAGGCTGAAAACGACCTGAATGAACTGAAGCCATTGGTGCATTCTTCTAATGCAATTGTGGTAAGAGAGGCTCTTCAACAAACTCTAGATATAAATAATATATTTTAATAGTTTAAGTTATATTAATGAGATATTCATGCTAAGTTATATATGTAAGTCAAGAGCAATATATTTTAAAATTTTTCAATTTAAAAAATGAAATAGCTTATGCTTAGTATGCAAACATCCTGATGTAACAATGTAGCTAAACATTACATATATTTTTGGGATATATATATATCTGTGAGATGTTGCTTAACTTGCAACTAAATAATACATACTGTTTTTACATTTTACTTTCTATTGAAATCATTGGTGTGTGAAGTTTAGAGGCATGGTTATTGTACAGGGTTGGCATATTTGCAGTTACCTAGAATGTCATCTTGCTTTTCACTTAATAAAGCAATAAAGTGATCACTTTAATGATTACTGAGGGCTGTAATATGTAGAATTATGCCTCAATTTTGTAATTAACAGCATTTTAAAGAGACACTAAAAATATTTCTACCACTCCTCGTTTCTTGATGTTTTTTTTGTTTTGGGCTTACATTTGATAAAAGTGCAGCATATTTTCCTCTGATTCAAATGGAAAATAGCCCTGTTTCTAAAAACAGGAATTTACTGATGTCTGCTTAGCTTTCTTGTGGTTTCTTTATTATCAAAAGGATACTTTTCCTGTTCTTTGCACCCTCCCTCTTCAGGGAGGAAGTGGTGTGCAAAACACATGTTTTGCTACATTTACTCTTCACTGTAAAAGTATATGTTGTTTACTCAATCTGAAGGCTAATTAAGTTAAATCTTTCCTTGCAATCCTAACCCTATGCATAGGTAGACGATAATGTAAATGTAGTATACAAAAAAGGATAAGTACTGTACTAAAAAGTGAAGAGGTCATTTAAGGCCTAATAGAAAATGACAAAGTATACTTTCTGTAGAACACTGTTTTTTGTAAAAGTTAAAATAGTTCTTTGTGGATTGGTATCCTTTCAGTAATTTTGAGCATCATCTTGTGTTTGGATACCAGATAATGTTGAATTACATGTCCCATTACTTTTAAATATTGAATAGAAAGTATTAGTCTTAAAATTTATCTATCTGTAGATTTTTGTTCAGGATGCCTTAGGGAGCAATGTTATTTATATAAGTATACACAGGCTAATTTTCTAAAGGTATATGCTCAAATTGTCTTTTTTTGTAAATGAAATAAAACATTCTTAAGGCTCTTGAATAGGTGAAATAAATATATTTCAAATATTTCTATATAAGAAGACTAATAATTTATACTTACCTGGCAGGGGAGATACCTTGATCATGAAGACTAATAATTTATAATAAGAAAAATCATTGTATAAGATATTGGTGTGTAAAATCCATTCGATTGATAAGTAATTATAACTGAAATCTGGAGTACATTGAGAATCTTTCTTCAGTGGCCTTCAGTTGATTTATAATAATGGAAACAGCAATATTGCCTGGAACAGTCATGTTCATCTTCATACCTAAATTACTGTATTGTGTGAAATGGGAAGACTCAAAATCATGTCCATTTAATTATTTTCCTGAATGTATTAATTGGATTTATTTTGCTTATATTCATGTTACACTCTGAAATATGTTGCAGGAAAGTAGCTCAGTGACTTGTGAAGTACTACTCTATGGGAAGTGATAACCTGTTTTGTAAAGGAACTCAACTATTTAAAAAAAAAACATTTAGAATGTTTACAAGAATCCTTGTTTGGGCAACTAATTCTAAATTTTGGTTTAGGCGAGTATTTATTAGGAAAACAGTTGATTCTTTAAGTGAACCTTGGAACTAATTTATGGGGACCCTGTATGACATAAGAGATGGAAGTAAAGTGATGGAAGATTTCTCTGATTTGTGGGGGCTGAGTAAAACTGACATTTTGGATATTATTTTACAATATTTATATTGGATTATGTTATAGTTGTTATCTGCTAATTAAAAGGTAGTATTCTCTTGTAAAGCTCTATTTCCTTTCATGTAATCCTGAAGACCAAAGACAAATATGCAGTACCATGCTTTCCCTTCGTGTAAAATCATATGTGTCTCATCCTATTTGCCCTTTTATTGACATGGTATCCAAAACTAACATAATTTTTTAATAATATTTTTAAAAAATGTTTATACCTGAATTTTGATGGATTGTCAGAAAAAAAATTCTGCACATGGGCCAGTTATTTTTCAAATCTTCTACATATGCATCCATATTCCCAAAATTTCTGTTGCTAAGCAAGAAGTGGTTTAGTGAGTTTTGCCCAATTATATGACTTTTCTTGTTATAGTTGCTAAGTGAATCACTGCAGTTATTAAGTTAGCAAGCAACAGGGTTGTTAAGTGAATCTGGCTTCCCCATTGACTTTGCTTGTCAGAAGGTCGCCAAAGGTAATCACACTGCAGTCATCATAAATACATGTCAGTTGCCAAGCATCCAAATTCTAATCACATACTAAAGGAATGCTGCACTGGTTACAAGTGTGAAAACTGGTCATAAGTCACTTTTTTCAGTGCCTGTGTAATTTCAAATAGTCACTAAACCAGTGGTTCTCAACCTGTGGATCGGGACCCCATTTGGGGTCGAACGACCATTTCACAGGGGTCGCCAAACAACGCAGTCCGCCATTTTTTCCCCTTTTCCTTAGCTGTGCTACTCCCTTTCATTCTATTGGCTTTTGAAAGCCAATAGAATAGACCAGTGGTTCTCAACCTATGGGTCGGGACCCCATTTGGGGTCGAACGACCACTTCACGGGGGTCGCCAGCCCAAGCTGTCCGCCATTTTTTTCCCTTTTCCCTAGCTGTCCTACTCCCTCTTATTGGTGGCCACACCCACTTGGGGGTCACCACAACATGGGGAACTGTATTATGGGGTCACGGCATTAGAAAGGTTGAGAACCACTGGAATAGACTCTCTTGAATAGAGTCTAATTCTATTGGCTTTCAAAAGCCAATAGGAATTGTCCAGGCTGTCTCTGCCCTGCTGAGCCCGCCAAAAGTCCCATTCTGCAAATGGTGCTGCACCAGTTGAGTGGTCCTCGACTTACGACTGGTTGAGTAATCCTCGACTTACGACCGGTTGGGGGGTCGCAGCATTAAAAAGGTTGAGAACCACTGCACTAAACAATGGTTCTAAGTTGAGGGCTACCTATATAAAGCTGTAACAAAAAGCTGTAGTCTGTTGATATTTTGGATCTTTATAAGAATTTCCAGATAGACTATGCTGAGCTCAAATTATTTGATGTTGACAGCCTAATCTTCTAAATGTTTAGGAGCAAGACTCGATGTTTCTAGGAGGCTTATTATTAAATACAAAATCAAAGGTTTATGATGAGTTCTGAATTTTATCAATTTTTCTGTCCTCATTTCATTTCAAACAATTGTCATATAACTGAAGGTAGACATTTAATTGTCTAGACAACCAATACTCATTATGGAAGTCTAAGCTAAAATATCCCATACAGCTAGTTGTCCAGTCTTTGAATGCATTTAGTACAGAATAATGTATCAATTATAATCTTACATGAATTCATTTTTGTGTGGTTTCCTAGCATCTTGTTTTATAAGAGTATTGAAGATTTAGGGATGTGCAAAATGCTTCAAAGTTGAACCATTTTGAAATCAGAAATCACATTTCAAGTATGAAATGGCTATTATGAGTATAGAACAAGCTGTTATAGGAATGTTCTATATGCATAGTGTTTAAACCACTATGATATGGACACGGGATATTTCTTAAGCAATTGAAACACCCCAATTTTCTATCCAAAATGGTGCTTTGAATTTGGAATAATTCAATTTGAAATCTTTTACATATTTTTAGGAAACCACCCAGATAAAACCACAAGTCATCATGCTAATAGCATTGAAAACCAGGGTTCCTCAAGGCAATCCACAACTAAAGCATGCAGTCATCATTATTACTCTGACATTGCTTGGTATCTATTATTTATATCTAATATTTAGTTTATTGCCATGTCAGTATTTTTAATCCTGATCTACCAACAAGCACTTTTAGGACTGCAGAACTTAGGTTGGATGAATGAGGTAGAGCACAATGATGAACCCCAGTGACATTTCTCTATTCTTCCATCCATCCATTTTGATGAGACCTGCAGGAGCTTGTCAAGATGGTTTCTTAAGGGGTCTACTTGTAGCATTGTTACCATATTTTATATGCTTTTCTTTTAAGACAAAGCATGCAACACTGAGGAGGAGGCACAACACACTTAGAGTTGCCATGCCACCCAAAAGTCTAATGAGATCAATAAGATTTGGTTTCCCTTAACAATTTTTAAACAGAACTCATCAGTAAGGGCCACAACTACAGTTTGGTAGTCATACATAAATATGTATGCTTCTAGAGAAAATGCATTCCTTTAGTGGTTAGGTATATTTCATAAATATATCCAGCTGGCAGCTCTTCACAATTTTATTCACAAATTGCCATCAACATAAGCTATTTCTTAATATAGCACTCCAAACAGTCCTTTAATATGTGTCATTGGACTTCTTATGGGAGAGTTGATTTGGATCCTCTGCATTCTTTAGAGCAGCTGCTGCCAAATTATTGTTGTGAACATGTTTTGCAATGCATTTGTCTTAGTTTTTGGAGTATTGAAGTCTTTTGCTAAGAAATATGTAAAATCAGTTCTTCATTGTATGTTGAGATCCTTTTAAACAGTTTATCTTGGATTCATTTACGCTATGAATGGTAATGCTGGTAAACATTTGAAATTATTTGTAGGGCTGATATTTGTAAATATATAGCAGTGTTTGCATTCTCTGATATAGCAGATATTTCATAGGAAAGATTGCTCTATGAGTACACGAGTCCCAAATTAATGAATTATTGTTAGTATTGACTAACACATACTCATCAGTTTATTTCCTGTAAATGCTGTAATGGATCGAGTGTCCCCTGGTTGAAGTGATTGAACCATATTAATGAAAGATACATGCTCAGATATATGGAAAGAGTTCAGTCTGTTTTGCATTAGTTTATTGCTGTTTTTATTACAAACTATTTATGCCTATTTCTGTGTGATGGGAGTTTATTTTTGTGAATGAAGTGATATGCTAGATCTTATAGCGTATGTGATGTTGAAACAATACTGTCCAAGAGCTCCGAAATAGTAGACAGTGATCATAATATTAAAAATGGTGCAGGTGGACCTATTGTATTTTGAGGATAGATCCAACTGATCCAGCCATGTTATTGCAGTTAGTTTACCAACTGTTTCTTTAGCAGTACTGAATATGTGCACTTATAAAAATAGAACAGTAAGAATGATATCTGCCTATTTAATTGTGTTAAACTACCAAAATATTTTTGTTCAGCTATGCAAATTGCAAAGACACATAACCACCCTGTGACAGGAAAAAGAGCATGATGACATGCTAATCTAAAATATCCTATAGATCAGCTTTGCTGGCTGAGGAATTCTGGGAGTTGAAGTGCACAAGTCTTAAAGTTGCCAAGGTTGAGGACCCCTGCTATAGATGCTGTCTTCAGGATCTTCAAAGCAGGAGCAATTCTAATGATGCTTCAGTTGGACATCCAAGCTTTGCAAGGAAGGGCAAGCACACAAAATACAAACCTAATCCCAAGCACAGGAACTGTATACCTCCAAAATTATAAATGTTATAAATAATAAAATAAAAAACACTTAACATTTGGGGGGGGGTCCTTTAATACCTACTTTCATGATTAGGTTTTAATCCAGTGGTTCTCAACGTTTGTGTGACGGCGACCCCGTCACACAAACATGCGCGGCGCCGCCCCCTGAGGAGGAAAAATGGCGGATCGCCTTGTTTGGCGACCCCCGTGAAATGGTCGATCGACCCCAAATGGGGTCGCGACCCATAGGTTGAGAACCGCTGTTTTAATCAAATAAAAAATACTCTCAGGACTAGAAACATATTCCTCAAATCATCAGAATTGTGAGAAAATGTTCTGCTCACATTTTGTTTACATGGAAACTCTTCTTCCTCAAATATGTATCTTTCTTGCACAAATCTCTTTTGTCACCTCATTCTGTAAGCTATTTTTCTACTTCTAAAGCATGAACAGTTACCAGATCTATTAACTTTTATTTCTGCTAGCAAGTAGAATGTATAATCAATTATATTTATGATTACCTCTTAGAACTTTTTAAAAACCTAAGAAAAAAATTAATCTTATTTTTAAAAAAAAAATAAAGAAAACTTTTTACTATCTTGTAGATAAGTCATCTATTTATAATTCCATAAAATATTCTAAACCCACTATTAATCTTTCAGATGTAGTAATTTGGGCAATTGAAATAATTTTTAAAAACATTTATGTTTTAGGATATTCTACAAAATGTTGTAGACATAGATATGACTTATAAGTAAACAGTGCAAGTGTGTTTAGAGTTTGTTATAGTTGCGAAAGAAGCAGGGCAGAAAAGTCCTTTGTCAAATGTAATTTGTTCTAGTTGTCCATTCACATGTGCATCATAACAATTGCTTTTTATATTCCATAATAGCATTTTCACTTGTGGAGTGTGCCTCTTTAGTAAGCACTGGAGATTTTGTTAGGAAGAGCACAATTCTTCCAGATATGTTATCTATTTTAAATAGATAGATGAAAAGGTTACATTGTGAAAAAGATTTGTAAGTGAAAATTTATTTTCCTTCTCTTTATATATGGTTGTAAGATATATTAGTGAGGTATGCAGTCTCAAATAATTAGATTCTGAAATGGAACAATTAATATCTTTTCCATTATTTAAGATATATTAGTGAGGTCTGCAGTCTCAAATAATTAGGAGATTCTGAAATGGAACAATTAATATCTTCTTTTCCATTATGTACGAGACAGAGTGTAGATGTTTCATTATGTAAATGTTTGTGAAACTATGAGTAATATATTTAATTGTGATTTTAAAATGCCTTGTAAGCTGCCCTGGAAAGGCTTTGTTATGAAGGGTGGTGTTCACATTTTAAATAAACAAACATGTTGGCCTACTTCTTGCATAACAGCATGATCTTTTCGTTTGCTTTTGGCTTAGAATAACGTGTGAACTGTTGTTTAGCATGATGTATAAATCAGTTTACTATAACTTTTTCAACAAACTAAAGCTAAAAAATTCTGGATTAGTGGTATTAAAAAAATAACTTTTTTAAAAAAAACATTTACTTTAGACTTGGTTTAATAACTTGATCATATAAATGAAAGTTGGAAAAAAGCTATAATTTACATGAGTGCAAATTTAAGTGAATGGCATAGTCTTTCCTGAAGTTTAAGTTTAAAAATAGGTGACAGAAGTCTATGGGGAGCCTATAGAATGAAAAAATGGCATGCACACAATGCTACCATATTTCTTACTTCAAGATTCTTCAGTGTTTTGTTTGGAAATTTGAGATAATGTGGGAGTACTATTAGAAAAGGCTTCTGGATGGCTGTCCTGTTCACAGAACTGTTATGGGAGATACAACCAATTAAAAAAACACATCTATAATGATATTTTTTCCTTGTAGGTCCCTATTTCTCATTAGGACTTCCCCCTGCTACTGTTGCTTATTTTTGTCCCTTCTCTAGGCTGATGAACATATTTCCAAGCAAAGCCATACATAGCCACCATTATTTTATTTTCTAAAAAAGCTAATGGGTCTCATTTGGCATCCAAAGACATTCTCTTTAAAAAAAAAATGTTGGTGTTGGACATGGTCTTTGCAGCATGACAACTTCCCATTTTTAATAATATTTGTTTTAACTGGTAAAAATAGGCAAGGGAAAGGACCTGCCAGGTACCAAACAAGTTGTCTGTATTGACATTGGTACTTCTGAGTACCACTTTAGGAATCTCAATCCTAAATAAGTCTTTTAATTTATGTTTTGGAATATTTTCTCAGACAGTATAATAAAATTTTGTCTGGCTTAATCATGATACCAGTAGACAACATGGCAACTGTAACATATATAGAAAAATGTCCACATGCTCTCCAGATTAAATGAAAAGTAAATTTTAAAAGTTTCAGAGTAAAGAGCCTTAAGAAATTACTAAATCTAATCAGATTTCTTTGTTTCCACTTAACAATGTGGAATTTTCCAGGTTGAGATTTATTGATCTTTCAACTTTTGGGGCAAATTATTTTATTTTACCAGACTCCAAAGGTACCTATTTTTTTTACAGTAAATACATGTTATTTTTCTTAAATTGTATGAAATATTTTTCATTTCTGCTTTAATTTGGGTTGTTATGATTTTTATTACTTTTTAATCTCTTATTCTGGTGGTTTGTACTAAAAAGAATGTTTCAAGCGATATTTTAACACGGACAATAACAATACAGTCTGTTAACTTCTACTTTCTGCATTGTATTGCCAGCTGATGTAGTTTGTGAACCAATCCATTTTTTTTTTTATCTTTGTGACCTAGCTGTTAGATTGCTACTTTACCATATTTCCGTAAAGAGAAGCAAGCTTTATAAAAGATTTGGGACAAGTTGTTAGGATTCAAGTCTGTTCTAGTTGATGTGTGAAATACGTTTTTTTCTTCCATTTAATCATGTTGTACAGAGTCTGCCTGGACAAAACACTGCAGTTTTCTTGGCAACATTTTTCAGGAGTGTTTGGCCATTGCCTCCTAAGGCTGAGAGAAAGTGGCTGATCCAAGATTCCCCAGCTAGCTGTACAGCAAAGGCAGTACAGTCCTAGAAATCAGGTCGCCCAGTTTCTAGATTACTATCTTAAGCACTTTTCAGAATGAAATTTCTCCAGCCTGACAATTATAGCTCTGCTTTTCTAAATATTTGGTTTCCTGGTGGAGGCCATGTTTTTATATCACTATTAATTGTAAAGGTATGTTGTGATGCATTAGATAATTTTTAAATTACATTATTCATATTAGATCATATATGGTATTCTGTGCTAGGACTATAAAATCAAACATGATTTATAATTGATACTGAATTTATCATAAAATATTAAACTTAACAATCAAATATTTATTTGTGTGTCTTTCATTAAAAAGGTGTAAATAATTCTCCAAAGTAGAAAAACTAGGTGCAAATATAGTATACCCAAAGGTTTAAAAAAAATCATACTTTTTATAGAAACTGTAAAAATTCTTAGTACAGATTTCTATATAAACTGTAGAACAAGAATTCATTAAAATATAAACCATATACTATATATAGATAATCCTCACATAACAATGGTAAATTGAGATTATGTAATTTCTGTCACCAAACTATGTGGTCGTAAAACATGATGTCACATAATGTCACAGCTTAACAATAGAAATTCTGCACTTCCAGTTGTTGACGTTAAGTGACCATTGCAGTCATTAAATAAGAACATAACGTGGTTGCTTTATGCAACCTGCTGGCTTCCCCATTGATTTTGTTTGTCGGAAACCAGTGAAAAAGGCCACAAATGATGATCACACATGACTGCAGGATATTGCAACATTTTAGTTGCAAACTAGGTATCTAGATCGTGATCATGTAACTGTGGGGATGCTGTAGTTTACGTAAGTATGATGATAGCTTGTAACTACAACTTATTCAGCACTGTCGTAAGTTTGAATGGTTGAAAAATAAATGGTGGTTAACTGAGAACCTACCTATAGCTTCAGGTAAATATTTATATGAAATACATAGTATTGTACAGTTCTTCATTCCTTGTGGAAAGCACGGAAGCCATTGTCATTCACAAGCAGTTTTACTCCATTTCTAATATTGAGACATTTTACCATTTTAGAATAGCACCTCACAACCATTATAATACAGGCATACTTTGACACTCAGCTGCTTCAAAACTCGTCAGATTGGTATTCAGCATGTTTTGAAGCAGAAATCTTGTCCCGACACTTGACGCATAAGGAAGAACTTGCTGATATCGGCTGCCTCGTGACATGCTATTTCTTCTGGCCAAAACAGTGGGTCACATGGTAAGTCATGTGGTTTTCCTGGTACCCGTCATTTTTAGTATTCGTCACGTCTTCCGGAATGAATTACCGACGAGTATCAAGGTATCACTGATACAATAGATGATATAGTTAAAGTCATTTGTACAAGATTTTAATTTTTACAACATTTAAACTTGTGATCATGTGAAAGGAAAGAGTCTGGTATGAGTCACATGGAGACATATATTACTATTATTACCACCGTATTGCTACATCTCCTTGGAATGTTGTTATACAGGTTTCTCCCATGTAGCTGGAATTAGTGGATTTCAAGTCATATTATTGTTTCCTGTTTATAATTTGTGTTCTTCCTAAACAAATGTACAAAGTGATTGTTTTAGCAATTAAAACTTTACTTACAAATAATTAAAAGCTTTAATGCTGTCAAGGGGCATATTATAAACTTCTGGTCCCAGAGTTTACACAAGTACTCAAGCAGGCTAAGGAAAATTATTTATTGGACTTGTAAAGTGGTTAGATGGCAAGATGGCGAACAAAGCAAAAGCTGAGATAGGGAGAACAATAAAAAATGGGGGGAAATCTAAAATTGTGACATGGCTTATATAGTCGTAGTTAGTAGAAATTGGTTGAAATATGGGGGATGAAAATGTGTAGATGTTAATACTGTTTCATGTATCAAAATTATCATACGGTGAGTTAGAGTGATTACACTTTCTCAGGTATGGAATGTAATGTGCTAATTTTCTTTTGAGTTAGTAATGAACTAGTATTTATTAACAGACATTCACAAAAAGAAAACTTCCTGATCATATGAGTTTTTGAATGTTAGAGTAACATGCCTTTTCCAAACTTAGCACACAGTTGCTTTGAAATAAGAGTCTGCTTATGATTACTCAGCAGTGACTTATATTTGAGTTTAGAGATCATTTACATTTCCAAGATTTAGCCATAACCTTGATACAGGATCTAATACTCCTGATACGGATTTTTTTTCAGAATAAAGTTTCTTTATGTATCAGAGTTAATTCCTTTTCATTTAATAAAGAGTTATATCTGGTGATTGAGGAGCTGCAAGATTTTGGTGTTTTCAACTGCGTGCATTTAGAAGCAAATAATATGCTGCATTATTATTAGGGCTATGTAACACTTAGTATTCAATTCCAAATGACTGCTTAGGAACATGCGAGAAAATGAACTAGTCTTCAACTCATTAAAACAACCTTTTTTCTGTTTTTTACAAGTTTCATTTGGAATTCAAAGCACTGTATAGGCCTTCCATACAAATTTGCATAGGTTTGGGCAAAAGCTATGTATGTTTCCATTATAAAAATATACTGTAAATGTGACTGAAATAAGAGAAACTTGGCTTTTGAAGACATACTGTTTCTCATCATTTAGAAACTTTCTTTTGTATGTGCATTCGTGTTTGGAGGAGGAAAAAATGCACATTTAAAGGCACGGGTTCCTTATCAATACTGAGGTATGAAAGAGTGATGTGTAAAAATTTTACCCCATCGGTTATGGTTTTTTGTAACAAAATGGATGCAGATATCTCTGAGCCTTTTTTCATTCATAAAGCAATTACATCATGAAACAAGAGAAAATTATGCTGAAGTTATGTGTTGCTGCTGCTGTTGTCTTTCTGGCTTCCCAGTAGCTAAGAGGATCTAACAATGCGACTGAGGCAGGATCTGGAGACTTGTTTTGTTTTACTGATTTAGTAACTTTCATTATCAAAGGTGCTTTTTTCACGAGGCAATTGGATTTTCTTGTTTTTCTCATCCAAGAAGCTTCTTCAGCTCTAACTGGATGGCGGGGAATGGCAGGATTTATACTCCTTGCAGACAGTTGGTTATTTGCATTCTTTTAGCAAGGCCTTGAAGCCCCTGGAAGCTTATTTGCGTTGTCAGGGGCACCTGCATAGTGTAAATGGGTGTGCAGCCATTCTTGGAACTGTTGAGAGGACTGTGTTGTAGACTGGAGATAGATGATGTCATATCCCTCCCCCTCTGTTGAGAGAGGGCTGTTCAATTTTGACATAGATGGCTTCAGTTACCACATCTTTTCCCTGAAATCTGATTTTATGCTTATTGGTAATATTCTAAAATGAGCTTGCATTAAGATCAGATTGCAGAGGAACGTGCAATATGAGTCAATAAATATTATTGGTCATAGATAGTTAGAAATTGGACAAAGATAATTCAGGCTCCCATCACTCTTTAATTTGAATGACATCTAACAAATATAACTATAAATCAGTGCATCTTTTCAAACCACCTATTTGTCATGAAAGTGTACCTATTTCTATTTTTAAAGGGCAAAGTAAAAGTGTATCTTGTTTAGATATATCTTATTTAGGTTGAAATGTTTTCTGAAATTTCAGTCAGCCTTTTCTTCCCACCTGATTATCTGCTTTTTGTCATGTCAGAAGATGAAGTTTTTGCTGCTGCAACAAAAATATCTAGAATATCTGGAGGATGGTAAAGTTTTGGAGGCACTTCAAGTTCTGCGTGGTGAGTTGACACCGCTGAAGTACAACACTGAGCGCATTCACATCCTTAGTGGGTAAGTGTTTTAGACTGAAATTTTATGCATACTTGAATTTAGATCTGCATAGTTGAATGCACAGCATAGGGCAAGTTTGTGGAGATGCCTAGGAAGTGAACTTACCCTGTTATTTGGAAACAATTTGATTCTGTTGCACCCAAGAAAATAGGCAGGGCCTTTTGGAGTATAGTGCCTCTGGTGAATTAGATCCATGTCCCTCTTGGCTGGCCGAGGCTGCTTAGGAGGTCACAGTTTCCAAGTGATGGTGAATTTATCCTTGATGGAGGGAGTGTTTCCAGCTTCTTTTAAAGAGGCACTAATGTGCCCTCTTCTCAAGAAGCCACCACTGGATTTACCATTCTGGATAACTTTTGTCCACCTTCCACCTTTTTAGGGAAGGTGGTTGAAAAGGTGATAGCCTTGCAAATCTAGAGGATCCTACATGAAACAGATTGTCTGGATTCCTTTCAATTGATTTCAGGCTGGGATATGGGACAGAAACAGCATTGGTCACACTTTTGGATGATTTCTGGCAAGAGTGGGATGGGGGTTGTGCACCCATCCTTGCTATTTTTGACATCTTTTGATACCATAAACCATGGTATCTTTGGTCCAATTTAGGGAATTGGAAGTGGGGGCCACAACTTTGTGCTAGTTCACCTCCTTCCTCCGAAACTAGTCCCAGGTGTATTGATAGGGTGAAAGAAGTCCAGCCCACAGCTTTTTTGTGGGATTCTGCTATATGCAATGCTCTCTCCATTTCCATGTACATGAAACCACTAGGAGAGATCAACCATCATAACAAGATGAGGTATCATCAGTATGCTGATAGTACTCAATTATACATCTTCATCCTGGGTGAATTAAGTAATGCTGTGAATGTTCTTTTGTGGTGCTTGGATGGGGAAGAACAGGCTTCAGCTGAACCTTGAAGAGACAGAATGGCTATGGGTAGGGGGCTCCTCAATATTCAGGGGTTTATCATGGTTGCACATGAGTAATCTGGGGGACCTCCGGGATTTATGATTTCTGCTTGAGGTGCAGGTGGCAGTTGTGGCTGGGGATGGTGGTGGCTGGGATTTGCTCAGCTTCATGTTGTGCACCTTCCTAGACCAGGAGGCCCTTGTTTGGATCATTCACATTGATTGCATACTTGAACCCCCTTTGAGTTCTATATTTTTAAAATACTTTAAACAGCTACTTAAGCGATAAATGTATTTGAACATTGCAGATTAAACTTTTTCCTCATATATTAAAGTGTGCTTAGGATTCAGACTCCTGTGTTAAACAGCTCCTTAGCTAAATCAGTCTCTTGAGCATTTGTTCATATAAATTCAGTATGTAGTTCCAGAATGCTTAATCCTTGTGTTTCTTTTCAATATATAGATATCTGATGTGTAGTCATCCAGAAGACTTACGCACTAAAGCAGAATGGGAAGGGAAAGGAACAACGTCTAGATCTAAACTTTTGGACAAGCTCCAAAGTAAGAAAAAATTGTTTTCAAAAGGACACATATATCCCTGTTTAGATTTCCAGGATATTTCATTCTGAACAGACAAATTTTGATCTGAAAGTATAAATTCACGAGATGGTTTGTACCTGTGAAGGGGGAGGTGGCTTGATAGACTACAGTGAAGTGGCAGTTTCCCAGGAAGGAGGAAGCATATTCCGGGGGGGGGGGGGGACAAAACGAGGCAACGCAGTCTAGAGCTGGATCAGAGAAAGAGGAAGAGAGTGAGGATAGTTATTCCCTAAAATCTCCCAAAGTATATCTGTTAAATGAGAATTATATAGATTTAGTTTAGCAAGATTCTGACTTAGTGTGTGCAAATGAAGAACTGAGCTTTGAATGGATGGTTCTAATCTACATCATTCTTGGGCTGGGCTGCTTGTTAGGCAGTTTTCACTTCAGTACTCATAAAGACAGAGTAGAACTAACTAGGTGCTATGCTATCAAATTAGGGGCTATTTTTTCCAGTAGAATGGAGAAATGCATACTTTTGCTTCTCTGAGATATTCCCACTTTTACAATCCCTAAATCTGTTTTGGAGAGTTGGTAGATTTTTGGGCAGATTGGGATGTATTAGAGACTAAAGGGTGCAGTGAAGAAGAAAATGCCATTACGTGAACAGAACCTTACTCACAGAATGATAATATTTCATTTGTTACCTAGGAGTCTTTGGTTTAAATAAGTTAGACACATATATGGAAAATGTACTTCACAAATTTATTTTTTTTAATGAATTGATTGCACTGAAATTGCCTTTTTATTTATTTAAGCTTACCTACCCCCATCAGTGATGCTCCCCCCAAGGCGTCTGCAGAATCTGCTACGTCAAGCCGTAGAGCTACAACGGGACCGGTGCCTCTATCACAATACTAAACTTGATAATAATCTAGAATCTGTATCACTACTCATAGACCATGTTTGTAATAGGTAAGAGATTTTTTTTATTTTAAGGGCAATGGTAATATCTTTTAATGAAACAAAATTACTTTTAATTTTAAACAATTAAAAGTAATTAACTTGTGATAGTTGATTTTATGCTTTATACAAATAAGTATTCATGGTGGCTAACAAGAATATAAAAAATTAGTTTTAGTGTTTTAATTTATATTCAACAATTTAAAAATTAAATATTGTATATTTTTATTTAAGTATGTAATAAGTGGAGGGAAAATATTTTACCTAGCCAGTTTACTTCTTGAAGAATATTGCATTTTTACAAATGTATTAAGGATCAGCTTGAAAACACAATAATAATCAAGATGTAGAATTATATAGGCTTTATATCCTGATTTACTGACCATAAGATATTTGTTAACCACATTTATCTGAAGTAGTTGAGCATGTCTGAATTCTGCCTTTTGGACAATAGTGGTCTCCTGTAATATTAAGTTAGAAGCAAGTTTCACTTAATGGAGCTTACTTCCATCAAACAATATGACAAAGACTGCAGAAAAAGATTTCAGTTTTTTAAAAAAGGAGAATGGTAACATGAATGACAGTTAACATTTATTATGCATTATGTTAAATCCTATTGAACTCAGGAAGATCCAGGCAGCCTTGCTGTATGCAGGATTGCAAGAATAAATTCCTCTACCAGACTTTAAAGTGGTAAACTAGAAATGAAGCTTGGAGGACAAGGCTTTATTTCAGAAATTCTTAATTTTTAAAATATATTTAAGAATTCTTTCTATAAATCTGAAAAATTATAAAAATAAATCTTTGAAGCTAGTTTTGCAGTGAGGCTTGAGTCTGATCAATAGAGAGATGCAAAACATTTGAAAGACCACTCTGCAAAGTGTAGACATCAAAGCATCAGACCTTTTCTCTGGTCATAGCTGCATGCACAATTGCTTTGTTTTGTAGTTTCAGCAATTGCATTGACAGACATGCACAGACAATTTAAGAAAGCCCCCAGAGTTGTTGCTTCAGCCTTTCTGGACCATGCAGCTGCCTCAGTGCTTCAAGGAAGGGTGTTTTATTCATGCCAACATGGTTTGCAAAGTGTTCTTTCAAATGCATTGGACAACCCTGCTGATCAAAAATGAGGCCATACTTGTCTTCATATTTTCAAGGTGTTGATTCAGAGCTCATGTCAGGAGTCATGACGTGAGGTGAGGATAGGAAGGTTTATAATAATATACTCATATGCATTTTCACCAACTGATTTTGAAAGTTGGTTATATTTTAAAACTAATTTATTTTGCATCATGGGAACTGTCTTTGAAACAACTAAAGTTTCATATCCCTTTGGATCCTGGTCATATTTGGTAGTCCCCATATCCATCTCTGCACAAAGAAATAGTATGACAAGTAGGAAAAAAATAAGATAGGAGATAGGAAAACTGTACATTTGATAAGAAGCATTTATAATGTGTTTTTCTTTTTTGTGTATACTCTAGTAATCATTTTCCTGATGCTGATATGGATATTTATAATGGTGACAGAATATTTGTGAACCTTTAGTACTATCTGCAATCCTGTAGTATTTGGCCTACAGTGTAATCAAAGCGTCATCTAAGCCCAAAAGAGAGATGTTAATTAAACAAATATAGAATACAATAATATTATATCTTCACTGAACACATTGAATTGATATTCACTATTATGGGAAAAACATGTAAAATTCTAATATAATCAGCTCTCAAGTGGTTCAGTGATATTGATTGATTAGATTTATAGGGCCATCCAACTAGAACAATGACTTCGAGCATCATACAACAAACTTCTAATCAAACTTCTAATCAGATGTGATTTTGAATAGCTTCCTCATTAAACACACACATACACACATAGACATGAAATTGTGGCCTTACTTTAAGTGGACAGTTTATGCAAGATAGCCTAATAATGGGCAATATATTTATCTCAATCAATGACTGTGGGTGGCTTACAATTCCAAAACTATAAAAACAAAACAATAAAAATCATTTTAAAAACAATAAAAATGTACTTCCAAAATGATGTGCAAGATTGTTAAGTTGGTACAAGAAACATTGGGCTGAAGTCATTATTGCTAAAGGAAATGCCACCAGTTATTAAATCTGATGCATTGCATACTTTTTTCAACAAAGATTATGAAGTTGGCTTAGTATGTTCAGTGGAGATATGATACCATATGCTTTCTTATGCATTGTTTGTTTAATTAAACTCTTTTTACTGATTAATAAGAAATTCAGTTCAGTTTGTAGGTTTCAGTCTGCAAGATGATAGATTGTTCTAAAAGTTCACAAACTCTTGGTTTCCATTGTATATTAGTTCAATAAAACTGATTACTACGTAACCATTGGTTTGTTTTTTAGGAAACATTTTCCATGTTATACTCAGCAGATACTTACAGAGCACTGTAATGAAGTATGGTTCTGTAAATTCGCCAATGATGGCACTAAACTAGCAACAGGATCCAAGGATACAACTGTTATTATATGGCAGGTGGACTCTGTAAGTATCATTCTGTTTCCATAAAATTAAATGCTTTTTTCCCCTCTCAGTTTGATTTCCAATTACTATGTCATTTTTAAATATCTTGGCATGGTCTGTTTGCATGCATTTTTGCCTTAAGCCTTTTATCTCTTGTTTAATTTATCTGCTTTTTTATAGAAAGTATAGTCCAACAAAAGATATGCAAATTAGCTGCAATTTAAATAACTGCAATATTCTGTCTCAATTTCTTGTATAAGAATAAGAACACGAGCATTGTTTGTGATTTGGTGACCAATGTCAGAAGCCAAAAAAAAACATAGATAGGAAAAAAATAGCTGTCTTCCAGTTTTCACTAGGTGCTTTGCAGAAGCCTTCCACTTATTTAATAGCTGCAATAGTAATATTCCCACTAAATTATTGAAATAAAGACTTGACGTAGTCAGGAATATCCAAATATAATAAGTTCAATTCTATTGCAAATATTGCAGTTCACAAAAAATACATCTCAAATTGTGGTTGAGTAAATTGCTTAGAATATATACAGTTAATTAACATCTGTAACAGTTTAAAATGTTCTGAAAAAAGTATTTTTAGGCTTACATTGGATTGATGAGTGTTGAAAGTAAGGTAATCTCCTATTTGTCTTATTTTCCTCTAGTTCTTTTTTCAGTATTCCAAAACTTGTGTTACTCCTTTTAATTTTACGTGTGCATGTTCATTTAGTAGTTACAGTAAATATGTTCCATTAATAATTAATATATGAAGAAATTTAACATTTTAAAATTAAAAAAGCTTAAAGTTTAAATATACAGTGGTGCTTAAAAGTTTGTGAATGCTTTTGAATTTTCAACATTTCTGCATTAATGTGAACCTAAATGTTAACTGTTTTCCACACAAGTCCTGAAACTAGGTAAAGAGAACCAATTAACCAAATGAGTCAAACATACTTTTTATTTATTAATGAAAATTATACAAAGCTACGTATTTATGCATATACAAATGGGACCCAGAGTAAGCAAAAAATCATTTTTCTCATGTATATTTTATTAAAAAATGTTTCTAAAGCTATTACTTCTTCTGTTGTAATTATGCAGATTAGACAGATAGAATTTTCCCTTTTTGTTATGGTTGTTTGAGAGTGGTTGTTTTTGTTTGGTGCTCTATAGCTTATTTTCTTTAATGTTTCTTTTTCCATCACAGTACTATTTTAATCTATTTGAGAATATTTTGCTTTGCATGAATTAGTGTTGAGAAAAGCCACTGACATTTTTAAGAGAGTTACTGGTTACCTCATTTTTGGTTTTTCCCAGTGTAGCCTTTCCAGACTTCTGGACTTCTAGATAGGAAAAAATGAGTTTGTGTCAACTCTTTTTTTTTTTTTTTTTTTAGATAAGTGAACATTAAAAACAACATTTCTGAATTCTACTTCCTAATACGTTGCTTTGCTAAATGTTTTGTGGGATTATGAGAATAAATTACTCTTTTAGATAAGCTACTTAAGCTATATAAAAGGCTTACCAACCAATTAAATTACTTAAATGTTTATATTTCCTGTTTTTAAAGGATACACATCAACTAAAATTGCTCAAGACATTGGAAGGTCATGCATATGGTGTCTCTTATATCGCTTGGAGTCCTGATGACAACTACCTGGTTGCCTGTGGTCCAGATGACTGCTCTGAGCTTTGGCTCTGGAATGTACAAGTAAGAATGATAAATGTATAGTGTTAGCATGCCATATTAAATAACATAGATATATGGACCATACTCAGGTTATTTGATACTTTTAGAGGGAATCCTTGGCTATTATGGATGTTAGAGCCCCATATGGAAAATTTCAAATGTTGACATTTTGACAAAACTTAGAATGAGAGTTCCATGTTGCAATGAAGCAATATTCTGAATGATTTTAGTGTTTTGTCTATAGGAAGTCATGGGGTAAGCCCTTTATTTTCTTGTTTTTCACATTAAGGCCATGAGAGTATAAGTAGTAGCTACTGTCTTCCATCCAACATGCAGACGCACTGGCCCAACATGCTCTACTGTTTGAGAGGTGCTTGTTGGAAAACATTACTTTAGAATGTATTTTATTCATAGATGTGTGAGTTAATAGTAGTATGCTGGGCACACCTGATGTTTATATTTCAGTTTAAGATAAAAGACAGGTTGAGAATAAATGAAGTTAAATTCAGACTGGGTGAGATATTAATGGTGGGAAGATTTGAAAGTGATATCACCTTTCCTCTAGACAAGAATTGTATTTTCCTAGAACATCAATTACTGGCATTATGCTAGACTTGCATGTATCAGCAATAGCCAAAACAGTTTTGAAGCATTTTTAATTAAATATGAACTTTTGATTAAATATGAACTTAAAGTAAGAATGGTCTGAGTTATGTACTGTAATAACTTTTAGTTGGTTGTTACAAGTTACTAAGATAACTTTAAAACATGTTCTTTGTAATACTATTTTTGTTTAGAACTTTAAAATTATTAAATTGGGAACTGCTCCTATAATTTTGGGAATGAACTGAAATAAGCCTACCATATTGGTAGTAGATTATAATAGCACTATATTTGTTAATTAGCATAATTGATTTGATAATTAAAGGCTTACATAGCCTATTTAATGTATATTTTTGCTTTATTGTCTCACCACACGAATTGATCTTTGTGTTCTAAGTTTGTTCTGTCCATTGGAAACAGTGCTGTTTCAGCAATGGCCTTCTTGCTTGGGAACTCTCTGAAATTAATCCAACTTCACTTTCTAAAAATCTCTAGAAGCTGGCTTGTTTTTAAAGTGATCCCTGTTATTATTTTGCTGACATGGTTTTTTTATATGAAAATGTGTGTATATATATCTCACAGACTTCCTTGCCCCCTCCCAGGTGTACTGAAATTAAAATTGCCCGAAGACATTAAGGAAGTTTGATTTATGCTAAGTACTCAATAGCTACTTTATTATATAGCTGAAAGCACTTTTGGATTTTTTCGCCAATTTTGTAAACAATGATTAGACAAATGGTATTTAAGTGTGTCAACTATACTGATGCCCGTGTATATTACAGTTTCAAAGAACCTTAACTATATAACTTCATCTGCAGACGGGGGAGCTAAGGACAAAGATGAGTCAGTCCCATGAGGATAGCTTAACCAGTGTGGCCTGGAATCCAGATGGAAAACGTTTTGTGACAGGAGGACAGCGTGGGCAATTTTACCAATGTGTAAGTTGGAGTGGGCAACCTTGAGGCCAGTGGCTACATTGTTATTCTTGTTTAGTTGTTTGCAAAGAACTACATGGGGGGCTGCATGTTGAAGCCACTGGAGTGGGTGGAGATAGAATTTTCACTCTATTTTGTGGGCTTTCCATGGGTGCTGTGGATTGGAGTTCACTGGAAAACAGATTTGTTAAACCTAGAAAAGGCTCAACATTTTTTATAAACAAAAAGGATACCCTCTAGAACAGTGATTCTCAACCTGTGGATCGGGACCCCATTTAGGGTCGAACAACCACTTCACGGGGGTCGCCAAACAAGGCTGACCGCCATTTTTTTCCCCTTTGGCCACGCCCCTGGCACCCGGTGATGTATAAGTGGTTGGGGGTCACCACAACATGGGGAACTGTATTATGGGATCGCGGCATTAGAAAGGTTGAGAACCACTGCATTAGGGGAATTCAGGCAATCCACCTCCACAGATTGCCCATTCCTGCTATAAAGAAACTGGTTTTTTACTATGCCAAAATGCATCGGTACCTGATATAGGGACTCTCACTGCTGATATGTTTTTGATATGCCTAAAAATATTTTTTCCAATGAAAAGCTCTTTAGAAGTGGCTTGTTACAAACGTTTGGTAAAAACCATGTTAATATTAATGGATCTTATTACCTGAAATATATATGTAATTGTCTATATTGCTGTTCTTACAAAAAAAAAAAAGGAATTCCATGGTGTCAGTCAAATAATGTATTCAACATGACGTACCTGTTCATGTACTAGAGCTTATGTTGGCATATAATCAGTATGTATATAATAAGGATTCTCGTCATTATAATTACTATCATCATTAGCTAGTAAACATTTCACATGATATAAACAAAATTGGTAGGTCCAACCCATGAAATGCAAAATGAACCGTCTATATCCCGCATTCCTTTCTACATTTTCTAAGCAAAGCAAAAGTTGCATCCCTGAATATTCATCAAAAACAAAACAGAGTATGTTAAAATGACACTATTCCTGTGCCCCCCCCCCACACACACACTGTGGTCTTGAGGTTGTGAAGCATCGTGCCCTACTTAGAGAGGCAAGAAACAAAGTTGCACAGAACAAAGTCTGCTTTTTAAATTTTGAGTGACACCCATGGAATCTGTATTTACAATACAACCCCACCTGTTTCATGATGGAGGTAAAATATAATTTTCATGTTTTTGGTAGCTTTTTATAAGTGTTTTACTTTATCTATTTCCTGTCTAGGATTTAGATGGTAATCTCCTAGACTCCTGGGAAGGAGTAAGAGTGCAGTGCCTGTGGTGCTTGAGTGATGGAAAGACTGTGCTGGCATCGGACACACACCAGCGAATTCGGGGTTATAACTTTGAGGACCTTACAGACAGAAATATGTAACTATATTGTTTTTCTGTTGCACTAGATAAATTAATCCTGTGGTTGGCTAAACATTTAAACTGAGCTAATGAAAATAATATTCCATATGACTTCTGGATCATGTGTTAATTCTAAATTGGGCTTTTCAAAATAAAATCCTATATAAATAATAATATAAATGTCAGGAATAAATAAATAAAAAATAAACCTTGAAATGTGAACTACTAGTGCAGTCATAATTGGGCTCATTGTAAGACTCCAATAATAACATTGAAACTATATTTACATTTTTGTACAAATGATAATTTTGACTCATGATTCTAATACAATTGTTTATATTTTCAGAGTACAAGAAGATCATCCAATTATGTCTTTTACTATTTCAAAAAATGGCCGGCTAGCTTTGTTAAATGTCGCAACTCAGGTAAGGGGATATTGTTGTTGTTTTAAATATGCATATTCTTTTGAGAAATATTTACAGTTTTTCACACACAAAAAAATCTTATGGCAAATATGCTCTACAACCTGGCTTGTCAATAGAACTCTTAACTATGGCTCTTTCTTGTCAGAGTGGGAAAAGTCAGAATTTCTTTACTTTGTTCTCATAGTGGCCAACACAATGAGGGCTATTGGCAGTGTTCCTTTCTGAAAAGCTGAATGAAAAAAACCCATTAAATTACTGTGGATAATTATACATGAACCTACATTGATTCTTTTTCTTCTAATTCAGAGGAACTTGTTTGGAATCACTCAATGTCTGAGGACTGCCATACCAAAATTCAGTTTCAAATTGATACTTTTTTGCAGTGCAATTTAAAAAGATTAAAAAGGGTGGGAATGAGAGTGGATGAATAATTCTCATTTTCATCTTTAATTCTCTAAATTTGTCACTTTTGACTATTTGCCTTTGTATGATAAGACTGATTTATATTTACTGTTACTATGTTGTTAATATTTTTCTTTTTGATTGCTATTTGTATTTATTAGATTTTTATCCTGTTTCTATTATTTTTATAAACAATTCAAGGCAGTGAATATACCTAATTCTCCCTCCTCGTCCTTTTTTCCCCATAACAACCCTGTGAGGTGGGTTGGGCTGAGAGTGGGTTGGGTTAAGGCAAGACTAGAATTCAATCTCCTGGTTTCTAGCCTAGTGCCTTAACCGATAGGCCACTGTTGTATTGCATTGCTATACTTTTGTTCTGTTGTATTTTTATCTATTGGGATTGGAACGTATGCTGCTTTGAAATGAAATGGCATATAGGTAGTCCTCGACTTATGAGCACAATTGAGCCCAAAATTTCTGTTGCTACGTGAGACATTTGTTTTGCTCCATTTTATTTCTTGCCACAATTGTTAAGTGAATCACTGCAGGTGTTATGTTAGTACAGATAGTCCTTGAGTTACAAATATAATGGCACCTGCCCATTACAGTTGTAACATTAATTGAATCACATTAAATAAACTAGCTCTATCCCTCTTATCACCAATGCATTTGTTAAATATGGGAGGCCTATAGCACTGCCTCTGACCACCAAAGGTCTCCCCCCACCTACTGAGATATCCCATGCTCCTCTTCCCACCCCTTGGGGTCCCCACCGCTGCTTGGGCCTTCTCTCCACCCCATCACCGATCGCTCACTTACACTTGGAAAATCTCCAGAGTTCTAGATTAGCAGTCCTCAACCTTTCTGGTTTTGGGGACCGGCAGTGGCAGTGTGAGATGGCTCCATGCCAGTGTGAGATAGCTCCACCTCTTGCACAAGTGGAGCTTTGCACACTTGCCGGCTGCTTGCGCGGCCTGGTTCCAAACGGGCTGCAGTGGGGGGGGGTGTTTGGGGACTTCTGCTCTAGATGATGGTACAAAGCTGTTTTTGTTAGATCTCATGTCCTTACACATGCTTCCATCCTCTTTGGAAAAGCGTTTTTAAGCACTTTATCTTAGTTGTTAAGTGAATCACATGGTTGTTAAGCAAATCTGACTTTCTTCCATTGACTTTGCTTGTTGGAAACTGGCTGGGAAGGCTGCAAATGGTGACCACATGAGTCAGGGATGCTGTAACCATCTAAAGTGTATGCCATTTCCCAAGCGCCCAAAGTTTATGTGATTGGGGGGGGGGGTGCTGCGAAGGTTGGAAGTATGACGAGTGGTCATAATTGTCACTTTTTTCAGTGCAATTGTAAGTTTGCATAGCCACTAAGGGTCCTAGGTCAAGGACTATCTGTATACTTTCCAGTCCAAGAGGACTCTGAGCAATTTACATTCTCTTTCTACAGATAGTGTTAAAATGTAAAACTAGTATCATAAAATGATGAGGACAATCCTAGGTGGATGTTCTAGCTTATATTGGGTATCCTCTTAGGACTCTCTTAAAAAAGTCAGACTTCAGCAGCTTTCCCAAAACAACAAGTTAACTATATCAGAAAGTCTTTTTATTTCTCCAGTTCAAATAGTTAAATCTGTTTTGGTTTTTTTTTTTTAAAAAAAAAGTTGTATAAGGAAATGAAGCTTGCTTAAACCAAAATGTTTGCAATAGGATAGGCTCTAGACATTTGAATAGATACAGTGGTTGGCAAATACAAGAGGGCTATTGGAAGTTTATATTCAAACATTATCAAGTAAAAGGCAATTCATGCAATATCTTTTGTCCTTTCTACAATTTAGGAAAAGACCCAGAGTAGTAGAACAAGTATTTTTCTTAAGAAAGATCCCTTGTTCAGTCCATGACATCTCTTGGAGCAACAAGGAAATCTTACTGAAAGCTGAAAAGGCTATTATCAATTGGTGTGATGTTTTGAAACAGTTATGATGGCTTCCTATATTCTGCTTCACCTTCCCACATGTAAAGCATCTACTATAAGCTTTTAAGATGTGACACATGGTATAGTGGGTGGGGAGAATTGGAGAAAATGTTATGGCACCTGGTCTATGTGGGAAACAGCATCTGCTCACATTTTACTGGTGATTGTTTTCATACTGCAGCCCCTATATCACTTATTTCTCTTTCCTGAAGATTCCAGATAGGAGCTTTCAGGAAATGTAAATGGGTTCTTCTTTGTGGAGAAATAAGAAGAAAAGTCCTTCTGTATACAAGACATGTGCTCATGTGATTTTTGCTTGTGGAGAAAAATAGTCCTTTTTTAGTTTTATATTGATGTAATAATGAATCTTATTCGCATTAAATGATATTATTTCTATCATGCTTTTTGTCCTCAGGGAGTTCATTTATGGGATTTGCAAGACAGAGTTTTAGTGAGAAAATACCAAGGTGTTACACAAGGGTTTTACACAATTCATTCATGTTTTGGAGGCCATAATGAAGACTTCATCGCTAGTGGCAGTGAAGGTAATATTTTAAAAAAAAACAAATTTTCCCTCTCCCTCTCTGTCTTTGTCTCTCTGTTTTGTGTCCCCCCCCCTCTCTCGTACTTTCTGCATTAGTGAATATTATAGTCTTCTCACTCTCTGAGTTTTAATAAACAGAATGGGTTGCCTTACATTTCCATAAATTGTGATAATTAAATACTCATTAAAAAAAGGATTCTACTTCAGAGAACAGTGGGATCCACAAGTAGAATGTGTTATACCTTTATTGATAGCAACTTCTATAATTTTGATATGATTTGTACATTACTGAGTATTGTTGCTCTGAGATATTAACTTTTATTTGCTATAGATGTGTTTTCTAAAGGTAGGTGTGGGTATGTAAATTCATATGTCATTTCAATTATTATCAATTATGGTAAGAGAATTATGGTCTCCTATATTGCAGCAGAATTTACTGTATTCAGTATCTTCCATTGTGAGCAACTTGAAACAAATATGGTTGTCTTTTAGCAGATTCTTTTGTCAATTATGTGAGAAGCCAGTTTATCAAATGTCCCAAAGGTGCTTTTTCAAGAGGTAACTGGACTTTTTGTTTTTCTTTGAAAACATTTCGCTTTTCATCCAAGAAGCTTCTTCAGCTCTGAAAAAGCTTCTTGGATGAGAAGCAAAACATCTTCAAACAAAGCAAGAAAATCCAGTTGCCTCTTTAAAAAGCACATTTGGGACAACCATGACGTGGATGACTGAGAATCTCCGTAGACATTTAGCTATGCAGTTTATCAGATGTTCTTGGCATTAAGGGTGCTGATTCACTCAGGTTCTTGCTCTGTGTTGCTAGTAGAACTGTAGCTAATACAGAGTGGGCAACAATACTCCTGTACCCCCAAAACTTCAGGAAGATGTGATTTTGGTCTGAACAGTCATAGGTCAAGTCAACAAAAATAGTATCTTAAAGCATTATTTGTCTTTAACTGGTGAAATGCTCAATTGAGAACAGCACCTTTATTGGACCTGATATTAATAATTTGCCATTGTAAATATTTGTCAGTCATCATATGCATGCATTTTTAATTCCCTTCCCCTTCCAAACAATCTCTGGCCCAGAAATATCTGTAGCTCTGTTGACTTTTGGTGTATTGAATAATTCATACACCACTTAGGATAGCATGGACAAGTCACTTAGCTACAGCCTACTGTTTGTTTGACATGAATATGCCGATTAACTTATCCAGGTCAACTTAGAACAGCTTTTTATTTTTTTCATTTTCAGTGTCTAAAAACTACCCAGCTGTAGTTGAAGCTGATGGCACCTTATTTAGATTCGGACTGCCTGAGGCTGTTGCCTCTTTGCACTGAATTGTTGCAAATATAGCTGCTGTGAAAGTCTCTATGTACAAAAAAAGTAACAGATTTAAATGTCATAACCTCTTAAATGTAAAGGTATGTTTTCAGCTAGGTAGGCATTTCACCTACCAGCCCCAAACATCAAATGGTCTACCCTGGGAGTAAAGTTCACATCTAATTCTGTAAATAAGCATTAAGGTACCATAAAAAACTCGCATGGAAGTAAGTGCTAAG
This sequence comes from Crotalus tigris, assembly GCF_016545835.1. NCBI lineage: Eukaryota > Metazoa > Chordata > Lepidosauria > Squamata > Viperidae > Crotalus > Crotalus tigris. Next base: position 3,076,525 of record NW_024096622.1, on the reverse strand, counting down.
TGTTGTTGCCTTAAGATGAATAACGATCCTTGAAGTTATGCAGATAATGTGTAATCAGATTAAAAATTTTAATCAGATTAAAATTGGCAGAATAAACAGAAATATAAACAAGGGTGTTTGATGTAATTTAGATGTCATGCACTTATTTTTAAAAATCTTATATGAGTAGAAGGATTTGTAATACTTGGGAAGAGACTAAAATACTTTGGATCCTTTATCATTGTCTGAATTTATTGTTAAAGCAAATGATATTAACACTTTTGCACATCTTAAAGTTTTTCTTACGGTGCTTCTATTTAATCATATATTTAAATAAAGCCACAAACTTATTTTAGTACTTAGCAAAAAATATAGTTACTGGCAATTACTTTAATATGTGATTTTTTTACAGTGCAGACGGTTGCACATGTAAGATTTCACCAATCCTTGCTATGATCATTTGACGGGTGTATCAGGATTAGCAGCGGCATAGAAGTTTCCATTTATATGTTCAGCTTTGTAAACGTATATGAGTGTAATAGAATGCACCAACAAGTTACAGCTGTAAATTGCAATTTGGCTGTGTTGTGAACTTCATTCGAACGGTAAAATGGATCGCTTATTGGCTAAAATTTGTTTTTATTGGGCATTATACTTAAAACCAAACAAGAGCTATCTGCATGTGGACTGGCATTGCCTGGTTTCTCCACTGTCTTTTTGATGCAGCAGTAAGTGCCTGAATAGGATATCTCACAGATAATTTAGTGTAGGATGGCTCACTAAAGTCATAGATAAAGTATCATGTTTAAAAACATTTTATTTTCCAATCACAAATGGAATCCTTTATGCAAAAGGCGGAGGGTTTTCTGTGGAAATCCCCATACCTATCACTAAAATAGTCAAATTAAAAAATTCAAGAATTAGAATCCAAAGCTTTTCAATTTTGTATTTCAATTTCAGTCTTGTATGTAAATGTATTATGAGTCAAAATTAGCATTTAAACAGACTCCTAATTAGTTAATATAAATCCTGCCTTTATATTTAATTCTCTACAAATATCTTCATTTTGGAAAGAAAATCAGTACATGCTATTAGTTTAAATACGGAATTTTAAAGGCCTTCTTGAAACTGTTGGATGTAGGATTCAGCAGTTTTTGGTTTTGGGATATGCATGGAAATCTTTAAATGGAAACATGGATCATCAAGTTGATTACAGAGCATATTTTAAATTTTAGGATGGATCTCATGTTTTTTTAAACCTATCTGTCTTAGATCATAAAGTATATATTTGGCACAAACGTAGTGAGCTGCCAATTGCGGAACTGACGGGGCACACACGTACAGTCAACTGCGTGAGCTGGAACCCACAAATTCCATCCATGATGGCCAGCGCCTCTGATGATGGCACTGTTAGAATATGGGGACCATCACCTTTTGTAGACAGCCAGGATATTGAAGGTAAAAAAAAAAAATAAACTAATTTTATGAGAAAGATTTTAAGATTCAATTATCTTATGTTAATATTTTCTTATTGCATTTAAATACAGTGATTTGCAAAGTTTATGGTGTATGCATAGTTTAATCATACAGTGAAAAGTTTGAATAGCCTTAGGTATCTTCTAATCCAACCTTCCGCCCAATATAGGAATTGATCTTATAATACCCCTCCCCCTCCAAATTTTCATCCAGCCTTGGTTCATATGTCTCCAGCAAAGCATTTTGCTAGTATCATAAAACGTAAGGTCTGGAAGGGACAGGGTAAGGAGGAATAAAATAGTGGGTTAAGTCCATCATCCCCAAAAAAGAAGAATCATATGATTTAGATTTCTTCAGTCCTTTCAAAGATTGTACCTAAGTAATTTAGATCTCATCCATACCTAAAAAAATTAAAGAACATTACTAAGCAGAGGGCTAATATTAAGTGATTCTAATGGATATGGAAGTAAGGCAAAGTCTCTATTACATTTTTCTCAGCCTTTTCATGCCTTTGAGGAGACGTTTCTTGACTGAATGGTTGGAACCTACATTCAATATTCAAGGCTTTAATACTTAACCTTTTTTCCCTTGCCTGTTCTTGGAGGAATGGCTGTAACCACTGCAAGAGCCAGATGGATTTAGATGTACATGTACAGCAACATTTGACTAAGTTATTCCATATCTCAATTCATATTACTACAGCAGTGACTATATTCAATACCTTTTTCAGTGATACACCTTATGTAGTGACAGGCAAGGCTACAATCTCATATATTTATGTATTTACTAAACATTACAGACTGAATGCATTTGTCAAAGCAGAAACAGTTTTTTAAAAATGCTAAAGCACATTTCTCTTCTTTTGCAGAATTCATTACTTTTTATTTTTCTCTGTAAAATGGGTTAGCTTTCATATATCATTACTGGATGACCTCAGACATCAAGGAAATGTTGGACATGGAATATGATTGATTGTTGTGGGTTGCCGTGATAGACAAACCACACAAAGATTTTAGATTACTCATTTGATCCAAAGCTAGTTGTGGTTAATATTGAACCACAATTTGTGCTATTCTTAATAGATAAAGACCTTTTTAAATAAATTTCCCAGGATATGCTCTGTGAAAGTAGAAAGAAATCTTGCTACTTTTACTGTATGATCCTATTCAACACTGGGGGATAGCAATAATTGGATCTACCAGTCACATCAGACTAGCTTAAATGCTATTTATTTATTAAACTTCTGGACCACCCATTTTACCCAAGTGACTCTGGGCAGGTTCCAACAACATAAAGATTTATTTCCAAGTCAGATTACAGCTGTGGAGGTTTGAAACTCATCTCCCTGGTGTTAATATAAACTACTGAGGTTAGGCTAGATTTTACAATTACTATATTATGACTGTACGAGGGCTTATGAATGCATTAGAAATAGGAGTCAGTGAAATCCAGTAGCTTACGCAATCGTGTAAGACCACATTTTAAAGAATTGCAAGCTCCTTTTAAAAATTGCAAAAATTCAGGAAATATATATTTCACACAGCTGATAGACTGGTTATGCTTTGTTGTTGATGGATTGAAGTACTGGTTTATGTGTGGTGTAGAATAGTAGATGCTGGCTGCTTGGATAGAAGAGTGTTCAATTCTGAAACTGGATGAACATTTTGTTAAAGGGTAGGATTGCAGCTGTTTGAGTTGGAATTTAAATGAGCTCTCAGTTTTTAGCCGGAGGCCAATCTCTTAGGCACTGCTACTGCCTCCTTCCTTATCCTTGATTGAGCTGAGTTAAAAGGTAGCCTTGACAGTATCACCTAGAACAGTTTGGCAGAGAGGCTGAGCCCATCTTTGTAATGAGTAGATTAATCTTCATCTTTTTTTTCTGTTTTGCCATTTGTATTCTCATAAATTTTATATTTTCAACAGTATCATAATCCACATCATTTCCAAACAGACAATGAAGTATATACATTTTTGTATCTATGTAAAAACGTCTGCCCAACCCATCTCACCCATCTGTGTTTTGGTACTGCTTTCAGGTTATTATTCATGATAGACAGCCATCATATCCTGAATTGTTGTCAAGTGAGCAACCTTCAAAACTGATTTAATAAACAAAATTTTCTCCTGATTCTGCTGCACTTGTAACCCTTCTCACTTTTGTCATTTGAATAACTTGAGCTCCATCAGGTGGGATTACAGTCCTGGCTGTGCCTTTTCTAATATTTCTAGTTCAAATATATTTGGGAAAGAAAATTATATAAAACAGCTTTAGCATAAAAACTTTCTGAAAACTAAATAGAATCAAACCAAATTGTTGTTGAAGGAAAACTCAATCCCCTCCCTGAAAGCCAGTTTGAAAATGGGCTTAGACAGAGGTCTACAGCTCAGTAAATCAGTCAGCGCTCTGTCCCAAGATCTCCTCCTCCTCCTCAGTAATGTGATCAAGAATGGCATATATGCAGTTTGCCCCAAGGTTTCTGGTGCACACAAACAGAGAAGCATGTGGTCACAATTGATTGAGGATTGGAAATAATTCCAGACATCAGTTGCAGAAGCCAGTTTGGTACACAACCTTTGCTGGAATGTGGATTCTGTCTATCACCTGCCTATAATTGCTATAAAGGAGAAAATTCTCAAGGACTGGTTTCAGCTGATTTGGCAATATACATTGATATGGAAACTATATATTGCCCATTTTTTTTGTCTCTGCATATACTTTTTCTATCAATTGCTCTTTCATTCCATTTCATTTCATTTCTTGCACAGTATTGCACAAGAACCTTGTAAAAGCTCTTGCTGGGTAGCCAGAATGAGTGCAATCTTTATTGTTGCTGTTCAGTTAGTTTACAGTAAATTAACTTAATTTACAGTGAATGATGTTTTGTGTGATTAAAATATGCATATATCATGACTGAGATACACAGGATAATATGGACGTTCTTAATATTTTTTTTGTTTACATTTTATCTCTTCCCCTTAGAGGAATGCAGTAGCATGGATAGTTGATGGTGAATTTGGAGCAGACGACTTCTGTTTAACTTAAATTTAGTCGTATTTTAAATGGCTTGGGATTTGGTGCAAACAAACATGATTGATAGCTGGACAGACATGCTCATCATGAAAATGAACCATTTTTTAAGCCCGACTGGGGCCAAACATTTTACCACCTTGCTTCATAGTAAACAGTTGAGATGAAGCACGTCGTTAGAACGTTGTTGGACACCATGTTGAAGTAACCCCCCATCGGTTGTGAAGAACTGTGCTACATTCAGGCTAACCATTGAACTCCGTATATACATTTTCCCCTTCTGCCATTTTGTCAGGCAGACTACTGTTCTTGTTGCTCTTCTGTGTAATGAAGTTTAAATGCTTGTTTGGAAAACCTTTTATTTAACAGTTTAGAAAGCTTGATAGAAAGAGTGCTTTAGTCTGAAGAGTACATGTTGGATAGGAAAGTATTTCCTTCTCTTGTTTCTCTGAGTCTGCCTTATTTAGCTCGAGATCTTTGCAGCTTGGTTCATGGATTCTAGCCTTGCCCGTTGCGCAGTATATCCAAATCCAGATGTAAAACCAGTGAATGACATGAAAAGCACTCTCAGTATCACACTTGACAAAAGGTTTTGTACTTTTCACGTAGCTTGTAACCCTATAAATGGGTGAACAGCACAAATTTTTTTAAGAATAAATTATTTATAGCATTAAAATGACTTTGATTTGTATACGTTTGGAAAATAAACCAGCTTAAAAAGTGTCATCTACAAGTTAATGCAGTATAATTGGTGCTCCTCTGAGTGTTGTGTAAGACCATTTGGCTAGGAGTTTTACACAGATTATATAAAGTATTATTTTAAAAAAAGCCTTTGTTTACCAACAAAATAATTCGAAAGGTTTCAGAATCACCAATAAAACTATTACAATGTAATTTCTGAAGTTAATAAAATGAAAATTCTAGATTGGCTAAAAGTTGTGCAATGATTCTTATGTCTTTCATTAGCCGGAACCATAACATCTTATTTGAAACATTAAAAACTAAAATGGGGATGGAGTAATATTTTAGGATCATTTTCCAAAATTAGTGGATTGACTTTGTGAATTTAAATATGTACATTATACAAATGTTCCACATAATGTTCACCCCGTAATTGTTTTCTCAGGGGATGCTTGTTAATAGTTTGATGTTAGGAATGGGTTGTTGTCTTTAGTTTTTTTTATACAACCCGCCCCCCCCCTCCTCCATGGCCTGGTATTTGCCCTGAGTAACTGTTCTAAATTAAAAGATGGAAAGACACCTCTGTGTAGCAATGAAATAACAACAAATCATATGGAAAAAAAATCAAGCCCAATCAAGCTAAAATAAATGGAAAGCTCTTTAATTTTGGGAGGAAAGTCCCATATTTGGAAGAAAACGTACATTGCTTGAGCTTAAGCATGATCTTTCATACTCAGATTCTGTGATAAGCAATCACAGTCAGTGCACTTCAGTGTATTTCATAACTCAGATTTAACACATGCTTCATAGCATTTGATTTAATCAGTTATGTCTCACAAATTTTCTTTAAATACTGTCAAATTAGGAAAGCTGGTACTCCAATTACTTAATGTAATAACTTAGTTTTTATAATTCAAATGACAAAAACTATCTTAGAAAACCAGGCCTACAGAAGTCTTTTAAAGTAACATTGCTTTCCTCTTATGTTCTCTAATAGATTGAACTCATTTTATTTCAGCTCATTTTATGCCATAGTGTTTTTTTCTGTTTGCTATAGTCAATTCATATATATATTCTGTTCATTTGGCATTAAGTTCTTTTATTTGAAATTGCTTAATAGTTATTTTTGAGCTTCTGTAATTCTTATTTATTACAGATACTTGCAGATACTCCCATTCAACATCTTGAAATGCTTTACATCTCTATAACCAACCTGGTACTGGCACTAAAATTGCATATTAACTCAAAACTATTTTAGGAGATTAGAGCAAAAATTAAGACTGGCTGAACCTGAAACGGCTTGCATAATTTAATTTATTCAGGTTATTCAAAGCAATCTGATGCTGGCAAATAAAATTTCATGCATAGACTTTAATGAACATGTCTGAACCTATAATTTACCCTTCTTTGAAATATAACACTAAAGGGAAACTAAGTTAAAAGCACTGAAGGGAGCATATTACTGAGTTTTCTTCTAAGGAATTAAAAAAAAATACTTGTGAAAGCATTTCAGAAGCTATGCAGTTCTTAAGTAGCTGCTCCAGATGTAGAATTAACATTTGTTGCCAAGCTGAACTTCTTATGACTACATTGTGAGACAAATTGTCCCACAGTGTTAACACTGCTAGGACTTTTTGTGAGTGGACAAAACAGTGTTTTCTGGCATGTAGATTGGAAAGCATCTGTGTCACTTTTTATATAAACTAAAAACTAAATTCACCATTATAAAAAGATATGGAAGAGGCGTATCTGCAATATTCTCATTTTCATACAGTAGATATTTCTCAATCTCAGCTATAAATTCTAGAGCAATCATTAATTGTTCATACAACAGAGATGATCAATGAAAACAAGTTAGCATTTTGACCATCAATTCCAAACTAGGCATGCCAACCATAAATTATCTTGCCACAATGCTTCTCATCTTTATCAGGTAAGTCACTTTAAAAATAGCACAAAAGAGGAAAAGGAATTTAATTTTTATGTAACCCATAAATAGCCTTGTAAATGTGTAGCTAGCTTTTCTCAGTTTTGAAATGAGGGGAACACAAGAAAAAGTTAATATAGAGTCACAGGTAGAAAACTACCCAATTTTTTCCCAATAATTTCATTCTGATTTCCAAACTGGTATTGTTGAATGACATTTAAATAATGCTAGGTGTTTAGTGCCATGTTAACTACAAAAATCTCCCACCCTTTTAAAATGGCTTAAAATTATTTCTTGTACTAATTTTATGCTGGCAATATATTAGGGAAAGGAGAATTAGTAACCTTTTTAACAGCAAAAGAATGTCTTAATTTGTAATTTGGGCAGAAAGGGAAAATAAACCAATTTTCAGTAAGATTTGGTTCCCTTTATCTGTACCCCAAAGCACACAAGTTGCCTCGGATTGATGCATTTCAGATAAATTACTAACCATGTATCGTTAATACTCCATATATGTAGATATATTTATATCTATATCTATATATCTTGCATTGGCTTGCATCCATTTTCAGCTGCCATACAAAAAACCACTCTTATGACAGATAATTATAATTTTGGAAACATTCTGGAATAGGGAGGACTAATTGATGTATGCAGTGTTGTCTGCAATAGCTGCTCTTGTTGCTGGAACACAAACTAGAAACCTGTTTGCTACTTGCTGACTTCATATAGTTGGATTCAGCAAAGTGTGTATGGTATGAATGTGTGTGTAAAACAGAATCAGTCATGGAACCAACTAGGTACATGTCATGTTTTACTGAATAATTTTAAGTCATGTTGTGTGTATTTGTCTTGTCCTCTAACATTAAGATTTGGTTCATACAAATATATTTTTATAAATTTGAAGTACAGTGTGCCCCATTTTTTAAGTGTTTCATTGTTAAAAATAAGTGTACTAGATTTGATTCTTAACACTTACTGGCACAGATGGAAAAAGCTATTGGCTCCAAAAATGTAAGAGGAAGAAACATTCTCAAACGTATGTGTGTATTTACAAACCAAGCTGTAGAGATCAAGAAAAGAACATTTTACTGTTCTCAAATTTCTAAATTGTCAAGATTTATATGGAGTTGTGGTGGAACTAGTTAACACTTAGAGCTTTTGGTATGTAATGACTATTTGCTATGGACTGATATTAAATGTTTCAAAGGATTGCGTTATTAAATTTTCTGGATTTTGTTACTTTCCTCTTGAATTATATTAAGTAGTTTAAATTTCTTTTCTGACATTAAAACCTGAATTTTGGGGCTCCGTATTTATTTTCACTAGTTTTACTAATTATTTATGGGGCACATTAATTTTTTATTTTATAAATATGTAGTATATTAAACATATCTTAAATCGTTCAATTCAAGCTACATTAATTCCTGATTTGTCTATTGGAGTTTTTTTAATTAAACTTTTCCATGTTGGTGCACAGCACTTATCAAATATTTGTATTCCCTCTTTCCAGTTCAATAAACAAAATAAATAACTGGATTTGATTAGTAGTTCTTAGCTTCATAAGCTTTGACATCTGTTTCATACTAGAAAGGAACAAAAGTTCCTTTCTTTTCTAAGATGTATACATACACATATGATCATACAACTGCTCAACCCATGAATAATCCAGCAAGAATTCTTGTGAGAATGGATCCCATACTGCTCAGACTGAACATGAGTTACTCACTTGGAGCACAAAGCCATCCCCATAAATCTTACCTATTGTAGCCTAACAGGCAAGCAAAATCAGGCTGTTTGTTGAACCAGTGGCTATAGGCTGTAGTTTGAGATTGCAAACTCTATTGAATTGATTAGTACCAAGTGTCCAACAGCAAATGGGATTGCAGATATAACACAGCTTCAATTTGGATCTGGCCTACTACCATTATAATACATACAAACTATGAATATATATACTGTCTGCAAAATATATTCATATATTAAAAAAGGGTGTTTGAAAAATCATTTCACAAAGTATTATAGCAGCTATGTGTGACCTGAATGTTAGAAGTGAACTTCAACAGTCTAAATAGAAGGACACTGGTTGTGCACGTGGAGGGTAACACTGAACTGACAAATGTTTGGCCATTGAACATACTTCAGCCTTCAGTTAAAACACATAAATGAACTATATTTAAAATGTTGCCTATAGGAAGGAAAACATTGGTCATTCGTCTCTGATAAGATTCCTTTTATATGATAAAACCTTCTTCAATGAAACTTATACCTGTTGCTTCACTCTTAATAGATGAATCTGCTGCATTGGGTAACCAGTATTCTTGCAAAATCTTTACATTACATAAGAATTAAATACAGTAAGAAAATGGATTTGAGTAAGAACAAAACAATAGTTGCAAAAACATAGTATTGTAGTTTCTAAAATATTTTATATGTTAAAAATACAGCAAAAATATGTTTTGTTCAAAGAGGAAAAAATATACTGCATGACATCACTGGTCTTGATTTTCTTGAGAGTTGCTCATGGCTTCATAGTATTCAATGGAGTAACATCAATTTGGCAACCATAATACTGCCACTTCAGTTTCAATCATTTATTAAAGCCAGGATCATACTATAAAGAGTGAAAAGACAAGACCATGTCAAAAGGTGTAAAGCTTGAAATAACCTGATTGCTCTTTGAAATTTATGTCAGCAAAACTATCAATGCTTCTAAAGGGACAGAAAAGAGTATTTTTAATAAAATTTAAAATCCATGAAACTACAGTTTCTATGAAGTAAAGTGGTATATAATCAATTAGATTTCGTAGTTTAAAAAAGTATCCCCATCAGATGCAGAAAATGTAGCATAAACAGAGAAAGCTAACAGTTTGGGATATTTTATACTACTCTGCAATGATAAAAAATAACATTGCTTCCACCAAGGCTCTTCCAAAGAGTTAAACCACATTAAAATTATAACAAACTATTCTAATAGGAATCTTAAGAATAGCTTTACTAATCTTTACTAATCTCAAAATGCAAGCTTTGAAACCTACCTGTAAAGATACATGAAGAAACAAAGGAGATGAAAACCAAGCTTTATCATAGCCTCCTTCATGTGTGATTTTAACTGCCCTCTGTTATGGATTTCTGTAGGGTCAAATACTCCCATGTTTCCACTGGGAACCATAATACACCTGAAATGGTTTCAGGAAAATTGTTTCATTATCAATTGTGTGCCAGCTCAACAAATTAATGATCTCCATATCAAAAAAGACAAAACATGCAAAATAAAGTGAACTGAATTGGTGGTTGAGTTCTTTCCAACAATACATCATAATGTTAAAGTGTTGCATAAGGGTTTCAGAAAAATGAAACAAAATTAGATCATTTGAGCTTCATTTGAAAAGTTTTAAATTCCAGTAGCAGCAATGCTAGGAGAAATCGCTTTTCTGCATTTTTCAGCAATTTCTGCAGGGCTCCATCTAGCATTACTCAAATACACCCTGCTTTTGCAACTTCCTTTGTAGTCAACATGTATCCCAAAACTGTTCAATACATGTCTGCCGTAAATAGCAGGACAGACAAATGCCTTTGTGCAGTGGAAGTGCATTACTGGCATTAATCAAAAGATCTTTCAAATCTGATGCCAGCCTGTTTTCTCCAATAAATATGAATATCTGAATTTGCCATGTTAAAATTAATATGCAGTTTTCAATCAGTCTTAAATCATCTTTTAAAGCAGACATGTCAAACACAAGGCCTGAGTGCCGGATGCGGCCCGTGAAGTGATTTCATGTGGCCCACAAAACCATCCTAGAAACAGTGAGGGAATGCCCCCCCTCTGCCTTGGCCCTGGCCCAGACCAGCTGGGAGCCAATGTACAATTTTGTGGTGGCCATCTATGCTGAAACACATTCAGTCTTAGCTCCATAAGCCCCCCCCCCGCATGGCCTGAGAGGAACAGTGAGGCTTCACCAGTGGACCATGCCTTGGCACTTGCCCTGGTCCCACCCCCTTCTGCCAGAGACCCTCAGATCTATCCCACTCTTGCCCAGGCCCACACAGGCACCCTTGACACGAACGGTGTGGGGCTGGCCACACCCACCAAGTAGGCCACACCCACTCCATCCACACCCACCCAGTAGGCCGCACCCTCCCAGCCCTCAATGAAATTGAGTTTGACACCCCTGTTTTAAAGCTTGGGCACTGTTTAGAAATGGTGAGCTCATTACCAAAAAATTTGTTAAAATATTTGACTTATTAAACAAATTTTACATTTAAATGACTTTCTGTTCAATATATTGCATTAGAAATAAATATATGCATAAAAAACTTGAGACACTTAAAACAATATCCTACGCTTTTTTATTTGCTTACTAAATATAAATTGATTCAGCCCACAGTCATTTCAAAGTAGAAATATTGCATTTTTTTTCTTCCAGGACACCCACATCAAAGAAATTATTAATACTCTGATTTGCTTCAAAAGGGCTATACCCTCAAGCATTATTATGAGGCTATGTACATGAGACTTTAATGCATCTTATATAAATCCTAAATCTGAAGTATTGCCAAAATTGAAAAATAAAAATAAGTATATTTATTAGAGGCAAATTTAAGCCTGGGCAGTAATTTGCAAACAAACTCTTAAAAGGAATTCAATTTTCTTCTTTTTTCCCTTTAGGTGAAAGCAAAATTGATAAAATTCCAAAAGTACTGGTTCATGCCATCTGAACATTCAAGATATATATATATATGTACTTCGTTAGAGTTACATATATCCTGCCTTCCCAGGATTGTTTTTACCATCCAAAACCACTCTATGAACAAGGTTGAGCTGAGAGAGATTGGTTCACGATCTTCCAGTAACTTTTACAGCTAAGCAGAGCTGAATCTAAATATTTCCAGTACTGGTTCAATGCTTAACTTCTAATTACTACATTACTAGATATTTTTTGCACCAGCAAATAATGATACTTGCTCCTGGCAAAGTACAAAAGTGGCTTTATACTATTTACTTCTCAGGATGGGGTAAAAAATGAGTTTTGAGTAAGATTAATGATGCACTAGATTTTCACATGATCATGCTCAAAGTCAGTTTTTAAACTTAACACTTTTAACAACAATGTAGTGAGAATATGCCCGTATACTTGTGAAAAGGAAAGTCTAGTATATCTATTGTTGGTGTTATCCAAAATTCATGCTGAAATCCAATGAGAAAGGAAAAGTAATAATTACGTTTCTCTCACTTCCTGCTGACATGGCTGGACTAGTAAGTGCTTGAAGAAGGCAGAGTTTATAAAAATATTCATTAAAAGAGAAAAACAATATGAGCAACATCATGTAATTCTTAAGTCACCAAAATAATGGTCTTACCTGTATATGTTCCACGTTGCCACGGGAAAATTGAGAAGGAAGATGAACCAGTGCAGTGAAATAAGCATTAATACAGTGACAATGGTATGGCCGATCAATTCAGGGATCACCCACTAGAAAGATTTTTAAAACAATTTAAAAAGTAAAAACTATTATAAAGATTTTGCAGGAATCTTCTACCAGCAAGTTGACAAGGGCTGCAAAACTGTTATTTCATTAAAAAGAATCAGTAATTGATCTCTACCAGATGTTTCAGATATAAATTGTAAATGTAATTACAAAGCAGCAATTTACAAAATAAGGATTTCTTTCTAGGATACCATCAGAAATTTTGAAATACTTTACGAGAACCTGATCAGCATTTCTAATATCAATAAGAAATACGAGCAAGCAACAGTTTCGAGTTAAATCCTGTATATTCAACAGTTCTGGATAAACCAAAATGCTAGTACCAGGTTTATATATTTCAGCCTAATTTTCAAATTAGCTTTATTTTTCATGATTGAGAATTTGCTATCCATCAATCTGAAATCTTGCATCAAGATGGTACTATAAAAAGGGTGAGTATAGACATTTGGCATAGGCTAGCAATGGATTCTAATCCGTACAAGGTTAAATAAAATAATTTATAAAGATTTCTTATTTCAGACAACTCAAATGTGACTGACGATAAACTAGTAGATAAGAATAGGGAAAGGCAAGCAGAAAAAAATATCTTCTGAGACCAAGCTACACATAAAACACTGGAATGCTGCAAGAGGAGAAGATTATATATAGTCAGCATTCAGCAAAGTATATGAAACACTGAAGGAAAAAAAATGAGATAGGGAAATAAATAGAGGCTGGTCTGAAAATCTAATACTATCATACAGACAATTCAGATTCTAGTATTAGGCCTTCAAGATTATTTCTTGTTTTTTATATTAAGAAAACTATGCTAAGGAAGCAATTCTAGGTTCACTATTGTTCCTCTCTGAATTAACAATACAGGCAGTCCTTGATTTAAGACTAAGTAAAGTGGTTAAGTAAATAGCACCCAATTTCATTAACTTTTTGCCATGGTTGTTAAATCATGCAGTTGTTAAGCAAATCTGGCTTCCTCTATTAACTTTGTCAGAATCCAGCTGGGAATGGTGATCACATTACTCCGGGGATGCTACAACTGTTGTAAGTACATGCCATTTGCCAAGTGCCCAAATTTTAATCATGACCATGAGGATGCTGCAACTATCATAAGTACAAGGACAGGTTGAAAGTCACTGTTTTAATGCCATTATAACTTAGAACAGCCGCTAAAGAAATGGTTGTCAGTCAAGGACCACCTGCAGAAAGGAGATATTTTTTGAAAACTTAAAACAGTGCAAACAATTTAGTACTGGATATAAATTTGAACTGCAAGTTCCGCAATATTTTGGTAATGAGGCTGATGGGTTAATTCAAAATCTCTGAAGAAACTAACTTAACTACTACTGCTCTAGAAAGACATTTGTCCAAAGCACTCTTTAGTGAGTTTATGAATTACATATAATAACAATATGCCTTCCAACTCCCATCAGCGTAGTCCTATGCTTGCCAATCATACTGAGTATAACAGTAATTATTCTCAGATGGTACTAGAACTACAGTCTATATATATTCTTATATGCCTAGAAATAGGAATTGCCAATGTCCCCAAAGAACCTATCATTGGACTATGTTGGTTTGCATATTCTACTTACTAAATAAAACAGAGAAAACTAAAATATCCCTCAAATCAGTAACTAATATAGAAGCCATTCTCTGGCAACATACATTTTACAGTTGAGGCCAACAGTACAATATTTGTAAAAAATTGCATTTACTACATTACTGTATTAACAATAATACAACATTTAAAATAATTAAAGAGAGAAAAACAACTTACTTTATTTAGTTTTGAGCAGCAAGATCTGGCATTAATGTAATCACATTCCAAATCTGATAGTGTAATTATCTGATGATCAAGATAAGAACAACTATTATGTCAGCTATACCCCTGCCTCTTCTAAATAAGAATTAAACTAATTGTGCAAATTGTAAATAGCACCATAAGAAGATTTTGTATAAAAATCAGCAAGCAGGCCTCCAACTTAGGACTTCCAGAAAGAAAGCATATAGACAACAGCAGAATCCATACCCCTGTTACCTGTTGGTGTCTTCACTCAATGCCACCCAAATTCCAAATTATAATATGCACAATATAGATGTAGCTGGGACACAATGATCACTCATTATTTCCCCAGCAGCTTGTTTTGTGACTTCAAAATTTGAGTAAGTATGGTAGAACTTCTGCTGGCGCATAAGCACAGTCACTTACTGATCTGATTCAGATGTTGCCCCTCCCCCATTAAGACAGTTTCCCATTATCAATACGAATATTTGAGTTCAAATTCTCCCCCCTTCTTTTTATCATATATTTATTTTAGTTTATTATAGCCACCCAACTCCAATGGATTCTGGAGAGGGCACAAAACCAATTGCTCTATAAAAACGGGGGGGGGGGGGAATCTACCACACAGCCTGGACTAAAACAATCTAAAAATGACACAAATCAAAACACACACACCCAACACAACACATTAATCCCAGGCCTGGGACCAAAGCCAGATTTTAAGAGCTTTTCAGAACCTTAAGAGAGGATGCCGTCCTCTGAGGGGCTGCTGTTTCAGACAGTGGGGGCTATGATAGAGAAGGTACACTTCCTCAGTCCCCTTAATAGAGTGCACCCACTCTGCTGGAACATACTTTATGGGCAGAAACCATTGAAGATAAGCAGTCCCTCAGATATCCAGGTTCCATGCCATACAGGGGTTGATAGATAACCATACCTTGAATTGCACTTGGAAGTCAATTGCCAACTGGCTATGCAGTAAAAAGTTAAAACATTTACTTCAAGATTTAAAGTAACCAGAATTTGCTAATGTCTGAATTTGGAGAACCTGAGCTATTTAAAATCTAACAAGCACAATTTGAACCCACTGTTAGATACTCATTGTTCAAAGAAACATTTGTTGAAAGCAAAAAATTCTAAAGTTTAAACTTCAGGGCAAAATGTGGATTGGGCGTTCATAAAAAATGTGGCGTAATATGTAGGCTTATCCATTTCCATAAGAAATTATGGTTTTCTGATACATACATATCAGGTCATTAGAATTTTATGTTGAGCAACAGCAGAGATATTCTTCTAAAATTTTGGAACAGGAGCCTAACACAAGCCACTATCAAATATGCTGCCTAAGACCAAAGTCAATTGGTGTAAGACTTATTTAACAGAATAATAGAGCTGGAAGGGACTTTAGAGGTCATCTAGTCCAACCGTCTGATCAAGCAGGAGACCTCTGTACCATTTCAGACAAATGGTTGTCCAGGAAATTTTTCCTTATTCCTAAATTACTTCTACTAATATTTCATGTGATCTTGATTCTGTCCCTCTGTTAATACATCCTAGGACTGCATTTATAGTATTATAAAAGAATATTATAGTATTATAATATTACAGTATATAGTATTTATAGTATTATGCCTCACAGATGAAATGATGCACACCATATTTTGGCATATCAAATTTTGCTACATGTACAGTATGTTGGTATATATGTAATATATATATATTTATACAAATGGATAAGCCTACCTGCATATTACAGCACATTTTTTATGACTGCGGAGTCCACACACTATAAGTAACCTTTTGTTGCTCTTTAAAGTTTTACAAAATCCTCTAATTCCTAAATAAACTGTAGCAAAATTTTATTCATGAAATTAAAAAAATCTGTTGAAGAGCTTCTTTTAGAAAATTCAGTCTTCTAATGACAACATAAAAAAGTTTTATAATTTTCAGGATAATTTAAGTGCTTGGAAAGGTATCTAAAATACATGTTTAAAAACTGTCCCTTCATATATCCTATATGAAATAACCACCAAAGTGTTTATACAATAGTCAGAATGATAAAGATCATAATGTACAGATTTAATTCTAAGCACACACATCTATCACTACTGTGAAACTTCATCGCAATTCTACATATCTTAATCTATATTAATTAATCTGTCACAATCAGGTCAACAGAGGTCAATTTTTAAAAATATGTTGTTTCAAGTGGAAAACTAAAAAGTATCATTGAATAGAACAGACCCCAAGCAATAAGCTTTACACTTCAAAGAATGCATTACAGAATATCACAATAACTGGGGTTTATGCGAACTTTAAGACAGGAGGGTGTATTACACTGGAAATAAATCTTACATTTTAGCAGGAACCAGGCTTTTTGCCATATCCAAACAGAACGTAACCAGAAAGTTGAATGGTAGATCAAACAATCTAGTGAACAAATTATCAAAAGAGAATGAAGCACTGTATCTTTCTTCTATAGCCAATCTAAAAACTGCCCTTCTTGTTCATCTTGTCCGCTGCAACCAATGCAGAATACAAGGCTTCAACCTCCTTCTACAAGACCTCGACTACATGTAATCAACCCCCTGCAAAAATATAGCTAGGGGACGGGGATTTGTAAAAGGCTGGTGCAGTTGTATTTTTGACAAGATATTTAGCTAAGTAAGAAACAGGACACACCATGCCCAACCTGCGCAGGTTCTGGACATAGGGAAAACATGCTTTAGAGTCCGTATAGCTTTGAGATAGATCCTGCCTTCTCTTCCCTTGGCCATGCCTTCAATTCCTCTCACACCCTCCGAGAAGCCCAACCTTTCTTCCAACCGCGCCTCCTAAGGCTCAGCCTGTCACCCACCTTACTCGAAAAGCCGCTTCTCTCTCGCTTTCCCCAACCAACGCTCGTTGCTGCTGGTCCCCGCACTCTTATGCCACCGCCACCGCCGCCGCCGCCGCCGCTACCCCTGCCCCAGCCAGACCGCCATTAACGCCCCCGCCTCAGCCAGTCCTCTCAACTGCAGACCGGAGGAAAGAGCCAAAGAGCGGGTCGCCAGCGCTCTCGGGCTCCGACCCCCCCTCGCCCAAACAAATAAAGAGGATACAAAGTAAACAGAAAGGAAAATCAGGGCGCAGCAATCAATGAGCGAAAAAATGAACACCATCGACTCCATCGTGCTGCGGAAATTGCCGCCCTGTCGTCCTCTCGGCCGCCGTACAGCGCCCCGCCTCTCTAGTCCGTTCGCAGCTGCCGGAGCAGAGCTTCCGCCTCTTCTTTCAAGTTCCTGTGATTTATCCCTATTATACATTTATTTGGAAAAGATTTCTTCGCACAGCACGCTGGGACTTGAAGTCCCTTTTTAGGCGTCTAAAGGAGGCGCCCGTTCTCTCGAAAACCCAAAGAAATTACGGGTAAAATTGACAAGAACATCCGAGGGAACTACAAAACATGGACTTCTGGTGACTCTTTTTTTAGGCGTCTAAGAAAGTGCCTGTGTAGAAATACGAAGGAATTGCCTTCTGCCTATTTTCCCCCCTCTGTACTGAAACGTGACAATTTATCTTCTAGATAATCATAGTCCATCGTTTAGTGAAACGGCCTGAAAAACCTCGCTGCTGCCAGTACATTTAGGGTTTTTAAAGGCAGCCTTAGCTGGGGTCCTACTTTAGTCCGGAAAAACTTTGCCTGAAAAAAAGGGAGGAATTTGCACGTGGGAAACTGCGATGCGGAATCGGGGAGGAAATCACTCTTTTGGAGGGGATCCCAGACTGAAACAGCGAGTTAAACAGGTGATTTCGCCGTTCTTGTTACATTCCTATTTGGCTTTATCGTGATGAGCAGCCGCCCTTGTATAAGAGGCAGGTTACGGTTGAATCCCATCTTCTTTTTCATAGCGGGCTTAGGACACGAAATGAAGAAGTTTTCTCGTGAGTGTAACCGTTAATTTAATTTATACGCCGTCCGACTCCCAGTGCTGTTGGCGGTTCACAAAAGAACACGGAAAACTATAAAATAATATAGTTATAAAAAAAAGGAGGAAGGATGACAAAACCGGGCAGCAACTCAGTCATGTCCTTCCGAGCCAAAGATCTGGGTGAAGAGCCAGGCCTTCAAGGCCCTCCGAAATGCCTGTAGGTGAGACTCCCTCCCCCGGTCATCCCAGAGGACCAGCACTGCGACAAGGTATACTTCTGGGGTCGCAATACGTGGCATTGTTTAATCGAAAGAACCTGAAGCCAACCCTACTGGAAGGAAGCTTAGAGGAGATAGGAATTCCTCAAATAAGTGGACCTTATGGTATGCTTGACTTACAGCCACAATTGAGCCCAAAATTTATGTTAAGTGAGTTTTACCTCATTTTATGACCTTGCCACAGTTGTTAAGTGAATCACTATTATTAAGGTAGTAACATGATTGTTAAGCGAATCTGGTATTCCCATTGACTTTGCTTGTCAGAAAGTTGGAAAAGGTGATTACATGACTGCAGGACATAGCAACCATCATAAATATAAACCAATTGCCAAGCAGCTGAATTTGATCACATGACCATAGGGAGCTGCAGTGGTTTTAAGTAAAAAACTATAATAATTCACTTTTTTCAGTGCTGTTGTAACTTTGAATGATCACTAAATGGATGGTTATATTGAGTTTTATAGATAATGACCAGCACTTTCAATTGTCTTAGAAGCAAACTGACAAGCAGTGCAGCTCATAGTGCAAAAATGTTACATGGGCATATCATAGCATCCCCATCAGTGCTTGTGCTGCCGTATTCTGATCAAAGCATTTGTATGGTTTTCAAGGGTAGACCACTTTGCAGAAGTCAAGTTGCAAGGCGACCAAGGTGTGAATGACTATCTGAAACATTTCGCAAACTGAGAAGGCTTTTAAAGGGTTTGAATACACCCATGAGAAATAAGTTTATTATGGATTGTTAATTCTTCCTCAGAGTAGGGTTAACATGCTTCCAAATTCCATTTGTGAGCACTCCATAAGTATTATTCTGGCAACCATGACAAATGAAATGCTGGCTAAGATGGGCGTTGAGTTGATTTGAAAGAGCTGCTCTTATTTGTACATATTAAGTTAAAGGACTGATTAATGACCAGTTAACAGCAACCCTATCTCTATTAGTCAAGACTCCTCAAACACTTAGACTAGGTCAAAAATGTGGTGTTTGGCTTCATTATAAATTCTGCTTTATGTAATGCCAACATGGCATCAGTTCCAGGTTTGATATTTTGATAAAGAGTATATAAAACTGTAGCTTTTTGAGGGGAGAAGACAAAGTCATAATACAGGTGGTCCTCCTACAATTAGGACTGGCAACTCCTAAGTGACATGGTTATTAAGTGAGACATTATATGACCCTGATGGAGTTAGTCTCATTTCTGCTACAGTTGTTAAGCAAGATATCATATAACCCTGATTTGCAGTTTTACTGCCAGCTTTTCTATTGACTCTGCTTGTCAAAAGTGAGCCATGACCAAGGGACCTGTGACAATCATAATCACTTATTGGTTATGAAGCAATCAAATCTCGATCACATGACCATGGGATGTTGCAATGGTCATAATTACTCATTGGTTACAAAGCAACCAAATCTCAATAATGTGACCATAGGGATACAATACTGAGACACTTGTAAAGTTAGTTTTTCGGTGCCATATCTTTGAATGGCCGCTAAATGGGGACAATTAGGTTTTAATCTTGTGGAAGCGCAATCAGTTGTTATTTATTTGACAAATTGGTTTAGCACATGTATGAGTAATGGATAGTGTTATCTTAATCCCTGACAATGTTATTGTTCTGTGACATATCTTGAGGTAACTAAATTTCAGAAGATTACTTCAACAAATTGGTTTTTGAATTATTAAAATGTAGAAGGTTGATTACGTATTCCATAGTATTGGATCTAGTTTTTTTGCTTCACAAGTAAATTAAGATACTATTCTTGGGGGTGTGATTATTGTTTCCACTTGAATTCTTACCCAAGGAAAGGACTAGAATCTTGGACCAGAATCTTTTGACTGGATTCTTATTGTTGTAACTCAATACATGCATCTATTCATTTCATATATAATGCCATTCCTAGTATTGTATTTATATCTGAATAAATTATATTCTTTAATTCTTTGATCCCACCTCTGACTTTCATCCTACCAAATTTCAGTAATGCCTGCTATGTCACACTTATCTGCCTGCGTTACGTTTTCCAGTTCTTCCTGGTTTTTTTCTCCTATACTCTATTTTACCATCTCCATGTTCTTTTGATAAACAAATAGTAACAAAAGTCACTTTCCTATTAGATCACCTCTAGGAGGTTGATTCCTTATATATACTCCTCTGATGCTATATCCCAACTAGGTCAACAGCAAGCAATGCTCCAGTCAAACAGTTACCATTTAGTAGCATAATGTGCATTCACAACTCTTAGGAAACAGCAGAATCATTCAGTTAGCAGTCTCCTCTGCCTTGATTCTTCCCTTCTGTTCTTCCTACTCTTCCTTTGTTCACTTGCTTGTCCTGCCAAATTCCACTAGTTTGCTCACTCAGAGAGCTCAGTAATTTGAAAAGAAAGATAAAAATCAGTATGGCCATCCTTCACTAGATTTATTTACAATTAAATATTCTAGTTTGCCTTTGAAATTGCTTAATTTAATTCTCACGATGTTGCAAAATTAATATACACTTAATAGTCCATTATCTGGACAAAAAATTGATCTTGCAATCAAAATCTGCTAAATGGGGATCTGGTAAATTAAGATTTTACTTTAATCTCTTTGCTTTTAAAAACCAGTGTAGATAATTGCTGTGCTGCATCTATTTTAAATTGTTCACATATGATTTTATGCTAGTACTATTTTTCATATTGTAAAGAATTGTATGCATCTTTAAATATGCTAACTTAGTTATATTTATTACAGTATCTAAGCAGTAATAAATGTGGCCAGTATGTTAACACTGAAATTCTAGCAGCAGAACTACAGAAAATATATAGGTGAGTAGTAAGAGATTTAATACTTTACATTTTCTATGAAAGGGGCAGTGGAATAGTGCATGTATAATAATAAATGGCATAATAATTAAACTTGTAAAGGTATAAACCTCAGGGCTTAATGATCTTCTCTATTTCTTACATTGTGTAGCTGCAAGAATGAAATCAATACAGATATACAAACATAAGAGATAAGCATAAGTATACAAAGCACATAAAGAATAAATAGCAAGCAAAACAAATTAGAAGCATGAAAGAAGAGAAAGGGAAATTCAACAAAAACTCTAACCCTAATTATTTACTACATCTCTCTATATCTTTAAAACTATTCTTGCTATACCATGTTTATATACTAATTCTTGCATTGTCTTTTGTTCCTTACGTCCTTTCCGCATAGGATTAATGTTAAGATTAGTCTAATCTTTTCAAACAGAAGCTGCAGATGACCAAACCTGGATAATTTACACAATATAATATAATATTTATTCTAATATGTATTTGAATGTATTTATTGGTCTTTTTTTTTTTACTCTGACATTGGTAATTATGCATTAGGCTACTTTTCCTTATGATGCTTACACTGGGCTTCTACACTGAAAATGAGGTATACAAAGAAATATTCACTGTGGCTTTTAAAATTGATTTTCAGTGCTGATTATGGACGAAGAAAAAGAAATGCCTTTAGAATACAGGTTGAGAAAGGTATGTTTGTTAATATTGTATTTGAAGTGAAATTAGGCCATGCAAGCTAGCTTATGTAAATAATGTAAAATATCTTGGAGAAAGAGAAAGAAAGAAAGAAAGGTGTATATGAACTTGGTCATGTGAGAACCAGCTAGCTTTAATATTTTAGATTGTGTTTTTAATTTAAGACCAATATCTTTGAATACTCTAATCTCTCTAGTGCTGGCTGTTGGTTGCATTCTGTACAAAATATAATTTGATTCTTGTTTCACATATGAGCAAGTTATTATTATTATTGATTCCATATGTATTTTTCTTTCTAGTTATTGGGATAATCAAAGATGAGGTAAAATCTACAGATTTAGCCATTCTAGAAGATGAATATTTAACAAAGAAAGCAAAAAGGGATGAAAAGTAAGTTGCAATCACTATAGTAAAAAAAAAAACCTTCAAAGTAGCTTTACGGCACTTTAAAGATTAACAAATTTATTATCGTGTACACCTCCTTAGACACAATGCACTTCCTCAAATGCATGGTGACCTTCCAGAACGTTTTTGGTAGTTAATCTAGTGTAATTTATACACTTTGCAAGCAAATATTAGGCAGTTCGGAATACTTTTGTCCCTTCTTTATTTTTATGTAAGTATTGATATAATTAATTTTTAGCTTTGGAGTAACTGTGGCTAGCATTATATGTGCACTTGTGTTTTTTCTAATCCCACATTTAGATAAATAAAATTCTGATTTGCTTCTAGCTGTAGTAACAAAGTATATGAATTAGAAAAATATGAATATATAGAATTGGAGGCTGATAATATTTGGAAAAAGGGGAAAGGATCTGAAGCTTAATTATGGAAAATTTACACAGCACTACATCTTACTAAAAGTTTTAATTTTCTACTATGCACTACTATTATTCGTTCCTTAGGCACGAAAAACTAGGAACTATTGCAGCTGATCCTTGAAATAGAAGGATTACACATTATATTAATATACCGTCAATAATATGGGGAAAATAAATTGCAACTTTTTGAACAGACCATTTTTTTAAAAAAAAATGCGTTCTTCATTCACAATATGACTTGATTTAAGGGAGATGCAAACAGTTCTGCTTTTTAAAAAAATATATATTAGAATCTTTATTTTTAATTCTCTCTCTCCAAAAGTGATTCAGAGACCAGCATGGATACTTCTGATACCGATACTGAACATCCTGTAAGTGTGATTGCTTACATAAGCCACTAGTAGTAACAGTTAGTTTTTTAAAATCTGTATTTATAATTCTGAAAACAAACGTATGCACCGACAGATTCTTTGTTTTTTTTAATCTTGGTCAAGCCAATTGTGGGACTTATATAACTACAGATAGACCTCAAAACAACAAATGAGCCCAGATTTGGGGCAAAAGTCATAGTGGTTGTTAAGCAAGGCACGCATGTGATCATTTCGCTCAACAGTCATGATCCTGGCTCTCCCTGCTGTAGTCATTCAGATTGCATGAGTCATTAAGTGGAGCATGGGGTGCCTCAGGGTGGTGCAGTCCCTGGGAAGCCCGTATATTTTTTTATTGTTTGTAAGCCACCCAGAGTCACTGCGAGTGAGTGGGCGGCCATATAAATCCTGTAAATAAAAATGAAATAAAATAATAAAATAAATAATAAAATAATAATGCTTCAGGCCCAGCCCATACTGTGCCACCTCCCCCCAACTTGCATTTGGCCTGCACTAGGCCTTCCAGGGAATCCACCCTCAGATACCCCCTGAGTATATAATGGTACTCAGTGGCAGCACTAAGGCTTGAAGCAGAAGTCCAATCCTTGACATTATCTCTAGCACTACCACTGACATTTGCAAAGCTTCCTTAGGGAATAGTACTTACCTTCAAGCTCCAAATTGCACAAGGCCTTTGTTATTGAAGCAGCTTTGGAGCATGATTTTGTGCAGTTTCTGCAGCTTCTGAAAACTAAGGAGTATGCCAAATTTTGTGAGAATTAGCCAAGAAATAATACTCCAGAGTTTGCGGCCAATGTAGTATTATATTGCAGTCATCCTAAAGCAAATGATTCTGAGACTACTTATAAGCAAAGTCTGTACTGAATAGTGGATCTAGGTCCAGGAGAACTATACATGCCTATTAATGGTGACTTTCAGTATTGGGAATGAGCGTCCTCTAAGATTATTGGAACCTCAAACTTAATTTCTAGTTGGACTTTTCATAAGTGATATGTTTCTAGGATGTTTTAAATGCTGGGTCTGCTTCTACTTTGTTCCAATTTTTGTTTTTATGCTTTTGACTGTCTTTGAATTTTAAATAATGGATTTTAGGAATCATTGTGATTAAATAGCTTTTAAAATATACAACAGTATTTGTTGTGTCTATAATTCATATTCTATTTATGATCAACATGATTTTGAAAATATTTACATTTGAAAAAGTCAGTTTCCTGTTGACATCTGTACCTGATTTCTCTTTCAGCATTCAAATCACATGAATACCTCTTTGTTAACCTTATATCGGGAAAGAAATCCGGATTCTTTGCCTTCATCTCCTAAAAATGATTTAATGATGTCTATCACTCCTTCACAATCAATGTCTAGATCAGATATTATTGCCTCTCCTCAAGCTCCATCAGTGACTAAAATTTCAGAAGGTGGATGGTTTATTGATAAGACCCCAGGCCCAAAGGAGGAAAACTTTTTAATTGATCTTTGTGCAGAAGAAGAATGTGATAACATTAAGCAGAAAGCTGAGGTATTTTTCTTAATGTCTCTGTGCCCTTTTCTATTATCCCATACAAAAAGCCTCACGATCAACGATAACTTTTAAAAAATATTTTGGTACCATAGAATTAAAGAGGAGAATATGAGAAAAGATTGAATTACATATAGACTAATATATTTAAAATGTGGTATTGTAACATTAAAATTAAGATATAGGGAGGGATACAAAACTTAATAATATGTGATGAAATTGCTTGAAAATCCTGTTTCCCCTGTGTCAAAAAAGGATCAATATGGGTATTAAAACACACACATTAAGAATCTAGTATTTGAAATAAAATGAAAATGTATCTTTCCAATATTCTGTAACAATTCTTTTTTTCACCAGCACCATCTGAGGAAAACTTTCATAATTCTTGATATCTTAATAAATTTGGGGTACGGTGATTAACCAGAAAAATGCTCATATTCTTAACATGAAACAAATGCTCTACAACAGGGGTGTCAAACTCAATTTCACTGAGGGCCGCATCAGCATTGCGGTTGCTCTCGGGGGGCTGGGTGGGTGTGGACTACTGGGTGGGCATAGATGGAGTGGGTGTGGCCTACTGGGTGGGCGTGGTTTCGACAGGCAGCGGGGCACTCTCCTCACAGCGCTGAGAGGTTGAGCTGGGCGTTGCGAAGCCCTCCAACTTTGCATCTTGCCGCCTGCTGAAACTAGGCAGGCTGGGGGCTAGGCAGAATTGCACTTCTCATCAGATTCATGTCACCCAGCCCAGTTCTTGGCGCTGTGAGGAGAGCGCCTTGTTGCCTGCTAAAACCGGGCAGGCTGGGAGCTGGGTGGCCTTGCATTTCTTTTTGGATTTGCGCCGCCTGGCTCAGCCTCTTGGCACTGTGAGGAGAGCGCCCCGCTGCCTGTTAAAACCCCTCCCCCAGAGCCCATCAAGCTGAATATGTGAAGTAGGCGAGGGCCACTTCCAGGTGATGGTGCATTTCTTCATTCCTCACAAAGGATGACACCTCCCCAGCATGCACCCAGGGGGCAGGGCTGACACGGCAGGGGCTGGTTCCTCACTGTTTCCAGACAGCCTTGTGGAGCTAAGACTGAATGTGTTTCAGCATAGATGGCCACCACAAAATTATACATTGGCTTCCTCCCGGCCGGCCTGGGCCAGGGCTAAGGCAGCAGGGGCCGTTCCCTCACTGTTTCCAGGATAGCTTCACGGGCCACATGAAACCACTTTGTGGGCCGCATCCGGCCCCCGGGCCTTGTGTTTGACATGTCTACTCTACAACTATATTAGTAATATTTTGGATTTCAGCTCAAAATGTGAGAATTAGGATAAATCCAATCCATTTAATTTCCAGGTCATGGATTGTATCCATCAGCTAAATGATGCCATTTAATAAATAATCCTTACTAAATATTTTCTGAGATCTTAGCAAGATTAATACATTTTTCTGTGTGTTAATTTCATAAGATGAAAGGAGACCGATTCTTTAAATTTTGTTCCACTGATTTACAAGAACACAGTGTTCAGATCTGTTACCCTAAATATACTAATGCTATTACATTATTTCAGTTTCTCATAAAAATGGAATGTTGGCTTTGGAGCCAACATTAATTCCTCCAATAGATATAAAACTATTGAAACAACAGTAGCGCCACGATCTAATAATTCACATAACAAAAGCATAAGTTAAAATGACTAGGAAGCTTCCTGAAATAAATGAAATTTGTTTTTTTTTAAAGTTTTGCAAGATTTTTAAGAATGGACTTGTTTTAAAAAAAACTGATTCAGTCCAAAAAAAATAATAGTCTGAGAGGTTTATCTAAAAATGGATGATCAGCTTTACTAGATATTTTTAACTGTGGCTATCATGTAATAGCAGCTATTTAGGCAGAGGTTTAAAGATATCTATATTTTAAAAACTAAAATGAATAAAAAAAAGGGAGAAGCGTGCCATAAAAAGTGTTGAAGTGCTAGGGAAGCCGCAGAAGCTCTTTCAGTGGTGGGATTCATCTGGTTCGCACCACTTCAGCAGAACCAGTAGCTAATTTTTTGTTGCCCAGGCCAAGAATAGATTTCTGGAAGTGGCATTCACACAGAGAACCAGTTGTTCACATATTTGAATCCCACCACTGAGCTCTTTGTATCTTAGTTTAAAATCCCATTATATTGCCCAGACTTTGCAATTGTATCTTGCTGGATAAAATGTATCAAGAGACTTTTCTTTGTGATGTAGAATGCAGGAAACATTTCTATTTTGGAGACCGTGAGAAAGAAGTCCAAGAATAAAAAATATAAACGGAGAAAAGTTGAATTTCCTAACGTAGATGAAGAAATAGAGTCAGTTTTGAAGCAACAGAAAGGTAAGAGATGGCCTGTTTGTATTTATATAGGAAAAATGCAAAGTGATATTTCACTGTTTGTCAGTATAAAATTTGTTCAGTTTAATCTTTATGAAGTTTGTGGCTGTTTTTCTTCTGTTTAAAACAACCCATCAGCTGTGATTGTTCTTTTAATATTTTCTTATTTTTTATGCAGTTAAATCAAGAGAAATAGAGCTGCAAACTTCCTCAGTGACATTTGAGGATATAGGAGGCAATGATGAGATTTTGAAGGTTAGATTTAACTAATCTCTTTTTTAAAAATTTCAGCCGAAATAGTGTGAAGTTTAGAAGGCTTTAACCATAAATTTAATTTAAAATGATGAGTACTAAGTGTGCTATGTTGGAAAGCAACTATAATTCTTTGTTAAATGAAATCCAGTTATCTTAACAAGCCTGTTAAGTTACATATTCCTGTTTTTACCAATTGGAAGGGGCATTGAAACTCAGGCCTCCTTAACAGTTAATTGGGCATCTTTCTTGATGTTAATATTGCATTATATATCATTCATAAACTTTCAAGTATATCTTTTGTAGCATTAAGAACTAGAAACCTGCTAAGTTTCAGAATGAAAGCTGCAGTTTTCAAGAAATTGTAGGCAGATTTTAGGATTAACAATTTTGCTATCACAACAACTCTGGTGACCGTGTCTGTTCATTACTTTTGCTGAGATTTCTTTGTCAGACTTCATTTTTCTCTTATCAGCATTTATGTATAAGCAGTATGATTATTTGAAAAAGTAAAATAGATTGTTGAACGAAACTCTCAAGTCCAATTTACAAAGCAAAATATCTGTTATTGCATTCATGAATAAGAGAAGATATTCGGTGTTTCTCACTCTGGATGTGCCTTCCTTCATCAGTACATATAAATATACTTGTTAAAAGACAAAGAAAACATTTGTAGCAGCAAAACTACAAGCATTCTTTCATTAACCTGACTCCTGTTCATTCTGCAGTGTTTATCTTTGAAATTGCTAGGACTGAATTCCACATTCTCTCGAGGATCATTAGAGCTACAACTGTCTTACAACTTACCCTTATGCAAAATAAGGACAGAAGTTGAGATTAAAAGTCCATTGACAATGATAGACAATATCCAGCGTAATCAACAAATCCATGTAACCATTTCCCTACATATCCTGATTTGGAATCTAAAAGCAGAGCAGCAAATGATAGCAGTCAAATTAATTTTATTTCAACATTGCCATTTTTATTGTAGGAGATATGTAAGATGTTGATACATATCCGCCATCCTGAAGTGTACACTCATTTAGGAGTTGTTCCTCCTCGAGGATTTCTTTTGCACGGACCACCAGGGTGTGGGAAGACGTTACTAGCGCAAGCAATTGCTGGGGTGAGATTGTTAGAGCAATTACCTTTCCTTTCTCTGTTGTAAACTGTGTTCATTATTTAAAATGTTCACTTTCAGACATGTTTGTTTTCTTAAAATGCTGCTTCTTCCAGGGACAAATTCTGTCTTCTTCCCTGCATTTTGGGCCCCCTGGAAAGTCACAAGGTTGCAATCTGAGGGCTCTTCTGTGGTATCTTATTGAACAAAGCAGGACCTGCAGGGTAAATGTTTGCAAGGCAAATGCCTTTTTGATCATTGCCTGCTGGAACAGAATGTGACCCCACTATTCATTTTTCCTCTGTTTAGCCCGAATCTTGCTAAATGTTTTTACCTAGATTAAATCTGTTTGTTTTCCTCTTTTCTTTTTATTCTAGGAACTTGAACTACCAATACTCAAAGTGGCTGCAACTGAGATTGTTTCTGGAGTGTCTGGTGATTCTGAACAGAAATTAAGGGAGCTCTTTGATCAAGCTGTTGTAAGACCCTCAAAAAATAAGTATTTTATTACTTCATCCATCTTCTAACATCTTTTTTTTTATTGAAAATTTTTATTTTTTCCATTTAAACATTATAAAAATACAATACAATTGTATTTACATACAATACATCCATCTTCTAACATCTTCATTATGAATATGGCCAAATATATGAGAGAAGAAATTATTAAGCAAGGTTTAACATTGTATCATAGCTGGCATATCATAGATTCCAATCCATTTTTATTCCTTCCCTGTTTCACCTTTTTGTTCCTTGAATATTGAATCTTTCTCGAATAAGGATATCACTACACAAGTGTATTGTTTTTAACTTCAGCATAAAACTACATTCAGATTGCCTGTCATCACCCAATGGATGTAACTTGACGTTTGGTCACACAGTTTTGGATTTCAGTTTTTAATTTAGTATTTTTTTTAATTATTCTTGGATAGAAATCACTAAATATTTCATTTCCTTCAGCTTGCTGTTCTGTAGACATGAGTCGTATTATGATTTTTTTTTACATGTTGTGTAGTCCTCTCAGAAAAGATTTTTATTGGGTGAATGCAAAAATATAATAAATGCCTAGTGAATTGGGTCTGTCTACAGATAAACGCTTTTACACCTGGCGCTTCAGATGTGTGTTATGCTACAATTCATATTCTTGTTCTATTGGCTGGAATGAGAATTTTAGTCCAATTACTTGTGAGAGAGTGAAGTATACCATTTTCTTTTGTCACTTTTTCCTTTTCCTTTAACCCAAATGGTATTTTTGTTTTTCTGTGGATTTGTTTCTTTTTTCCTGTTTTTTTCTTTCTCTTTTTTGGTCAACAAAGACGATCCAAGATTGACCCCATTTTATCCCGTTTGAGTGCAGGATAGGCAAACCATTAGGCAGTTAGCCATCTAGTATTGCATTCATTTAAGAAAATGTCTTTAATAACTATCTCTGTGTCACTTAACAAATATATACAAACTTCCTGTCTTTATAAGTATTTTTGTTTATTAGCGAAAAAAATAATTTATATTGTAGTTAGTTAACCTGTACTTAAATTATAGGTCCTTTCTTATAGAAGATTGTCTCTTGAATAGGTTAGCTAGGTGGCACAATTGTTGCACAGTTGAGAATATGTTTTATAATATTATGTCATGAATACATATAGCAATGTGCCTTGTAAACTAATAGGAAAAAATACAGAAAAGTGTTTTCCAAAGTGCAGACATTCATATTTTAACTATGCTAGACTGCTAAATCATTGATAGATATCAAACATTTTTGTCAAAAAAGTAATTGCTAACTCCATTATTTTAAATATTTCATCTTGTTTTCAAATTTAATTATTTGCTGTTCATGGTAAAACTACTTACAGCAGTGGTTCTCAACCTTTTTAATTCCGCAACCCCGAACCGGTCGTAAGTCGAGGACTACTCAACCGGTCGTAAGTCGAGGACTACTCAACTGGTGCAGCACCGTTTGCAGAATGGGACTTTTGGCAGCTCAGCAGGGCAGAGATAGCCTGGACAATTCTTATTGGCTTTTGAAAGCCAATAGAATTAGACTCTATTCAAGAGAGTCTATTCTATTGGCTTTCAAAAGCCAATAGAATAAAATGGAGTAGCACAGCTAAGGAAAAGGGGGAAAAAATGGCGGAGTGCGTTGTTTGGCGACCCCCGTGAAATGGTCCTTCGACCCCAAATGGGGTCCCGACCCACAGGTTGAGAACCACTGACTTACAGAATGATTTGATAAAAATTAAGTATAAAGAAGGATTTGGAAGTAGCCTGGCATGAAGTAGAGTAGAATGGCAGAAGGAAAAAAGGAGCATAGTAAGATATTCTCTTCCATGTGCAGAATCCCATTTTCCACACACCTCAAATACGTATAACGTAGAAACATGCAGATCTCTTTCTCTAGCATGGGGAAATAATTAAGGTTTAATGTCCAATACATACGTGATGAAGTGAAAATCTTGGTTCAGGTTCTAAAAGTCAATGTCTTAGTGAATGTATATTTTAAAATTATAAAATGAAAACCATAGCATGCTTTAATTTATATAATTTCTGGGCTTATACTGATGGAGTATTTGTCTTATATTTCTAGACCAATGCACCATGCATCCTCTTCATAGATGAAATTGATGCTATCACACCAAAAAGAGAAATAGCTTCAAAGGACATGGAGCGGAGAATTGTAGCCCAGCTTCTGACTTGCATGGATGGTCTGTGTTTTAATTATTTAAAGTAAATTGTTATTTACTTCTCCATCAACTGGTTGCAACAATAAGATAAAGGCCTCTGCATTCACAAAGTTATCAACACTGAATCTGATTGACACAGAACATTTCTGGGGAGCTCATAAAATATTGTAGTTGTGCTGATCTGGAGAGACTTCTGGCTTTAATGAACAATCTTATTTTATTTGATACTTCCTTAGTGGAATTGGGATAGATTGATATCTTAATTTGTCTAGAATTCCACTTCAGTGGAGATTTTATTGATTCCTGATAAAATATATGTAAAATCTCATATCTTCTACTAACATGAAGGAATTGCATGGTAATAGTGTTGGAACTAATTTCAGTTTTTCACCTCATTAGAGGAATTTTAAACACATGTTCAGTCTTGACTGGAAAGTCCATTCCCAAAGACAGGAACTTTCTGAAAATAATCATCCATAAGTGCAGCTGGGTTTGATTGATTAGGGGATCAATACTAATAACGTAATTGTTTTCTTCTCAGTTTGTGATGCTAAGTAAGTAATTTGTTTATCCAAAATATTATGACTGGCTTGAGTTATGGTCTTGTGAGCATAATTGGTCTTCCTACTTAGTCATATTTTCTTAAATAATTCTTAAACTGGGCCAGATCTTGTTGGATCAGCTTCAATACACTGTATGTCTATGGAGATTTACAAAGGTGCTATGGAGTTTCTTGGATTTTTCCCTTGAAAACATTTTGTTTCTCATCCAAGAAGCTTTTTCATTCCTTTAAGACTTGTATTTGAGTCAGGATCTCTTTTAACAAGTTAGTAAAAGAATCTTTTTCTGCCATTTTTTCCAACTCAGCAGATAGTGACGCAGTTGGAATTAATCTAATTGTTGATTGTTTGAGTCTAGCTGCCATGCCAATAGCTTGTTAAAAACAAGATAATACATCACAAAAATTAATTACCCAATGGTCAAAGTCTTTATTCATCGAGTCCGATAATATGGGAGTTTTTATTTCCTTGAATCAGAAGAGAAGCAAGCAACATGCCTATAGCAACATCTCAAAAGTGGAAATTCTAAATACAAACATAAATTTACCTCTTGCTCTAGTCTAACTCTTTTCTTCCTATAATCTATCCTGTCTAATCATCAAAACTGTAAATCAAACATTCATTTTTTTTCTATTACACAAAGGCATTTCCAGTCAGTGATAAACATAAATACTGACTTTTCTGATCAAAAAAGTCAATTTAGCTATCTCAGCAAATCTCATTACCAGCCTTCCTTCATTGTGGATAATGCTGAATCCTTCCATCTTTGTGCATACAGTAATCTCATTACAGTTACTGTACACAAAAATAAAGTTCCATGTCTTTTCAATTGTTAATCCCAAAAGCAAAAAATTCTGATCTCAACTGTATATTAATATTTAAAATTCTGTGAATCATATTTTCTCATTGTTCCATCTGTATTGTGACCAAAATTTTAAGCCATTTTTTTCATACATTCTCTTACTTTTTCTTCATTTC
This sequence comes from Crotalus tigris, assembly GCF_016545835.1. Classification (NCBI taxonomy): domain Eukaryota; kingdom Metazoa; phylum Chordata; class Lepidosauria; order Squamata; family Viperidae; genus Crotalus; species Crotalus tigris. The sequence goes on along the minus strand of NW_024096622.1, from coordinate 3,043,804 downwards.
TTCTGTTTCAAATTTCAGTAAAACCTTTTTAGCAATGACATGTTCATAATTTGTACACAATTCTGTTTCAGACTCAGTCTTAACAATGTTCAAAACCATAAACTCTCTTGTCTACTTTGAATTTTTCTAATAACCGTAAATAAGAAAATCATTGACAACGATATCACTCTGCCACTGGTTCTCTGATTTATATTTTATATTCCCCTTGAACATAATTCTTTCACAATAAATTAGACATTTGTGTTTGCCTATTATTTCTCATCTATAAAATGTTTCTTCTGATGATAGCCATAAAATGTTTTTGGGCAGAACCTGGCTTTTTATCTGTTCCATATTCTCAATATGGCACATCTAACATAATTATTTTTAAATTCCACATTAACCTTAATTTGTGTCATGCCACAAATATCCATGCCACCCAACTTTCAAGTTGGGTCCTTCTAACATCAAGAGCCTTTTACTTCTCAGCAGTATCTACTCTTTTGTTCATGCCAAACAGCAAGCTGCAAAATACAATTTCAAATCACTAGATCTCACTTTCATATTTCCTTTGACTCTTATAACGCCTAGAATAGTTATGAGCTACATTCCTATTGCCAATTACCTATGATTAATAAATGTTATGAAACCACATTTTTTCTATTGTCTTTTGATGTGGTCATGATAATAAATCAGTTCTTTGCTAAATGAAATATTATTCAGTTTCTGTTGTTCCCAATACACTCCTCCTGTTTCTTTACTGCCTGTCTTTTTCAAGCTTTTTGCAACATCAGACATACATTTAGACAAATAAGAGAGTGAGTTTGGTCTGTTGGTTAAGACACCAGGCTAAAAGCCAGGGGATTATGAGTCCTAGTTCCACTTTAGCCATGAATGTTGGCTGGGTGACTTTGAGCTAGTTATTCTTGCTCAGCCTACAACGTCAGGTTCAGGCAATAAGCTGGCTGGTCAATTCCTGTCATAGCCAATGGATCAGTGCTGGGATGAGCGAAAAGAATCAATCCCTGCAATTGCAAGAAAATGCTGGGAAATAAAAAAAACCTGTATTTAAACAAAGGGTACTTAGGAAGATTTAGTATGTTAATAATTAAACAAAATCTTTCACTATAATTATTTGCATTCCTATATTAACACAGGATTCATCAAGTCCCAACCATATTCAGCCTCAGACCTACTGTTGTAATTCACAGAGCACCTCAAAAATGGCCCATTAAAATGATAACAGAACTGACAATATTCAATAAGTTGTTAAAAACAACTGTTTTTCAGCAGTTTTATTATTAAATCGATTTGCTGCCCATCTCGCCACAGGGCAATTTTTTTTTAGTATTTTTAGGTTGATCTTGGAGATTTAAACCCCAGCAAGAAGTAGTCTGGGAAGGAAGTGATTATAAACCAAACAGATGGCTTGGTGGGATTGGCAGATGATGAGGGAAAGATCAAAGATTTGTGTATCAAGGGGAAGCTGGCAGAAAATAATTTGGCAGGCAAAACCAAGGGACAGAATTGCCATCAAAGCCTTTCCTACCTCTAGAATTGGAACCTAGAATGAGTATAAATAGAATGGTGCATGCAGATATTAAGCTTGCATTATAATCTGCAAATGCATGCTGAGAGTTGCTCTGAGGCTGAAAGTTGTTTGGCAAAAAAACACTAGCTTGAGGAAAGAGAAGGAGCGAGGCAGAGCAATAGCACATGCACTACTCAGAATTAGCATACATATTAAAATGTCTGTCCTCTTGGGTGTGCTATGTGAATAGTTTTACTACAGTATTATTATAGTTTTGGTAACACACCATCCACTCTTTCATTAATTGCGGTTTCCTTCTTTGCTTCTTCTTTCAGACTTGAATACATTGACCACAGCAGCTCAGGTCCTTGTAATTGGAGCAACCAACAGGCCAGATTCACTGGATCCAGCCCTGAGACGTGCGGGAAGATTTGACCGAGAAATTTGTTTGGGGATTCCAGATGAAACAGCAAGAGAAAAGTGCGTCAGTTTTCTTTTTAATTTGCACATTATCATGCAAAGTCATTTGAAGTCCTAATTGGATAGATATTTAACAAGGGAAGATTAGAGGACTTAACTACTGCTTTAGTAATAAATACTGTAGCAGTATTAAAAGAAGCTCATGGAAACTATAAAGCTGCCTGTTATATAGATTTGAAAGTCATAATTGGCATTTGCAGTGCTAGCAGCAAAATCTTTAATAAATTGACAGAACAGCAACAGAAAATGAAAGATTTTATTTACATTAGGTAGGCTTATGTGGGTTCCTTTATCTCTTTCAAGAATGTATTTCTTTTATATTCCAAAAAGTGAGAAGGTTTGAACTAGTTGACCCTCTTCTTCCCAGAGTGAGCTCTTCTGCTATCTAATAATTGCAATAATTGGGGAAACAAGCTTTCTATTGCCTGATTGGGAGATGAAGTTTCCATATCTGTCATCTTAAAGAACAAGTGGCACATTTCACCTTGAGCATAGTTGACACGGGCATTTGATTACGAATAGATTTTTTTCACAAGAGGAAGGCGCTCAATTCTGATGAACTTATAATTTTATTAAATTATAAATAAAAATGACTGCATGATAAGACTGGTTATCTCGCAAGTAATGAAAGTAAATTTGAAGGAAATTAACTTTGATGTGTTGGCTGTCATATACAGGTAGTCCTTGACTTGCAACCATTCGTTTAGTGACCATTTGAAGTTACAAGAGCACTGAAAAAAGAGACGAGCAGTTTTCACACTGGTTGCAGCATCCACCTGGTCATGTGATCAAAATTTGGGCACTTGGCAACTGCCATGTATATTATGTCAGTTGCAGTGTTTCAGGGTCATGCGATCACTATTTGCAACCTTCCCAGCTGACTTGTGACCTGCAAAGTCAATGGGGGAAGTCAGATTCACTTAACAACTATGGCAAAAAGGTCATAAAATGGGGCGAGGCTCACTTAACCACTGCCATGTTTAGCAACAGAAATTTTGGGCTCAATTCTGGCCATACGTTGAGACCTACCGGTAGTCAGAATTGTTTCAGCATAGATATTTAAATGCTTCTAATGTTTTCTAAATATTGTGTCAACATAGAATTAGACATATTTCTAATATTTTGAACACTCTATATCAGTGGTTCTCAACCTGTGGGTCGGGACCCTATTTGGGGTCGAACAACCATTTCACGGGGATCGCCAAACAAGGCTGTCCGCCATTTTTCCCCCTTTTCTTTGGCCTCGCCATTGGCACCTGGTGATGTATAAGTGGTTGGGGGTCACCACAACATGGGGGACTGTATTATGGGGTCACGGCATTAGAAAGGTTGAGAATCACTGCTCTATATCTTAATCTTTTCACAGATTATACCTTTTGGGGGTTGGGGAGGACTAAACAGAAATGATTTCATCAAGCTCTTTCTTTTGGAAGGTGACTCAAACTAAATTATTAAAACAATATTAAATACGTTTAATTAATAAAATCTGGGATTTTTGGATATAAGTTCAGCTGCAAAATCATCTTCATTTTCTTTTCACCAGAATTCTGAAGACATTGTGTCGAAAGCTTCGACTTCAAGAATCCTTTGATTTTGGACATTTGGCTCATATGACACCAGGCTACGTTGGGGCTGACCTTATGGCCCTTTGCCGTGAGGCGGCAATGTGCACAGTTAACAGAGTCCTTGTTAAACTGAATGGGAAGAAATGTGAAGTTACGAAAAATGAAGAAGTAGCATCTGGACAAGACATGCAAAGGAGAACAGAACAAAATGTGAAAAAAGATACCGAAGAACAAGATCTTCCTACTAAAGTATATATTTCATATATAGCTTATTGTATCTATTTGTTCCATGTTTGGGTATATAAAAGAGGGGATTTTCCTAGAAGAAAATTGTAGATATTAAGGACAGATATATTAAAAATGAAAATAAAAATGTATAACTAAATATAGAGCCAGCTTAGTGTAGTAGTTAAGGTATCAGGCCAAAAAATGGGAAAGTTAGATGGAAGTCCATTTGGGACTTGAGCCAGTCACTCTCTCTCAGCCCTAAGAAGGGGACAATGGCAAACTATTTCCAAAATCTTGCCAAGAAAAATGCAGGAACTAGTCCAGGCAGTTGCCAGGACTCAACTTGAAGGCATCTGGCTGGCTGTAGTTCTAGTCTGAAGGACATAGGGAGAGGAGCCATAAAATAGGAGTATGAACCTTTTAATAATGCTTAATCTCTCTGGCTTTCAATACCACTGAACATGTCATGTAGGGATGGCCAACTATGGCAACATTATGACGCATGGACTTCCCAGAATTCCTGAGCCAGCATGGGAGTTGAAGTCCACAGGTCATAAAATTGCCATAATTACCCACCCTTGATGTTATGACTGCCTCCTCCTGACTTAAGGACGGGGAGCAGTGAATGCACTGGTTCTCCTCCACTCCAAAAAGTTACTACCAATCATTGGGAATAATGGTGGAGAGAATGTGCTCTAGGCTCCTCAGTTATAGGATACCACAAGGATTGATGTTATCCCCACTCATGTTGAATATCATCTAGTTTATTTATTATCTAGTCTATGAAATAGGTTCTATGAAAATTATCTGTCAAAAGATTAGAATCATCATCAGCATACTGGTGACAGACACAGTACTATCTCAGTCTCAGCCAGGCAATAATGCCATCCAGTACTTGGATGCGATTTGGTGTAGATGGCAAAGAACTGGCTAAAGCATAATCCCAGTAAAACAGAATCATTCTAGACTGATAAATCCTATGATTCCAGAGAGATTCTATCTTTAGTTCAGGATGGAGTCACACTCCCAGTGCTGAGTGGACTTGAAACTTGAGAGTCCTCTTGGTCTCACAGCTACTGCTCAGGGTACAGCTAACAGCAATGGCCAGAGGACCTTGATACGTCTTCATCTAGTGCAGGGGTCCTCGACCTTGGCAATTTTAAGACTTGTGGACTTCAACTCCCAGAATTCCTCCCAGAATTCTGGGAGTTGAAGTCCACAAGTCTTAAAGTTGCCAAGGTCAAGGACCCCTGGTCTAGTGCACCAGTTGTGACCACTATTGGAATGAAAGAAGTTTGGGTTATTAAATGTCCCTGTCACATGTAAGAGAAAATCTCCAGAAAATTTTAAAACGAGGATTAGTGTGCATTATGTAACGGAAAGAGAAAAATGTTCCTATTCCACTAAAGGCAATTACTTATCAGTATTTTATGTTTTGTTTTTTGTTTTTTAAAAAAACATCACAATATTCCTACAATCTGTTATTCTGCTAAAGAAATCAATAAAAAACAAAGATTATCTTGAAAAATCCATACTAGCTGTCATTACTGTTAGCATTTTAAAATACCTTGCATTTGGACTCCAGATTTTTATCGGTAAACTTAAGGGTGTGTTTCTTTTACCCACAGTCTAATCTAGTTTCGTTTTATTTTCCTCCTCCTCCTCTAATCTCTCTTCTTTAGAATGAATTGCAAAGATTGCTCCAGTTGCTGAAGGAACCAGATCCCCTGGGGGAGGCTCAGCTGCAGAAGCTGTGCATTGAGCTGAAGGATTTCACTCTTGCTCTCTCTTCAGTGCAACCCTCTGCAAAGAGAGAAGGCTTTGTCACCGTTCCTGATGTGACCTGGGCAGATATTGGAGCCCTGGAAGAGGTTCGGGAGGAGCTGACCATGGCTATATTGGTATGGGTGGATGCTTTCACCAAATGTTGATGTACTCTATATGTGATGGTCCTCACTTTCTGAAATTAACTACGGGAGTCTTCCAGCCACTCTGAATTAAAGGCATGTAGTGCATTTTGCATAAAAGGATGTGCAAGGAAATCAGCTCTGCTTTGATTTACAAAGTTAACAGTAAACTAAATTGCTTATTATTGCTCCATTTTGAAAGGGAAGCTTATTCCTGTTAGTTTTAGTATTTAGTATCAGAGGACTTTTGGTCCATTGTTAGTATAATGAAGATATTAATCCAAGGAAAGTAAATAATGTCTAAAAATGATTGCATAGGTGATAGTGAGAATGGTTCCAAAGGAGCTCAATTTGATTGATGAAAGAATACTGAATAAGCTTTGTGGTTATAAATAACCATATACAGTAATAAATAGTCTAAAAGACCCTAAAATAATGTTTACACTTCAGATTCCTAGATAAAGTGAGTCATATTCAACTGGCATCCTAAAGAGTCGCAGGAGGAGGGGGCATCTGTCATTCCCTCCAAATAGTGTGTAATAATGGGGGTGTCACTACCAGGAAGATCCTATTCCTGGCTATGGCACCACAAGCTGAACTCAAGTTGGCTGTTATCAGGGGAGCAAATCATTTAATTAAAGATCATTTAAATTTAATCAATGTCAATACATTGAATTGGGCCAATGTAGAGCTTATAGAACTGGTGATATGTTTACATTCTGCACCAGGTGCAGCTTCTAAACCATTTTCAAGAGTAAACCCACATAGAATTTTTTTTTGCAGTAATCCAATTAGGGCATGAAACACAAAAGCTATGCTATCTTTGTCCCATCAGCATTCCAGCTGCCACAAAGCTGGGTGTAGGACTTCCTTGTTAATTAGTATGCCTTGGTCTGCCTGACCGATAATAGTAGAAGAAAAATAATGTATGTAAGGTGTTTTTTTAAACAGGCACCTGTGAGGAATCCTGAACAATTCCGAGCCCTTGGACTTCTAGCTCCAGCTGGGGTGCTGCTTGCTGGTCCTCCTGGATGTGGCAAAACATTGCTTGCAAAGGTAATTTTGGCTGCTTATTTGCTCAGAGAATTCCAACACTTAAGGATCACTTTTCCCACCAATCTGACTGCATCTGGTTGCTGACGTTTAGAATCTTGGAGCCCAATTCATTAAGGAATTTTTCCCCAGTGATAACCTGATTAACCAATCCTTCAGTTTGCATTCATCTTGGCCTTGTTTATTTTATCCCAAAGAACAAAGCATCTATCAGCATCCAAAGAAATCTCCATGTCTTTATTCAAATTCAATTTAATTACTGGGAAAATAGCACATGGAATAAAAATATCTAAGTAATTAAATTCAGGATATATATGAACATTATCCCCTTTATGGATTACTGCCTTGTCGTGGCGAAGGGGCTTGTGTAACTCAGTGAAGCTATAAGCTATGCCGTGCAGGGCCACCCAAGACGGACAGGTCATAGCAGAGAGTTTTGACAAAATGTGATCCTCTGGAGAAGGAAAGGGCAAACCACTCCAGTATCTTTGCCATGAAAACTCCATGGACAGTACTAAAAGGCAAAAAGATAGGACGCTGGAAGATGAGGCCCTCAGGTCGGAAGGTGTCCAAAATGCTACTGGGGAAGACCAGAGGGCTAGTACTAGTAGCGCCAGAAAGAATGAAGCGACTGGGCCAAAGCTGAAAGGATGCTCAGCTGTGGATATATCTGGTGGTGAAAGGAAAGTCCGATGCTGTAAAGATTTTTTCTCCATAGGAACCTGGAATGTAAGATCCATGAATCAAGGCAAGCTAGACGTAGTCAAAAAAGAGATGACAAGACTGAACATCGACATCTTAGGAATCAGCGAACTAAAATGGACAGGAATGGGTGAATTTAACTCAGATGACCATCAGGTATACTACTGTGGGCAAGAATCCCTCAGAAGAAATGAAGTAGCCTTCATAGTCAATAAAAGAATAGGAAAAGCAATACTGGGATACAATCCCCAAAATGACAGAATGATCTCAATTTGAATCCAAGGTAAACTATTCAATATCAAAATAGTCCAAATCTATGCTCCAGCCACTGGTGCTGAAGAGGATGAATTTCGAAGAGGCAGAGGAACTAGAGATCAAATTGTCAACATACGCTGGATCATGGAGAAAGCTAGGGAGTTCCAGAAAAACATCTACTTCTGCTTCATTGACTATGCTAAAGCCTTTGATTGTGTGGATCACAACAAATTGTGACAAGTTCCTAAAGAGATGGGAATACCAGACCATCTTACTTGTCTCTTGAGAAACCTGTATGCGGGTCAAGAAGCAACAGTGAGAACTGGACATGGAACCACTGCTTGGTTCAAAATTGGAAAAGGAGTTCGGCAAGGCTGTATACTGTCGCCCTGCCTATTTAACTTATATGCAGAGCACATCATGAGAAAGGCAGGGCTAGATGAAACAAAAGTTGGAATTAAGATTGCCGGGAGAAATATCAACAACCTAAGATATGCAGATGATACCACTCTAATGACAGAAAGTGAAGAGGAACTAAAGAGCCTCTTGATGCGGGTGAAGAAGGAGAGTGCAAAAGTTGGCTTGAAACTCAACATTAAGAAAACCAAAATCATGGCATCCGGCCCTCTCAATTCCTGGCAAATAGATGGGGAAGAAATGGAGGTAGTGACAGATTTTATTTTTCTGGGCTCCAAGATCACCTCAGATGGGGACTGCAGCCAAGAAATTAAAAGACGCTTGCTCCTGGGGAGAAAAGCTATGGCAAATCTAGACAGCATACTAAAAAGCAGAGACATCACCCTGCCAACAAAAGTGCGTATAGTCCAGGCCATGGTTTTCCCAGTTGCAATGTATGGCTGTGAAAGTTGGACCATAAGAAAGGCTGAGCGCCAAAGAATTGAGGCCTTTGAACTATGGTGCTGGAGAAGACTCCTGCGAGTCCCTTGGACTGCAAGGCGTTCAAACCGGTCAGTCCTAGAAGAGATCAACCCCGACTGCTCTTTAGAAGGCCAGATCCTGAAGTTGAAACTCAAATACTTTGGCCACCTAATGAGAAGGAAGGACTCACTGGAGAAGGGCCTAATGCTGGGAAAGATTGAGGGCAATAGAAGAAGGGACGACAGAGAATGAGATGGCTGGATGGAGTCACTGAAGCAGTAGGTGTGAACTTAAATGGACTCCAGAAGATGGTAGAGGACAGGAAGACCTGGAGGAACGTTGTTCATGGGGTCGTGATGGGTCGGACACGACTTCACAATTAACAACAACAAAACAATGAACATTATAATTACTTAATGCATTAATATGTAATTCTTTGTTTATCAGTATCATTTCTAACTTAGACTGATAAACAGAGTATTCCACAACTCACCCAGCGCATTAAGCAAATGCATGAAGACCAGAATCAAAGTACTCTTTGAAGTTCAGAAATAGACAATTAGATGTCATCAACATATAATACTAAATTATATTCTAATGAATTGTGAGGAAAAACTAGAGATATTATGATTCTATCTAACAGCACAGGCTGAACGTTCTAAAGATGTATCAAAGGACAAAAAGGACATTCTTCTGTAGTATTTTATAGGGTAAAAAGAAATTTTAAAAATTTACCATTTTTTGTTTGGGAGCCACATTCAAGAGGAATGCTGTGGACATAATTTACTTGGACTTCAGTAAGGCATTTGATAAAGTAGATCACAACCTACTACTTGACAAGATAGAAAAATGTGGGGTAGACAGAACCACCACCAGATGGATCCGTAGCTGGCTGACCGGCCGTACTCAGCGAGTGGTCCTCAATGGAACTGCATCTATATGGAGGGAAGTGTGTAGTGGGGTGCCCCAGGGCTCTGTTCTGGGCCCAGTACTCTTCAACATCTTCATCAACGATTTGGATGAAGGGATAGATGGGGAACTCATCAAATTTGCAGATGACACCAAGCTGGCAGGAATAGCCAACACTCCAGAAGACAGGCTTAAGATACAGAAGGATCTGGACAGACTTGAACACTGGGCACTAACTAACAAAATGAAATTCAATGGTGAAAAAAGCAAGGTTCTACATTTAGGCAAGAAAAACCAAATGCACAAGTACAGCATAGGTGGCACCATGCTCAATAGTAGTAACTGTGAGAGGGACCTCGGAGTCCTAGTAGACAATCACTTAAATATGAGCCAGCAGTGTGCTGCAGCTGCCAAAAAGGCCAACACAGTGCTAGGCTGCATTAACAGAGGGATAGAATCAAGATCACGTGAAGTATTAATACCACTCTTCAATGCCTTGGTAAGGCCACACTTGGAATACTGCATCCAGTTTTGGTCACCACGATGTAAAAAAGATGTTGAGACTCTAGAAAGAGTACAGAGAAGAGCAACAAAGATGATTAGGGGACTGGAGGCTAAAACATATAAGGAATGGTTGCTAGAATTGGTATGTCTAGTTTAACGAAGAGAAGGACAAGGGGGGACATGATAGCAGTATTCCAATATCTCAGGGGCTGCCATAAAGAAGAGGGAATAAGCTATTTTCCAAGCACCTGAAGGCAGGACAAGAAGCAACGGGTGGAAACTAATCAAGGAGAGAAGCAACCTAGAACTAAGGAGAAACTTCCTGACAGTGAGAACAATTAATCAGTGGAACAGCCTGCCTCCAGAACCAGTAAATGCTCCAACACTGGAAGTTTTTAAGAAGAGACTGGACAGCCATTTGTCTGAAATGGTGTAGGGTTTCCTGCCTGAGCAGGGGGTTGGACTAGACGACCTCCAAGGTCCCTTCCAACTTTACCACTACTACTACTACTACTACTACTACCACTACTATTATTATTATTATTATTATCTTTTTGAGAAATACACATTTAATTAAGGTAGCTCACATGTACTGCTTTCAGAATTATCAATAGGTTTTTCGGCATCAAAAATATTGTGCTTGCTAAATGCAATTTGGTCTTTTCTGTCTTTATATAAATCAATTATTATTATTATTATCTTTTTGAGAAATACACATTTAATTAAGGTAGCTAACATATACTGCTTACAGAATTATCAATAGGTTTTTCGGCATCAAAAATATTGTGCTTGCTAAATGCAATTTGGTCTTTTCTGTCTTTATATAAATCAATTATTATTATTATTATTATTATTATTATTATTATTATTATTATTATCTTTTTGAGAAATACACATTTAATTAAGGTAGCTCACATATACTGCTTACAGAATTATCAATAGATTTTTCGGCATCAAAAATATTGTGCTTGCTAAATGCAATTTGGTCTTTTCTGTCTTTATATAAATCAATCACATTCACTGTGATCTTCAGTTATTTTGAGTATGTTTCTAATTTCCTGGATTTGTATTCTCTGTACTGTAATTTTTTTTAAAAAAGAAGTGTTTGAGAAAGCCAGTGTTTCATCATGGTGGTAGAATAAAGATATCATATGGATTTTCATAGATAAAAGGCATATTGTGATGATTATTATGATATAAAATGAAGAAACAGTAGTCCACCTAGTTAGCTGCTGCAAGAAGATTGCACGAAGTAGTTATAAACAGCAGAAAATAGCAACTTGAGAAAGTAGCAACAATGGTGGACTGGTATATCAACAAGAATTACTATTAACCTGCAAGCAGGTAATGGTGGAACTACAAAATAGACAGTTGTAGAAAATGAAGACGCTAGGGTGTTCTGGAACTTTAGAATTCAAACAGACAAGCACCTGCTCTATTACACCCCAGACTGAACAATTGCTGATAAGATAGAAAAAAGTTTGGATAGCAGACATGGCAGTATTAGGAGACAGCAGAATAGAAAGAATTGGAGACAATCACAAAATACAAATACCTACAAATAAAAAAACTGTGGCAAAGATGGCACCAATAGTGATAGGTGCCTTGGGTGCAATCCAAAAATATCTGGAGCACCACTTGAACACCATCAAATCAATTGCAAAGGGCAGCTTTACTCAGAACAGCCTATATCCTGCGCCAGTATCTTTAAAACCATCAAACAAGAAAATCTGCCTATCTCAGATCCTTGGGAAGAATTCAGTAGGTGGATAAAAATGTCACATCTGGTCTAAACATCTGGATGCCTGCGGAACCAACCACATTATGTAGTAACTAAATTATTTTTTTTTACTAGGCTGTAGCAAATGAATCTGGATTGAACTTTATTTCAGTGAAAGGCCCTGAACTATTGAATATGGTGAGTTTTTTTCTAGTTTGCTTGGTGACCACTGTCTTTTAAGCTTTTGCTGATACAAAAAAAAATGTTTGACTGAACTGCATAACTGAGCTATATCCATATAATGAAAATGATTGCGGCATACATATTTATTGACCCCACATTTCCTTTTGCAGTACAGATAGTTCTCAAATTACAACAGAAGTTGGGACCGGAATTGCCATCACTAAGTGGTCACATGACTGCGTCACTTAATGAGGGCAATCCAAGCAGTTGACATAACTCTAGATGTGCAGGTCATTAAGCAGAAAGTGGAAGGATCCCAGGAAAGCGTGCAGGCTGCACAAGGGCTAGGAAACAGAGGCCATGCATGAGCTGAGGATGTGTCTGTGATGTGTGGCTTAAAGTGAGAAAGACTGGAAAAGAGCATGGTGCGTGCATGTGTATATGTGACCACAGAAAGGCCGAGGAAAGAGAGGTACATGTGAGCAAAGAAAGGCCAGAATGGAGGAAAATTTATCCAAGTGACCTTCCCTGCCAGTTTCCCTATAGACCAGCGGTTCTCAACCTGTGGGTCGCGACCCCATTTGGGGTCGAACGACCATTTCACGGGGGTCGCCAAACAACACGATCCGCTGCCGTGCATGCGTGCCACGCAGGGGGCGGCGCTGCGCATGCGTGCCGCACAGGGGGCGCCGCCGCACATGCGTGCCGCGCAGGAGGCAGCGCCGCGCATGCATGCCGCGCAGGGGGCGCCGCTGTGCATGCGTGCCGCGCAGGGGGCGCCGCCGCGCATGCGTGCTGTGCGGGGGGGGCGGCGCGCACGCACGCCGCCTCCTTATGACCGGGGTCGCCGGTATAAAAAGATTGAGAACCACTGCTATAGACTTTGCTTATAGGAAGTAGGCAGGGAAGCCCATAAATAGAATCATGTGATCGTAGAAGAGGGCAGCTGGTTGTAAATACAAGCTGGTTACCAACCAGTCAACTTTTGTTCACATGACCACGAGCCCATGTCATGGCCATAACTTCAGGGACCAGGGCTCAGTCCCTTCGTTTAGCACCAACATAACTTTGAATGGTCACTGAACAAATACAGGTTCATGAGTCTTGGCAGTTGTTAAATAGGTCATCATATGACCAGGTTGAATTTTACTACGTTTTTTGCAGTGGTCATTAAGCAAGGATGGTGGTGTAAGTGAACCCATTTTCTCCAGTGAGTGCTTTTTTGTCAGAAATTGAAAGTGAACACTAGAAACTAGCAAAAACAATTGCTGAAAATGACGGTCATGTGACTTCAGGACACTGCAAATGGCCATAAATGCAAGCCAATTGCTAAGTGCCCCAAATGTGATCACATCACCGGGGTGTGTGCATGTATTGCAGCTGTTGGAACTTGGAAATCAGGTTGTCAGTAGCTCTTGGGAGGTCTGTCATAATTCAAATGGTTGCTAGATAACTTGTCACTAAGTGAGGACTGCTTGTAAGCACAATTACAGAAAGTACAAGAAAAAAGTAGACCGAGCAAGGCAAAGAAGTCAAAGACAGGCAATAAGCGAAAATGAAAGGAAATCTAATTAAATATGGCTTGCTTAGTATATTTATTAGAGAAGGAACTGAGAAATTGAATTTGGTCATTCCATCTAGTCTTGTTCCATAAATTTATACTCATTGGCAGATGGTAATTGTGGCTAGAAAACTGTGTACAATTTCAAAACTTGTTTTGTATCTGGTCATGGCAGAATCCTAAGCATGAATTAATTTGTGACCTAGATCAGAGGTCCCCAACCTTGGCAATTTTAAGACTTGTGGACTTCAACTCTCAGAATTCCTCAGCCAGCTTGGCTGGCTGAGGAATTCTGAGTGTTGAAGTTCACAAGTCTTAAAGTTGCCAAGGTTGGAGACCCCTTGACCTAGAGCAGGGGTCTGCAACCTTAAATACTCAAAGAGCCACTTGGACCCATTTCCCAGAGAAAAAGAAAACACTGGGAGCCCCAAAACTTGCGCGCACATGCACGCGCGAGGGGAGGGGGAGCTCGATTGAAGACTTTAATTAAAAAGAAATAGAGGCTGCTGTGCATGAATTCTCTTTTCTCCCCCTCTCTCTTTCTCTCCCTCTCTCTCTTTCTCCCTCCCTCTCTCTCTTTTTCTCTCTTTCCCCCTCTCTTTTTCCTCTCTCCCTCTCTCTTTCTCTCCCTCTCTCTTTTTCTCTCCCCCTCTCTTTTTTCTCTTTCCCCCTCTTTCTCTCTCCCTCTTTTTCTCTCTCTCCCTCTTTTTCTCTCTCTCTCCTTCTCTTCCCTCTCTCTTTCTCCTTCTCCCCCTCTCTCTTCTCTCTCTTTCTCTTTCCTCTCCCCCCTCTCTCTTTCTCTTTTTCTCTCTCTTCCTCTCTTTCCTCTCCCTCTTTCTCTCTCTTTCCTCTCCCCCTCTCTCTTTCTCTCTCCTCTCCCTCTCTCTCTTTCCTCTCCCTCCCTCCCTCTCTCTCTTTCCTCTCCCCCCTCTCTTTCTCTCTTCCCCCCCTCTCCCTCTCTCCGATCTTCTGCTCATTTGGCAAGCTGGCTTCAAGCTGTTCTCCAACAGGCTGGCTCTCTCTTGCCCTTCCTGCTTCCTACAGAGACGTAGTCAAGGCAGGAGCCCTGCCTAATAAGCTTGTCATCTCATCCATTCTCTTTTTTCTACACACACACACACACACACACAAGCACAGAGAGAGAGGGGGGGGAAGTGCAAGTGCCTCTCTCTGTCTCTGTCTCTCTCTCTCTGCAAATGGCAGAGGAGGCTGGGAGCCGCAAGAGAAGGCTCAAAGAGCCACATGCGGCTCTGGAGCCACAGGTTGCCAAACTGTAACCTAGAGGAATTCCTCTGAACAATCCAACTTCTTATTAAATAAGATTGCAAAATAATATTCTACAGAATTTCATAGAAATTTCCTTTTCCTTCCTGCTTCTAGTACGTGGGGGAAAGTGAACGTGCTGTCCGTCAGGTTTTCCAGCGTGCAAGAAATTCAGCACCTTGTGTCATATTCTTTGATGAAGTGGATGCTTTATGCCCTCGGAGATCCGACCGTGAAGTGAGTCTCTAAAACATTCCCCTAGAGATATTTAACTAAGATGAGATACAGGTTGCAGTGTATATATATCAGTTTGTTATTCTGTATGTTTTCAGAGAAGCCCTATGATGTAAATTAAAACTGGCATTGTACAGATGCCACATCTAGATGGAAAGAGAGGGATTACTAAATGTTGTACGCTGCAATAAAATTTCAACCTATTTTTGCAGACCTGCCTTATATTACCACGGCTAAGTGATTGTTTGCTTGAGGTTTAAAGGTGATTCTGGAAAAAGAAAGCAAACACCAGCCATGTGGGGTTCTGGTTTAGGCATTCTTACAGCAGTAATTACATAAACTGCTTTTCCACTTGGAATTGAAATGTAACTCTGCATATCCAAATCCATTAATGGGTCAGTCATAAAGGACTCAAATGCCTGTATACCAATGTACAGAGTATGAACAGTAAACAGGGTGAACTAGAAATTTAGGTAAATGAGGGCAGATATGATATTGTTGCCATTGCAGAAGCGTGGAATGAAACCCACAAATGGAACACACAGGGATTTAAATTATTTAAAAGAAACAGACCAAATAAAAGAGGAGGTGGAGTTGCTCTCTATATAAGAAATAACTACATCTCTACAGAAATAGAGCACAACAATGGTGAAAACTGTCTTGAATGCATTTGGGTCAATATAAATGGGGGGGGGAATGACATTGCCATAGGTGTATACTATAGGCCACCCAATCAAACAGAGGAAATATATGAACTTTTTGCTAGTCAGCTAACTAAGGTATGTAGGAAGCACATTACAATAGTAATGGGGGACTTTAACTACCCTGACATCAACTGGGAGGCAAACTCTGCACCAAGTGGAAGATCAAACAGATTTCTGACAAACCTAACAGACAACTTTGTCTCCCAAAAAGTAGAGAAGGGAACTAGGGAATTAGCCATATTGTATCTAATCCTCAGTAACATAGATGAAATGATAGAAGGTGTTGAAGCCACAGGAACTTTGGGGAGAAATGATCATGCAGTATTGGAATTCAACATTCTGGAAGCAATAGAACACAGTCAAAGTAGAATCTTGGACTTTAAGAGAGCTAATTTCAATTAACTTAGAGAGGGCTTGAGAAGGATTCCAGGGATGAGAATCCTCAAGGGGAAAACAACTCCAGAAGCTTGGAAAATTTTGAAAAATGAGATAATAAAAGCCCAGTCTAGCACAATACCAATAAAGAAGAAAAAAATAACAATTGTCAAAAGAAACCAGCATGGCTGCATAAAGAACTCTGATAAACTGAAAGATAAAAAGGACAAGTATAAAAAAGAGGGGCACATAACTAAAGCAGAATATCAGCAAATAGTCCAAACTTGCAAAGATGAAGTGAGGAAAGCTAAGGCTCAAAATGAACTAAGGTTTGCGACTAAAATCAAAAATAATAACAAAAAAAGCTTCTTTCAACATGTAAAAAACAAGAAAAAGGTTAAGGAAATGATTGGTCCATTAGTGGGGTGAAGTGGCAAGAAGGTGACAAGCAGCAGAGAGAAAGCAGAACTATTTAACTCGTTTTTTGCATCTGTTTTTATACAAAGGGAAAAAACAGTCCAACCTATCAAAAACAGTAGTATAAAAAACAGATTAGAAACATAAGTTAAGATAGGCAAGAAAATGGTAAGTGAGCACCTGTCCAGCTTACACGAGTTCACATCACCAGGACCAGATGGATTACACCCCAAGGTTCTCAAGGAAGTGGCAGATGTGATCTCAGAACCACTGAACTATATTTTTCAAAGATCCTGGAGCACTGGGGTAGTACCAGAGGACAGGAAAAGAGCTGATGTAGTTCCCATCTTCAAAAAAGGGAAAAAAATAAATCCAGGAAACTACAGACTTATCAGCCTGACCTCAATACCTAGGAAGATTCTGGAAAAGATAATCAAACAACAAATCAGTGAACACCTAGAGGCAAACAAAGTCATTACGAAAAGTCAACATGGGTTTGTCAAAAACAGATCATGCCAGTCAAATCTTACTGCATTCTTTGACCAAGTGACAAAAATAGTGGACCAGAGGAATGCTGTGGATATAATTTACTTGGACTTCAGTAAGGCATTTTATAAAGTAGATCACAACCTACTATTTGATAAGATAGAAAAATGTGGGTTAGACAGCATCACCACCAGATGGATCCGTAGGTGGCTGACCGGCCGTACTCAGCGTTTAGTCCTCAATGAAACCGCATCTACATGGAGGGAAGCATGTGGTGGGGTGCCCCAGAGCTCTGTTCTGGGCCCAGTGCTTATTAATTTGCTATACAATCCTTTTGTTCTTTAGAATTTCATGGTATGATAAATTAGAAATGCTTATATTTTGGTTTTTTGTTTGTTTGTTTGTTTTGAATGATCAAAGGTCAATAGGAAATTAGGGAATAGGATATGGGAATTATGAACGTTCCAGGGGTTTTCTTTTAAATCCATGGTTGTCATTTTTGTCTTACCCCATATTTTTATTCTTACAGTCAGGCGCCAGTGTCCGTGTAGTGAACCAATTGCTTACTGAGATGGATGGACTGGAATCACGTCGTCAAGTTTTCATTATGGCAGCCACAAATAGACCAGGTATAGATCATCAAACAATCAGATATAATCTCAAGTATTTTTGTATTCTGCTCATGTGCAACATGCCTGTGAGTTGACAGTTAATTGGCTTGTTTTCATGAGCTAATTATATTTCCGCATACAATAGTGGGTAAAGAATTTGGTGCACTAGGACCAGAGAGATTTTGCTTCAAAACCACTCACAGATATATATGATTATTGGAGCCTTTTGGTCAAAGATATCTCATGAGATGCTTGGAACAGGGAAAAATTATAAGATGATATGGTTTATCCAGTACCCTACTTCTAAAGGAAAGGTGGGATATAAATCTAATATACGAAAATAACTGTTTTTGGGACAGACTGAATTGTGAAGCTGCTAGACTTGTAAGTGACCATCGGGCCAAGAAATGGTCTCCTTGCGTAATTTTGATGGGCAATAACTTCTCAAGCCTTGTGTATGCAAAATACTAAGCTGTGATTTCCTACAATTAAATTGAAATGATGCTGATAGGATGCAATAAGGAGCTCACATGCGTGGTCAACACTCCTTAAATGAAATGCATATTTTTCTGGGATCCCAAAGCTATCTACAAGCCCAGGAAAAGAGAGAGCTGCTTTAAAGAGGTGCCTCAGTTCTCTGTGTTCCCATCCTTGTTTCAAAGTTTGGCTTTGGGCTGAAAGAGCATGTCCCTAGCAGAGACTTGTCATAGCCATCCTTTTAGTATCATGAGTTTACAGTAGCAAGTAAAGTAATTATGAAGCAAGAGATCTGCACACCTCTTCTTAAAGCTATGGCATCCCTATTACTGAGCTGAAATACTTATTTCTAGAAATGTTGGTTTAAATTTGGGTTTAAAGAATGAATAATATTTTTATTTGTTTTATTATATTATTTTAACACATAGGCAGGACATTATATTATTTGAGTACAGTATTGTTTATAAAATATTAACTAGACATAATTAGCATTCTTAATGTTTGAATAACTTAAACCTTTAAAAATAAAAAGAAGCACTGATGATGTTACTTAGTCTGGTAATGAACGTTTGCAAGGAAACAACCAAGCTCAAAGTACACCAAGGAACTCACATAAAGAAAAAAATTATATCGATGTTAACTATGATTTTTGAAATGTCAGTGTGAATAAGCACAAGTTTGTTTGATTTTTACATCCAGAACTAAATATGGCATTAATAAGCAATTATAAATTACATCAACGTATTTGTTATATGTTTGAAGCATACCATTTCTTGGCTTTAAGTATCATAGCTGCAATGTATATTTATTTTGGATGTTCTTATTGTTTTAGAATGCATTTTGTTGTTTTAATTGTTTTTATATTTTGGGAATTGTAAGCCACCCAGGGTCATTGATTGAGATGGTGGGGGAGGCTACAGAAATTGAATGAATGAGATGAAGTGAATGCTTAATACTAAAGGTCTCCATTGTATTGTTGTTGCATTGTGCTTATTTTTATTATTTATATATTATATTCCACTATATTAAAAAAGAAAAACTAGACAAAACAAAATAACAGCAACAAAGGGAAGTGGTATTTTTTTTAAAAAAAACAAAAACCCGAGTTTCTAATTTTCTCCTTTTTTGTGCCTCTACCAATTTGCCTTTTTTTCGAGGGGGGGAATGTAGCCCCCCCCTAGAAGCCATACCATCAGTGTTTTTATTTATTATGCTGTGTAATATATTATATATATGGGAATCATTCTTCCTTGAATTTGATTAAACTTCTATTATGAATGCATGCTGTTAATTTTGCTATTGCTACATATTTTCTAAGTTTAAGTTCCTAACCAGGTATTGTTGGAATTAATTTCTTTCACCAATGTTGAGCAAAATTTATTGTAATTGTTATGGGCGTATATCTCAAAATATTATTATATTTTTGTTTGATATATTCTGGGATGATGCTTAATAAAGGAACAAGTTGTAATTTTCTTCCGAATTTAATTTTAAAATTTTCTGCATTGTCGTATGTATATTTTTCCAGTAGTTTTAAGGTTTTTTTTCACACCTCCACCTCATGTGGTAAATGTTCCTTTTGTTTTCTGGTATTTCCAACATTTGTTACTGTATGATTTTTTTTTATCTTGGAGATTATTCATGTAGTTGTGAACCATCTGTAAGACATTTTGTACCATTTTTTTTTAGTTGTAAGTTAGAAAAAAAATGTATGCATTTGGTCCATAATTCTTCCTATGGTTGTGTTGTGCATATTTCTTTAAAGTTTTGCACCTGTCTAATATTATTTTCCCATTTTCCCATCAGATATTATAGACCCAGCTATTTTGCGTCCAGGAAGATTGGATAAAACACTTTATGTTGGCTTGCCACCACCTTCAGATCGCCTTGCGATTTTAAAGACTATTACTAAAGTAAGTTTTTTTTAAAAAAAAGCAATATTGTATTGTTCTTAAACTTGAGTCTAATATATATAGTAACATTCTATATACCTTTATCTTGCTTGAGGATTGTGAAACTAGCAAGATCGGGGAAAATTTTTTCCTTGCAAATTTAGTTTCAATTTCTGTCATACTTACTCTGACCTGAGAAGAATTGCAAAATATTGGCCCATCATCTCATGCAAGTGCAGTATGATGCAAGTAACATTGGTGCAAAAATAGTTTTCCCAAGAATTACATACAAGGAAAAGGAATCCTTTTTATTTTATTTTTCTCACTCTTAAGAACTAGATTTCATAGCATTTCCTTGTTGCTCTTTGCCATTTACTTACTACAGACTGGAATTTTAATATAACTCATTCATAACACTGTACAAATATGCAGAGATTAATCAGACATTGAATTGGGTGTTCTCGAACTACAGTATTCGTATTTTTTGTCTCAGTTGTGAGGGACTTCTATCTTTAACTACCTAACAGCAATACTAGACTGCAAGAAAAAAGAAAGATAGAAAATTAAGATGCTATCATAACATCCTTTTTATGTATTTATTTATTTGATTTATATCACACCTTTTGTACTGAATAAGTTGACGGTGTAGATAACACTCCTTTCACTAATTTTTCTCACAACAGAAGCTCTGTGAGGTAGGTTGCTCTGAGAAAGAGTAACTGGCCAAAAGTAACCCATTAAGCTATAATAGCTGAAGATATTGTCAAAGACTTGAGTCACAGTCTACAAAAAATTGATCCTCAGCACAAATGGTTGCCTTCAGCAACCAGCACCTCCCACACCTTCCCCTTTTATAATTCAGCCAAGGCATGGCTTCCTAATGCCTACTCCTTTGCCTTTGGAGCCACCCCATTGTATTCCTCTGTCCCACTCGCTTCTTCTGTCTGCACATTCGTGCATCTGGGATTTGTCCCAGCTGTTCCTCATCGCTGTCCAACTCAGGCTCCCAGCACAGCTATGTCTCAGCCCTAGCGTGAGTAGAGGGGCCAGGCTCCTCGTCTGACCGTAAGTCTTGGAGCTCTTCAGAGCCTTCCTTTGACTCTAATGTCACTCCAGCCCCTCCACCTCATCTGAGTCCTCAGACTGAGCTTCCGGATCCACTAGCTGGCGAGGAATCACAACAGAGAAGGGAAATTAGTGGCCCATTCTGATCCTTGTTGCTGTGTAAGCTTTACAGATCTACTGGCTATATCATTTCTGCCAACTGTAAACAAATTCCACTCTTAGTCACTCAAATTCTCATTTTCATGTACTCAGGAAGCAAGTTTCTAATTTCCCTTATGGAGGTTTTTTTCTGACATATGTAGTTGGCAGTGTGATTAAAACTATATCAATGTATGGTTGTTAGATAGTCACTCCAAACAAAATTTTGTATAATAATACAAAGCAAAGGCTGTATAGGTAGCAGTTTTACTCTTAGCAATTTGCTTTGCTGAACTGAAAATTCTGCAAAGTGCAGTAATAATAGAGGTAACTAATTCTTGGCCATCTTCCCCTCCTCTTGAATCTAATTCTTACCTTAACACCAATGTCCAAACCAAAATTTGTGGTTCACTTTAGCTACATTGTGACTTTTTAAGACTAGTTTGAAATAGAGTAATATACCTTGTTGATTTTAAATTACTAAATCCTACTGAATTCATTGTATATAGATTTTCAGCTTTAATATTTTCTACCAAATAACAGTGAATCTTTTGATATGGTACTGATTTAACAGGGTAAAGCATTTGTAATTTTAGGATTCCCTTGATTAGTTTTCAGGCAGCCTCTGCAAAGTATCAGTATAGTATCTACATACAGTAGATAGCATCTAAAGAGCAACATATACAAAAGTTTTGACTGAGCGTCTAAATAGGTGTGTTTTAATCGCTGGATTGAAAGATCAGATGGACAGTGCAATTTCCTGTACTCAATCATTGGATATCTTTTTCAATATTAGTATGTATTTACTGCAATTATTCCATAAACATATTTACTAAACATTTTTAGTTTATTGCATTTACATCTTGCTTGTTCAGTGATTTCAGAGTTTATCCTAAGTGTAGGGGGACTCTTGGAGCACAAATAGGACCAGAGATCTTAGAGACTGCAATCCAGAGATTGCATTCCCCCATTATATTGTCATGTATTAATCCTGCCAGGTTCAAGACTGCAAGTTGTTTTATCTTGGCTCAATGAACCTGATTTTCTGAAAACCTATTCCAAACATTCCAAACCTATTCCAAGTATTCCTCAATGTGAGCATAAATTTATGTTTATAATCAACTGTCAAGAAATCATCCAAACCTAATTCAGAGAATCATACTGTCCTCTTATGTTTAAAAGGACAGGAGGGTTCCTCGGATTGCATTGTTAATAATTGCTGAACTTGATGAAAGGGTGAAATTAAAGTTATATAATAAGTTAACTTTTGGCAGATGTCAGCATTGAAGTATAAATGTCATGAACATTCAGTACTTCACGTATTGCTTGTTTTTTTAATTGCATAGATTTTCATTATGCAACTTCCAACACATATGGAGAAAGGCCAACAGACTCTTCATAAATTACGGCATTGCCTATTGAATGTGAGTTCTCTCTTCTGATAGGAACAAGAACTACAAAAATATTGAAAGAATTGTATAAATCTCATGTTGGCCATCACAAATACTTCTTTGTGCCAGATAGAACAGAGCTAAAAGAAAAACAAACTTGATGTTTATATGGTGTTAAGCAAGCCAGGTGTGGCAACCTGTGGTCTCAGGACTGAATGCAGCTTCCCAGCCCTCTTTCTGGAACCTTCTCTGATCATGACTGATGAAAATTGATAATACAGTTTCTTGGCTCTTTTGAGGTAGAAAATAAATATGGTTGAAAAAAAGAACATGAGTCTTAGGCTTACCAGTAAGAAGTAGTTTATTCTGTATTGGTTAGTTTCTTTTCAAATATTATATATATACAGTAGTTAAATTAACACTTTAAGAAGGGTTCACACAAACTAGACCAGATTCACAGAAGAGCTACAAGAATGAACATATTACAACCTATGAAAAAGAGATTGAGAGGGATATGTAAATATTCTTCAAATTATTGAAAAAATGCCATTTAGAAGGAGGCCAGAACCTGTCCTCTTGCTGAAATGACCTATGACCATTTTTCACAATTATGACCATTGCACAATGCCCAGGGTCATGTGATTTATATTTGGATGCTTGGCAACTGATTCATATTTATGATGGTCACAGTATTCCAGGGTCATGTGATCCCCTTTTGCAACCTTTTGACAAGCAAAGTCAATGTCAGGGCTGCTGGTGGCCAAGTGCTAAGGTGGGAGTTCTTTCCCTCCTTCCCCGCCTCCCTCTTTCTTATTCCCACCTCCTTCTGAAGGAAGAATTTGAACCCCCCCTATTTTCCCTCTTCCATATATTCATCAAACAAGGAAAAGCCTTCAGAGACAGAAAAGACAAGCTGCTGAGTGAACTAGCTTAAAAAGGCACATTCCTCTTTAAGAATTAGTTACTGGCTAGAAAGGAAAGTTAAGGAGCACATCTGGCACTTAAGGAAGAAAAAAAATGTAATAAGTATTGGCTAAGGCATCCTCCCCAAATGGCTCCATTCATAAATAAAGGAATGCTACAAGCAAAATCCATTCAGGAGAAAAATACTTCAAAATCCCTTGCAGCAAAACTTACAGCTAACAATAGCAGAGCAGTAGAAGCTAACACCAGCCATCAGCCAAATAGAAATTGCTAAACACTCCTTAAGAACACAAAGCCCTCATTGCACAAATCCCAGAACTTCAAAGTCACGAAAGCACATAAGAATCCTTCCACTCTCCATCTCCCTCCCTCCGTGTCTCACCTACAGCTAATGCTACCTTTCTTCATTCCTCGTGGAGGGCAACCCCTCCCCTGCTGAATTTCTTGCCTGTTTGTTGCTGCCAGCACAGGTGGCTGCCATAGAAGTTATAGATCGGCTCATGGCCCCCTACCCTCCTCCTTCCCCTTCGGTGCAGCTAGAGCTGACTCCACCTCCTCCCAAGGTTGCTTCTTTTTCACTCTCTCCCTCTCCTGCCCAAACTGCCTCCTTACCTCCCACTCTAAATTCTCTCTGGGGGGGGGGGAAACTTCTCCAATCTGTTTGCCTTTTTTGACTTTCCCTAGATTTATTTAGCGCTTCAAACACTTCGAGCCATGTGGCTTTTAGAGTATCCATCCAGTCAACTAATGACTGAGTATGCGGCTTCCTGTGGGAGCTCTGGCATGGGTACAAACTCAATCTCTGTGGCCACTTTGAAAGAGGTAAAACCTGTGCTCCTGTGCACCAAGTTGCCACTGCTGAGAAAGACAATTAGAAAGCCCAATTAGTCTGTGGATAATTTACATAAAAATGCAGGTATTGGTCTACTAATGAGTTGGTGCATTCAGCAGCCCCATTGGTACAAGGATGATAGTCCCCGGGAGGAGTGTATCATTTTCAAAAATTCCTGCCAAAATTTTGAGGTAAATTGCACCCCCCTGTCCAAGATAATGCACTTCAGGACCCCGTGTAGTCTCTAGATGTGTTGCACAAACATCTTGGCCAGGACCCAGGCAGAAGGAATCTTAGGACATGCCACAAAGTGTGCTTGCTTCAATAACAGGTTGATGACAGCCCATATTACTGTGTTCCCAGCACTCTTAGGCAACTCAATGATAAAATCCATGGATATCTCCTCCCATGTGTTAGCTGGGTTGGCTACCAATTGTAGCAAGCCTGGAGGCTTCCCAAGTAGTCATTTCATGGATTCACACAGAGGGTTCTATGTCCTTTTTCATCTTTGGCACCAGAACTGTCTTTTTGCCAAATGAAGTGTTTCCACAAACCCAAAATGCCCTGGGAATTTTGTGTCGTGGCTCCTCTGCTGGCTTAGACATACAATTTGCTCCCCTTCCATGCCAAGCCCTCCCTTAACATTAAATCATCCATATGCCTTTGGAACCATTCATTCCCCCACCCCCACCCCCCACCACCAGCATATTTTAGCAGCTATGTCAATGAGTCTCTAGCTGGCTGCAGAGGGGCCATTCTCTGCTGCCTTGTAATGTTGGTGCTGCAAGCTGCTTGGATGGGATGATGGAGTTAACTACTTCTCGGACACTTCTGTGCTGAGGCATATGAGAGGGCATCCACTAGGAAATTCCCCACCCCCAGCAGGTAGCAAGGGGTGAAATTAAAGCGGTTAAAATACTGAGCCCACCGGACATGCTTAGGGGATAACTTCTTTGGGGTCTTAACACCTCTAGGTTCTTGTGGTCAAGTCACACCTTAAAGGGATCTTACTACCCTCTAGAACAGTGGTTCTCAACCTGCGGGTCGGGACCCCATTTGGGGTCAAACGACCATTTCATGGGGGTCACCAAACAACGCAGTCCGCCATTTTTTTCCCCTTTTCCTTAGCTGTGCTACTCCCTTTTATTCTATTGGCTTTTGAAAGCTGATAGAATAGACTCTTTTGAATAGAGTCTAATTCTATTGGCTTTCAAAAGCCAATAGGAATTGTCCAGGCTGTCTCTGGCCTGCTGAGCCTGCCAAAAGTCCCATTCTGCAAACGGTGCTGCACCAGTTGAGTAGTCCTCGACTTACGACCGGTTGGGGGGTCGCAGCATACCACTGCTCTAGAAATTACCTCCATGTCAGAAGAGTCCACCGGACAGCATAAGCCTCCTTCTCTCAGATGGTCCAATGCTTCTCCATATCAGTTAACTTGTGAGACGTATAGGCACAGGACTGCAACTCCCTTTTTTCGTTCCTCTGGAGTAAAACCACCCCCACATCGCTAGCACCTGCCTGGATTACAAAAGGCTCATCTGGGTTTGGGTGTTTCAAAACTGCCTCTGCAGCAAAGAACCACTTCAGTTTTTTGAAGGCCGCTTGACATTCAATGGACCAATTTAGTGGCTGACTTGGTTTGGATTTCACCCCTCCCCCCCTTTTGAGAAGGTTGGTGATGGGCAGGGTTGTCTGGGCAAACGTGGGAATGAACTGCCAATAAAAGTTTGCAAATCTCAGGAAACTCTGTAACTGCCTCCTAGTCTGGGGTTTCCCATTCCAGGATTGCTTTCACCTTACCCAGCTTCATTTCCACCCCATCCTTGAAGATGCAGTACCCCAGGTAGTCTAGACTGGTCTTGTTGAAGTCACATTTAGATAACTTCATGTACAACTGGGCTTTACACAATTTCTCAAGTATTGTCCTTACTAGCCTTACATGCTCTTCTATGTTGTTGTTATTTTAATTAGAATTATTCTTTATGTTAAAATATCATTTTCAATTCTCTATGTTCCTCAACACTATTCCTCTCACAGCATACCAGGGAATCTCTTTCTGTGTGTGAAAAGAGGAGTAATAGAGACCCTAAGGAATTAAATAATAGGGATTCTTTGCATTAAGACACTGCCAGTGTCTTAAAGCAATTGCTCACTTGTTTTGCAAAATGACATGAGAAGGGTTGGCCAACCAAATTCAGCCGATAGACCAGATGTTCTCCATCATTTATTATATTTGTAAAAAAACCTGCAGAGGCAAGAGTTTTGCCTATAACATTTATTACCCAATCTCTATCTAAAACAAGTCCCATCAGCTACACAGAATAATCCTTTAATCAGAAAGCCAGATTTAATCTTTCAGTTAGAGAAGTCCTCTATGCATACTGTTCAGAACTACAAAGATCTGAAGAGATAACCATTCAAGAGCCCTACCTTCTGCGCTTTATGTCAGGTCATCTACACCTAGGCTTCTGACTTTCTGCCAACTTCCCAATGACTTTGTTTATGGAAAACTGGCAGGGAACATTGGAAATCAGGATTACATGACTGTAGAGATGTTGCAACAGCCAGAACTTTGAATTATCACTAATTATCATAAAATTGAATAGTCATTGAACTAGTAGTCATTAAAGGAAGATTCCCTGTACAAGTTCAGACTCACAGCTCAGGAGTGCACATAATTATAGCATTGCTCCTACAAAATGCTTTTGGTATAAGTTAACTTTATATCCCCGTCTTTAAACCAAAATAAAGACCAAACCCAAATAATATGTATTAATTCTTTTAAACATCTCCAGCATAAAAAAATCTGATAGCCAGTGTTTCTTCAAAAACCACAGGAATGTCCAGAAAACATGAAAAATGTTTTTTAATGAATTAGTTCAATTTTAAAGTTATAAGTCCCTAGAATTCTATTCTAAATTTCAATTAGAATTCTATTCTAAATTTATAAGACCTTAGAATTTTATTCTTTAGAAAATCAGGTTTTTAAAAAAGTAATCAAATCCAAATTCAGTAATCAACAAACATTTTAATTTGGATATTAAACTATGTCAGACAGTCCAAAATCTTTTTGTAGTGATTCAATGCTTGTAAAAAAAGTTTTAAAGATCAATTCATCTAAATATTTTTTGCCTACATCCTTAAAAAATAGTTTCCATATTAAAATTATGATTATCCCAAAGAGTTAGTTTGTCATAAGAACCAAGATCAAGACTCATTCTAGAGTCTTCCAAATATGTTTTGCTATTTTTAAAGCAGGAAAAATATATCTAATGAGACTTGGGAGCAATGACTTTGGATCCCATGGAAATTTCATATTGAAGAATTTCGGAGGCCAGTAGTTCCAAAACCAAATTAAATATAAGATAAAGGATAAAGGACTGCCTTCATGAGTTCCATGATATATCAATAAGTGAAAAACTATACCATTCATGATAAACATAGCTGGGGGATTTTAATACTCTGTTCTTATAAAAACAGAAATAAATCCATTTTTTTTCTTAAACATGTTAAAAAATATCCAAAGCCTTTTCAACTGCTAGATGCCAGAAAACTAGATCAAATTTCTCAGATTGAATTGCAAAAAATATTTACCAACTGCCTGCTATTACAAGTTGTTAGATTTTTAAAATAAAACTGGATTGTGCAAAGTAAACTAACGAAGGAAGTAACCTCTGTACTAAGGTTATAATCAAAATTTTATTATCTGCAGCTAAGAAAGATATTGGATAATAACCAGTACAACTAGTTGGAACTTTGCTCAGTTTCACTATTACTGCTGTATACTCTTCCTGAAACAAGGCAGGAAATTTATGTTTCACGCAAGCCTCCCTCACTAAATATATGTTACCAGCAACATGAAAGAATCAGTTTAATACAGTGACTAAGGCATTGGGCTAGAAATTGTGATACTTTGAATTCTTGGGCATGAAACTAATTTGGTGATCCTGGGCTCTCTCAGCCTTAAGAAGGAAGCAGTGGCAAACCAGTTTTGAAACATCTTGTCAAGTAAACTGCAGGGACAAGTCTAGGCAGTTGCCAGGAGTCATCACTGCCTTGAACACGAATATTTATGTGTTCCATTTCCATAAAAGTCATAATATCATTTTATCAAAAATCAATCTGCATCAGTAGCCGCTTTCATAAATAATTTCTTGTAACATTAATGGTACAACTAGGTTGTCCCAATGGGAAATTTCTTGGGAAATAATTAGATTTATTTTATTTTAAACAGTATAAATGGGGGACACTCATGCAGTGTCAAATGTACACAAGGAGTGGGGCTTCATCACAACAACCCAACACTGCTTTCATCAATTTGTCTACCACTCAACTCCACTAGTGCTACTGATGGCCATATGGAACAGGGCCTTTCAGTGAAGTATTTCAGCAATGAAACTCTCTCAGAGGAATATAGTTCTCTCTTCCATTTATATTGTTACTAGTTGTTTTGTTCAACTTCGCTGTTGTATGATGACATTTTTTCCAATGCTTATTTTCAAAATAGAATGCTGTTTTTTTTCTTGCTTTAAAACTTTCTAGCTGTGATTGTTTAACATCTGTAAACATTATCTGGAATTATTGGTCTCTTTGGGAAGCTTTCAAAATGCAACTCAGAAATCTTATATATAAACTAAATAATTAGTGTGATTTCTCATAAGTATCAAAGTCATTGAATGTCTTTTTTATGGTTACAGGATGGAACTCTACCCCCACTTGATATTGATGTGCACCTGGAAGAAATTGCTTACAATCCCTCTTGTGATTATTTTACGTGAGTAGTATCCTATTGGAATCAGTTTTGAAAGCAGATAAAGGAACGTGTATGCTCTGGAACAGACTTGTTCAGAAATAATAGTTTGGTTAATTGCAGGGAAGAAGGATCATTTCCAGCAGAGAACATGTGAGTCACAGGATGATATATGTATCATTCATGTACAAGGCTGCATTAGTAGAATCTGCACTTTACTTACACTTATATTGAAACTTTCAACACGGTTGTAGATTTTGCTTGTATTATAAATATGTAGTGCTCAAAATTAAAAACAAATATAAGTGCAGAGATTTCTTAGCTTTTCAACTTTAAAAAATAAAATCTTTGAAAGTAGCCTGGCCTTTAGGAGGTCATATTTCCTGGCTTCCATTATAGAATTCTATGTATATTTATTTCATTGTGTTGGTATCAAACTATGGCAGAAGCATTTATTAAATCAAGTTTAGCCTGCTCTCCATGCTGTTTTGAGACAAAAAATAATTCAGTAAAACCATCGCATTTTTAAATTTCATTTTTATTGTACAGGTTAATCTATTGGCATGTTAGCTTTAGACAAAAGAGTGTTGGTTATCATTTATATCTTTTTGAGTGGGACAGAAGGCCTCCTTGTTTAAAAGAGGCAATTATTAGATTATTAGACCTCTACTTAAAACTTCAGCACTGGATCTCTCAGAGATCAGCAACTATAAGGATTGTGTGAAAAAAGAATTGTCTCTTTTCCATTGGGGTCAGTTCTAGAGAATAGAGATTATCTTGACTCATTTCAGAATGACTCAGAGCTTTAATGCATTTCTGTACTAGATTCATATCCCTTTATTTTCTGCAACTCTGTATCTAGTGTTCCCTTCCTCTGTTTTCTCACAAACCATTCCATGAGATGGATTAAGCTGAGTCAGAGTGATTGGCCCAAGGTAATCCAGTTGACTTCTGTGCCTAAAACAAGATTAAAACTCCTAGTTTCTAAGCCAGCACCATAACTATTATATTATAAAATGGCTCTGTTTGGTATCAGTGAGCCTGATCTTTATTTGGATATTATTGGGGAAGTGTGATTCTAGTGATTTGAAGATTGCTGTGATATCCTTCTCTGATGCCTTTTTTGTAAGCTAAATATACTAAATTCTTTAACTGTTCTTTATGGAGCTTTTTCCAGAACCTTTACCATCTTGCTAGCATTCCTGTGAACTAATTCCAATTTGTCACTGTTCTCTTTCAATAGTGGTGTCTAGAACCAGCCACAGTGTCCCAAATGGGATCTGATCAGGATAGAATAAAGTAGAGCATTTGCTTCCAGTGATGTGGACTCTGTTCTTTGATCAATGCACTTCCAAATAGCATTTCCTTTATTGCATTAGCATAATTCTGCTAGCCCATGTTTTGCATGTGGTTGCCAAGGACTTCAGTTTTCTTTCACATATGCTACTGCCAGGTCAATCCTTCACCACTCTTTACTTGTGCTTTATATTTTTCCCACCCAGATGCTGAACTCTTCATGTTATATTAAATTCCATTCTATTTATTTCAGCCCATTCCAGTCAGTCTAGATCTTTTTGAATCTCCTTTCCCTTATTTATTATCTACCCTTTCAAGTTCTCTGTCTTCTGCAAAGTCTGAACTCTGTCATTCAAGCTGCTGATAAAAATGTTAAACAGCACATGACATATGACATGACGCTATGGCATGCCCCTTGATAATCTAATAAGTTTATTGGCAACCTAGAATGAGAAGGAAAATGGCTGCAGCTATGCTCATTTGTAGAGTTGGGATTGATTTTGATTTTGGATCTACATTGACTCAGATATTTCAGTAATTACAGAACTTAGTAGGCAGATTGGTCTATGGAAATATAGCATTTATCTGTGCTACAATCATTTACAATGTCTACCAGGTTATCCCAATGCAATATAGAATTCAACCCTACTGGATATACTGGATTCACTTAACATGTGGTTCACTTAGCCATGTGATTTGCTTAATGGCCATGGTGACTGGCTCTATGACCATTGTAAAATTGAGTCATGTCACATGGTATCTCAACTTATGACCACAACCTTTGACTGAAATTCTGTATGAATTTCCAAATTATTAATTCATTTTTAAGTTTATCTGCCTATCTTGGAATGCAGTAACAAGATTATAAGATAACAAATACATTTATCAAACAACTTCTTAAAGGAACAGGCTGTTACCATTGAGTACTAGCAATTATTTGGTTATATTTTCGTGTTTTCTTCTTAATGATTTTTATCTTAGTATAATTGCTTTTCTATTTTTTTTTCTTTATAGGGGAGCAGATCTTTCAGCTCTAGTGCGAGAAGCTTCTGTTTGTGCCCTAAAACAGCAAATGACAGTGTTCAGTCCTGCAAACAAGAACAGTAAGGAAGGAGAAATAGCATATTATAACTTAAGGCAGATTTTCTTAATCACCAGATGTGAACCTTTGGATGTTTTCATTATTTTATTTGAGAGTTCCAACAAAAACTGCAGGATTGTTATACGATTGTTCTAAACTAAAGACACACTAAAAACAGTGAAAGGAAGTTGTTAGTTAAAGGTTTGGTAGGCATGAAAATTTTAGTATTTCTTTGTCTACACTGGGCTGTCTAGCACTATGATTTTTTTTAAAAAAAAATCTGTAAATATGAAGGAAAAAGGGGACAAAATATCCAAAATACTGAAATGTATATTGGTTGATCCTGACAGCACTGATCCTCTGTAAAAAGTGGTAAAATGAAGGATGCCGTTGCAAGACTAAGAAGCTAGTGTTCGAGGCAGTCTAGAAAAGAGTTGAGCATGAAACATTGGACAGCCTTCGCCGGTCAAAATAGTAGACAGTTAGGAACTTAATTGAACTAAGGATATGATTTAGAATAAAATACACTGATAGGTAGAACCCCCTTTGGTGCAAGAAAAAAATGCAGAAATGTAGCTGAAATTTCATTTGGCATGTAAGAGTTGCTCTTGCTAAATAGAAACTTGAACAAGCAGTATAATTCAAGCAAACTTTTCCATTTCTGTCTCTTTTCCACCAATCATTAATAAACAACTCTGTGGTAATGTTTACTTGAAGACTTTGTGAAATAAGCCTGTGATGTATGACCACCAGTATAATGTCCTGTTTTGTTTGCGGACACTGTAGAGCAACAAAGAACCAAGAGGTTATAGAAACTAAATTACTCTCACCTAAATATTTTCAAGCAGTTTCCTCTCAATATGATCTATATATAAGTAATTTGGATTCATTTCTAAACAATATGACATCTGTTTTCAGATTTAAGATTAAAGACAAGTCATGAAATGAAGAGGATTTTTTTATTAATGCCAACAGATCAAAGATTTATTTCCACAATTAATATTCTATAGTAATGGAATCTCTTTAAAGGTTAGGTTACCTTTTAGCTGATGGTGATATTAAAATCCTGTGGTGAGTTATTTATGAATTACATCCTTATTTTTAATGGGGGCTCTCTGAGGAAGGAGAAAGAGCACATGTTAACTTCACTATGTTTCAGTGCTGTCTTAATATATAAATTAGGGCAAAGTCTCGGTCACTTTTGAGTAGATACCTATCTCATTGAATAACCTGTGGAAAATAGTCGTTCCTGAACATAGATGCTGTTTCTTTCCAGTTCCTATAGTTCATGACGTAATATAACTCAGCTCTTGGCAGGGTGCTTGAAATAATTGTGGAATTCAAGCTTCTCACTTCTTTAAGCAGAAGCACGGTATAATAATGGTTACTGAATTAGTTGTGTGTGAAATTCTCAAACATCTTGATTTTTGCCTTCTCTTGATAAATCTGATAAACAGAATTGACTAAGGGATGTTTTCCCATTGAATTAGACCTGAGGACGCACTCTGTTTTTTCAATAACTTCATAACTCTAGCAAATCAGCATGGAAATGCATGGAAAATAAGTAGAGAGAATAAGTAGTTCTGTGGCAAATCATCTAATTAATAAAGAACTTCTTGTTTCTCTTTCCATCTTTAATAATTTGTTGATCAATCTGCATTTTATTTTATCAGAGTTATCCTTTTCTGCAATTATAGTGTTTATTCTACTATAGTCTTCACAGGGGAAATTAGAGTTGGCAAAAAACATTTTGAAGAAGCTTTTAAGAAAGTGAAATCCTCTATAACTTCAAAGGTAAGAAATACTTTTAAATTTTCAATTGGTAACCCAAGTTGTTCATAGAACATTGTAAAGAAATATGCATGGCTCAGAGCTTCATACTTTTTAAAAATCTCCTGTAATATGCCGTAGATCAAATTTGGGTGAAATGCAAAATGCATCAAGTATCCTAATTGTTCAAAATATGATGCCTTTATTCATTTAAGGCTTCTGCCTGATGCCACATCTTTTTTTTTTTTTTTCAACTGTACTGGTGGTAAGTATGACTATTGCAGAAATGTTTTAGGAAGGAAGGTGTGGTTTTTGGAAGGATTATTATTATGTTAAATTCCCAGTACAGGTAGTCTTCAGTTAATAGTAATTGGGACTGGAATTGCATTGCTAGGTGATGCAGTTGTAAAATGTCACATTACATGACTGCACCACTTAGCAATAATTCTAACATGCCCGGTTTCATTAAGGAAATCACTACAGGTTCTTAAACAGAGACACCATGTCTGCTCTGCTTTCCCATTGACTTTGTTTGTTTGAAGCCAGCAAAGGTCCCAAATAATGATTATTGGATGCTGTAATAATAATAATAATAATAATAATAATAATAATAATAATAATAATAATAATAATAATAATA
This sequence comes from Crotalus tigris, assembly GCF_016545835.1. Lineage (NCBI taxonomy): Eukaryota > Metazoa > Chordata > Lepidosauria > Squamata > Viperidae > Crotalus > Crotalus tigris. Next base: position 3,010,002 of record NW_024096622.1, on the reverse strand, counting down.
ATAATGAAGAAGAAGAAGAAGAAGAAGAAGAAGAAGAAAGTTGGAAGGGACCTTGCAGATCATCAAGTCCAACCCCCTGCTCAGGCAGGAAACTTTATACCATTTCGAACAAATGGCTGTCCAGTCTCTTCTTAAAAACTTCCAGTGTTGGAGCATTCACCGCTTCTGGAGGCAGGTTGTTCCACTGGTTATTTGTTCTCACAGTCGGGAAGTTTCTCCTTAGTTCTAGGTTGCTTCTCTCCTTGATTAGTTTCCATCCGTTGCTTCTTGTCCTGCCTTCAGTCGCTTTGGAAAATAGCTTGACTCCCTCTTCTTTGTGGCAGCCCCTGAGATAGTGGAACACTGCTATCATGTCCCCCCTTGTCCTTCTCTTCATTAAACTAGACATACCCAATTCCAGCAACGTTCCTTATACGTTTTAGCCTCCAGTATCCCAATCATCTTTGTTGCTCTTCTCTGTACTCTTTCTAGAGTCTCAACTTTTTTACATCGTGGTGACCAAAACTGGATGCAGTATTCCAAGTGTGGCCTTACCAAGGCATTGTAAAGTGGTATTAATACTTCACATGATCTTGATTCTATCCCTCTGTTAATGCAGCCTAGCACTGTGCTGGCTTTTCTGGCAGCTGCAGCACACTGCTGACTCATATTTAAGTGATCCCTTTCACAGTTACTTCTATTGAGCAAGGTACAACATATACTATACCTGTACATTTGGTTTTTCTTGCCTAAATGTAGAACCTTACTTTTTTCACCATTGAATTTAGTTTTGTTAGATAGCGCCCACTGTTCAAGTCTGTCCAGATCCTCTATCTCAAGCCTGTCTTCTGGAGTATTGGATATTCTTGCCAGCATGGTGTCATCTGCAAATTTGATGAGTTCCCCATCTATCCCCTTGTCCAAATCATTGATGAAGATGTTGAAGAGCACTGGGCCCAGAACAGAGCCCTGGGGCACCCCACTACACACTTCCCTCCCTGTAGATGCGGTTACTTTGAGGACCACACGTTGAGTACGGCCGGTCAGTCAACTACAAATCCATCTGGTGGTGATGTTGTCTAACCCACATTTTTCTATCTTATCAAGTAGCAGGTTGTGATCTACTTTATAAAATGCCTTACTGAAGTCCAAGTAAATTATATCCACAGCATTCCTCTGGTCCACTATTTTTGTCACTTCGTCAAAGAATGCAATAAGATTTGTCTGGCGTGATCTGTTTTTGACAAACCCATGTTGGCTTTTCGTAATGACTTTGTTTGCCTCTAGGTGTTCACTGATTTGTTGTTTGATTATCTTTTCCAGAATCTTCTTAGGTATTGAGGTCAGGCTGATAGGTCTGTAATTTCCTAGGTCTATTTTTTTCCTTTTTTGAAGATGGGAACTACGTCAGCTCTTTTCCAGTCCTCTGGTATTCCCCAGTGTTCCAGGATCTTTGAAAAATATAGTTCAGTGGTTCTAAGATCACATCAGCCAGTTTCTTGAGAACCTTGGGGTGTAATCCATCTGGTCCTGGTGATTTGAATTCGTCTAGGCTGGACAGATGCTCACTTACCATTTTCTTGCCTATCTTAACTAATGTTTCTGTTCTGTTTTTTATGGCACTATTTTTGATAATTTGTTCTGTTTTTTCCCTCTGTGTAAAGACAGATGCAAAAAATGAGTTAAATAGTTCTTTTCCCTGTTGCTTGTCACCTTCTTGCCACTTTCACCCACTAATGGACCAATCATTTCCTTAACTTTTTTCTTGTTTTTTACATGTTGAAAGAAGCTTGTTTTGTTTTGTTTTTTTACTTTGGTAGCAAGCTTAGTTCATTTTGAGCCTTAGTTTTCCTCACTTCATCTTTGGAGGCTCGGGCTATTTGCTGATATTCTGACTTAGTTATGTGCCTCTCTTTCCACTTTCTGTACTTGTCCTTTTTATTTTTCAATTTATCAGAGAGTTCTTTATGCAGCCATGCTGGTTTCTTTTGAGAGCTGTTATTTTTCCTCTTTGTTGGTATTGTGCTGGACTGGGCTTTTATTGTCTCACTTTTCAAAATTTCCCAAGCTTCTTGAGTTGTTTTCCCCTTGAGGATTCTCATCCCTGGAATCCTTCTCAAGTCCTCTCTAAGTTTATTGAAATCAGCTCTCTTAAAGTCCAAGACTCTACTTTGACTGTTTTATTTCTTGTACTTCCATAATGTTGATTCCAATATTGCATGATCATTTCCTCCCAAGGTTCCTGTGGCTTCAACACCTTCTATCATTTCATCTCTGTTAGTGATAATTAGATCCAAAATGGCTAATCCCCTAGTTCCCTTCTCTACTTTTTGGGAGATCAAGTTGTCTGCTAGGTTTGCCAGGAATCTGTTTGATCTTCCACTTTGTGCAGAGTTTGTCTCCCAGTTGATGTCAGGGTAGATAAAGTCCCCCATTACTATTGTGATGTGCTTCCTACACACCTTAGTTAGCTGACTAGCAAAAAGTTCATCTTTTTCCTCTGTTTGGTTGGGTGGCCTATAGTATACACCTATGGCAATGTCATTCTCCCCCCCCCCCTTTTATATTGACCCAAATGCATTCAAGACAGTTTTCATCATTGTTGTGCTTATTTCTGTAGAAATGTAGTTATTTCTTATATATAGTGCAACTCCACCTCCTCTTTTATTTGGTCTCTTTTAAATAATTTAAATCCCTCTAGCTGTGTGTTCCATTTGTGGGTTTCATCCCATGTTTCCGTAATGGCAACAATATCATATCTGCCCTCATTAACGTGAATTTCTAGTTCACCTCGTTTGCTGTTCATACTCTATGCACTGGTGTATAGACATTTGAGTCCTTTATGACTGACCCTGTGTTTACTTTCTACATAACCTGTCTGGTGCTTGAGTTCCCCTATTGTCTTACCACCTATTTGGTTAGTGCACTTTGTGTGGCACTCACTATTAAAAGCTTGATTTTGCTTGACAGCAAGGTTGATATTCTTGTCCACACACACATCTATGTTACATGCACTGATAGCCCTATAATTTTTAGATTGCCGGGGACAGGGATGTTCTGTATCAATTAACTCACTGTCCCTGCTGTTTAGTTTAAATATTCCTCCAGAAAGTCTGTGAATTTCTAGCTGTGTAACTCAGTCCCTTTCTTTGATGGATGCAAACCATCTCTTTTGTACATTTTTTCATTGGAACTGACATTGTGACTAATATATCCAAAGCTTTCCCCTTTACACCACTCCTTTAGCCACATATTGAATTGTGCTATACGCTGGCCTTTTCCATTTTGCTCCTTATACACTGGTAAAACCTCTGAAAAAGTAAGCCTACAGCCTATTCTGCTAAGTTTCTGCCCCAGGCTCTGGAAATCATTCTGCACAGAGAGTACATCTTTTTGGGACAGATCGTTAGTGCCAAGATGTACAATAGCCTCCACATCACAGTCCTTGCTGGCATTCTTGATTATTTTAGAAATACGCTTCTTGTTCCTACTGGCAGTAGCACCTGGAAGACACCTGACCTCTTTCGAACCCTTGTGAAACATTCACAATCATGTGATGCAAGGACCAGCAACAGCCAGAACTCTGAAGACCAGGTTATAAATACTGTCCGTTCATACCATTGCAAGTTCAAACAATTGCTGAATGAGTGGTTGTAAAGCAAGGATCTCCTGTAAGCCCAACAGTATAACAGTAGCCAACAAGACTTTTTCAAGAATATCATGTTCCATTAATGTAAAATTATATTCTCCGGAACTATTTGAAAACTTCTAGCCTGAACATTGGCATTTTGTAATATTTTGTAACTTATTCCATTTATCAGTTTGAGTTTTATTATGCTTTTGCACCTGTTAACAATTAGACATTCTTGCCGCCTTTTGTTCAGCAAGTCTTCTAGAACTATTTTCTATTCCAGCCAGCTGTTATCTCTCATTCCCCAATGTTAATAAGTAGAACGAGCATTTACCTTATGGTTATGTTCTTTTTTATTTATCTCAATTTCCTTTGTTATGTTCGTGTGTGTGTGTTAGAAGTACCTCAGACTGACTGGAGTAATTGAATTTTGAATTAGAATCAAATATATTTCATTAAAAACTCTGGTGTGGAGGGAGTTAATGTGATATATTTTATTTATTTATAAGATTTATAACACAATTAGTATCAGTCTGGGCAGTGTACAATTTAAAAACAAGCATTAAATCAAAGAAAGAAAGAACAAAAGCCACATAATAATAAACAATGCAATATATAAATACCAAATATAAAATGGCAACCAAGTACATAACAAGATGTATAAATACCAAATATAAAATGGCAACCAAGTACATAACAAGTCACAAAATATCTCTCTTTCAACTGGCCGCAATGCCTGGAAGAAGAACCAGATCTTAACAGCTTCTCTACAGGCGAGTAGAGTTGGAACTTTTATATTGGGGGGAGCAGAAAAAGCATACTTCATAGATCCCATAAGATGACAAGATTTAAAAGAAGTACTTGACTGCATTCCTTGCCTGTGGGATCATGTGGGGTGTGCAGAGTTTCTTAGAAAGGAGTCCTTCAAGTAATCTCTTCCTATGCCATACAGGGATTTATAGCTCTTTTAATCACATCAAAAGCCTATTGGAAGCCAGTGCAGCTATTGGAGTAGAGGTTTTGTATGACATCATGAGATACACCCATAATTATCTGCACTGATGCATTCTGGATTAGTTGAAGTTGATAGTTTTCAAGGGCATCCCTGTATAAAGCATGTTGCCAGTCAAGAGGTGTAACAGGCTGTGAAAATAACCTTGAGGTGGTAAAGGAAAAAGATCCACAATCAAGGCAATGGTGGGATATGAAAAGCAGGAATGCAATTTGAGAAGGTTTCTGATTTGACCCTCTTTCTCTTGAACATAAAGGCAGGAAGGGGAGGGATACATTCTATAACCTAAAAATAAAAGTAATATTAGCATTCATAACTTTGGCTTCCTGGTGTGGAGTATCTAATAGGAGGTGACCAAAGCATGAGTGAACATAAGCAGGACCTCCTGATCCAAGAATGGATGCAACTTGTGCACAAGGTGCCGCTTTGCAAAGGCCCCCTTGGCCATAGTTATAACCTACTCTTCAAACATCAGTTTTGAGTTTGGAGAACATCCGGATTGCACACCATGTGCCACCTCAAGGAGAACCAAAAACCAATTCCCAGAACTGGGGGACACAAAATCTTTAGCCACTGAATTTGGCAAGGTTGAGCCACAACCTGTTCTTTCCCATCCAATTATGGGAAATAACCTTGGTAACTTCACTTGGACAGCTGGGGACAGAAATAATAACTGAGTACAATCCGCATATCAGTGGTACCACACCAAATTGACAGATGACTTCCCCCAGTGACTTCATGTAGATATTAAAAGGAGGGGTGCAGAGGACATGATTGTCAGTTGCAAGACACTGCATTAGGAAAGCCTGATGTGGCTAGAGGTTTATTTAAAAAAAACCAACAATCTTCAGATCCTCGTGTAGCGTTACCTCCTCAGAGGCTGCCAAAAACCAGGCCCTCCCAGCCCCGTCCCCCTTTGTCAAGCCCTGCAGTAGTGTTCTCTAGGGGTTGATAAGATGTTTCTTCCAGCTGGAGCGCATGCAGAATTAGTAGGTAGCAGGCTCTTGTCGTCAAGGAGGGGCTTCCAGGAACTAAAATAACCAGCCACAATAGTCAATGCTATGATGATATCCAACAGCCCAAGGCCGTTATAGCAGCAGGAATAAAAGATTCCTCAGCGATCGTTCAGAGTCAAGTGGGATGGAGGAAAACCCCGGCTCCAGACAGTAGTAGAAACAACAACAGTCAGTGTGCTGTAGCAATAGCTCGTCCCTCAGGGCAACTCCCCCACAATGTCTAAAACCTGTACCAGCAGCAATAGTCACAGTCCAAATAGCCTCCAGGCTTCGCAGCAACAGTAGCCACCACTAGTCTCTCCTCTCCTTTTGTTGCTTCTTCTTCAGTCAGGTCTCAACGTCAAAGCCCTCCCCCCTTTTATGTTTATTGTTAAAATCTGACTCTAGGAGCCTCAGCCAACTCCTTTCTACACACTCCCCCTTGCCTCTGTTTGAGATACCCTCCTTACGAAGGAAAGCAATAAAATTCCACTCCCCCTCTCTCTAGTCTCTGTTTAAAATATCCTCTTTACGAAGAAAAGCAAATGAAACTTCCAGTCCCTCTTTACCTACCGGCCCTTTCCTTTCCTTCCCTATCTTTTTCCTCCGCCCACGCCGGCCATACCCAAAGCCAGCAGCAGCTGTCCCAATCTCTGCCTTCCCACCAAGCTTCTGCAAACACTCTCAGACAACCCCGCTACACTCACGTGACATGATTTTGCACAATATTGCTGATCTCAACACTTAGCTCCCGACACTTAGCTTCTGAATTGACTTCTGAATTAAATTATAGCATTATTTTACATTTTAATTACAGTTCTACTTTAACTGGTTTCTTTTAAGCAGCTTTTTAACAGAACAATGCAAAAATCTTGTAGCTTGTCTTGAAGTAGGGAACAGAGAATGCTGACAATAGGAACTGCTGAGACCGCAATCTGCATATTTTAATCTACTGATGTAACAGTGAAACAACAGTTTATAAAAGAAAAAAAAAAGCAAATTATACCGTAAATGCCGGCGTATAAGACGACTTCCGCGAGCGCTGAAATCGGCGCCAAAGACGGGGGTCGACTTATACGCCGAGTCGTCTTATACGCCGGAAATACTGGTAGTTTCCGGCGTATAAGACGACGTTCTAGGAATGCGGCCCGGCTATAAAGACGGGGGTCGTCTTATACGCCGGGTCACCTAATACGCCGGCATATACGGTACTCCTTTCCCTTTGCTTCACCTTCCAAATGGATAGCCAAATCATTGCCAATACACATGATTATATATTTCTTCCTGGAGCAAAGTTAAAATAAAGCTAGCGCTTTAAAGTATTGTTTTATTAAAGGAGTTTTCAATTTTTCCTCTATTTATTGTCATTATTAGGACCAAATAATGTATGAAGAGCTGCGCCAATCACTGAACAGGTGACATTTGGATGACATAGAAGACTCCTAAAGGCTTGCCATGCATTCTCCTGATCATTTTCCAGAAGGCCTTTTGTGATATAGAACATGGTCTCAGTTTTGTATGTCTGTAATTTCAGAATTGTTGAACTTCTTTTAAAGGATTTATATGTTAATGTATAAGCTAAGCTCTTCTTTTAGCAGCAGGACTCTTTCAAGAAAGAGTCATTTCTGTGCTAGAGCTCTCTGTCTGATATCAGGTGATCCAAGTCCTGAAGACTATTTGAATGCCTAGGAATCTGTTGCCAAATAGCAGAGTACACTTAGTAAGTGAATTGCTGATTTGCTATAAACTATGTAAGTCCCCACCATCTATATTTCAAGTAAAAGACAATACAAAGTAGTCAGGCATTATAGCCTCCCCATGTAAGAACTACATGCTTGTATGTAGTTAAATGATATAATAAATTAGGCTCAGCACAAGTATCTTTATCACTTTAAGAGTTTTTTCCTTTGATTTAGCAGTGCAAGCATGAAATATTTTTATTTAAAGTCTCTTGTTGATTATTCACTTTCTAAAGTGGGTTCTGAATGTAAATCATGGAACACTGTGGGTGACTGAGACAAAGTCTCTTTTGAAACTTGCCAAAGGTCACATGTAAATGGGTGGAAATAAAGTAAAGCCTTGTACTTCCATTATCAACGTGAGTTTTCTTTTATATATTGTGATGTAACTAAATTTAAATAATTTTAAAATGAATTTTAAAATAAAAATAATAATAATAAAATGTAAATCTTTGCTAATAATGTAATGCTAAACAGCTAGAAGTTGCTTTTGCCAACTATGATTACGGGTCACTTAATTTGCTAGAGCTCATGTTAGTTAGAGCTTTAATGAGATTATATAGCATCTTGGAGTCTTGATGCTCTCTGAGCTTGGCTGTCTGCTTGCAGATGTTTTGCTCCCCAGCTAGGGAAACAACTTTATTGCTAAAAAGGAATGGGGCTTGCTCTGTTTATATAAAAATAGCACCATTATTGAAACTAGGCAACAAAATATTTCCTCCTCAAAATAACCAATACAATTCTGCCAAATCAAGGATCATTTGCAAATCTTCTACAGCAGGCATGTCAAACTCACGACATCATGTCGTGCAATGTATCATGTCTTTTTCCCCATAGCCGGCAATGAGTGGGCGCGGTTTCAGTGTGACGCATCTGGCCCGTGGGCTGGCAGTTTGACGTGCCTGTTCTACAGCATGTAGAACCTAGACCTAAGGAGAAATTTCCTGACAGTTAGAACAATTAATCAGTGGAACAACCTGCCTCCAGGAACTGTGAATGTTCCAACACTGGAAGTTTTTAAGAAGAGATTGGACAGCCATTTGTTTGAAATGGTATAGGGCAGTGGTTCTCAACCTTTTTAATGCCGCAACCCCAACCAGTCGTAAGTCGAGGACTACTCAACCGGTCGAAGTCGAGGACTACTCAACTGGTGCAGCACCGTTTGCAGGATGGGACTTTTGGCGAGCTCAGCAGGGCAGAGACAGCCTGGACAATTCCTATTGGCTTTTGAAAGCCAATAGAATTAGACTCTATTCAAGAGAGTCTATTCTATTGGCTTTCAAAAGCCAATAGAATAAAAGGGAGTAGCACAGCTAAGGAAAAGGGGAAAAAATGGCGGACTGTGTTGTTTGGCGACCCCCGTGAAATGGTCGTTTGACCCCAAATGGGGTCCCGACCCACAGGTTGAGAACCACTGGTATAGGGTTTCTTGCCTGAGCAGAGGGTTGGACTAGATGACTTCCAAGGTCCTTTCCAACTTTATTGTTGTTGTTATTTTCACTTCACTTCAGATGCTGGTAGCAGTTATGAGACTACTTGCCCTCTCCAACAGTATAGACATGGATTTGATTTTAAAAAATGAACCCAACACTGAGAAGAAGAAAAATATTTTTTGCAAACTAAGGGAAAGCAGAGTTTTTACCGAAGTTGATAGCTAAAAGGTAGGAAGGCCTGGGGATCTGAATTGCTGGCCAGTGTACCAGTGGCTGTTTCTATTGTTAGGCATAACCAGGGTTTTCAGTTCATTGTTAAAGGAGATGGAAAGTTGAGGCCATCAGCTGAGAAGATGGATCTTTGGGGATTTTTGAGGTTCCTATTCCCTTGTTTAAGGGTGCCCTTGGGCTGTACTATTTTCTGGTGAGGAGGCTTCCATTCTTTGGTTTGGGTGGTCTTGTAGGGGGACTCTCTGGAGGCAGGAGGGTCATTTTGGGTCTGATAGGGTGGAACAAGGTGATGAACTGGTTTGACTATGGTCATATCCAAAAGACTTTGGAAAAGAGTGCAGCCTCCATTTTGTTTGCTAAGATTTATTTTTCTCCTAACTAGTATTTATATTGGCTGGCAAATTAGAAAATATATTTGATGTCACTTTAGACCCTTAAGAATCTATCTCTACCTATATGTTCAGTCAATGTAACAATTATAAAAGTCAACCATAATTTAGCATTAGTCCTCCCAATTACAGTTGCCTGAACCGCAAGATGGATGGCAAATAAATTTGAAAAATAAAATATGTTTAAAACTACTGAAATGCTTTATTTTTATGCTAGTTTTTGTGCATTAGATGTATTTAATGAGATTGATAAAAATTCAAAATATAAAGGACAGATGCAGTTTTAGAGAACAATTTTTATGATTTATGGAAAAAAGTACATAATATAATGTGATCTGTGCTACCCATAACTAAGAAAAGCTCTTGGGGTCATAGTGGATAACTCTGAAAATGTGAGCAAGATGAAGCAGCTGTGAAAAAGGAAAATCCATGCTAGACATCATTAGGAAATGGATTTGAGTGTAGAAATACCAATATTGTACTGCCATTATATATATTTATGATATGCCCCCTTCTGCAAAATTCTGTCCAATTATGTTCCTTAAGATATAATGGAAGTGGGGAAAATGCAGAAGGGAGCTACCATAATGCTCAGAGATCTTAAATATCTTCCCTGTAAGAAAGTCTGAAATGTTTGATGCACTTTAGGGGGGGGGGGAATCCTGAACGTAACAAAAGTAAGAACATGGCAAAGGTGAATAAAATAATTAATGACATAGAAAAGTAGACAAGAATCATTTTTATGACACTAGGATCATGGGTCATATAATGAAGCTGATTGGAAAGAGAAGACAAAAAGCAGTTCTTCATAAACTTGTAGTTAATGAATGCAAAATGTTGGCCTATAACAGGCTTTGACTTTAGCTAGCACTGCTGTTCTTTAGAAAGGAAACAACATTCTGACCCTGAAAATGTTTTCCTAATCAATTTGTTATATTAAATATGTCACCTTGTGAACCTCCATTTAGTGTTCAGAAATCAATGTAATCTACAACTTATCTTTCCTTTTAAATGGATCAAGCCAAGTTTTATGCCTGTCACTAATAGCTGTTTGCATGAGGTGCTCTTTGAAATGCAACCTAAACAGTTGATAGGACGATAGTAAATATATAATTTGGCAGCCCTTCTAGCCTATCTACCTTTTTTCAATACTTTCTATTTCAAGGTTCATAGTAAAAAGTTTTTATGCCACTCACTTCCTAAAGCACCATACTCAAATAAGATTTTAGAAGCCATAAAAAATTAGCTTCACAATATTTATTTTTACTATGCTTTCCAGAAGATTGTGCATAGTTGTATTGATAAAATTTAGCATATACCTTTATTCATCCTAGATGGCACCGCTGATGGCAGCCTCAGTGAAATGCTCTCTGATAGTTTTGTTATTTTCTATTATTCTGTGACTCACTTCGGATTTCCTACTCAAAAGAACATCTATTAAGCATCAAGGAATCTTTTTTTAATGGGCAGCTTCCTGTGACCTCACCTCCCCCTTTTTCTTACAAATGCTGAAGAGATTCTAATACCGGAAGAAGCATCTTCCCTTGAACAATGGAGTAATGTAAACAAAAGGAGAAAACAGCCTAGACAAAGGAGACATAAGAGAGCAGGGATTTTGAATAGACCAAGGAAAAGTGGAACAAAAACTCCTCTTCCTTCAGTCTATCTAACTAATTTATGTTCACTTGCTAATAAGATGGATGAAATACTTCTTTTAAACAGATGCAACTCTTGATTTTTACAACTCATCAGCCCTCTGCTTCACTGAAACCTGGTTTAATAACTCAATTGATGAGAGAGGCTTGTATATCCCAGGGTTTCCGAAGTAGTATAGAGTAGCAACATAGATGATACATAGATAATAGTAGTACTACTAGTAGTAGTAGTATTAGTAGTAGTAGTAGTAATAATAATAATAATAATAATAATAGTAATAATAATAATATCATCAGGAAGGCTTACTGACTACTGGAGAGACCAAACTGGCCTATAAGAAAGACCAAATGAAAAACAGAATAGAGGCATGAGAAGACAAAGCACTACATGGCCAATACATTAAAAAAAATAGCTGGGAAAGCAGATAATAACAAGACCTGGCAATGGCTAAGAGCAGGAAAATTGAAGAAAGAGACCGAGGGACTAATTCTGGCTGCACAAGACCAAGCCTTAAGGACAAATGCATATAAAGTCAAAATTAAGAAGACAGCAACAGACAGTAAGTGCCGCCTATTTATTTATTTATTTATTTATGAGACTTATATACCGCTTTAAGTGCAAGCACTCTCTAAGCGGTGTACACCAGTAAGCAATGTATATATATATTTATATTGCCCCCAACAATCTGGGTCCTCATTTTACCTACCTCAGAAGGATGGAAGGCTGAGTCAACCTTGAGCCGGTGAGATTTGAACCGCTGACCTGCTGAACACAGTCAGCTAAAGTGGCCTTCAGTAATGCACTCTAACTGCTGCGCCACCTCGGCTCTTATGCAAAGAAGCTGAAGAAACAGTGGACCACTTGGTAAGCTGTTGCAAGAAGATTGCACAGACTGGCTACAAGCAGCGGCATGACAAAGTAGCAACAATGGTGCATTGGAAGATCTGCAAAAAATATCATTTGCCTGTAAGCAAAAACTGGTGGGATCATAAAATAGAGAAAGTCATAGAAAATGATAAAATTAAACTGCTCTGGGACTTCAGAATTCAAACAGACAAGCACCTGCAACATAACACCCCAGACTTAACAATTGTCGATAAGAAAGACAAAAAAGTCTGGATAGTGGATGTGGCAGTGCCTGGAGATAGCAGAATAGAAGAGAAAGAACTGGAGAAGATAACAAAATACAAAGACCTACAAATAGAAATAGAAAGACTGTGGCAAAAGCAAGCAAGGGTAGTACCAATAGTCATAGGCTCCTTGGGTGCAATCCCAAAACAACTGGAGCACCACTTGAACATCATTGGCATTGACAAATTCGCTATTAGTCAATTGCAAAAGGCGGCCTTACTAGGAACTGCTTCCATCCTGCGACGATATCTGTAATACCATCAAACATCCACATCTGCCTATCCCAGGTCCTGGGTAAGGACTCGATAGGTAGACAAAATGCCAAATCCAGTCTGAACATCTGGCTGACTGTGCAATGATCCATAATAAAAAATATAATGATAATAATAATGTTAGAAGGGACCTTGTATGTCATCTAGTCCAACTCCCTGCTCAGGCAGGATATCCTATACCTGTGATGGCAAACCTATGGCACGTGTGCCACAGGTGGCACGCAGAGCCAACCCTGTGGGCATGGGCGCCATTGCCCCAGAGGGAGGCAAGGCTGGGCTGCTCCCCTCCCCCTCGCCACGTGCACCAGCACTTTCACTCATGGTGCAAAGAAAGAGGTGTTGAGCTCAAGGGCCAGGGAGGGAATAGAGAAAAAGATCGCTCTTGCCACAATCTCCCTTCTGCTGGCCACCGCACAGATCGCTTGCTGCCGCCAGCGTTCCCTCCCCATTGCATGGATCGCTTGCTGCTGGCGTTTTCCTTCCCATCCCTGCATGGATCACTTGCTGCCGCCAGCATTTCCCTCCCTGTACAGATTGCCTCGCTGCCGCCGGCGCTTCCCCTCCATACTCCTGCACGGATCGCTTGCTGCCACCGGCATTTCCCTCCCTGTATAGATTGCCTCGCTTCTGCCGGCAGTTTTCCCCCACCCCCTGCACAGATTGCTTGCTGCCGCCAGCATTTCCCTCCCTGTACAGATTGCCTCGCTGCCACCGGCGCTTCCTCTCCACCCCCTGCATGGATTGCTTGCTGCCGCCGGCGTTTCCCTCGCTTCTGATCAGCTGCAATCAGGCTCTCCATGGCGTGCTGCAGCTGGTTGATATGGGCAAGGCAGGAACGCACACAGACTCTGCTTTTTTCCTTTGGCAGCGATGGGGTTTGGGGGATAATCAATCCCCATTTGTGGTGTGGCCACCAACCAATCACCGCGCTCTCCTCTCAGGAGGGCAACACCAGCAGCCAATGCCGCAGCAGGAAAAGCGGAAGGCAACGCCCCCCCACCAGACCCGCCTGGTGACTCAGTAACTGCACTTCTCCTTAGCTCCAGGAAGCTTGTGCAATGGAAACTTGACAGTGAGGGCTGTGGGGCAGTCGCTGAGGGACCTGCTGCCGGTAATGGAGCCGGGGAAATGGGCTAGGTGGGGGGAGCTGCCAATGCTGCTGCCCTGAGGCTTGGCAAATCCTCCCCGCAAGCAGCCAGTATTCCTCCTCCCCAGCCAGCCAGCCACCATCCCCTGACTTATTTCTTACCTGCCCGGCCGGCTGGCTCAAAACCTCACCACTCTTCTCCTCGGCGGTGGCAGCCTAATGGACCTGAGCAAGCTGCTGGTTGCGCCGACCTGAGGCCCGGGGCAGGGGGAGAAGGAGGCAGGCGGTGCCGCAGCTTGGGTACCTCCGCTCCATCCAAGTTGAAAGCAGAGGCACAGCAGCAGGATTGCTCTCAAACAATAAGAGCCGGGTGTGTTGCTCGCTTGTGTGCACTCGCCTTATTGAGAGCAATCCCGCTGTTGCGCCTTCGCTTTCTTCAACTCGGATGGAGCCCAGGAGCCGCTGCTGGCCACTTGAGTGGGGAGGACAAGCTTTGCTGCTGTTGCTGGACTGCGGCAGGGCGCTTCGTCCTGGGGGGAAAGCAGCGGCATCCTAACCCTAATCCCCACCCTGCCCCCTCCCTCGCCTCACCTCGCCCTGCAGGACAAGCCTCTTGCCCACCGCCCTACCTGCCAGGACCCCCTGGATCTCCCCCAACCCGGCCAGGCCCCCAGAGGCATCCATCTCCAGGAGCAACATCAAGGTGGCCATGCCCACCCTGGCCACGCCTACTCAGTCTGCCGTGACTGCTGTAGCCACACCCATCCAGTGGGCCACGCCTACCCAGCACCCGGCGATACATAAGTGGGTTTTGGTTTGCAGTTTGGGCACTCGGTTTCTAAAAGGTTCACCACCACTGCCCTATACCTTTTCAGACAAATGGCAGTCCAGTTTCTTCTTAAAAACTTCCAACATTGGAGCATTCACTGCTTCTGGAGGCAGGTTGTTTCACTGGTTAATTGTGCTAACTCTCAGGAAGTTTCTCCTTAGTTCTAGGTTGCTTCTTTCCTTGATTAGTTTCCACCCATTGCTTCTTGTCCTGCCTTCAAGCGCTTTGGAGAATAGCTGGACTCCCTCTTCTTTGTGGCAACCAGTCATGGGTCAACAGGGTGAACAGCAGTGGACTTAGGACGCGGTCCTGAGGAGAACCTGTGTTCAAGAAAATGGTGTTAGAAATATTTGTCCCAGCTCGCATATATTGGAGTCTGTTAGTAAGAAAATCAAGAATCCAATTACAGAAAGAAGTGTTTAAGCCTAAAAGGCCCAGTTTATCTACTAGATGCTGGAGAATGATTGTGTTAAATGCTGAACTGAAGTCGACAAACAACAAACGCACATGAATATTTCTTTCCCTAAATACTCCAAACTCAGATGGAGAACAAAAGAAATAGCACCCTCTGTAGAGTAATTTGGTCGGTAAGCAAACTGAAGCAGATCAAATGCTGGCGGGAGTCTAGATACAATAATGTCCTTTATCAGCTTCTCAAAGCATTTCATAATAATGGATGTCAGTGCAACCAGACGATAATCATTGAGGCCTGTAATTATGGACTTTTTTGGCACTGGCAAAATGATGGCCATCTTAAAACACAATGGGACCACTGCCTGCTGCAATGATAGATTGAAAATAACTGTAAGAACACAAGCCAGCTCATCAGCACATTTCCTAAGAACCCGCCCAGGGATATTATCTGGGCCAACTGCCTTCCGAATGTTAATTTTCCACAGTGTTTTCTGGACAGAGGTGACATCAAAGCTAAGCATTTGCTCATCGGGATGGGCACAGCTTTCCTAGCAGGAGTGCTATTTGATGCCTCAAATCTTCCAAAAAATATATTCAGCTCGTTTAGGAAGTCTGTCATCCTTGCATCTCGATGGACCCACTGTATAATCTGTAACAGCCTGGATTCCTTGGCATATGTGTCTGGTATTTGTTGGGTCCTGAAAAAAGTTCTGAATTTTCTGGCAATGGGCTTGCTTTGCACCTTTTATGGCACTTTTCAAATTAGCTCTGGCTATTCTAAATGCCAGCATATTGCCAGATTTAAAAACCACATTCCGTGCTTGCGGACCTCATAAATCAGCCACAGTTTATCATTCGCCCTCACAACAATGCTTTTAAGGACACAGACATCCTCTATGCACTTTTGGATATATGCAGACACCATGGTGGCATACTCAACATTTATATGTTGGTTATCAGTTGCATACTAATATTTCTAAAATAAAAATGTCCTTCTAAATGACTGCCAAATTAAAATCCACTATCTTTAAGTTCATCTTACCCTCATACACCCAAGTTCTTGTTCTGCAGGTTCTGGATATCCTTCAAATAAGATCAGATGACATTCTCTAGGGCTTCAAGTAGAGAAGGAGAAGAAAAACTCTTTTTTCACAAATGCAAAATATGCTATCACATTGTTGACTTTATTTCACAGAAGAAAAAAGTGTTTTACACAGACAAGCTTCTGATGGATGGATGCTGATTTTAATTAAATTTAATACAATTGTTTCAGCTCTTTGGAAGCATGTTTATTTTGAAGTCAGAGTACTGGTATTTTAAAGAGTTTGTATTTTTTAAAGTAATAATGCAATACTGTCTATCTGCTATATTAGCATTACATATGCTAATCAATAGCATACATGTATTTAGAAGAGATTTAAGCTAGACATTTTAATATACCATATAAATCAAAATTAAGTTTAATAATTACACTTTGTTAGTAAAATAAGGAGTATGCAGAGGAGTTGTAGTCAGCAGATACTTGAAAGAAATTGTATAAATTTAAACAACTAAGTTTAAAGAATCAAGTTACTATATTAATAACATTATGCACTGAACTATGCCAGAAAAAGTGAAAAAAGAGGAACATTCTGATTCTATCAATGTTTTTAATTTTTCAAAGATCTGTTTTAAAATGTAACAATATATCCACATTCTAGCCTTGCTCAAGATAACAAGCCATCAAGTATTTATCAAGCGACATCTTGTTCCAGCCACTATGAAGACACGCCTCTGAAGTTTGTGAAGATACTTTTTGTCTGAAAGGTTACTCTTGTTTCTCATCACCTTTTACAGGTCTTTTCATACGTGAATATGGGCTGACAGTGTCATCCATCACAAAGTCATAAAGCACTTTAATCCAAGAGTTATATTGTGGTAAGTGGTCATAGTATTCAGGAGCCATTTTCTTTAGCTAAAATTGGAAACATATGCATACATGTATTAATTCAGTATTCCATCTTTAATATTAAGATGCAAAAAACTTGTTTTCAAAGCCTCAAATTAAGAAAAGTTTGCAACGGTATCCCAGCTGGGAACAAATTAAGAATTTTTGTCACTTGGGTCCTAAACAAAGCTAGTTTGACACATTTTCTTTACATTTCCCATAAAAATGATTATCTATTCTATAAAACCTGTATCAGCACTGGAGATAAATGCGTCTTAATTGACTCTGAATTTTAGCAAATAGATAAAAATATTAGATTAAAAGAAATGTACCTAATATCATACATACCTCGTTATGACTATTACGACGTTTTCATGGTGTTATTAAAACCATTTCTAGTAATTTTGGAGTACCAAGGTCTAGCACTGAAATACTAATCACCTTTATTTCTGGGCTATAGATACCTTTGCTATTACCATTATAAAACTAAAAAACGTAATTCAGATATTACTAGAACTTGTGGTGTACAGATTATTTATCTTCCTAAAAACTGATTTCCAACACTGTTGAATGTTTTAGGGAGTTCCACCAATGCACCAATTTTGTTGCATGCCTTCCAACAGAGTTGCTTGTTTAAGAGGAATAGCTATAGAACAGTGATGGCAAACCTTTTACAGACCGAGTGCCCAAACTGCAACCCCAACCCACTTATGAATTGGGTGGGTGTGGCCCATTGGCTGAGTGTAGTCCATTGGCTGGGTGTGGCCCATTGGGTGGGCATGGCTGCGGTGGTAACGACAGACTGGGTGGGACTAAAAAGTTCAATCAGTTCAATCAATCAATTCCAACTTTGCAAGATTTTTTTTTCCCGCGAGTTGAAATTGACTCTTTAATTGAACCTTTTTTTTTTTTGCACACGGCGGTGGAGGCCTAAAGCAAAAAGGTTTTATAAAACCCAGCTGAAGGCCTAGGAGTGGGGCGACAGTGCGCGTGCCCACAGAGAGGGCTCTAAGTGCCGCCTCTGGGACCCGTGCCATAGGTTCACCACCACTGCTATAGAATAAATAAAAATTCTTTAAAAACTTTTCTTACATTTCTTGCTAAAAGAATTGGGATTATACTGTCAATGCATTAATTTCAAATATTTTTGCTAATTCTTCCAAAAGAAGTATCTTAGCAGTTTATTCCTCCATAAAATATTCCATGCCCTAATACCTTCTGTAATGAAACTCTCATTCCCACAGATATTTATACAGTTTGGATTTATTTATTTGATTTGTATGGCTGCCCAATCCATGACAACTCTGGACAGTCCTAGTATCTGGGCATTGTATCCTAGATATCCTTATTTATGCCCTATAAATTTTGACACTGCTCCACCCATATGTTCTTCTATCCCATATTTTTCAAAATCAGCAAGGCAAACTGTATAAACCTACTTCCTCTAACTCCTCAATGAAACTGCTAACAAAACTGTTAAGGCCATCAACAGGAAATCTGAAACAAGTCTGCTGAAGCCCGCAGAAGAAGCAAGCAATGTATGGGTACAGAAATTGTACAACATAATTATTGGCTAAATTTGATGATTCTGACTTGACACAAGACAACTTATTAGCACTGTGGTAGAAGTTACAATAAATCTGAAATATTAGGTAACTTTATAGAGCAATTTTTGTGCAAACTTGAACGGAAAGCTACATGTATATATTTTCAGCTAAGGCCTGCTTGGAAGCAACTGCCCAGTGGTAATTATAAATCCCTTTCTTACATCAATGATTGTGAAGAGTCTACTTTGCCAAAAATACTTGAACTTTATCAAATGATGGTATATGGGGTCATTATCTCTTGTCCTGTTAAAGAATCTTGGCATCTAAATATATGCTACTGCTCTGAAGAGTAAGCATTATTATTTAAAACAAGGGACTGTTTAGTTCATTAAAAGTTTACTTTCACTATTACATTCTAAACCAGTGGTTCTCAACCTTTTTAATGCCGCGACCCCCAACCGGTCGTAAGTCGAGGACTACTCAACTGGTGCAGCACCGTTTGCAGAATGGGACTTTTGGCAGGCTCAGCAGGCCAGAGACAGCCTGGACAATTCCTATTGGCTTTTGAAAGCCAATAGAATTAGACTCCATTCAAGAGAGTCTATTCTATTGGCTTTCAAAAGCCAATAGAATAAAAGGGAGTAGCACAGCTAAGGAAAAGGAGAAAAAAAATGGCGACTGCATTGTTTGGCGACCCCCGTGAAATGGTCGTTCGACCCCAAATGGGGTCCCAACCCACAGGTTGAAAACCACTATTCTAAACACTTAGAAGTTGTAATGGTAGTTAGTAGCATTAGTTGTAATGAAAGTAAACACATCCTATATTAATTTCAAAGTATTATGACTACACTAGATTGCAAATCATGCAGATATTGAATAGTAGCTAGAAGCCAATTGGCTATATTCATGAAATGGGCTTTTAAGCTGTAAAAACAAAATAAATGCACTAATATTTACTTACCAGTGGAAGACTTGTTCCAGGAATGTTAGGGAAATCATGATGTTCGTTGTGATAGCCAACATTGAAGGTAAGCTTATTTAGTGGCCCATAATATGAGTATGTTTCATACCCCTTTAAAAACATATAATGTTCGGCTATGAAATGTCCTGAAATAGGATGCAAGCCCAGCCCCAGTATCATTCCTGCCAGAAGATAGAACAATGATTTTATTCCTAGGAAATAGTATACAAGAACATCAAAGATAAATTGAATTGATAAATTAATTATTTCTAAACGAGATATTGGCTTGGGGTTAATACAGAGGGGTCGAACAGAATAAAAAAGTGGCTGGAGAATAATCCACATGAATTTTCGAAAACGGGTACAGAAAAACCATCCTTCAAAGTCGGTAGGTATATCCACATCAATTCCATCTGCACCAAGATAACGATGATGATCCATGTGGTATCTCTTGAACGATATGGAGTATGGTACACCAAGTGGGAGATTGGCAAACATTCCAAACCATCGATTCCAAGAAGATCTAGAATTGCCGAAGGCACTGTTGTGAGCAATCTCATGAATTGCCAAAGTCATGGAGTGGTTGAGACAACTGCCAAATACATATGCCCAAAATACAACCCATTTCCAGTCCAAATCTTTAACTAGACAAAGAGCAACAAGTTGTGCAAACACCATAAGTACAACCAACCAGATTACATTGTAGTCCGGTTTCATCAAGGTTTTTATCTCTGGATGTTTACCTATTGAAAGAAGAGAATAAATATCAACTGACAATTTGAACAGAATTGAAATTTCAATAAAAAACTCCTTCAAAAGTTAGAAGTTTACATTAAAGAATTAATGAGTTAGTACAAATGTACAGACTACAGGTAGTCCTTGAGTTACAACAACTGTTTGAATTTACAGTGGCACTGAATCAATGGTAATTATACCCAGTTCCCAAAGTTATGGCCATTGTAGTACCCTTGGAGTCATGTGATCAAAGTTTGAATATTTGGCAGCCCGCCCACATTTATGACTGAAGGGATGCTTCAACTTTTGCCACCTGCCTATGTCCCCTCCATCTCAGTCCTTTTGGCCTCCTGCACTCCACTATGGTTTTCCTTTTTTCTTATTGCTACTGCTGAACCAAGCACACTGAGCCTGGCCCTTTGCATGTCAACTGCTGGCCACACAAGGCTTTCCTCCCAACATATGCAGCAGTTTCCTTGCAAGACCTGGGGAAGAAGACCTCACATGGCCAGCAGCTGCCTCCTCCCATAAGAAGTGGGAGGAAGAAGATAGCAAAGGTCAGCTTAGGAGATGGAATGCAGGGCAGAAGAGAATTTCTGAGATAGGGTGGACATTCCTGAGGTGATTGTGACCTCACGCCATGCTAGCAGGCTAGGTTGGGACTGGCTGGGAATGGCTTCAGTTCAGAGTGTTGGACTGGGGCAGCTACGGTCTAGCGATGTAGTGCTGGGCTGGGGCGGCCGGGCTTCCCAAGATGGTTGTGGCTTTGTTCTGTGGCTCAGGGGTTTCTTGCAACCCTTTGCCCTGTCAGTGTTGATGGGTGCGGTCTTGGAGATTCTTTGGTTGGGTTGTTTACTGTTACCTTGTTCGGCCGTTCCTTGATTGGGGTATTGTTCACTTCTTGATTGTTGGTCTGATGTTAATCTATGCTCATCTGGCTGTGGCTTGCTGGTGAGGTAGTATTTTGATCTTTCTGTTCCCTTTTTGGTTGGTCAATTGTCTTTTACACAGTATGTAGATGTTATTAATGTTTATATGTCTGTTCATGACCAATTTGTCAGATTGCCAGGCTTTCAGGTACTCTAAAGTTTTTGGACTTGTCTTAGATAACCTTTATTGTCATTTTTTTTTTTACTGTGGGCACAACGGCACACATCAAAAATGAAATTTAGTTGCCTGTTCTCAAAGTGAAACACATACATGACACATACCAAAACATACTATGTACAACATATGTATAGACCTACACCCCTATATATACATAACAATAAATATTAAATACTGTCCATCTTAAATATATAATGGAAGGAGGAAGCTTGAGAGTTCACAAGGTTAATGCTGTTGTTGTGATTCCGTGCCAGCCTGTGCTCCCAACAGCTGAGTCTGAGGAATCTGAGGAGGAGGTGGAGGAGGCATTTGAAGGGCCATCAGGGGCAGAGGGAGGCTCTGATGAATTACAGGACTCAGGTTTGATGCAGAGCCTGGGCCTTCCAGTCGTGTTCCTGATGAAGCTCAGCTGTATGAGAATGAGTCAGACTCGGAGGACTCACACCTGATGGACATGCTAATTGATGCACGCACACATCGTCAATTAGCAAGAGTAAATTAACAGCAGTCAATGTGACTACTCCAGGGAAAAAGGAGAAGGCACTGAGAGGCAACACCTTGGGACTGCTGTATAAAAAGATGTGTGGGCGTGCTGGTTGCTGAAGGCAACCGTTTGCAAAGTACTTCTTTGGATCCTGGTCTGTTCTTCTTGCTTGTGACTACTCTTCTGTTTGTATCGTGTTTCCTGTGGACTATTTCCTTCATTTGGATTGAGTTTTGCTGTTTGTGTTTTGGACTATTTGCAGGTTTGTCACCCATATTAAAAGGGGTTTGTTTTATTTTAAAGTCTCCAGCCTATTTTATCAACAAGGGTTTGGTCCTTGTGCCGTTAACAAGGACGGCTATAGGCTGGGATAGAACAGCTGTATGGAATGAAACTATGGCGGAATCTGGATGTTCTGCTACGGATACCACAAAGCCTCCTCCCAGAAGGTAACAAGGAAAACAGGTCGTGAAGAGGATGTGTAGTGTCCCAGATGATCTTATGGATCCTGCTCAAACAACGCTTCTGTGCTATGTCCTGGATGGGCGGAACTGCCAATGATTTTTTCGGCCATCCTCACCACTCTCTGCACCACCTTCCTGTCTGAAGCAGTGATGCTTCCAAACCAAACTGTGATGCTGTATGACAGGATGCTCTCGATCGTCCCCCGGTAGAAAGTGGTCAGGACAGGGGAAGGAAGATGTATTTTTCTCATGCGACGCAGAAAATGCAGGCGCTGCTGTGCCCGCTTCACCAGTTTCTCACTGTTCAGCGACCAAGCCAGTTTGGTCAGTTTCCCAGTTGAAACTATGGTTAGGTCTGTCCGTATGTTGTGAAATTAAAGAGTTTTCATCAGGTCTTCTGATTACTACTGTAATTAGTGTTTCTGTTTTACTATTCTTCTGCCTGTTTTGGCTGTTGCACTGTATGTTGTAAATTCCTGTTTGTTTGTTTTTTGGGGCTGCTGAGTCTTTTAGTTTACTAAGGATGTTTTGGAGGGTTTGGGTTGGTTTGTGTGTTATGCTAATTTCTAAATTGATTAGTGAAAAAAGATTGAATAAGGGAATAAAGGAATTATTGTAATGTTAAGGAAAGCAGAGAAATAATGAGTTTGTAAGGAAGGATGGAAGTTGCTTCTTTCCCTTTTAACTTTTTTTCCTGCATCTTTCCTTTATATATTTCTGCATTTGTTGTTTACTAATGTAAACACTTAATAAAAATTAATAATTATACTCCAAGACATGGGGAAGGCAAATTTAAACTGTTTTAAATAAATCAGTTTGTTTTTCAATGCTTCATCAATATTATACAACATTTAAAAAGACTTGTCTATCTGGATATAGTTAATTGTTCATCATCAAATTGGATTTAATTCTTGATGGCAACCTGAACAAATACTTAACCTGCAACTATTTTCAACTCAGATTATTTAAGAATAAATTCAACATTCTCTTTAATGTTATATATCCATCTTCCATTTCCCTCAGCAAGTTTGTGTGTTAAGCACAAACTTTTAATCTCCTTCTTTGCATAAAGTATGTGAGTCTACTAGCTGCTCAGCACATCCAAAAAGCAGGCAGCCTTTACTCGGCCCACTGATTTACCTGTTACTCATCACTGTTCAGCTTTCACAACCAGATATAATACTAAAAGTTACTTAACTGCCTAGATGCAAATCACATTCCCAAATTACATATCTACACACATAGGGACTTTTTAAAAAAGCAGTAGGTGGAGAGCCAGCATAAACTAGTATTGTAAGTAAGGTGTTGGGCTAGCACAGTGGTTCTCAACCTTTCTAATGCCGTGACCCCATAATACAGTTCCCCATGTTGTGGTGACCCCCAACCACTTATACATCACCGGGTGCCAGGGACATGGCCAAAGAAAAGGGGGAAAAAATGGCTGACAGCCTTGTTTGGCGACCCCCGTCAAATGGTCATTCGACCCCAAATGGGGTCCCAGTTGAGAACCACTAGGCTAGCAGATGCCCAAGAGCAAAATGAATGCACTCTAAGAGAAGGCTGGAAAAAAAATATGAATGGATGATTAAGGAATGGTGACTGAAATCAGGGACACCCAGGTTCCAGTCGATACTCAACCATGGAAGTTTCTTTAGTGACCATCACACCCTTTAGGCTGATCCTCCTTCAGAAGATTGCTGTTGTAGGAGGAACAATGGGACAAACGAATTGGATTCCTAAAAGATAGACTAATAAATCAGCAAATAAATACGCATAAATTCTGAAGGTAGGAAAAGCCTGAGTGGAACTTGAGTCCAACATTTTCTTTGGAGAGTTAATGGTAAAACCCACAACTGGGATGTCACGTGAAGTTCTACATGACCGCCTACCAAGAAGAAAGTAGCATTTAACCGACTTGGAGCAAGGAGGGAATCAACCCAGAGACGGAGAAACTCGATAGGGCGTCGAAAAGCGTCAGTAAAAGGTCTCCTTCTAAAGTGACTCACTGCGACCACAGATGCTTTTGCTCGCCCTCCTCCCTCCCCGCTTCAGCCTCTCCCACCACGAAAACCGCGGAGAGGCTTCGGAGAAGGCGACGCCCTTCCTCGCCAGCTGGACCGACCGTAAAGGCGCGACGCGCACGCTTCTCCACATAAGGCATCGGCGCAACGCGGCGCTTGCCGCACAAGAGGCCGGGGCGGCCCAAGGTAGAGAAATGCTCCTACTCACTCAAAATCTCCTTGCGGCGGTCGGCGTGCGGCTGGTCGGTATAGACCCACTCAAAGTCTTCTCGGGCCACAAAGTTTCCCATGCCTGAGGAAAAGCCGCCACCAGGCCGTGGTCTTGCCTGAGGCTCTTTCTACCGACCCGAAGGAGCTGCAAACGGCTGCACTTCAACACCGCTACTCGGCTGACTCCTTTTCTCTCACATTGGAGGGCGGAGGACCTCTGCTGACGGCCGCCTCTTCATCGCGGCCCCATTGGCTCCCGCGGGCGGTGACGTCACGGAAACAGAGCCTCTTGAGAGGAGCCTGACGGCCACAGATTCAAAGTGGTCCTTTTTTTTCTTCCCTTGATGCTTCTCGTAAACATTTGGAGAGGATTCGCGTTAGGGTTAGGCGTTTCATTTGGAAATGGTCTTGTGGCTAATAATATTACGCTACCATTACTGCGACTTCTGCAGACGGCGCCCACCCCGTGTCATCACCCTAGGAAATGATACTCGGAGTCCTCTTCCACTGGAATTGAGGGCGGCAGAGGCGCGGAAGTGTTCCCTCTCGCTGGGAAACGCCGGCCCACCTTTTATAATGAAGACCCCGCTCTTTTGCTGCCTGAGAGCCGGCTTCTTCAGGGCTATATCAATAGTGTCTCTTGTTTTGAAATGATATTTCGGGTGTTTTAATGTAATGCATAAGATTTGTCTTTGTAAGCTTTATAAGTAATCGCTTATGTGTGTGATGTGCATGTATTTTGCAACAGAAACCTCTCCCTGGGCGGTTTGCAACGCGTGATGGCTGCTGCGGGTAAATATATCTGCTCAGCCAAAAAGAAAAAAAAAATTGCAGCGATGTCTGGGAGCGTGAAAACGGAAGCGTATCCGGGCCTGAGATAACTGGCTTTAAGGGATATATTAGGTGGTTATATAAAAATTATATATATATAATTTTTAAACTGTTGGTTGGGAGCCGCCCAGAATTCAAATTCAAGATATAAATGTTTTAAATGTTTCCACGCGCCTTCGAGAGTCTAACTCGGAGCCAAACTACCGTACAGAACTGCAGCGCTCGCCTTTCCTCTTCGCTTCGGCGCGGCCAGCCTCGTTCTACACTGAGGCAGCCGTGTTTGGGCTGCCTCAGCATAACTGACTGCAGAGAATCCGCAATCCGAGACTCCGTTCGGGCCTTCTGCCGGACATGCCCCCCTCTCCCTCCCCCCCAGTAACAACAGCATTTTGGCAACAGGAGCCTGGCCTGAGCGGCGCTTTAACCTTGCCGGCAACCCATGCGGTCCACTTCTAGGATGTTAATACTGGCGTTGAGCACATTGATATCAACTGGACTCTCAAAGGATACGCAGGACTCGAAGACGAGGCGTGGATGCTGACTTCGCAGATCCTAGATTGTGAACTGGGGGAGAGGGCGGGGAGGAAGGAGAGACGAATGTGTGGACGGATATCAAATTCCAACTTTGTGTTTATGTGAAAGACACTTTTGGACTTCTTGCTAGAAACCGAAGGAAATGTTACATTAAAATTTGAGGTTGGACGATTAGAAAAAGACACAGGCATGTCTCAAGCAGAGGTTTGAAGCTGCAGGACACAGCTTGACAAACTCTTGAGTTTATTGCTTCTTATATACTTGTTACATACATAGGCTTTACCATTAAATGCTGACAAAGGTTTCTTCATTGGAAAATGTCTTCATGTAAGCAACTATTTCCTAGTAACATATTACATGATCAAAGACCAGGTAAAGAGCAAACAGGAGAAGGAACTAACAAAGGCAGGAAAAGATAGGAATGAATTTAAGCATATTATCTGTTTAGGTAGGTGAGGCATTAAGTCAAAAGTGGATGACCTGGCTGCTTCATTAGAATGAAGGGTATCAAAAGGTTATGAGGTTTGTGGGGGGGAAGGCACGGCTGTTTGCTGCGGGTGCATTTTTCCTCACAGAAATGTTTATGATTAAGTATTAGGTTTTACAAAATTTGTGATCAAAAGATTAATGTATTTTATATTTATAATTATGGAAGAAAGTTGGAACTTTTCAATATTCTTTATTCCTTTATACCTTCCCTTTATCTTTTTCCTACATGATTTTTGTTTTCTATATCTTATTTTTTGTAAAAAAACCAAAACACATTTGTACAGAGCAAAAGGAGATTAGCAACACATCTTTCAACTTCTTTTTTGTTCTTGCAGGCTGCAGAAATAACTGCCACAGAGGGAGAGCATTTTCAATAACAAGTCAATGGTACTAGTTAATATCTTTCTGCCTGTTAGTAACAAGTAAACATAAATTCCAGAATAGGAAAACGGGGGGGGGGGGGGGAAACAACAAATTACAGAATAGGAAAGGGAGGGGGAATAAAATATAAAACAATTGACATAACCAAAACCTTTATTTGTTTTATATAACAAGTGGAGGAAGAGGAGAAAAAAAAATATGAGATACAGAATAAGGTTGTTTGTTAAAAACCTATGACAATAAATGCATATTACAAATATATATTTTAAAAAATAAAATGGCTCTCTCACCTAAGGGTTTGCATGCAGTGGAGCCAGGAAAAAATATTGAGCCAAGTCGATCAAAGGAGGAGGATCCATAGTAAGTTCAAAAGTGATTATTCCTGGAAGAGATATAGTTATAATCATAGTAGCCTTACATCAGGGATGTCAAACTCAATTTCATTGAGGGCTGCATCAGCACTGCAGTTGCCCTGGGGGGGTCAGGGGGGATAACCGGGGGGTGCAGCCTACTGGGTGGGCATGGATGGAGTAGGTGTGGCCTACTGGGTGGGCATGGTTTCGGCAGGCAGCGGGGCGCTCTCACAGCACCAAGAGATTGAGCCGGGCAGTGTGAAGCTCGCCAACTTTGCACCTTGCTGCCTGCTGAAACTGGGCAGGCTGGGGGCTAGGCAGCATTGCACTTCTCATCAGATTTGTGCCATCCAGCTCAGCTCTTGGCGCTGTGAGGAGAGCACCCCGTTGCCTGCTGAAACCGGGCAGGCTGGGAGCTGGGTGACCTTGCATTTCTTTTTGGATTTCCACCGCCCGGCTCAGGCTCTCCTCAGCACTGTGAGGAGAGCACCCCGCTGCCTGCCGAAACCCCTCCCCCAGAGCCCATCAAGCCAGATATGTGAAGTAGGTGAGAGCCATTTGCTGGCCACTTCCAGGTGATGGAGCATTTCTTCATTCCTCACAAAGGGTGACACCTCCCCAGCATACACCCAGTTGGTGGGGCTGACGCAGCAGGGGCTGGTTCCTCACTGTTTCCAGACAGCCTTGTGGAGCTAAGACTGAATGCATTTCAGCATAGATGGCCACCACAAAATTGTACATTGGCTCCCGGCTAGCGAGGGCCATTCCCTGTTTCCAGAATGGCTTCACGGGCCACATGAAACCACTTTGCGGGCGACATCTGGCACCCGGGCCTTGTATTTGACATGTCTGCCTTACATTATTATTTACTTTCTCTAAAGTAGTCTTAATACTGAATTTGATGGGCATTAAAAAAAATACCTTGTCAGCTCCCATCAGATTTGTCTGCAGATGCACAAATAATAGGCAATCTGTTTCTTAATAAGTTGACAAAAGCTACATTGAGGAGATGTTTGCTAGTAGGCAAAGGAGAATTGGTGATCCCAAGGACCAGGCTACTTCCAGGTTTTAAAAACTCTAATTGTGATACTTTTTAAAAAAATAAGTAAGAATACATGACAGCAACAAAAAACACTCATACAAAAAAAGTGAAGTTTATTTGAATAAAAAGAATTAACAAGCTAACCTTTGGATGTTTCAAAAATTATTTGCAAGAAATGATAATACAAACAAGTATAACTGCTAGTCATTAAAGCTAGAGGAGTCTGAAAGAAAGCATTACTGCTTTAAAAGCATGAATAAGTGATTCTTTTTCAGATTGAAAAAAAAGCAGAAATTGTCTAAAGCACTTCTTCTGAACCAGCTTATTAGCAATTATAGAAAAATAGGGTTTCTGCCACGAGTGGCAGGGCAAGGACAAAATAACCAAGCAGGATCAGTACTGGACAGACTACTAGAAAACCCAAAAATACAAGGCTTAACTTTGAAGCCAAAAAAATATCCTGGAAGAAGGCAACAGCAAGATATAGATGGACTGTATGAATATGGCGGTTTAAAGTTGGGCAGCGTACAAGTTTAATAAATAATGTTGTGTATATTACAGTATTACAATGCTATATTATACTATCATATTATGGCATAATCCTGCATAATTTAATTGCATAATATAGAATACAATACAAACTGGAGCGCCAATTTGGTCTAGTACAGTGGCTCCCAACCTTTTCTATACCCTGCACTCCTAGAACGCCTCTGATATATTCTTGCACCCCTTACAAAAGTTTGAAATAATGGCAATGAATTATGCATATACACTATAATTTTGAAAACCCAAGTTTTCGCACCCCCTGGAACATCGTCTCGCACCCCTAGGGGACGTGAGCACTCCCGGTTGGGAATCACTTGTCTAGTAGTTAAGGCACCAGGCTAGAAAGCGGAAGACCATGATTTCATGTCCCACCTTAACCATGAAAACCAGCTGAACCAGTCACTCACAGAGTTATTGTGAGGAAAATAGGAGGAAAGATATGTTCACTGCCTTGAGTTATTTAATAAATAATAAAGGGATATAAATTAAAATAAAATATTGTCACATAACCAAATTTTCAAACGATTATATTTAGTTTTGTTACTACAGTACTATTCCTGTATGGCCCTAATGTCACTTGGTATTGAGCTCTAATAACTTTTATATACTATAAATAGTATAGTTTTATTGCTAGCACAAATGACCCTTTAGGCCATCCTCTCTGATTGGCCAGGGAACTACTAACTTCTTTCTTATTGTCTTAATCCAGGGCTTTTCAACCAGTGGTACACGACCCCTAGCCAAGTGTAGTGGGGGAGGGAACGAACTAAAGCGGCGCCACACAGGCCTGGAGGAGATCAGCCGGACTACAGGGCTCAGCAGAAGTCCCAGGATCTGCGCACGCAGCTATATGCTGATTGGAGCTTCCGAGCGAAGGGTGAGCATGAGATTTTTGAGAACAAAGGGTGAGTGAGTGAGAGGCGCTTTTGCGAGAAAAGGGCGAGTGAGTTAGAGTGAGAGAGCAGCCTTTGCGAGCAAAGGGTGAGTGAAAGAGCGAGCGAGGTTGCAAGCAAAGAGTGAGTGAGAGCATAAGTGAGGGGATTTTGCGAGCAAAGGGTGAGAGAAAAAGGGAAAAGTGATGGGAAGAAGGGAAAAAGAAAAGGCATTGACTTCTGACTTCCTTTGTTGCAGTAGAAGGAAGCATTAACATTGAACCTCAACTTTTTAATTTCCCATAATATAAACTAGCCATTTCTATAATAACAAATGAATCTAACCAGTAAAGACCCAAATCCCCCCTTTGTTTTAGTCATCAAGTTTTTGACACTTTGCTAAGCATTGGTGGTACTCAAATATTGTCCTAAAAGTGGTACAATCTGTGAAAAGGTTGAAAAGCCTTGTCTTAATCTATGGAGAAAAAAAATGCACCTTTTTTTCTACACAAGTACAAGCCAATTATCTACACAGGAAAAAAAGGTTTGATATCAGTGCTGCAATTCAAATTAAATCACATTAAAAGTATTGTGAACATATGGAACTCTATCGACAGAGATCCTGATCAATAAGAAAAGGCAAACTGAGAACAAAGCAACACATGACCAGGCAGCACTCATGAAGGGAAGCAAAATCAGATCACCCTTTATTCTTATCTCTGCACAACTGGGCCTAGGAGTGAATGAGTATATATTTGATAATGTTCTAAAATTGAAACTCATTGGATTATAAGATTCTAAGGTTATTCTAAGTTACTCAGAAATTGCCTGGGCAAGTGCCTGCAGTTTTCTTGGCAAGCTTTTTCAAAAAGTGGTTTGCCGTTGCTTCCTTTCTAGGACTAAGGTCATTCATCTGGCTTTGTGCCCAAGACAGGACCGGAACACACAGGTTCCTAGCCTGATCCCTTAACCACTATACCAGATTGCCTCTCTTCTTAAAATATATATAAAATATAAAATGCTAAACTGGTAGATATATCTTTGGGCCAGACTTGTTGTGAGTCCATGCCAGCCAGTGGACTCGGCAGCTGAGTCTGGAGAATCAGATGAGGAGGAAGAAGAGGGGTTTGGAGAGCCATCAGAGTTGGAGGGAGGCTCTGATGAGTTACAAGACTCACAATCTGATGAAGAGCCTGGCCCCTCCAATCGTGGTCAGGATGAGACACAGCTGTGTGGGGAAGATGAGTCAAGACTCTGAGGACTCACAGCTGGAAGTCATTAGAGACACTCCTAAACGAAGGCAGTTAACTAGAGCAGGTCAGAGGGAGTCAATAGGGCAACTCCAAGGGAGGAGGAGAAGGCATTGAGAAACCTTGGGCTGCTTAATAAAAAGGGACGGTGTGGGTGATGCTGGTTGCTGAAGGCAACCGTTGCAAAGTATTTCATCGGATCATGTTCTATTGGTATTGCCGGTGATTAATTCCTTGTTTTGCATTGTGTTTCGTGTGGACAATTTCCTCCATTTGGATTGTGTTTTGTTGCTTTTGTCTTTGGACCATTTGGCAAGTTTGTTACCAATATTAAAAGGGGTTTTGTTTTCTTCTGAGTCTCCAGCCTATTTCTCAAAAGGGGTTTTGTCCTTCTGCATTTAACAAGGACGGCTATAGGCTGGGACAGAACAGTACTGAGTAGAAATCCCCCTGAAGAGTAGGGCCAGTTAGGGGTTCAATACATTGTCAGCAGTTTGGAAGGAGTAGTCCAAGTGTTGGCCTAAGCAACATAGTTGCTTAATACAAAAGA
The DNA here is from genome assembly GCF_016545835.1 of Crotalus tigris. Lineage (NCBI taxonomy): Eukaryota > Metazoa > Chordata > Lepidosauria > Squamata > Viperidae > Crotalus > Crotalus tigris. The sequence continues at coordinate 2,978,900 of NW_024096622.1, read as the reverse complement.
AGATTTTAAGGTTGTAAGTGGGCTGATATTATGAACCCACAAAGTACTGTATGATTACAGATTACAGATCACACATTGAACACAATATCAGTCCCTCTTTCTACTTTTCCCCAAAACTCAGAGAGGGAAGTTGGGCTGAATAATTTGCCAAAATCACTGAGTAAGCATCCTGGTTGAGGGTGGACGTTAGCCAGAGTCCAGCATTTTAACTACTACATTATACTAGTTCTGCCACCAATTCTTGCTTGTTTGATGGACCATAGAATGCTATGGATACAGTGTACTTAAATCTCAGGAAAATATTTGATGGCTAGGATGGATAAATGTAAGTTGTATTTATGTATCTAGCGGATTGGCAGTTGGCTGAAAAACTGCATCTAAAGGGCATTCATAAAAACATTTCTGCCTCCTCTTGTAATATAAGTGGCGTTGCTCAGAAATCAACTCTCTCCCCAATACCATTCAACCTATTTCTAAATGATATAGGGGATGGGATGGAAAGAAGACTATCACATTTATAGACAGTATCAAGTTGGGGAAATTAAATAGAAAGTAAAATCACAATTCAAAATTACCTTGACAAGCTGGAATGTTAGCTCAAATCCAACAGTGCGATGTTCAGTTATAACAACTCAAGATCCTGTATCTGGGCAGGAAAAATCAAATAGTACAGATAGTCCTTGAGTTACGACCACAATTGAGCCCAACATTTATGTTGCTAAGTGAAACATTTAAATCAATTTGCCCCATTTTATGACTTTTCTTGCCATAGTTGTTAAGTGAATCATTGCATTTATTAAGTTAGAAACATGGTTGTTAAGTGAATCCGGCTTCCCCATTGATTTTGCTTGTCAGACGTTAGCAAAAGCTGATCACATGACCCCAGGACACTTGCCAAGCATCTGAATTTTGATCATGTGATCATGGGGATGCTGCAACGGTCATATGACAAATGATAATAAGTCAATTTTTTCAGTGCCACTGTAACTTTGAATGGTCATTAAGTGAACTGTTGTAAGTCGAGGACTACCTGTATTATCCCAGGTCCTTGGAAAAGATTCAATAGGTGGATAAAAACACCAAATCCACTTAACTGTGTGACACATCATAACAATAATAATTTAAGAACAAATGCATATAAAGTCAGAATTGAGAAGATAGCAATGGATAGCAAGTGCCACCTCTGCAAAGAAGAAACAGTGGATCACTAGTTAGTTGCTGCAAGAAGACTGCACAAACTAACTATAAATAATGACAAAAATAGCAACAATGGTTCTTTGGAAGATCTGCAAGAAATACCATTTGGCTGCAAGCAAGAAGTGGTGGGACCAAAAAATAGAGAAAGTAATAGAAAATGAAGAAGCCAAAATGCTCTGGGACTTCAGAATTAAAACAGACAGGCACCTGCCACATACCTAATCATTGTCAATAAGAAAAACAAAAAAGTCTGGATACTGGCAGTACCTGGAGATAACAGAAGAGAAAGAATTGGAGAAGGTAACAAAATACAAAGATCTGCAAACAGCAGAAGAAAGCAAAGATGGTACCGATAGTAATAGGTGCTTTGGGTACAATCCCAAAACAGCTAGCTCACCACTTGAATGCCATTGGCATTGACAAATTCACCATGAGTCAATTGCAAAAGGCAGCTTTACTTAGAACAGCTTACATTCCATGATGATACCTCTTAACACCATCAAACATCCACACCTGTCTATCCCAAGTCCTTGGCAAGGATTCGGTAAGTGGATAAAAATGCCAAATCCAGTCTGATCATCTGGCTGTGCAACAAACTATAATAATTAGAGTTATGTTTTGTGATTATCATATTGGGAGGAAAATTGGATATGTCTAATAAATACATGTTTTCCTGACCTCAAATATTAATGCAACTTGATCCACTCTAAGGTCTTCTCCATAGACCAATAAAAAATGTTGGGTATCTTTTTTACAATATGTGAAAGCACATAATGTTTCAATGGCCACGTTGTGATAACATCAAGGTTTGCTCAAGGCAGAAGGAAATGTCCCTCCTAGGAAACAGAAGGAAAATTCACTCGCTGGACAGCATATTCATGAACAGAAACCTCTTAAATTCTTGACAAATTGCTCTGCTATAAATATGTTTCATATATGTAGTGCTAAAGCAAAAGAATCCCAACGCTACAGGAAATGATAATATAACTCCCAATCAAATCATTGTTGATTTTAGAAAGAGTCAGCATAGTCATAGTCCATTCTGTATCAAGGCTGCAGCCGTGGAGGGTGATCAATAGTATTAAGTACCTGGAGGTGCAGATAACTAACTATCTGACTTGGTCTCTTCATACATTATCTTTAGTGAAGCGTGCAAACCAGCACTTGCATTTCTTGCATTGGATGAGGAGAGCACATCTTTCTGCTGTTCTGGCCACTTTTTACAGAGATAAGATTGAGAGCATTTTAACAAACTGCATCACTGTTTGGTCTGGTGGTAGCAGTGCCTCAGATAGGAGGTCCATACAGAGAGTGATAAGGACAGCTGAGAAGATTATAGGACACTTGTTTCCCGTTATTCAGGATACTGCTTATAAGGGCTATGTGCTTAGAGTGTGAAGCATTGTTAGAGACTCCACACACCCACTTCACGGTCTGTTTCTGTTGCTCCTCTCTGGGAAGAGGTTTCAAAGTATTTATAGCAGAATTATTAGATTCTGTAATAGCTTTGTTCCTTATGCCATCCTTCTTGTAAATTCGCAGGATTCTTTTTTTGTCATGCATATGTATACATTCGAACTAGACTGATGTTTCTCTGTGTCATATATGTGCGTGAATGGGGGTACATGCATAATGGTATTTTTTTGAGAGCTGAATGCAACGAAATTCCATTTTAATGTATGCTAATTAGTGTACATTTAAAGTGACAATATCCTATCCTATTCTTTAACCATTATATAAAATTTATTACTGATGACTCCCTCCTCAATGAATATGACTCTCTTCAAATATCCAGTTTGAAGGCCATCACTGTATCTTGTGAGATGTAACTAGATCATGAAACAAAAATAAATAGCAAAACGCACAAACAGTTGATCTATAGAGGAACGCTGAAAAATACTGTATCCATACTATTCTTTATAAATTAAATTAAAAATTAAATATACCAATGCTGATTTGAGATATGCTGAGATATATTAATTAAGAAATGCTCAAGAGAATGTTTCAAAATTATTATATTATCTGAAATAATTCAGTGTATGCCCACTGGTAAGATACATAGCCTGCTCCCATTTAAAATTAAACAAATACACATTGTAAAAAGGCCTTAAGGTAGCAAAACAATATAATTTTTTTAAAAAATTAAACACTCCAAACTCTTGACATCAATTTGCAGTATTTTGTTTTAGGGAATACATATTCCAAATTAAGAATTAACAGATGTTTTAAAAAGAAAAAGCCAAGAAAAATCCTTGGCAAAGCTTTTTTCATCAAACTGACAAATGAAAATGAGTAATCCATCTGTTTTAAACCCAGGTACTTTAAGAATATTATCGCATAAGAAGAACTTTTTGAATAATCAATCAGACCCATTTTTCCATTCCCATTTCAAATGTCAACATTACCAAAAAGCTGAATTAATCATAGCAGGTTGAGGGAAAAATGTAACAGTCAAGCAATAGAATTACATTACTTAGTAGTATCAAATTAAAACATGGATAACAATATTTGTTGCAGGTTTAGAAAGAAACATAATTGGGAAACACTGTACATTATAACTTGAAAGCTGTTAAAAGTGACAAATCCAGAGACTGTACAGTGCAAAACATGCTTTTCCAGTTCAATTTCAAAACAGAAGGGGTGCAAAAACATTTTTTAAGTCTGAACAATGTATTTCTTAGGATAATGACAGCTAGAACACAAGATTAGAGAGAGTTCTTTCCACACAACAGTAAGATCTTTTTCTCAACATATATAAAACTTGGATGATAACTCAGCAAGCCTGTGTACTCTATCAACAAATAAATTCTGTCCACTTGAATGGTCTTTCAGTCACTGAATCAGGACCAGTAGTGTATAATCAGAAACTCACAAGCAAAAGGAGAGCCAAACCGTGCAATCTGCTTAAAGTCAACAAGCAAGCAGAAGCAGCAAAATAGCTTGGCTTATATATTTCCTTGTAGCATTTAGGCAAACTAGCTCCAAAGATAAGAAAAGCTGTGCTCAAAAGATATGCAGAGTCATGGGTGAGAAACCAACGATTTTTTTTTTCAAAAGATGGGAGAGGCCAACTACTCAACAGTGATTCCAGGCAAATGCTTCTACCAAGCTGACTAAGCAATGCATGCATCTCTCCATGCAAGATAAAAAATATGGCTCCTAATGCTTAGAAGTAGAGTGTGCATTTGTGGAAATCAGTCTGAGTAACCCTTGCTTATTAAATTTACAAAAATATATATAGCCAATACTGTAAGCTTACTTGTTATGTAGACTCTCACACATATAAACTACTTTTCAGATGTTCTAAACAAGGTCACTTGCAACAAAAAGTCAGCCTCCCCCAGCCCCATACACAATTTTTTAAAAGTGGATATTTTCAAGACAACAGGACATCTGTTGTTTAGCCACTTCTAACTTTTTCAATGACTAAGCCTGAATTTATTTTGAAATAATAACTGATGAAAAAACTTACGTTTCATTTGAATACTCATTTTCTGCATAGAAAATGAAAGCAAACTTTTTAGGACATGATATACTAGGTCTGGTGGGTACAAATTTGTGATAAATTATAATTGTCCTGTGCAACAGACCCACTCAAACCGAAATGGGGTTGTTGGGGTGGGTTGTGAAATAATGTCTCAGCAATGAGAAAGTTGTTCAAGGCTATGATATTCTGAAGAACCAGCAGCCTAGATGATACATGCTGTAAACTGCAGCATCCAGACCAGACAACCCGCTTCAGCTATTAAAGCAGTGTGTTCTCCTGGAAGTGCCATTTATCCCAAAGTTATTTATTATTTCGAAGGCGTTTTGACTTTCTAGGTGAACCTATTGATTCAGTAGCCTTCTTCCGTTTCCTAGGGGCCTCCTCAGTTGGTGTTGACCCGGAGGAATTTCCTACTGCACTTTCCATAACTTCTCGCAATTTGCGTTCAAGCTCTGCCAATCGGACATTCTGCTCACCTATGATTTGGGTTTGCTCAAGAAGTTTCTGATCTTGGTCTTGAAGTTGTTTCTGCTGCTCTTGCACTTTGGTGCGAAGCTCTGAAATTTCACGTCGTAATACAGTCACACCTGCACCATTAGTTTTAATTTGTTGTTGAAGTTTGGTGACCTCTTGCCTTGATGGGTTTTGCTTGGAGAAGAGCTGCATTGTAGTTAAAGCTGCAGAAGGACCTGGAACTAAAGAAAAAGAGAGATTGTTTTCTGTCTAATATCTGTTTTCAATCCCATAATTCAAAAACTGTACATCAAATTTACAAAGCGAATCCATCATCACCATCACATTCTGGTGAGAGAGAAGTTCCCTGAAGATGGGCTTCTCTGCTCCTGGTGACCGACCCAGATTGGATCCTGCAACATTATCCTGGGACATATATATTTGGCTTTATTCATGAATACATAATCCTATAGGGTTTCATAAACATTTATGGTGGCCAAATAAGTGAGGTTACATCTCTCTTCTACAAAAATAAGTACAACCCTATATTGCTGACAAAATCCTGGTTTTCGTAATATTAGTACTAATCAATCCACATGCCTAGAGTTCTGTGCTTAAATGTTATCCCAATTGCAGAGAAACTATTTGGAGTAACAACTAAGGAGGTAATGAAGTGCAAAAGTGTACAGTATTAATGTTCCGTTACTGGAAATGTGTTTGGAATTGTGAAAACCTGAAGCTTTTTATTTAGCTCACATTCCACCCTCTTTGATTGGTTTTCTTCTACTGTAAACATACTAAACATTTAATCTCTCAATATCCACAACTCCAAACTTTTCTGTTGTTATCCCACATCATGCAACCAGTGGAGGTCTAGAGAGTGTCTATCTTGAATCAAAAGTAATAGTGCTACATTAATTGGAGTCACGTATTCACTGAGTTGCAAACACTTTCCTAATTTATCAAACTTTCTGTGGCATAAGTTTTCTATTAGAATATATTAGTTATGCTGAATTCTGATTTTATAATATTTAATAACTGATTGCTGTGTATTTTGAAAAGATTACTCAGAAGTTCATTAAATTATTTTTGATTTGTCATGGAAACAGGCAAAAGGAGACAAGTAAGAATACTTAATTCATTAGGGTTCCCACCCTCAATAAAAATAGATAGCGGACATATTAAAGAGTGGAATATATTAAATGATATATTGCCAGCTGAAAATACCATCTTTCTGGACCAAAATTGAACAATTTACCCACTCTACCCTTTGTCTGGAAAATTATCAGAGACTCCATTCGCAACAACTTTTTCAACTCTTTGTACCTCTCTTCATGGACTGAAACTAATCTGTGTTTCACCTAATTCCCGAAATTCTTTTCCCTGAACTTTTCAGAAAGACAGAGAGGAGTAAGAAATTTTACCTGGAGAAAATACAACTATAAAGAGCCCTTGTCCCAGAAGGGGCGTTGGTCTTACCTGAACGCCTTTTCTCAGTACGGAGATGGATAATCCACGGATGGGTTTTCTCTGTCTGCCTGCTCTTGAGACCAAGTAGCCAAAGCTTGACACGCCCCCACTTCCTGTGGAGTCCATTCTTAACGAGGGCGAATTGGCTGATGATTGACGAGGTATTGGCTCTCAGCTCCCTACTAGCGGCCTGCTGGCCTTGGGGTGGGTGTGGATTATCCATCTCCGTACTGAGAAAAGGCGTTCAGGTAAGACCAACGCCCCTTCTCCAGTACAGGAGATGGATAATCCACGGATGGGACGTACCAAAGCCTCACTGTCCCAAGGGGTGGGAAACAGATAAGGCCGGTAGATTGATCTCTGAGACAACTTGCTGGAGGACCCTCCTACCAAAGGAGGCATCCGCCGATGCAAAGCGGTCTATCTTGTAGTGTCGTATAAACGGGGAAGGCGAGGACCATGTCGCGGCCCTGCAAACTTCCTCGATTGACGCCTGGGTAGCCCATGCCGCCGAAGTTGCAGCGCTTCGGGTGGAATGGGCTGTGAGATGACTTGGGGGCGGCAGGGATGATACATTGTAAGCTTCTGCGATACAGCTTCGGATCCACCTTCCAATGGTGCCCGCGGAAACTTTCCGTCCCAAGGTGCCCGCTTGGAAGGACACAAATAGGGCCTCCGATTTGCGGAAGGGTTCTGTACGCTTTATATAACGCCGCAAGGCTCTGCGGACGTCCAATGTATGCCACTGCCGCTCCCGGTCATGTGTTGGATTTGGACAGAAGTTTGGGAGAATTACTTCCTGTGTCCTGTGAAAGAGTGAATTCACCTTCGGTATGAAGGCAGGATCTAACCTAAGGACCACCCTGTCCTTGTGGAAAATGCATAGGTCGTTTCTGACTGACAGTGCGGCCAGTTCCGAAATTCGTCTGGCCGATGTGATGGCAATCAGGAACGCCACCTTTAGCGACAGGTGTCGCAAGGAAACGGTCGCCAATGGTTCAAATGGTGACCGAGTGAGTGCGTGAAGGACTCGCGGTAGTTCCCAGGACGGGTACCTGTGAATTACTGGAGGTCTGGTGTTATAGGCGCCCTTGATAAAGGCGCGGATCCTGGGGTGGTGAGCTAAGGGAACCGAATCCGTGCAGGTGAGGAGGGTGGACAAGGCCGCCACTTGCCTGCGGATGGTCGCGGGGGCGAGGCCTCTGTCTAGTCCCTCCAAGAGGTAATCTACTATCTGAGGGATGTAGAGTTTGTGTAAGTCAAACTGCCGTTCCCTGCACCAAAGGCAAAAATTTTTCCAAGTGGAGTCATAAATGCGGTTTGTTGCCGGACGGCGTGAAGCTTGAATTATGGTAATGGCCCCGGGAGAGAATAGTTCCTGTGCCATTATCTGGCGCTCAAGTGCCAGGCGGTCAGTTGTAACCATTGGGGTTCCGGGTGACTGATGGTTCCCTGGTGTAGGGACACTTGATGAGGGGGAATGTTCCATGGGGGCGACTGAGACAGGTTCATCAGGTCGGCGAACCACGGTCTCTGTGGCCAATATGGTGCTACTAGGATCACTTCTGCCCGCTCCTGAATCAGCTTTCGGATGACCGCCGGTATGAGTGGTAGTGGGGGAAAGGCATAAAGCAGACCCTGAGGCCACTGAGTTCTCAGAGCGTCCGTCCCCTCTGCTCGCGGGTTGAAGTAACGAGAGTAAAATCTGGGGAGCTGGGCATTGTCTGATGATGCGAACAGATCGAGGATCGGGTACCCGAACTTGCGGGAGATGTCTAGGAACAAGTTCGGGTGTAGCCCCCACTCCGAAGGGTCCACTGTGGTGCGGCTTAGGAAGTCCGCTTGCTGGTTGTTGACCCCCGATATGTGTTCCGCTTTTAGTGACTTCAGATTGGGCTCTACCCAGCTGAATAGGAGTCGTGACTCTGTCATCAGGGTTTTTGATCTGGTCCCCCCCTGCCGATTGATGTGCGCCTTGGCTGCTACGTTGTCTGTTAGGACTAGAACGTGGTGGCCTCTGATTCTGTCTTTGAATTGTTGCAAGGCTAGGTGGATAGCCCTGAGTTCTAGCCAGTTGATGTTGTTTCTCAGATCCGTGGCGGACCAACGTCCCTGTACAAACCGGGAGTCCAGATGGGCTCCCCAACCATACAGACTGGCGTCTGTAGTGATGGTAACTCTGACTGGTTCCTTGAAGGGTGACCCCTTGGTCACGGCCCGAGAGCACCACCAGCGTAGCGCCCTGCGGATTTGTGCCGTGACCCTGACTAGGTGGTTGGATGCGCTGGTGTTCTGCCGTTGGTACGGGAGCAGAAACCACTGTAGTTCCCGTAGGTGGAGCCTGGCCCAGGGTACAATGGCTATGGCCGATACCATCTTGCCCAATAATTGGGAAAGTGTTAGTATCGGAACTGAACGTTGCCTGTGAACCCAGCGAGCCAGTTCCCTGATGCCGGCCACCCGGTCTTGGGAGAGATAGACCATACAGTTGGTTGTGTCTATCATGGCCCCCAGATGCAGCAGCCTGGACGAGGGAACTGTCTGGCTCTTCTGAAAGTTTACTGAGAATCCGTGTAATTGGAGGACGCGAATGACGGTCCTTACGTCCGCCTGAGCTGTCTGTAGGGATGTTGCTTGGATTAGTATGTCGTCTAGGTAACATTGGACGCGTATTGGGATTTTTCTCAGTTTGGCGGCTACCGCTGCTAGTATCTTGGTAAATACCCTGGGTGCCGAAGATAGACCGAAGGGGAGAGCTCTGTATTGGAAGTGTTTTCCCCCGTAACAGAAACGTAGGAACCGGCGGTGGTTTGGGTGGATGGGGATGTGAAGGTAGGCTTCCGTGAGGTCTATCGATGCCAGGAAGTCTCCTTCTCTGATGCTTCCCAGGATGGACTGAAGGGATTGCATCTTGAATTTTTTGTATGTGATGTAGCGGTTGAGGTTTTTTAGGTCCAGGATTGCCCTCCATCCTCCTGAAGTCTTTGGAACCACGAAGAGGATGGAGTAAAATCCTCTGCCTCTGTATTCCGCTGGGACCGGTTCTATTGCTTGAATGTCCAACAGGTGTTGGATGGCCTCCTGCATGAGTTTGCGTTTGGTGGGGTTCCTGGAGACCGAGCAGTTGATGAGTCGGTCTGGGGGTGTGACCAGGAACTCCAGGGACAGCCCGGACTGGATGGTTTGTAGTACCCAGTTGTCCGTGGAGGTCTGCTCCCACTGGTGGAAGAAGTGAGCTAGTCTTCCTCCAATGGGTAGGTCTATGTAGGAGTCATTTTGTCTTCCGGTACGGACGACCCGTTCCACGAAAGGGTCGTCTCGACTGGTTTTGTTGTCTGGGCTGGAACCCCGGTCTGTCGTAGGGGCGGCCGTACGGTTTGTTCTGCCTGGGAGTGAATGGCTTGGGTGCCTGACTGATAGGCGTGGTTGTCGGTTGACGAAAGGACTGCCTACGAAAGTAAGGTGTGGTACGTTTGTCTGACCTTTTGTTCAAGTGTGCCATGACCTTCCGCTTGTCTTTGTTCTCTACAAGATAGGGGTCCAAGGCCTCCCCAAACAGACCGTTGCTTGAGTAAGGGGCGGTCGCTAGCCGCCACTTAGCCTTGGTGTCAGCTTGCCAGTGTTTTAGCCATAGCATTCTCCTGGCAATTATGTTGGATGCTATGGATCTGGATGAAAAAATGGCCGATTGGAACGTTGCGTCTGCAGCGTATTCCGTGGCTGCTACCATCTTAGCCAGGTCCTGGTGTGTTCGTATGTCCTCCATAGGAACTATGGTTTGTAGTTGTTGCAACCAGATGAGGGTGGCCCGGACAAAAAAGGAGGCCGAGGTGGCTGCTTTGATGGCCCATGCCGCTGTCTGGTGGGTTTTGCGAAAGGCTTGTTCCCACTTTTTGTCATCTGCCTTAAGGGCCTCCACTAGGTCCCCAGCCATGGCTGTCTGGGAGACCAAGGGGGTCCAGGCTTCATCTACTTTAGGAATTTCTAAGGCCTCATTGAGGTCTGTGGCAGTGCTGTATAATTTTTTGTCCGTACCACTCACTGATGGGAAGGAAGCGGGAGAGTCCCATGGCTTCTTGATCCCTTTCAGGAAAATGGCGGGGCAAGGTATATGGTGTTGCGTTGTCACCTTTTCTACGAATACGGGTCTGGATGTGGTGGCCGGTGTCGCTTGCGGCTGAGAAAACTGATCCGTCCCCATGTCCGCAATGGCTGTGGCCTTGCGTAGTATCGTGAGGAAGCGGTTGGGATTAAATAATCCCCCTGAGGGGGGCTCAGGGGGAAGTTCCTCATCCTCTGACATAGAGATCCCAGGTTGATCCTCCTCTTGTGGTGAAGAATAACCACTCATGGAGGACTGGGCCGGGGAGACGGGTTCCTGAATGCCTGAGGACTCTGAGGGGAGTTCCGAGTGTGGCATGGCTGAGATGGAGGGCCCCTGGTCGTGGTGGGCGGAGCGCTGTGCTAGGGCTCGGTCCACCACTTTGGTTAATAGGGCCTCTAGCCGTCCATCTGCCCAGATGTCCCCTATGTCATTACCTTTGGGTGTGGTGACCGCAGGTGGAGAGTTGGACTCAGTGGTTGTGCCTGCCGCCGTGGTTGTTTGTTGGGCTGATGTAGATGGCGGATCCAGTGGTTGCGGTGTTCCTGGAATGGACCACGCGCTCTGGGTTGATGTGGATGGACCCAATGGTAATTCCATCTCGGTGGCCGCTATTTGAACCAATTCCAATTGGGCCTGCCTCTGCGCTCTGGAGAACTCCTTCTCCAGGGCCTGGTGCCTACGGCTGGCTTGCTTTTCCGCCAACTTGGAGGGCCTCTTGAGCGAGTGTTTTGTCTTCGCTTTGCACTTGCCTGCCGCCTTCTGGTCAGAAGGTGTGTTGCAGCCGTAATTGGGAGGTGGAGGGGTCGTGCTCATGGATTGAGGCAACGAGGGTCCCTCCATTCCGCTTGAGCAGTCCCAGAAAAACTGAGAAGACGCTCAGGCAGGCAAGTATTGGCGGGAGCGAAATTGGAACAAGTACCAGGACTGTTCCCCTGATCACCCGACCACAACAAAAATATTCTCTCTGGGCTAAGGTCACGGTAGCTGAGGGAGGTACCGAAGGCACGTTTGGAACCACTCTTTGGGTTCCGCCCGGAGGCCTTAGGTGACCAGGCAACGTGCACCAGTAGAAAAAGGAAAAGGGAGGCAAAAAATATCAGTGGCGACCTCAAAAGGGTCTGTAGGCCTGACTTAATACACAGCAGGTATCAAATGGCGGTCACCTAGAGCGGAATTTATTCTTATTAATACTATTACTATTATACTAATAATAGGAACAACAATAATAATAAAATAATAATAATAATAACAACAACAACAATAATGGTGATGATGATAATATTGTGTTCTGTCTTTAGGCCTGTTGGCCTTGCAGTCGCTTAATTTTTAGCTTTAAAAAAAAATTTTTTTTAAATTATTATTATTATTATTTTTAAAATTTATGTATCTATTTTTATTATTATTATATTTTGTCCTATTATTATATGTGTGTATCGGGGGTGGAGCGCTGGTTGTGTGCTCCTATTCCGCCTCTATCAGTGATTCCAGATATGATGTAGAGCTTCCTTAAGCTCGGTTTGCCTTTCTCTGGCAAGAGATGGCAGCCACAGCTCGTTTCTCCCTGAAAAAGGGCTTTGCAGATCCCAGGAGGGTTCTCTAGCCTCCGTTTCTTGGTTGGCTTACTCCCTTCCTGTGCTTCGTTTCCCTCTGAAGATAAGCTCCGCAGCCTCCCAGAAGCTGCTTGTGCCCGGGGATTTAAATTTGGCGCGCTGTGACGTTTTAAGGGAATCCCAGCCAGGGATTGCCTTTGTTGTCTGAAAACGGCAACTAAAATGGCGCCCGCGGTTGCCCTGGGCTGCTAGGGAATCTCCGATGATCCGAATTCAAGTTTGAATCCGGACCTGGAGATTGTTATTTTTTCCCCCAATTTGAGGAAAAAATCCCTTGGAAGGTTGGGGAGAAAAGCTCAGCAAGTGGTCTCTGCTGATGCCTTTTTCCCCCCCCTTTTCCACCTCCAGAGCCCTGGGGCTGACTGGGATCCGTGGGGAGTTTTCCCCCCCCCACACCCCCTTTTTCAATTTTAATATAGGATCAGGGATGATCCCAAGGAAAACTTAGTGGTTGGGGAAAAGGTTCAGCAAGCAGTCTCTGCTGATGCCTTCTTCCCCCCCTTTTCACCCCCCAGAGCCCTGGGGCTGGCTGATATCTGTGGGGAAATTTCCCTCCCCACCAATCCCCTTTTTAATTTTAGGTTTGAGATCAGGACTGATCCCCAGAAAATTTTGTGGTTAAATTCCTATAGGTGGAAATTTTTTGGGAAGGGGAAGCCAATTATCAAGGGATAATCAATCAATGGATTTCTTGTCTAACCTGATAAGCTGAGAGCCACGCCAAAACGAGTCTTCTCCGAGCAGAGACCAAGTTAAGAATGGACTCCACAGGAAGTGGGGGCGTGTCAAGCTTTGGCTACTTGGTCTCAAGAGCAGGCAGACAGAGAAAACCCATCCGTGGATTATCCATCTCCTGTACTGGAGAAAAGCTGGAACTATGATCACAAGGAAATGTTTCTGGTGAGTGAGTCAAATATAGTATTTATTTAATCTAACTGCACTTTGTGGCCTAGCCAAGCTAATGCACCTCTTGCTTAAGCCAAACGGGAAATAAAAAGCAAGAGAGCAGAATCTGCCAAATATTATGAGGAAAGTTTCCCAATACATAGATTCTAAAGTCTTGTCTTGGCCATTTAAGAGACAATGGGCACAGTATTTTTGCTATGGCTGATGTGGCATTGCTCCCTCTGTTTTAAAAATCACTTTTTATTGCCCAAATATGTCATTGTAGGGCACTACCTTTTTATTACCTTACATTTCAATAGCTCTAAAGAGAAGATGGAGTCTCTCTATATTTTTCAGGAGGATTTTTATCTCATTCCCTTATTTTTAGTAGTAGTAGTAGTAAAGTTGGAAGGGACCTTGGAGGTCATCTAGTCCAACCCCCTGCTCGGGCAGGAAACCCTACACCATTTCGGACAAATGGCTGTCCAGTCTCTTCTTAAAAACTTCCAGTGTTGGAGCATTTACTGGTTCTGGAGGCAGGCTGTTCCACTGATTAATTGTTCTCACTGTCAGGAAGTTTCTCCTTAGTTCTAGGTTGCTTCTCTCCTTGATTAGTTTCCACCCGTTGCTTCTTGTCCTGCCTTCAGGTGCTTTGGAAAATAGCTTAATTCCCTCTTCTTTATGGCAGCCCCTGAGATATTGGAATACTGCTATCATGTCCCCCCTTGTCCTTCTCTTCGTTAAACTAGACATACCCAATTCTAGCAACCGTTCCTTATATGTTTTAGCCTCCAGTCCCCTAATCATCTTTGTTGCTCTTCTCTGTACTCTTTCTAGAGTCTCAACATCTTTTTTACATCGTGGTGACCAAAACTGGATGCAGTATTCCAAGTGTGGCCTTACCAAGGCATTGAAGAGTGGTATTAATACTTCACGTGATCTTGATTCTATCCCTCTGTTAATGCAGCCTAGCACTGTGTTGGCCTTTTTGGCAGCTGCAGCACACTGCTGGCTCATATTTAAGTGATTGTCTACTAGGACTCCGAGGTCCCTCTCACAGTTACTACTATTGAGCATGGTGCCACCTATGCTGTACTTGTGCATTTGGTTTTTCTTGCCTAAATGTAGAACCTTGCTTTTTTCACCATTGAATTTCATTTTGTTAGTTAGTGCCCAGTGTTCAAGTCTGTCCAGATCCTTCTGTATCTGAAGCCTGTCTTCTGGAGTGTTGGCTATTCCTGCCAGCTTGGTGTCGTCTGCAAATTTGATGAGTTCCCCATCTATCCCTTCATCCAAATCGTTGATGAAGATGTTGAAGAGTACTGGGCCCAGAACAGAGCCCTGGGGCACCCCACTACACACTTCCCTCCATATAGATGCAGTTCCATTGAGGACCACTCGCTGAGTACGGCCGGTCAGCCAGCTACGGATCCATCTGGTGGTGGTTCTGTCTACCCCACATTTTTCTATCTTGTCAAGTAGTAGGTTGTGATCTACTTTATCAAATGCCTTACTGAAGTCCAAGTAAATTATGTCCACAGCATTCCTCTGATCCACTAATTTTGTCACTTGGTCAAAGAATGCAATAAGATTTGTCTGGCATGATCTATTTTTGACAAACCCATGTTGGCTTTTAGTAATGACTTTGTTTGCTCTAGGTGTTCGTTGATTCGTTGTTTGATTATCTTTTCCAGGATCTTCCCAGGTATTGAGGTCAGGCTGATAGGTCTGTAATTTCCTGGATCCATTTTTTTTCCTTTTTTGAGGATGGGAACTACATCAGCTCTTTTCCAGTCCTCTGGTAGTTCCCCTGTGTTCCAGGATCTTTGAAAAATATAGTTCAGTGGCTCCGATATCACATCTGCCAGTTCCTTGAGAACTCTGGGGTGTAATCCATCTGGTCCTGGCGATTTGAACTCATCTAGGCTGGACAGATGCTCCCTAACCATTTTCTTGCCTATCTTAACTTGTGTTTCTGTTTTGTTTTTTATGGCACTATTTTTGATAGGTTGGTCTGTTTTTCACCTCTTAATACTTTTCTTAAGGCATGTATTTGAGCATTTTTATTGTGTTTGATTTTGAATAAAGTGAAATCAGCCATGGAATGCAGCCTTATACTGGCCAAATATTAATTTCATTTTTAAAAATAATTCGTACCAAGCATATATAGATGGAAAACTACAATAAGTAAAAGAAAAAAAATATTAAAAAGACAGACTATAATATAGTCTATAAAAGGAGAAAAGCAAAGAAAGAAAAAAGAAACATTTAAAGAAGTAACTTTCCCCTTCATCACAAGTGTAAACAATTTAAACATTACCTTCTCTTAAAAGACAACAAATTCTTCATTCTATACCTCATCTTTTATCTATAAGCAAATTTAAAATCTTATTGTTCAGTCCTGGTCAGCAGAAGTATATTAACGGAGATCAGAAACAGCAACATCTAGTTTAACTTTGATCAAATAAATCAACTTTATATTCCTTCCTTTTATTTGTAACAAACACGGTCTTTAATCCTTTCAAATAATATCCTAGCACTTGATTTCCTTTTCTTTATTCTTTAACACTTCTTCCCTAATCTTCCCTAATTTCAAACCAACAGGTTTAATAGGTCTCATCTGTAAATCCAATATAGCAAAATTATCCAAGTCACTCTCTTTTATTTCTTATTTGTATATCTCTTTAATTATTAACAGCTGTCTGGTATATCATGTTCCTTTTAATTATTCAACTATTAGCTAATTTAATTGTTAAACTGTTAGCCAATTTCTTTTGTATATCTGGTACATCATCTTTTCCCAGATCATTCTTTTAGACTGTCATTTTTAAATCCATGTTCACTTTTATTTCAGTTTTGTTCAGTTAAATTTGTTCTTCTTCCATAACATCATTTATACACACTTTACCTACAATGGTAGAGATTCTTAAAATTAACTTCTGAGTTCATTTTTTACAAATATCCTTCAATACATCCAATGTTAAAATACTTTGCCCCATACTGTTAGCAAGTAAAAATTAAGCAATCTTCTCTTCTAATTGTAATATTTCATTTCTTCTGGCTGCCTCTGATGTCCAACCTTCAAAGTCCCATATTATCCCCCCCCCCCCGGCCTTGGAATACAAACTAACAGCCATTTCCCATGGCAAGGATTCTTTTTATTAATTTTAAAGTCTTTTTTCAAATCCATCTGGTCACTTAGTCTATTTATAAGTTTCCAAAATCAGTCATCTTTTGATATTTATTTCCAAAACAAGTCTTTTTCTGAGTGCTTAAACTTATACTTAACTTTTTTTTTGTTAAGGATTGGAAAAAAAGATTCTATATGAAAAGCAGTAAAGTAGTAGTTCCAAAATTGATTAAGAAACATAGGCTGCAATACGATTATGAGCTTAGTTGGTATCTTGCAACTCTCAGCCTTTCAGCTTGCTAGTGGACCACAGAAACCTCATTTCCAGCAATCTACTTGTGAGGGATAGTTGCCCAGAGTATATATGGGCAATCTTACAATCTCTCTTTTCTCCAGAGAGATTTCACTGGTCTTTGTCATAGTATTATCTCCATTCCTTCGGGGATGTTTAGTTCACTATGTCCTCATTGTGCATTCCACTATTAATTTCATTAGTGCTTCTATGATCCCTTCAATTTTATTTGGTCATAAGGATACCTAATTGTATAGCTATCTGGATTTTCTCTCAGTAATGCTCAGAACAAGGTCATAACTATTTTACATATCATTTCCCAAAGTCTATATAAATTAAACTCTACTAATCATCCACTCTCCTATTCTCCCTCCCTGTCACTGCAAATATAATTTTACTTCTTTTCAACTGAAACACTTCTAGCAGCAGGAAATTATCTTTTATGGAATTTCCCAAAATCTCTTTTCTCAAACTACTTCCCAGAATGGATTCTTCACTCTCCAATTTACAAATATACTGAGTCTCCAATTTGATTAAAGCAGCATTTTTGAAACCTGGCAATTTTAGATATATTTCAATTCCCAGAATTCTGGAAATCTAAACCCAATCTGTGTTACTAATTCTAACTGGAAGCCTAGCCAGGCTAAATTAATTAAAAGCCTTGAACAATTCTTAATCCAAGCAAGCCCCTTTAAATCAAGCCAAGCCATATTTCTAAAGCTCTTTCTGGATACTTGCATTTATTCTTCACCCTCGTTTAATTAATTCTCTGTATGGGGAACTTATTTTCGCATATGAACTTACTAATTAATTAAAATTGGATATATTTTTGTCCCCCCCCCCAAAAAAATCATTTTTGTATGTTGGACAGGTTGTTATTAAAGTAATTGGAAAATACTAGTATAGGCATGTTCTCCATAAATTCATTAAAAAGTGCTTCTGTCATTTTTAAAGAACACTTGAGTATAAGCAAGAAGAAACCATCTTAAGAACATTTGAAAATATATTTCATTCTTACCATAAATTCTCTGCAGTAAGCTAAATCATACAAGAATGAAACTAGTATAGTTTCCTATTGGCTGAACAGAATAAGACACTCAAAAGCAGTACCTGGAGCTGCTGCCATAAGACGTCCTGATACATCTGAACCAGGCAATTTTCTTTTTAGAATTGGAACAATCTTCTCATCAAAATATTCCATTGCCATAGATGAAATGTCCCTTAACTCCTGAAGGACTTCATGGGCTCTTTGAGGAGCTTTAGTGGAGTTTACATACCTTAACACACGATAAATTTCATCTATTACCTAGTAATAAATGGAAAAAATAGAGACTTGGCTACAGCAAGATTAAATGAACATACTTTCCAACTGGGATCTCGTTTTCTATAATGACTTTTTAATTATTTAAAAACAAATTAAAAAGTACTAGAAATAGTATGTAAAACAACTGAAGGGCGTGCATGTTTAATCCGACTTATGGGCATAGTAAATCTGAGGACAGTAAATCACAGTAAACCTAGAAAACAAACCAATTTTAATCAATATTTTATATATGTCTTTACTTTATGCATCATATGATTGAAGACTTTTCAGCCAGGTAGACCAATTTGTTATAGGAAAGGAAAAAGCATTCTTATACAAGAATAGATATTAAATAACAAAAGCCACAACTTTTGTACAGGAGATCCTTACTGACGTCCTCAAAATAATTTAGTGCTAACCAGTGCTTTTTTTGTGTAAAAAAAAAAAAAGGTGCCGGAACTCACACACAACATACAACCCGCCTTGCCTTCCCTACAAGGTTCCATCCAAAAAAGGTGCCGGAACTCCGTTCTGGGCATTCTATGACAAAAAAAAAAAAAAAGCCCTGGTGCTAACATATATTACCTTAACTTTAATATAGCCCTTTTTAAACATTACCTTTCCAGGTATGAAGCAGCAGAGGTTGGAATCCACATATTTCATGAATGTCATGTTTAGCAGTGATAACCTTGTTTCTACTGCAGCAAGAATATCTGCATGGCGAGCTAGTGAATGATTTCTCCTTTCTGATTCCCGCCTAAAAAAGAAATTCAGGTCTGTCATTTAGTGACACTGCAAATAATAGCTATGAACAAAAAATTACAGAATTAGAAGATGTGAAAGAAAACGTGACATCAGAAATCCATATATTATCAGAACTGTCCAAAATTCCTAATTCTATTTATTTTATTTTGTTAAAAATTGAAAGTTGATCCAACTGTTTCTTTTTTGAAATATGTTTCAGGAACAGATAAAATTCATAGGCACATCTCTGGTTAAAATTATTATTTACAGACATCATATTCCTATAGACCATATCAGCAATCAAATTCTTATATTCTTGTCCGTTCCTATATTCCATGTAGGGAAGATTTTAGGATCTACTGTTTAATGCCTCCAGTAAGGTACAAAAATATGCTTTAGGTCCATAAAAGTACTCCTTCTCCTTTTAAAGAGATGAGGCAGGGCAGGTGATTACTAAAAATTAGTGAATTATTGTTGTTCCTGAATGCATGTAGTAATTTTCTTCTTAATCTAGCATAATTTATTACTACTTTGTAGTTCTGAAATTAATAAGAGGATGCAATAATGAAAACCAATTCACATATTTTCACTGGGGAAAATTGTCTCTTAATACAGGAGTCCCCAAGCCCCATCCGTGGGATGCAGGTAGCACACAAAACCACAGCCCCTCTGGTCCATGGAAAAACCTCTCTCCATGGAACTGGTCCCTGATGTCCAAAAGGTTGGGGACCTCTGCCTTAATACACAGGACAGATTATACTTCAAAATCTAACAATCTTCACATTGAATTCCAATGTGTTTTTAAAATTAACCCCTCGCCTTCTAAGTGCTTGATAGGCTGACTGATGAGGGGCCTATTTCTCAGGCTTCAATCATTTCCCTGGCTGTTTTTATGCCTGCTCATCCAACGATCTTAGTTGCTGCAAAGTTGAATGTGTGTCCTTGTTCATTGCACTGTGAAGCTACCAATGAGTTTGGGTCTCCTTGTTTGATTGCTCGCTTGTGTTCTTGCAGTCTGGTGGTTAGCTTCCTCCCTGTCTGTTTTACATAGTCACAGAGGAAATCCATACAGGGCATTCTGTACATTACATTGGAAGTATCTCCCACCTCCAACCAATCTTTATAATGCATAATTTGTCCTTGTATGGTAGCCTCTGGGCGGTGTGTGATGCCCACCTGCAGATCTCGGAAGCTGCGTTTTACGGCTTCTGAAATGTTTTTGGTATATGGCAGGGTGTGCCATGCGGTTGCTCTTGTACCTTGTTTCTTCCTTTCTCTTCCCACTGTGTTGCGCAGACATCTTGTAACTAATGATTGTTGATACCCATTCTGCTTGAATTCTTCACCTAGTATCTGCTCTCCAGCTGTTTGGTTTGCTGGGTACTAGAGTGGATTCTCACCCTGCCATAGTGTTCTGATGCAACTCTTTTTATGTGACGATGGTTGCTGTAGAAATTCTGAATGTGTATGGTGTTGGTGGCTTTGTGATAAACTGTGGTTTTTAGGCTTCCATCCTCTTATCTGTCAACAAGTACCTCTAAAATGGTAATTGCCTGGCTGTTTCTTCCTCCACTGTGAACTGTATGTCAGGGAAAATGGAGTTCAATATGGTATGGAAGTCTTTAAGTGTGTTTCTCTTGATGATGACAAATGTGTCATCCACGTAACGGCATCCGAATTTAGCTGTGTGGTTTCAAAATGCATGGTGTTCTAGTTCACACAGGACTGTTTCTGCAATGATTCCTGATATTGGGGATCCCATAGGTGTCCTTTTTATTTGTTCATACATTTTGTTTTTGAGTGTGAAGAAGGTGCATTGTCAGTATTGAAGTAGCTTCATGATTTGTGTCTTGGTTAGGTTGTTTTGATCTGTTGTACTCTTCTTCTAGTTTTCTATCTATTAATAGATGTAAATAGGGATACTACATCAAAAAAGACCATGATCTCATCAGGGAGCCACATTTAAATCTTGTAGTTTTGTCAGAAATTGTATGGATGATGTGACTGTGCTGTTCGAGGGTTGGGTCAGGAAGCTTAAGTGCTGCGACAACCATTTAGCCAGGTTATATGTAGAGATGTCTCGTAGCATTACAGTAGGTCTGAGAGGGACTCCTATTTTGTGTATCTTGGGGAGTCCATAGAATCTTGCTGGGGCTGCATCTGTTCCTCTCATTTTCCATTACTCCTTCTCTGTTATACGGTTGTTTTGTTTGAGCTGGCTGAGCATTCAATTGGGTGACCATTGTTCTTATCTCTAATGTCTTTGCTGGTCTGTATTCTGAGGAATCATTGAGCAAGGCTAATGCCTTTGTTTCATAATCTGTATGATTCATCACCACCGTTGAGTAACCTTTGTCTGCCGGTAACATTCGTTTAGTGATCGTTCAATGTTACAGTGGCACTGAAAAAAGTGACAGGCTCAGTTTTCACATTTACAACTGCTGCAGCATCCCCATGGTGTCTGATCAAAATTTGGGTATTTGGCAACTGGTATGTATTTATGACAGTTGCAACTGAGCTGGGATCATGTATGGTCACCATTTGTAGTTTTCACAACTAGCTTTCAACAAGCAAAAGTCAATGGAGGAATCCAGCTTTGCTTAACAACATGATTCACTTAACAACTGCAATGATTTGCTCAATAACTGTGGCAAAAAAGTCGTAAAATGAGACTCAACTCATTTAACTGCCTTGCTTAACAGCCAAACATTTTGGGCTTAATTGTGGTTGTAAGTCAAAAATTATCTGCATTTCTAGAGTTAGGATATATTAATGATGCTGTTTAAAATTCATTTTAAATTTGTTACATCATACATTGCTTTGGGGAAACTCTGAGTAGAATATGGATAATTACATGCAAATGAACAAGGCAGACATATATTGGAAGAGCTTTGATAGATCCTGGCAGCAATAAACCAAGAGCAGAAAACTGAAAAAGCAGACAGGAGACTGGGAACTAGATACCCAAGCAAAACATTGCAACATCAGGCCTCTACAAATAAATCAAATTAGTCAGCACATTCTAAAAGGAAATACTGTGGCAAAATGGAAGTTTCTTACTGAAAGGAAACTATTATTATATAAAGCTGTTTAATCTAACAGTGTACTTCATGATCAAATTCCCACTAGTAAGTTGTTATAAACCAGTGGTGGCGAACCTATGGCACGGGTGCCAGAGACGGCACTCAGAGCCCTCTCTGTGGGCATGCATGCCCTGGCCCCAGTCCTAGGCCTTCAGCTGGGTTTTATAAAACCTTTTCGCTTTAGGCCTCCGCCAACGTGTACAAAAAAAAAAAGGTTCAATCAATCAGTTAATTTCAACTTCTCGCGGGGAAAAAAAAGATCTTGCAAAGTTGGAATTGATTGATTGAACTTTTTAGACCCACCCAGTCTGCTGTTACCACTGCAGCCACGCCCACCCAATGGGCCACACCCACCCAGCAGCTGACGATGCATAAGTGGGTTTTGGGTTGCAGTTTGGGTTCTCAGTCTCTAAAAGGTTCGCCATCACTGTTATAAACTATCAGCTATAAAGCTCTATGGGCACATGCCTGGTCATTTGAGTGCCTGTCTCTCATGGCACTTGCCAGGCTGGTTTGATCCTGCAGGGTTGGCACATTTTGGATTCTTTTGAGGAAACATCATCCATCGGGACAATAGAATTATGTCTTTTCTGTAGCAGCCCCTGTCCTCTGGAACAAGGTTCCTCCTAAGATGCGGATGTGGTTTAGAAAAGCCATAAAGATCTGGCTATTCACACAAGTGTTTGGAGAGAGCGAGACCAAGGCTCCCATTTGCCATCTTTATTGATTTTATTACAATTTCTTGTTTGTTTATTGTGAGCCACCCAGAGTCATTGTGAGTCAGGTGGCATATAAGTTTTCAAATTCTAAGTAGGATTACAAACAACTGATTCATAAATATGCATCAGCCACCACAGAATCAAAGGGCTGGACAAGATCTTGCAGGTCTTCCAGTCCAGCCCCCTGACCAGGGGAAGAATGTTCAGCCCACTTTGACAACTATTTATCCAATACTCACAAACACTCACACCTTCAGGAGGCAGGGGATTCTATTGCCTAATTACTTTCAGAGTCAAAAAAATTCTTCCTTGCTTTGAAGTTAGATCTCTATCAGTAAAGTTATTCCTACTCTTAGGCACTACAGGTTAAATGTTAATAATATTAAATTAATAAACAACTTTAGTTCCTTTTTATTGATGTAATTGAGGACTTGAGCTGATGCCTAAGCATAGTAATGGAGAGAATGAGCACATTATCATAGCTAAAACTTGATCAAGGCAAAATAGAAATAGGTTGCCCGGACAAATGATCCTCAATCTGCTCGGGGAAGGGGGGGAATTGCACTTTGTTTTGAAATGCATCATTTGATTATGCTCCTGGAACCAATCATGTCACTGGAGACACAGACAGCAATTGTTGTTAGGAGTACCTTTCATCAACTCGGTATAATGTCCCTTTCCGAGCAAAGATAGCATGATACCATTATTTTTCTGAGTGGCATGCCTGGTACCCATACTAACAACCTTTTGGCACTAGGAAGTCACATTAGTTTTTCCCCGACATTGCTATAATTTATGCTTAGTTTAAATGTCTATTCCAGTGATGGCGAACCTTTTAGAGACCGAGTGCCCAAAAACTGGCCCTGCCCCTGCTCCACTCCCTGCCCCGCCCCCCCCCTCCGCCCTGTCCCCCTCCCTGCCTGCCGGAAGGGCCACTCACCGCTTCCAGGGCCCACTGCAGATTGCCCAGGCAGCCCAGCAGTGCTATGGCGGTCACGCCCTCTGCCTGCGCCCTGCAGCATCAGCTGTGAACAATGGGGTGTGAGGGCAGAGTCTTGTCTAGGCTGCCTGGCTGCCTTGGCTGTGCTGCTCCGCGTGGGCCATGCTTGGGGGGGCGACTCTCCTTCAGGGAGGCTGGAGAGGCTGCATGTGTGCCCACAGAGAGGGCTCCGAGTGCCGCCTCTGGCACCCGTGCCATAGGTTCGCCACCACTGGTCTATTCTATTCTGGGATGTGTGAACTTTACATTTGATATCTTTCCTGTACTAGTTATTTAAGAAGTATATTTATACTGCTTATCTTTTTTCAAAATGTTTGTCATTTTCTTTTCTCAAAAAGCCTTCGTTAATGAAATAATGAACCTTCGTTAATGAAATAATGAACAAATAACCCTGAGAATGATGAGATATGGATACATATAGACATTCAAAATCAGGACCACCTTCAATAGTATTATAGCTTATCATCTGCACGCCATCACAGCAGAATTGACTCTGAAACAGAATGCAGCAATCTCAGCTGAAACAGAGGGAGAAAATGACCGTTCACTTTCAAAATATTCCAAGCTCAGAATGGCCAAGCGTCAAATCATTCAGCACACACAAAAGAGGCAAGTGGTACCTCTCCCTGCTATTCTATTTACATGTGATAAACAATGGTTCTGCCACAAGATGGAAATACTTTAATCTGTTAAATATTTGTCTATAGGATTGCGTATGGAAGTTTTTCTTGAATCTCATCTGTACATGCAGTTTTTTTAGATTGTCTTATCTCTGATCTTCAGTTTTGTTGATCACATACCTTGGAAGTTGTGCTTTAACCTGTTTCTGACACAAGTTATGGTATCTTTCCACTTTCAGAAATCCCTGGTTTAGCATTCTCTGACAAACTAAATCCATTCTCTTACAAACCTAGATGGGAAAAACAAAGACAAAATGTAAGGTATCTGAGGTAGTGAATAGATTGCAGGCTTCTTTATTATTATTAGACTTTTTTTATCATTGTGTGCATAATAAACAAAGTAGTAGCATACTTAATACTCCTGCCTATTTTCCCCACAACAGCAACTTTGAGGGAAGTTGGGCTGAGCAAGAAAAACTGGCCTAAAGTCACCAAGCTGGTCTTCATGTTAAGGTGGAACTTGAACTAGATAACTCCCATACAATCGTTCCCAAAGCTCTTTTAATATAACCCTCATCTCATAATTAATATTTAATGTTCTATTTTAAAATGGTCATTTTTCCATAAAATGACATTTTAAAAATTGGTACTTTTGATGCGATTCTTAGCATTAATAGAAAATGGGGATTTGAAGCTCTGAAGAAATAGATCACAAAGAACCTTTAAAAAAAATCATACGTACAGCTTTTTTTAACGCAATTAATAATCTTTATTGTAATCTTCATCCCAACTGCCTAGTAAATAAAGAGTTATTTCCATATTCATCATTTTGAACAGGGTTTCTGTAGTTCCAGCAGTCTTTTATGCCAATTTACAATACTCAATGTATATCTAATGTCTCTATTTTCTTTTTTTCCTAGTGGAGACAGGCATAATATAAAAGTTGGAAATAACTAATAAAGGAGAATATTTGGAGCTCAGGGTTGACATGAGGGATCCTGGGTGCTCTCTGAGCTTACTTGTTTTCTTGCAGACGTTTCATTACCCAAACTAGATAACATCATCAGTGCTAGAAAACAAGCAAGCTTAGAAATAACTAAACAATAGATAAATGGATGCAGAGGAGATAATCAGTTCTATTTTGTTTATCAATTGAATATTCTTTTTTGCTTTCTTAAAAGCAGTTTAAGCAGAAGTAAGCATCTAAAAGGTTCTTATATAATGCTATGGCTTCTTTGCAAAATAAAAAGAGGTAATCCAATTCATTTATTTCTATCCTTCTGTAGCTAATCCCACCCCTATTTGTCAGTTGATCATCATGGAAAAGACTTGGCATCTTGAAATACTATGTTTGTTTTTAACCACTAGCTAGAAAATGAAGCCATAATCCAAAACTGAGCATTGTTCATAGACAAAATGCTTTGGCTGCAAATAGCTTTCAAAAACTATATTTATGGCATGGAATCTGAATCTGAATGCATCCTCACATTGTTTCTGTTAACACTTTAATTTCAATTATAGCAGCAAACCATTGTTTTCTCTTGCTAAACTAGATGTGGTAAAAGTTGGAGCTTGGGTTCTCAGTATCTTCCTTCTCTTCCTCCATCATATTTACCTATTTTTTTTACCTCACTGCAATTTGAAAAGATATGAAGAGGGAATCAATTTCTATGTTTCATACCATGAAAATTGCAGATTTTCAGAACCACCCACAGTTATGCAGGCTGATGAACAAATTAAAAACAAACAAATAAAAAATGAGTTTGTAAATAAGAATTTCTATATGGAAGAAAGAAACAGGATTTGATTTCTTTGAGAGACGTAAAAATAATTTCTGGGGATTTTTAATCCTGATTCTGAACTCCTACTATTTATTTTTATATTTAATTTTCAGAAAGAAGTCTACAAGTTCAGGTTTATGGGGATAAATACTATTTATGCTATCTATGCTATTACACCTTGGCTGAATTTGAAAAGCTAAGTAGGGTTTAACTTGATAAGCACAGGAAATACCATGGTTATAAAGTAGACTGGAAAGTTGGAAAAATATCCTAGAAGAAAACAATGGCAAAACATTTCCATATTGTTGCCAAGAAAATTAAACAGATGTTTTATGAAAGTTACTAGGAATGAAACCTGATGATGACTTTTTATGAGGGGGACAAGCTGCCACTCTGCGTTTCCAATCCTGTTTCAACATGCTTCCTATTTTTTTAGTTACTAAACTTGGATATGATCTGTGGGTCCCCAAAGATAGTCCTGGATGTATTGAAGAGTTCGAGAAACAAAACCCTTAAAATAGCTTTTCTTAGTATAGAAACACATTTTAGATTCTAGCACCTTGAATAATTATTTTTGATCCTTTACTTCATAAATTTCAATCTTAATATTTGGCCAAGATAAGGCTGCATTCCATTCATGATTTAACTTATTCAAAATCAAAGACAGATAAGAAAAATGCTCAAGCACATGCCTTATGAAAACCATGAGAGATGAAAATAAGGGGGTGAGACAAAAATCCTAAACAATAGAAAGAGGATTCCATCTTCCCTTTAGAGATGTTGAAATGTAAGGCAAAGAAGAGGTAGTGCTATGACAATTACATTTTTGAGCAACAAAAAAAAGATTTTTAAAATAGAATGAGCAATGCCATATCAACCATAGCAAAAATGGCAAATTCTGCTCTCTTGATTTTTATTTCCTGCTTGGACTTAAGCAAGAGATGCATTAGCTTGGCTAATCCACAAAGTGCAATTAGACCAAATAAATAGGTAAAACATAATCACTGTGTAGGATTTCATAAAGAAATCTTGATGAAACTACAAGAGATTCTGCTTTATATTTTAAGTTTGATTTGACCAGCACATTCCTCAAAAGTGAAAAGGAAATCATTGAGCATGAAAGTTCAAGATGAAAAGATTGCCTGCACTGACTTCCAGTTCCGGTATACGGCGACACCGGTCGTGTCTGCAGACTCGTCTCCATACTGGCCGGGTTTTCTTCACCAGTAGGCCCCTTAGTGGGTTGAAAGTCGCCCTAGAGGGGCGACCATTGAGGAGGCTTGCTGGTGACTGCAGGAGGGCGGCAGCTTATCTCGTGGCTCCAGCTATCTCCTTAGAGCCGACGGAGCAAAGATCGTCCAAGATGGCCGATTACCCTGTAGCACCAGCCGAAAGTCACAACTACATCTAAGTGTAATAGACCCACCGCGGATGATCTGGGTGAGACCCCTTCTGCTCCTCTCTTCATCCTATTCTGTTTTTTTTTTTTTGCCTGTAAAAGCTTTGTTGGACTTATTTCCCTGTCTTGAAAAAGCAGCTTTTGTGTGCACAGGAAGAAAGGCGCTAAACAAAAGGATAGAACAACAAATTTTAAAGACTACACTTTATTCGCATTTACTTTGGGGAACAGAAAAAACTCTTTTCTAAGAGCTGTACCATTATTTTACACTGGAAGATTATTTCTTTTTCTACCTTTTCCTTTAAAAGATAGAAAAAAAGGGGGGGGGGAAATGATGTCTGGAAAAGATTTTTTAATCTACTGAGAACCTCTAGTGGCGAAAAGATAACATTGCAACTTCTGATTATTGTTTGGAGATGAGATGGATTTGACCTTCAAACTATTCTTGAAGAGAAAAGATAAGCCGATGGGAATTGTGGGGGTGGATATTGCTTAACTTTTATTAATTACAGCCTCCACTAAAAGAAAAAAGGGATTCTCTTCAACTACTATTAAAATGGAGAAACCTTATTCACAATTAAACTGTAACCTATATTGGAAAAGATTTATGAGGCTACTGAAGAAATATGTGCTACAATGAAAGATTACAACAGAATTAAGAGCCAGAAACTCTACTCCAAACCTTCAAACTGACTTTCAGACTATATCTGACCATTCTATAAATCAAAACATACTAGAAGAGGAATCAGTTGAGATTAAAGAGGAATTTACTTTACTTTACAAGCATTTCAACTATATCTTCGAGGATCAGAAAAATCAAAGACTGAGATTTGAACCTTTAAAGCAACGAAGCTTTAAGGATAAGAGAAACAGACACCCAATGCAGAGGACAGAATGCTTTTTACTGTCTCAAATGATATTACAAGCAACAAAGAGAGACCTATCGGCTGAAAGGGAAGCGTTGTTATGGAAACCTGCCTGGCACAAAAAGGAGGCCAGAATAAGACTGAAAAGAGAAATTTAAAATTATATGTAATGGATCAAAGGCACTGTAGAATTATGGATTGATTTAAGGATTAAGAGTTAGAGTTAGAAGTAAGAGAAAAATGGGTGATTATTAGAATATATATATTAAATAGATTAAGAATGTATTTTTGAAACGTAAAGAATTGGAAGATGAAATTAAATTAAAAGAAAAGTCTTTGATTTTAAATCCTTCTGATGAAAATATTAAAGAATCTGTAAAGTTATTAAGGACACAATTCAATATGTTGTTAGCAGATCAAGCTGCAACCAACTTATTGTTTATGAAACAAAATACATTTTGTAATGCTAACAAGCCAGGGAGATGGTAGGCTTACCAGTTAAGAAAGAAACAGAGACAGAGAATAATAGATAAAATAAATTATCAGGGTAAATTAGTTTCTCAGAAGGAATTGATTAAGAAATCTTTTTTGGAGTATTACCAAAAATTATATAAATCTACCAATGTTCAAATTTTAGATATAAATAAATATTTAAATGAGGCTAGTTTTCCCAAATTGACAGAGAATCAGAAGCAGGAAATTAATGGCTTAATTACCAAGGAGGAAATTACGTTAGCAATTCAGCAATTGAAACCAGGGAAAGCACCGGGTACGGATGGGTTAACAGCTGTTTATTATAAAGCTTTAATGGAGGAGATGATTCAGCCATTAGGTAATCTTTTTAATGATATTTTACAGGGTCTAGAGATTCCTCCTTCATGGCGTAGTGCTTTTATATCACTGATTCCAAAAGAGGATCAAGATCTTACTTTACCAAAGAATTATAGGCCTATATCTCTTTTAAATGTGGATTATAAGATATTTGTAAAAATTTTAGTAAATAGGCTTATGAGGGTTGTGCATCATCTTGTGCATAAAGATCAATCTGGGTTTATAACTGGAAGGTATATGAAAAATAATGTTAGACAAATTATTAACTTATTAGAATATTTAGACAAGAACAACCAAGTCCCTGCAGGGTTGATATTTTTAGATGCTGAAAAGGCTTTTGATCAATTGAATTGGCATTTTATGTTAAGAGTAATGGAGGAGATGAATTTTGGTGAAAAGATAGTACAAGCTCTTACGGTAATATATCAAAAACAAACGGCACAACTTATTGTTAATGGAGGGTTGTCAGAGGTTTTCACAATAGAGAAAGGTACCAGGCAGGGATGTCCATTATCACCGTTGCTGTTTGTTTTAACATTGGAAATATTGTTAATTAAAATTCGAGAGTCGCAGGAAATTAAAGGAATAGAAGTTAATAAAAAAGAATGTAAGTTAAGAGCTTTTGCGGATGACTTGGTGGTTACTTTGTCGCAACCTACTCATTCTGTAGTAAAGTTATTACAATTGATTCATTATTATGGTTTGGTCTCGGGCTTTAAGATTAATGTTAACAAGACTAAAATTTTATCTAAAAATATGACTAGCCAGGAGAAGCAGACCTTGGTTAATTTGACGGGTTTTGAAATTGTTAATAAGGTAAAATATCTGGGGGTGATGTTATCTGTTTCTAATGCAAAATTATTTAAAAATAACTATGAAAGGTTGTGGGTTAGGGTACAGAAAGACTTGAAGAATTGGGAGAAGTTGCAATTATCCCTTATGGGAAGAATTGCAGTGATAAAAATGAATATTCTACCCAAGTTTCTCTTTTTGTTTCAAATGCTACCGATTTTGAAGAATGAGATTAATTTAAGCGAATGGCAGAAAGGCCTTAACAAATTTATTTGGGCAGGGAAAAAGCCAAGGGTTAAGTTTAAAATTATGCAAGACTTCCGTGAGAGGGGTGGACTCAAGGCACCGAATTTGAAATTATACTATGATGCGGTGGTTTTAACATTAATCAGTGACTGGGTAAATTTGACAAATCTTGAGATACTCCATCTAGAGGGATGGGATTTACTTTTTGGGTGGCATGCCTATTTAATATTTAATAAAAAAATGGATTGGGTTTTTAAAGCTCATATTTTAAGAATTTCTTTACTTAGGACTTGGAGAAAATATTATAAAAGTGATTTTAAAGTACCATTATGGGCTATACCTTGGCATGCGATAGAAGGAATAAAAAGGGGTGCTAAAATGGATATGGTGTCTTATAGACAGTTACTTAGATGGGATGGACAAAACTGGCAGTTAAAATCACGGGAAGAGTTAGCACAAGAAAATATTATTTATTCTTGGTTCCAATATAGGCAATTAGTAGATAGATGGAAGGTGGATTGTAAGGTGGGTATTCTTAGAGAAGATGAAAATTTTATTAAGCAAGTGAAGGATCAAAGACAAACCCACATTAAGAGGATTTATGGGATTTTAGTTGAATTGGATTCAGAAACGGAACTAATTAAAGATTGTATGATCAGATGGGCGCAGAACTTTGGTGAGCCAGTTTCATTGGACACCTGGGAAACCATCTGGGTCAGAAATGTCAAATTTACACAAGCACAGAACTTAAGGGAGAATTTTTATAAAATGTTTTATAGATGGCACCTTGATCCACAAAAAATGTCTCTTATGTATCCTGACTTACAACCTAAATGTTGGAGATATGGTTGCATGGATGCTACTTATTATCACATTTGGTGGTCGTGCAGAGAGATAAAAGCATTTTGGATTAAGATATGGTGGAATATCCAGAGAATTTTTAGAAGGAGGGTAAAATTTACTCCGCAATTATTTTTGTTGGGTATAGTTACTGATTGTGATACAAAGGAGGTTATATTGATGTTAAATTTGATTACAGCTGCGAGGCTGTTAGTAGGACAATTTTGGAAGAAGGAATCTTTGCCTACATTGCAGGAATGGTTTCTTAAAGTGTCTCATTTGGCGGAAATGGCAAAGATTTCGGCTTTTTTAAAGGAACAAACGCAAGAGAAATTTCTTGCTGTTTGGGATAAGTGGATAAAATTTATACAATTTAAACTGGATATAAAAAAATATTATATAGCCTTTTTATAATCTTCATTTTATATATATATATATATGTTTTAATGTTATATTTTCCTTTTTTATAAATATAATTTTTAATTGTTTTTTAATTAAGCCTATATTCTGCTCTGGGAAGCTCTGGCGGGGGGAAGGGGGGATGTTTGGGTGGGGGGTGGGGAAAGGGGGTTTTGTTATGTAATGTTTAGGTTTTTTTTGTATATGTTGTTTTTTGTCTTTGTATGGTTTTGTTCTTTTTGTAAAACTTGTAAAACTTTTTAATAATAAAAAAAAAGAAATAGGAAAAAAAAAGAATGTATTTTTGGAATAATAGGTTTATTTGTATGAAAACTATTATGTAATGGAATGAAGAAAATTGAAGAGGTGTTTTAGATCTGGATTGACTTAATAATTAATCGAATGTTAATTTAGTAAGATGATGTTTCTGTTTGATAATATGGATATTAGGTATGATAATTAACTGAATGAAATTTGAATCTCTTCCAATGGACTGAAATGATTTAAGGTTTGATATTATCTTGTTATCTTAAAGAGATTGATTGATGGATGGATTAGATATGTATAGGGTAGACTAATATTTTATTTTAATTAGGAGATATTAATGGAAGAAGAAATAAACAAGACTTGTGTTAAAATTAAGGAACTAGAATATACCTGGAAAGGATACCTGAATTGATAATGTGTTTATTTAAAGTTAAATTTGATTATGGTAATTGTAAATTTATAAAGCTCCAAAACAGGTTTAGGACTAATAGAAATTTAAATTAGAAATGGATTATCTTAAATATATTAAGCTATTTGAGGGAAATAGAGAGGGAATATTTGATGCGTTGATTTGAGTTATTCATATATGGTTTTATTTCTGGATGTTTGCTTTCCCCAGCACCACGGTGTGTCTTGAGCACTTTGTTCTAAGAATTAAAAAACCAATAAAAGTTTAAAAAAAAAGATTGCCTGCACTGATGCTAAACAGTAAAAAAAATAATCATTTTAAAAATAATTTAATGTTTAATAATTTAATTTAATGTTTTACATGATTTAGGATAGATTTTTATCACTGTTTATCACTTTCCATTTATTGTTACCACATTTTTCTCAGAAAAGATTGTGCCAAAAAGTTTACCATCTACAAAAAGGTAGGACAAGCTTTGCTCTAAAGCTTTTCATTTGAATGCAAACCTATCATGCAAAGAAAGAGAAACAGAAAAAAAAAATCTAGAGAAAAGATGTTAAAGTTGCCTAACATACTTTTAAGAAATTCACAATGACATTTCTGTATTAGTATTGGCTCTGGTTGCCAATTGTTTGCAAGGCAAAGTTAAGTATGTTTGATTTATATTCTGCCTTTTATTCAAGAGCTCAAGATGGCATATACAGTATAGCACTGACTTCTCCCATTTTTCCATTCACAACAACCCTATGAGATAGGCTGAGTTGAGAGAGACTGATTGGTCTGTCACCCAATGAGTTTTCATGGGGGGGATGCGGACGGGAATTGGGCTTGAGCCTGGATCTTTCCAGTTTACCAGAAATCACTACACTGCTCTAGTTTGGTGGAGGTTTTTGGCAATAAAGGAGGGATAGCAGTTCCTACAATTACTCTATTTGTAGCAGATAGCCGGAGCTCTGCTAGTCTTCGCTGAGAAAATAGAACTCATCATTTCACAAAAGAACCAAGTATGCTTCAACTTGAAAGCTGTACACAGTGGCCTTCAAACTATTCCTTAAGAATCAAATAAGTTCAGAACTATTTCTTTTGGGTATAATAAATTTAAAGATCGAAAAGCAACTCCAGTACATCATTATACATATATTGACAGCAGCCCGTATAGTATATGCTCAGTGTTGGAAGAGTGAAAATATACCTACGAACGATATGATTATATACAAAATTCTTGAATGCGCGGAAATGAATAATCTTACACTAGAATTAAAAGACAAGGAGGCAACAGAATTTTATGAAATATGGAACAAACGTTATGATTGGCTAGAACAAAGAAAGAAAAAGACACGATTACTGATGTAAATAAATTGTAAATAATATATATGAGATGTATAATACAGTTTTGTTAAGGGAAAAAATGTATTTTTTTCAGTTTTATTTTTGTTGTATAGTGGAAAAAAGGAAAAATAAAAACTAAAAAAAATCAAATAAGTTCAGAATCCGCAAGATCAATTCCACATAGCTATTAATGAATATTTTTACAGTAATGAGGGAAAAGCAGAGGAGCTTGTTTGCAGTGGACTTCTAGAAGAATGCAAAAATCCCTAAGAGATTACAATGAAGGCAGAAATGCTAAGAAGTTTATAATACCATGCCCAGGAGGCAATATTAAAACAACTGGTTTTAATGTAAACAATAACTGAAGACAAATAAAAGTCATGGTGGATTTAAGAAGAATACAGAAAACAAGCAAGGTTTTTGTAATAAGAAAACAAAAGGAGAGCAAAGTCCTTGGCTCTAATCTCAGTCATGTTCTAGTAAGCAGAAGTAGATTATCAAAAGATAGGCTAGCCGACCTTCCAAAGCAAATAAAGTGTCCTTCAACTTGCAATCAGCCTGTAGTGTCCTCAAATCAGATATGAAAAATTGGTTAACATTAATAGCAAGTTTTTAGTTGTACAATCAAATCAGTCTCAAAGCAAAGCAAGATTCTGGAAGAGTATACAACTAGTGGCTAGCTGTTCTGTCCTCTTGAGCAGCACCCGTATACCTCACTAAATACAGTTCAAATATTGGAGCAAATCCTGAAGTAAAAAAAGGTATTCTTTTGCAGTCCTTTCCTCACTTTGCTGAAACATACAGCTTCTGATTTACAACTACAGAACAGTTTTGTAATATTATTTTTCTGAAACCTAGAAACTGGGATTCAAACTACTGAGATTTCAAGATGTCTGAAATATATGCTCAAGTACAAATACACAGTATTGTACTTTCTTCATTTTTTTTTTTTTTTTTGCAATAACAACAGAAGTAACTGGAAAGTAAAAGGGAGCCAGTTTGGACTAGTGGTTAAAGCATCAGACTACAAAGTGGGAGACTCTAAATTCAAGTCAGCAGGATGACTTTGAGCCAGTCATTCACTCTCAACTCAACCCACCTGACAGGGTTGCTGTTGTAGGAAAAATAGGCGGAGGAAAGTGTGTTGGATATGTTCACCGCTTTATTTGTAAAAATAATGAAGGTGGAATACAGATATATATATATATATATATATATATATATATATATATATATATATATATATATATATGTTTTCTGAGGTTTTCGCGGGTGTTTGTATGTAGGTCTTTGGTTGTTCGGGTTTTCTCCCGCGTAAAATTGGAAGTGTCTTGGCCAGACACTTCCAATTTTACGCGGGAGAAAACCCGAACAACCCAAGACCTACATATATATATATATATATATATATATATATATATATATATATATATATATATATATATATATATATGGTAGCTACTGTATTATAAATAGAATCCTGCTTCTTCCTTGGAATTTTTACTTTAATGATGCTCTGAAACAACAGAATTCTAAAAACACAACAATGTGATTGATCCTACAAACATGTAGCATATTTTTTTTATATTAGTACCTAAATGCAGTGTACAAACTTCTCTAAGTTTGATTTTAATACCCAGGAATGTAAAACACTTTCCAGTACTGCTACATTTACAAATACAGCTATTAATACAGACAGAAACAAAATACAGTCATCTACTATTCACAATCATTTTAGAGGTAATAATGCAACTACCGGTAGTTCAAGGGAATTAAATATAAAAACTTCCAAATTAATGTATTTTAACAAACATAACAGAAGATAGCCATCCTTTATGGCAAAATTGAATATAGAGTAACAAGATATTACACTGAAGAGTCTTTTGACAGGAATGCACAAAATTATAGTGTTACACTGACATCTAGTGGTAAAGCAGGACCATGTAGCTGTAGTTCAACAGCTGGAGCTTGGATAGAAACAAAATGGGTTGAGAAAGATCAATGCTATTTAATTCACACATTAAAAATCACTAAAATCATTAAAAATGCATAAAATAGTTCTTTGAAGTAAGACAAAAGGAGATTAACAGAAATATTGGCAAAGTAGTCCAATAGACTATATGCAAGACTCAACCATAATTAAATTCTAGCCATAATTCCACTCCAGAAAAATACTCTGCATAAAATATCCGAAGTCTGGAACCAGTGAAATGGATCTACGAAAATTACCTCTTCTTAATATCAAATAAATGGTTTATATTATATTTTATGCTTTACATCTAAATATCAGATATATAAATGGTTAGTGAATGTAATCAACTGTTTCTAGAGGACGAGAAGAGAGGTTAGATTTGTTGATGATGTTAAACTATTCAGACTAGTTAATACTGTCACAAAATTTCTACACTTTGCTGTAGAATTACATAATATTATTCATAATGTCAGTGCAGTAAAATATTTTAAATATACCTTTATTTTTCATTATGATAGTTTGACATTTACTATATGTTTCATGTTGACCACAACTTTGCACATCAGATAAAGAGAACTGTAATGTTGCAAAAACTGAAGAATTTTGCTGCAGTCTTTTGTCATCAGATATGCCATAGCGTTACCATCCCACTTCTTATAATTCCTATCAAAATGCTTAATGCATGAACCAATTTAATACATGCTGAGTGAATTGCAATCCATAAAGCTTAATTGCTTTCTATTATGTTCCCACACATCAAACGTTCCTTGGCTTTTTGTTAAATTCACCGGCACTTCTGTCTATATGTCACTATATTCTACCCACATCATCTGCAACTTTAATATAGAAATGTTTTCCTGGAATGTTTTACCTTCTTTGATATTTATATTTCAGAATTCAAAAATAATACAACAGAATAAAGACAAAGGCTATAACTATTCTTTCAGAAAGATACTTCAAAAAGCATAGTAACATATTCAAAGACATTTTTTTGGGATCGATTAAAGCAGCTGCAACATTTTCCAGGCTTTTCGGGGTGCTTCACTGTTTGTGCAATATGTTTGCATAGGCACATCCCTTCTTTGACACAGCTAGTCCTTGACTTACAACCACAACCAAGCCCAAGATTTCTGTTGCTATGCAAGGCAGTTGCTAAGTGATTTTTGCTCCATTTTATAACCTGTTTTACCTCATCTGTTAAGCAAATTGCAGTTGTTAATGACACCATTAAGCAAATCTGGTTTCCCCCACTGATTTTGCTTGTTGGAAGCTGGCTGGGAAAGTTACAAATGGTGATCATATGACCTGGGTCAGTACAACTGTCATAAATACATGCCAGTTGCCAAGAGCTCAAATTTTCATCACCTGACCCTGGGGATGCAGCAACAGTCGTAAGTGTGAAAATTGGCTATTAAATCAAAGTGTTGTTGTAACTTTGAACAGTAACTAAATGAATGGTTGTTAAATTGAGGACTGCCTGTAAACATCCCAATATGTTCCAGGGGACCTCTTTTAAAGAATTTGTGTAGCTCTAACGGAGATTATCAAACAATGGCATCAAACTATGGCCTTTATTTGTTTACAATTTTTTTTAAAAAGACCCTTTGATTGAATTACTTTATTGCCAGCATTTACTGGACTAAAGAAGTATATATCAGAACAAATTACGGTACCAAATTATCTGAAGCTAAGGTGTATCATTCATTAGAGGAAATATAATGAAATAAATAGCAGCACAAAAATACAATAAGTACAGAATTTATAAAATAATAAAATTTAGCAGAGCTTAAAGAAGTTATTACTGCCTGATATTACAGTGGCACACATGCAAAGATCACCTTTTAAAGACTGAATTTATTAAGAACAGACACTGGTTACCTATAAATGGAAGTTAAATGGCAGTGGTCTTCTGATTAATATATGAATATCTCCAGACTATAAATAAAGACAACTTGTGGATTTGATGTTACAGAACAAATTGTATATTATGGCACTTGGATCTTTCTTTCTATTATATATAATTATCTTATTTTAGCTTTCACAAACAATCTTCCTCCTGACCTCCCATCTTCCTTCCTTGAATGTCTAAACTGATAATACTGTAATTTCAAGGAAAATTTGCTTTTCTTAGATTTTTGGATAATATCTAATGTATTATTTTTGTTCCTTTATCAGTTTTTATTCCTGGCTTCTGCCCAGACAAATCCCTGCAATTTCCTTGGCAAGATTTTTCAGAAGTGGTTTGCCATTATTATTTTCCTAGGGCTGTGGGTGAGTGAATGACTCAAGGTCATCCAGTTGGCTTTATGTTTAAAGTAGGACTAGAACTCAACAGTCTCCTAGTTTCTACCTGATATCTTAACTACTATATTAAATTGGTACTCCAATGGCTTTATTAATTTCAGTTTGATCACCCAGCTTGTAGATAAAGAATGCATGGCACATGTTGCTGCCACCATCTTGAGACAGACCTTACAAAATCATCTAGATGCTGAGACTCTAGAAAAAGTGCAGAGAAGAGCAACAAAAATGATTAGGGAACTAGAGGCTAATGCATACAATGAACAGTTATAGAAACTGTGTATGTCTAGTGAGTCTAACGAAAGGAAGCACTAGGGTGACATGACAGCAGTCTTTGAATATTTGATGGGCTGCCATAGAGAAGAGGGAGTCAACCTATTCTCTAAAGCACCTGAGGGCAGGACAAGAAGTAACAGATGGAAACTTATCAAGGAGAGAGACAATCTAGAATTAAGGAGAAATTTTCTGTCAGTGAGTACAACTAACCACTGGCTTCCCTCCTAAAGTTGGGAGTGCTTCATCACTGGAGGTTTTTAAGAAGAGATTGGACAGCCATTTGTCTTGAATGGTATAGGGCAGGGCTTTTCAACCTTTTCATCGATTGTACCACTTTTAGAATTTGGCAATATTCGTGTACTACCTAGCAAGGTGTCAAAAACTTGATGACCAAAAAAAAAAAAAAGTTGCAATTGCACTGAAATGACTTATGACCATTTTCACACTTATGACCATTGCAGCATGCCCAGGGTCATGTGATTTATACTTTGATGCTTGGCAACTGATTCATATTTATGATGGTCACAGTGTCTCAGGGTCATGTGATCACCTTTTGCAAACTTTTGACAAGCAAAGTCAATGGCAGGGCTGCTGGTGGCCAAATGCTAAGGCGGGACTTCCTTCCCTCCCTCCCTCCTTCCCTGCCTTCCTCTTTCTCATTCCCATCTCCTTCTGAAGGAAGAATTTGAACACACACACCCAAATTTTCCCTCTTCCATATATTCATCAAACAAGGAGAAACCTCCAGAGACAGAAAAGACAAGCCGCTGAGGGAACTAGCTTAAAAAGGTGCATTCCCATTTAAGAATTAGCTACTGGTTAGAAAGGAAAGTTAAGGAGCCAGCAGCTGGCACTTAAGGAAGAAAAAAATGTAGTTAAGTACTGGCTGCCTGCTAAGGCAGCCTCCCCAAATGTCTCCATTCATAAGTAAAGGAATGCTACAGGCAAAATCCATTCAGGAGAAAAATACTTCAAAATTCCTTGCAACAAAACTTACAGCTAACAATAGCAGAGCAATAGAAGCTAACACCAGTCATCAGCCAAATAGAAATTGCCAAACACTCCTTAAGAACACAAAGCCCACATTGCACAAATCCCAGAACTTCAAAGTCACAAAAGCAGGTAAGAATCCTTCCACTCTCCATCTCCCTCCCTCCCTCTGTGCCTCACCTCCAGCCGATGCTGCCTTTCTTCACTGCTGCCTTTCTTCATTCCTCGTGGAGGGCGACCCCTCCCCTGCTGCATTTCTTGCCTGTTTTTGTTACCAGCACAGATGGATGCCACATAAATTATAGATCAGCTCATGACCAGCATGCTTGATCTCCTCTCCCGCCACCCTCCTCTCCCTTCGGTGCAGCTAGAGCTGACTCCGCCTCCTCCCAAGGCTGCTTCTTTTTTTCTCTCTCCATCTCCCGCCCAAACTGCCTCCTTTTATAGTCTCTCCTGTCTCCGTCCCCTCCTCCTCCTTTCTCTTCTGGGTGAGCCGGAAGTGAGCCTGGGGCCTTTGCCTCGCCCCAGCCACTCTGCAGCTCCGGAGGGTTCTCTCACAGTAAGTACTGTGCTGTGCTGGGTCGTTGCCTCCCCCATTACACTTGGCTGGGCAGGGCCGCATACCACCTGCCACATGCTAATGTACCACAGGTGGTACGGGTACCACCGGTTGAAAAGCCCTGGACTAGAAGACCTTCAAAGTCCCTTCCAACTCAGTTATTTTGTATTTATAAATATTATGTATGTAACCCTTTTAACTATTAAAATGTCAGCCAGTTTCATTTGTAGGCTCTGCTTAATATCTTTGCCAATATCATTTTTGTATCCTGCCAATTTTAAATTCATTTCTGAAACAGCATCATTTTGTTACATCCTCTTCTATTTCTTCTTTTAAGCCCATTTTTATTATGTCAGTCGAAAGAAAAGTTCTGGGTACAATGTTGTCAAATATCCTTAAATTCTTCCAGAACTAAAATATATTTCTCCATTCTCTATTAATGGGAATTCTCCTTTAATTGTTTCTGGCTGCCTCTAGCAACCAGCCTTCAAGGTCTCCTCTCATCCAGAACATTTTCCCAAGAAGAGATGTCTTACACTTACACTCAATTGTCATATATAAATAAATTACAAGAAATATTCTTATAACTTTTTCAAAATCTTGTTTTCAGTCAATCTGGCCTTCCTGTCCATTTAAAAACTTTATAAAATCACCCTTTTGTAACTTACTTCCAAGTAATAAAAAGGGGTTTAAGGTTTTTTTTTTAAATTTTAAACTTACATAAATCTTTCACTGCAGGTTGGAGGAAAATCACCCGGTATAATTAAACTTGTCCTTCTGGACATTCTTAATGTCCAAAATGCAATCCATAAGTGACTAATAAAAGTGATTAAGAAGGGAAATGAGCAAACTCAGTGTCCTTTTGAAAGGCTCCAAACCATGGCTTGGGCATTCCTGTCCATCCTAACTCCCAGATCTCTAAAACTGAGATCATTGTTTTATGATCCTACTATCTGTAAGGACACCCTCAGTGATCCCAAGTCCTCTCCTTCATTCAGACAAGAATCTGGGAAGCTACTTCCTCCACTGGTGAAGCTGTCTTAGTCCCCAATTGCTTCCCCAGAAATGGAACGTTTTTTCTTTCAATATCATTCTAGCACTGATGATGCTACCTAGTTTGGGTAATGAAATGTTGGCAAGAGAACAACGAAGGTCAGAGAGCACCAAGGACGCCTTCTTTCAATATTTAGCAGACCATGTTACTTGGAGAATTAAAAGAAATACATGGACACCAATTTAAGACACCCAATCTTTCCTAGATATTTGGTTAGATTAAATTCACTCTTAATCATAGAGTGTGATTATTCTAGTGAGGGACATAAAACTCAATAGTTACTGTGAGTTACCACTAAGTAATTTACTGCTTTTTTGTAACTATTCAGAAACATTCTGCCCAAAATCAAATTCATGTGGTAGATAGTAATTCTCTTTGCTTCCATGTTCTCACTGAAACTATTGAGACTAATAAGAGTATGGTATCTGGAATTGCTCTCTTTTGTGCTTTACTTACATTTCTGTAAACTGTCAGACACTTTGTTCATTTTATGTGTTTATATTCTGTCTTTCTTCAGAAAAACTGAAGAAATTATCGTTTTCTTCTATTCCTACAGTCAGAAAACCTATAGTTGGACCTTCACTAAGTCTGGGTCTATATTTACAATAACCAAAGCCATTTTAACAAAGAATCATATAATTAGCAAGAACTGCTTTATGCCAGATTACTTTTGGAAACATAAATCAGGGATTTTAAAAAATCTTTAGAAATGAAAGGTTGTTATAGCTCAGTGATGGCGAACCTTTTAGAGACCGAGTGCCCAAACTGCAACCCAAAACCCACTTATGCATTGTTGGGTACCAGGTGGGCGTGGCCCATTGGGTGGGTGTGGCCCATTGGGTGGGTGTGGCCCATTGGGTGGGTGTGGCTACAGTGGTAACAGCAGACTGGGTGGGACTAAAAAGTTCAATCAATCAATTCCAACTTTGCAAGATCTTTTTTTTTCCCATGAGAAGTTGAAATTGACTGATTGATTGAACCTTTTTTAGGCGGAGGCCTAAAGGGAAAAGGTTTTATAAAACTCAGCTGAAGGCCTAGGACAATGCACGTGCCCACAGAGAGGGCTTTGAGTGCCGCCTCTGGCACCCGTGCCATAGGTTTGCCACCACTGTTACAGCTTATTATCTGTTATGTGTTAACACTGGAGCCCAGCAAAACTGTTAAGAGTAAAACAAAAGACTGCAATTAACAAAGCATGTTAAAAATACACTCCCCTTATTATAAGGCTTTATTTGCTCAATTCATGATTTTCTGAAAAAAAACATGACCGGTGCTTTACAGAGTATGCAAGCAATAAAGTATGATTTATATACTATAGAGCCATATAATTAGGCTGGAAAATATTTATAAAATTGGATAATTAACTGCATAGTTATCTAAATTTCTCTTTTTTTTTAGTTGCACGACTACTTGCATGTCCATGGCTATCAAGTGTTCTTCAAACACTATCCAGCTACAGTATGTAGTTTAATGATAATATAAACTTAATGTTTCATTTTCATTTAAGAAGTGCATTAACAGTTAAAATTTAAAAAAAATAATTATACTCAAGCAAATGTTAGAAAGGGACAAGTAAATTCTTAAGAGGATTTTCAAGAACATTTGTTTTCTTAAGAAGAGATATAAAATTTTAAACACTTTACTGAATAGAACTGTTTTAAAGTTTGATAGTAGATAGGATACCAAAATAATTTATCTCAGTATCTTCTAGCCCACGAGTGTCAAACTCGCCATGTCATGTGACGTATTGCGACGTATCACAACTTTTTTTGCATTGCCGGAGCTGGAGTGGGCGCGGCCTCCACATTATGCAACCGGCCCATGGGCCAGCAGTTTGACACCCCTGTTCTAGTCAAAGTATTAGCCAGGTTCAGGTATACTACTAAACTATTATTTTAATCATGCTTTGGCTACATTGTAATAGCTGTTTGTACATTATATATTGAACCATAAATCATGATTTATAAACCAAAGACTCAGTTCAGACATTATCTTAGTCAAAACCAAGCAAACCACAGTAAGGCTTAGTGCAAATTATAGTTCTAGCCACTATTATAAATCAAATTATGGTCTACTCTGAAAATGTATTTCACACGTTATATGTCTTGCACTGCATTAAACATTTATCATGCTAAATTATTACTGTGTATGATTACTTTCTCTTCCAGATACTGATGTTGGAAAAAACTCTAACCCAGAATTTTCATGCAAATTGCTAGGTACAATGAAAATAGGTTGAGTGTGTTTGGTTGCTTAGCTACATCTGTTTGATGTCTGCAATACATAAATACTTTGGCAAATCAAAAGGATTGACTTTTTATTTTACAATCAACTAGAGACCCAATGTAACTTTCTTATACTGCAATGCTTTCAGTCAACACAGCCTAATTTTAAATATCATAATGATCAATGGAATACAATACTTTGTTAGTTTTTTCAAAGCAAGGATCAAGCTATATCAATTCTAATAATATCAAGTCTGCAATCCCAAAGTCAATTACCTGAAGGAAACCTCAATAAACGCAGTTAAACTTGTTTCTGAAAGAAAAATGCATAACACTGGGCTGCAATAAGTCTCGACTTCAGTACTGATCAGACAGATGCAGCACAAAAGCAATGCTGCACATTTTCTTTTATAAGCTATTGTTCTAACCAGGAGACATTTTGTGTGGTTCCTAAGATATCTAAACATGTGTCTATTTTTAAAGAGCTGCAGTCTGCTTCATGCAGAAGTAAGAGACAATGAAACCTGCAAGGTGGAAATGGAATTTATAATTGGATAAATTTTCTCAGCTCTAACATTGGTTAACTCCTTATTTTTCTGACCACATGTCACACATGCTCTTAACAAAACAGACAAAATTCTGTAGTTAATAATAAACTGTCACAAAAT
This sequence comes from Crotalus tigris, assembly GCF_016545835.1. Taxonomy (NCBI): domain Eukaryota; kingdom Metazoa; phylum Chordata; class Lepidosauria; order Squamata; family Viperidae; genus Crotalus; species Crotalus tigris. The sequence continues at coordinate 2,935,598 of NW_024096622.1, read as the reverse complement.
ACTGAATAGCCTTGGCAGCAAAAGCAAGAATAATTTATTTTTAAAACTCAACTATGTGATTTTCCACATAGAAGTATTTTGCATGCATTTCCAGGTAAAGCAACCTCAGATAAATCAGCACTGATCTGTTTGCATATTTGACTTTTAACATAAATTATACACAGGATTAGACAGTTGGTCCTTTAGTTGCAAGAACAAATCCATATTCACTACAGTAATATCAAGAAAAAATGTTCTGTAATTTCTGCTTGTGTTGGTGCATAAAAGAATAAGGCAATTGTCTCTAGAGTCTTTCCCCTATAGAGGCCTGCAAGTTTTAGACAATAAGCTCCACCAGTCCTAGCCACATTCTATAGGATGATAGAGCTTGCAGCCCCATGTATTGAAAGTTTTATGACCATCCTAAACTAGTCATCAGATTCCATTTTTTTTTTCAGAAAATATTGACAGGAAGAGCAAACTACAATCATTTTCAGCAGTGCTATTTTTTTCACTTTTTGCTGCCCTGAGTTATTTATAAAATATAAAAAATAATAAAGGTGGGATATAACTAATGATAAAGCTATATATAATATGCCTTGTAATAAGACATACAAGCACAATAATTTAACAAGAAATTTATATACATATGACTATTAGTTTATGTTCCCACTTAATTATATTCAAGCACATTTTATCTTAATTCTTGTTCTTGTACCAAAACACTTAAAAGATACAACAAAGATACTTCTACTTTTCTACACATTTCTCTCCCTTTTCATTAATCCCATACATCTTCTACATCTGGATAATGTGAGTTCTTCAGAATATGGGTCTTTATCATGTTCTAATGGTTGTAAAGCATATGCTTATTACTTAAAAAGTAATATGAGTCCCAAATATATAGTATATTACCCACACATTTCCTGTAGACAGCTAGATAAAATAAATTCTGGATGAGGAAATCTAATCCAGGCAGAGAGAAGCAGTTGTGGAAACTGCTACATGGCAAAAACCTGAGAAAGTAGCATTTTTAAAGCAAGTCAAAAGATAAGTGGTGGGTGGAAAAAAGGATGGATGCCAGCGCGACAGGAACCCAAATAAGATGAGAAAATCTAAGGGGTTCCTTTCCGTCATAAAGGGGTTGCATCATGTGATCCTCAAATCGGGGATCCCTTCTCCTAAAAAGTACACTAGACCTTTTCATTCCATGCAAGGCTTCAAAAAAGAAGCCCTAAAGGTCATCCACTCCGACCCCAACTTCGGCATTTCCCCCCTCTTGTACTGACCCCAGGGCATTTCCGATTAGAACAAAAACAGCCAAGAAGCTAATCTTGGGAGTTTAGGGAAGATTTACACTTCGATTCGGTTTTGCCTAAGAGGAAATACTTGCGATCCGCAATAGGGGTCGGAAAGGTGGGAGACAGAAAGGCGCATGTCTACGTCCCCATTGGGTCCCCAAATCTCTACCCGGCCAAGACCGAGAATCTCCTCTTCGCCAGCCCTCCTTCGATCCCACCGCAACTCAGCCCCTCACCAAGCGGAGCTGGCTGGTCTCGTCGTAGGAAAGGAAGCTGAGGATGCTCTCGATAGCCACAATGGGCAGCCCCACCAGCGTGTTGCTCTGCGGGAGCTGCTCCAGGGACGGTGCTTCCCCCCGGGGCTGTGGCAGAGGAGGTGGGGAGAGCCGCGCCGAATCCATGGCGCCTCCTTCCCCTTCCGACAGGAGCCGCTCAGCCGCTACAACTGCCGCCATCTTGGGGCCTATTTCCTTCCTCGGCTCCGGGAGGGGGCACTTCCTGTGGCAACGTTACCGCCTCCTTCTTCGGCGAGACACTTAAAGAGACAGAGTGCAGCTTCTGGGTCGAATTGTTCAGTCTTTGGAATTCCGCAGTCTCAGCTTTAAACTGCTAGACTTCTCTGCAAGCCCGTTCCAGGCACCTTTCGGTTTCTGGTGGTTGTCGAAGTATTCAAACTTGCAGGAATATGCCAGCACAATTTCTCTTCTCTTCTGTTTCATTTGCTGACTGGCACAGTGATGCCGCCGGTTGAGAGCTTTGGAGAAGAAGCCAGCAGAATGAGCAGGACGACTCGCAAAATGCAATGCAATCCGGGTTCTAAAAGATGTGACCCCTGACGTAAAGATCTTACTACAGTAGCATCAGGGAAGCTGCAACAGCCTAATTCATTAGGTTTTGGAATGAACTCCTTTTTCGGTTACCAAGAATCAGACCTTGCAAACCATATACAGATTCCCAGATTCCCTTCCGTATGTGGGTGAGTGAGCACGAGAAATGTAAGACAGTAATGAAGCAGTACAGTCCAAGCTGAAAAACAAAGCCTCTTCACCGATGCCTTCCCCATTCTAGTGAATAATCTTTGCTTACGAAATGTTGGTTGTCCACTAAGCTGAAGTGTCTATGTGTGATAGACACTCGTGAATGACTGCATTCTATAATAATCACTGTGTGGCTAATTACAGTACTATGTCACTTAGAAAAGTGGCTGCATAGCTCTGTAAAGTAAAACACGCTATTAAACTGCCAGGAAGATAAAATCAATATGAAAAAGTATTTTTATCTATTAATTAAAGCTAGTTTACAGGTTTGGTAAGCCCTAATATATTGTAAATATGCATTAATTTGGGATATTCCTTCTCTTAATAAACTATTTCTTCTGCTTCATTATATCCACAAATGTAAAATCCTTTACATTTAAAAACTTTGGATTATTCTCTTTTTCATTTAGGAAGAATCTGCACAAGCAGATTTTGTTTTTAGATTCTTCTTGTAAATTGTTAAATATTTAGTTAGTAATATGTTCACAGTTTTTGAAAACACAGTGGATGATTTGATAATTAGCACAAAAACAAAAATGAGAAGGGAGTTTCTTCTGCTTAATAGCTATAGTAAAAAATCATCTACTGCATCCAATTAAAATCAGAAATAGTGTCCTGGAGATTTATTTAGAAAATGTATAAAACCACCCATCTGAAGAGCATGATATTGTGTGGTTAACAATGCAACAATATAACCCCCTCAATCATGCTGTTCTTAACCCTTTTACCCTGGAAGGAATCCTTGAAATAATTGTCACATCTCTGGAAAGCTCTGAATAAAAAATAATCATATTTGCAACTGTTCAATTTTATTTTATTTTTTAAATCTATCATGGAACCCTTAGTGAAGCAGCAGGTCAACAGCTGAGCTACAGCATATAAACATTCCAATATTGCAAGTGCTAGCATTGTGGGGTGAGTGTAGTTCAAAAAACTATATATAGTTTGAACCAATAACTGAGACACCACATAACAATCCCATAAAAACCCATACATACCTTATATTAATTGTGATAGAGGAGACACCTTTAAGTATCAATGTATATGTGGTTTTTATTTAATGCTCTTAAACTGTACTAGTACCTTGGGAGATTGTTCTATTTGGCTCACTGTTAAAATTTCTTGAGATGTAAAGTCTATTCATCAGTTATCTATGCCCTCTTCAAGAAGTGATATGGAAACTTTTGTATCTTTCTCCTTTAAAATTCTATAACTCAGGACATGGGTAAAATTAATTCAGTTCTAAGTTATTTGGTATTGTACATGAAATGATTGATACCTTCCCTTTTTTTCAGATTTAAGTTATCTGGAGCTTGAGGGCTATATTAGCATTCTTTAAATAACCTGTTCATCATCACTGCAATGTACTGAACCCTGATAAAGTTACTGTGCTCCTATTCGTTTTGCCATAATGTGTATACATTCTCTCATTGTCCTATTGACTGGCAGAAGGTACTTTATGGGACTTTAATATAACTCCTTACACTTGGGTTGTATTCACACACATGCCACTAAGGCTTAGTGGATTTGTTTGATTTTATTTAATGTGAGAGAAAAAAATCTTATTTTAAATCATGTTTATGTTATAGAGCAATGACAATGAAATCAGTTGTGCTTGTTCAGTAAACTAATGTTATAAGACTAATTTTGGAGGAAACAGAGAGCAAACTCAAATATCCTGCTCACCAATACTGGCTTGTCCAGATGAATCCTTTTTCTGACATGGCAGTTCTGTCAAATATGTACTTATTCAAATTCTTTTCTGCCCTTGTACCTCTAATTATCCTTCCCTTTAATTTTTAGTTAAAACAGGTTTTTATTCCATTCTTCCCTCTCTGAATATATGTCTGGAATTCAGATAGGTTCCAATGAGAGAGATAAACTGTAGCCTAGTTGGTGAAATAGCAACAAGAACAATGGTAATGCTGATTGAGAAGTGTTACTAATTTACATTTGCAATTATGGTAGAAATTCTCACCAACACTAGGCATCAATAAATTAAAAACAACATAGTGTCTCTGTATGCTTCCATATCAAAAGCAAGTATCACTTTAAATTAGTCACATGTAATTTACAATAGGGGTCCCCAACCCCCCAATCTGTTGGCCAGTACCAGGCTGCAGCATGCCACCAACCGGTCCACACAAACAAGCAAAGCCCCATCATTTTAAAATCAGCAAAGTGCATATTGCCAACATAATAATGCACATACAATAATATAAATTACATAAGTAGTCATTATATAGTTGCATCATAATAAGTGAGGCAAGTATGAAAATTATATTTGCATCACCTAATTGATGATGTCAAATGCATGGGTGGTATTTGCAATCCTGTTTTGCCTAGAGACCTAGAGCACTAACATGTTTGTGAATTCAATTGTTTATCATTACTTCTTAGTATCTGGAAATGAGTTGTTATCTGTAACCCCAAAAACCTAAACAGGATTAGTAGTTGGATAGGAAACCACTAGGAAATACTAGGGCTGTAGTTGTATTTTTAAAGAAACTGTTATTTTTATTACTTCAATTCAAATAGCAGCCTGCTTGGAATATGACTCAGGGCAGTATAACCAGTAAATAACCCACAATTGATTCCAATACAATGAACATTTTAAAAAAAAAGATATAAAGTAATTAAAATAAATCATGGGATATTAAATTATAATCCAGGGGTCCCCAACCCCTGGTCCGTGGCCAGTACTAGGCCGTAGCATGCCAGCAACTGGTCCACACAAACAAACAAATCCCCATCCGCAGGATGCAGGCATCACACAAACCGTGAAAAAACCTCTCTCCACGTAACCAGTCCTGGTTGGGGACCTCTGTTCTAATCCATTGTCCATGCTATTCAGATGTGCTGCATCTAACTTATATAGTCTCTTTAGGCTAAAAGAGGACAAAAGCCTCAGTAAAGTGACCTCCAGTATTCCTTACCATCTTCTTCAATAGGTACAGACAACAGTTCTACCTGGATAATATAGCTGCAATTATGATTCCCCACAAGGCTCTGAGACAGTGTTTCTCAAGTTTGGCAGCTTAAGTGTGGGTGAACTTCAACTTCTAGAACTCCCCATCCACACATCTTCAGGCTTCCAAAGTTGAGAAACAATGATCTAAGGCAGGGGTGTCAAACTGCCGGCCTGCGGGCTGGATGCGTCATCTGGAAGCCGCGCCCATCCCATTGCCAGCAATGGCAAAACCATTGACATCGCGAGTTTGACATGTCTGATCTAAGGCATTGTGAGAAATTTTAAGTAAGGGCTGAACACAGAACCTGGCATTGCTTGAAGCAGTAGATTAATAGGCCATCCCTGAAAGCTTGCCAGAGATACTAGGTGTTGGTCCCTATCTCAAACATTTACCTGCTAAGGCAGTCCTGAGGTAATTTGTGGTTTTGATAGTCTGCAGTTTAAAATAATTATTTTAGAGCCTTTTAGACCACATGAAGGGCATGTAGGGTGTCACACAAGAAAAATCATGGTCCCGTATATGCCGGCATATAAGGCGACTTCCGCAAGCGTTAAAATCAGAGCCAAAGATGGGGGTCATCTTATACGCCGAGTCGTCTTATACGCCGGAAATACTGGTAGTTTCTGGCGTATAAGACGACGTTCTAGGAATGAGACTCGTCGACAAAGACGGGGGTCGTCTTATACGCCGGGTCGCCTTGTACGCCGGCATATATGGTATACAAGAAAAAATCTGGGTAGAAAGGAACAGGAAGAAGAGGATATCTAAAGCAGTGGTTCTCAACCTTTTTAATGCTGTGACCCCCCAACCGGTTGTAAGTCAAGGACTACTTAACCGGTCGTAAGTCGAGGACTACTCAACTGGTGCAGCACCGTTTGCAGAATGGGACTTTTGGCCGGCTCAGCAGGGCAGAGACAGCCTGGACAATTCCTATTGGCTTTTGAAAGCCAATAGAATTAGACTCTATTCAAGAGAGTCTATTCTATTGGCTTTCAAAAGCCAGTAGAATAAAAGGAAGTAGCACAGCTAAGGAAAAGGGGAAAAAATGGCGGACTGCGCTGTTTGGCGACCCCCGTGAAATGTCGTTCGACCCCAAATGGGGTCCCAACCCACAGGTTGAGAACCACTGATCTAAAGGCTAACATGTGAAAAGATTCATGAATGGGTCTCTAGAGTCTTTATTAGTTCTTGCTATGGGTACATTTATCCTGGACCCTTGTAATCAACCCCAAAGAGAGTTGTAATTAATTCAACTGCAAGTATTTCATAAGTTAATTGGTTAATTCTATTTAAATTGAGGGTCATCACTGTCAGAGATGTAGCTGAGAAATCACTGTAGCTATACTAATGAATACAAGTCCTTGACTGGACCTATGACTTTGATCCTTTTTTTATTCTTTCCTTCAAGTTAACTCTTAGCTTACTCAACCCCATGACAATTGAATGTTTAGATTTTCCTGCAAATTCTGAGGATGATCAATTAAACTATAGAATGACTTCAGGCAAGCTTTAGCTTACTACTCTCTCTTTCTAATATAAGCAGGAAAAACATGAGCAGGAAAGAGATAAAACCTTTGTGTACCCCATACACACTTCAGGTACTGGGAGCTTACAGCATGCTTCTGAAGCTTATGTAAATCCAGAGTCACAGTTTTCCAAATTAGATCTGATATACCAATAACTGATTTTCTTTATTTTTCCTTCCCAGTATATTGATTTGCCTTTTTAAATCCTAAATGGTCTATGATGAGGATATTTCAAGGATGTTATCAGTCTCTCAGGATTTACATAAGTTTCAGAAGCATGCTATAAGCTCCCAGTATCTGAAGTGTATATGGGGGCATGGAGGTTATATCTATTTCCTGCTTACTTTTTGAGGGATATCAGGCTGAAAAATGCACATACTTTGGTTTATATTGATGAGTTACCTACTGTAAATCTGTGCTGTGGTTTTATTATGATTTCAAAGTCATAACTGAATAGCAGAACACAAATATTTTAAAATCCTATTATTAAAAAGCAGAAAATAGAAGCAAAACATCACTATGTGATGTGTTCATCCCAGTCCAGGCTACTTTAGAAGTGCACTCTAAATAATTTCTAAAATCCATTAGGAAGCAATCTGTGCGGTTGTATGAAGACAGTGTGGATTGTGTAAATGTATAAAATCAGAAAGAATGAGACAAAAAAGGGATAAAGTATGATAAAGCATACTTCATTTTTAAAAAAAGTTACATACCATACTAAACCAAACTTTTAGTTTGATGCAGTGTATAAATACAGTGTACATGGACATCCATCTGAGAAAGGTAGTGAAAAATGACAATGTATTGTAATTTAGTTCATTTGGATTTTTTGGGATACCTTCATCGAAATGGAGTGGGAAGGGGAAATACAAAAAATATTAATAAGCATTATGTAGCACAGTATATATCCCCCGTCAACCGTCTGGTTGGTGAATTCAATATTGAAGAAACTCTGTAGTCTTGAGGTACCATAAGAGATAATCTTTATTGAATACACATCCTGGCACACAAATCAACTCTAGGTTTCCTGTGCGAAAATCTGGTTAGTTAACAATGGCTTTTCATAACCCCACCCACCAAGTGTTCACATTGCCGAATCACATCCCTTCAGTTATAGGAACGGTCCATTTCTCTGTGAGACACCTGCTTTTGATGACCTTGGATCTCACAGTCCGTGGACAGCTTCTTGAAACTCCCGTTTCTTTCCCAGGCTCTCCCTCCTCACCGTTTCTATAGGAAGTTGAGTAGCGACAGAGGTCAATAAGCATCTTAGCAATTCAACCTTGACACCCCCAACCTTCTTTCTTTCTCTTTTTTACTCTTCTGAGTGAGGCTGTTGTTGAGAATGGATTTGGATGGTCATAAATGGAATTTTGAGACAGGAGTTAGAAATGTTAGTCAATAGGATTTGTCCTGTTTATTGTAAATTTTTCATCATAAAAAGACTGATAAAACAAAGCCTAAATCTCTGTGATTTTAGTTGTGGTTTTCCTATGTTGGATTTTTATGTTGTTGTTGGTATGATTTGATTAAGTGCCAATTTTCACAATATCCTCTATTCTGTTGTGGCACTATCTTTAACCTTGGATATGATACCACTTTCCCTTTCAAGAGTGGAATGTAATCTTGGCAACTTCCTGCACTCACAGCTCCTACTTGATAAGCAGATGGCAGTGTGGCCAAGGCCTTTGCAGAACTTTATCTTGGTGCCAGTTGTGGCCCTTCTTAGACTGGGGGGCTCTTCAGACAGTCATTCATGCCTTGGTGATCTTGCAACTTGATCATTGCAATGTGTTCCACGTGGGGTTGTCCTTGAAGACTCATGGAAAGTTCAACTGGTTCAGACTATGGCAAGTGAACAGTGAACATAATACAGCTTATGCAATACCTCTCTTCTGAGAGCTGCACTGATTGCCAGTTTGCTTCCAACTGTGATTCAAGGTGCTAGTCACTACCTATAAAGCCCCACATGGCATAGGATTCAGGTGCTTGTCGGACTACCTGTTTCCCTTAGTACCTGCCCACCACTTTGATCTGACAGGGTTGGCATGCTGTGGGTTCCTTCAATTAAACAATATTTTCTACCAGGAGCCCAGAAGCACACACCTTCTTTGTTGTAGGAGTGGAATGAGGTCCACCCAAGATCTGGGTAGCCTACATCCTTACGGCATTTTGGAAGACTTAGTTGTTTGCCCAGGCGTTTGGCTAGGATGGGTGTAGTCTCCTTCCTAGGAGCAGGTGTGTTTGTTGCTGCCTGGTTTTGCCATTCTTTGCTGGTTTTTTTTAATAGTTATAACAAATATACAGCTATATTGTTCTGTAATTTTTATAGCTTTTTGTGAACTGCCCTAAGATGTTGGGCATTGAGTGGTATACACACTGAATTACTATGCATGGTCACTCAATCAGCCAGATGTTTACACTGGATTTGGCATTTTTATAAACCAACTGAGTCCTTCCCAAGGACCTCAGATAGAATATGTTGCTGTTTCATGGTGTTAAAGGTATTGTCACAGAGGATGTAAGCTGTTCTGCATAAAGCTGCCTTTAACAATTGACTTATGGTGATTTTGCCAGTGCCAATGATATTCAAGTGGTGCTCCAGCTGTTTTGGGATTGCATCCAAAGCACCTATTGCTATTGGTATTACTTTTGTTTTATTTTGCCACAGTCATTCTATTTCTGTTATATTTTGTTATCGTTTCCAGTTCTTTCTCTTCTGTTCTAATGTCTCCAGGTGTTGCCATGTCCTCTATTCAGACTTTTTTGTCTGTCTTATCCCCATTCCATGTTTTATGTAAGTTATGTTTGCATTCATCGCTGTATTGGAAGCTTAATTAAAAGATAATCTGAGCAACAATGTACAAATAATCAGCGTGAAAGGAACATACAAGTAATCATTTCTAATCAGTCCATCCAATCTCTCTTACATTGTTGCTCTGTGTCATAACTCAGTTTTTAGATTTACTATTAGGAGCATATGATCTATTATCTGATAATGGAGCTAAGCTGGTCTAAACAAAAAACATGGATTTATTCACAAGGCAACCCACAGCTATATCTACACAAATTCACCATGGTTATCAGCCCAATTGCAGCCAATTAGCTCAATTTTCTGAATTTGCCTGAAACAAAATTATAGTATAAGCACAAGAATTAGATTTGAAATCAATACATTATACTAACATCCAGTTAATTTATGATTCAATATAGCATGTAAGTACAGCTTGAAAGTTTTAATAGTTAACCCATTCAGTTAACAAAAATATCAAGACATAATATGGTTTATTTGCTTAATTTTTTTATGAATCCAATTTTTGTAATTTGTAAATCATAGTTTATGATTTAACATTTTGTGTGAATCCCACCAGTTCCAATATACTATATTCAATAAACACTTATTTGTTATATCTTAGTTTTATGATAAATTGAAATTCAGATTTTTAACAGAAGAATAAGGGAGATTAATAATAATAAGGTTATGTAAATAAAAGATATATGGGATATAAATGTGAAAAACATTTCAACGTTCTCAAGTCAGCATTGAGAATTAACATACTTCAGATGTGGACAAGGAGTCCTCAATAACATATACAGTACTGTGAAAACTTATAAAACTATTGGAACATGATTATTGGGTTTACAAGATCTATGATTCAGTGCTTTTCTAGATGAACAGAGAAAAAACATGTAGGAATCCTTTCTTATCAATCACTGCTTCAATCAGACAATAAGTAACGCTTCAAGTTTCTCCCTTAGCAGCTGTAGCCTTAGTATGTGGTGATACTTTCCTATAGATTTTTTTTTATAAAGATATATACAAATGTCATTGCTGGAGAAAATTACACAAAAAGAAAAACAATTTAATAAAAAGAAAAGTGAGAATAGAAGATCAATTTTGACAGAAAGGGTTGTCATCAGATTTATTCTTTTTGTCAGTTGCTTGTTCTATCAGCTATATCTTTTTTTTAAAAAAAAAAGATTAAATAAACAGCATCTGCTAGATCTTATCAGGGTTCAGAAGTTACAGTCAGTATTTTGATGGGAGATCTAGGGAATCTCAGGGGTCTAGATAAAATGTGAAGTCAAAAGATATCTTGAAAGAATGGCAAACCACTTCCATGCTGTTGTTGAGAAAACTGTATAAATTTATTCATGTTGATACAAGGCATCATGCTTGACCTAGGACTTGGCTTCTAACTGACAAGAAAATAATCTAAACACTTGAATAGACTGATTGAAAAATAATTATTTTAAAACTGCACAGGCTATTGAGGAAAAGTGTAATTAGTTATTATTTAACAGTTTTGGAACTCAGCCAGATAAAATACAGTTGCAAGAAGTGGACTTCTTCAGAAAAACTTGAGCAGAGTTACTGCTATTATTGAGTAGGTCATTTCATATTACTACTATTTTACTACTACTATTTATTATTTATTACATTTATATGCTGCACATCTCATGGTTTGAAGAAACTTTGGGTGACTTACAGTGTAGTAGAACATAAAGATATAAAAACATTAATAAGTGCAAAAACAGATTAAAATGACAAATGATTGAGTACAGAGTTTGGAGTGGAGCAGTGGTGGTACCTTCTTTGTCACTGCACCACCCATCTCCATCTATAGCCTACAGCTTCTCCTTCAAGGTTCCATTCCAACCAGCATATCCGGATTTAAAGACTCTTCCTAAAAGCCAGAAGACGGGGTGGAGTTGATCTCCAGCAGCAAAATGTCTCAAGAATGCCTGCGATGGCAGATAATGCTCCCTTCCTGGATCTCACCAGCCAAAAATTTTTGGTTGATGAGATACCCTTATGCCAGCATAAATGGGATAGGCTGATCCCACTGGGGAAAAATGGATTACTCAAGTATCTTGGACCCATGCCATAAAGGGCTTTAAAGGTAATAACCAACATATTGAATTGCACCCAGAAGCAAATTGACAAGCACTGTGGCAACCACATAACAGTGGTGCAACATGTGCCACTCTTGGGGCATCCAGAATGTGCACTGCCACATTCTGCACCTGTTATAGCTTCTGAATACTCTTCAAGGGTAGCCCTATGTACAGTGCATTGCAATAATTCAAACAGGAGATGATCAGGGCATGAGTGACTGAGTGCAAGGCCTCAAAATTCAGAAAAGGATGCAGTTGGTGTACAATGCCAAGTTGTGCAAAGGCTCTCCTAGCCATTACTGCCACCTGCTCTTCGAGCATGTCTCATGAGTCTAGGACCCCCACACCCAGGTTGCACATCAGGTCTATCTGGAGTAGTGCAACACCATCCAGAACTAAAGATGATAAACCTCCAGATCGTGAGGCTCCACATAGCCACAGCCACCTTGTCTTATCAGGGTTCAATTGACACCTCTTGTCCCCTATCCAGGCTCCTACAGCCTCCAATCAAAGTGAAAGGGCAACCACAGCATAACTTGGATCACCAGGGATGCAGATGTAAAGGTATCATTGGTGCTATTTCATCCCATGGTGTTGGATGATCTCACTAAACAACGTCATCTAGATGTTAAAAAAGGAGTTGAGAGAACACTGTGCTCTGTGGTATCCTACAAAAGAGCAGCCGTGGGCTAGACTTCTCATCCCTATCAACCTATTGGAATCAGTTGTGGAAAAATGAATCAAAGCAGTGCAATACTGCACCACTAAGTCCCAAATCCCACAGTTGGTCCAGAAGGATACCATGGTCAATGGTATCGAAAGCCAAGATCAAGGAGGGTAAGGATGAATACACTACCCCATCCCCACTCTTGCCATAGATTATTGACAAGGGTGACCAATATCATTTCTGTCCCATAACCAGGCCTGAAACTTGACTTGAAGGCATATAGTTAATCTGATTCATTCAGAACCCTCTGGAGCTATAATACAATTACTTTTTCCACCACCTTCCCTAAAAAGGGGAAGGTAAGAGATTGGATGAATGTTGTATACTAGGAATGGGTCTAATGCTGACTTCTTAAGGAGGGGCTGGATTATGGTCTCCTTAAAGGGTGTCAGGAACACCTCCTCCTGCAATGATATATTTAATCCCCCACCCAGAAGTCCAACATTATTGGAAACTTTCACTAACCAGAGAGACAGGATCTATTAAGCAAGTAGTAGTGCTGACAGCCCCATGGACCTTGCTGCCAATTAATAGATAAATGTGTTCCCTGAGCATCTCTAATAGACTTGCTTGATACACGGACTCCAGCCAAAAGCGAATCTGAGTGATTTTATCCATCAGGTATTGTAGAAACTCTTCCACACAGCCCTGAAGATAATCATCTGAGCCCTCCTTTATGTAGCCTAGATATCCCTAAGACAGCATGATACCAACCATTTAAGTCAATAATGATAATCAAAATTTCAATACTTTAAATTGAGACAAGAAATTAATTGGCAATCAATGCATCTGGTGTAACTTAGGGCTATAATATATATTACCTATCCATGTGCATCTAAAGGGGAGCAAGGAAGGTAAGTGACATCAAATGAAGTAAACTGTATATTTTGTGTCAATCATATGTTCTGCACTAATTACATAATTTGTGTTATTTATATGATGCATATGGCAACTCTGTGGCATGCACAATGTGACACTGTAATACTGCATCTGTGTACTACTGAACTCCTACCAGACTCCTAATGACCACATAATGACCACATCTATGGTACTACCAGACTGCTATTGACCACATTCTAAATCAAATGCAATCTCCCAACTTTGAAAAAGCAATTTAATTTATATTATATATATATTATTTCATGCAGTATTTACTGTACAGCTGGAATGGAAGTGGAAGCTACAGAAAAAATGTAGTTTGCCTATAACCATTAATTTAAATTTGAGTGAATGGAAAGTGGCTTTCTTAATCCAAATGATATCTGCAGAAAAGTATTTTCAACACTCCTGAATGGATCATGTGATTTGAAGGAATGTTATTTGGATCCTTTGCAGCCACTTGTATAATTTCACAATAACACATGGGCTTGGAAATGGACCATTGGGACTGTTAAGAACCATATAAATGTAACATAATGCTTAGTGTCTTAAAAGTAAATCTACAATTTTCTTTAAAACCTCTCAATAACCAAACAATAATTATCGCAACACCAAAACTTAAAACAATTAACCGTTATTATTCAGAAGTATTAATAAGATGTTGCAAAATAATAATAGGTTTATATTTAGAATTATAGCCTACAAAAAAGTCTAAGTTAAAATTCATTGGTAGTATTCTTTTAAAGAATACTATAAAGTTTATATATTAAAACTAATAATCTCTATCCATAGCAATTTTAGTGTACATTGCACAGAAAAGAAAATGGTTGGTTTTAACATTTCGGATCTGCTGGTTTTAAGTTCTCAGCAAGTAGAATATTATTTGATTCTTCTCCAGCCTGAAACAATTTTGGCAACATAAAAAAGCAATCAAGAGTACATGGCTGAACCGAAACTCATAATGAGATTTATATTCGCTACTGCTCCTGAACAGCGAGATTTCTAGTGGAAAGCAAAATTTTTAAAAAAGGACACATCTCAGTTTTTATTGGCAATGAAAATTTAGTTTTCCCAATTAATGTAATCTATCAAATTCTCACTGAATTTTTGATGAGCAAGACTGTTAAAGTATAGCAACACTATTATGTCATCACTGATGTTTTTCATTGGCTAACTAAGCTCAACAGTGTCTCTTAGCAACATGCTGGAACAGCAAACAGTACAATTAACTCTTTCATACTTATTATAAGCTCCAAGTTTATTTTTGAATTACAAATATATTTTTCCTCTTCTCAGTCATGGCAATGACCAAAGAAAACACTTCAAAACAGCACATTGAGTATTAAGATGATTATTAGAGAACAACTAATTATATTAGATTACTAGTACAACTAATTCAAAATCCACAGCTGGCAATTCCAAATTAATTTGAAAAGGTGGGACAAGCTGTGACCTGTTATTTTAAATAATTTTCCCATGGACCAACTAGTCTAAGATTGCCTTTTAATACAATTGTTAACATCTTTCTGAAGCAAATAGATTTTTATGAAAAGTTTTAAATTTTAGTGCATTACAGCTGTCTTACACAGTTCACAAAAGCTATGCTTTTTAATAAAATGTATTAGCCTGAAAAGATGCTACCAGGCTTCTCCTGATTTTTGACTACCATAAATCTAACTCTCATCCTGCAATAGAACTATCTCATTTGTAGTTAATAAAAATTAAAAAGTTCTATTAAACCCCCAGAATATTAGGGGCTTGAGGGAGAAATATAAAGAGGAACAAAATATCACATACATACATACATACATACATATGTATTCATCACACATGCTCTTATCCATTTTGGATTTACATATCCTAAATGCAATATTCACTAACATTTAAGTGATATGGTTTTAGTATGACTTGGACAGTGTACTATATACTAAAAATATGCAAGCTAAGACTCCAATTCTGCAAATGGTCCCTGAAATCTCTTATAACAGTATACAGATTTCTTCTCAAAATCTTCACATTTTCAATTTGATGGAAGTAAAATAAACATATGGGCAACAGTAATATCAATAGCACTTAACACGTTAACTAAGCTTAATGTTTAATTAAATCAACTTCCATTTTGCCTTTGCCCCACTTAGTCCTAGCTTGGCTACTTTCTGGAGCATGGGTGTATCGTATCTTTTAAATGCTATAAATTGTCTTCAGGCTTCCCCAACATCCTCATTTGCTCATTCCTGCTTTATGTATTTATAGTTTGTAAGTTGTTGATTTAGACAAGCACTTCATATTTTAAACAAATTTTAAATTTTCCAGTATGATTTTGTTTCTCTAAAAATTCTATGGGAGATTATGTCAATTGAATGTGAATAAGATAGATTCTAAATGGCTCGATGCTTAATATCTCAATGGATTTTTGGAAAACAAGTAAAGATGCAGTCTTATACTCAGTCTTTTGAAAAAAAAATGAGTTGAACTCAATATAACCATTTTTTATAAGAATCATACTCTTAGCAGATAAAATAAACAGAATATGAAAAGATATCCAGATATACAGTAGTGAAAATAAATGAGAATGAGCTCTCTGATCTGAGAAACGTCTACTTGTTACTTGTACTTAATTTAACTGGTTTCGTACTTCTTTCATATATTATGAGTCACTTAATCTTAGTTAAGATAGTGATTCAGTTTCAGTGCCTTGTTATGAGGACACTGAAAACAAAGAAAGCATCCTGTAGTCTAGCAGGGTTCATTGCATAATCAAAAAGGGTGAAAATATAAAGGAAAAAATCAATTCATATTAGCAAATCCTACTTGAACCATGTTCATTTAATATCAATGATCATAGTGATGGAAGGTTGTATGTCAATGTTGCTGAAACGTTTCAAGTGTTGGAAAAATAGGATTCTTTTAATGGAATCTCAGTCTAACATCTTTCAATACATAGCAAATATTTACCAACTATGGTATTAACGACAAACTTCCTTTTGCAATAGGAAGTTGTTTTAAAACTTTAACTGCCTTGGGGAAGTATATAGCTATTTGCTCGGAATGCAAGAGTCGATTCTTTAGAATATAACAAATCTCCGTCTCGAAAAATAAATTGCTACACTAGCCAAAACAAAAAATGCTGTATTTAATGCAAAAGAAAGGGTGGAATTACCCGCACAAGGATCAAACAAAGATAAAGGGCCGAATACTTCAGCCGCGATAGATTACTGGTGAGCTTCCCCTTCGCGCAATCCTGAGGAACCAGGCAGAGTATTCCTGAACCTACCCCAGGCCACGCTTGAGAAAAGATGGAAAGCGATGCTGTTCCCAAACTAATGGCGGGAATTTCGCTTTAGGCCCCAGGGCACTAATTCTCCTCCACCCTGAGCGAGTAGAGAAGAGGAGAACAGAGCTTTCCGAAGCTCTGCCCAGCCCAATTTGGGGGTGGGACTCAGGCGGGGCTCCACTCCTCCGTCTCGCTGAGCCAGCGGGGAATAGTTTCGGAGTGGGCTCGAGGGCCGCGGCCGCCTGAGCCGAGGCAGACCGCGGAGGGGCTTCGAAGAGACAAAGCCCAGAGCTGCGAGAGCGGCGGGGCTTTGCGGGAATCGCAGGCCAGGAAGCGCACGGCCATTTGGGAAGCTTCGCGATCCGGACCGCCTCTTGCAACAGGTTCCTAGGGAAAGACGGCAGGCCGCTCCGCCTCCCCAGGCCCCAGTCATTGGTCCCGGTCCCGGTCCCGGAACCTGCACCACCCGCCTCAATGCGTTTCGGAGCTAAGATGATGCCGGTAAGTGTACGTTTACGTGAACGTGTGTGTGTGGTGGTGGGGGGGGGGAAGGTGGAAGAAGTCACCCTTTTCCTGATCCAAAGTGGAGGGTTAGGTCGGCTTCCAAGTCGCCGTCGTTTCGGCTGGAGGTGGAACGCGGATCGGACTTACGGCTGCCGCTCTTCTTCCTTTCCTTCAGCAACTTCATACAGTGGAAATATTGGGGGCAAAAGTTCGAAAACGAGAGGTTAGTATGGGAACGCGCATTAGGGACGCCGGATTGTTTCTGAGTGCCTTACGGGCAGCAGTTGCCGCTTAGGGAGAGGGTCGATTGTCCTCAGATGATTTAAGATGGGGAGACTCAGGAGAACGAGAGACTCGGCAAATGGAGCTGCTGTTCCTGCTTCTCGCAACCTTGAGAAAATGGAGAGAAAGAGCTATTGTGGCTTCGAAGACTCTCAAGAACACTTTTGCTAATCTGCCGACTCCAAAGTATTCCGATTTCTACAAGTCTTGTTCCGAAGAGATAGCTTCCTGGCATTTAAAGAAAAAGATGTTTCTTGTAAGCAAGATTTATAATGACTGGTGTAGAGCTGTTGAGTCAGCAGCTGATGTAGCTGCAGAAAGAAGAGGCAAATGCAATTTTAGGTTACATTAGCAAAAGCGATGTTTTCCAAATCATGGGAAGTAATAGTTGTATTTTTCAGACCACATCTTATTTATTGTTCAGTTCTGGGCATATTTAAGGATGATTCAGACACACTTAGAACAAGTTCAAAGAAAAGCAATTTGGAGGATGAAAGGACTAGAAGCTATAGCTTGTTAAGAGAGATTAAGGGAATGGCGGAAGTTTAACTTTGAGAAAAGACAATTCAAGAGCTTTATATAGAAAGTATATAAACACTGATAAAAATAAGGCTGGCACACATTCTTTATCTTTCAGAGTAAGGGACATGAAATAAAACTACGGGAATAAATATTCAAACTTGATATTAAAAAACACCTTGTAACAGTAAAAATATTTAGCAGTAAGAGGTGGGCAGTTGTCATTTGGCTGGGTTCAGGTAAAACCGTCCTAGATAATCATTAATTATGTTTAAATTTGAAATCCTGTTACTAAACAGACAGTTGAACTAGTGACCTAATTTTTTTATCTGTATACTTCTAATATGTGCCTGCTATAATATGAACAATTACGTAATTTGTTTTCTAAAAGTTTTGCTGTGTTTCTTGGTTTTGTCTTTGTGTTGTTCAAATATAAGAGTAAAAAGAATCACCATGCTAATTTTAGGTTTACAAGAATAATGAACTGTTCATGGTTGTATTCATGTTATACACTGAACTACTAATGAATCATTTTCATCTTGTTTGTTTTTAGGGGTGTGTATGAAATGCATTTTAGAGGTTCTATTAAACGATTTTTGAATTGGCTACAGTTCAGCAGAAGTCAAACATGGAATGCTGTGGTACTTCTGAATTTATGGCAAACCATGAATGCTTTGTCCGGCAGCTCACCTGTCTCCCACCTTTCCTATGCATTTCCTCCTCTTCTTTAGCTCCTGCTTCTGCTGGTGTCCCAGCTGACACTTCCCCTTCCTTCCAGGGCTTGGTTCGCCATAATTATATCTAACTTGAGAATGGTATCCTGATTTTAAGCTGTGCTGTGAATCACTTCCTAGTGCTTTATAAACTATGATTTGAAGTTAACTTTTTTATAAATATGTTGTAGCAATGTTATTTATTCAGTAAAACAAATAATAGCTTAGTACAATATATGAACCTCACTGGAAAAGTCTGTAAATGGCTTGTCACCGTTTTCCTCAGGGAAAATTTTTGTTTTACCTTTTGACATAAAGTCCTCAAATTCCTTGGAGGCCTGTCCAAATTGTAACCAAGGTTAATCTTGCATGTCTTTTAACTGTAAACTCCAACAAAGCTGCTTTCCTGTCTTGTATTTTTTATACTCTGCCTCCTAAGGGCTAGAGTTTCTACATTTTTTTTAAAAGAAAAAAGTGGTGATTTCTTCAAATGCCAGTGTATAACGTGTCAAACTATCTATTGAGTGGAATAGGTATATTGTGTTGGGCTATTGCAGGGGTAGGCAACCTTGGCTTGTTTAAGACTCCCCGAATTCCTGAGTCAGCATGGCTCAGCTTGGAAACCTCTCTCTCTTTCCCCTCAGCATGGCTGGCGCAGGAATTCTGGGAGTTGAAATCCACGAGTCATAAAAGAGCCAAGGTTGCCTACCCCTGGAGTGCATCTGATTTCTCTCAGCAATGCTATTGAAAACTTTGCATTAATGAAATAACCGAATTAGGTAACTTTCAGTATTCAGTAGGTTTTGTGAAACAGAATTTCAAACTGCATTAATAGATCAATATTGTAATTGGAAACAGATTTTAAGTGATCTTGGTTATTATTTATTTATATTTCATATTTCTAAACAACTTCATTGAATATTTACAGTAACTATTGAAAGGAGATAAATGCTTCCTTTGATGATAGTGGTGATATAATTAATGCTTTAGTAGATATCATCCAGAAGCATATATATTATTGAAGTATATAATAATAGAGTAATATTGGAAAAATGAATAAACATAATAGTATGTTTGTTTTAAAAGAGTACAGTATCATAATTAAAGGAAGCAAGTGGTCCTGTTGCCTTTAAAGGCCTTTCTTATTAAGTAACATTTTGTTTTTTAGGGAAATTTCTTCAAATAATTTTACATTAGTTCATATTAACATATATTTGTATATGCAATTATAATATTAAAATCTAGAATTTCTTCATTTTTAAATAATAAGTTGGATCCAGAGTTTGCCCTCAGGAATGGACCCCATTGTTTTTATTCTGATATCATTTACTGATAACAATCTAATGCAGACATGTCAAACTCGCGATGTCACATGACGTGCAATGTATCAGGATGGTTTTGCCATTGCCGGCAATAGGGTGAGCGCGGCTTTTGGATGATCCGTCTGGCATGTGGGCTGGCAGTTTGACCCCTCTGAACTAATGCCATATAAATTTGCTGTGAATGGTAGACATTGGTTACAATATTGTACAGCGTGTTTCAGATAATATTTTTGTTTTTACTTTATTATCAGATTTCACCTTGTGCCTTGTAAGCCTTACTCCCTTGTAAGGGAGTACAAGAAAGTATCTCCTTTAATAATCTGTATTGATATTATAATGTTTTGTCCATATCTTTGTGAGGTGGTCTCCCATGGAGAATGAGACACGCACACAGGTATCTCGGGATGGGAGCCCAGAGCTGACTCTTGCACCCTATTTTATTGTTACTAAGGTTTTTTTACATCATACAGCGTAAGCAAAAGACGTATATAGGGGTGGTTACAATATATCAAATAACAGACACTCTCCAGATGCAAGGCTACTGCAGGTGTTCTTATCAGAGTCTGTCCAAATGTTTGATGAATACATCCTGTGTCTAGAGCGGTCCGTTTGTTATCTCTGGGGCCCTTGTGGGAGATGTCCATGGGCATTTGTGCAATTAATCCCACATCTCCTCCTTTTGTTTTTTCAATGTTACTCACTTCCAGTTCCAGAAGGGATCTTGATTCACTGATTAAGGCGTCCTTCCTAGTGGAGGGCGTAACATTTTTGCACATTTGCAGGAGGGAGGGAATACATTGAATGCAACAACATAGCAATACAAATAATATCAAAATGGTTACTATAATAGAAATCAAAGATCGTAGCCAGGATCCATCTGGTAGCCAGGACCAAAGGGCACCCCAGATATCCACGGTGCCTGATCCATCACTGCGTAAGGGATTATTTTGGAGCAAAGATTCCATTTTCCTGGCTGTAGCAGAAATATTAGGTTGAAAATCATGTATATACATACAACAATGAGAATGAATTAAGGCACATACACCGCCTTTTGCTGCTAAAATAATATCTAAAGCATACCGATTTTGCAAAACTACTTCCCTTATTTCCCCCATTTCTTGATTAATCATTTTAATGCTGTTGATTGTTTCATTAAACATATGAACAGTCCAATTGTTAAGTAAATGAAGGTCCCTATAGTTCATGGCAACTCCTAGATTGGGTAGAATCCCTCTGCTGATTTGAGTCTCTAAACTACCACCCAATGTTAGGGGTGGATCTGAGGAGCCAGTATCACGTTTGTTCCGCAGGCGTCCATCAGGGAGATGAGGCAAGGCATATACAGCAGGAGTCAAAAGGCCCAGTGTACAGGTGCCTTTCCAATCCTTAGGCACCTGGCGATAGGCTCTACGGCCACATAGTAGCCACATATCGGGTAACTCATAATAACCCTGGTGAGACTCATTAGCAAATGTTATTATGGATTCCATGTCAAGGCAAGCCATGTAGGTACTGATGTTTGTCCATTGATTGCTTTGATAAGTGTCATTTATCTTAGTAAGGTTGCTTTTGATGGATATGCATTTCTTTGCTGAATTCCATATAATAACTTGTTGACAATTACTATAAGTTCCCAAATAAGTAGCAGTACGGAATAATCCTGTGCTATAAAAACAAAATCTGGCAGGTTCCATTATACGAGCGCCCACAGCATATGTCATATTCAATGTCTCTGTAGTTATGCTCCACAGCTGCTTCCATCCTGTTTCATTGAACGGAATGGCATGGAAAATAAGACCACCACGACTGTCACCAGGAATTTGCATGCAGATCCAACAGTTCGTGACGTTAAGTGTAAGAGCAGTGCGCCTGGCATCCCGTACAAAAGCATTAAAAGCCCACAGTCCCTGATCCTCATATGCCTGGCTGAGGTGGTGTACGTTGAGCCATATAAGGACGAACACAACGAGCTGGAGTCCAAATGATCTCGCCATGGTCATCTATTGCAGCATAGCCTCGACCCCAAGTAATGAGGGAGGCAGGCCCTTTCCAGGTGGGATCAGGCAAACGTCGATAGTATACCTGGGGGCGTGAAGAATCTGTGGGAGAAGCAGAAAAATGCCTGCTTGCGGCAGTTGAGCCCGGGGTGCCAGAAACATTCAAAAAGTTTAAGGTAAAAAGTACAAGATTAAGAGTGTTTTGTATCCCAGGCAAGCCGGGGGTATTTTCCCCTTTCTTTTTTACATGCATGTCTAGAGCCCTTTTTACGGTCTGATTGGCTCGTTCCACGATCGCTTGACCAGTGGAGTTATATGGAATGCCAAATTTATGAACAATAGACCAGCGAGAGCAAAACTGCGCAAAGGAGGTGCTGGTATAAGCAGGAGAGTTATCAGTCTTAATTTCTTTTGGATTGCCCAGGGTAGAAAAAGTACGAATACAATGATTAATAATGTGTTTAGCAGACTCACCCCTTTGGGGGGTGGCCATAATAAAACCTGAATAGGTGTCAATGGAAACATGCAAATATTTCCAAGGGGCAAATGGCAAATATTGCGTAACATCCATTTGCCAAAGTTGACAGCTCTGCGTCCCTCTTGGGTTGACCCCTTGAGGAACAGAGCGTGCTTGGAGGCTGCAGGTGGGACATTGCTGTATGATAGCCGCAGCCTCCGTAGCTGTTAAAGAAAATTGTTTCATTAAAGCCTTCTTATTTTGATGAAAATATGAATGGCTGTCCCATGGAGTTAAAACAAGGACAGAAACATCCTGGTGGGTGGAGGCGGCCAAAGCGGCAGCATCCGCCTTGGCATTGCCTTCGGAGATAATACCAGGGAAAGGTTGGTGACTTCTAATATGAGCAGGAAAAAAACAAGTAGAGCGGGAATGAAGAAGGGATTGAAGTGTGAGAAATAGACTGAGGAGAGAGTCATCCAATGAGGGTGACACATATGAATCAGATAAAGAGGTGAGAACTTTATATACATAAAGACTATCTAAAATAAGATTAAAAGGTTCAGAAGAAAAAGTTTGTAAGGCCAGAATTGTAGCGGCAAGTTCCAGCAAGCTGAGCAGAAGTTTGAGGAGGAGTAATTTTTGTGTGCCATTGTTCACCCTCCTTCCATACACATGAACCATAAGTCTTGCTGCCATCAACATACAGGGTGACAGCGTTAGGAATGGGAGAGGAAGAAATGGGAGAATGCAGAGAAATTGAAACATTATTAAGGAGTTGGAAGCGAGGGTCAGAGGGAATATGACAGGAAACAGATCCTGCCCAGTCAGCAAGAGAAAGTTGCAATACATCTGAAGAGTACAATTGAAGCAAGTGCCTTGGGGTTGATTCCCCTTTTGGATTGCAGCTGCAAGAGTGTCCATTTGAAAAGCATTGGTTCCCACAATGTGACAGGCTTTAAGAAAGTCTGCCAGAGTGGCCGTGGGACTAGAAACAATTGGTTTAAGAATGGACTGGCAGTCTGTATTTGCATATTCATAAGCCAATTTTATGAGGATTTCATTTGCTGCATCTCTGTTTGAAATTTGACGCTCAATGGCAACTTGCAAGCGATTCACAAAGTCTGCATAGGATTCAGTTGCAGTTTGGCGAATGGCAGAAAAAGATTGAATCGGGGTGCCAGACTCATCAACACGAGCCATGGCAGAAAGAACACAAGCATTAATAATAGGAAATGCAAAGGGAGTAAAAGTTTGAGCTTGAGCATTAAGGGTAGCAAAATTGCCTTCTCCAAAGAGTTGTTCTGCTGTCCATTGTGAACCTCTTTTGTGCCTCTCTTTTATATTCAGATTCAAAGACTACGTATTGTGTTCCGTTAAGAAGCATGCGGAACAGATCTTTCCAATCTTGAGGCAACATTCGATATGCACTAGCAATTGAATGTATCAGTCCTCTAGTATAGGGACTGGTTATGCCATAATCTTTTGTAGCCTTTTTCAATCCTCTGATCATAGCCAGGGGAAGTGCCTCCCAATCAACTACTAAGCCTGTTGCAGTCTGTTGGTAAGTAACAGGGAACAACTCTGTCTCAGATAGTTCAGAAACGCTTAAATCACCATTGTTTAAAGCCTTTTGAAAAGCACCACGGATGATTCCGGGCCGGGAGAGAGGCGGCACCGTGGCAGGAACAGGAGAGGCTGTAGAATTTGCAGTGGCAGAGGGAGGGTTAAAACCTGCTCCAGGGGGCAAGGGAGTGGCTAACATAACAGACGGATTTTTATACGGTGGAGGATCTAATAAAGGCTGATGAGGCGAGTCAGCATAGGTTTGAATCAGAGTATAGGCAATTTCTCCAGCAGGATGGCTGTAGAGTCCAATGGATGGGTTCTATGACAGCCTTCCTGCCTGGCAGACTGGGTAAAAACATTGGCCACACCCTTCTTTTGGGCGTGACCCCAGTTTTGACTCAGTCTCGAAGCCTGGTAGAAGTGCGAGAATCAGCTCTTAGAAAAAGAAAGAATTTCACCCCAAAAAAAGGCAAAATCTCCTCTTCCAGATTATAAATTGGCAAGCAAGGATCACTGGCAGCTGACTCGGAGCCATTACCGGATCGTCGGAGTGGTGAGAGTATCTTCAGGGCGGCTAGCCAGGGGGGCTCGGGTCGGTCACCGGATCGATCGCCGATCTCCGAACAGCTGATTGGCGCGGGGATCTTCATTCCGTTCAGCCGAGAGAGCCGAGGCGCCGCTCGGCGCTAAACAGCTGAGCGGCGCGGGAAATTACAGCCCCATCGGCCAACAGAGCCGCGGCGCCGCTCGGCATCAAACAGCTGAGCGGCGCAAGAATCCACGTTCTGACCGGCCGGCAGAGCTGCGGCGCCGTTCCTCCCCTCAGCGGAGAGGCGCAGCCCCTTTAAGGCCCGAAAGGGCAGCTTAACCGGCGATTCCCTTCTTGCTGGGAGGATAGCAAGGAGTCAGAGCGGCAGTTAGGATCCGCCATTTTTGAGCCTCCTGGTCTTCCACCGGCTACTATTGGGAGGCGTGGCTTCCTCCCATTCGCCATTTTAAACGAGCGGATTAACCCGCCGTTTTCCCTTGTGGGTGGGCCTACCATCCGGAGCTGTTTCCTTTGCTGATAAGGGGAAAGATCCTTCGTGCAAATTGCCTGACGGAGGTTACCTACAATATATTGTAGCAAGAGGAAGGAAGAGGGGAAAAAAAGACGAACTGCCATCATTTCTGATCGTGGTCTGTTGCCACAGCCACAGATTGGGGAGAAATATTTGACTCTATCAGGTCTGGACCTAAGTGAGGAAGTGAAGAGGAATAATTTTCATCTAGCTGTTCCTATTGTGACCTTTAGTCACTGCCTTGCAGGACCTTCTTGTCCAAAGGATCCTGTCTGTCCGGCCATTGTTTGTCTATGCAGAGGAGGACTTTCAGTCCCAATTATCTGCGACTGATCTGCGTACCTTAAATCCCCACTCCAGGTATTGCCTACTCGGGGTACCTGGCACAATGGCAGACAATGTCTCATATTCAGCCATGCAGGTCCCTCAATTGTCCCCTCCACAACAACAACAAAAGCGCAGATCCTCTGAGCCAGAGGTGGGGAGGAAGAAGAAGGCTAAAATAAAGCATCTTACCCAAAAGGGACAATCTAAAACGGCTGAGCGAGAGGCCTTGAGGAGACATTTGGCTCTAGAACGACAATTTACCAGGGCACAGAGGTCCAGTTCCAATGGGACAAGCATGGTTTCCCCTGTCCCATTGGTGGCACCCATTCCAGAACCTACTGCCCAGGAAGTCCTCAAAACTTGGTCTCCTCCTGGGGAAACTGAACAGTTGGATTCCTCCAATCCCTCCTCACCAGCATCTTCACCTGACCATACTCCCACTGCTGCCACGTCCAGTGACAGAGCGCAGGAGGACATATGGTCGGCACAATTTCAGGCATTCATGCAGGATGCCTTTTCCCAGTTCATGGCTTCTAGGGGACAAGTGGCCTTTCACACATCCCATAAGGGACGAATTAGGCCGCCCCCTACTAACATTTCTGAGACTTCCTCTCAAATAGGAGAGGGTGACTCATTAGACCTTGACATGTCAGACATGCCCCTTTCGGAGGATGAGGGCACCGCACCTGAGCAGACGACGAGCTCTGGCCTCTTTGATCCAGTACTCCTCAAATCACTTCTGATAAAGGCAGTCTCTACGGTCAGCTTGACATCAGTACAGGAAGAGAAGCCCTCTACAAGCAAGGAGGCCAATCCTCTATTTGCCAAAAAAGTCCCACAGGACAAGTACATTCCCTGTCCGGAGGTCTTCCTGACCACGGTAGAGGAACAATGGTCTTCCCTTGCAAGCCCACCGGCACCCAATAGCGTGGAAAGAAAGCTGTTCAATGTCTCTCCCTCCTTCTCGGATATGTTAGAGGTTCCTACGGTAGATAACCCCTTGATCTCATTATTTTCTACCTCCGCGATTCCAGGAGACATGGCGGAGGCCTTGAAGCCTGAAGAAAAGAAATTTGAACACTCCCTCCGTCGTTCCCACATGGCTGCAGCCTGGGCGGCCAAAGCAGCTACTTCATCATCATTCTTCGCGAGAGCCTGTATCATGTGGTTGAGGGAACTCCAGATCAGGTCAGAATACACCAAACCTTGGCCAAGATCCTCGCGGCCTCTCAATTCATGGCTGACGCTTCGCTGTACGCAACAAAGAATGCGGCAAGATCCATCACAGCCACAGTGGCCTCGCGTAGACTACTGTGGCTCAAAAATTGGAAGACAGAACTGAGGTCCAAGTGGCGGCTCTCGACGTCCAAATACAGTGGAGCATTATTATTTGGATCCATACTGGACCCACATGTCAGTGAAGGTAGAGATAAGAGAAAGATCCTAGTACACCCATCAAAGAAGTTAGATAGGAGAGGCAATCAAGAGTTCCGGAGGCAGGGCTTCCGTCCAGGAAGCCCCTGGGACTGGAGACAGCCCTTTCGGTCAGGGCAATCCTGGGACTGGCCCAGAGGCTCACGATCCTTCTACCCGAGACAGGATCGGCCCCAGGATCGCCAAAACACGGGAGCCAGAGGCCAGTTCCAGTCCAGACGTCCATTTAGGGGATCGGGAGGCAGATCCTTTAAGCGCACCAAGTGACGCCAGACAGGACACACCCATAGGCGGTCGGTTAAGGAATTTCATCGGTCTGGGAGCAGACCACTATCGACGCCTGGGTCTTGGAGACGATCAGACATGGCCTGACCTTAGACTTTTGTTCTCCCCCACCAAACCGGTTCATCAGATGTCCCATCTCCAGAAAGGTACACAAGGCAAGGTTGGTAACTTCGGCCATAGCTCACCTGTCAATCCAGGCCATAGAGAGGGTACCAAAGGGAGAAGAAGGAAGAGGATTCTATTCCATCCTCTTTGTGATCCCGAAGACATCCGGAGGGTGGAGAGCAATATTGGACCTGAAGGGCCTGAATTATTATGTAAACTACAGGAGGTTCAAGATGCAGTCCTTGAAATCCATCCTGGCCAGCGTCAGGAAGGGCGACCTCCTGTCCTCAATAGATCTCACGGAGGCGTACCTGCATATCCCCATTCACCCCAGTTACCGGAAATTCCTCAGATTTACGTACGCGGGCCGGCATTACCAATACAGGGCCCTACCCTTCGGGCTATCCTCAGCCCTAAGGGTATTTACCAAGATCCTAGCTGTAATAGCGGCCCATCTCAGGCTGATGCCGGTACGCGTACAGTTCTATCTGGACGACATCTTGATTCAGTCCAGCTCGCAGGAGCAAGCAAAGGCAGACCTCCAGACCACAATCCGAAACCTACAAGGGCATGGATTCTCGGTCAATATAGACAAGAGCCACCTCACCCCCTCAAGGAGACTCCAGCACCTAGGCGCAGTGATAGACTCATCGCAGTGCAGGGTATACCTTTCCCAGGAGCGGCAGACCAGCATTTCCAAGCTAGTTCACCAAATTCAGAGAATCAGGAGAGTGCCCTTGATACAGCTCTCGAAACTCCTGGGAAAGATGATATCTTGCATGGGCATTGTCCCATGGGCAAGGCTCCACTCGAGGGAGTTGCAGTGGTTCCTTCTACCCTACCAGAGGAGGAATCTCAGTACCTCCAACAGGAAGGTCTTGGTACCAGTACAGGTGATGAGATCACTGAAATGGTGGATATCTCCCATGATACTCAAGGGGAGTATATTCAGGGAGCCGAACAGGGTCACGCTCACGACAGACGCGGGCCTATTCGGATGGGGAACCCATCTGGGAACCCAGATAGCTCAGGGCCAGTGGGACCAGAAGGATCTTTCACACAGCATCAACTGGCTAGAGCTTCGGGCCATCCACCTGGCCCTACGTCATCTCTCCCACCTAGTAACAAGAAGACACGTCCTCGTATTAACGGACAATGTAGCAGCCAAGGCACATGTAAACAAGGAGGGGGGAACGCGATCAGCGGAACTAATGAAGGAGGCATTAGCTCTGGCTCGGTGGGCAGAAACCAACGTGAGTTCCATCAGAGCGGAACACATCTCAGGGGAGACAAATACCCAGGCAGACTCCCTGAGCAGAGCCAAGGTGGATCAGTTGGAATGGCATCTGGATCCGGCTCTGTTCGAGGAGATCTCCTGGAGGTTCGGACAATCGCATCTGGACCTATTTGCCAACCCCAAGAACACACAGCTCCCCAGGTTCTTCTCCAGATTCCCGTCTCCGGGGTCGGAGGGAACAGATGCTCTCAGGTGTCGGTGGCTGGCACAATTCCTGTACGCCTTTCCACCGCTGCCCTTAATACCGGCAACCACACGCAAGTTGATCCTGGAAGGCGCAGAGGTAATCTGCATTGCCCCACATTGGCCACGGCGCCCGTGGTTTGCCGACCTCGTGGACCTTTCGATATCACCCCCATGGAGGATCCCCCCGGACAGAGTAAGCCTCAGCCAGGGCAAGGTTTTGCACCCAGATCCCCAGTGGCTACAACTAGCCGTTTGGCATTTGAGCGGCAAAGTTTAGCCAAGCAATCCTACTCGGCAGGGGTGATATCGATCATGCAAGCATCACGACGATCGTCCACTAACAGGATTTACGATGCTACATGGAAAGGTTTCTGCAGGTGGTGCGTCCCTCTCCGCCTAGATCCAGCCGCAGTATCTATCCCCAATATCCTAGATTATCTCTTGGAGGGTCTTAATAAGGGCCTATCAGTCAACACTATTCGCAGACAGGTATCGGCCCTCTCAACTGTACTTTCCTGTGACAACTTAACCTCCCTAGCGCAGCATCCGGCGATCAGCGCCTTTTTAAAAGGGGCGGCCAACACAAAACCCCCTGTCATACACAGGTACCCGTCTTGGAACTTGCCCAAAGTTCTTCTAGCTTTGACATCAGCACCCTTTGAGCCTCTTGAATCATGTTCTCTTCATCACCTATCGCTGAAGGTAGCCTTCCTTGTGGCAATTACTTCAGCAAGGAGAATCTCAGAACTAGCGGCACTGTCAGTAAGGAAGGATCTTTGTACCTTCTTCAAGGACAAGGTCGTCCTTAGACCAGATCCGGTTTTCATTCCGAAGGTAAACAGCATCTTCCACAGATCTCAGGAACTGACTCTTCCTGATTTCTGCCCAAAACCCAAACATAGGCTAGAGCATAGATGGCACAAGCTGGACGTGCGTAGAGCGCTGTGTTTCTACGTGAAACGCACTTCGGCCTTCCGCAAGACGGAAGCATTATTTGTTTCCTTTCAACCATCAACTATGGGAAAGAAGGTGTCATCTTCTACCATAGGTAGGTGGATCAGAGCCTGCATAGCCCAAGCCTACGTCTCGCAGGAACTGCCAGTACCCACACATGTGACTGCCCATTCAACACGGAGCGCAGCCACATCTGCGGCGTGGCTGACACAAGCGTCGGTGGAAGAAATTTGCAAGGCCGCAACTTGGTCTTCGCCTTCTGTCTTCATTCGGCATTACCGTTTAGACTCCTTTGCCGCAGTAGATGCTGCCTTTGGTAGAAGAGTGCTACAGCAAGTCGTATCTGCTCAGGATTTAGTGGTCTAGACATTCCCTCCCAGGGGGACATGAGGGCTTTGGTATGTCCCATCCATTGGACTCTACAGCCATCCTGCTGGAGAAGGGGCGTTGTCTTACCTGAACGCCTTTTCTCAGCAGGATGATGTAGAGTCCAAGCCCACCCAGGTATTAGGTCTAGGCAGGTATAAGATAAAGAGCTACAGTATTAATTCCAACAAAGTTTCTCGCCTAAGTCAAAACTGGGGTCACGCCCAAAGGAAGGGTGTGGCCAAAGTTTTTACCCAGTCTGCCAGGCAGGAAGGCTGTCATAGAACCCATCCATTGGACTCTACATCATCCTGCTGAGAAAAGGCGTTCAGGTAAGACAACGCCCCTTTCCAAAGGCACAAAATCTCTGGGGGGGCTCTTGGAGACTGATGGAGAACGGTGCCAATTTTCCTCCATGTATCTACTTTTAAAGATCCAGACTCCGGATAGGATGAGCAGTTAGCTCATACATAAGCAAGCAATTTAACAGCCTCAGATTTAGAAAGGTGACGGGTTAATTTCTGTTCCTGATCAGTAAGATATTTTTTCCTGCCAAGTAGCCTCAGCTCTTCCACATGCTGCTTTTGAGCATGAGACATTCCACCCCCCATACTTACGAAGAGGAGTCAGTTGCCAGCAACTTCGTCGGGTGCACCAAGCCTATTCCAGGCGATAAGTAAAGGGTCGGCAGGGACGTATCCCTCAGTGGATCACGTTGGGGTCACCAGATGAGGTGGTCTCCCATGGAGAATGAGACACGCACACAGGTATCTCGGGATGGGAGCCCAGAGCTGACTCTTGCACCCTATTTTATTGTTACTAAGGTTTTTTTACATCACACAGCGTAAGCAAAAGACGTATATAGGGGTGGTTACAATATATCAAATAACAGACACTCTCCAGATGCAAGGCTACTTGCAGGTGTTCTTATCAGAGTCTGTCCAAATGTTTGATGAATGCATCCTGTGTCTAGAGCCGTCAGTTTGTTATCTCTGGGGCCCTTGTGGGAGATGTCCATGGGCATTTGTGCAATTAATCCCACATCTTTGTCTTTGGCATTCTATGTAAGTGAAATTTGTACAAGAATTTTGCAGCTGTTGTAATGTTCCCATTGCTATTCTCTTTCCTATTAAATGGTTTAGAGTGTTTATAATTATAAATATATTTTGAAAAAGTAAGAAATTGATCTGATCATGAAACCACCCACGCCCCCCAGTCTAGGTATCTAATTGGTGAGATTTGTTTTGTCGAGAGTATTCCACAATTTATTTTCCATGGGTTGTCTCTCGACCAATGTATGTTCTAATACTATTCTGTCATACTTTTTACACTTGTTAATGCTTTGCATACTGGTTAAATTAACACTTTTGCTGGTATTTTATTAGCTTTGGCATCTAATTGCATAATTGTTGTCAGATAGTAAAAAAATACATTTCAAGAAGGATACGTTTATAGCATTATTGTTATATCTTGAACTTTTCAGATTGTTATAGTAGAACATTGGTCTGCTAACTGGTAAAGAAAGTAAGAATATAATTCTTAACTAATTTAGTCTTAATTAAGATTAGAGGTAATATATTTGGACAAATTATATTTTAATTTTTAAAGAAATTTTATAATAGTCTTACATTTCCAGAGTATATTTTTGTAATTGGTTGGGGCAATTGCTATAAAACTGTTAATAAAAACGGGTTGCCAAACTATTAATTACTAGATAATCAATTTTGTAATTATTTATTTATATGCTATCCTCCAAGGGACTCTTATGCAGTGTGTGTATGTTTGTGTGTGTACTCTCTCTCTCTCTCTGTGTATGTGCATTTCTTCACAATGACCTTCGGCTATTGGAACAATTTTCTATTGGGACTATTTTTTTCACCAGATAATGGTTAGTCCAAGGTCACTTATTGCCTTTATAGCTTAGGAATTATTTGATCCTAAATCTCTCTGGATAAGTCAGACATTCTGTGACATTGTCTTCTAAATACAAAAGATGTTTTTCTGTGACAAACTTATGGAAATCTATACAATTTAAAAAATAGGAATTCTTACATGGAGGATCAAACAGGCAGTCAAATATTTAGTTAAATAGAAATATATAGAACTGACATTTAAAGTGCTTGTGTGGAAATATTTTCTGATTAATGATGTTAAGGAGGCATTTTCAAACTTAAGTGATTTTTAACTCCATTGAAACAAAAGCAAACAGAGAAAGGTTAAACAAGTATTGTCTAGTAGTAGAAACCAAACAAGTCCTACAATCCTGCTCCAACAAACATATGGTATATCGTATAGTAGGGCATAGTGTAATATAGCCTATGAAGATAATACTAGCAGATGGAATGATCAAAAATTCTCACTGTTTCGTATGTGCATTAATGTAGTATAATACCATTGATGGGCTAAAACACATTAAAAAATCTAGTCTCTCTACCTCTAAATATTTTTGTCTTGCCAGCAGAAATACAGTAGATTTTAACTTCTGATAACATACCAAAGTATGTAATTATAAAAGGAAAAATTATGTAAACAGACAATTCATTTCCAGATATGATGTGACTATTTCAGCAACTAAATTTTGTATGTTTATTCTTTAACGTCATAACTCTTGGATAAGTTTACACAAATATAACTTGGTGTTTTATAACTGAAATATAATCAAGTTGTGGGCTATGCGTGATGATGTTATGCTAGCAAGTCTCTCTCAAATCTCTAGATGGAATTTGGAGTTGTGTGAAGTTTTGCAAAGGGTAGCAGGGATCCATTTTGCTAGCAGATGCCATTCCACTTATGGATCAGATTATTGGAGGTAACTTCCAATATGCAGTGTAGAGTGTCTATAATTTAAATCAGGGGTAGCCAATGTAATGTCCTTCAGTTCTTTTTGATTGCCTAATCCATGATCTTTAGTTATCTTGGCTTAGGTTTATGAGAATTGGAACTAAAAACTTCTAGATTGCCCCAGGTTTTTGAAACCTGTGCTAGAAATATTAGAAGGTTTATTGTCAAGACATTTCAAGATTGCCAAAGCTAACATTTTTCTCAAATATTATGAAAAATTTCCATTATTCACTATTAATTATTCACTGGAGATTTTTTGGTAGTTCTCATTGTACTAATCATACTGATGATTGTTTAGTTTATTTAATATGTCAAGACTTCTTAGGTACTGCCACCATGTTAGACAATGGATGATGAATATCTTGAACATTAAATAGGACACTTGATTCTCTACAGAACTGGACTTTCTAATTCCCTTCTGCAATTTGTATCTCATGAAAAAGTGCCTGGAAATTTGGAGGACTCTCTTCAGTATTGCTAATATTTATGTTTTCAGTTGGAGGGTATAACTGCCAAAGCTGGATCAAGGTAACTTCTGTTAATCTTTTCCTTACTGTTGCTTTTATCCTTGTTTTGACAATATCTCTGTCCCATTGTAGGCTTTGGTACTGCAGTCTCATGTGCTCTCTGAAAATGGGACCCTCAGGAAAAAGCAGTATTGTATACATATTCTGCTGCTGAATGGAAGCCATGCCTATTACTGCAGTTTGTAGATTGTGATGTGTTGGTGATAAAAGTTCTGGCAGATCTGCTCTAAATGCATCTGTTTGGAAGTAAGTTGTGTTGAAAATGGCTACTGTCCAAAGAATTATCTGTACCATAGAGAATGTTTGGTTTATGCTTCTTGAACTGTATTCTCTCTCAGAGATGCACAAAAATTATTATTTAAATTAAGTGTAGTCTAAAGCAGTGTTTTGTATGGCAACTATTGGAAGTAATTTAAAGAAATAAAAAAAATAAATTAAACCATCTCTTGACTATCCATAAAAAAGGTTGTAGGACCCAGTTAATATATTTTCAGTACAGTTGCCAACCTTGTTTAAGTAACTTGTTCTAAAATTCATTTTTTTCTGTTGGATTTATTCTAAACTGAGATTTGTGGAATTGATAATTGCAAGGGGTGTCATGTATTACACCTTACTATTTAAAATGTAAAAAAAAAACCTGCTTAGAGAGGCAAGTAAATAAACTTTAAAAGATTGATACTACTTGACCAGCTTTAAGCTTGCATACCTACTCTTTATCCTGTCTAAAATCTTTAAAAAATGAATAGTACCTCAATAGGGTATGATAATTTGTTGTTTAACAGTTTCTGGTGTAGAGAAAATTATAAGAATGTTTTAGACACAAATTAACCAATAAATTAATGTTAAATTGTTCACGAACGCATTGTTGAAGGCAGTGTTGAGCATGACTTACAATTTTCTGTAAGATAAGATTTTTGCTTTCTTTATCCTTATATTAATTGGTGGAAGGCCTATTACTAACCTCAACATTGTTGCTGATGTACATGAGGAAGAGGCTAAAAATGATCTCATGAATTTATTCTGAACCTCTTCTAATTCTTCTAGTTTACTGATAATTTAAATTGGGGTTCTATATGTTAATGGTGAGATTGTTTTGCCCTGGAAGATTTTGAGTGTAGGCTGTACTAATCTCATAGCCATTATTCTTGCTGATGCCATATTTTTTTTCATGATAAACTGCTTACCCAAATACTTGTTAGTTCTATCTCATCATCTAGTGTCCATCTAGTCTTTAAGATCTTTTAGCAAATACTATCATTTTGTTTTTTTACCTGTAAGTACTCATTCCTAGAATGAGTGGCAAATACTGTCAGAAATGTCACCTTTCTACTTCCGGTTGACAGAATATAAAGGGAAGGATTATTAACCTCTACTACAATGCTGTTTATAGCAAAATGAGAAGGAAGGGAACTATTACGCAGCTCTGGTGGACACTTTTTGTGGTTTCAATCTACTTTGTTAATCCAACTGAATTAGTCTAGTTTAGAAGAAAAAAGTGTACTTCCTGCTGACTGATATAGATGAACATGATGTAACAAAACAAGTTGTATTGTTTGCCGTGGCCACAAGGAAGATATCAGAGCAGATCTTGACAGGGTGTTGTTTATATTAGAGGGGATGTATCACGGTGGTATGGATTGTTGCAATTTTATATGAAATAAATGTATTTATTGGTATTTTAGAGCAGGGCTTTTCAGCCTTTTCACCCATTGTACCACTTTTAGGATATGGCAACATCCGAGTACCACCAGTTGCCTAGCAAGGTGTCAAAAACTTGATGACTAAAAAAAAGTGATAAAGTACACGTAGTCCTTGACTTACAACAGTTCGTTTAGTGACTGTTCGAAGTTACAATGGCACTGAAAAAAGTGCCCCCCAAGCCACAGCCAAGCAAGACACCTGGCTGCCCACCTGGCGGCGCTCTTCCTCCTGTCCGAGGTTTTCATTGTTGTGAACATTTCTGTTGAGGATTGGCAGCGGGGGTGGGGTGGGTGTTTGGTTTTTATTCCCTCCCATCTGCTGGGTGGTTGCAACAGGTTTTGGTCACTTCAAATGACCCTGGGATACTGTGACCATCATAAATATGAATCAGTTGCCAATCATCTGGATGTAAATCACAAGACCCTGGAGATGCTGCAACATTCCAGCTGAATGCTCCAGCTGGAGCCTGGCACTGATCCTGGAGCTTCCATTGAGCCCTGACAGTCCCGAAGAAGCGTCGATCAGCTGGAAAGCGGCACTGATCCTAGCGCTTCCGCTGAGCCCTGACAGCCCTGCAGCTCCAGCCATCTCTCATTCAGGCTTGTGCAGTGTTGCCACCAGTTCAGCTCATCCCCCTCCCCGCTACCACTTTCCTAGGATGGTCGCGTACCACCTGCCAGGTGCCAATGTACCACAGGTGGTACCCGTACCACTGGTTGAAAAGCCCTATTTTAGAGAACTGGATATAATCAAGCTTTTATCTGGACTTCACAAAATTGGATTTTAAAAATAGGCAATGATGAGCAATATTCCATGAAAAATGAAGCTGATGGAAAAAAACCCCTTCAGGATGTATGGAAATTCTTAATAAAAGGAATTATTTACAATTTCAAGAAGGAAAAGGAATATAAAGCAGCAATAGAAGCCAATGTAGCTGCACAAAAAAATCCTCATTGAAATGCCAAAAATAAAAAAAATTATATGTAGAAGTAGAAAGAAAGCTAAATCAACAAATGTAAATTAGTTTGAAATTAGTTGAGATAGTGTCTGGAAAGCAAAAGTTCAAAATGAGCTTTTATTGTTGAGACAAAAGTTCAAAATGAGCTTTTATTGTTGAGAGATGCTGCTAAGAACCATACTTATTTAGATACATTTACAGCAAAAAGAGAAGAATCAATATGTTATGTGTTCAGTGAAGGCAACAAAACAGTAACAGTTATAAAGAGAAAATAGGATTACTCAAGTGTTACAGGTTTTATTCTTCTCCAACCAAGAAGATATGTATTCCATCAAGCAATTGTGAAAAGCAGAATGCATAATTTATTTCCAGTTGGGCAGGCAGTAGTTTTTCTTTTGACACTATAAAAGTGAAAGTTGGAGTATAAAGAACCAGTTAAAAAAAAAGACTAATGACACTTTGAATTTCAGTGTTGGAAAAGACTCTTGAGAATATCATGAACTAAGAAAAGAAACAGATTATAGAACGTATACAGTAAATCCAGAATTATCACTTGAGATGCAAATGACCAGGCTCAAATTGTCACATTTGAATATGTTATACAAAGACCCAGTTCTCTAGAGAAACCATAATAGTGGAAAAGATGGGAAGAAAATATTAAGATTGGGATGATAAGTAGCAAGGTGGATGGAATTAATAACAGTAGCAGCCCTCATGGGAGACTTGATAGAGCAGATTAAGAACAGATCATCCTAGTCCAGTGGTGGCGAACCTATGGCACGGGTGCCAGAGGCGGCACTCGGAGCCCTCTCTGTGGGCACATGTGCCGTTGCCCCAGCCTTGCCTCCCCTGTGACCCCCTCCTCTCCAGCAGCTCCCCTGAAGGAGAGTCGCCCCCGAGTGTGGCTCACACGGAGCAGCACAGCCAAGGACATGGCAGCCATGCAGCGTAGACAAGACTCTACCCTCACACCCCATCATGCAGTTGATGCTGCTGGGTGTGGGCAAAGGGTGTGGCCTCCATAGCGTTGCTGGGCTGCCTGGGCAATCTGCGGTGGGCCCTGGAGGTGGTGAGTGGTCCTGTGGGCAGGTGGGGCGGGGGATGGGGGGTAGAGCGGGGGTGGGGCAGGGGGATGGAGCAGAGGCGGGGGCAGTTTTTGGGCACTCGGTCTCTAAAAGGTTCGCCATCACTGCCCTAGTCACTTAAGAGTTGACACCTATTTGAAGGCATGTAATCAAACCAATTAACATAAATTAGTTAAACTGTAGAAATGGGGTATGTTGATAATGGATATTTATTTATTCAATTGATATAGCCACCCATCTCAAATATATGGCTCTGGATAGCTTAGATTTAACACAAAAGTGTACAATATAAAAGTATTATATAAAATATTAAAAATCATACAATTGGCAGCCAAGCTATAAAAGCAATCAACAACATTTCACAAAGGCACTGCACAGGCTGTACTGCACACCTGGATCCCCAAGCTCAGTGGCAAAGCCATTTGTTTACAAAAAGCCAGTAGTTTAGGGCCAGTTTGACCAGTTTGAGATTATATTGGGTTGGGTGCCACAACAGAATAGGCTCTCTTTCTAAGGCCCACAAATGGCCTTTGAATGTGATAATGAGAACAATTTCCCAGTGAGGTAGTAGCTTACTGTTGACTGAATGTGTTGTTAACACAGAGGCTATGCAGCAATGTTTAGAAAATGCTTTAGCTTTAAATTCTTGTACTGTGGAAGAAATTGGATTTGATAATGTCTTCTGTAATTCTGTGGTATGATTTGACATTAGTAATAGTAGTAAAGTTGGAAGGGACCTTGGAGGTCAGCTAGTCCAACCCCCTGCTCAGGCAGGAAACCCTACACCATTTCGGACACCATTGATTTAGGGGAAGTGAACTTTGGAGTAACGATTCTGCCTGGTTCAGTAGATATAGGATCCCAACCTTAAATTCATTTTTATTATGAAATTATTTTATTATTTTTTTCATCCATTTATTGTCAAGCATCTGTGAACAAAAAAGCAATTCTGAAAAAAAACTTTAAAGAAACAAATGTTAATTAGGAGCTACTCCATATCATTGTGATATCTTGAATATACTCTAGTGTATAAGTAGATGCATATTATTGCAGTGTTGTCTTAAAGCTTTAAATTTGCAAGGCTGGTAACTAAGTAAATAATTAGCATCTAAATTTAGATTACTGTTCTTTTTTGCAGCATAGGTGCAGAGGTTAAGTGTTACTTTTATTGTTATTTTGAGACAGCTTTAACAGGCTGAAATTTTGAGTTTTCATGTTTTTTAATTTTTTGAATACAGGTGTTGAACATAAGAATTATTCCTGCATTTATACTTAACAGGCTTGAGAGCAAACAGGCTTGAGAGCGGTTAGTTTTTTTTCGTTTCCCATAAAAGAATGCTTCCATTAATATTAAGAAGTAAATAAATCTGTGTATCTTAAACTGTGGCTTCCTGTTTTGAAAAACCTGTTTGGTGAATAAGAAAGCTGAAAATATTTAGAATAGTAATGCTGGAAAATGATTGCTGTGGGTTGCAGGGTGGTGGACTAAATTGACTTAGGCCTGAACCAACAGGAATCTTGAATGTATAGTACTGGGCATCCTAGGATAGGTATAATCACAGAATTATATCTCCTTGAACACGGAAAAGCACATTTCTAATGCTATATATCTAAAGCACTATTACTCCAACAAAAATATTTTTCAATCAAGCTCATGCTTTGCTAATGCTTGTTGACTTTATCAAGAATAACAAATGATATTTTGGCTTATTGCAGTCTGTGCACTTAGTCATTGATCTTGAACATGAACATTCCCTATAGCTATTATTGTTAGGTCTACCTTCTTTTGCTGGTTATGGGGAGGACCCATTCCGATCCAAGCTATTCCTGGTTTGGTCCCTCCTAAATCCAAACCCCAGTGAAAGTAAGGGACTACCTCCTCTTCCGCTCCTCCACACCCTCCTGTCTCCTCCCCATCGCTATCTTTTTGGCAGCCCTGCTTTCTGTTGTCTCTGCAGATCATGGGCTCTGCTTGCCCTGCTTGCCTTGTGAAGCTCTGGAAGGGCAGCAGGGACAGTGGAGTGCAGGGCAGCTAAAAGGGCAATAGATGGGGGAGAGATAAGCAGTGTGGAGAGTTGAAGTACCCCTGTGATGCTAAGTGCAAGTGAGCTACTAAGTGCCCTCATTTTGATCACGTGGCCCTGGAGGCGCTGCAACAGCCAGTATAGTAGAGTGACTTTTGTCTTCTTCACCATATTGATGACTCCTCAGAAGTTTATATTTATTGCAAAATTTTGCTTATTTGACCTTATTCTGTTTGAAAGCAGTATTGATTTTTTTTAAATGCTGACTGTGTTTTTAACCACATATCAGATATGAAGCTAGTCATCTGAACTATAGTTTTAGTTCTGGTATATTAAGTTTGAAATGTGATGTAAATTATATAATATACATTCTACTGATAATTTTAATTTTTATGTAACATTCATTTAAATAAAATCAGACAACTGTTTAAAGAATTAAATTGCAATACGTTTACCAGTCAAAAATATCTTATTATCCATGTTTTTATTGAAAGTACATTGTTCTTGTTCAATCTTGTATATTATTCAGTGGTCAGAAGTATAGATTGGATTTTTCAGAAGGTAAATATGACCCTTCTATAAGATGGAGTATTGGATGCCTCTGGAAATGAAAGACTGGATTGGAAGCTCTCTGGCTTTAGACTGCTTCCCAGGGAACCTGACCTTACTTAGTTTTTTTTGTCTCCAAAAAATAGATCTAAAGATAAGTATTTCACTCTATGGCATTTACTGTGTGTGGCAGAATCAAATTCCAGTGTATGTGCTCAGCATATGCTATTTAGAGATCTACTGTTGAATCTTTTGAGGGAGGTTATATGCACATCTGTTCTAAGATGTCATACATTTGCTGTCTCCTTTTCATTGAAAGATGACATTCTGGATGTTTCAAATAGATCATTAGTCAATATTAGGATGAAGGTCAAGTTGATTGATGGTTTTCCGCAAACAATATATAGAGGTGTTTGGGATATGTGCACATCTTCATTTGTAGGTTTGTGTAATTTATATTGGCTGTTTTCACCTTTTAAAATTTGTGGTTATGGTCAGTGGCAGGACAGTAATGTAATTATATTGCCATTTGGGTTGAGATTTAGAATGGCTCTTTCCAGGGATGGTAAACTTACACAATTTTCATGCCACTCATTAAGATTTTTTGCAAAAAAAATTCAATTACCTTATATGGAACTTCTGAAGAAGGCAATATGATTATACCAGAAAATGTGACATGGCATCTTTATGACAATTTTTTGCTCTTAAAACCTGTAATTGTTGTATAAGGCTGTACTTGGAAATTACGTATTTTAAGAACCTTCAAAAAGTTGCTATTAATGCTGTTCCAAACTTTGATCTGGAGCGTGAGACATGTTAATAAATTATTTATAATTAATCAAGAGCAGAGGAATAATTTACTGTTAATAATAATTATTAATCACCTTCACATTTGATCACAGTGACTCTTGGTTTTATTCAGTACTTTTGTTCTGTCGGTGGAATTTATTTTTTCCCCTCCCACCCCACTCAACCAGACGAATTTGAGGCATAGTTGGTGGAGGAGAGTAGCAACAGCAAATCCTATTCATATAAAGTACTCTTGCTTAATGCTAAAAGTTGCTCACTTTCTAAAATCATGTTCATCTTAGTCTTTGGCAGATTAATTATGTGCCATCAAGTTTATGTTAACCATTAATGACTATATAGAGGAGCCCTGGTGGTGCAATGGGTAGGTGCAGTATTGCAGGCCGACTTTGCCCCTAACCTGGAGTTCAATCCTGATAGAGCTCAAAGTAGATTCAGCCTTCCATTCTTCCGCTCAGGGAATGCCGTAAAGAAGGGTTCCCCAACGTTGGCCACTTTATGACTTGTGGACTTCAACTCCCAGATCCTCAACCAGCCATGCTGGCTGAGGAATTCTGGGAGTTGAAGTCCACAAGTCATAAAGTGGCCAAGGTTGGGGAACCCTTCTTTACGGCACTATGGGGCAGTACATATCTCTAAATGCTATTTCTGTTACTATATAGATCAGCGGTTCTCAACCTGTGGGTTGCGACCCCATTTGGGATCAAACGACCATTTCACGGGGGTCGCCAAACAACGTGGTCCGCCATTTTTCCGCCATTTCCCCCCCCTTTTCCTTAGCTGTGCTACTCCCTCTTATCCTATTGGCTTTCGAAAGCCAATAGAATAGACTCTCTTGAACAGAGTCTAATTCTATTGGCTTTCAAAAGCCAATAGGAATTGTCCAGGCTATCTCTGCCCTGCTGAGCCCGCCAAAAGCCCCAGTCTGCAAACGGTGCTGCAAGGCGAACAGTCTGGAAAGCTTCCCTCCCTGCTGAGCAACTAAA
The DNA here is from genome assembly GCF_016545835.1 of Crotalus tigris. Classification (NCBI taxonomy): domain Eukaryota; kingdom Metazoa; phylum Chordata; class Lepidosauria; order Squamata; family Viperidae; genus Crotalus; species Crotalus tigris. The sequence continues at coordinate 2,894,148 of NW_024096622.1, read as the reverse complement.
AAGTAAGAAAAAGAGGGCCGGGGGTCGGAGGTGGGAGGCCGGTGGGCGCAGGGAGGGTTGCTGGCGCGCATGGGGCCTGGTGGGTGCCTTACCTACCTTGGGCTGGGCCAGCTGGTGGCCCAGCCGGTGGTCGCCCTGCACCGTCGCCGCGGCCACCCGGGAGCACCTGGGCCTGCCTGCCGCCGCCCCTTGCCAGCTGCGCCTCGGCCGGCACAGGGGGCAGCACCACGCATGCGCGGGGCTCCCGGGCAGGGAAATACAGGTAGTCCTCGACTTACGACTGGGGCCACGGCTATAAAAAGGTTGAGAACCACTGATATAGATAGACTTCCTTCAAGATGTTCAGTTACTACTATGGCCCTTGAGGTCTCCCAGTGGTGCTCTCACTGCAGCTGTAATTAAGTTCATCTGCTTTGTTGCCCCTTTTATTTCCTTCTACCTTTTCCAGCGTTAGGGACTTCTGAAGGGACTGGGTCTTTGCATAATGCATAAAATATGTTAGTTTGAATTTGTGCCTCAAGTGAGAAGTCTGGATCAGTTTGTTCTGTGTTCATTTTTTTTTCTTGGCTCTTCATGGTATTCTCAAGAGTCATCTCTGACAGCAAAGTTTAAAAGTGCCAGTATTCTTCCTATTCTGCTTTTTAAAGTCCAGCTTTCAGTTCCATAGATTATCACAGCGAAAATCATTGCTTGCACAATTCTGACCTTTATACGTATCTCAATATCTGTTTCAAGACTTCACTGTTCCCTTACCAAGTGTATTTCTTGACTGCTGGTTCCTTTATTGTTGATTGTCCTGAAAGGCAAAAATTAGTTATCACTTCAGTGTTTTCATTGTCAGTTCTAGAGTTGGTTACTATTCCTATTGTCATTCTTTATACTAAATTGTAGTCTTGTGCTTTTTTCCCTCATTGTGCTCCTTGACTTTTATTTCTCATGCTTAAAAATAATTTTCATTTTCAGCTACATCAGAGTAGTATTCCCAGAACAATGCAGATTATTGCTGTTTCTTCTTCTAGTTTTAAAGCTATGCTCATCTTCTTCCAGTCCAGCTTTCCTCAATATATATTCTGCATATAGTTTGAATAAATAAGAGAGAGGGTATAGCCTTGCCTCACTTTGCTGACCCGGATGCTTCCTGTTTTACCGTATTCTGTGGGGCCATGGCTTTCTCATTTTGCATGAGGACAGTGAAATTCTGGCATTCTCATTTTACTAAAGTTACTACATAGCCTTATATTATTGGCACAATTGAACACCTTTCTATAATCAATAAAGTACATATTGACTTATTTTTGGCATCCATTAGCTTTTTCATTTATCTAGAACAGGGGTCCCCAACCTATGGTCCAGAACCGGGTTGCGGGATCTTGGCCAGTGGGCTGCAGAAATGACTGGCTGGTGGAAGCACATGTGAACACACATCCCCCCATTCACGCTAGTGCCTGCGGCCCTATTTGTGCATGTGCGCAGGCACAAACACAAATGCTAGCGCTTGTCAGGTGTCTGCAGCCCATTTGTGCATGTGCTGCTAGCTGGGCGGTTTGCGTGGCCATTCATGCATGCACACAGTGCCAGCGGATACTGCATGCATGAACGGGGCTGCTAGTGCCGAGCCAGTGTACGTGGCCCCATGTGCGAGCACATGTGCACACCTCAATTTTGAAGCTGCTCTCCTTCCCTCTGGTTCTCGAGCCCGGAAAGGTTGGAGACATCTGATCTAGAATATAAAAGCCCTTGTTCTTCAGCCTTTTTTAAAAACAAGCTTGAACATCTGACAACTATTCCTTAAGGTATCTGAGGATAATTTTGTTTTGACTTGAAAGCTGTGATTGTGAAGTGTGATAAATGTTAATGTTTTGTTATCTCACTTTGAATGGCGATTGCTTGGAAGATAATATAAATATAATTTGTGCTTTGATAAATTAACACTTTTTTTTTTACTTTCTAGAAGTAAGGCTCAACATGAGTATCTTAAGTGCAATTCTAAATGTGTACTTTGAAATGAACTCTATTGATTTAGTAATACTTCTTTATAGATGACAGACAGGATTATGTTATAAAATAATGACAGTCAGAATGTTGATAAATCTTAATTATCTATGGAATATCAAAAATATTTCTTCTGTTTTTGAATAGCAGAAAACTTTAATTACAATTTGTGTGTAAATTACGTAGGTCATGGAGATTACTGTGAATGGCAGAGGGTAAGAGTTAAGGGCTTTATGCTTACTTAAGGAATGAAGAAAGGGGAAAAAAATCCCTCATCTGAACTCAGTAGCAGAATAATTTAAACAATTATACTGAATTTCCTCTGGTGCTCCACCTAATTTGTATCACAGTTTCCTTTCTTACAATTGTGGCTGAATGCCAAATCAACATCAACTGTTTGTAGTAACTGAGCAAACAAAAATGTATGTTGACCATCAGATGTTGACAGAGAGAATACTAAGTTTGTCTTTCTCTTAAGGTTTACTTTAATGCAGGGAAATAAAGAGCTGTGCAATATTACAGAATGTGAAGATGCATTTTCTCTTTGGTAGGTTAGTTTTAGTATCGGGTACTATATTTTGATCTTTAAGCAAATTGCAAACATTGCAAAAATACTTTAACAAGCAGTACTAAAAGATATAGAAAAACATTTTACAAAGAAATATTTCTGACAAAAATATCTATGGTATTAAGTTCTTTGTGGTTCCTATAAGATGTTATATCTGTATTTTCCAGGATCAGGTAAGTTGAACAACATTGAGAAATATTTAAATGGTTTCTTGTTTTGTAAACAGTTTGACTGTTTTATGTATGACTGTATAATCCTGTATAATAACGTACTTATTGATCTTGTATCGCTTTCCCCAATTTAACTTAAAATATTTTTTTGTTTTTGTTAGAAAATATAAATGAAACCTTTTGTAGCTTCTCACTTGATAGTTATCCTATAAAGAAGAATAGCTACAAAATGTTGATGGTAATGTAGAACATAGAGTTGTTTTGTGCAATATTTACTCTGTTTTTACATGCCTTGCTATGCGAGAAGCAGACTTTGTAGAGTAGAGTAATCTTTAGGAACTCTTACAAAATATTGCATATACTTTATAAATATATTAATAAAATATAAATATAGAATAATGATATTCTATATCATTTAAACTTTTCAATATTTTATATAGCATTAGTTCAAATTATGACAATCTGTACTGTAAATCATGAGGGGGAGTAATGTTGAAATAGAATTTGATAATAAAATTTGACCATCTTTCCAAGATAGTTTGTTTCATAAGCCATAACATAGCATGAAACATACAAGAATTTGAATCACAATAAATTCTTAATTTTTAACCTACGGCAGAATTGACACTTCCATCTTTCAAGTTCAGCAGTTGTCACAGCATCCAGTTATTTATTTAGTTCCTAATAGCACTTCTGAAAAGCACTGGTTTGATATCCTTTTTGCATAGGAAAAATGTTGATATGGGGGAGCGAAGGATAAAAAATGCTTCCTTAACTTATGAAGAGAATGGAAAAATATTTAGTGATCAGGTTTTTTTTTATAGATAAATGGAAATTACTGCCTTAATTAAAGATGTTTTGGAAAATATTTTCTTTATATTATCTTCTCCTCTTAATGTATTTTTTAAATATTCTGTGCCACTCTAAAAAAAAAAACAAAAAAACCAAAAGCTTCATTTTCTAAATAGTAGTTTCTCTGGTAGTTTAAATATAGGATGAAAGAGATGTCATTGTAACTGCATTTCAGAGTTAGCTATTTTTTGTAACTGAAAGATCTATTTTGAATTGGAATCTTGAGCAGGTTCTATGTTTGCACAGCACTAAGAATGTTGTAGAACTAAGAAGCATTTTAATTTCTGTGTGTTCCCTCCATTTTTAAAGTGTAGAAATTTACTCATTCCATAAAGCAGAGGTCTTCAACATTTTTGGTTCCACAGATTGGTGGTAGCTTAGGTGTTTTGGGAGGTGGTAGGGAATGGTTTTGTACGCGCAGCCTAAATCCTGTGCATGATCAAATTAAGTTTTGTGTATTTGCCCGCCACTTTGTTGGTCCAGTTCCCAGTGGACCATGGCCCTCTAGCAGGCCACAGCCCAGGAGTTTGAGACCCCTGCTATAGAGTTCCTCAACAGCAGCACTGCCTGGGAGTATTCCCTATATCAGTGGTGGTGAACCTATGGCACGTGTGCCAGAGGCGGCACTCAGAACCCTCTCTGTGGGCACTTCTCTGAATTGCTGGTGGCGGGCTGTGGAGCCCCAGAGTGCGCCCATGGCCTCTGTGTGCGGGGGGCCGATGGTGTCAGGCAGCAGCTGCCCTGGCCCCTGCCTTGCCTTGCCCTGAGATAATGACACCCCCACCGTGCCTCGCCTCACCCTGCAGGATGAACCTCCTATCCACCACTCCACCTTCAGAGACCGCCTAGATTTCCCCCAACCCTGCCCGGCCCCCACAGGCATCCCTCTCCATGAGCAAAATCGAGGTGACTATGCCCACCTTGGCCACACCCACCCAGTCTGCCATGACCACCACAGCCACGCCCACCCAGTGGGCCATGCCCACCTGGCACCTAGCAATAAATAAGTGGGTTTGGGGTTGCAGTTTGGGCACTTGGTCTCTAAAAGGTTTGCCATCACTGCCCCATATCTACCATATTTCTTTCTTACCAGACTCAGTAGGACTTGGTCTTATTTTATTTTATTTTCCTCTCCTTTGATAATATCTCTCAGATTCTCTGGTTCTTTTTCACAAGTATCTGATTCATGGAACTAATCTCCTCTCAACATGTTTTCACCAAACAGGCTTAATCAAATTGGTTACTATTTTTTCAGATACTACTATTACTGGAGCAGATATTAAAGGACACTGATAATATTGCTAGAAATTAACCATTGCGTCTTTCATTATGTCCTAAATTGGCTCCAGAATATTACAATAAGCTTCTGTTTGGGCCTCAATGTTAGCAATACAACACTGGTGCCTTTTTTTTAGAGCTGGGGTATGGATATCTGTTGCCTAGTTTTAGTGTTTGTTTCTATTCCAGCCACTCTTAACCATTGGTTTCCACGCTGACTAGTCTCTGAGAACCTTAATAACATACTTGAATATAGTAGTTCAAGCTACCTTTTTCAGATATTAATATCTTCCTATACTGGTAAAAAAATCAAAGATGCATAGAAGACTAAATCTAAATGCTGCGGTACATAATGATCCAGAGGAAAAAGAGGATAACAAAGGCATTCATAACATTATTTGATTTTGATGATCCCTGATTAAATATCTGATTAAATAAATATAGTATATATTAAATAAAAAATGGGATTTTTGATGCTGAGGACCTTCTGTTTATGAACTTCTGGCCTGGGACAGTTTTAAAGATTTGTGGAACCATCTCCCTTTTAACAATACACAAACTATTAAAATCTACTGCTGAAAGGAAGAGAAATGACCAGTTATTAATATAGACACCACAGTAGGAGCATAGTGGATGATTTCCCTGTGGGTAACCATTATTTTCATTTGATAGGTTATGGATTACAGTTGTCATTAGTTTTGCTGGGAAGCACCAAATAACATATTACCTGTGTAGGTAATGATTGTAATCATAAGCCATCACAGCTTATGGGCTGGGCATGCCTATATAGAGAGACATCTAGATATTGGCAGGTGCAGTTTCCATTCTTCTTGTGGCATAATCTCTTATAATTCAGCCTGGGGCTTACCTACCGGTATATATGCTATTTGTGATGACACAGAGTGCTATGATCTATTCCACATATTAGGAACAGTATTACTAAGTCAGTCCTTCAAGTTGGGTAGCATATGAGTTGAAATGATAATTATTTAAATTATTATAATTATATGTTATTGAAATTATAATTATTAATTATAATATTATAGCTTGGTGAAACCTGGTGAGGAAACACAATACAAAGATCTAGGAATAGTGCTTTATTGTTCTAGAGTATAATAATAGAATCTTGAAAGTTGACAGATTTTGTCTCTGCCCCGTCTTATACCAAACAGAGTTAAGTGGGTCTATTTTGCTTTTCCTTCTCATGCTTTCCATTTCCAAAAATGAGAGCTTGGAGAACAGGAAAAAGTTATCCAAGATGGTCTCTTCAGCAAGGGATGCATGTGGCATCCTTTAAGACAGCAGGAGGCTGTACTTTACATATGAAGGTATTGACATGAATCCACATGGTCACACCTCCACCATTTCCAGCAACAACCAGGATGGGCAGGGGCTTAACATACATGTGACAGAGGATGGTCTAAAGAGCAACCTGTCCACTTCCTCAGAGTGCATAGGCCAGAAAAATCCCAGATCACAGGATAAGATATTCCTCTGGTTATCACTACAGAATGTTCATTCAGAGTCAAGACTGTGGCAAATCCAAATGTTGTTGGCAAAGTGTTATACAAATTGCTCATGTAACTGTGCAGAAGATCACTCCGACGGCTTCCCCCTAAAAGAAAGTTAGGAATATTAACAGGACCCTTGGATGACAGTGGTCCATCAAAATAAAGAGGGAAAATTAATAATTTCATTTAGCTTCCTTCATGGTCATGGTGTAGGCGCCAACAAGGCAACAAAACATGTTGGTAGAATTTGCTTTCATCTTTCTGTGTTGGTGCTCCAGGAATAATTTCTAGTACTTCTTTTCTTGGAGGGTCTCAGTAAATGAAGGCATTAACCAGGAACAATGCCTAGAAAGAGACTGCTCACAGACTATAGATTCACCTTCTGAAACCAGTGGCCCATCGGGCAGTGGTCCTTGAAGTACTGAACTACCTCACATTTCAGAATTTTCTCCCATCTAGATCCTAATAATTAGAACCAACTTCCTCTTGAAATACATTTAGAATCCATTCTTTTCAGGTTTAAAAAAGACCTTTCTTCAGGACTTTTATTAAGCAGGAAGAACTTACTTTGTAATTATTTGACTTTAGATTAAAGTTATGGTTGTGCTGAGATTAGGAAATATTTTAAATAAGTTTTAGACAAAAATTGCCCAGAGTTGAAGAGCTTCAATTAAAGAGTTTGAATTTAAGAATTTAGAAGGACATTCATTTCTGTAGGACAATGCAGTAATCTACCAAAACAACACATCAGGGAAACTGGCAATACAGTATTTGCATTGAATAGCACATTTGGTCTCAACATATGTTAACACTTGGCTGATTTTTTTCTTGATTTGGAAACTTCAGCAGGGTTGGCCTGGTTAGTAGATGGAAGTAGCGAGATCTCGGGGGCGGAGCCAGCTGTCAGAGTGGGTGGCGGTGTGGATGGTTTCACTGGCATCGTCGAACGTTTGTCCTATCTCCAGATCCAAGCAAGATATCTGAAAGATAAACGTGAATGGGGTATTTATAGACTAGATACGGGTCTAGATAAAATTTTGCTTGGTCCGAAAAAAAAAACAAATAAGGAATATTTATAAACACCTATTGGTGTACAGGTTATTTGAAGAACAGGTTAAAGAAACAATGGTGACATGGGCGATAGATTTAGGACACAACATCAATTTGGATCAATGGCAGCAGGTGTGGATGCGAAATAATAAAATTACATTGGCGTCATCATACAAAGAAAATTCGTATAAGATGATTTACAGATGGCATCTCCCTCCAGCAAGATTAGCCAAAATGTACAAAGGATACTCATCATTATGTTGGAAATGTAAAAAAGAAAAGGGCACATATTTTCATGTTTGGTGGCTATGTAAGGAAGCACAGAGATATTGGCGTATGGTTTGGGAATGGGTAACAGAAATGAGCATGCAAAATACCCAGTATAAGCCTGAGACATTGTTGTTAGGAATTCTTGAAAATAATGTTAGTAAAGAAGATATATATTTATTCACTCATGTAATTACAGTGGCAAGAATTGTATTCGCTCAAAATTGGAAAGCTACGGCTATACCTAGTGAGGAAATCTTAATTCATAAAATTATCCACTGCGCAGAATTAGATAGGTAACTAAGAGACTCAAAAATCAGGATGAAACAGATTTTTACCAAATTTGGGATAAATTTTATAGATGGTGGGGGAAAAATATGGTAGTCATTGTAATGAGATAAGTTAAGATTGAGATTAGAGTGATGTTATTGTAAAGGTTTTTTTTCTTATATTAGTAGTTAATTGTGAATATGAACTGTGATGTATGTCAAATCTGATTTACCATGTTCAATGTTTTTAATTTTTGTTATTCAATAAAAATATTTTTTAAAAAAAGAAGTAACGAGATCTCTAACAAATATCAGAGTTGTAATGTAAACAATGAAACTAGAAAATAAAATCCCAGAAAAAAGAGCTTGCAAACTAATTTTACTGCTGGCAGGAAAATCACATGGACATGTCTAAGAGGTCAGCAAGAGTTGACCTCAATTTGAATGAAAAGTTACCTTTTTAGTTCACATGCATACCCTTAATGTGGATGTCTCCCATTTTAATTTGTACTTTCTTATGGCCACTTGTTTTTCCTATTATACTCTTTATTCCAGTCCTAGAGGCTCCTCTTTACTGAGGTCTCTATTCACCAGTGATGTAATTGGCACATGGACAGGCAGTTACTTAGGCAATCTGAGGGCAAGCATTTTTAATAATGTGGATTTTTAATAATGTGGATTCAAGTAAGGAAGATAAATACCAAACTAAATATGATCAAACCTAATAAAATGGTGGTTTCATAATGTTGAAGCTTATACTTAATAGAACATGAATACAGCATCTCTGTCTTATGTTCCCAACAACTGATGTGTGCTATCTTTGATATTGAAGTCAATAGTTAAGCATTGTGACTAGAACTGGTCTTAATTTTTTAAAATATCAAAATAAGCTGTAGTTTATATTCATTAGCTGTTTTCAAATGTAAAAACTTACTGTTCATCTAGACCCTAAATATTATTGATCAGTTCCAAATCTAATAAAGTAGAAGATATAAGACTTGGCATAAGTTAATGTACAGTTGGATTATTATTACCATATATAGAGAGATGCAGTTGTAAAAATCCATAATTTTATAGCTAACCCATGATATGCTGTTTATATGTATGTTTATAAGAAGATGATTATAAGATGGATAGATACGGTACTCACTTAATATGCCCCATAGTTTAACAAGCTACTGTGAAGGAGAACTCACCATAATTATTTAAAAAACTCTTAGGTTTAAGTACCAAGAATATAGTAGCTTGTTTAAAAAGAAACATTTTACCTCTCTCTTTTTTAATTATTTAATTCTAATGGAATAAACTGTGAATGCATCTGTTGCTTAGAGTAGTCTTCCCTAACCTAGTGCTCTGTAGATCAGGGCTATTGGGTATAGGCAGCATCAAACTGAATGAACACAAGGTGATAGAAGAGACATATATTGCTTTCAAACACTTTGGTGACGATCTAATGGTCATCTGAATTTTTGTAGGCTAGAACCAGTATCCATATTCCTTATATATTGCAGAACTTCTGAAATTCTTGGCCAGCATACCACAAGGATACCTTATATACATTTCAAAGTCTGAAATATATATTTAAATTTAAACTACTATGCAGAATTTGTGTTTTGTACTCTGACTTGAAAAGGCAGTAAGAGGAGTGAAATCAAGCAGCTGTATTTACATAACATTTGTATTTTTTTCCTAAACCTTTGGTAGAGGAATTAATATTTAGTAAAATGAGGTGACTGATAGTTTTTCCAACATCATCAGTGTGCATCAAGATATATATTTAATGGGAAATATTTTATATATGAGCAAAACATTAGAACCTGTAATTTAGGTTATGAATGTTACTGATAGAACACAACTGTTCTCTTCCAGATGTTTCTTACAGTGTACCTCACTAACAATGAACAACACTTCACAGAAGTACCAGTCACTCCAGAAACTACTTGCAAAGATGTAGTAGATTTATGCAAAGAGCCTGGTGAGACTGAATGTCACCTGGCTGAAGTATGGTGTGGGTCAGGTATGTATATCATGATACTTGCGTGGCCATTTATAGAATTATCTCTATTATGAAATCAAGTTTAATTAAATATAGTTAATTACAGGATCATGTAAAGGATCATAAACTATTCAATATTTGTGACACTTTTAGAAAAATTGCTTTCTTGGTTGTGAATAATCTGTTTCGATATTATGGGACTCTGGATCCATTAGCAATCTGAGTTGAAATCCTATTTTAGCTGGCAGTTCTAGATTCTTCTCCAGATAAGGTTTTCTATGCATCTTTGATACAAATATAAAGCGTACTCTACTCTTTTCTGTTTCCCATTGGCAGCATTTATCCTTATTCACAAACAGCTAGATAAACTACTGTACACAGTGCTTTTTTTGTAAAAAAAAAAAAAGTGCTGGAATTCACATGCATCGTATAACCCGCCTTGCCTACCCTACAAGGTTCTATCCAAAAAAAGTGCCAGAACTCCATCCTGGGCGTTCTATGACAAAAAAAGCCCTGACTGTACACATAGCACATCACCCTCAAGTTCTATAATATTGGGGAACTTTTCCTTTCTAGAAATAAATAAATGCTACATGTCTTAAATTACCAGAATAGGTAGGGTTTTTTTCCCTAATATCTCTAAGATAGCAAAATGGATGTAACATGCATCAACCTTCGTAAGAAGAGCATTCCATCCTATGAAACAAGCTTCCTTCTCTACCCATAAAGCTCATGTCCTATAAAGGTTATTAGGGTGCTGCAATGCAAATGTGAGTATGAAAAGCTCACCTTTAATCAAGATGAATGCTAAACCAAATAAAAAATACAACTCAATTTATATGAGTGCAGAGTAATATCTATTTGGACAAAAAAACAACAACATTCCTCTAACTTCATATACTATATGCACTGATGGGCTTAACGTTTTCTGTACTCAACGGATGGGTTCATAAAGGATGGAAAAAGATTCAAAGTAAATTAAACATTGTAAACATTTGTTTTTATGCAAATCTATAATTCCACATCTAGAATACTATGTACAGTTTTGATCATAGATTTGAAAAAGCTATAATAGACCTGGAAAAGTTGCACAAGAGAACAACCAGAATGGTTTTTAGCATGTATTTTATGAGAAAAGATTAGATTATTTGGGAGTTTGTAGTTTAAAAAGAGACCCAGCTGGTGGAAGGTAGGATTCAACCATCTACTGTATGACATGGAAAAAGTAGACAGGGATATTTTTTTTCCCCACCACCTTTCAAAACGCTGGGAATAGGGATCAGAAATAACTGTAAAATGTAATGATGGCCATTAATTTGGGTAGCTTTAAAAATTGATTGGACAATTCATGGAAAACAAATATTTCAAGGCCTATTAAAAACTCAGTGACATGCGATTTAGAAATGGGTGCCCTTCTGAGAGATCACATGAATGGCACCCACCTCCAGAATGGCATGAGGTGGCCTCTGTGGAAGGTCACATGTTGTCCTTTTGGAAAGTAATCTTTGAAAGAAGTAAGCAGAGGAGGAGACCCAAGACCCAGTGGGGTGAGAAGCTGTGCAAAGGGAGCCTCAGGGAGTGGGGCAGTGCAGGCCACAGGCGAGCTGGGGATGTGCTGCATTGCAGGCATGGGCCTGAGCCTACCCTTTAAGGCACCCTGTGCTCTGCTTAACAGCCTTAACAGGGAGCTGGGATTGTGGTTGTTAAGCGAGACGATCACGGGGACACCTCACTTAATGATCACAACAATTTACAATAACAATTCTGGGCTCAATTGTGGTTATAATTCGAGGACTACCTATGTATCCTAATATGAAATAAGTAGAGAAAACGTCACTTTGTATTTTTTGTATCTGTTGCAAATCTTTAAAAATAACTCATAAGTAAAATATCTGGCTTAATCCCAGTCTAGCAGTTTTAAACTACTGTATGTTGTAGTGTGGTAATGAATGAAGACTATTTGAGCATAGTGTATTATTGTGTTGTGCTGGCATGCTGAATTATTCAGCTTGTCACAGAAGAACAGATTAGTTTGTCTTGTCAAAACAACAATTTCATTGTACAATAATCTGTAGGAGCAGGCTTAGGTGTTATGTAACTTTAAATTAATAGTATCAGCAGAGCCTTCAGTTTTTTCATAAGCCTGACCTTGTATCTTGACTGTCATTTGTAATCATGTTAGGCCAGTAGTTCTTGATAGTAGAAGGCTATGACTGTGACCAAGACCGTTAAGTAGAATGAATCTTAGAATATAGGCATTCTTTAACTTCAGTTAATTTTACTGAAGTATATTAAAATTTAATATCTGATAAGCTAAACCCTCACTTTACCAAAGAACTATAACTCCCCATTGGAAACATATATTCCTGTTTGAGCTATAGACATAACACTATGTCTCAAGGTTTACAGTAGTCTTTTTTCTTTCCAGTTAAAATGTCTAAATATCTAAATACCTATCTAGTAAAATTAACATTCCAGGAATGCAGTTGCCCTGAAAAATATGGAAACACCTGAATAGAATTAGGACAGGCCATGTCAGAAAGGCAAAGCTCTTTAAGTGTGGAATGGTCGAGAGCCCACAATGTGACTATGGTGCTTTGGAACAAACTATAATACATATAGTTCAAGAATGTCTCCTCAGGAAATTTTCAAGGCAGCTGGGATGATCTTGTCGCACCCACACCACCAGGAGACCTTAGATGGTTAACTTCCTCAGATATTGAATTATAATATCTCTACAGTATTCCATTTCAATTTTGTGGCTCTATATTATGGTGATTTTATTATGGTTTTATCTTAATGTAATATTTTATTTCTTATATTACACACACACACACACACACACACACACACACACACACACACACATTTGCTGATGCTTTATTTAACTGAAATTTATACACCAATGATTGCATGACCTTTGTAGATGCCCTATCTGAATAAATAAATTTAGAAAATATTATTTAATGAGGTAGTACTATAGCTTTTGGGACATTCTTTTGGAATTTTACAAGGGTTAATGGGGAGAGGTGAAAGTATTAAAAGAAGACAGTAGATCCCCATAGATGTGTTTATAAAGTTATATCAGTCTTTCTAATTGGGATATATCTTGCTTTGGTTTCAGTAATAGAAAGACTTCTGTTGTGCCTTTGGAATAGTGTCTCTTTTCATTGGCAGATTACTCATAAAATGTTGGATTTTCCTAATAATGTTGTTAATGTTTGTATTTGACAAATATGTCATGGCTGGTAGATGTCTCCATGTTTCCTATTTCTTTGGCTTTGGAAAAACAATTTGGTTTTACAGAACTTTCTATAGAACTCAATTTGTGTATGGCCCAAGTTTGTTCCCCATATTTTTTTTACTATCTTTTTGAGGGACATCCTTCTGGTATCTGTATTTGCAGGATGAAGCTACAACATTTAAACATAAAAATATTATTTGCAGTGGTGGAATTCAGCCAGTTCGCACCAGTCTGGCAGAACCGATAGCTAATTTTTTGTTGCCCAGGCCCAGAATGGACTTCCGGAAGCAGTATCCACACAGAGAACTGGTTGTTCACATATTTGAATCCCACCACTGATTATTTGTCAAAATGCATTTTGATAAATCAGATAAATAATTCATGGTGATTGAACATGTGTTGATGAAACAGGAAACACATGCTTAGCATGGAAAGCACAGTTGAGAAAATATGTCAAAATTGCTTTCTATTTTTCAGAACGCCCTGTAGCTGATAATGAGCGTATGTTGGATCTTCTGCAGCGCTATGGAGTCCAAAGAAATGAGGTTCGCTTTTTTCTTCGCCATGAACGACCTCCTACTCGAGAAACTGGTAAGGGCTAAAATGATGGAGACTATCCTATCCTGAAAGATTGAGCGGAGTGAGTACACTCCAGCTGTTTTTGACCAAAAAGTGCCTTCTATCTGGAGCTAGGAAGCGTAACTTCTCTGTTGTTGTCCCTGCTCTTTGGAGCAGTATTGCCCCAGAGAATCATGCACTCCCACCCTGATGATCTTCAAAAAATGCATTGGCTATACTCATAGGTCTTGGATAAAGTGATTTGTTTTTAAATAAATTTATTTTAAAACAATTAAAGAGTAAAATAAATGATTACACAAAAGAGAAAAGAAAATGAGAAAAGATATAATGGATGGAAAGTAACATATTAGTAAATGAACAGAATATATAGTTGTCAACATTTTAAATTCATTGTTCATTCTTTTATTTATCAAGCAACTATTTATTTATTTTATTTATTTATTTATGAGACTTATATACCGCTTTAAGTGCGAGCACTCTCTAAGCGGTGTACACCAGTAAGCAATGTGTATGTGTGTATGTATGTGTGTGTATATATATATATATATATATATATATATATATATATATATATATATATATATATATATTTACATTGCCCCCAACAATCTGGGTCCTCATTTTACCTACCCCAGAAGGATGGAAGGCTTAGTCAACCTTGAGCCGGTGAGATTTGAACCGCTGACCTGCTGAACACAGTCAGCTAAAGTGGCCTGCAGTACTGCACTCTAACTGCTGCGCCACCTCGGCTCATAACTGAATATATAAAATTAAAGAGCCAGAATGGTGTTCAGTCCTTATAGAATGTGACTCAATTAACTATTTTTTCTTCTGGATGTATATAATCTTCATTCTCACTGCTTTATTGTTTTCTTGGTTTTAATGTTATAAGCTGCACAGAGTCTTGTTGAGTTGAATGGCTTCTAAATTGACCTGACTGAATAAATGAATGAATCAGTGAGAGATGTTTCTTTTTTTCCTGGAATTTGGTTGATAAGCAAATATCTTTGAATTCTTGTCACAACTGCAAAATAGTTATGTTATAATGGCATAAGTGTCACTATTTTTTTATAAGGCAGTCCTTTCGTTTTTATTTTACATAATTGCTTGGTTGTTTATTCTGTGGCTTGTGTATTTTAAATTTTCATTAAAAAACTTTTCTTATTTATTTATCTCTATATAGTGTTTCAGAGAAATCTAAGAATTCATTGCATACGGTAATCAGCCATTCAACAGAAACTTGACAAGGCATTCTTCACTGATTTAGAGATGTGAATTTTGAATTTATTTTTGTATTTATTTACTATTTAAGCATTGATTTAAAATTGTAAAACAATTTGATTCTTTTACCACTTCAATTTTCCAGTTGTATAAAAGGAAAGCTATACTTAAGCAAATTCTGTTCTTTAAAAGTGGTGTTTTCTGTGTTTTACTTAATAAAGGGAATGGGCCACGGATGCAAGATCCAAGTTTAAAGAGAAATGGCATTAAAATGCCAGGTGAAAGGAGAATGGAGAATGGAGTAAGTATTTTCAATTAGCACTCTCAAATAAATCTAAGCACATAATTTATTCTAGTAAATTTACAGAGGTCTTATTTTCAGAACATTTTACACAGTGTTTTAAGGCAATCAGACAGGTGGTAGCCTCTGGCCAACCTCATCAAAGCAGGTTGAATGGAATTCACAGAGAATTCTAGGACTGTAATCTAGATTGGCATTTTGAAAAAAAAGAGAGAATCCATATTATTACCCCCCCCCCAAAAAAAATTCATGGCAATATCTATGTTGTCACCCTGGAGTTTTGTTGTTAAAGGGAGTCTAGTTTTACTCAGACTAAGCAACCCCAAATTGCTTACAACAGACAAAGAGACTGATATTTCAATTAGAACTATGTAATCAGTTCCTTGTACAAACAAGTGGGCCGTAACCTTTAGGAATTAGGAAGTTGTGCTGTGCAGTGCTTGGGATTCAAGGACAAAAAATATTTTGAAACTTTGTTTTTATGTTTTAGGCCACCTATAATTTTCAGTTCTTTGGATTTTTTTTTTGTTTGTTTTAATATTTCTCTTTTTAATTATAAGCCATCCAGAGTCAGGCAACCTTTAAATTATAATAAATAAATAAAATGAAGGTTACAAATATAAAGAAAAATGATAATTAAGCATAATAAAATAAAACATATTATGCCAGAGGCGAGATACAGGGTCTATAGGAAAAACCAGGACTTCAGTATCTTTGTAAAGACTGGCAGTTGCTATAAGCACCTTCATACTTGATCTAGATAAACAAATACTAGTATAGTAAGATGAAGTACAGTAGGAGGTATTATTTTTCTCTAATTTGGAGTGTTGAAAATAATTTTAAGAAAAGTTACAAAAATCTGGCTTCTTTAAACTTTGGGGATGAAGATAAATCTCTGTGTGAAATGTTCTTCGTGGAAACTTCCTGATTTTGTTTTCTACTATACTTCCTATATTTGGGATGAGAGAATAATTATTTTTAGCCTCTAGTCAAATTGGCAAGCAGCCTGTATTTGCATTGTGCACTTGAATTCTCCCATAATTTGCATGTTGGGTGATTCATTTACTCTTGGCTTCTGGTATTCAGTCAGTCAAGAAAGTTGATAGCTGGATGCTAGTAAACATGGCCATTTCTGGAGCGTTTCCTCTTTCATTATTTTATTTTGTGTCCATTGGATAAAAGATCTACCAGTAACTGATCTTTTTAATCAGGAAACCATCATTCCACATTCAATTCCTTCTTTAAAACAATCCCCAACTACTAAGGCAACCTTTTACATTTGAAACATAGTGGCAAATTTATTGTGTAAGCTTCAACAAAATATCATTTACGTATCATTTTTTAAAAATGAAGGTCATTGTTCCTCGGATGGATATGACCCTGGCAGAGCTGCAGGAAATGGCAGCACGACAACAGCAGCAAATAGAAGCACAGCAGCAACTGCTGGCTAACAAGGTTTGTTGAAATATGTTTTGTGTCTGTGGTGTGTGTGTTTTATGTGTATGTGTATAATTTATTATTTTTTTTCAAAAAAAGAATGACAAAAGTAACTTCTTAAACATGAGTTTTGTGAAGTATGTATTTCTTCAAAAGTGGGTTGGAATTCTTTAGATACTTCTAAACTGTGTTAAGGCAAATTGAGACTCCTCCAAGGACACCCATTAAATTGATGGCAAAGCCGAGATATGAAATCAGGCACCATCAATGTAAAATATACTATCCATTTAAATTCACTGAACATATAGTATATGATATAATGAATATCAGTGGATAGAGTATGTTTCCCTTATGTTTATTATCCAAGGATCAGTCCTGTCCTGTTGGAATACTCCAGGATTCTTCAGTTGGAAAGATTAATAAGAGAATGAAATCTTCCCGCACATGTGTAAGAATTACAAAAGTGTGTCTGTGCGTACTTGAACTTTTCCCTTGAAGATAATTTTGATTATTAAAATTGACAAACCCCTTCTCCAGGTGTGTTGACAATTGGGAGATTTGGGTAACCTAAACCATAGGTTTAATTTAATATGATTGTCTTTGGTGAGAAACATGCTGCTGCTGGCTTGTGTTTAGTAACCGAAGTAATCAAATGAATTGTGCTCACTGATGTATTGCAGAGAGTTTATTTTAGGAATAATTGGGACTAAAATTTCCATTGCTAAGCAAGGCAGTTGTTAAGTGAGTCATGCCCAATTTTATGACCTTTTGGCCATGATTAAGCAAATCACTGCAGTTATTAAGGGAAAAATGGGGTCATTAAGCAAATCTGGTTTCCCACATTCACTTTGCTTGTCAAAAGCCAGCTGAGAGGCCACAAATAGCGATCATGTGACCCTGGGATGCTGCCACATTGTAAGTGCAAGGACCAGTCACAAGTTACTTTTTTTCAGGGCTACTGTAACTTTGAATGGTCACTAAACAAATGGTTGTAAGTCGAGGATTATCTGTAACGTATTTAAAGTTGGCTTAATGCTTACATTGTATACCTGTAGGAGCAGCGTTTAAAATTTCTGAAACAGCAGGATCAACGGCAACAGCAACAAGCTGCAGAGCAGGAGAAGCTCAAAAGATTAAAAGAAATTGCTGAGAATCAGGAAGCCAAGCTGAAAAAAGTGAGAGCACTTAAAGGCCATGTAGAACAGAAACGGCTCAGTAATGGGAAGTTAGGTGAGCTATAATTCAGTTTTGAAATTCTGATTTGTTTAAAAGTTAATATTTAGATATTTATAATTAGTGATGTGCTGGAATATTTTTCAGGGTTCCATTTCATAAAAGTTTTCTGCTCCTTCTAGAAAAATACGCCCTAAAACCATCTTTATTTACTTATTATATTGTAGATCAGTTTGATACAGAAAGCAACTTGTTTGGAGTCTGATTAGAGAAAATGATTGATATGGACACTTCGCTTACAAGTTTAGTTTTAAAAGTTTAGTAGAGTTATATTAGGATTAAACTCTTTTTTCAGATTGTGAACGATTTGTGGAGAAAGCTCTCTGGATGAAAAGGCAATTTGGAAATAATTTTACAAATTTGTATGTAGTACTTTTTCCTGTCCCATGTGCATTTTGCTTCCCTGTGTTTGTATTTTTACATTTATTATCTACCAAGTAGGATAAAACGCATAGAATTTAACATCTTCACATAGGAATGGCCATATGAATCATAACTGAACAGAATTATTATAGAAAATAGAATAGAATTATATTGTTGTTATTAGTTGTGAAGTCGTCTCTGACCCATTATGATCCCATGGACAACGTTCCTCCAGGCCTTCCTCTACCATCTTCTGGAGTCCATTTAAGCTCACACCTACTGTTTCAGTGACTCCATCCAGCCACCTCATTCTCTGTCGTCCCCTTCTTCTATTGCCCTCAATCTTTCCCAGCATTAGGCTTTTCTCCAGTGAGTCCTTCCTTCTCATTAGGTGGCCAAAGTACTTGAGTTTCAACTTCAGGATCTTAGAATTGTATAGAAAATATAAATAAAACCATGGGAAGTATGTAATTGGCATCGTATGTATTATTCTATTTGAATAAACAAGAAATATATATTTGCTTTGGAAGTAAAGTAAAAATTAAGTGTTAGTAGTAGTATTCTAATTTCAAATCCCTCCTGATTTGCTTGACTTCTGTAAAGCAATATTTGAATAGCATTTTAACATTTAGGAAGGTAGTAGAAGATAGTATTCCCTTGAATATTACAGAATAACTTCTAAGAGGGATCCTAAGTTGGTCTTCTTTCATTTATGAAATGATCTGAATGTGGAGATAATAGTGCATTTATTTCATAGTTGACATGCAGAGTATAAAATTTCTCACAAACACATTCCTTCAAGTTTTTCTTAATCTCTTTATTTTATGAGGCTTGATTTACTAATCAAGCAGACCAACATAAGCAGACCAATACGGACACTATTCTGAAGGCTAGTGGTTGATGATTAGCCATGCTGGTTTTGCAGATAGGAGATAAAGTTTCCAATATCTTTAGATAGGCAAAGTTTTAAAAATTGCTATATTTCAAAATTGTTGCATTTTTGTTTCATTATACATTCATGTTGAAAGCAAAATAGCATACAGAGTGCAAATATGTGACTGTTCGGGTAGGGCTTGCCATTTATCTTGCTTACCACTGCACATAAACTCAGAAAGTTTCCCATGATGAAATACGGCTTTGTGGCTAAAAATGTTCCACATTCTGATTGTAATTTTTTTCAAGTAATATTTCTCATAAGGCAGGACATTTTGAAATTATAACTCCCCAGCTTCAGTTTTGCTTAGGATTGATAAAATGTGTTTTTTCCTTTAAAACTTTATGCTTGGCTTTTTTCCGGCTCTGTGCTGGAGAGCAATACGGGGTTTCTGTCCCTTTAAGAGTCAACTTGGGAGCAGCCAACATTTGGTCATTTCTCCACTACTGCTATTGTATTCTGTCTTCCTCTTTAGTGGAGGAGATAGAGCAGATGAACAGTTTGTTCCAGCAAAAACAACGAGAACTGGTACTGGCTGTGTCAAAGGTAGAAGAACTTACTAGGCAATTGGAGATGCTGAAGAATGGCCGGATTGACGGTTACCATGACAACCAGTCTGCTGTAGCTGAGCTTGACCGCCTGTATAAAGAGCTTCAGGTAACTGGAATTCTACCCTGCAGACTGCAAGAAGGGTTAAATGGGTTGTATCTCCATCTGTCTCGGGGGAGGGAACCCTTAATAAACCAGAATTATATAATCCCTAACAATGTACATAAGTTATGCTATCTTCTAGGTTATTTTGTGTATATAATTATAATTACCGGCCATTTTGTGGAAAGAAATAAAATCTAGTCAGAGCTACTTTTCCAGACTTTTTTCCCCCAAACTTTTGCGTAATATTCTGTTAATTGTCAGATGCATTCTATCATCATCCTGAAAAGTTGTTTCTTTTGCATTCAGCTGAGGAACAAACTGAACCAGGAGCAGAATGCCAAGCTGCAACAACAGAGGGACTCTTTAAACAAGCGCAACTCGGAGGTGGCAGTTATGGATAAGCGTGTTAATGAGCTGAGGGAACGGCTGTGGAAAAAGAAAGCTGCGCTGCAGCAGAAAGAGAATGTACCAGTGAGTGCCAGAAAACAAAACAAAAATCTCATTCTGCTATGGAAGCTTATTTAGCTGGATGAGTGGACATGTGACATTTGTTGAGGGTCTCTATGCTGTATTCCTTGCATTTTTCTTATATCTGAAATAACACATGAGCATTAATCTACCTAGTTTTCAAATAAGGAGAAATGCTTTTGCCCCTTCATGCTCTCTGTAGAATGAATGCTTCATTTTTTTATACTGAGTTTTTCCTGGACAAGTTGTGAATTAACATTATTTAATTTCTTTTTAAATCTGCAATTTTAATCTTGCCTAGGTGTCTTCAGATGGGAACCAGCCACAACCAGTTGTATCTGCTCCAAGCCGAGTGGCAGCTGTTGGTCCTTATATCCAGTCTTCCACCATGCCACGTATTGCCTCAAGGAATGAACTATTAATCAAACCAGCCTTTCCAGATGGGACTCCAACCTTACAAGTTGCTGATGGTCCATTAAAAACTCAGACATTGCCAAACATGAGATCTGGTGTTCTTTCACAGACAAAAGCTCCTAGTGGTAAATGCTATTTTTCCCTTTTTGCTTTCTACTTGTATGAAGTGTTTTGACATTTCCTCTTCTCAGCTTATGTTCGACCAGTTTGCCATGCAGATTGCTAAGTAGGGCAATTAGCCTAATTAATTCCACAGGATGTCTAAAAGTAATGTATCTATATGCTTTCTTCAATTAGTTGAATTAGTTGAAATTCTGCTTCTAAATGCAGAATTCTTTCAGACCATACAGTAGGATATACTGGTTAGATATTGGATCTATATCAAAAGCTAACTATATAACATAAATGCAAAACATTGATATTTGTTTCTAGGTAATTATTTAGAATTCTCATTGTGTAAAAACTGATAATCTAATTTTTGTTTTTGCTTGTATTATATACCATTAACAGTATTAGGAAATGTTCTATGTTATGTTGACATTATTGTGGACATAAAATCTTGGAAGTAAAAGTATTACAACTATAGTTTTATTTGGAAACATAAAAGATCCTAATAATTGCAAAACTAATTGTGCTTTCAGTGAACAAAAACATTTATGGACTTCAGCCTTTGATACTGATAACGTAAACATTTTGGGTGAAAGAAAGATGTAGTATAGGATTCATACTATATCACTATATTTTTAGAAGTGTTTATAACATTGTTTAAAATGCTCATATTTTATTTTTGTTGATAGTTTTGTGAAAGTATTTAATATTTGCTCTGCTTGGGAAATTTCATTGTCAAAAAAGCCATTAAGTAAAAGCTTCTTTAAGGAACTGGATGAACTTTTGAAAAAATTAATTCATCTCCTTGTTTGTATGTGAACAAATGCTAATAGCTCTGAGTGAGTGAATTTATTTGCAAATTAAAAACAGACATTTCTTGCAGCTGCTACAAGGAAGATATTTTCATAAGAATGTAAACTAATTTTCTTACAAAGTTATATCTTTGCTTCAGAAACAAAGATTGAACAGAGATTTGTTATGGGGTTTGTTCAGCATTCGTTCATGATCTTATTAATCTGTACAGATTTTTTTTAAAAAGCTGTCTGTTGCCATTATCAATATGTAAAGCAGGTAGCAGTGTTTAATTTGCTGTGTCTGAATATTTCTACTAGGATATTTGTGGATAACATTCATGTACTATACTAAATGAACCCCATAATCAGGGGTATGGCTAGGAAATTTGTGTTCTGCATTTTTCTAGTGTGAAAATTGGAAATACTAAAAAAAAGTAAACTATTTGATAAACACACAAACATGCTTAATTTATCTTAATGATTTATAACAGCCAAACTTCCCTTTTAGATATGAGTTGACCATAAATAGGCATCTTCTATTTGGGGCTAGCATTACCCTCATTATATTGATTAGAAAAAGACAAAATGTTGTAATACTAATATTTTCCTGCTTTGACCAAAATTAACAAATTGGTTAAAAGTAGTATGTGAAAATTAATAGGTTTTACAGGGGCCTTTTATATATGCATCTATCAAAATAAAGCTTTGTAAGTTTAAAATTAATTTCTGTTCTTCATCTCTACTACAGGAACTACAACTGCTGCTTCAAAACCCCCACTTGCTATCAGTGATTGGAATAACTTAAGTGCTGATAACTTTATCAATCAAGGCTCAATTTCCTCAGTGATAAACGTCAGTAGCAACATTGAAGGGAAAGGTAAACTCCCTCCTGTGGGGATTTCAGTAAATTATTTCATTGAGGGTTGTTAAGCTAAGCGTTTTTAGTTAGTATTACAAAATCTTTCCAGAATAAGGATGAAAGACAGACATTTAGACATGTGCCAGACTGTGATTTTAAAAAATGTAGCAAGGGTCATGAGGCATATGTGATTTTTTTTTTTTTTTTACAGACTAATGTACGTAGAAACACCTGAAGTACTGGGTAGGCCTCATTTCTGTTGTCAGTGAGGTCTGGTGCTTCCTTTAGAATGATACTGGAATGGCCAATATAAGGGAGATCCTTAATGCTCTCTGAGCTTAGTTATTTTCTTGCAGACATTTCATTACTCAAATTAGATAACATCATCAGTGCATTTCAACCCTGAGGTACAAATATTCTCCTTTATTGGTACCATGTATGGATGTTAAATGCTTCAGAAAGCATGCAAATTGGAAAAAATTGCCTGTAGGCACACTTCCACTAGCACTGATGATGTTACCTAGTTTGGGTAATGAAACATCTGCAAGAAAACAACCAAATTCAAAAAGCATCAAGGACCCCTCATTTCAACCCTGAGCTACAAATATTTTCCTTTTTTGGCTAGTATAATTTCTCCACTTGGTTAACAGTGCCTGCTTTATTTATATCTGCTTAGTTTCATGGTCCTGTTGACATTTGTCAGATCTCTTCAGCAAGAAGCCTTCATGTTCTTTCATATCCAATGCTTGCTTCTTCATAAAGGATCTTATGGCTATGTTGTAGTACAAGTATGTTCTATGTTTCATATTTGCAAGGGTTTTCTGAAAATATTATAGATAATAATGAAGAATGATTTCATCGTGTCTTGTTCTTGAAATACAAGCTTAATACATATTTTCTTATTTAAATTAAACAAGCCCAGTTGTGTTTATTTAGCTGAAATCAACTTTATATCTAGCTTAAAAGCTCTAAAGAATCCTGATAATTTCTTAGTTTGCGATGTAGATATCAAATACCTATTTAATTTAACTCCAAGTCTGTTTTTTTTATAGTTGGTGAAGGAGATGTTCCTTTTAGAGAAAAAGAAAAGAAAGTGCGTCCCCTTTCCATGTTTGATTCTGTTGAATCAAACGGAAGTACTTCTGTGCCTACAACAACTACACTAAGAAAAAATCAGAG
Source organism: Crotalus tigris (assembly GCF_016545835.1). Lineage (NCBI taxonomy): Eukaryota > Metazoa > Chordata > Lepidosauria > Squamata > Viperidae > Crotalus > Crotalus tigris. Next base: position 2,870,407 of record NW_024096622.1, on the reverse strand, counting down.
TAGTGAAGACCTCCTGCGCGATGGCCAGGTATTTTTAAGTATTTTTTGATCTTGACTTATATACATGCCAGGAGAAGTATTTAAGTCAATTTGATATTGATAAAAATTTCCTATTGATTTTTAATTAATATTTGAGATCACCATAAAGGGAAATTGCTCCATTTCCTAGAACAATTGAGCAAACAACAGGAGGTGTGCACCGAAATTCAAGTAGCAAATTTTCACCATCACAGAAGAGACTCCCCATCAGTAGAGGAGCTCATATATATATTCTATGCTTTATCTTATTCTTCCTTTTCTTCTTAATCACATTTCTTAGTGGTGGAGAAAAAATAAAGAACACTGGAATTGTAGCCTCACTTTCTTCTTCACAAATATTTATGTTCCAAGTTTAGGATGAATTTATCCAAATGTGCAAATGCTTCACCTGATGACAAGCTGGCTCTACCTGTCATATATTCTTGGCTCTCAGTTCAAGACAACACAATCTTCTATCATATATTCTTACAAGATTAAGTGGGCAATTTTGAAAGCTTCATAACTAGTCTTCTGTCCTATTCTGCATACTCTGCAATTTCTTTTATCTCTGAAGACCAATTTTTTGTTTGTTTCTTTATGGAGTGTATATTTACTTATTATTTCTGTGTTCTGTACTGCTGTGAATGTCAATTGAAGGTTTCTGGCTGGTTTTCTTCTTGTTCCTGTGATGGTAGCTTAAATAGCACTTTCCTATTCTGTTGGTTGTGTTCCATTATCCTGTATAACCAATACATCTTTACTTGGTGCAGGTCCAAACATTGGGCATTCTTGACAGCTTAATACTACACAGATGGAAAGAGAGTTGAGCTTGTGTAGAAAGAGCTCAGTACATAATATTCTGAGATATTGGACTACTTAGGGCCAGACAATTCCTCTTGGCCTATAACTTACTTCATTAATTTTGTATGGTGGAAGTTCTTTGTATGCTATGTAATGAATAATAGTAATATGTAATTTCCTAAGGAAGGGGTCAGCAATATTTCCAAGCAATGGGAGCCATGATTTTGCAAGATGTTGTAGATGCCAAAAGCATAAATATGGGAGGGGAACCCTTTTTTTGTTTCTCTTCTTGATTAAAAATGTTCCAAATATCATGAGGATTCTTGTGAGAACACTGAGATTTTGCAATGTTTGGCTGTCTTGTGAGATTTCAGCCTTTAATATTTATGTATTTATGTTTTGGAGATCAGTGACTACATCTAACCCCAACCCTAATACAGTATGCGAGCAAGGTAATATAGATAGCATCAGTGGTGGGATTCAAATATCTGAACTGCTGGTTCTCTGTGTGGACGCCACTTCCAGAAGTGATATGCCCAGATATTAGTTTCTATCTCTATTTCTTGTATCATCCCGCTAAGTTCCGAGGATGTCCATATCATACAGTTCTAGACCATGATTTATGTTTATTTGAATAAAATGTATATTGCAGGGTTTTTTGGAGTTTTTTCTCTCCATATGTCTTGAATACAGAGTTCTTCTGCCATTTTTAAGACTCTTTAGGTAATATATTTCTTCCTTTCTTCCTTTGTTTAGTGCTTTTATAGTCCAAAGTTCCATCTATTATTGGATTAAAGTCTCCCATTAAACAAAAATTCCGATAGTCCAATTCTAAAGTTTTTTTATATAGTTTTTGATAAAATTGTTCTTGTTTATCATTTGGTGCATATATTGCTACCATTAGTATCTATTCTTGGTCCATCATTATTTCTGGAAGTGGTGTCCATGCACTCCTGATGGGCCATTCTGGGCCTGGGGCGCCTCCCCGGCTCAGAACAGACTTCCAGAAGTAGCGCCCACACACTTCCGATGGTCCATTCTGGGCCTGGGAGGCCTCCCTGTCTCAGAACGGGCTTCCAGAAATGGTGTCCATGCACTTCCAGTGGACCATTCTGGGCCTGGGGCGCCTCCCGGCTTAGAACAGACTTCTGGAAATGGCATCCACGCACATTCTGGCCTTGCGAAAAAGGGCAAGGGCACCAGCCGGTTCGCTGAAGTCAACAAAAAATTAGCTACCTGTTCTACTGAACTGGTGCGAACCGTCTGATTCTCCAGCACTGGAGATGGAGAATCCACCAATGGGTTTAGACTGTGTTCCTGCCCAATCAGATCAAGTCAGCCAAAGTTGCAACACCTGTCCTGGGTTAGAGTGTCCCAGTCTTGACTTGATCTTGCCCAAGACAGTAGCAAGTTGGCTCTTAGGCAGGTACAGTTTCCATTGGTGGGTTCTTTATTCTCTATTCTCTTCAGTATTCTGAGATAGTGCTGTATTCAGCACTGTGTTTTTCCTCTCAGTTGGCTGAAGAACTGTTTGCCTTTAACTAGGAATGGAGGCTTTCGTTCCTCCCCCTCCCCCTCACTTCCAACCATAAAGGCTTGAGGCTGAGGGGACTTGCTTTCCCTCTGTAATACAGCCCTCCTTCTTCTCTTGGACAGCACTGGGCTCAGTGCTGCTCCTCAGCCCTCCACAGTTCCCCATTGCAAGGAAAAGCCTCCGGACACGCGCGAAGGCTAAAAACGGCCATTTGCAGCTGGTGCGTGTTCGGAAGGCCGATTACCTCTTTTCCAGCCTTTCTTCGTGAGGGTGGAAGGGGGTGCCAGCAGCAATACCCCCAGACCTCATGCTGCCGTCATTTTGAGTGTGGTGGCCATTTTGGTTGTGGCAGCCATTTTGAGTGTGGCAGCCTTTTTTGAGTGTGGCTGCCATTTTGAGCTGCCATTCGGAGTGTGGCAGCCTTTTTGGATGTGGCCACCTTTTTGTGTCCCTTATTGGGACTGGGTCTTTTTTGAGGCCGCCATCTTGGGGCCTGCTCTGCGCTCTTTTCTCCCCTGCGGCCACCATTTGAGGCCCCTGAGCCTCACTTTGCACAAGGACCCTGCACGGCGACTGTTGCCTCAGAACAGGCCTGCTAGTCTCCTCAGGCCTACTTCCTTCATCTGCTCTAAATACCTGGCTAATCAGTGGTGTCTCCACACCTGGTCACCTAGAGGCGGGCAGCCATTTTGGATCTTTCCCTCAACACCATTCCAAGGCCTGTTAGACCTCAGTCAGTATTTGATCTCCACAGCCACTCAGGTCTGTAATATATCCATTTCACAGCCTGCTTAACAGGATTGGTTCTATCTGGTTTGCTCCTTCTTTCCTGTGCATTTAACCTCCTTGGATTCAATTTCTGGGTTTTTGGTGTCTCCAGGTCTCCCTGAAAATCAGGATTACCCTATTGTGATCCTGGGCCTAATCATATTAACAGCTCTATCTGGGTTCCAGGCATCCCCTATCATGCGCCTGTTCTTATCCACACAAACAGCTCTGTCTGGATTCCAGGTGCCCCCTGTCATGCATCTGTTCTTATCCACACAAACAGCTCTGTCTGGATACCAGGCGTCCCCTACCATGCGCCTGTTCTTATCCACACAATCAAGTCTATCTGGATTCCAGGCGTCCCCTATAGTGCGCCTGTTCTTATCCAACCAATAGCTGTCTCCAGATACCAGGGGTCCCCTATCGTGCTCCTGTGTTACCCGAGAATGGAGGATTCTAGGCCCTCCACAAAGGATGTCTTGCCGTCCCCCTCGATTGCAAAACACCACAAATCTTCTAATCAAGAGGCCACAGGTAAGATCTCGGCCAAGGCCAAGGCCAGGTCTACCTCAAAGACTTCCAAGGGAGCTGAAAAACAGGCCAGCAGGAGACACCAAGCCCTAGAGAAGGAATTCTCTAAAGCACAGAAACTAGCCAGGTTGGAGACCTCACAGGCCGAAGTGCCTTCTTTTGATCTACCCCTGGGGCCTTCCGCTTCTCCCCTGGGGATCTCCTGTCTCCTGCACCGGGGGATACAGACCGGGTTCATCCCATTGCTCAGCCTTTGCTTCATCGGCTCAACACGTGGCCCCTTTCACCCCTACTGTGGCTCGGCTTAGGCCAAGTGAACCGGTCTCCCTTCCTATGGAGGACCGCCTAGCTGAGATGATTGCACAGGCGGTAGAGCGTGCCCTTGAGGCCAGATCGCAAGCGACTAGGTCAGCTGTGGTCAACTTTCTACCCACTCACCAGCCGGCCACTGAGTCCTATCGTGCGCCTTCTTTCCCTTCTCAGTCCACCTACTCCGGGGACTCGTATCTTGCGAGTACGAGGCTGATCTGGAGATTCCGATGTCTGAGGAGGAGGAACCTCCCTCTGAGACACCACCACTTAGCGGTCTCTTTAACCCTTCTTTTTTTGTCCCCCCACTTCGCAAGGCCATTTCCATGGCACATCTCGGATCCGATCCTTCCATGCCGGCAACTTCAATTACTCCAGACTCGGCGGATCCAAATTTCACCGAACTGGTAACAACACAATACCGCATTCCTTGCCCACCCAAGTTCCTCAATGCGGTCCGAAAGCAGTGGGTATCCCCGACCTCTTTTCCCCTTAAAAGTAGCAGTGAGAAAAGACTTTATAATGTGGCCCTTTAGGTCCCCTTGTGTCTCCAACCATCATTCCTGACGACGTTTCTGAGGCCCTCAAGGCTGAGGACTGTAAATACCGCTGAACACATCAAGCTGCTATCAGAGCAGCTACCTCTGCATCCTTTTTAAACAGGTCTGCTCTTCTCTGGCTTAGACAGCTTTAGGCCAGGATACTGACGGAGGATATCCGCACTCATCAAGATCTGAGTAAGATGGTGGCGGCTACAGAGTATGCTTCCGATGCCACCCTCCAGGCCGACTTCCTGAGCTGGGTGATGATGGACCATTTGGAATGGTGCCTGCACCCGAGGATCTTCAGGGAGATCTGCCACTGCTTCGGATTGCCAGTTCTAGACCTTTGCCTCCCCGACAAATGCTCATCTCCAGCGATTCTTTTCCCGCTTTCCATCTCCAGGGGTGGAATGAGTGGGTGCTCTTCAGAGCCCGTGGCCGGAGGGACTGCTTTACGCCTTCCCTCCTCTTCCTCTTCTTCCGGCAGTTGTCCGCAAGCTTCTTCGGGAACAGGCGGAGGTTCTTCTAGTGGCCCCGTATTAGCCATGGAGACCATGGTTCGTCGACCTTGTGAACCTCTCACTAGCAGCCCCATGGAGGATTTCCCCAGATCAGGTCTCACTCAGCCAGGGGACCCTTCTTCATCCAGATCCCCATTGGCTCCAGTTAGTCGTCTGGCACGTGAGCGCTCAATCTTGTCCCAGGAGTCCTGCTCGCCGGGTGTCATTACCGTAATCCAGGCCTCCCGACGGTCCTCTACCAACCGTATTTATGAGGCCACGTGGAGGAACTTCTGTTCGTGGTGCTCGAATCACCACTTGACCATTCCACATATATTGGATTACTTTTTACAGGGCCTGGAGAGGGGCTTGGCTCCAAACACATTGCGCAGACAAGTTGCCGCTCTCTCCACTGTACTTACCTGTGACTCCGCGGTTTCCCTAGGTCATCATCCCTTGATCCGCTCGTTCATCAAGGGTGCTACTAACACCAAGCCCCCCTGTAGTGCACAGGTATCTCTCTTGGGACCTGCCGCGAGTTCTTCAAGCTCTAACCAGACTGCCCTTTGAGCCCCTCAAGACATGTGATATACATTAGATATTGCACAAGGTCGCATTCCTGGTGGCAATCACCTCTGCGCAACGAATATCAGAATTGGCAGCACTTTCAATCAGAGATGACTTGTGCTTTTTTCACCAGGACCGGGTGGTCCTTTGTCTGGCCCCTACCTTCCTTCCTAAGGTCAATTCTCTTTTCAACAGGGCTCAAGAAATCGTACTCCCAGATTTCTGTCCTCACCCATCTCATGCCCTGGAACGGCAATGGCACCTTCTGGAAGTCCGTAGAGCGCTCCGTTACTACATCTCACGGACAGCTGCCTTCCACAATTCTGAGGCCGTTTGTCTCCTTCCATCCTTCTTCCAAGGGTCGGAAGGTGTCTTCTTCCACGATTGGCAGGTGGATTAGGGCGTGTATAGCAGGGGCATATCAGGCTGAGTCATTGCCGGTTCCACAACGGGTCATGGCCCACTCAACCCATAGTGCGGCCACTTCCGCAGCTTGGGCCAATCAGGCGTCCATTGAGGACGTTTGCAAAGCACCCACATGGTCTTCCCATCTCCCTTTATGAGGCATTATAAGATTGACAGGTTCGCCTCGGCGGAGGCTTCCTTTGGTAGGAGGGTTCTCCAACAAATAGTACCTCAAAGTGCCATTTTGGACCAGCCTGCTCCCCTCCCTCAGGGACAGTAGGCTTTGGTATGTCCCATTGGTGGATTCTCCATCTCCAGTGCTGGAGAAGGGGCATTGCCTTATCTGAACGCCTTTTCTCAGCATGGAGATGGAGAATCCACTCCCGCCCTTGCAGGTGATTTAGGCCTAGAGCTAGATTTATGAGCCAACATGTCTTCTGTCAGTCATGGCTTCGCCTGCGTCGAGACTGGGACATTCTAGCCCAGGACAGGTGTTGCAACTTTGGCTGATTTGATCTGATTGGGCAGGAACACAGTCTAAACCCATTGGTGGATTCTCCATCTCCGTCCTAAGAAAAGGCGTTCAGATAAGACAATGCCCCATCCCACCACTGGATAGCATTATCTTGTGTACTATTTATCTTTTGCTTTTATTCTTGTAAAAAAATATTTCTTTTGAGTGTCTTATTTTCTTGGCTGTTTTGACTTACAGGTGGGCACTAAAAGTGTCGCAAAAATACCACCACCTGTTCCTACCAAGCCAAAACAGATCAACTTACCTTATTTTGGCCAAACTGGTCAGGTTCCTTCTTCAGATGTTAAGCCTGAATGTAATATCCAGAAGCTGACAGTTACCAGCGCAGGAAGTAAGCAGAAGCCACCAGCCACACTGACACCATCAGCATCTCAATATGCTCAGCAGAAAATATGTGTTTCCCCAAGTGGTCCTCCTCCTAGTCTGGATCTAGCTCTTCCCAAACAAGAGAGTCCTCCTGCAGCAGCTGTGAGACCATTCACTCCTCAGCCAACCAAAGAAGCCCCTCCACCACCTTTTCGAAAGCCACAGACTGTGACCACAAGTTCCATCTACAGCATGTATACAAAGCAACAAACCCCTGGGAAGAACTTTCAACAGGCAGTGCAGAGTGCTCTGACACGAGCCCACAGTAGGGGACCTCACTTCCCAAGTGGTGAGCATTTAAGGATATGTTTGCTTTGTTATGTCATGCTATGTCTGTTTTACTAAAGGCTGCTTCTAAAGGGGACAGCAGCTTGAACTGCGGTGAGAATTCAAGGAGTCACTCTATTTAAAGCAAAGGCTAATAATTGGCAAGTTGGTTGCAGTCCTCCCATCTTGTCCTCCCTAGAGCAGTTGGAGCAGGAAAAACTGGTCCCTTTTTTGCAGGTCTTTTAAAGAGAACAATTAAGCCAGTGGTTTGCAGCAATATAAATCCAAAATTACAAATGCATTTGTGTCAGCTGTTATTAAAAAAAACTAGCTATTTTGTTAGTTTTGGGGATTAGGGCTGCTCAAGAAATAAAAATGCCAGTTTACATTTAATAATTATATGTTAATTTATATTTCATATGGATTCCCCGACTTAACAGTATCGCAGCTGCTCACAGTAGGTTTCATAGGCAAAATCTGGGGTAGATTTTGTCCATACTCCTGCTTTGCTTTTGATTAAGTTAAAAAAAATATAAGCTGCACTCCCCTCTTCCAAGCTGCTTATGATTTCTCCGTTTGAGAGCAGCTGCCTTAAATATTGAAGATAAAAACAATCTTCCAAACATTCTGGGCTTGCCACAATAATTAAAAGAAATTGTGGGCTCCAGTCCCAAATTTATCTACCCTATTTTAAGATACCCCTTTTTTATATATTATTACTTACGATATTGAGTTGAATCCAAATAGGTTCTATTTAGATACAATGAAATTTATGAAGAAATAGCTAACCACAAAATGAAGAGTGGAGAGGGTTGAAGAACTAGATGTGCTATCAAATAAACGTACTTCAGACTCCTTCAGAATGACAATGAAGGAATAGGAAACCTGCAACTTGTATTTGCTCCTTTTCTGGGTGAAGGCAGATTAGAAAAATATGGATTCTCTTCTAACCTGGAACTGATCAAGCTGTTTTTTTTTTGTGGAAGACATGCTTCTTAATCATCATTTTTTGAGATTTTTAATTGAAGTTCATTCATATTTTGATTTGGATCTTCAGATGTTGAGTTGTAATAGTATAATTTAAGTTACAACAGTTTCTCTTTTTACTAGGGAAATATGTACCTTTTCTTGTGCAGTATATTAAATATTATGGCTCTGGATTTAATCGCACTTATGTACCCATTATAATCAGTGGTATATGTTAGTCATAGTATGTTCCAGAGGTTACAGTGGATCTGCACTAAGCATGAATAATTTTGGCCCAACCCAATAATGAAGACTATTAATTCTGATTGACTATTGCTTCAGGGTTTGTTTTCTGTCTAAACCAGAGGGAGCTACTTGGACCAGTTTCCCACCGAAAACAAAACACTGGGAGCTGCCCAAAAAAATATATAGGGTTGGTCTGCCAATCCTCTTCCCCCCACTCAGAGAGAGAGAGAGAGAGAGAGAGAGAGACAGAGACAGAGAGAGAGCCACTTGCGCTCCCCTCCCCCCTCTTTCTCTCTCTCCTCTCCTCTCCCCTTATCTTTCTCTCTTTCCTCTCTCTCTCTCCCTCCCTCTCTCTCTCTCCTCTCCGTCTCTCTCTTTCTCTTTTTCTTTCCTCTCCCTCTTTTTTTCTCTTTCCTCTCCCTCTTTCCTCTCCCCCCTCTCTTTCCTCTCCCCCTCTCTTTATCTCTCTCTTTCTCTCTCTTTCTCTTTGCTCTCTCTCTCTTTCTCTCTCCTCCCTCTCTCCGATCTTCTGTTCACCTGGCAAGCTGGCTTCAAGCTGTTCTGCAACAGGCTGGCTCTCTCCTCCCCTTCCTGCTTCCTGCAGAGACACAGCAAAGGCAGCAGCCCCGCCCAATAAGCTTTTCAGCTCATGGAACAGGGTGAAACCACTCTCTTTTTTACACACACACACACATAACACAAAGAGAGAGAGAGAGAGAGAGACGGAGAGGGGAGAGAGAGGGGGGGAAGTGCAAATGCCTCTCTCTGTCTCTTTCTGCAAATGGCAGAAGAAGCTGGGAGCCGCAGGGGAAGGCTCAAAGAGCCGCATGTGGCTCCGGAGCCACAGGTTGTTGCCCTGTGGTCTAAACCATATGCATAATGTGTTGACATTTCCAGTGCACAAGTACTTACAGTAGTGGCCAAAATTGTGGAAACCTTTTGGGAAAAGTGTACAATAGAAATGCTACCTTTGGGTTTTCACCAATTTGTCTTCTAATTTCTTTATAACTGTAGCCTAGTTCAATTAATAATACTATTTTACATCGCTTTCTGGGCAACCAGTCAACTCTTTGCACCATTACTTTAATTTTATTACAAGCTCACTAAATGAAAGAAAAAAAACCCAACCAACTTGATAGCGATCACATAACACACTGACAAATGTCCTCCTCTCAGCTTCAATACATGACATCAATAACTGAATCCTACTGTGATCTAATTGGCTCATTGGCAAAACAAGATGACACCTGATTGGCTCTCTAAACATTCATGCTCATTGGCTACAATCTGATGAAGGAAAGCTACCTGATACCAACCTAACCAAGTTGTGCTTCCTTTTTCTGGTTATTTGGCTATAACTTTTCACAGAATACAGTACAGATAATTGAACAAACTATGTTGCATTACATTCTTGATTAAATTATCTTTCCATTGATATATAATTTTATGGTACTACTCCCCCCCAAGAGTGATGTTATTAGCCATCAAACCTCAAGAATACACTTTTCCCAAAAGGTTTCCACAATTTTGGCCACTACTGTACATTGCTTAAGAGAGAAGTTGCTTTTTATTGGCAATATTAAAACATTAGTCAGGTTGTAGTGGAATTGTCAAAAAAACTTCCAGTACCTCATTTTTCTCTCTATTTCCGTTATGGTCTGCACTGCCAGTGCTTAAATTTAAAAAAGAAAGATAGAAAGAATTGTAAAAAAAAAAAAAAGACACCTCATGAATGAGATCTCTGCATAGCTGATTGGAGTAATCAGTCTTGTTATCAATTTTGGTATAAATTGAATTAGTTGAATGTATGCATAGTGCATTTGTTTGGGTTTTTTTTTGCCAAGTGTTTATGATTTTCTTTCTGAATTGCTTCTTAGTATATGGAAAGCCAGTAATTGCTGCAGCTGGTGTCCCAAACCAACAGCAGCAGATGGACAATAATTATTCAAATACACAAGGCAAGCCAGCTAGTCCAGAGCCTGAAATGGAATCTACAACTTCAGCCAGTGAAAATAATGAAACCGAACGTATTCCTCGTCCACTCAGCCCAACCAAGCTTTTGCCTTTCTTGTCAAATCCATATCGAAATCAAAGTGATGCTGACCTGGAGGCCCTTCGGAAGAAGCTGTCTAATGCACCAAGGCCACTGAAGAAACGTAGTTCTATTACTGAGCCAGAAGGTCCTAATGGGCCCAACATTCAGAAATTATTGTACCAGAGGACAACTCTGGCTGCTATGGAGACCATTTCAGCCCCATCATATCCACCAAAGCAAACTTCAGCTACAGTTACCGAAATCTCAACAGAAATCCCAAATCCTTACTTAAACCCAGAAGTGGTAAAAGAAGTAATTCCTACTCCACCTGAGCCAACTATTTCAGAGGAAGCAGAAAGCCCAAATTCTGATTCCAATACTAATTCTCTGCCTTCATCAGGACTAGACAGTGTTCTTGAGGGGACCTCTGACATCACTTCTCTTATTCAGCCTGAAATGGAAGAACCAAGTTTAGATGTGCCGTTGCCTATTGACCTATACATGGAAGAGTATCCTCCCTACCCACCACCCCCGTATCCATCAGGAGAACCAGAGAACTTGGGAGAGGACTCATTCAATATGCAACCTCCTGAAGTCACTGGACAATTTTCTTTGCCTCCTGTAAGTAAAAACACACTGCTTCAATAATTTTGACACTTATCAAGTGAGATGATTTATTGTGCCACTTCTGCAGTGTATAACTCTAAGGTAATTCAGCTGTATTGATTGCTAGACATACTTTGCTGCTGTGCAATATCTTCAAACTTCATTTATTGAAAGCCCTGTTCAAACTGAAATGACAAATGGATGTCTTTGGTAAAGTAATGGATAGTGGCTATTATTCATTTCAGTTAAATATCTCTGTTGTAAAAAGTAACGTGGTCAGCACCTCATTTTCAAATGTTATGAAGTTTGTGATGATCAGATGCCTTCACTGATAATCTGTGTTGTACTGTAAGAAGTGGGAAGCCAGTTTGGTGTAGTAGTTAAGACATTAGGCTAGAAACCAGGAGACTCTAGTCCCAGCTTAGGCATAAAACTCGCTGGTGACTTTGGGCCAATCACACACACTCACTGATCTACACTGCCAGTGTTTAAACTTAAAGAGAAAGATAGAAAGAATTGTAAAAAAAAAAAAAAGATTTCCTCAGCCTAGGAAGCAGGCAATGGGAAACCGTTTCTAAAATCTTGCCAAGAATGCTACGGGGACTTCTTCAGGAGTCAACATTGACTCCAAAGCACACAAACATAGTAAGAAGTACTATACAAGTTGGCTTGAGAATACTGATATGTCTATAGTCTGCCAATTTGGGGGGACCATTGTAGCATTTCAAAATCAATCAGTTTCCTAAATTTTCCTCCTCTCTGATAGTATCTTGCTTTCCATTCTGTTGCTCTCTCTTTACTGATGCTTCAATTTGCCATCATCTTAAAATGTTTAAAAATTCACTGTGGAATAGTTTCAAAAATGTAAAGTACAATATGTGCTATAACATACACTAAACTTTAGAAAAAGGATAAAAACTTTCAAATCTCAGCTTATCATGCAAGTTGTGTAGCTTGCTGAGTTACTGTCAGCATCAGGATCTACTTATCTGTCCCAATACTTTAGTTTAATTATTTGCATACTTTTGCAAATCCTGTTAGGATATTCCAAATCTTAATATTCTGTTGATTCTAGAACAAAACAAAGTGAAGGAGACAAGACTATTTGTGTTATATTCTACCTTTTCAATGTACTCTGATGTCAGTGGTGTTTATATAGTAATGAATTACTGTTATTTGCTCAGTGGCAGCTATTCACTCCTTTTATCTAGATGGTACACATTATGTTTGTGTTCCAGGCTCAAATATTTGAATTTTTAAAACTGTGCTGAGCCTCTCCCTCATGTTAACCTTCTTCAGTCTTTACTTTATCAGATTAGTCATTTAAAGTATTGATTTAACCCCACTTTCTTTCCTGGTGATTACTTTGACGTTGCTTGCCTGCTTCCATTCTTAAATGTTAGTTTTAATGATGATGCTTTAGCAACAAATATTTGAGTATAATCATGTATTGAGGTGAAATCTTTACACTTGGGAATAACTAATGCATGTTATGCTAATAATTGTGTTACTTGCTTCTGATGTAACACCATACTATTTCTAAAGCCAGACACTATTTCTGACACTAGAGAGATGCTATTTGGTTTTGGGGGGGATTTTATGTACACCAAAGTCCTATTTAGATGGCTATTGGGACAGTTCAGGATTTGCTGCTTCTTAACTCCTTTATTTCTGGCCCTTGGTTGCCATCCTGCATCATCTTTGAAGAACTTTTCACTGACTGCACTGTTGTGTTCTAATTATTTACAATCATGCTTCAAAGAAATAGCCTCTTTTTAACTCCTCTTAAGCTGTTCCTTAAAGAAGCTGCCGTGGTTCCTGGGCCCATGTGTAGCCATATAGGCTCAGGAAAATGCTTGAATCAGTTAAAGAAATGTAATGAAGGTAATGCCTGATCTTTTCGTAAAGTTAATCATGTCTAAGACAATCGGGGACAGATTTGGAGATGATCTATTTTTAGGGCTTACTAGAATTAAATATATATTGCTTAGTCTATTCCAAGTTTTTTTTTTTTTGCTTGAGTACATCAATTAAGAAATTGTAACGTTTAATATAATGCAATAATTGGTCACATGAAATTATTTTTTTTAATTTCTATAACATTGAAATTAACTAAAATTGTTTTTATTTTCAGTGAAAAAGCTCCTATATACCATTGTTTTCTTTCCTTTAGGGTAAGCGGACAAACCTGCGCAAAATTGGCTCAGACAGGATTGGTCACGGAATGCGAGTAAAATTCAATCCACTTGCTTTGCTTCTAGATTCATCCCTTGAGGGGGAATTTGACCTTGTACAGCGGATTATTTATGAGGTACAAATTCCATATTCCCTTATTAAGAACTTAGACTTAACCTACATTTAGTACTGCATGTGTCATAGCAACTTGCAGGGGTGGAATATGAGATCAGTACTCCTAAAGAGTTTCAGATGTTATTCAGTCTAAGAAATTGTAGAATATAAAATGATTCGTGGCATAATAGAAAGCATATTTAGCATTCCCTTTTCTTTTTGCTGCACAGGTTGAAGATCCCAGTTTGCCCAATGATGAAGGCATTACAGCACTTCACAATGCTGTCTGTGCTGGTCACTCAGAGATTGTGAAATTTTTGGTACAGTTTGGTGTAAACGTAAATGCTGCAGATAGTGATGGATGGTAAGGATGCTCTTTGGCATTTTGAATTAGCATAAGTAAGTTACCTTAATGGAACCTTCCACCATGCTGCGTTATCTAGTAAATAAATGGTAGTCTATATCCATTTCAATATCTCTGGACTCAGAAAAGAAATAATCATCTTCCTGTTTTTTGGGGATGGGAGTGGGTGGGAATTGCCCTTGGTTCATTAGAATAATTGGTGACTTCAACAGCTCCAAAATACAAAGCAAAAGATTTTAGTTACTGCATTAGGATAAGAACAGCAGTACTGTCATCAGCAAAAGAGGAATTTGGGTAAGATCAGGGGTCTTCAAACTTGGCCTTTTATGACTTGTGGACTTCAACTCCCGGAATTCCTCAGCCAGCATGGTGATATATATATCACCCATTTTAACCTTGTGACTTATGAGAAGTGAGCATTAGTAAAAACTACTACTACTATTACTACTACTACTACTACAATAATCACAATGGATACCACTTTGCATTCAAGGTGAAAAAAAAAAGTTTCGGCCATCATGGATTCTCACATATTCCAATTTCCATACCTAGCGGCATAACCTTATCGAAAAGGTCACTGGGGTTGAGGCTAACCTAATCTCCAGGAAGAGGATGTTCCAAGGAGCAGTCACCAAGAACCCATCAATCTGGGTATTTGTGGAAAGTGATTCAAAACATTCTGTTACTTTTTTCTTTTCTTTTGCAATGTATAGGACTCCACTGCACTGTGCAGCATCTTGCAATAATGTCCAGGTGTGCAAATTTTTAGTGGAATCAGGTGCTGCTGTATTTGCCACAACATATAGTGACATGCAGACTGCAGCAGACAAGTGTGAAGAAATGGAAGAAGGCTATACTCAGTGTTCTCAGTTTCTTTATGGTATGTGCCCAAAATAGGGTTCCTTAGAGTTGTAATTCCCCCCCGCTTCCAGATTTCCTTTTATGTCTAGAAGATTCTTTCAAGCTCTAGGAAATGGCATGTCCATACATCTGAGGTTCTGTGAAAGTTTTATGCCTGTTCCTAGTTGTGGCATCAAATGAAAAACATTATTTAGTTCTACTTCTGTAATCCCAAATGTCAGAAAGCAAAGCATTGAAACTCTTACACATCCTAAGTAGGATTTTCATGTATAACAGAGATGGGGATATTGGACATGCTGTGTTTTGTTACCACTTCAGATAGTATCTTCACATGCACACTGGAAAACATTTTTTGCTGAAAGAAAAAATGCTGTGAAATTTGCATTGAAAAAGAAGACTAAGGGGTTGAAGAGAATTATATAATAAGAGGGAGGGAGGATTATAAAATTATAATTATCTGTTGAATAGAAGGTTAAAATCATACTATATGTCATAACTTTAGTTTCTTTTTCTTTGGATTTTTGTTTACTGTATGTAAAACTGTCAAATATTTTTTTTAAATGCATCTTCACATGCATTGCAGGTATAGTTTCCCACTTTATGTCACTTTTATACCCATCCATACAGATTGTATTTATGTTAATGCTGCTCCTATAATGGCTTGAACATTCCTAGATAAATTCTGTGACTTTTGGCTTTTTTTTTTTTACTTAAGAATTTATGTGGTAGTCAGCATTATTATGGAATAATTTTTTGTTATGACCACTTGATCTGATTTTTTTGTCCGTGTGTTGCAGGAGTGCAAGAAAAAATGGGCATAATGAACAAAGGAGTAGTTTATGCTCTCTGGGATTATGAGACTCAGAATGAGGATGAGCTATCCATTAAAGGAGGGGATTGTATGACAGTCCTTCGCCGGGAAGATGAAGAAGAAATAGAATGGTGGTGGGCTCAGCTAAGTGACAGAGAAGGCTACGTGCCACGGAACTTGCTTGGGGTAGGTTGAAATAGTTGCAAATGTTTCTTAGTATAGGTTGATAGCCATCTATCCTTTACACAAATGATTTGGCTGCATTAATAGTCTCCCCATCTTCCAAATTGTCAGCGTTTCTTACAAGTTAAATT
The DNA here is from genome assembly GCF_016545835.1 of Crotalus tigris. Lineage (NCBI taxonomy): Eukaryota > Metazoa > Chordata > Lepidosauria > Squamata > Viperidae > Crotalus > Crotalus tigris. Next base: position 2,854,772 of record NW_024096622.1, on the reverse strand, counting down.
AGGATGCCAGCATGATTTATTCTAAATTCCTGGATGTTCAATATTTAGTGATGTTGTAAAATCATCAATCTCTACCTTATGGCAGCTCCTCTTCTGTAAATGAAATTAATGTCATAAAGATCTATTTCAAGTCAGAGTTCATAAAGAAGTTTGCTAATGGTAAATTCTGGCTTCTTGGACTATAGGTAGGATGAATTCCAGAAATACATTATGGTGTTTTAGAGAACTGGGGAACCTACGAGAGGAACAAACAGTGTATATTAATTTTAAAAAGAATCTGGATGCAGAAATGCAGGACTTGAATCAAATCTACTCACTGAGATCTTAATTAATCCTCAAAATGAACCCAATAGATACTGCAGAGTCTCTCTACTTCACTCTTCCCTCCGTAGTCTTGACTTCTGGCAATTGCCACATGATTTTGGTGGTTTATATGCTAGCTCAGTGATTAAAGACACTGAGCTTGTCAGTGTAAAGTTGGGTTTGAAACCTGAGCACCACACAATGGTGTGAGCTCCTGTTACTTGCCCCAGTTCCTGTCAACAAAGCAACTTCAAAGCATGCTAGTAGATAAATAGATACTACTTAGGTAGGAAGGTAACAGTGTTATATTTGCCTTGGCATATAGGCATGCTGGCCATATAACCACAGAAAGGTCTTTAGACAATGCTGGGGCTAAGAAACAGAATTGAACACTACCCCCTAGAGTCGGATACAACTGGACAGGGGAAACCTTTATCTTTATGTGTGTCTGCATATACAGTACATATTCCTTTTAAGAAAGCTTCAAGGCGAGCAGCTGAGGTGTTTTTTAAAGTAATTACTGTGTGTATTGATTTGTGGACTTGAGACAACAATCTCTCTTTTCTCTTTTTTTCAGCTATATCCCAGGATTAAGCCAAGGCAAAGAAGCTTGGCATGAAAATGTTAGAAGCAATTTTATGAAGTATTAACTGCAGGATGTTTCCTTTTCATCTGCAGAAATGCATCTGTGAGACTTCTTTTGGTAATAATGTGATATAAAAGCAAGGCTGAATATACCTTGAAAATATATGAAGGATAAAAATTATAGAAGAAATTCTACAATGCTATTTTCAAGCAATGAATTAGTTTCTGCTTTAGGCAAATTAGGGCTGATGGTCAATCACTGCCTTATCTGCTTCTACAGTAGCTTTCTTTCCACCCCCTTTTGTAACTTACTAGTAAGATAGAATCCAACAATTGCTCCAGCCAGTCTCTTAAACCTTTTCATTCCATTCTGTAGAAACAGAGCAATGTTAAGTCAGGTAACCTTTTCATATAGAAACTAGTAACATTGTGCTTTTAAAATGTCTTAGTAGCAGAGCTAATGGGATGAAATGACATGAAATCTGTTGAATTAAGGAATCTAAAGCAGTTCTTTGAGCAATAATTTTAAGTGCAGTAGCATTTTAGGATTCCAAAGTATTTGAAATATGGCACATGTGATGTAGCTTACTGTATGTGGGGTGTATTTTTTCCCTTACAAACAATACGTTTGTAACTTCGGTATTAAATGTAGAAAAACCAGTTTTTGCATCTCACACATTTTGTTACAACTATCTTTTCCTTAACTGTGATTAAACATTTGCTTCAGAAAATACCAGTTTGTTTGTACTCTTTGAATACACAGTGCTCCTGTCATTGAGCTGTTCTTATGTGCTGATGTGAACACAATAAAGATTAAAATTTGTGACTCCCAATGTTGTCAGCATTTCTTGGTTATCAGGGATATTTTTATGTGATCTGTAACTACTATAAAAATGACATTGCACTTGACATTTAAGTTATATTACTTTATACTGATCAATTAGATTGTATGGAGGTTTGGCTGGGGATATAAGAGAAGAAAGATATCTGAAAAGGAAATCGTTTGTTTTAAAATTGCTTTATATCTATTATGGGCAAGATCATATCTTCTTGAATTACGGTAATCAAGCATCCTGTGGCCCCCTTGCTTCTTTGGACATTCATTAAGCTTTTGAGACAGAAATATGTGTTGGCAATGACAAACATGAAGTCTGATAAGACGTTTGTGCAACTAGTGTGTATACACACACGTGTATATGATAAGCCTCTTTATGGGAACATTCATACCCAGTAAATACATTTGCTGATGAATCTTTCTGTTAACTAAATAAACATTGTGTGTTAAAGTTGTAGTCCTCGTTTAACAATCATTTGAAGTTACAGTGGCAATGAATGAATGGTATTTACGTCCAGAACCCGAAATTACAGCCATTACAGCACCCCTATGTCACATATTCAAAATTTGGGCACTTGGCAGCCTGCCCCTCTTACAACAGCAGGGGTGCTTCACAGCAGCATACTCCCACCTCTCGAGTAGTGTGCACAGGCTCAGAAAGAAGGCCTAGCACAGACAGTTGTTTTCTTGCATAGTGTCAGCCCGTGCATACCTCATCGGCGGCAGGAGGAAGGTAGCCAAAGATCAGCAGGGCCTGCAGAGCACAAGGCCACAGGCCAGCTGGGCCTCTGGCCTCTGGCTACAGCTTGAGGAAGCACTCCCCAGCAATGTTACTGGGACTGAAGTAGAGACGGGGGCCGTGGTGCCTATCTGAGACTGCTGAAGCCACCAAGCCTATACTTCAGCCCCATCACTGCTGCCAAGGAATGCTGCTGTGCAGAGTGGTCAAAAGGGCATAGATGGTGGTGTTGGGGAGTTCAAGAGGAAGCAGTCCCTTGCCTTACCAAAACTCAGGGCTGGGAGGGACACCAAGCTGGGCATGACTTGGATCAGGACAATTCTCCTAATGGCTGGTGGAATTCAGTTAACAATATCGATAGGAATTGCTGGTGCTAAGTCACCGTTACCACCATGTTGCTTAACAATGGAAATTCCAGTCCCAATTACTGTCATTAGCTGAGGACTACCTATACTGTAGAGGCAGGATAACACAATAGCAAATAAATGTTGACACTTTATAATTCCAAGCAATTTATTCCATTTTACTGGTTAAAAATATCACTGGCTCAAGTGATAGACTAAAAATCATTTTTTTAAAAAAAAATAGAAACTACTGGTATTGTTAAGTAATTAGTGAAAACTATCATTACAATGCAAATAAGTGAAACAGGTTTTATGAGATTTGCTGCATTGCAAATAAGCATTTGCTAAGTTTTACTGTAGATTTGTTCTATGATGATTGCAACCTTTCTAACTTATAGTCAAGTTACATTACTAGATTTTTTTTTAAAAAAAAACCTTTTCCTGAAAAAGCTCAAAACATGGAATTTATTTGAACAGTAAAGAAGAGAGGAAAAGGCAATCTGACCTGAGAGCATTATGAACTGACTAGCTTTTATCTGAATGGCAAAAGCATTCTTTATTGATGAATCAGATTTCAGATGGTTAAAATAATCTGTAATATGAAGCTAATTTCTAATAGAAAATGCAGCCATTCCCAATATTCTTAGAAATAATAGAATGACATCTCCCGGAAATTTACCTCATGGCAAACCTGGAAGAGTTTAAGCAAATATTATAGTGTTACATAAACAGTTACAGCTAATATATTGAGATTGTTTGGCAGTTGCTTTGGTTTTTTTTTTAGTACTCTCTTCTTTAGCAGCTTCACCATAAGTACAAGATGTATAATAAGCCCTTTTTTAAAATGTTCCAGGTTGATTCCCAAGAGAATTTTTCGCCATTTGGCACATTGCTTTTTCATATGGTAGTAAAGCACAACCACTGTGGAAGAGAAGGAAGGAAAAACGTGTTATAAGCAACCTTAAACAAAACTATGGCAATTTAGATACAAATTTATCTGAATTATATTTTTTTCAAAACTAAAAGTCTCTGTAGAAAAATGCTTGAGTCACAAAGCAAACCTGACACTCTTACAAATTCTAGACAAATTTGACTAGCAGTCAGAAAATCTCTACATTTCATAAAAACCCCAAATCCTACATACGAATTCCTCTTATACTTACAAATGCTGATATTTTGCAGACTGTTAATTTTATACCATAGGTTAGCAATCTCTCATAATGCTTTCTGACTGGCTAGACTAGAAGGACTAATGGGGTCGAAGCTTTAAACATTATAGAGGATGCTAGGTTGCTTCCCCTTGCTAGGGGAAGTGTTAGTTTCTTAATCTATGAAAACTCTAAACATGGCTCAGGAGGGAGCCTGAGTACAATTTTTGACAGAGCGGTAACTTTCTAGTACAAAATGTTTGGGGAATGCAGCTAATAGCTGCACAATTAAGTTGCTCTTGAGCTCATAATATTTGCTTCATTCTTTGTCATCTACTCCTTTATATTCAAGTAGGATATATTTCTTGATACAACATAATGAATTATAGCATTTTAAGAGATTTGTGATGTTCAGGGTAATAGTATATATTGGGTTATGCATATTTTCAAGTTAAGAATACACAAGCTACATCCATGCTATCTAATAGTGTTATTTCCTCTCTGAATCTGCTGAATTGCTGCATTGTCTCTGGTGCATTTATGAACAAGACAGTGCTTAAATACCAGTCACAAAAACAAATTCATGCTTCTGTGTTTAGGGATGCAGAGGGGCTGAGTGGTTTCTATATCTGCCAAAGCATTGTTTTTATCAAGAAGAAAAATATGTGAAATATTAGTGAACAAGTTTGACTTATAGAGGATGGAGTGTAGTCCAGAATTATTTTAATTCACACAATGAGTTGTCTATTACTGTTTCATCACTTAAAACCTGTAAGCATTATCTGTTTATGGAATCTGTCTAGGCGAGCACAGAAAAAACATGAGCTTTTATGAGTTTCTCCGGTTTTCAAGGCTTAATTATGGCAGCCTGCTCTCCTGAGGCATAGCCTGTCATATGTCAGCCACAGCTGCATGGAAACTGCTATCTTAGTATTTTGCAAAATTTCCTACTGTCTTTTTTCTGTCCCTAACAACTTTAATGAGCACATAAAGAAACACTGCACATCTATGAACTAGATATTTAGTTAACAGAAGATTTCCAGTGCCTGATATATAAACAGAATATGTATACTCAAGGTTGTTTTAAACTAGCAAACACAAAAAGGAGCTTTTCCTCCAAAGTGACTTTGTTCCATTAGATTTTGACAGGCTTGCTAACTTACAGTGCCAAGGTTCATCTGTACTGTTCCTGTTTTCTCAGTATCCAGTTTCTTAAATATTTCTACAAGGGGATAAAAAAATGAGTTTGAATTAATAAAGTTCATCAGTTTCTCCCAGGAAAGAAAAAAGCAGCAAAAAGTATTTCATCAAGAGAAACAAGGAAGAAAATTACCACTCTTATTAGATCTGCCCCTAAAAGTCTATAATTAATCTAAGATGTGTAATTATGGGGATGTAAAGCATTGTTCCATTTTGTAAATAATTACAATCTGTTAGTTAAAGCTAGGAGATCAGTTTGTTTATTTTTACTAAGTGCCTTTATATTTTAAGAATTGTGCATAATCCACACATGTATTTTATTGCTACAAATCTTGATATGAGGAAACAGTTCATATTGCCTATCTGGAACTCAGTAAAGTTAAAAACTAAACAAAAGCATTAAGACTATCAACCTAAATTAAAGATACTCACTGAACAAAGTCTCCAGTCGAATCAAGCACCTAACAAAATTATCAAAATCAATGATCAGCTGCTCATCAGCAAAACGGGCCACAATGACTTGATGCAATTGGCAATCCAACTTAAATCCTGAAATACAAGTAAAATTCTAATTGCTACAGATGCATCCTTGGTGCAGCTGAATACAAAGCAAGAAGGAGCTGCTGTAAAAATGCTTTAAATTGTTTTAATATATTAAGGTAAACATTCTGATCACATAAGCAGAAGCTTGGATATTGCTACAAACCTTACCCAAGTGTTGGAATTGGTTTTTCCAGCCTTACCCAACTAGGTGTCCTCCAACTGCATGCAACCACTGGCATAGTGGGAGGTGTGGAGGTGATAAAAGAACAATCTGGAGGACATCCAGTTGGGGAAGGTAACTATGGGGTATTGCAACTTTTCAGGACCACATCTGGAAGCAGCTATGATGAGGGAAGCTATTTGTATTGGGCCTTAATCATTACAATGTCTTTGGTGATCTCTACTTTTGATTGAAAAGTACCTGCTTGCTCCAAGGCTTTCCGCATCTCATAGGAGTTCATGGTGCCAGAACGATCTACATCCATATCCCGATAAATTTGCTACAGAATGTAGAAAAAAGGATATTTTTTTCTATTAAAAATACTGAATTATCTGAAGGAAAAGAAAGCATATACATATAGTCCCTTTTATTTCCTCATTATTCATGCACGTTTCTTCTCCTGATAAAATAAGTGTTCTTTTTCTTCTGGAAAATTAATCTTGGGCCCTACAAGTTTAATGGAATAATATTTAAGTCAGTATTTCTCAACCCTGGCAGCTTGAACATGTGTGGACTTCAACTCCCAGAATTCCCCAGCAAGCAAGAACAAATGAACAAGTTGCACTTTCTACTATAAAAGCCGAGGCTAGTTAAGTTTCATGCACTCAGAGCAACAATGTATCTTGCTTGGTATCAATGACACTTGGAACCAGGAAACCCGTCCAACCTACACAATCTAAGTTGCTAGAGTATATTTTAAACAATCAAAATTACCCACATTAATTTATTTAAAGGTCACTTTTACCTGGTATTTCTGAATCTTTGTCCAAAGTATGTGGAATTCTTTCAGCCCTAGCTTACCACTTCCATCAGTCTGCTTGGTTAAAGAAACTTCCAATTTAAACAGAAAAAAATAATCCAAATTTCTTTCACTGTTCGGAGTTTTCTTTGGCTACATTTCTCCCACATCAGTCTACAGGGTAGAATCTTAGTTCCTACTAATTTACTACCTTCTACTAAACACTTGCTACTTTTGTAGAAAGAAACCTATTCTTAGGCATGTGATAGACACCTGTTCTTTATATGTAACCATTTTGTTACTTCCTATATTTCAGGGGTGGGCATCTTTGGAGGAGGTAGGAGTAGAGGGTACAAAGTGGATATGGATGTATCAAATGTGCACCAATAGTTGGGGTGTTCTTTGTATTTATGCATTGGTATTTTTGTATTTTTATTTTTGCATCAAGACATCAGATTCGAAGTTACAATTATTTTTTTACGGTGGTCATTAAGCAAATCCATTTTCTCCAACTAGTATTTTTTTACCAGAAACTATAAGTAAATGCCTAGAAACCAGCAAAAATTGAAAATTACAGTCATATTACTACAAGACGCTACAAACGGACGTTTGCTGGGGACCTAACTGCCAAGGGCCCAAAATGCAATTGTATGGCTGGGGGGGGGGGGGCAAATGTTATAAGTCTGAAAACAGAGTTTTCTAAGTAGCTCTGGACAGATCCATTGTAACTTCAAACAATTGTTAAGCAATCAGTTGTAAGTCATAAACTACCTATATAATGTAGTAGTTGATCTGTTTTATCTTATATTATTGTTTCATTGCATGTTTATCTAATACCATATATATTCATACTCAGTTACAAAATGTCAATGGTTAAAAAAAATCCTTCTTCAAGGAACATTAATCAAACATTTGATATTGGAGAAGGACGAGGAGGGGAAAAGACAATTATAGTAGAGTAAGAATGCAAAAAAAAAGGAGCCATATGAATTTATGCTTGGAAAAGAAAAATTAAGTCAGCTTTTCCTAACTTGATATATAAGCCTGGGAGTTAAGAAGGCTTATACATTTGTTTCAGGAAGATGTTCCAAACATGTCATGAAGCAAGTGACATTCTGCATTAGAGGCAGAAGATCTTGGGTAGCTGAGGTAGAACTATAGCACAGAAACTCTGCAGGATGGGTTGTGTGGGAGAACAATACAATGGAACTCCAGAAAGAACTTTGATGTTATTAGGCATGCCAAATTTGGGCTTCTAAAGTCCAGTCCACTAGCAGATGGTGGCATGTTACCATTTTCTATATTTTGTTACTGCCAACTAATGACAATTTTTCAGCTCAGGTAGGGTTTGCCTGATTTAAGCTTTATATGTGGTATAGGCAAAAATATTCTTTGCACATGTGAATAAAGGCAGAGGTATAATAACTAGCTGCATCCTTCTTTGTTTATGAATATACAAAGAAGGAATTAGGATCATACTCATGTTACATATAGCTTAGCACTATCATTTGGATAATTTGGTAGCCTAAGATCTTCTATCGTTGCTATCAAACATATTTTTAATGCACATGCTAGCTATAGATATGTCACCATTCAATTTAAATATTTATTACATTTACATCCCACCACAATCTGAACTGAATCTTGGCAGTTCAACATGGAATATCTCCTACTGGGTATGCCTTTCTCAGACAAACACTATCTGGTAAAATAAAGAAACTACGATCAGCATGTTTCCGTCCATTTATCCAAGGGATGAGTTGCAGCATACATCTATTAAATACAGAAGAAATTAACTATGAGAAGGATTTCATTAACTAGAACACTCAAAAAGCACACTATAAACATTTGACCATTTTCTTACCAAGTTCATCTTCCTCATTCTGTTTTAATGACCATCCATAATTCTGCTGCCCCCACTTTTCCCTACTAGAGCCTTAAACAGAAAATATACAACTGAAGGATACATCTAATAAATCAACCATAATTTTGCAAGTTTCCATACTAAAGCCATCAGATTTAATATCTTGACCTGCAAAGAAAAACAGCAAATTTGTTACACATAGAAATCTTTTACTAAGCCTTTAAAAGCTTTCGCTACTCTTGCATTTATTCTATTCATCTAGCTCTATTTCATTTTTTAAAAAGCTAATTTTAAGCACTGATAACTTCCCTCCCTTGCCCACACTGCAGGTTCTCTTGGTCTTTTATTGCACTAATAAATTCACAGCCATTAAAGAATAAGGCTTTTTCAAGCCCAAAGTCATCTCCTTTGCTTGCAAAAATTTTAAAGGTTTTCTTCCATAAAGTTTAATGGATGGGCTTTATTTATGTTGCTTTTTTCTACATGTGATGAAACTGGTTTAGATTGAATATACAATTCAATTAATAGCAAAGAAAAAAATAAAGTTGCCACACCAAGAGAATGTTTTAACAATATCACTTAAAATGCCTGAAAAAAGAGCTTTTACCTACAATGAAATAACAATAAAGTATTAGATGATCTTCTTGTAAGAAGTACTTCACAATCATTAACATGACTGAGAAATTCTAAAATCTACTATTATCTGGCCTACAAAAAAATGGGCAATGACAAGATGGCAGCAAAAAACCAGAGATATCTTTCACTCTATTCTTGCATTTAAAGATTATCCAGATATTTTGCTTCTTAGCTATGGTAACCCTAAGAAGTCTCATTTCTGATTATCAGTCCTTACAATTATGACAATGAGCCAAAAAAGTCACATACTCAGCAAAAAGGGCAGGATCAGCTATAACTACTTCTGTATAAAGTTGTACCAACAAATTCAGACATATGAAGCTCAAATAACACGGTAAAATTGACAGTTCATCCAGTATTAAAATCAAAAGGGAAAAGAAATAAGTGTTTTGATTCACTGAATCAAATCCCATGGAAGTGCAGAACTTTGGAGATGCTTTAGTACTTCAAGAAATGTACAAATAAATGTTGAGTTTATTCAGAAGGGTCAAACATGGGTTAAAATGCATTGTTTTTCAGTAGCAAAGTTATGTCCAACTTTTAGTGGCCCTATGGACCATAGCATGCCAGCTCTCCTATCCTGTGCTGTCTCCCTGCCGAAAATCATGCCCACTGTGTTGATGACACTATCTAACCATCTCATCCTCCACCGTCCCCTTCTCCTTTTGCCTTCATCAGGGTCTTTTCCAATGAGTCCTTTCTTCTTATTTGGTGTCCAAAGTATTTGAGCTTCAGCTTCAGTAAATGTCCTTCTAGAGAAAAGTCAGGGTTGATTTCCTTAGGATTGATTGATTTGATCTCCTTGCAGTCCAAGGACTCTCAATAGTCTTCTCCAACACCACAGTTTGAAAGCATCAATTATTCGGCACTTAGCCTTCCTTGTGGTCCAGCTCTCACAGCCATACATTACTACTGGGAAGACCATGCATAGCCTATCCAATTTATTTAGCTGGCTTCCTATGAAAATAAAATATCCTCAAAAATGACTTCTTTTTTCTCTCACAGTACAGAATTGATCCAAGGGCATAGGAATTGGATATCTAATCAGGCCCATATTCACATTTTCGGATGCTCTGGATTTCCTTTGCTCTTAAGCATCTAAGTAGAAGCTGTTTCTGGCCTTGTGAACTCATTCATAACCACTGATAGCATGTTTTCAAGCTAATTTTTCTCCAGCTTATTCATCCCCCAGAATTCTGGGGTTTCAGTCCAATAATACAGGGGTTAATGGGAATTACAGTACAGATTCTGTGGAGAACACTCAGCCAGGCAAGGTTAAAGCAAGAAAGGGAAGAAGGAAATGCTTACGTTTTGCTAAGATTTTTTTCAGAATATTACACAGTTCAAAGGCTGAGATCTCAGCATCCTGGTAAAAGGTGAAATAAAGATAGCATTAAGGACACATGTATTAAATATTGTTTCTGAAACTAATTGTTTTTATCAAGCCATATTCTGCAGCGGCATTTTATAATCTTACTTCAGCCATAGATTGCCCAGAGAGTTGTGTATTTTTCCCCATGGAACATTAATTTACTCACCTCTCCAGCTAATTGCTTAAATAATTTCTTAAAATTGGGTTCAATTTCATCTTCAGTGAGTTCTTTCTAGGAAAGAAAAGAATTGCCAAGGCAAGTGAAATAAAATTTTAAAAGCTTCTGCTATAGAATTTGCTATTTCATAAAGAAGAAAATATGCCTTAAATGCATTTAGCATATCTTTTGTTTTGCCTCTGAGCATGCCTGTTCTTTAACATTGCTATTTCTATGTCTTCTTGAAGGGTGAAAGTTTTATGAGTCAGCTTTCAGTGTAACACTCAGAATTAGATTTTATAAGCCAGACTAATATGGAGTGCTACTTGGTCTTCCTCTTGATTCCATCAACATTTGGCTACTCTATCAGAAGCAAGCGTTTCTGCCGTTTGATCAGTGTTCAGAGGTACAACAAACTTGAACACAAAATGTTCACAAAGCTGCCCATCCCACCTGATATACTGATATACCAAATATACTGAGATATGGTATAAGTAGACCAGACAAGAGACATAAGACAATTCTCAGAATTCCCAGCCAGTATGACCAACTGGGAATCCTGGCTTATGCAGCCTGAGTGCAGTCAAAACAAGTATTCCTATTAGCTAACATACCTCTTCAATATTGGCCTCAATTTCATCATCAATAACTCTACAAATAAACATAGTTAGATGAGTTAACACAAAAAAGATTATGATTGACTTTCAGATAGGAAGAGGAACACAACTGGGGCAGGGTGAATCTATGCATGCACTGAGCCATCTGTGGAAAAGTATTTTGAGAGCTATCCACAGAAAAGGCACATACTGTAACATTGCCATTTTTAGTTATCTAATCACAAAAAAATCCTAAAACAGTTTTTTTTATATAAAAAAAATAAAGATGACAAAATAAAGAAATGGATGGACAAATATTCTTATACATAGCTATGTGATTTGTGGCTTTCAGTGGACACAAGAATTTGTACACAATGACTTTGAAGAATCTACACTATTCAGAAATGATTACAAAAACAAAAGCATCTCTTAAGCTTGGGGACCAGAGAAAGCACTAGAAAGAAGTTTAGTGCAACAGTCAGGCCTTCAAGACTCTGTATGTTCCGCCCCTTTCAACAAAGTACACTTCCATTCAAACCTCTTGGCTTGGTCTACTTCAAAAGGCTAATATATACACTCTGAGGAAGGGTGTCCCTAAATTTTGGGTGGAGGTAGTGATAGATATATTTGGAATTTTGGAAGTATATTCCAGAGATGCCCTCAAATATGGGCATGCCAAGTCCCAGAAGTTGAACTAGTGAGATTGACTATCTTCACACCTCCTCCCTAGCTTCCCAGGATGCTTTCTACCGTCTTTGCTTTTTTTTTTTCAGGGCACTGAACTGTAGCCATACAGTGTTTGGCTACTTCTAGGATCTTTGCGAGACCAATGACATTATTGGAATAGAGATCAAACTCAATGCTAATATTTTGTCTCAAGCACGTTGGCTTCTTTAATTTTGAATCTAAAGAATAAATAAAACATACTAATACATACATACATACATACATACATAATTAAAAGTCAGAAAGGCAGTCCATCATTTCTTATTATTAAAGAAATAAATGATAGCAGAAGATGGGTGTGTGTTTTAATTTTGGAATGCCTTCCTTTCAGAAATGCATCAAGTGCCCATTTCACTGGCATTTTGGCACCAGTTTTTATATCTAGTCTTTAGTGCTTATTATATTGAACATAGCTGTACTTGATGCTGCTTGTGGATGAATTGCTTTGTCTCTTAACAGACCTTTAATTAATCTTATGGTATTTTACTATTGTGGTATCTCTCACTCAGGGATTTTCATGAAGGGGAAGGACAAATAATACTTAGCATTTAAAAATATATATTTCAATGGTTTATTTCAAATATATAGTGGATCTTGGTTTAGCTTTTTTACTTTGTTTTTCTCACTTATCTTCATCAGCAATTATAGTGTCATTGTTTTGGATTTGAAATCTCTGGTGATATTCCTCCTATTTCCAATTCATAACCAATATAAAAACAGGATATTGTAAGAAATTATAAAAAAAATCTGAGCCCTACAGAAGTAAAGTTAAATATAGGCTCATTGTTAGCTTCATGACCATAGCTCAGTTCTGAGAAGCTTCCTTTAAGCTTCCCCTATAGACCTTCAGTTATCCAATGGATGCCTCACAATACCCCTCCTTTGTTTCCTTATTTCACAGTACTTTCATATCTATGGATTCCACTGATACAGAAGACAGAGAAGGTAGATTAGTGAATGCCTGACATACTGTGAGTCAGCTTTTTTTTCAGAGAAAACCCTGAGGCAGAAGTCCCCATTCTTGTTGGGTTCAAAGGTGGATGGCACAATAATATATTCTCCTGGGGGAAGCTTGAATCGATTTAACACCTCCCGAAGATTGATGAATGTGTTGGATCGTTCCCTTGCTCGGTTTGTGAGAAAGTAGTTTTTGCTCAGGTGGACCTTTTTTGGGCCAGAAGACTTCATGAAAGGAAAGGAAAAAACAGAAATTATTATTCTTAAGCTACCAGAATCCTATTCAGATAACTATGTTAATAGAGCAATATAACATTAGCCCATCAGAAGATGAAGCTACATTCTGTCAATCTTCATGACAGGAGAGTTATCGAGAATCCAGAATATCTACATCTACAAAAAATCAAAAGCCAAGATAACAGTCTCTACGGCTCTGTGTGCGGGAGGAATAATGGTGGTAGTAAATTTACAGACACTCCCAAAATTGCACTGCAAACCAAAATTGGTGTTTTAAATATCTGATTCTTACTTTAGCCACAGATTGTTTTTGAACAATGCAAAAGTTTTCAAAAATGAAAAGTCTCAATGTTTTTTTTTTCCTAAAATAAGAAAACTGAACTTGCCCAGGTTGAATTTCTGTTATGGATCATTGTTTGTAAAAGATCATGAAGAACAACACTTCCACAATTAAAACAGTACATACAATTCTGTAGTTTTAACATTGAGAGGCCTTTTTAAATACAATGTTTAGTTAAAATATGTCTTCTGTTTTACAAAAACATATACACCACATACCTGTTCAGGCACCTGTGGAAGAGCAAAAAGAAAAACAAATTATATACTTTTTATTAATAACACTGAACAATGATCCTTCCCAGGAAGTAGTTTCTTAGCCATTGCTCTAACCTTATGGAATACCCTCCCGTAGAATTAAAATACCTTTCACATTTCTAGAAGCTACTTCAGATAGAACTCTTCCACACAGCATTTGGTGACTAATTACTTGTTTCCATTTCTTAATTTCAATTGAACTTTGTATTTTCGTGGTCTAATACTGGTTATAATTTTGATTTTAATTATACTCACCATAGACATTTTTATTGGTTGTGAGGTGCTTTTTTTTTTTTTTTGACTAAATAATAGTAAACTGTTCTATTTACTGATTTGGAGGCATATAGTTTGAAGGAAGGAAGGAAGGAAGGAAGGAAGGAATTAACGTCATGGTTCAAATTTTACTAGAACTGTTTTGACATTTATTTTTTACCAGGCTCTGCTCTATAGGGATCCCCAAATCCTTTGAGCCCACAAATGCATTTGGAATTGAAAACTACTGTCATAAAAAGCAGAGTTATGATTGACTACAAAGGACAAATAAAAATGACTAGAAGAGTTGAGAGACTCAAATATCTAATGGAGCATAACATGCATTGATTTTACACAGGTAAAAATTTAAAAGATTGAGTCCCAGCAAAGATGGATTCAGCCCAAATTCTAGAACGTCCAGACTCATCTTATATAAAGTTATTCCCCTATTTCCCAAATCTGATACTTGGTATCTCACATGCATGCAAGCCCCCAACTGGCCCAAGATGAGGTTTCAGAGAAAAAGAAGCCCACCCAATCTTGTTTGTTTAGCTCCTGTGAGATTTCCCAAGTAGTAATCTGTTTCTTAGAATGGAAAAGATTCTCCACCTTTGTATAAATCACCATTTCATGCAACTGTTTTAATGAACGTACACTTATGGTAAAAAAGAGGAGCCATGTAATTAATTTGTGAGGAATGCGTGAATCTTTAACATTGCAATTCATTAATAAGGTATTCCTGAATGTGTCATTCTGTAGCTAGAAAATAGTGATCTATTATCTTTATCTCAAAATTTGGTTTAACAGAAAAAAAAGAGCCTGCCTCATAGATTGCAAAGCCAATTGTGTGCATATCCTCTCCCATCTTCCTCTGCTTCCGACGGTGTTTCTGAATCAAACCAACCAAGAAGGTACAACCTCTTTCTGGGTCATCTGGATCCTCATCTTCTTCCTTAAGTTTAATCAAATATTGTGGGTTCATCCAAAACGTATCTAATTAAAAGAAAGGAAGTCATTAAAATTATGCCCAGGCTCTATTGATTTTCATAAGGAATTGTGGCTTGGAAAGATACAACCTTACACATTTTAGAGTGGTGTGCTCATTTTAAGCGTACTTATAAAAGTATGCCTACAATCAAACTTTAGAATGATTTTCTCGCAGATGAGGGATGTGGATATCTTCTTTTAAATAATTAAATTCCAGTGCAAGTTGTAAATGAATGTCATGTTTGGTATTGGACTATAAATAAATATTGACTGATTGAATGGAAGTAATTATAAACTAAATTCATGTAAATAGATCAAAGAGAGAAGCAACCTGGAATTAAGGAGAAAATTCCTAACAGTGAGCACAATTAACTAGTGGAACAGCTTGCCTTCAGAAATTGTGGGCACTCCCTCAC
This sequence comes from Crotalus tigris, assembly GCF_016545835.1. Classification (NCBI taxonomy): domain Eukaryota; kingdom Metazoa; phylum Chordata; class Lepidosauria; order Squamata; family Viperidae; genus Crotalus; species Crotalus tigris. Next base: position 2,839,322 of record NW_024096622.1, on the reverse strand, counting down.
TGGAGGTTTTTAAGAAGAGACTGGACAGTCATTTGTCTGAGATGGTATAGGTTCTCCTGCTTGAGCGGGGGACCAACTAGAAGGCCTCCAAGGTTTTCTCTTCTCTTCTCTCTTCTTTTCTATTCTATTCCAGAGCCTGTTTTCCGTTTATCAAAGCAATCTCAGCAAAAAAATAATTTAACTGATAGACCTTTGCCCATATGTGACATCATATTAAAACTACCCACTATTAGGGAGGGATTTATTGGCCATAAAGCACTCATTCTGGGTCTGTCATTATTTCAAACAGTAGTTAGGCAACCAGTTGTAAGTCAAAGACTACTCATAGGCAATTCTATTATTCACCGATTATTAGGAAGATACAATAGAACAGATATGGATATGAAGGCAAGCACAGGCTGAAAAATGACTTACCAGGATAATTTCGGCATCCACCAGCCGTGGAACCTTTTCTCCAGTTTCCATCCATCAAGTTCAACCTCCATTTTTTATACATGTCAGTAGTTAGAGTGTCTGGAGTCAAATTACAGATCTCAAGACGAGAGTAATGCCTCAGGAAATCACTCAATGACATCCTATGGAGTAATACCATAAATACCATACTTAGAAAAGGCATTTCAGACAAGCTTCCTCCCTTCTGCTGTTGCAGCTTCAAAGAAAACCAAGAACAATTATTAATCACTATGACAGCAAGCCTTCTTGACAAGGTATCATGCCTCAAGATATGTTACATTTCAATTCCCATCTTTCTTTCTAGAAAGACACCTCAACATAATGAACAGCTATTTCCCACCCCCATCATTGAAATGAAACATTTCTTCTACAAATTTTCTTCTATATATTCTGATCCCCTATGGCCCCCATATAGTGATATGGACCAGAACTTAATATGCTTATTTCCATCTGAATCTATCTAATATATCTCTGTTATAGTTTGACGAAATATAGTGATATGACAACTTATTTAAGCATTATAGATAAGATTATATACTGTTCTTCTTTCCCAATTCCTAGGAAGTCACCAGCCATACCAAAACTCTCCATCTTCATGCTGCCTGGTCAGTCTCTCTCTCACTTTTGGATCAATACCATTCCAGTTTGGACACCTAAATACAGGAAGCCAACATTAATGTTAGACTCAAAATTATGGATTATAACTGTATTATCCTGGAGGGCCCCAACAACATGGTTCAAGAGAATCTGATCTCATAATGTTTGCATTTGCTGGCATAGTCTGCTTCTACCTCAAGATACATATTTACCCCTGTCAACCTGTGAGAGATGACCAGGGTGGAATGGGACAACTCACCATAGCCAACTTTCCACGGTCAACTTGTCATGGTCAATTCACTACGGCCAACTTACTGTGGCCAACTCTCTGTGGGACAACTTGTTATGTCCAACTTGCTATGGGACAACTCATAGTGGGACAATTCAACAATTCAATTTAATTATTTAAAATAATTAAAAAAATATTTTTGGCATTCACATTTTATTTTGGCATCCTTTCTTTAATGATTCTATTTGACTAATTCTTCAATATTAGTGTAACTCTTTTCCCGCAGCAAGTTATTTTGTTAAGTTCATGCAAAATAACTCAGGGATACTTTATTTAAAAATTACCCTCTGTAACAGTTGACTGGGTTTTCATGACATATTAACTCCACATGTGCCCAGTTATGTTTATCATAGGAAATATTTTGGATGATCATAATGGTCATTATAGCTTTTGTTTTGTTTTGTTTTGTTTTGAAAGATACAACTAAAATTGACTTGTTAAATTAATCTTAGAGGTCAGTTACAAGACATAAGGGCAAATAAACCTGAAATATTATGTATGCAGTAAAATGCACCCTGTCCATAGTACAGTTCTACAAGTATATTATTCACAATCTGGAAAAATATAAAAGTTATATCATCAATACATAAAAGGACTAGAAATAGAAAATGAAGATATAGAAAAGATGTGTATTTAGCAGTAAAAAAGGTGCATGTTGTCCAAAGGAGAAGAGAAGTATTTAATTCACCCCCTTTACTGAAAAAGGGGAAATTATTTTAAATTATAAGTCAATGCCTTGAAAAAAAAAACCTTAGCTAAATAGGGAAATAGGAACAAGAAGTTATCATAGAGCCATCTTGAACAAGGAAAACTAAAATTAAAAGTTAAGTTTTTAAGTTATGTTTTATATGTCAGTGGGAGAATAATTTGTTCAGAATGAAAAAGGTAGACTTGATGTCCTTCTGTTTGGCGATCTTGCCTTGAGATTTCAATTGTTTATTTAAAGTGAATAACACTAATCCAAAAATGGAAAAAGCAGCAGGCTTGAAAATTGACCTGACAGAGTTTATTTTTGTAAAAACAAGGTAGAGATTTATTAAAGACTATTGTTTCCCTCAGTCTAGTGAACTGTAGACAGTACATCTAATAAAGACCACATCACTGAACTCATCTAGGTGTTTCCTTCTATTTGACATCTCAGACGTTCTGCCAGTGTCTATCTTCAGAAAGTTGAATACTCACATTTGAGTTTTGCACAATACAGATAGTCCCCAACTTAAAACAGTACATTTAGTGACTGTTCAAAGTTACAACGGCCCTGAAAAAAGTAACATATGATCATTTTACAACCACTGCAGCCTCCCCATGGTCGTGTGATCAAAATTCAGACAGTTAGCAATTAACAATCATATTTATGACAATTGCAATCCCGGGATCATGTTCTCAGTTTCTGCGACTTTCTCACAAGCAAAGTCAATGGGGAAGCCAGATTCACTTAACAACCTTGTTACTAACAACTGCAGTGATTCACTTAACAATTGTGACAAGAAAGGTTGTAAAATGGGGCAAAACTCACTTAATAAGCCTCTTGCTTAGCAACATATATTTTGGGCTCAATTGTGGTTGTAAGTCGAGGACTACCTGTACAATACTTTATTTAAAGTACCTGCTGATGCACAAAATTAACTATATTCCATTTCCTCCCCCCCATCCTTCATTAAAGCCAACAGAACTTTCCTATAACTTTGGCAGATGATGGAAGGAGCAACTAGACAGATAATTCATAATGTAAAAATGCATCCATGCTTGGGGCCAAAGCTGAAGGAGCAGCAGCTATGATAGGAAAGTAAAAGAGCATCTTTCCCCCATTGCTAGTTGGAGGAGGCTATATTAAAAGCTAAAAAAATCCATAACTTTTTATGAATGAGGATTATGTACCTCACCAAAAGAGAAGATATCCCAGTAAAGTGTTATAGAAAACACATGGAATTTGGGTCAATAGTTTCCAGCATGCTGTCAAGGAAATTTAAAGTTTTTTAATAATTCATGGTGCAAACATCATGTGACAGATTTGCTCACACTGGGCAGCAAATAGCTCTGGCCCACACATTTAACACTCACTTATCATTCCATTTTCCGGTCCATTCAACTTCTCCCCAGGGATTTCGGATCCGGATCAGTTTCTGCATGCTGCCTCGGAAATTCACCTGGTAGGACCAGAAGAAAAAAAATCAAGCTACTAATAGACAGAGTAACTGAAAAAGGAAACAAAGTATTTTAAATTTTTTGGCTACAAACACACACACATACATGCACATAGATGTACCTATTTATACAGTGTATATATATATATATATATATATATATATATATATATATATATATATATATATATATATATATATATACTGTATATACAGCCAAGCTCCCACCCAATCAGTTCATACCCCCACTGGCAGTTAAAAGGAAGAAACAGCTAAGACCACACATTGCTCCTCGAAGCACGAAGCTGAAAGCACCAGCCTGAAGATGACGAATGGGACTTTGTCGAAACGTCGCCAAGACACTTCCAATTTTACGCAGGAGAAAACCTGAACAACCAAAGATCTACATACAAACACCCGCGAAAACCTCAGAAAACAAATATCGAACCTCTACGGGGAGGAAATCCACCATCTGACCAAGACCTATGAAAAACTTGAAGTCCAAAGAGCTTCCATTTTATGCGACCTCACATTCCTACGTAACTGCCGAGATCAAAATCTAATCCCCACATGTTTCCAACTGAAATTCCACTCCAACTCTGCAGCCACCAAACGGATCCTGAAAAGAACAGAATTGGCCCTAATCAGAAATGAACTTCACACAAAAAGATTCCTCCTAGACCGAATTAACAAAGATCTCCTCACACTCCACCTCAAACTCAGCAACAAGATCCACCCCGCACTTTGGGACAAATCCAAACAACTCGCCGTCTGGAGAGCCGAAACACAGACCACCCTCAAGACAGATACACACACCAACAAACTCCGAAGACTACAAGAACGCCAGAAACAAACCCCTCCTCCCTCACAGCCACACATGAAACAAACAGTGCATAACATCTCAGATAGGATCCTCACCAAAGCCGAAACCAATGTCCTTTCCAAAGGATTCAACTTTGCAGTCGCTCCCAAACACATCCCCACTGAAACCATTATATGTGGAGTTGAAACCAGCCTGACCAAAATCAACCCCGACGACGCTAACAGAATCAGACTCGAAATCACCAACATCCTCTGCACCAGCAAGCCACCCAAAAACAACTTACCCAAAGAGGAACAGACAGCACTACGTAACCTGAAAGAAGACACCAGCATAATAATCCTACCAGCAGACAAGGGCAACGCCACGGTGGTTATGAACACATCTGACTACCAAACCAAATTAACCAACCTACTCCAAGACTCCACATACAAACCCCTAAATACAGATCCCACCACCTACCTGGAAAAAAACCACCAGATCCAAAATAAAAGCCTCCCCCATTAGCGAAGAGATCCAGCAAAGAATCATTCCCAGAGAGAAATCATCCAGATGCCCCAAACTCTATGGTCTCCCCAAGATACACAAAGAAGGAACCCCACTCAGACCTATAGTCAGCTCCATAGGCTCACCTCTACAAAACCTAGCCAAATTTCTCGCCAAACAACTACAGCCCTATGCAGAATCCATCACCTCACACGTAAAAAACTCATTCCAGTTTATAGAGATCATAAAGAAACAAAACTTACAGCCCAGCGACCTACTCGTGAGCTTTGATGTCATATCCCTCTTCACCCAAGTGTCTATCAAAGAAGCCTTGACAGCTATCCAAAACAAATATAAACCCCCCAAACACATCTTAGATCTGACCAACCACTGCCTATCCAACACATACTTCATCTATAATGGACAAAAATACAAACAAACAGAAGGAGCACCCATGGGATCACCCCTCTCACCTGTCATTGCAAACCTCTACATGGAACACTTTGAAACCCAAGCTCTAGAAAAATCGGATCACAAACCCAAACTCTGGCTCAGATACGTAGACGACACCTTCATAATCTGGCCACATGGGAAAGAAAAACTGGACAACTTCCTCACACACCTCAACAGCCTACACCCCAAAATACAGTTCACCATGGAAACAGAAGCTAACAACCAACTTCCCTTCCTGGATGTCTTAGTCTACAAGAAATCCAATGGCTCCCTAGGACACACCATCTACCAGAAGAAAACACACACAAACCGCTATCTGCACGCTCTCTCACACCACCACCCAGCACAGATCAACTCTGTAGCCAAGACACTCATCTCCAGAACAAAACGCTTAGCTGACGAACAACACCTAAAAACTGAACTACACACTCTCACCAATGTACTAACATCCAATGGATTCCAAAGAAATAAGATTACAAACCTAATCCAAAAAGAAACCCCCACTAAAATCCAAGACAAAGAACAAGAAAACGGCAAAGCCCTCCTCCCATACATAAAAGGCACCACAGACAGAATCAGTAAGATCCTCCATAAACACAACATCAAAACAGCATTCTGCACAAACAGAAAAATATCCACCATCCTTAGAAACCCCAAAGATAAAATTGACTTAGAAAATCAAGGAGTATATGAAATCCCATGCACTGCTTGTCCCACCACATACATCGGACAAACCAACAGAAGAATAAGTGCACGCATTGAAGAACATAAGAACTCAGTCAAAAAAGAGGAACCAACATCTTCCCTGGTCCAACACCTTAAAGCCACAGGACATGAAATTGACTTTAAAAATACCAGAACCATTGCCAAAAGTGAACATTTTAATAACAGAATAATCAGAGAAGCCATCGAGATAGAAAAACGCCCACACAGCATGAACAAGCGAGATGATACCTCCCGCCTACCAGCCATTTGGAAACCGCCCTTATTGACAAACGACTCCCTAACACAAAAAATGATACCAGACCCACACTCACAAAAACCACACAGGATGTCACCACCACACATCCACGCAAAAAGCAAACCCAAAGCCACACCGACAATGAGGCACGACCACAAACCAGAAGCAAGACCCCAGCTGCATCATTAGCCACTTTAAACCCCTCCAATCCATACATGAAGCAAACTGACACTCTCCATGAAGATGAGGCACGACCACGAACGCGAAGCCAAAAAATAGCAAGGCAGCCCAAAATCTTAAACCCCCCTGCAACTCAGACTAACCTGAGCACAACCAAACAGAACACTCCCCCAGCCAATCAGAGCACAGCCAACCCCCCAGCCAATCAGAGCACAGCCAACCCCCAGCCAATCAGAGCACAGCCAGCCCCTAACCAATCAGAACACACCTCCACCCAATCAGAACACAGCCAAGCTCCCACCCAATCAGTTCATACCCCCACTGGCAGTTAAAAGGAAGAAACAGCTAAGACCACACATTGCTCCTCGAAGCACGAAGCTGAAAGCACCAGCCTGAAGATGACGAATGGGACTTCGTCGAAACATCACCAAGACACTTCTAATTTTACGCGGGAGAAAACCCGAACAACCAAAGACCTACATACAAACACCCACGAATAAATTGCTCTCTAGTGGGAGAGGGGCCAACTACAGCTTCTCGTGCAATTCTTGGCAAAAAAGCTAAATGTAAAGTGGTTTATTTATTGGTAGTGTGTGCATGGGCAAGTGGGGAGAAGCAAAGAGAGGCAAGGATGATACATGAATCACAGTGTCATTACACAAATAACACAAGATTGTGTGAGACATTATGATGCAAATTACATAAACCATACAGGTTAAATGAAGCAACTGACTGTTAAGAAACCACACAGCCACAAGAGGGAAGAACACTCAACCATCTCACAGAACAAACACTTGAGCAAAGGAAACATCAGAGCACTGGACACAAAATTGGTTCATGGGTATATCTTATCATGTTCTCTGTAGCCACCATATTCTTTGGAATAGCCGCCACCCTGAGATTCAAGTATGAGTCAAGTATGTAATACCAACACTCCTTTCCCCCTTTTCTAAAATGAAGACCTTACCTCTTCAGCTCCTGTGACAGAGTACGCATGCCCTTTCACCAGCTTCTGGGTTGTAACTGCCTCAGTTTCGGCAGCATTTGTGATCTAGAAACATGAAGAAATTAAGTTCTACTTATCTCGAGTCTAGAAAACTAAGACAGCAATAGGACAGATCTTAACTGAGGAATGCTAGAAAGAGGTTTAACTTTACAATAGCTAGTAGTCCTGATGAGTAATGGAAATGTCTGGGTCAGAAGCAGAAATGGGTTGCCACACCATGCTAACCCATAATGTGATTTGTTGGTTGGATAGTTGGTTGGTTGGTTTGGTTGATTGGTTGGTTGGATTAAGATACTGTAAGAATTCACTATTTGGTTTTATAAACCATAGTGCATGCCTTATATATTCAATCTGCTGTGATTTATTTGGTAAATCATGAGTAAAGTGGTTTAGCACAACAACAGACTGAGGCTGGTGGTACAGATAGTCTTCACTTAACAACCATTCATTAGACAACTGTTTGAAGAAGTTACAGCAGCACTGAACAAATGGTAGTTATGTCAGGTCTCCTAAGTTAGGGCTGTTGCAGCACTCCTGCAATCATGTGAACAAAATTCAGAATTTTGACAGCCCGCCTGCACTTACGACCTCAGGAGCACTTTAACTCCCCCCACCCAGCCATTTCCCCTCCCGTCTCTGCCTTTTTGGCCATCTGCCACCTTGAATGTTTGACATTTGTTTGAAAAAAAATCCCTGATCAGGACTACAGCCATCTGTATCTTTCATTAAAACTTTATTGGAGAGGGGCCAGCCTATCGGTTTTAAGCCTGAAACTCATGCAACTAGCATTAATTTTGGCAGCAAGAAAACAATCTTCCTATTTTCTTTCTTATTTGTTGAGACAAGTACACTGACCAGGATGTTTTAATTGGGGCGAGGGAAATTTCCAGCTCAATTTCCTATTTGGAATGCAACTGCATGTGATGATAGCACCCAAGAGGTTTTCAACATCTCTCTGCCCTAATCACATGGACAACCAGAAGGGCCACAACAATTGAGCAAAGATAAGCTCTCATCAGCCAATTTTTTCCCTGTGTCACAATTGGCTCACACCCTAGGTTATTTTCCCCAACTGGGTTTTAGTTCTAAAAATCATCTTTGCTGGTAGAAAGTTGCTGCGAATAGTATGTAGGTAGAAAATGTGACCCAAAATTGGTGGGGATTCAGCATTGTTCTCTTTTTTGTGTGTTCCTCCTACAATTTAAAATGAAACTCTGGTAAAGTTTACATGTGATGGGTAACTCCCTATTTAGAGATATGTTTTCAGATCTGACATTATCACAGCTGTAAAGGTTGGCAGCTGAATTAAAGCAGTCATTGGTTGGGTTCCTACATAATCTCAATGTTTTAGGTGAACCATGATTTAGAGCTTAGCATACTATATGAATTCTCTTGGCTTAATTTACAGTTGTGATAAAATTTAGTGAGTAGAGAAGCTCATTGGATAACATCAGCAACAACATTAAAGAAATATACATAGATAATAAATAATTCTTTGGCATTTGTCCTTAATATTGAGAAAGTCTGTTTAATAGTCGAAGCTTTACCGTTTGGTCTAGTTCTGGAGAAATTACTGTATACTGAGAAATATAAGTGAAGAGTCATCATTGCCACTTTAGCATAAAAGAAAACCTTACAGAGAATATCTGTATATGCTTCACAGCTAACAAAGAGCCAGGATTGGTAGGAGAGACCACAGTTATATGTGAAACTCATCAAAAGACCTCTTTTGCATTACCTCAGATAATTTTCTGCCACACTATGAGGGTTTTCTATTCTGTTTGGATTCAGAGTGCTTTCAAAAGGGCAAAAGAAAATCTGAATGCTCATACCAGCAAGATTTAATACTGGCAGAGGAAGAGTTTTAACAATATTCACTATTAATGATTTGCTCAGAATCTGCTACTGAGTCAGTTGGCTTACTTTACTGTCTTCTTATCAACTAAACTGGTTGGCCAGAAATTAAAATGGCTCACCTTTTACTTTCAAGTTTTTCAGTGAAGATTTCCAGGAATGTTGCCTAGTTCTGGTCAATCACTGTAGTTATTAGATGGTTTGAAGCTTAGTATTTATTTATCCAAATGTAGAAAGATGCCTAGACACTAAGAGCAGCAGCTGATTCCTCATCTATAGCTTTCATCAACCCACATATTTGCTGCAAGAGAGGCTAAGTAGCATAGGAATATAGGGGAAGATACAGTGCTTTAGTGCTTCTAGCACAACTCATTTGGCCTTTTTTTTTTTTTTGCTGTTTAGTAGACAAAGCTGGTCCACTTCAAAGCTGTAATTCCATTCTTAAAGAAGAGAAGACTTATGGATTCTCCAGCTTTTGGGTATGATTTCTGTTCTAGCAAGAAAGTTGAAATTGTGCACTATCATGCCATTATCAATTACCTCAGTCAAACAATTCCTTTGCACCTAAAAGAACTTTGAGAATATAGTATTAACTTACATCAATAGAACACCCAAGGAGAGAACCTTTCTGAAGAGCTTTCTGGATTATTTTGAACAGGTTTGGTGGTGCTTTCTGCAACTCATACCACTCTGCAATTCCACCAGTGAAGTCTTCAAAGCCCTCAGTAGTGCTTCCCCCTGAAAGACCTTCATAGGAACCATTCACCCTGTGAAAGATACAACCCAAACTTTTAATATTTAATAACTTTGTCTTTGAAATCCATTCTTAACAGAGATGGAACTCCATTCTTAGATGTCTACACTGTCTCTTTTTTTCATTCATGAGAAATCAAACATCAACATTTGATAAAGTAGACCACAACCTACTCCTTGGTAGGTTAGAAAAAGGTGGAATAGACAACATCACCACCAAATGGATCTGTAGCTGGCTGGCAAACTGTACTCAACAAGTACTCTTCCATGGCACCACATCCACATGGAGAGAAGTAAGCAGTGGGGTACCACAAGGTTCTATCTTAGGCCCAGTACTCTTCAATATCTTCATTAATGACTTAGATGACAGAATTTAAGGGGAACTCATCAAATTTGCAGATGACACCAAACTGGCAGGAGTAGCCAACACCCCAGAAGACAAACTCAGGACCCAAAAAGATCTTGACAAACTAGAACAATGGGCCCTATCTAACAAAATGAGTTTCAATGTGGAGAAAAGCAAAGTTTTACATTTAGGTAGGAAAAATCAAAGGTACAAGTACAGATTGGGCAAGACGTGGCTTAAAAACAGTAACTGTGAGAGGGACCTTGCAGTCCTAGTGGACGATCACTTAACCATGAACCCGCCGTGTGCAGCAGCAGCCAAAAAAGCTAATACAATCCTGGATTGTATAAACAGAAGCAAAGAATCAAGATTAAGCGAAGTATTAGTACTGCTTTATAAATCCCTAGTAAGACCACACCTGGAATACTGCAGCCAATTTTGGTCACCATATCACAAAAAAGATGTTGAGAGTTTGGGAAAAATTCAGAGAAGAGCAACTAAGATGATCAAAGGCCTGGAGACTCAAACATATGAAGAACGGCTGCGGGACTTGGGTTTGGCTAATCTAAAGAAAAAAAGAAATAGGGGAGACATGATAGGAGTATTCCAGTATTTGAGGGGCTCCACAAAGAAGAGGGGGTCATGTTATTCACCAAAGCACCAGAGGGAAGGACGAGAAACAATGGTTGGAAACTGATCCATGAAAAAAGCAACCTGGAATTAAGGAGAAACTTCCTGACTGTGAGGACAATTAACCAGTGGAACAACCTGCCTCCAGAAATCGTGGGCGCTCCAACACTGGAGATTTTAAAGAAGAGACTAGACAGTCACTTGTCTGAGATGGTATAGATTCTCCTGCTTGAGCAGGGGGCTGGACTAGAAGACCTCCAAGGTCCCTTCCAGCTCTATTCTATTCATGTGACTCTATCACAAAGAGTTATTTCTCCCTTGGCCTGTTATCCACCATTATGTCGTATTAAACTTTGTATATAGTTTATGCATATGTAAACTATGCCCTGATGTTATTGTTATGGCTTTATGTTACTCTTGTTTTGGCTCCAAACAAATGTCATGGGTTGTGAAAGCTAGAAATGAATGTTTTATGAGGAATATGGGCAAAGCTTAACTAAAGAAGCTTTCCCCCGAAGTACAATATGGAATATGGATGCTCAAATCAGTATTTTTTCTACTTGGCATAATATTAATCACTAGTAAATCACTAAGCTGTTCTGTTCAGTGCCTCCAAAATTATGCAGTTTTTTTTTCAAACATGTTTTTATAATTTTCCTAAACATAAGCCCTTTAAAATTATTTCTGAGCTGATAATGAGGGAACCATATCTTGGTTCAAATATTAATCCAGAAAATCCAAATTAACAGGGAGATAATTATTTTTTCTTTCTTTCTTTCCTTCCTTCCTTCCTTCCTACCTACCTCACAGATACAAAGAAGCAAAATACAAAATAAAATTATCCAACTTAATCCTCTTCCTGCAGGTATTATTTAAAAAAAAAAACAGAAAAACACATTTTGGAAAAGGATTGCCCCCATATTGCATTTAATTTTCTTTCTCTTTTTCTTTCTTTTATCCAGCCATGCTTACCTACCTGTATCTATAAGTCAAGGGAATAGATTAATGGATATTTAATACATTGCTTTTATTACTATCTTAAAAATGTGTTATTAAAATGTACTATCAGTATTATTCATAGAATATTTGCAAAATGTTAGTAGGAAAAGCAATAGAAAGTTACTAAAACATTAAACATATGGGAGAAGAGAAATTAGAAATACAATGGTGTGTACAAGGATTATGAACTCTGTTTAGTAGTTCTGTTAGAACAAATTTCTAGTCTCTGAATTCTTTCATTTTAAGCTTGTTTTTTTCAGCCAAGTTCAAGCTACCAGACTTGGAGTTCAAACATGTTAAGTAGTGCTTCAGAGTCATAAACCTGTCCACAATATCATACCGTAGCTTTGCGTTTCACTAATGGGAAACAAATCTGGTATAAAATAAGAGAAGATTTCTGAAGTTGGCATAAAGCAGCAGAATGTTCTTAATCTTTACTTACTTGGCATAGGCTTTCTCCAGTAGAGCACTCCAGAATTCATTTCTCTCTGCTGAGTGAACAAAAAGTAGTTCTCCATTTTTGGTCGGCAATCGATCATCAACAACAACATCTGTCCACTCTCCATACTGCCAGAACTGAAAGGAGAAAGAAAACAATCCAGTCAAAGCCCAATGACATGAGCTATAGCCATGCTGTTCTAGGTCAACAATGCTGGTTGGAAATTTTGGAGGCTGGGAAGATTGCCTTGGCAAAGAACATGGTTTTATTCAAGAACAATTGAAATATATAACTATAGAACTGTCTGTGGAGCTGGAAAAGACTATAAGCATCATCTAGTTAAGCCGTTCATGAAATGTGACTGTCCATGCTTTTCTTAAAACCTCCAGATGGAGAACCCACATCATCTCGTAACTATTCTACTGTTGACAGATTTTACCACATATGATTTCTTTATGCTTGCTGTTCCTATTGTTACCATGTATATACTAAGATAATGATTTTTGTATCAAATCTAAATGAATTTCATTTATGTTACATTACTCCAAAACTTCAAACCAGTGTTGCTGATCAACAACATGGCACCAGTTCATGTCATTAGTCTTAACTAAATATCTATACATAATTATTATGCTAGTTCTATTTAGGTTACATTTTGCAAAACACTATACTGATGTATACTTTTCCAACTTTTTTTAGAATTTTACCCTTCCCTTTCACTTTGTGTCTTCAACATTTCCAGAAAATTTATATTTCATCAGTATCTGTAAGTGGAGAATTACTTGAAACGCACTGCTAAGAAAGTGCCATGAAAGCACCACGGCCTTCCTGGGGACAAATTATATCTAGAAAGGCCCCTTCTGTTCTTCCAGCAAACTTTGCCTCAGTAAGACAGCAGAAAAGCAGAATCCTTGATACCTGGAAGTGGAAGATTCCTGCATATTTGTCTTGGAAACTTTGATTACTGGGAACCACCCGAGCCAAAATTTCTTCATTCAAGGTGAGAGAAGCAATTGCTGCTAGAAGCCAACAGTCTCCTGAAAAACCAAAATAAAATCAAATGCTACTTAAAGGCAGAGAACAAAAATTAACAAACTGGTCCCATTGACCAATCCAGAGCAATCATTTTATTAGGATAAGAAGAAACCAGAATAGAATCTATTGGTTGATTTGCAGATCAACAGGGTGTGACATCAACTGCCCAAATTGTACAGCAGAAATGTACAATCTGGGATGATTCTGAACAGATTTTTGTTCAGAGGGAAAATGAGCCCCATTCAGTTCTGATAGTCAAAACAAATAATGCTTCAGTTCTACGTCTTTTGCCTTTGGCTCCATTGGTATACATTGGGGTTTCCAGATGACTCTTGTTCTATCAATGCCAGATAAAGACTGCCACTGCTATGCATGTGAGAACAATCACTATATCCAAAATATGTTCTACCAGCATTGAATAGGAAAAGCTTCAGAAATATCTCCCAAATTATTGAAAACAGCAGATACCACACTCCCACCCGCACTCCTAGAATTACCTATCAGGGATTGTGCAGGCAACAACAGTTTCAAAGGGAACCAAGAACCTCATAGCTAAACCAGCAACATTCTAATTCCCCATCCCATTCAATGCAGTTCTGCTTTCATCTTACGCATGCCACTTAAGCATGCCACTCCTACACATGCGTTTGTTTCCCGTAAGAATTTTTGGGACTGGACAGTTCATTTTGCCTTCTTCAGCTCAACCAGTCACACATAACAGGCTTCTTTGATTTTATGTTTAATGCAAGCTGATCGTCATGGCAGGCACTGAATGTTGGTTGTGCTTCAGAGGTTGGAACAGTCTGTATCCAGAGATAAACAAATAACAATACTGATTCGTTTTCACAACATTTTCCTCTTGTAAAGACATCTTTAAGAATAATTAACAATTTTGCCTAGAATAACAATTTTCAAGTTCCAATTGGGATAGCATTTTGCCTTACACTTGGGGCACAGGCAATAAGCAGTGAGTTAAAGTGAATATAATATTACTTTGGGATTATAGAATAAATCAATTCATTGTTTTTACATAAGCACAAATGTCCTTATTAAAATTTGGACATGTTATGCAAAGAGCCTGAGAAAGGTGTAAACAGAAAAACTAAGTAGAAAAAGAGGGTAATGTAGGAGAAGAACTGGCAGAACCTGGGAGTGGAGTCAAAAGAGGAATTGGCTTAGAATCTCTGTGTAGTCACAAACAGACTAAGTCCAACCCCCCCCTTGAATTCCATTAACTCTTATCTAGTGCCAAAATAGTGAGTAGATCCCTGGCATAGACATGAGCAATAACTCAATTTAATTGGAACTTCATGTGCAGTCCTGGTCTTTTATGCCTAACAGATAACCAGCAATAAGATAGATAGATATAATTACAACTGGAATGAGTTCACAGTTAGAAGATGTAAAGGACTAGGCTGGGGGTTGATCATCTTGAGAAAGTATATCTAAGTGGTTGCTAAGAGTCAACATTGACTTGATGGCACATAATTAATCAGATGTACTTTAATATAGGGACTGTTCTCAAAAACATTTTGTACAAGTTTCATCTCCTTGCTCACATTTGATGATGACGTTATTCATTCAGTTGAGTTTGACTCCTGGCAACTCTATGGGCCAGGTCTCTCCACATCTTCTGATCTTGCACTATTTCTTTGAGTTTCTCTATACTCTGCCTTTTGTCAGCTTTGATAGTGTCCAGCCGTGTTCTACGATTGCCTGGTTTCCTTTTACCACTAACTTTTCCAAACTTAATTGCTTTCTCCAGTGAATTCCCCATATTACATAGCCAAAGTAAGTGAGACACAGTTTTGTTATTTTGCCTTCTAGTGTTATGCATCCAATACTTGCTTGTTAGTCACTGCTCACATTTAACTGTAGGAAATCAAGACTTGATTCCAGAAACAGTATACCTAAAGAGACATCCTGAATCTATCACCATGGAGAACAGCCACTTAAAACAAAGCTGTGGGGTCAGGGAATTAAATGTCCTCAATTGGATTTACACCTTACTAGAATCCCAGAACTAAAAATAGTAGCAAGACCAAATGAGGACCAAATGAGAAGCGGCATCACACAATTGTTAGCTCACAAGCTCCAATAGCTGGCTAACTCAAAATCCAAGAATGATACAGATTTCAGAAAGGTATCTTTAATACTAGCCAGGGATGAAAACAACCTTGATGGCTGTTCAAGATTTGGTAGGTTCCCAGGCAAGCAAGACAATTAAGGCAGAGGCTCTTTGAAACATTTTCTTCCCGTTGCCTCACCTCCTAAACCCACTGAAATCCTCCTTCATCTGATTCCCAGTCTCTCACAGAAGCAAAAACTTCCTATTGTTTAGCTCTCCTTAAAAAGAGAAATAAGAATCAGCTTGTGTTCTGGCTCAGGATCCTGCTGATTCTCCAGAAACATTTGAAGAATAAGGGAGCTAAATAAATGGCTAAGTTGCTGCCAGTATGTTGTTGGTGCAATATTTCTATTTATCCACAGCCCCTTGTGTTCTCATTTGATTTCTTGCCTGGAAACTCTTGATTTGGATTAGCATAATTTATCTTAGATATGCTTCTGCTTTGTCTTCCTGTGCCTTGCCTTATGATCAGCTATTCAGTTTCTCTGGGAAGATATAACAGGGAATTTGGCCAAAATGTTCAGAGATATTTGGAAATGGGAAACACTTGAATACATTAACTTAATAATATAGATTATTAGTACTATTTATTTATTTGGCTTCTCTGCTGCTACAATCAAATGACATTTGTATTAATATTTTTTGGCAAGGTCCATATATTTCTCATATAAAATATAAAAAGAAACAAAATATAAAGGTAAGTTAACCTTATTTATTTATTTATTTATTTATTATTTTCTTGGTGATATTTCTTTGAAGAACTAGGCCTTTTAGTCCATCTACAATATTCTTTTTCCAACCATTATCATAGCAACAATCACTCTAAAGCAATGGGTTGTATCTCCCAGGCTGCTATAATATCACATGAATCAAGGTTGAATGTCCAGGTAAGTTAGTGTAGATAATCAAAACAACCTTATAGGTCTGGAGAGACAGAGTCCCAGTGAGATTAACCAGTAGCTTTTGAGCTTTTCCAATGTAGAAGAAGCATCTTCTCACCTACAATTCAGCTTTGTTAAACTCTTCTTGACATTAGAAAAAAAGTAAAGGTTTCCAGTCATGTCCAACTCTAGGGTGAGGTGCTCATTTCCATTACTTGGCCAAGGGAGACAGTGCTGTCTGAAGACATCTTCTGTGGTCATGTGACCAGAATAGCTAGACACCAAAGGTGCACGGAATAATATTACCTTCTCGCCAAAGTGGTTCCTATTCATCTACTTGCATTTCCATGATTTTGAACTGCTAGGTGGGTAGAAGCTGGGGCAGGAGTGGGAGCTCACCCTGTCACATGGTGCTCGGGTCTTGAACTTGGACTGTCAGCTTTCCAATTGTCAATTTCAGTGTCTTTAATTGTAAGCCATCGCACCTCCTACATTACCACAATCTTGACATTAAAAAGAAAAAGAAAGATTGCCCCTAATAGGACAGGCATAATATTTGCCATTTTTGAGTTGTGGGTCAGCAGAGTTCTGGTTCCTCTGGATTAAAGTCCTACTGAGTCCTCCACTGATATTCCATACCACCAGAACAAACTGGTGGACTCTGGTGGTAGACCTTAACTTTCCAAAGAGGTCTCTCTCTGTATCCAGTGGTGGGATTCAGCCGGTTCGCACCACTTCGGCAGAACCAGTAGCTAATGTTTTATTGCCCAGGCCCAGAATGGACTTCCGAAGCAGCATCCACACAGAGAACCGGTTGTTCACATATTTGAATCCTACCACTGTCTGTATCTCTTTCTATCTGCAAAGAGGAACTTCTCAATACCTTAGTCTCCTCCCACTTTGCCTCCCATAGGATTGCTATCTTAAAGCCAATCCTACCTGCAGCATTAAAGGGGAGAGCACTGAAGCCTAAACAAGTGTGCTATCTGGGTACAGTGGAGCTATATTAGCTGCCAATATTTCATCATGATATTATATGAGGAAACCAGATATTTCCAGATCCAAACACTTTTTTATACAATATGTTCAGTAAAATAGTTACTATTAATGATTTTTTTACCACATTTATGGCTCACAATAACTTTGTAGCACAAGCCAAATCAAATTTATAATTTCCCCATGAAAGATTTAACAAATTTCTTGCAAACTAGGATTCATACAGCTTGGATTTAAAGAATTCTCTCTGGGTATTCATTAGTATATTTGAGAAGTGTTTTGTATCAAAACTCTAATATAGCTAAATGTTTATGTTATTGGTGCATGAAGTTTAGTTCATTGGATTTAATGAATCACTGAAGCAAAAGGAAGGAAATTAATGGTGTCTTCATAGAGAAAACATATTTATACATTTTTCCAAAGATGTTGCCATGGTATTACAGCAATGATCTTTAAACAGTTTCTGTTTAAAGTGGGAGGGGGCAGATGTCTCCTACGTTAAAAAGCATATTTGCATAAGAAAAAGAAATATTTTTTCTATAATGGTGTCATGCCACCATACTGTGAAGATTCTTTGTTTTATTCACTAAAACTGTCTGTAGAAGGAACAGGATTTTTGGTGTGGGGAACAATTGATAGCATCATGACAGTATGCAATGAACACATTTGTTTCTTTCCCTCTCTTTTTTTTCCTGCTATAACCTTTGAAATTGAACAGGTTGAAGCAGGAAAAACTTTCTAAACTGCTTCTGCTGATTTATCTACTTTCATGGTTTAGTCTGGCACTGTCCTTAATATTAGTAGGAAATGCTGCATAGGTCACAGGAACAAGTAAGACTATTAACCTGGACTATATACCTTTCTCCATCTTACTTAAAAGTTAAAAGGATCACATTAAAGCCTTTATTGACTAAAACCATGATGGGCAGTCTCTTTCTCTCAGCCTAACACACCTCGTTATTTAAAAATTCAAATTTAATAAACAATAAATAAATAAATATTATGGAATGCCACAGAAATGTATGTAGCTAGGCCAGGGGTAGGCAACCTTGGCTCTTTTATAACTCGTGGACTTCAACTCCCAGAATTCCCGAGCCAGCCATGCTAGGCTAATGGAATGTTTCAAAATGGATGTTTGACAGAATAACAAAGTGAAAGAGACTGTGGATGATAATTATTACTGCAAAAGTACAAGAATTATTAAAATGATGAAAGATATTAAAATCATAGAGTTAAACCACTGAGTTATCTCAAAGAACATGCAGTCCAACCTCTTGAGCACTACAGGATCCATTAGAACATCTCTGACAGATGAATTGGTTTGAAGACTGTTAGTAAAGGAGAATTTATCACAGATTTGCAGTAACTGTCAGATGAACTGTATGATGTAATGAGAAGTATATATCTGAAAACTGATATAGCAAATCCCAAAATACTGGTGTTTGACAGTGAAAATGGAGTGAGTGATTGCAAATTATATATAAATGGTAAAAAATGCAGTAAATAGAACAATTTGTGCACAATGTATAAATGCTGAGAGACAGGTAGTATATGGTCTGTTGCCAGGACTGACTGCTAGAAGAAGCATAAATGGCTGTGTATATAAGCATGCTTCTGCCTATTTGTTATATGGGACAAGTGAAGTGCATATCAGGATAAGTCTAAATGTAAATTCAGATATAAATACAAGTGAAAATGAGGTACTAAAAGAAATCACGACAAGAATGAATGTGTGCTGAATGAATGTGGACTGAGTAAAAAAAAAGATCAGTACAAAAGAAATATATTGAAACTGTTTCATTATACAGAGAGTAATATAGAGAGGATCATATAAATGATCATATAATTTAAATGAGGATCAAATTGTAAAACAAACATAAGAGTGAATTGGTTGAAAGGGGAAGACCATAGAGCTCATGGTTGGATGGTGAAGATGTGATCTTGACAAAGAAAGAAGTAACAAGTTAAAAGAATAAAAGGCAATGTATGAAGTGGTATATGATTGTGGTAGAAACAAGGACTAATTTGCAAGAATTAATGGAGAGGAATTGTGAATGTATTGTTATAAACTAGATTTCAGTTATGTTTTTTCCTCTTTTACATATCTCATACTTTTAATTTCTTTGCCTCACTATTTCTTATTCCTTTTCTGCACTTGCATAACATTGCTAGTTCTGAAAGGAAATGGCTGAACAATTTTTAGAAAACAAGTTTGGGCAGAATTGTGGTTCATATCACAATTCCAATGGACTAGAAAGATGAAAGTGATTATCAAGCTTTCCATCCCCTTATTTAAGAAGTTTGAAATCTGGAACTGTCTTAATGTACTGTAACTATAATTTCCAAGATTCCCAACTAGAATAACTAGTGGCCAGGATGGCAGACACTTCTTACCATTGTTTCGTAGCAATGTGGGAGAGCAACAATGGATTTCTCTGTGAGCGACTATTCAACTTCTATAGACTTTTCTAGAAAGAGAAATTCTACTGGTTCAATTTAAAAGTGCATGGATACAGATCCTGCAATTATTGAATACTAATTGGCCAATATAAAGAACACTGGTAATTGTAGATCAATATTTGGAGGTCACTGTTGGAATTCATGAGTATCTTTTGTCAGAGTTGAGTTTATGGATTCAAAATGGCCAATTTTCTTTTTCCATGGTCTTTCTGATTCTACAAATTGAGACTGTGCATGTTTGTTTCTGCAACATAATAAAGTGCTTCATATCCAGCATCCCTATATAATAGCTAAGCACCTGGGGTTTTGAAGACAGAATTGATCTTCATAATTTCCTCTTGTAGGAGTACAGCCAGTTAGATGATGTTATTCAAAAATCAAAAGGAATCTGGTAGCACCTTTTCAGAATAACTGTTTTATTAAAAGGTACAATCTTTTGTGAACCGCAACTCACTTCATCAGATGACTCAGAAGTGGCAGAACTGCAAACTTGGAAAACTTGATTGGAATAGAAGGAAGCTAGTGAATTTCCACACGTCAGTAAGAAGCTATTTAGATGATGGATCTTTAAGGAATTTGTTAATTTACAAATTAACTCAAAGCAGATTTTCAGCCATCAAGATCATTATTATTTTTTAGTTCTATCATATGGAAATATATATTGAAATGCTTATAATTTTCATGGGTTCTAAGACAGAGAATCCTTATCTTACATTTCTTAAGTAAACATAGCTATCTTATATGTGAACAGGTAAAAACAATTATATCTCATAATGTTTACAAGACAAATCTTATCGTAACTAAACACATTGCAGTCTACAGAAGCCAAGTTAAGTCATTTTAATACTGGTAATCACCACCAACTCTAATTCTATCAAATGCAAGGAGTGAGAAGATATTGGATAACATGATTTTTATATGCTCAGTTAAACTAAAATGAGATGGGTAGTTTGCAGTCCAGATTTTGGAAATCCAGCTACATTTGTTAAAACTCTCTCCATATTAAAAAAAAAGGGGGGGAAAGCAAGCAATAGTCATCCCTGAAGCTGGCTTAACTAAATTTTCCCCATTCACAAATATTATTCTCAGCAACTGCCCTGTGGGAAGATCTTTATTTAAAAATATATGTTTTATTGCTCTGCGGGAAGTTCTTTAATTGTAGATTAAGTATTATGCAGATGTTATGCCATCAAACTATTCATTTGCATGGCAAATAATGTTATGCAAAGTACGGAAAAGTAGAAAAACTAGCAAGCAAAATAAAATTAAAGATAGGCAATAAGAGGTAAGAGAAAGAAATCTAAGTGTGATTTCCAACTTCTAGCATGTCCATATAAAGATTTATAAATTGCTTTTTATCTTTTTAAACCTCAACTTTATTTCTAATTATCACGTATAGGAGATGATTGTATATATTACAAATCTTTCCAAATAATTAACATAAGAGAGAAACTACTTTTAGTATAACTAAATGCTTCTCATCCTTCAACAACAAAGAAGTTGTAAGGACCTGCCCCAGCTGGCCCTCTCAGGAAAGTATGACTCTTGACACCATGTGGTTACTCAAAGAACTTTTACTGAGAAACAGTGGAAAGTACCAAGCTATTCTTCCCACTTTGAAACCCAACCCCGCTAATCGCTGTACAGTGCCAGAAGGTTGTTTCGAGAACTCTGAGGTACAGGAGAGATAACGGGTCATCCTTAGGGCACAGTGACCTTGGAGTCAGGATGGAACCTCCCTAATTCCCATGTGGTTAGAGCAGAAGCGAAAGCATGCAAAGAATGCTGCCCCAGCACGTCCTCTTCCCCCAGAATGGCAGGCCACCCTGAAAAAGGGGACCTGACAGAAGTTAAGGAATTCTTTCATTCCAAGAATTGAGCTATAACAAAACCCTTCAAATTCACTGTCAGCTCTCTGTTCACCATCAACAACAATACAATACATAAGGTAAGATATGCATTAAAAGCCGTGAAGAACTTGGATTGCATGCAGCCCAAAAAAGAACACATCAGTTTCTGAAAGGGCATTTTCAGCAATGTAGACATAATGCTAAGCAGGGATTTTTTTCTCATAGAACGCCCAGAACAGAGTTCCAGCACCTTTTTTGGATGGAACCTTGTAGGGAAGGAAAGGCGGGTTGTTTTTTTAACCAAAAAAGCACTGATGCTAAGGATACTTCAAGAAAAAGTAAACCATATGAACCATACCTTACCTAAAGCCCCTTGGCAGATATCAGTCCGGGTGGCACCTCCAATAATAAAATGAGGTTTGGAACACAATTCCTGGGAAAATAAAGAATAAAACAAAATCTTTACAATTGTTTTGATATGATTAATATTTGGATGGAGGATTGCTTGGGAATTCCAGGGTTGTTGCTAGACTGGGGAGTTGAAAAAAAATCTCAAAGAAGGCATAACTTCTATAACATGGTCAATAATCTTATTTGGATCTAATCACCAGAAGTCAGTCTTCGACTGAAAGGTGAGTTTGTGTTTTATTTATGGAGCTCCTGGGCTGTGGCATCAATGTCTATGAGATGCTGAGATTATATTTCTCAACATAAATCATAAATGTTTCAATCAGCTTACTTAGCTAAATCCCATAGAATACAAAGTACTCTGTTTAAACAATTGAAATTGAACAGCAAGTGAAGCTCTTCATATCACTGAGTTAACATAATTCACTTTTATTTCCAATGTTTAGGCTATGACTGCCATTGTTTATGTAACGTAAACAGAACCATTCAAGCATTACCAAAAAGCATTATTATTATCATTCACTGCACCGTCAGTTAAATATTTAGACTAGATTTTACATTTTTATCCACCTATAAAGTCCTTCCCAAGGACCTGGAATAGGGAGATTTTGTTGTCTGATGATATTAAACATATAGTTAAATATGTAGTTCTCAATGGAACTACATCTACATGGAGGAAAGCTCTTTAACATCTTCATAAACAATTTAAATGAGGGGATAGAAAGGGAACTCATTAAATTTGCAGATGACACCAAGCTAGGGGGAATAACCAACACTTTAGAAGATGGACTCAAAACCCAGAAGGATCTTGACAGTCAACAATAGGCCCTATCCAACAAAATGCAATTTAGTGATGAGAAAAGTAAGATTTTACACAGGTAAAGAAAAACCATAGGTATAGAATAGAGGATGCCTGGCTCAACAGCAATAATTGTGAGAAGGATCTTAGAGTCCTAGTGGACAATGACTTAAGCATGAGCCAGCAGTGTACTGCAGCTGCCAAAAAAGCCAATGCAGACCTAAGTTGCATCAACAGAGGGATAATATCATCATGTGAATTGTTAGTACCATGTTATACTGCACTGGTAAGACACTTGGAATACTGTGTCCAGTTTTGACCACAATACAAAAAAGATGTTGAGACTCTGGAAACTGCAGAGAAGAGCAACAAAGATAATTAGGGATTGGAGGCTAAAACATATGAAGAATGGTTGCAGAAACTGGCCATGTCTAATCTAATGAAGAGAAAGACTAGGAATGATTTGATAGCAGTCTTCCAATATTTGGGGGGTTATCACAGAGAAGAGGGGGTTGATCTATTCTCCAAAACACTTCAGGGCAGGACAAGAAGTAACAGATGCAAACTTATCAAAGAAAGATCCAACCTAGAACTAAGGAGAAATTACCTGACAGTGAGAACAATTAATCAGTGGAACCACTTGCTCCCAGAGATTGTGGGAATCGTCACTGGAGGTTTTTAAGACGACACTGCACAGCCATTTGTCTGGAATAGCACAGAATCTCCAGGAGGTCGGACTAGAAGACCACAGAGTCTCCAGGAGGTTGGACTAGAAGACCTTCAAGGTCCCTTCCAACTCTGTTACACTGCTATTGTATCATTTACAGGATGCAAGCTGTTCCAAATAAAGCTGCCCTTTGTAACTGACTGATGGTGATTTTGTCAGTATCGATGGTGTTCAAGTGGTGCTCCAGTTATTTTGGGATTTGGGGTTCAAGGTACTTATCACTAATAATACTATCTGTGCTTTGTTTTGACATGGTTATTCTATTTCTATTTGCAGGTCTTTGTATTTTATGATTGCTTTTCCAGCTCTTTTTCTTCTATTCCGCTGTCTCTAAGTACTTCTGCCTGTCTGTTTGAATTCTAAAGTCCCAGAGCATTCTGGCTTCTTTATTTTCAATTACTTTGTCTATTTTATGGTTTTACCAGTTCTTGCTTGCAAGCAAATAGCATTTCTTGCAGATCTTCCAATGCACCATTGTTGGTATTTTGTCATGCCACTGTTTATAGTCAGTCTGTGCAAACTTTTTTGAGTAGGTAAGTAGGTGGTCCAGAGGCAGTATTTGCTGTCTATTGTTGTCTTCTCAGTTCTGGCTTTGCATACATGTGTTCTTAAGGCTTGGTTTTGTGGCATCCAGAATTAGCCCCTCTGTATCTGTCTTCAACTTTCTTGCTCTTAGCCATTGCTAGGTCTTGTTATCTGCTCTGCCTATTTTTTTTAATGTACTGGACATACAATACTTTTCCCTGCTATGTCCTTTTCTAGTCTTCATTTGGTCTTTCTTGTACACCAGTTTAGTTTCACCAGTATTCAGTAAGTGTTCATGGTATATTAGCCTCATGCATCTTCTCCAATGTCCTTTCTTCTTCTCTGTCTGGTGTACTTGCAACATTCCACACCCACCTATTTTCATTAATAAATAGAGTCTATCAACACTGCTGTATGAATGAATGGCATGATTTACTGTTTTTATTTCTTTGGAATTCCTATCTGTGGCTTTTAGTTTTGCTGGAGTCCAGTCTACTATTCCAACTTGTAACCACTACACCAGTTAGCAATTTGAAAGTTGTTGGTAAGCAGGTAATTGGTCTGTAGTGGCTTGGTGCAGCCCTGTTGGTTGGATTTTTCATTATTAGGTAGATTTTGCAGATGTTACCCAAACTTCAATTTTATCTCCTTGCTGGATGTTAATAAATGAGTGGGTGCAGAATAGTCAGATGTTTCAACTAAATACCATGCTTCACCTGGTGCTGACCAATTCTGGACTTCCCTTGACCCTTTCTCCACCATTTCTGCTATTCTTATGAGTTCTTTCATTTCAGCTTCATTTTAATTCTTAACCACATTCTTTATCCAAGTTGCATTTTATTGTATTTTTTTGGTTATCCCATAACTGCATCCAAAACCGCACTCTTCCTTCTCTGATGTTGACTGATTCATTTCAACCTCTCCATCAATGAATTGGTAGAAACATTTCTGATTTGACTGAAATTGGAGATCATGCCCATAGTGAGCAATTCAAGCTTCATATTTGCTGCTTGTTTTGGCTATAGCTGTTATTTGCTGCTTTATTATTTCCAGCGCTTCTTTAATCTTCCTTGTTTCTAGGTGATATTTCTTAATCCACTATTCTTTTGGTTTTCTTTTCTTCAGCTTTTCCTTTTTTTCAACTGTTTTAGCTTGCTTGTACCTGATCTTAGCATGCGGATCTTATTTTCCAGCCTGATCTTCCATTTTGGTGGTGCACTGTTTGGCTTTTTTCCTTTGTTGTTGATTTTGTATTCCAGTTATTCCATTATAACTGCCAAATTAAAAAGATGCACCTTATGCTCCTTTTCTTAAAAAAAAACAAGACATAGAGACCATTGGCAATTATGCATACAGATAGTCCTCAACTAACAACCACAACTGAGCCCAAAATTTCTGCTGTTATGTGAGACATTTGTTAAGTGAATTTTGCCCCATTTTTTACTTTTCTTGCTACAGTTGTTAAATGAATCACTGCAGTTGTTAGTTCTACTTGCTAAGTGAATCTGGCTTCCCTATTGACTTTGCTTGTCAGAAGGTCAGAAAAGGTGATCACATAACCCCTGGGACACTACAATCGTCATAAATATGAACCAGTTGCCAAGCATCTGAATTTTGATCATGTGACCATGGAGATGCTGCAATGTTGTAAGTATGAAAATAGCCATAAGTCACTTTTTTCAGTGCTGTTGTATCTTTGAACAGTCACTTTGAACTGCTGTAAATTGAGGGCTACCTGTACTAGTTTGGAAGTGACATACATTGCAAAGTTTTTCTAGAAGAGGCTTTGGTTAATATCAATGTTCTCAGACACATCTCTTCTGCAGATATAACAGGTTTGTAACAAGAGAGAACTAGAATATTTAAATGTATGGGTAATTAAAACCAATATCTTGAGATCCCAAAGTTCTTGGAAAGGAGTATGGACAGGCATGGTCCAATTTTAATTTTATTGTTGCTTTAACATAATCTGTGTAGTTTTCTTCTGATTTTGCTGGCTCTTAGAAAACCACATTCTGGATTAACTGAAATTTGAACACCTATAAACCGTTGTAAAACCTGCAGCAAACTTTGTATCGACTCTTGTAAATCCAGCTCTTTGAATAAACAGCTTGTGTTTTCTTCAACTGTCCTTTCATCCTCAAAGAGTGAATTGAGTGGGATCTGAAGTTATGGCTGGCATCCATTCAAGAATGTTTATATATGCAGCTGTTTATATGTATTTGCATATACCACCATGTCCCCATGTATCCCTGGCAATGGGAAAATATTGAGATTTCTAAACCAAATATTCCATTTATCTCAAAAAGACTTCTGTCACAAAGGAAACAAGTCCCTTCTGCTTGGTAACTAAATGGATGCAAATATGCAATCAGTTGCTTCTACAAAGTAAACTGATGTAAGATGCATCAATGAATTTATCTAAAGGAGATTAAGAAACCAAGGCTGGTGAAAAAGAACAGGCAAGGAAATGAAGAAGTGCAGTGAAGCGTAGCCTGTCAAATATTTTTGGACTATTGTTCTTATAACTACAATGTGTAAATGGAATATGAGGACTTTCATATTTATGATAAAAAAGACAGAAGTAGAATGTGAAACATCAGGACAGAACATCAGGAGAGATTTGTCTAACTGGATGCACTTTTAAATGTGTTGGACTACCCACTTAATTAACATTCACAATTTTCACTGAGCATCAGAGCTATAATTCCAGTCCAACACATCTGGAGAGCACCAAATTAAGTAATGATGACATATCTTCACTCCTGAAGGCCCAAGAAGGAATAGGTGATAGCATGAATGTAGGGTGAAATCTAATGTATGATGAGTACAATATCTGAACTGTAAAATATGGAAGACTGAATGCTTGAAACCATTCAGTAAAGGCAAAGAAACTCTTAATATGGGCATGTTTATTCCCAAGGTGATTTCACCATGAAAAAAATTATTAATGACAGTATCTGTGTGTTGGTAAATATGCCATGCAAATCGTTCTTCCTCAATCTAGTATTCTCCAGATCTCATAATTCTCTCTCAGTATAGTCTCTAACAAATTTGGGAATGGCTTACACAAAGTCCACTATAAAAAAGGACTTTGAGTTTTAGTTTTACATAGCTTTTTGAGATAAGACAGTAAAGGTCTGTTGGTTTCTTGCTGTAGGCATTAGAAATGTTTTTGTGCAGAAGGACATCATAACTCTGATGTGTTTTGAGGCAGACTGAGTCATACTGGAAGAATTTTGTAAGTGAAGAGTTGTATTTGTCTATGCTGGCAACAACAAAGTATATCAACAATCTGATAAATGGCACTTTTTCTTAACACATTTTATGAAAAGCATATGCCTTTTTTTAAAAAAAAAAACATGATTAGTTGAAAAAATATTGGAAAGATAGTTTTAACTCCAGAACATCCAAGAAACAACTGGATATCCTTCCTTAAAATTTACTTATACCTGAATAATAATCATCCCACATTCCAAATAATCTGAAATATAGTATCAATCCTATATCAACACTAATAGGCGGTGGGGCAACTGAAAAGCACAAAACCTTTAGCAGACTCAACCTTCTGAATCCATGACAAACTGGCATATATATTCTTGCTCGTTTTGATGACATTTTAAACTATTTGTAGAATTGCTGTAAGCCCCTCAAAGAGATTGATTATTGGGTGCCAAACAAATATTGTTAATAAACAGTGATGTCGAATTTGCCAGGGCAGTCTTGGCTGGTGTCTTTTTTGGGGTGGGGGGTGGGGGTTCGGTTTTGCCCTTCTATCTAGCCTGCTGAAGCATTGAAGCCAACGCAGACACGCGGCAAAAACTCGACCCCGACCTGATCTGCAAGGGATCAGTGGTGACCTTCGACACACCCTCGTGCACGCGTTCAGGGATCTGGATGAAAGAGCAGAAAGGTTCCTTCCCAGTAATTAACCACCCATTGTCCTTCAGGCCCCTTTGTCGTTCTCCTTCCCTCCCGGACGGGAAAGAAACGAGACGTTAAATTCGTATTGGGCTTCCTTTCCTTTCCTCCCTTCCCCTTTCTCCGGGTGACTCCCTCCTCCCTCCCTCCTGCCAGCATCTGCGAGATAGTCTCCTACCGTCGGCCTCTTCCAGACGATGCCTTTTGTTTTGTACGAGTTTGGCCCTAGTTCTTTATAGCCCAGAGAACCCGCCGCGGCGGGGAAACAGGGGTCTTGAAAGAGCTTGCCCGCCTCGAGACACTCGTTCCTCAGAGTGTGAAAGTCCTGGTTCAAGTATTTCACGGCTTTGGAGTTGGAGCCGAGCCCTTGCGCGATCTGCCTGTCCTTTGCTAATTTAGCGGCAATCCCAGCCATGGTGCCGCTTCCCCGCTCAGCTGTCCTCTCGCCTTCCTCTCTGCAAGGAAACCCCGGCGAGCGGACGGGATTCAGAGCCAAGCTGGCCGAGGGTGATTCATTTCCAGGAGACAAAATAATAGCGTCTCTATGCCCTGGGTGTGGCTGGTCCGGCCTTCACGGGACAGGCTGGAGAAAAGGGGCCGCGAGCCTCCTCCGGCGGCTCCTTACGAGCTCACTGGACGAGGGAGACTGGTGCGTCTGCATTTTTTTACGAATATCAACAAACGATTGGGATCGAAAGTTAACCCCATCTCTCTCTGTTTTCTAAGGTGGAAAAGCGCCAACAACCCCATCCTCCTGGAATTTTACACACAAGGGGAGAGAACATTCAGGTCTTCTATCTATCTATCTATCTATCTATCTATCTATCTATCTATCTATCTATCTATCTATCTATCTATCTATCTATCTATCCCACTCGAAATGACTGGGCAGCATACAAATAAAGCCAATTTCACAAATGATTTATTCTTCAGTATCCTGCTCTGCATAAAGTTTGCATAGTATTAAAGCAATCTTTTTAAAGAGCACAGCTGCAAAAATCTGTAGCAGCTGTAATAATGGCAATAAAAATATAATAAACAAGGCGATAGAAAATAGAAATACCGGTAGAAGTTATAAAAATGCTAAAAAAACCCCCAAAATCCTGAGAAAATAAGAACTTGCTCTCAAAGTACTAACTGTATAAATGGTTCAGTTACTCTATGGGGCAGGAGTAGCATCACTGAAAAGGCCCCTTTTCCTGCCTTGCATCACTCTTTTAGAAGCTCCTTTTCAGTTACAGATACACTGTTCAACCTCTGATCTCTTGCTCCTGAAATCACTGCTATGAGATCCTGTGCATTTCAACTCAGATGTAAGTCTTGGCTTGTGTTAGTACAACATGGT
This sequence comes from Crotalus tigris, assembly GCF_016545835.1. Classification (NCBI taxonomy): domain Eukaryota; kingdom Metazoa; phylum Chordata; class Lepidosauria; order Squamata; family Viperidae; genus Crotalus; species Crotalus tigris. Next base: position 2,809,837 of record NW_024096622.1, on the reverse strand, counting down.
TATCCTTTAAATTAAAGCTTGGTTTTCACACTTAAAAATAACGTTCTGAGTTTGGAGAATATCCTGAAGTAAAAAGTAAACCACATCAGCTGGATTCGCTCAACACACTAAAATGTGATTGGGTTATTTGTGATTCAGTTCTAAAATGCTGAGGAGAGATCATTCTGGAGAGAAAGTATTCACATGGTCACTAAGCTGACACCAAATTTGATGTCAATTAACTAATCACAGTGAAGTGATTATGGAGTGTCTATACAACTGTAACCTAGCCAAAGGCTAAGCCTCCCATCCTACTAAATTATATATAAAGATGCCTCACTGCCTTTAGAGGGTACATTTTCATTACACAATGATATTTGCATGATATCACCTTTGTCTCTTTTCCAGACTGCTAGAGAGGCTGCCTGATTGGGCATTATTACATAGTCTTATACATGGAGGTTTAATGCTTTTCTGGAAGAATTTAGACCTATTTTAAAAAGGCATGTTTAATACTTGTTTGAAAGACTGCTATATCTATATATTTTAAAAGTACTGATGTTCTGGTATAGGGATGGTTGCAGAGAAGTAAAAAAAAAATCAACAGACATAAAGAAGCAGGGCTTTGATCATATGGTCATAAGTACCAGTTTTGACTTCTTTGCATTCTGCAGATTCCCTTTCTTTGCTTGATTTAGATCAGAAAAGAGAACTATAAGCAATTTTCACTGCTTCTGCCAACAGGGAGGCTTTGTGTGGGCATTCTTTTTACCATTTTTATTCCTGGAGGGAGCCGTTTTGCCTACTTCAACTCTATTTTGTGTAATCTCTGGGCTACTGAGATCTGTTGGCTAAAGCCATCTACTGTCAGCACTGAATTCTTCTGGGCAAGATTTTGGAATATATAGAACTTTTTTTTTGGTCTTGTTTATGCAGTATATATTGGAGGTGATTACCCTGTGCTGTATGCAATGTAATCTTATTTTAATGTACGCCGATTAGTGTACATTTAAAGTGACAATAAAGTTATTCTAAGTCTAAGGCTAAACCAACTATACTTTTGTCTGTTATCTCTTTTAGCCTAAATGCCAGGCCATAAGCAAACAGGTGTGAAGTTGGTCCAAGATTGTTCAGTACTCCTTGCAGCCCCTTCAGCACAATAGTGATCTGTCTTTCCTGCTATTTCTAAGTGATTAACCATTAAAGCCAAATTCAAAAATATCCAGGCTGATAAGATGGGGAAATGGAAGAGAAGCATAGGATGAGTTGAACTCAGGTTTGCTAATTTTTAGAAGGTTGCTAGATTTCTGTTCAGACATAGAACTTAACCTGAGTTACAGGTTATAGGCATGAATAAGTTCCATACTGGCAATCTGTCACTTAGGCAGCTTCAGAGCTATTGAAAGGGTCTGTCCCTGGCACCTGTCACTTTTACTCAAACCTGCCTTTCCATACATTAATGATAACAATTGATGACTGTTTTTCTAGCCTGCAGGTGACAGTGCATGGCAGGGAGAACACAGCCAGGGGAATCCACTGTTTTTTGTCTTTGACATATGTCTTAAGAAAACTATAAGAACAGAACCAGCCACCAGCCTCATTACTGAGGTAGAATAGAACTTGGCCTTGGGGCCACACAATTATGCTGGCATACCTTTTTGGCAGCTGAAAAATGAGAGGAATGCACATTAACATACTGATGAGAAACAGCCCCATACAACATTTTTCAGGACAAAGGAGAAGCTCTAGAATTAATCTCTATGCTGGAAAGTTAAGTTTATTAAAAATAATGTAAAATCAGTTATTTCAGTAAAAAGGTGTAAAAACAGAATATATTTTTTTCACAAATATAAGATACAATATAGAATAAAATTCCAGCCAAAAATGCCCTTCTCCCTTTTTTTGAAAGCACATTTATTTGTTTTTACCTTTGCTTATATTCCATCCTCAAAAAAACTCTCATAACTCTCATAAAAAAGAAAGGAACAGCTAAAACCACCACCCACCACAATTCTAAACTAAAACAGGAAAAAGCAAAGCAATTAAGAGATTTTAAAAAAGAAAAGTAATCCCTCAAGCAACCATTCTACCGTATCATTTTTAGTCCTTCACTAGCTTTAGAAACAGTCAGAAAGGAGGCATATAACAATAGTTTTTTAAATAAATACTGGGCTTCAGTTCTATACATGTTAACTCACTAAAAAAAAAGCATATAAGGAACGGCTGCTGGAATTGGATATGTCTAGTTTAATGAAGAGAAGGACGAGGGGGGACATGATAGCAGTGTTCCAATATCTCAGGGGCTGCCACAAAGAAGAGGGAGTTAAGCTATTTTCCAAAGCTCCTGAAGGCAAGACAAGAAGCAACGGATGGAAACTAACCAAGGAGAGAAGCAACCTAGAACTAAGGAGAAACTTTCTGATAGAACAATTAACCAGTGGAATAACCTGCCTCCAGAAGCGGTGAATGCTCCAACACTGGAAGTTTCTAAGAAGAGACTGGACAGCCATTTGTCTAAAATGGTATAGGGTTTCCTGCCTGAGCAGGGGGTTGGACCAGATGACCTCCAAGGTCCCTTCCAACTTTATTATTATTATTAAAGTCAAGAGGTTATAATAGATGAAGAGAGATACATAGGGTACAGGAAATGGACCCTGGTTTTATACATCTTTTTCAAAAACAAATGTGCTGTATCTTCTGATTTCTCTCACATCCCTATAGAAGCTTGTTTTTCAAAATATTTTGGATTTCTTTGATAGTATTTCTTTTTATTATCTTATTATTTTTAATCAATTTATGTCTGCCTATCTTACAACTATTCCGGTTGGCTAACAAAGTTGATTGATTATATTGATTCTGGGATTTATTTGCAGTGTTGCAATGCAATCAGTCTTTAAACCTCAGGAGAAAGGGACTGTGTAGTCAACGGCAGCACATTCATACATACCATGTGGCACTTCTAAGTTTGCATCTTCTCTGTGAAAATGCCACCGAAATTTTCATGGAGAGAAAAAAAATGAAAGCATTATTTTCCCTATCATAAAAAACAATACAAAAATAAAAAACCCTAGAAGAAATGTGCATGTTAAATGAAATAAGAAATGTGTGGAAGGTAGCAAATTTATCACAGGAAAAATAATAACACCTTCTGGCTTTCAGTGCAATTATAGGTGAAAGAGAATCATCTTTCCTCAATGGGATTGCCCCCCTCCCCCACTTGTCCTGGCAGAAGGGGCCTACTATGGATCCCATCAGCCAAGGAATTCTGGCTACTGGGATCCAGAAGAGTCTTTTTTTGCCAAATTGCAGGGAGCCCGCAGTCAGTAGAAGTAGCCTGCAATACTGCATTTTAACCACTGCACTCCCATGCCTCATTCTCTTAAGTTCCCCGAGGTAATAGTAAATGATTGCAAGTCAAACATGAACTTCTTTCCCATAATTTTTTCTTCATTATGTATTGAGATTGTTAGATTACAACTAGGATGACACATCCCGTTAAACCAAAATATGGATAGTTTGGCTTGTGCAAAAACAACCATTCTGGCTTTTAAAGCAAGGTGTATAAGTGGGTGCATTGGGCACGCCAAGTTATATCTGACCACATTCTTTCAGAATGTAGCTAACTTGGAAGGGCTATTGTTACTGATGATAAAGAATGCCATTATAAATGCTTTACACAAATAAATAAAATTGCCACAAAATTTCAAAAATAGTGAGAGCGTGGGATGTACTGCTGCAGATTTCGCTGGGGTAGGGAAGGACTGGAGTGTTTTAAAAGATGATATTGTCAAGAATTTCTACTACAAGCACCTTGTTGGTTGTGATTGTATAATTCACTTATAGGCTTGCGCAGCTGCCTATTAGCATTACTAGCCCAAGACCTTGTAAATCTGTTATAGTGAAGGGACTGTAATAATAGCTGATTATAACATGCAAGAGAAAGGAAGGGTGAGGTTACCAAATTCCAATCCTTTTTTTTTGTATATTTTTTCCATGCAACTGCAACATTCCTGGCATTTTTGAATGCCAGATTTCTTTTTCTAACACAGAGAGCTTAGTGGTTTTGAGGTAGCTAAAGACAGAAGTCCCAGAATGACTACGTAGGCAGATAAGAAGTTAGAATTTATATTTTTTTAGGGAAAAAAATAGTGGCCATTTATTTCAGCAATGTCAGAATGACCTTTTAATGTCTGAAAATTATAAGTAAACTGCACAGGCTGTGAAATGTCAAAACCACCAAGGTTGGGATTTTTCCTGTGCATTTGAAGAGAATTGCAAGAAAGATTGTCAACCTGGCAGCTGCAGGAGGGACTGGAAAACAAGGCTTTGAGATTATCAAAGAAGTAGCCTTACAGTGCTTAGTGATAAAGCCAGTGGTTCTGGGTCACATGTTTTGTAAGACGAAGGCTGTAGGGTCAGTTTCTGGAATCTCCAGAAAGGCTGAAGAGCCTTATCTGAAAGATAACAGAGTTAATAACCTAAATCTGCACATTGTGAGATAATGCAAGTCATGTAGTCCTCACCTTACCAACTGCAATTGGGTGATTAGGTGACAACTGCGGCAAATTGCCACGGCAAGTTGTCCCACGGCAAGTTGTCAGGACGAGTTGGCTACGGTGAGTTGTCCTAGACCCCTCTGAGAAACTTTGTATCTGAATTACCTCAGCTTCTCTCTCCTACAAATTTTGCCCTTCTTTACGACTATCCATTCAGATGAAAAGGAAACAATTAGTGAGGAAACAAGTCCAATTTTAGTCAAGTCCACTTCCTTTCGTGTTCTGGGTCTTGTTCCTTGCACAAGGCTTTCCTTATTTTGATCAATCCTGCAGCATCATTTCTGTCTGCCCTTGACATATCACAAGTCAGGTTTTTGACTGCTATGAGACACCAGAGATGCTTTAAAGCTTGGACAAAGCTTGTTCAGTGTAAACAAGTCTCTTTGTTTGACATAAATGGCAACTTGCTAATTTTCTGCCATCTTATTTTTTAGTCTGCCTTCCTGAAGAAGCAGTTCTGTGGCAGTGTGCTGCCAAAAACTGCTGAAGCGCAACTGCTGCCAATTTAATATTATTCTGTTCCAATGGGAAATTTAAACCAATTGTTTTCATCTTTTGTTGCTGAGCTATGAAGTTCTTGGAGCTAATTTTGGTTTATTCTCTTGCAAAGAGTGCTTTTTAACATTCTGTACTGCATACGTGAATAACATTTTAAGCACTTTTTTCCTTTTATCTGTTTGTGTGTATGTGTAGTTAACTCTAACAACAGTAGTGTGTGGATGAATATTTGTCCGATGTGATTAATGCCATCTTCTGACTGATTATGCATTAGCCGTTCTTCTACAATCTAGGGCAATGTTTTTTAATCTCAGCAACTTTAAGATGTGTGGACTTCAACTCCCAGGATGCTGACTGGGGAATTCTAGGAACTGAAATCCACATATCTTAAAATTGCCAAGGTTGAAAAACATGATCTAAGTCACTGCAGTAAAAAAAAAATGCATATGCATTACTACCGATTTTTATTTTTATTGCACAAATGGAAGTTAGCCTTGTTGTTGGTTGAAAGACTGGTATATTATCTTTTTTTTGCAAGAATACATATATTGGTTTTTATAAGACTATAGGGTAAGGTCGGGGTTGGGGTTGGGGTTAGCATTAGGATTTTTTAAAATAGTGTTCTTAATATTTAAAAAATAGCATGTTGTCTGGGTACATGTATTTCAAAAAAAAATACAATGAGTAGTAACTAATTATCATAAACAATATGTGAATTAATCACTTGATAGTCTTCTCCTTACTAGTATATATTCAATGTTACATATCACATTCCTTTCTCTCTAACTCATTTTTCTAGCCATTGATAAACATTATCTCATGTTCTAAAATACACTGACTCTTTTTTCTCTTTTCTCTTTAAAGTCAATTTATCCATTTCTGTACACTCTAAGATTTTCTTAATTAATTTGTCTTCAGTTGGTAAATTTTCGTTTTTCCAATTTTTGGAAAATAGAATTCTTGCTGCAAATACAATTCTTGCTGTAGTTAGTACATGTACAATTAAATATATACAGTCTTTATCATAATTTGCTCCTATTATTCCTAACAAAAATAATTCTGTCGTAAAGTCTATTTGTTTTTTTAGTCATTGCCTCCAACCATAAATGTATTTTTGACCAAAATCTTTTAGCTTTAGGGAATGTCCACCAGATATGGTAATAAGTACCTGGTTTTTGTTTGCATTTCCAACACTTGTTTGAAGTATTTTTAAATATTTTTGCTAATCTCATTGGTGTTAAGTGCCATCTGTAAAACATTTTATATAAGTTTTCTTTATATGCCACTGCTTTTGTTAATCGAGCATTTCTTTCCCATAACTTTTGCCAGTTTTCTAATTCTATATTATGTCCAAAGTTCTTTGCCCATCTTATCATTGTTTCTTTTACTTGTTCTTCCTCCATCTTTAAGCTTAACAGATATTTATAGAGTTTCTTAATCAGTTTTTTGTCAATTTTTAACACTATCTGGTCAATTTCTGTCTGCTCTTTATAAAATCCCATTGTTTTAACATCTTTATCATATCTCATTTGGATTTGCAAGTATGGCCAGCATGGTAGATCAATATCTTGTTCTTGTAAGTCTTGTCTTTCTTTCAATTTCCCTTCATTGTCCAGAATATCTTTATAAGTCACAACTTTGTCGTAATTAAATTCCTTTGTCGTTCCGGTGATGTTACGGCAACACGGGTACGGGGGAACAAGGCTCTGTTCCCCAAGCCTGATTTCTAGCAAAAGTTGCCCCATAGAGGCAACTGGCCAAAGGGCAAGACCTGATCCAAAGTAGCCCTTGGGACCAGCAGGAAGAAAGGCTGACCGCACCCATGCGGTCAGCCAGAAGCCACTGATCGTCGGAGACAACAAATACTAATAAGCGGAAAGCAAAACAGCTGATCTGGGTGAGACTACTTTCCTTACCTCTCTACAACTGAAAAATACCGGTTCTGGAAAAAAGCTCCCAAAAGGAAGAAATCCCCAAGGTTTAGGGAGGGGGATTTTCTTTACCCCTCCCTCCTGAACTATAAACTTTGGGGGAAATTAAAACTGACTTATAACAATATTGTGAAGACAATTGAAGGATAGAAGGATAATTTGGGAAACTTTTGCATTTATAATCTTTTTTTTTATTCCTTGTTTGGAAACCATCGGATTTTACCTTTTTAAACTTTTTAAAGTTTGGTAGGAATGGACATCTAATGACATCTAGTGGCAAAACTAAGAACTACATTTAACCTTGCATTTTTATCTTATTAAGCTGTTTTGACTAAAGCTCTAAAACTTGGCTAAATACCCAAATACAGCTTATAGTTTAAACTGTTTGATGTCCTTGGAATTTATAGTCCTGGAGATTGTGGATGGAAAAGGGAAGAATCTTTTTGGATTGCCCTTTTCTACAGGAAGGATTACAATTATAAATAAAAGTTGTTTTTGAAGTCATCTGACTTCCCTGGATTACAAATACAGCTTGACCTGAAATTTTTGCAAGCTGTTTTGACAGAGTGAATAACAAGAAATTTCTAAAAACAGATCACTTTAGATTACAAATTTTGGTATTTTTTCCTTTTTTTTCTTTTCTTCTTTTTTACTGCTTATTATTTTTTATTATTTATGTCTCCTATTTGTTAGGAGCCTATGGGATTACAAATTCTGATCTACTTGGTGGATTATAAAGTATGATTAAAAAATAAAGATGAGCGTCCCAAATCTATCTAAAGTTGGAAAAAAAGTAACTTCTGCTCCCTCCTCTTCTTCTGCAAGTCCAGTTTATCAGAGATCAATTGATACAATGCTCCAACAAGAAAAGGCTAATAACTTCCAAAAGGAACCTCAAGCGATTCTACAAGCAATTCAAGAGGCAATTGCTACCTATATGGCAGCTACAAAGAGAAACCATGAGGAGATGAAAAGTGATCTTGGTAAAATGAATCAAAAAATTAATAGCACGGACTCTCAATTTGAAAATTTTAAACAGATGGTTACCAATAACCAACAAAGAATCCAAAAAGTAGAAGATAAATCAACTGAGGTTGATCAGAAATTAGAAGTCTTAAAAGACGAAAACCAGAAATTGATGCAAATAAATGGAGAACTAGAAGATTCGATAACGGTCATAGAAATAGAAAAGGCCTCATACTTTTTAAGATTTCAAAATATAATAGAAGATAAGGAAGAGGACCTTCTAGACCTGATAACGGAATTATTGGCAGATGCATTAGGAATTGGGAAACAGGAAATGGCAGGAGAATTAGATTAGATCTATCAAGTTAACTCAAACTACGCCAGAAGAAATAAAGTCCCTAGAGAAGTATATGTTAGACTTCTCAAAAGATCTATAAGATATGAGATTCTGAGAAAAGTAAGAGATGAACCTTTGAAATACAAAGAAAAAGAAATTGTAGTTTTCAAACAAGTCTCTAGGAGAATAAGAGAATCCTGAAGAGAATACCAGTTACTAACTAGAACATTAATTGAAAAATGAGTGAATTTCTGATGGCTGATTCCAGAAGGGATTTTAATCTGTTTGGATACAAAAAGATATAGACTGGATACACCACCTAAACAATGGAATTCTACGACAACCATAGAGCATTTCTGAAAGGAGGTGATTTTGATTCTGGTACAACGAGAGAAACAAAGAAACAGGAAGAAATAGCAGTAGAAGGAACACTTAAATCAAGAGAGCAGGAAGAAATTAAAAATAGAAGAAGAAGCAAGTCCAAGAGATCAGAGAAGATAAGATTGACTAGAACAGACATGTCAAACACAAGGCCCGGGTGCCGGATGCGGCTCACGAAGTGGTTTCATGTGACCCGCGAAGCCATCCTGGAAACAGTGAGGGAACAGCCCCTGCTGCCTTGGCCCTGGCCCAGGCCAGCCGGGAGCCAATGTACAATTTTGTGGTGGCCCTCTATGCTGAAACGCATTCAGTCTTAGCTCCACAAGGCCATCTGGAAACAGCGAGGAACCAGCCCTTGCCGCGTCGGCCCCACCCCTGGGTTCATGCTGGGGAGGTGTCACCCTTTGTGAGGAATGAAGAAATGCACCATCGCCTGGAAGTGGCCAGCAAATGATCCTTGCCTACTTCACATATCTGGCTTGATGGGGTCTGTGAGAGGGGTTTTGGCAGGCAGTGGGGCACTCTCCTCACAGCGCTGAGAGGCTGAGCTGGGCGGCGCAAATCCAAAAAGAAACGCGAGGTGCCTAGCTCCCACCCTGCCCGGTTTCCGCAGGCAGCGGGGCACTCTCACAGAGCCAAGAGCTGAGCTGGGTGGCGCAAATCTGATGAAAAGTGCAATGTTGCCTAGCCCCCAGCCTGCCAAGTTTCAGCAGGCAGCAAGGTGCAAAGCTGGCAAGCTTCGTACTGCCCGGTTCAATCTCTTGGTGCTGTGAGGAGAGCGCCCTGCTGCCTGCTGAAACTGGGCAAGCTGGGGGCTAGGCGGCATTGCACAGGTAACGTTGACTCTCACACTGCTTATGGCATCCCCTCCTTCAGAGCCCACCAAGCCAGATATGTGTAGTAGGTGAGGGGCATGTGCTGGCCACTTCCAGGTGATGGTGTATTTCTTCATTCCTCACGAAGGGTGACACCTCTCCAGCTGCGTTTCTTGCCTGTTTTTCTCCTTCCCTCATCTCAAATATTTTCCCACCACTCTGTACTTAGGAAGGAAAGAAGGAGAGGGAGGGTCTGAGGGAAGTCCTGCCTTAGTCCTGCCCTGCTGCCCTTTCACCATCCCCTTGTCCCCTCCTCCTGGCCTATCCTGGGGGTCTCCTATCCTATTGCTAAGGAAGCTTTGGATACAAAGCTGGGTCTCCTCCCATGGAGAGGGAATGGGCCTTCCTCTGACTTTGCCCACATACCCATCATGAGCAACCTGGGTAAGGAGAGCAAGCACAGCAGCAGCAGCCTTTAGGAGGAGGTAAGTCCTTGGGGAAGTGGGGCTGGGCTTGGTGCTGTGGGTTTTCGAGGGCCAGCCTGAGCATTTGACCTCTGCTGTCCAGGGCTCCTAGCAGCCCACACCACCATCCAGCCCCCCGCATGGCCTGAGAGGAACAATGAGGCTCCTCCAGTGGACTATGCCTTGGCATTTGCCCTGGTCCCACCCCCTTCTGCCAGAGACCCTCAGATCTGTCCCACTCCTGCCCAGGTCCCCACAGGCACCCTTGACGTGAATGATGTAGAGCTGCCCATGCCCACTCCATCCACACCCACCCAGTAGGCCGCACCCACCCTTGCCACACACACCCCGCCCCCCCCGAGGGCAACTGCAATGCTGATGTGGCCCTCAATGAAATTGAGTTTGACACCCCTGGACTAGAAGATTAAGACCTAGATATAATTGAAAGAGATGGAGAAGGAAAGTGGGATCTTATCAATGAATGTAAATGGACTAAATTCTCCCTCAAAAAGGAAAAAAATTCTTTACACGACTATAAAAATTAAAAATGGATATAATTTGCCTCCAAGAAACACATATTAAGAGATTGTTAAAACAACCGAAAATTGGTAAACTTCATTTTGTATTAGCATATCAAAAGAAAAGAGGAATAGCTCTATACATTAAAAAAACAATGAACCCTAAACAAATTTATGCGGATGAATAGGAGAATATTAATGGTGGAAATAATGATGGATCAAAAAGAGATACTGATGGTAGCAATATATGCACCAAATGATAAACAAGAACAATTTTACCAAAAATTATATAAAAAAATATTAGAATTGGACCATCAAAATCTCTGTGTAATGGGAGACTTCAATGCAATAACAGATGGAACTTTGGACTATAAAAGCGCTAAACAAGGGAGGAAATGAGGAAATATATTACCTAAAGTGTTTTCAAAAATGGCAGAAGAACTTTGTATCCAAGATATATGGAGAGAAAAAAAACCAAAGAAACTACAATATACATTTTACTCAAATAGACATAAATCACGGTGTAGAATTGATATCATATGGACATTCTCGGAACTTAGCACAATGATACAAGAAATTGAGATAGAAACTAATATTTGGGCAGATCATAATCCAATAAAGATGACTTGGAAAGGAACCAAGAAAAAATTAAGATGGTCCTTGAACAAATCTATACTGAAAGAAAAAGAATTCATACAACTAACGACAAAGGAAATAGATTTCTTTTTCAAAATAAACAAGAAAAAAGAGACATCGCTTCAAAATGTGTGGGATATGGCTAAAGCATATTTCAGAGGGTTGGCTATAACCTATACTGCCAAAAAGAATAAAGAAAAGAAACAACAACACTTAAAGTTGAAGGAAGAATTCAGAAAATTAGAATTAGAATTACAAATAGAAAATACAAGAAACAAATGGGGATCATAAAACATAAATTAAATTTAGCTGAAATGGAAATAATGGCTCAACAGATTAAAATGGCTAAACAGAACTTTTTTGAAAAGGCCAACAAACCGGGGAGATGGTTAGCACATAGATTGAAAAAAGAAAAAACTGATAAATAAGCTGCAAGACTCAAAAGGTGAACTACAGTTGCAAAATGACAGAATTAAAAAAAGTATTAAAGACTATTACGAGATACTTTACAATGCAGAGGAAATTTCAAAAGAAAAAATACAGCAGTATTTAAAAAAAGCAGACTTACCAAAAAATCTCAGAGAATATTCAAAACATACTAAATAGAAAAATATCAGTGTGGAGATTACAGAGGCTATAAAAAGGCAAAAAAAATGATAAGACTCTGGGTCCAGATGGATTACCTGCAGAGTAATAATTTATAAATCATTACAAGATATATTAAGCCCAATATTGAAAGAACTATGCAATGAAATACTTTTGAAGGCTAGATTCCAAATACATGGACTGAAGCCAATGTTATCTTAATACCCAAAGAAGACTGATTTAACACAAATAAAAAATTATAGACCAATATCGTTATTAAATGTAGATTATAAAAATTTTGCCTCAATAATAGTAGAAAGACTAAAGAAATTTTTGTCCGAATTTATACATATAGACCAAAATGGCTTTCTACCTAAAAGACAGATAAAAAATAATTTAAGAATGATTCTAGATATGTTAGAGTACTATAAAATTCATCCAGGGAAACAGATGGCTTTAATATTTCTTGATGCACAGAAAGCGTTTGACAATGTAAACTAGCAACTTATGTTTCAGCAGTTAGAGCAGGCATGTCAAACTGCCAGCCCATGGGCTGGATACATCATACTGAAACCGCGCCCACCCCATTGCTGGCAATGGAGAAAAAGTTGCGATACGTCGCACGATGTCACGTGACATTGTGATTTTGACATGCCTGAATTAGAGGAAATGGATTTTGGAGAAAACTTTATAAATGTAATGAAAACAATTTAAACAAATAGCCAAAATAATTGTAAATGGAGATTTTACAGAAAACTTTGACATTAAAAAAGGCACAAAATAGAGGTCCACTATCTCCATTATTATTTATACTAACACTGGAAGTATTGAATAGAAACATCAGACAAGCTATAGAAATTAAAGGCCTGGAGATAAAAGATGAAAAATATAAATTACAAGCATTTGCAGATGACTTGGTTTTTATATTGGAGGAACCGCTTGAAACAAGCATTAAACTTACAGAGAAAATAGAAAAATTTGGAGAAGTGGCAGGGTTGAAAATAAATAGAGAAAAGACTAAAGTGCTAACAAAATATCTAACAGAAAAACAAAAAACCAACTAGCAAAAAAAACCAAACCTCCAAATAGTTTAAAAGAGTTAAATATTTGGGAATTTATTTAACAGCAAGATGTGCAACAATAAAAGCAAATAATTATGTAAGATTGCTAAAACAAATAAAATTGGATTTGGAAAAATGGAAAAACTTACAAATTTCAATGTTGGGGAGAATAGCAATAGAGAAAATGAATATCTTACCAAAAATACTCTTTCTATTCCAAACAATACCTGTAAGATTGGGAAAAGCCTTTTTTGATGAACTAAATACAATAATACTGAAATTTATTTGGCAAGCAAAAAAAGCTAGAATCAGACTGAAAATGCTACAAGAAGCAAAAGAAAGTGGAGGATTTGGACTACGGATTGGATGTTATACTACCAAGCAACTATATTAACACGGCTTAAAGAATGGATAATGCTTAGAGCAGTGGTTCTCAACCTTTTTAATGCTGCGACCCCCAACCAGTCGTAGGTCGAGCACTATCCAACCAGCCGTAAGTCGAGGACTTTCCCTGCCTGGGAACGCCGCGCATGTGTGGTGCCGCCCCCTGTGCCGGCCGAGGCATAGCTGGCAAGCGGCAGAGACGGCGCAGGCCAACCACCGGCTGGGCCACCAGCTGGCTCAGCCCAAGGGAGGTAAGGCACCTGCCAAGCCCCACGTGCGCCAGCAACCCTCCCTGCATCTGCCGGCCTCCCACCTCCCACCCCTGGCCCTCTTTTACTTACATTTTTAGTAGTTGCTCAGCAGGGAGGAGTGGAAACTTCCAGACAGCTCGCCTTCGCTGCAGACAACTTGCAGCACCGTTTGCAGAATGGGACTTTTGGCGGGCTCAGCAGGGCAGAGACAGCCTGGACAATTCTTATTGGCTTTTGAAAGCCAATAGAATTAGACTCTATTCAAGGGAGTCTATTCTATTGGCTTTCAAAAGCCATAGAATAAAAGGGAGTAGCACAGCTAAAGAAAAGGGGGAAAAAATGGTGGACTGCGTTGTTTGGCGACCCCCGTGAAATGGTCATTCGACCCCAAATGGGGTCCCGACCCACAGGTTGAGAACCACTGGCTTAGAGATAAAAGGCTATTATACCTAAAGGGGTATGACCTACAAATTGGTTGGCATGCCTTTTTGTGGTTTGGAAAGAATAAAATTCATAGATACTTTCAAAACCACTTTATAAGAAATGCACTTTTTTTAGAATGGGAAAAATAAAAGCAAAAATTTATATCAAGATACCTGGATGTCTTTCAACAATGGAAGCATTTGCTTACCCAAATTTAATTAATTACGAAAGACTGGTATATTATCTTGAAGAAAATAAGGTAATAAGAGATACACCTTTATTAGAAGATTGAGACAGAGGATCACTTCTGTGCTATATATATATATCAAAGGTCTTGCTTTAGGAAAACCTATAATTGCTGATAAATTAATAAATTAGTTTGAGTTGGTGCATAAGGAATTGACCAGAGACTCCTAAGCAGCCATTGGTAAAACCACTCTTTATACTTTTTGTACTGCTCAGTCTAATTTGTTTCAATCTTCCCTAACCTTGTGTTCTGTAGATATATTGCCTTACTGACTGGAGAATATATGAGAATATATGTGTGTGGTTGGGGAAAGCTGGTTTGGTGACTGGATGGGATGAAGTTTATGAAAAACAATAGATTTCAGAATCCTGAGCCATCACTCAAACGTTAAACATGGCATTAATTAGTTGCAGTGTAATTCTCCTGACAACTCTTAATGGAAAAAGCCCATTCTTTGTCAGATGTGACCCAACAGAGCTGCCATCCTTCCTTGATAATTAATGCATCCTCTCTTACTACCATACTGTATTGCCTCTAGATGGTGCTTGTGCATCATTTCGTTTTACTTTTAGTTGTTACTACTATCAACAGCTAGATGAGAGAAGCAGCAAAAGCCAAGATTTGTTGCACATAAAAATTTTGCTTACACATAGAGAAATCTTCATGTAATGGAAAAACATAAACACCTCTACTTATGAAATGAAGTCTGCAATGTTTAGTTTGATGGGTACATCTTCTAGAAAGTCCCTGTAAGCTCTGGGAAAGTGTCAGGTGTGAAAACATCTTCTGAGAAGCAAGAACATTTCAGAATAAAACTTAGTAAGGATGACGTTTCATGAAACCCTTTTTTGAATATGTAGACCTTTGCAAGCTGCTTAAACCAGTTCAGAAAACTTGAAAGAATTGTCAGGGAAAAAACTTGTTAAAGAGAAACAAGAGACAACACACAACAAAATTCTCACTTTAGGATCCAGAGGTTTATTTAAATTCGACACACAATTCAGTACTTACATTTCAACAACTTATTGCAATAAGGACCAAGTGGACTAGGGCTCAGCAGAAGCGCCAAGATCAACGCCAGGCTCCAACTGATAGGCACTTCTTTGGGGCTCAGCGGAAATGCCAGGATCAGTGCTGCTTTCCAGCTGATCGGCGCTTCTTCGGGGCTGTCAGGGCTCAGCAGAAGCACCAGGATCAGTGCCGCTTTCCAACTGATCGGTGCTCCTTCGGGGCTGTCAGGGCTCAGCAGAAGCGCCAGGATCAGCGCTGGGCTCCAGCTGGAGCTTGGTGCTGATCCTGGCACTTCTGCTGAGCCCCGAAGAAGTGCCAATCAACTGGAGCCCGGCACTGATCCCGGCACTTCCACTGAGCCCAGAAGAAGCGCTGATCAGCTGGAAAGCAGCGCTGATCCTGGTGCTTCCACTGAGCCCAGAAGAAGTGCTGATCCTGGCGCGTCTGCTGAACCCAGAAGAAGCGCCAATCAGTTGGAGTTCAGCGCTGATCTTGGCGCGTCTGCTGAGCCCAGAAGAAGCACCAATCAGCTGGAGCCCTGCCCCTACTCTGCAGAGGGCAGATCCCCATAATCCCCAGCCCGGCAGGGGTCTTCCTGCTGCATTGTTGCAGACAAAGGGGGGCTCCCGTGAGGAGGAGGTGGAGAAAGAGGATTTAAGCAAGCTTAGCAACCGGAGTGGAGATCCCCCCCAAAAACAAACGTGCTTTGTGAGTAACCTCCCAGCATGACAGAAGTGATCAAAACCTGCTGCATCCATCCAGAAGACCAGGAGGAGAAAATAAAAATCAAACACCCTCCCCCCCCCCCGCTGCCAATCCTCAACAGAAATGCTCACAACAATGAAAACCTCGGATAGGAAGAGCACAGACTAGGTGTCTTGCTCGGCTTTGGCTTGTTGAGGGGGGGGAAAGGGGGCAGCTTCACTCCCCCAAACACTGCCCTCTCACGAAAGCAGGATGAATACTCCCCCCAAAAAATGACAAGGGAAAAAGGTTAAAACACAAGAGTGTCTCTACTACCTTCTAGCAATTTAAATATGTAAAGACCACAAAAGAAAAAACTTGGCTTTCTTTCATTGTAATTCAGAAGGGAGGAATGGGAGGGTTGGGGGGGGTTGTTTGTTTCAAAGGAGGGGAAAGAAGGGATTTGGGTCTGTGGGGGTGCAGCAGGCAAATGGTGATGGTGTGCAGCTTCTGGTATTGGGGGGGATCTTTTTAAAAGAGCAAAATGAGGCAAAAAATAAAAATCCCCCACTCCACCTCCAAGAGCTGGATGTGGATGTGATCTTTTTTTTTTTCTTGTTCAGAAGAGACACTCTTCTGTTTTAACCTTTTTCCTGGTCGTTTTTTGGAGTTTTCATCCTGCTTTCATGAGAGGGCAGTGTTTGGGGTGTGACGCTGCCCCCTTCCCCCCAAGCCAAGTTTATACTGTATATTTACAATATAAACACACATGCACATAGACATCGGTGGCAAATCTGTGTCAGCCTCTTAGCCAGGCTTCCTACTAAAATGGCTGTCTCTTTTAAACAGAGTATCCCTGCTTCCCAAGAATATGAACTAAACCTAGCTAATAAACCATTCAGAAAAGGCTAGATCCAATCTCCAGAGAATACAAATGTGCTATTCAGAGACTAAACTGCAGCTGCCATATTGGAGTTAAGTATTTTGTGTCTTTATGTCCATAAAATGTGTCTTTCCATGATGACTGAATGAAAAGGCAGATGTTCCCTTTTAAAACTGACACAACTAAGATTAGACCTCAGGACCA
Source organism: Crotalus tigris (assembly GCF_016545835.1). NCBI lineage: Eukaryota > Metazoa > Chordata > Lepidosauria > Squamata > Viperidae > Crotalus > Crotalus tigris. The sequence goes on along the minus strand of NW_024096622.1, from coordinate 2,793,023 downwards.
TATTCTAGAGAGCTCTATCTTGTCCATCCAGAAAATAGACATATAAGAGGACTGAGAAACAAATATATATAATTGTCTATAGCAGTAGTTCTCAACCTTTCTAATGCCACGACCCTTTAATACAGTTCCTCATGTTGTGGTGACCCCCAACCATAAAAATATTTTTGTTGCTACTTCATAACTATAATTTTGCTACTGTTATGAATCGTAATGTAAATATCTGATATGCATGATGTATTTTCATTGTTACAAATTGAACATAATTAAAGCATAGTGATTAATCACAAAAATAATATGTAATTATATATTGTGAAATATTTATTTCTAATTACAAATAAATGAAATTTTGTCTTGAAGCATGGGTGCGGAATCACACATTCAGCTGCTCCACCTATGGCTCTGAAGGCCTGACCTTTTCTCTTCTTTAAATGAGCCCTTGAAGTTGCCTGATTAGATTAAGCATGATCTGTGAAAAATTAATATGATTGTGTATGGGGGGGGAAGTGCTTATGGGGTGGGAGAAAATAAGGATTAGTTGAGGTGATACTCAAGAGGAGCTATGCTTGTAGACATTTGTTGTCCATGTGTGTGATGTGGCCCACACAATTTTCCTCTTCAGCCTGAGCCACTGCCCGTTTTTCTACCTCCAGCTGAAATTCACTGAGGGTGACAATTGATCCTAATGACCTTCAGAGCTTCTCTCTCTGAAGAAGGCAGAAGGGAAACCTTGGCTCTTTTATGACTCCCAGAATTCCTGAGCCAGCATAGCTCAGTTCTGGACTGTGCCTGCCAGAATCTTAGGAGAGATTTTTGAAAGGAAGTCTTGTCCACTGAGGCAGAGGCAGCAGAAGGGAAATCCATTCCTTCCTCCCACCCCACCGCTGGTTCCACTGAGCAATAATCAATTGCCTTTGGTGCAGCAGCCAGGGCAGAAAGAATGAGGGGCATTACTGCAGCAACTGCAAGAAAAGGCCCCTTGGAGCTTCTTGATTCCACACTAGGAGCAGATTCATTTTGCCCCCCCCCTTCCCGGCTTTCCAGAGGCACACTAGGAAACAGAGAAAAGGCAGGCAGGAGGGGAAAGGGAAACACATGCTGCAGACCAAAACATCCACCCAAAGCAGCTTTCATCTCCAAAGCCCCCCCCCCTTGATCTCTTCCCTTTTCACTGCTTGGACCAGTTTTCCTTCTCCCACCTGTAATGAAATGGCGCTCCCTTCCCCTGCATCCCACAAGTAGGAAGCCATTGGAGGGGGGAGGAGGGATTGAGCAGCAGGAATCAAAAAGTATGTGCTGTCTTACGGAGGGCTGCAGGGATCTCAGAGGAGGAGAGGACAAGGGGGGGGGGAAATCAGCTGCTGTGGGAAGAGAGGAAAAAGCTACTATACTTTTATGCCCGCCACATAAGTAGCAACAAAGCTCCCACATTTATCATTAGTGTGATCTATCACTGGAAATTTAGGGGATCTAATGCAAACTTCCAATTGTGTGAGGATGGGTTATCTGGGAGCTCAGTTAACTCCTGTGCAGCAACTGCCACCAACTTACTTCTCAGAGTTGTGATAAGAGTAATAAAAACAGCTCTGCTCTTCATTAGGTTTTGCATTATCACGGGTGGACTGTTTTTGCGTGGGGATTGTGTTTTGTTTTTTCCCAACGTAGGACACCTTCGACATCATAGCAAAGCAAGGGTATTATCTTTTAGCAATGGAGATGTCCCGAGCAGCTTTTTCTGGGAAGCGAACGGACATACCACCATCCCTCCCCCACTCCGGAGCATGAGGAGACCGCTCCTTCCTTTTATAAACCGCCCACCTCAACGTAAAACTTGCCGGGCTTCTTGCAAGCTCAGTCGTGTCTGCGCGCCTGCTCGCGGGATCTCGAAGCTTGGTTTTCTTCCTCCACAGCAGAAGAGTCGGGGAACTTTCCTAGTTGTCCAGCTATCCGTCTGCCCATGGAGGAGCAGTGGCTTCATAGGCCCGCCCATCAGACGCTTTGAGCCGAGCGTCAGTTTTATAACCTGCCATCTGCCTCAAAGCATTTCTCCGTCGCGAGGAGGCAGAGGTAGCAGCCCACTGGGCGGTTGCCTTCTTCTTCCTCTCCCTCCTCCCTGAAATGATTAGAGTAGGACGCTGCTGGCTGGGTCACCCTCCAGGGGAAAGCCACACTGGACCGCGGCCTCGCTCTTTCTCTGAAAGGTGCTTTAGCCAGCTGAGGCTCCCGGCGGCAACGCAGCAGACAACCTCTACCCCAAAGCACACTAGCATCTGCGAGCTCCAGAAGCAGCACCCGAACACAGCTCCACCCTTGCCGGGCCAGATCCCTCCCTGCTCGGGCTTTCCTTCACCTCCCGCTCCCCTCGCCTGGAGACGGATAGAGGAGTGGTGTCTTGGTTCCTAAGACCATCGGAAATATGTGTTTTCCAATGGTCTTAGGTGACCCCTGTGAAACGGTTGTTCGACCCCCAAAAGGGTCGCAACCCACAGGTTGAGAACCGCTGGTCTATAGGACATCCCAGGATAGGACTGGTCAAGATTGAGAGACTCCCTCAGAGTCTTTTATTTTTTATTTTAAAAATCATTTTACAGTCACTAAGTGACCATCAGCTATTAGCTGAGTACAGTTACAAGTTGGATGTTTGCAGTCAGAAGCATTAACCCTAAAAGTAGCAGTAGGTTTTAATGATAAGTTTTGTTGCTTATTTGTTTTGTCTATTATTTCTCTATATTAGTTTCTTGGCACTGAGCCTTTTAGGTTTAGGAACCACAGGTTGTCTTTGGCCTTTGATTATTCACTGAGCACTCAGAATTGTGAACCTGGGACAAAAATTAAATTTCACTTTACTGACATTTGACTTAATATTATTATTTTCTAGTCATATATTTGATCTCTTCATCCCCTACATTAAAAATAACTACTTAGTAACAATTTTGGGAGGACTATGGAGCCTGAATTTAAGGCTTGTGTGAGAATGACTATTAAAAGAAAGAAGGAGGAAGAGAAAGGCAATATTTAACTTACTAGGGGAACAATGCAGAGTGGATTGACTATCATATTCTTTTCATTTCCTGGTCTGTTTCATTAGCATTATGTACCTATTTACCTTAGCATGTTCTTTTTTTCTTTGAAAGCATTGGATTGTGTCAGATATTTCTTTGATCCACCTCTCTGTGGCCACTCATTTATGCAGTATTTTCTCCTTGCTGTTAACTTTTAAAGCCTTTGTGCCCTAACATTTCACAGGGAACCAGGTACTAAGTCAGCCGTAGCCTTCAAACTAGCCAGGGAAAAGGCCATCCTAGATGGCCTAGGACAGTGGTGGCGAACCTATGGCACGGGTGCCAGAGGCAGCACTCAGAGCCCTCTCGGTAGGTATGCACTGTTGCCCCAGTCCTAGGCCTTCAGCTGGGTTTTATAAAACCTTTTCGCTTTAGGCCTCTGCTACCGTGTGCAAAAAGAAAAAAAAGGTTCACTCAATCAATCAATTTCAACTTCTCGCGGGGAAAAAAAGAACTTGCAAAGTTGGAATTGATTGAACTTTTTAGTCCCACCCAGTCTGCCGTTACCACCGCAGCCACGCCCACCCTATGGGCCACACCCACCCTATGGGCCACACCCACCCTATGGGCCACACCCACCCTATGGGCCACACCCACCCAACATCCGACGATATATAAGTGGGTTTTGGGTTGCAGTTTGGGCACTCGGTCTCTAAAAGGTTCGCCATCACTGGCCTAGGATCCAGTGGAAATATTGTAAAATACCTAAAGCAGGATTCTGAAGCCCTGAAAAGGCAGTGTTTGCACTCTGGGACTCTCTTCAAAGATGAAGAATTCCTGCCTGTCCCTCCTCTGTTGGCTATAAAGAATTGCGACCGTATTCTTTCAAAATTGAGGAAATTATTTGGAAACGACCCCAGATAAGAATATTGTTTCTGTTGATAATTTGCTGATTTGAAATGACATTCTGTTTGCTTCAAAGAGTCACTTTCAAATTCAAAACAGCTGTACTGCTTTAGGAACTCTCTGAACCTTGGGAAAAGACTTGTTTTAATATTTCTGCAATGACTTTAACCTTGATCAGATAGGTTTAATTCTGGCTGAACATGAGGAAGCTTCTTTATGCAGAGTTTGTTCTTGGAAGGTTGCTTAGGGTGTCAATCAAAACATCTGAAAATCTTTGGAAAGGTAGTACATTTGAATTAAGGGATGATCATTTTATTGTGTGAAATTATAACTGTGATAATAATTAAAGTTTATTTTGTTTCATGGACTGTGACTATCTGGAATAAGGGACATCTGACAACATTCACCACTGAAAATGACTGGAAATTTATTCTTTTAGTATTTCTTTCTGTGCTCTGGGCATTTCTGAGGCAATTCTACTCAAATACAGTTGAAGTATTTTAGAGCTAATAATAGCTTCAGTGTGCCTTCACTGAATGAGAATGAGCTAACATAATGCTCTTCAACATCTTCATCAATGATTTGGACGAGGGGATAGATGGGGAAATCATCAAATTTGCAGATGACACCAAGATGGCACAAATAACCAACACTCCAGAAGCTTAGGATACAGGAGGATCTGAACAGACTTGAACACTGGGCGCTATCTAACAAAATGAAATTCAATACTGAAAAAAGTAAGGTTCTACATTTAGGCAAGAAAAACCAAATGTACAGGTATAGTATAGGGGTACCTTGCTCAATAGTAGTAACTGTGAGAGGCACCTCGGAGTCCTAGTGGACAATCACTTAAATATGAGCCAGCAGTGTGCTGCAGCTACCAAAAAGGCCAACACAGTGCCGGGCTGCATTAACAGAGGGATAGAATCAAGACCACATGAAGTATTAATACCACTTTACAATGCCTTGGTAAGGCCACACTTGGAATGCTGCATCCAGTTTTGGTCACCATAATGTAAAAAAATATGTTGAGACTCTAGAAAGAGTACAGAGAAGAGCAACAAAGATGATTTGGGGAGTGGAGGCCAAAGCATATAAGGAAAGGCTGCTGGAATTGGGTATGTCTAGTTTAATGAAGGACGAGGGGGGACATGATAGCAGTATTCCAATATCTCAGGGGCTGCCACAAAGAAGAGGGAGTCAAGCTATTTTCCAAGGTGCCTGAAGGCAGGACAAGAAGCAATGGATGGAAACTAATCAAGGAGAGAAGCAACCTAGAACTAAGGAGAAACTTCCTGACAGTTAGAACAATTAACCAGTGGAACAACCTGCCTCCAGAAGTGGCGAATGCTCCAACACTGGAAATTTTAAAGAAGAGACTGGACAGCCATTTGTCTGAAATGGTATAGGGTTTCCTGCCTGAGCAGGGGTTTGGACTAGATGACCTCCAAGGTCCCTTCCAACTTTGTATTATTATTATTATTATTATTATTATTATTATTGATCATCGCACAGTCAGCCAGATGTTCAGACTGCATTTGGCATTTTGTCTACCTATCGAGTCCTTACCCAGGACCTGGGATAGGCAGATGTGGATGTTTGATGGTATTACAGATATCGTCGCAGGATGGAAGCAGTTCCTAATAAGGCTGCCTTTTGCAATTGACTAATAGCGAATTTGTCAATGCCAATGGTGTTCAAGTGGTGCTCCAGTTGTTTTGGGATTGCACCCAAGGAGCCTATGACTATTGGTACTACCCTTGCTTGCTTTTGCCACAGTCTTTCTATTTCTATTTGTAGGTCTTTGTATTTTGTTATCTTCTCCAGTTCTTTCTCTTCTATTCTGCTATCTCCAGGCACTGCCACGTCCACTATCCAGACTTTTTTGTCTTTCTTATCGACAATTGTTAAGTCTGGGGTGTTATGTTGCAGGTGCTTGTCTGTTTGAATTCTGAAGTCCCAGAGCAGTTTAATTTTATCATTTTCTATGACTTTCTCTATTTTATGATCCCACCAGTTTTTGCTTACAGGCAAATGATATTTTTTGCAGATCTTCCAATGCACCATTGTTGCTACTTTGTCATGCCGCTGCTTGTAATCAGTTTGTGCAATCTTCTTGCAACAGCTTACCAAGTGGTCCACTGTTTCTTCAGCTTCTTTGCATAGGCGGCACTTACTGTCTGTTGCTGTCTTCTCAATTTTGACTTTGTATGCATTTGTCCTTAAGGCTTGGTCTTGTGCAGCCAGAATTAGTCCCTCGGTCTCTTTCTTCAATTTTCCTGCTCTTAGCCATTGCCAGGTCTTATTATTATCTGCTTTCCCAGCTATTTTTTTCATGTATTGGCCATGTAGTGCTTTGTCTTCCCATGCCTCTATTCTGTTCTTCATTTGGTCTTTCTTGTAGGCCAGTTTGGTCTCTCCAGTAGTTAGTAAGCCTTCCTGATATACTAATTTCAGTGCATCTTCATCATTGTTCTTCAGATATTCTTCCAAAGCCATTTTTTCTTCTTCAACCATCTGATGTACTTGTAGCATTCCACGCCCACCTATTTGCCTTGGTAGATAAAGTCTATCAATGTCACTGCGTGGATGAAGGGCATGATTCATTGTCATTATTTTTCTGGTCTGCCTATCCATTGCTTTTAGTTCTGCTTGAGTCCAGTCCACTATTCCAGCTGTGTACCTAATGACTGGGATTGCCCAGGTGTTGATTGCCTTTATGGTATTTCCTCCATTGAGTTTGGATTTTAAGATCTTCTTCACTCTCTTGATGTATTCACCTCTAATCTTTTTCTTGACTTCAGTGTGCTTGATGTTGTCAGCTTGAAGGATACCCAAGTATTTGTAGTACTCTTCCTCATCCAGACTCTTAATGTTATTTTCGTGGGGCATCTTGATTCCTTCAGTTTTCACTATTTTTCCTTGTTTGATAGTAAGTGTGGCACATTTGTCCAAGCCAAACTCCATTACAATATCTTGGCTATATATACGGACAGTGTTGAGCAGCGATTCTATTTCAGATGATGTTTTTCCATACAGCTTCAGATCATCCATGTAAAGGAGGTGGGATAGTCTAGCAGATGTTTTTGATGTTTGATAACCATGTCCTGAGTTATTCAGTATTGTTGACAGAGGAAACAGTGCAATAACAAATAGTAATGGTGATAATGAATCTCCTTGAAATATTCCTCTCTTGATATTAACCTCTCCCAGCTCTCACCATTGATCTGCAACTGTGTCTTCCATTGTGCCATCGATCTTTGCACAAATTTTCTGATGTTTCTACTGACTCCTGTTATTTCTAGGCACTTTATTATCCAATCATGTGGCAGAGAGTCAAATGCCTTTTTGTAGTCAATCCATGCCACATTCAGGTTGGTCTTCCTTCTCTTGCAGTTTTCCAAGATCATTTTGTCTATTAGGAGTTGATCTTTTGTTCCTCTGCTATTGGGGCGATTTCCTTTCTGCTCAGGTGGAAAGAGATTGTTTTCAACTAGATGCTGTTGTACTGCATCAGCTACCACACCAGTTAGTAATTTGAAAGTTGTTGGTAAGCAGGTAATTGGCCTGTAGTTACCTGGTGTTGCCCCTTTTGCTGGATTTTTCATTATTAGGTAGGTTTTCCCAGTTGTTAGCCACTTTTCAATTTCTCCTCCTTGTAGTATATTGTTGAACTGTTTGGCAATGAGTGGGTGTATAACAGTTAGATGTTTCAACCAAAACCCATGCAGTTCATCTTCACCTGGTGCTGACCAATTTTTGATTTTCTTTGCTCTTTTTTCTACCATTTTTGTTGTTATTACTAGTTCTTTCATTTCAACTTCTGTTTTATTTGCATCCACCTCTTTTAACCAAGCCGCATCCTTGTTGTATTTCTTTGGGTTATCCCATATCTGCTTCCAGAACTGCACTGTTTCTTCCTTGTCAGGTACTGACTGATTCCTTGCAGTTTCTCCATTGATGGATTGGTAGAAACGTTTCTGATTGGATTGAAATTGGAGGTTCTGCCTATAGTTTGCAATTCGAGCTTCATATCTACTGATTTTCCTGGCTATAGCTGTTATTTGTTGCTTTATTATTTCCAGTGCTTCCTTGATCTTCCTTGTTTCTAAGTGGTATTTCTTGATTAGGTATTCTTTGGTCTTCTTGTTCTTCAGCTTCTTTTCTTTCATCTGTTCTAGCTTGCTTGCATGTGATCTTAACTTGCTGATCTTATTTTCTAGTCTAACCTTCCATTTTTCTGGTGCACTGTTTGTTTGTTTTTCTTCTTTGTTGATTTTGCATCCCAGGTATTCTGTTATAACTGCAGCTGTGCTGTACATTAGTTGGTTTGTTTCTTGCAGTGAATTGGTGCTTATACTTGATATTGCAGTATTTGCATCTTTTAATGCTTGTGCTAGCTGTTTCTTTGGAACAAGCTTCAATGCAGGTAGCCTTATTCTGTTGTTTTTGTGCTGTTCTAGATGCTCAGTTATTCTTTGTTTCAATTCTTTTATTTCTTTAGTTAGAGGGTTTTGTTCTTCCTGAGGTAGAGGTGCCTGGTTTCCAAATGAGAAATAATAATAATAATAATAATAATAATAATAATTATTATTATTATTATTATTATTATTATTATTATTATTATTATTATTATCATGTCTATTATGGGGCCTTGCCATTTTCATATATTTTGTCATATAATTCCATTGTGTCTTTCTCCATTAATATTAGATTTACAATAACCTCCCTACTTTTAAAACAATTATTGTTGTAATTTTCTCTTAAATGAATATTTTCCTTGCAATAAATATTAAATGACTACTTTCCATTAAAGCAGGGGTCTTCAAACCTGGCCCTTTTATGACTTGTGGACTTCAATTCCCAGAATTCTGGGAGTTAAAGTCCACAAGTCATAACAGGGCCACGTTTGAAGACCCCTGCATTAAAGCATTAGTTCAAATGCATATTTCCTCTCCAGAGAACTGCTGAGATCTTCATCATTAATAGTCAGAATTTGGAAAGCTATTGAGAACTGCATTTAGATTGTTCTAGATTAGTTCCAGAATAGTTCATGTTTATGGGCTTCTCACCTGTCCCATTTTCAAAGTCACCAGAAATGGAAAATAGCTTTTTAAAAATGTATTTATTATTAAGAATGATGAAAGCATTACAAATGCTATTTTTTTTTAAAAAAATAACATTTTCTTCTTTTTAATCTATAACTACACTATTCAAAATTTGATTTCATTTTCTTTTCTTTTTACAATCCACTGAAACAATCTTGCAGGTATCTGTAACAATTCAGTACAGGAGCCTTAAGTGCCTGCATTATGTTGGATATTATATATATTTTTTCCTGCTATTTATTAATATATAATGTCAGCAGCTGTTTTCAACTTGTGCACAGTCATTGTGTGCCTTTTTTTCCTCCAGCTTTAGTGCTCTGAATTTTATAACTGATGTTTCTTAAACCTCTCTATAATTTTGAATACATTTTCAGAAATACAGAGGGTATTGCCAAAAGCAAAATGAAAGGCGAAGGCTTCAAAGTCTTACTCATACATAAGCAGTAAACCTCTATAAGTAATACAAATTTATTTATTACTAAACGATCATTTGAAAGTCACATACTCTCCATTCACTAGATAATAGTTCAAAAACAATGATAATGAAAATATGGAGTCCTTGGTGCTTCACATTTTTCTGATATTTCTTAAATCTCTCTGTAATTTTGAATACATTTTCAGAATTACAGAGTGCATTGCCGAATGCCAAAATGAAGGGAGAAAGCTTCAAAGCCTTACTCATGGATAAGCAGTGAACCTTAATAAACAATGCATATTTTATTTACTATTAAACAATCATTTAAAAGTCACATATTCTCCATTTAGTTGGTAACATTTCAGAAGCTAGAAACATTAAAATGTAGAGTCCTCTTTGAGGTTGTTTGCAGACATTTCATTATTTGACTAGGTAACATCATCAGTGCTAATAAGTGTGGAGCTTGCTCTCTGTTTATCTATAGTAGTTAATGAAGTTATAAACAGTAGATAATGAAAATACATGATAATAACAATCATGCAATTGTTTTCAGAAGGGAGGAGGAAATGCAAGGTAGTGAGATTCTATTTTCAGTATTAAAATAATTGCTAGAAAGAACAATCCGTTGTTTGATTTCTGAATTAATTTTCTCCATTTTCTAAGAATGCAGTAATAATGAAGGATGTCATAATATTTGCAATTGTGGAATAATTTGTGTAGACATGAACAGTAAACTGAGTGTATATTTGGATAAGATTGCTAGAGTAGTATTGGTGAGTGGGGGAGAATTATTTGGAGTATCTTCTCTGAATAATAAATGCCTGACTGGTTTAGGTCTCTCTTGAAAGTACATTGATTCCCTTCAAGATCGGATAACATGTGTGGATCTAATCTTTCTGTTCTCTACAACTGGGGATTTCAGCCTTTCTCTTGAAATTATTCCATCTGGGCTTTCTTTTGTTCCTAACAGTCTACTACATCGAAAAGTATGCTTTTCAACTGAAATGGTAGACAATATGCTCAGAGAAAGAGAATTTTTTTCTGGTTTTCCTTCTGATCTCTAGTGGAGAATCTGTATAGATAAGATTAAAACTTTAGCAGACTTTTTGTATGTGATTTTAAACAATAAAATTAGAAATCTTGTATGTATATATGTATGCAGTGCTTTTTTTCTAAAAAAAAAGGTGCCGGAAGTCACACACATCATACAACCCGCCTTGTCTACCCTAAAAGGTTCCATCCAAAAAAGGTGCCGGAACTCCGTTCTGAGCATTCTATGAGAAAAAAAGCCCTGTATGTATGCATTCATAGTAGAAAGTATATATATGTTGTTAAATTGATGCTTGTAGCACTGGTAGAAAATTCAACTGAACAGTAATTCAGTAATTCAGTTTTAGTTGTGTTGTCCTGTATGTTTAATTTTGGGTATTTCTTTCAATTATTTCTTACAAAAGAATGAATAATAATACTTTAACTCGTTTTTTACATCTATCTTTACATAAAGGGAAAGAACAGACCAACCTACCAAAAATAGTGCCATAAAAAAACAGAATAGAAACACAAGTTAAGATAGGCAAGAAAATGGTAAGCGTGCACCTGTCCAGCCTAGAATTCAAATTGCCAGGACCAGATGGATTCCACCCCAAGGTTCTCAAGGAACTGACAGATGTGATCTCAGAACCACTGAACTATATTTTTCAAAGATCCTGGAGCACTAGGGAACTACCAGAGGACTGGAAAATATGTAGTTCCCATCTTCAAAAAAGGGGAAAAAATGGACCTAGGAAATTACAGACCTATCAGCCTGACCTCAATACCTGGGAAGACTCTGGAAAAGATAATCAAACAATGAATCAGCGAACACCTAGAGTCAAACAAAGTTATTATTAAAAGCCAACATGGGTTCGTCAAAAATAGATCATGTCAGATAAATTTTATTGCATTCTTTGACCAAGTGACAAAATTAGTGGATCAGAGGAATGCTGTGCATATAATTTACTTGGACTTCAGTAAGGCATTTGATAAAGTAGATCACAACCTAGTACTTGACAAGATAGAAAAATGTGGGGTAGACAGCATCACCACCAGATGGATCCATAGCTGGCTGACTGGCCGTACTCAGCGTGTGGTCCTCAATGGAATCGCATCTACATGGAGGAAAGTGTATAGTGGGGTGCCCCAGGGCTCTGTTCTGGGCCCAGTGCTCTTCAACATCTTCATCAATGATTTGGACGAGGGGATAGATGGGGAACTCATCAAATTTGCAGACGACACCAAGCTGGCAGGAATAGCCAACACTCCGGAAGTCAGGCTTAAGATACAGAAGGATCTGGACAGACTTGAAAACTGGGCACTATCTAACAAAATGAAATTCAATGGTGAAAAAAGCAAGGTTCTACATTTAGGCAAGAAAAACTAAATGCACAGGTATAGTATAGGGGGTACCTTGCTCAATAGTAGTAACTGTGAGAGGGACCTCGGAGTCCTAGTGGACAATCACCTAAATATGAGCCAGCAGTGTGCTGCAGCTGCCAAAAAGGCCAACACAGTGCTGGGCTGCATTAATAGAATCAAGATCACATGAAGTGTTAATATCACTTTACAATGCCTTGGTAAGGCCACACTGCATTCAGTTTTGGTCACCACGATGTAAAAAAGATGTTGAGACTCTAGAAAGAGTACAGAGAAGAGCAACAAAGATGATTAGGGGACTGGAGGCTAAAGCATATAAGGAACGGCTGCTGGAATTGGGTATGTCTAGTTTAATGAAGAGAAGGACGAGGGGGGACATGATAGCAGTATTCCAATATCTCAGGGGCTGCCACAAAGAAGAGGGAGTCAAGCTATTTTCCAAAGCTGGAAGTTTTTAAGAAGAGACTGGACAGCCCTTTGTCCGAAAGGGTATAGGGTTTCCTGCCTGAGCAGGGGGTTGGACTAGATGACCTCCAAGGTCCCTTCCAACTTTACTATTACTACTACTACTACTACTACTACTACTACTACTACTACTACTACTACTACTATCAGTTTTGTTAATTGTAGCAAGAACTGGATTCCTCTTCAAATATGAAGAAGAATAATTATTATGCAGTTTTACTGTCACCACACTCAGGGCAGAACTTTGGGAAATACAGAAGGAGGAGAAGACAGAGCTGGTCAGAATGGTCACTTTGCTTAATAAGCATATCATTATTTGACAAACACTTCTCATGTCACAGGTTGTATAGTACTTTTGTATTAAATGTTTTAAAATATTTTTTACCATTTGTATGAGCTGATCCGGAGATAAGTCATTCTTCTAACATTTTGGTATATACAGCATCCTACTGTAATTTAAAAAGTCTTTGATATTATGTCCATTTCGGCTACTGGACTACAGGAAGTCCCCTTTGTCCAATTGTTTGCACTCTCAGCAAGGTCCACAGTTTTCAGAAATAATTGTATCATCCTGTCTCATTGTATAGTAGATAAGAATGAAGAGTCCTCTTTTCATGGTTGAAATAAATATTTAGTGAATCATTGGATTTGTAGAAAGAACTCAAACTTGGGGAACAACCACAGGTGAGGAAGGCTAAAACTTTTTAATTAAGTTTTTCTTCTGTGAAAGAGTAAGGAAATGTGAGTGGCAAAAATCCAGTTGTAATATTCATCCATTCTTTACAAGAACTTGTCCCAAACCCCCAGTTCATTGAGAAAGAAGCCACTGGTACAGATATTTGTCAGGGGAAACTGAGAGTAAAGAAAAGCCACTTTTTTCTCTTTCTTTTCAGGGAAGAGGGAACTGCTGCATACTCTGAACTGCTGTGGGTTGCAGTCAAAAAACGAACATGCAAATAATAAATAAATGCAGGGCTTTTTTTCTCATAGAACACCAAGAACGGAGTTCTGGCACCTTTTTTGGATGGAATCTTGTAGGGTAGGCAAGGTGGGTTGTATGACATGTGTGAGTTCCAGCACCTTTTTTTTTTTAGAAAAAAAGCACTGAATAAATGTGTTATTTTGTTTGATGATTCAACACTATAAACATGGAATAACAATGTGAAATAAGTTGTTTAAACCCTGACTTTATTGCTTGTTTTGTATGTGTCCCGCTGATTAGTCACTGAAACAAAAAGCAATCCTTTCTCACCTTAGTTTTCAGTAAAATATTCTTTCAAAGTTAAGAGAGAAAAGGCAAAATACAGTACTCAAAGCAGAGAAAAAAAAATCAAACTGTCTCCAAGATCTCAATTCATTAAACATTATTACTTTATCAGGAGGAAGAAACATCGAACTTAGTTTGGCAAGCTTTCAAGGGAGCTTTAAAATGTAGAACACTTTCTACTTTTATAAAAGAGCATATATACAATAGGTTATGACTGGCTGATATATATCAGGTGATGGTGATCGGCTTATTTGTTCTAACTGTTGTTTTATCATTCTTATGGTCTCTAACAAAAATATTTTTCCATATTGGCATTTACACATGCATTCGAAAGCAACAGACAATCTGTAATAGAGGCCAAATTTCTAGGTAATATACACTAGATGTTTATTTCTTTTTCATGATGTACACCATTGGCCCTCAGATGTCAAAACAGTTTAGCTTGGTCTTGATTATTAGGTTACATGGCTTTTGAGGGAGGAATTGCTCAGTTAATCTACATTTATCTCTTTCATAAACTTTGAAGTTTCCAGGAGACTATTGGCTTTTGGCAGCTGTTGCAAGTCTCATATTAAATGAAGCAATTTTAGAATGGGTTGTTCCCAATGATCAGTGTTTCCAGAAGGACTATGCTGGAATATTTCATTTCAAGGTATGACTTCTGTTTTAAGCTATATACATCTGGGGATAATACTATGTTAAAAAGGTGGAAACAGAAAGTTGGAGAAAGTCTGGATAAATCTAGTAACATGTCACAGAAAAGACAGAACACTGCCCACCAGATAACTACTACCTTTGTGTTGATATAATTTATATTTTATCTCATTGACAAGAGTTTCCTTTTCTATGGCAAGATTACAGTATTGTATGCAAAAAGATGGAAAAAATAATGAAATACCTAGAATGGAAGATTGGATTATAAGATTAACTGAACTTGCAGAAATGGTGAAGCTGACTGGTCTTTTTAGGGAAATATCCCCATCAACGATTTTGAAAGTCTGGAAAACTTCTATGGACTTTTTAACTGAAAGAAAAAAAGACCGAATTGATGATTTCTGGATCTGGGAACCAAAAAGGGCCAAAGAAATGAGGAAAAAGAAGATGATAATTACTTAATAGAAAGGAGGGCTGAAATGATAACAGTTTCCTTTTCTTTCATCTATTAGTCATACCGTATTTCCCTGAAAATAAGACCTGGTCTTATATTTCTTTTTGGCACCAAAAGACACATTAGAGCTTATTTTGGGGGAAACAACAGGGTGATTAGCCTGGCCATGCACCCCACCCATGGCACGTGCACAAGAGGCGGTGAGCATGCGGGGACTGATGGTGTCCGGCAGCATCTGCAGCCCACTGACCCCCTGGCATGGCGCAAGTAAGTCTGAATATGGAGGCAGAGGCCGGGGGGAGGATGCGCTATGTGGCCGCTGGCTCGCCAGAGGCTTGTGGGAGGCTTGCGTGGAAGCACCGGCAGCAGGCAGAAGCAGAGGCATGGGGGAGGCAGGCGATCCCAACATGCCACCAACTCCATCCCACCATCTCTCAGCTTGCCCACGGCTGTGCCGGGACAGGTAGCCACATGACGAGTCAGTATTGCCTCTCTTCTGCTTGCTACTGGTACCACCGCACGAGCCTCCTGGGAGCTTTCCGCAAGCCAGGTGGCCACACAACATGTCCGGATTACCTGCCTCCCCCCACCTCTGCCTCCGAGCTCGGACTTACCTGTGCTATGCAGGCTGCAGCTTCTGCTAGACACCATCGCTGCCTCCTGTATTCACCACCCCCACCCTCCTGGGCTTATTTTTGGGGTAGGGCTTTTATCAGGTGCACCCTAAAAAAATCAGGCTAGAGCTTATTTTTGAGTGGGTCTTATTTTTGGGGAATTGCAACTCCTTAATGACTTCACATTGTAAACCTAGCAGGTATTTGCCCAGAAGGATAAAGCTCTGTAAAAAGGTGACCCATTAATTCCAGAGGTTTTATCAAATGAAGTCTTCTTGAAACATTTTCCTTTGGTGTTTTCACTGCATGGGTCTTTTTCTCTTTGTGGCCAGTTTTGGCAGAGTGGAGAATGGGGGGAGGGAATGGAGGGAAACATTAATTCAATTCTTGTTGAGATAAGAATTACCAAATTAATATGCAAAGAGGTATTCCACCTCAGAAATTTCTGATGTAGCTCTCCATGTACAGACATGCATATGTTAAGGGAAATAAATATAAAATGTATTTATTAGTGGGAGGAATATAAAATCACAATGTATTAAGGGCTTTCACATTGCTTTGGCATTCACCGAAATGGATAATATCAAAATATTAATGTATTAACCCCTAAATCATCTCCCCTAGTCATCTCATAGATGTGAATGCATATGCTGCTTCTTTCTCTAGACTGGATTGGACTAGTTTGAAATGGATTGGACTATTGCAGTTTGAAACAGATGCAGAAAATTAAGTAAAATTTCAAAATTAATCATGTTATAGTAGAGGATCCATACTTCCTACTCTAGAACCATTCTCAAAAACGCAAGTTTGAGACTGGCTAGCAATTATTCAGAATGGTGGTAACCAAAGAAGATGTTTCGAAATTAAAAACATGCCCTTGCCTATTCCTCTTGCTCTCTCTTTCTCACGTCTTTCCTCCCTCCCTCTCTTTTAATTTACAGAGAAACCGTAATTCAGCCTGTCCTCCTTTAAGTAATATGGATATGTCCTTGCTACTAATTTGTTCACATTCTCAAGGAGTACAAGTTGAAAATATCAAATATGGGAATAATTATTTGCCAGCATTATCACTGTCTTCTTAAAGCTTCTTCTCACTACATCCTGGGGTCAAATGTAATCAGCAATTCAACTAGTCAACAGTGTTAATGCAATGATGGCAGAGAAGAAAGATTTGTTTGCTTTATTTGCTGTCACAGGATAAACTCTAGATAGAGAGTTGACATGTTGGCCAGGTCAGCCCAATTTGTCTTCTACTAGCACTCTATCAACTAAACCACTTTATTGCTCCTAGCTCCTTAGAAATCAAAAGGACCTGAAGTATATGTTCCTATAAAACGTATTTAAAACAATCACCCCAGCTAACTGGTTTATCTCCCCATTTTGTAGGTGTTTTCACAAGATTACAACTCTAATTTTCACAATATTCATAATTCCTTTAACTTAATCAGAGTTCAAGTTGGAAGAGACCTTGGAGGTCCCCTAGTTCAATCCTCTACTTAAGCAGGAAACCCTATGTGTGTGTGTGTGTGTGTGTATGTGTGTGTGTGTGTATCTACAGTGCATTCAGAAAATATTCAGACCCCCTTCACTTTTGTCAATTTTGTCAATTTTGTTATGCTGCAGTTTCTACAGTTGTTGAAATTCATTTTTTCTCATTAATCGAGACTCAGTACCCCCTAATAACAAAGTGAAAACAGAATTTTAGAAATGTTTGCAAATTTAATAAAAATAAAAAATTGAAATATCACATTGGTATAAGTATTCAGACCCTTTGCAACAATACTTGAAATTTAACCCAGGTGCCTCCCGTTGCTTTTGATTGTTGCTGACATGTTTCTATACCTTGATTGGAGTCAACCTCTGGTAAATTAAATTGATTAGACATGATCTATATTCATTCCAGAAAAGCTACTTTCTAATCTGATTTCTTTTATATTCCAGTAGATTCATATAATTGTAGAACCATGCAGTTTAAAGCAGCCATTTAGGCTGCAGACTTCAACATTGCTCAGTTCAAGATTGTAAATTAAGCTTGTTAGGAGCATACATACTCACAGATAACTTCCATCCTGACTTACTGATTTGTACTCATATGAGGTGAGATAGGAATTTATGTAGACCTGTTATTGGCATAAAACCATGAAATCCTGAGCTGCACTAAATGAAGATATGTTGGTGTGAATGTTAACATCCTTTCAGAGGGCAAATCAACAGAAGCTTTGAAAAAAATTCTACTAGGTTAGATAAGAGAATGGTTATATAGCAGAAATATTAAAAATATCTATCCTGTGTATGCGTGCTTTCTTTCTCTCTCTCTCTGTGATAGATATAAATAATCTATTAAAATATTAAATGAATACACAAACATATACATACATATACACACATATACATATATACATAAATACATACGTGTGTGTGTGTGTGTATATATATATATATATATATATATATATATATATATATATATTGACAAACGAGTCCCTAACACAAAGAATGATACCAGATCCACACTCACAAAAGCCACACAGGATGTCACCACCACACGTCCATGCAAAAAGCAAACCCAAACCCACACCAATGATGAGGCACGACCACAAACCAGAAGCCAGACCACAGCTGCATCATTAGCCACTTTAAACCCCTCCAAATCATACATGAAGCAAACTGACACCCACCATGAAGATGAGGCACGACCATGAACGCGAAGCCAAACAATAGCTATGCAGCTCACCATCTCACATCCCTGTGCAACTCAAACAAAGCCCCCACCCAAACAGAACACTCCCCCAACCAATCAGAGCACAGCCAACCCCCCATCCAATCAGAACACAGCCAAGCTCCTAACCAATCAGAACACAGCTCCATCCAATCAGAACACAGAGAAGCTCTCATCCAATCAGTCCATACCCCCACTGGCAGTTAAAAGGAAGAAACAGCTACGATCACACATTGCTCCTAGAAGCACGAAGCCGAAAACACCAGCTTGAAGATAACGAATGAGACTTCGTCGAAACGTCGCCAAGACACTTCCAATTTTACGCGGGAGAAAACCCGAACAACCAAAGACCTACATATATATATATACACATACATACACATATATATTAAAATATAGAGAGATCTATTACTACAATTTTACTACATATAATCAGATACCCTCACTTGAATCTTGGGGCATGTTGGACAGGAGTACTCAATAAGAGAAGAATCATAAATGATTATGTAATTGTACTTATCAGCCATTTGTCTGAGTTTACTACTGTGTTGGGAAACAGCTAATTTTTGGAAAAATATTAACTCATTGGTTTTACTAAAGAGTCTTAATTGTTCATACACTTGTTCAATTCATAGTATTGTTGCTTGCAAAAAGTAACAAATCAATGTTTTATTTTTTTCTTAAATGTAGATTGAATGGTTCTTATGAGGCTTTGAGTGATGGAACACTCAACAGAAGGTTTTGAAGATTTTACTGGTGGCATCTGGGAATCGTATAATTTCCCCCTGAATTGTATCAAATAATCCAAAAAGCCTTGCAAGCTGGTTCATTGTTGGGCTGCTTCAGTGTAAGATGGTTACTTTTCTTGTTTTATGTCTTTGTGTACTTATTAAGACAGCTTTATGCAATCTATTATAGTTTGATCTTGAGAATGTAATGGGTAAGTTGATTTGATGTCCAGTATCCAACTTGGTGTCACAGCAGTGCAAAAAACATGACTTATGTGTTGTTGTGCTACCAATTTCACCATTGTAATTGGTGAGGTCATTGACAAAATATCATGGGTTGTGCTGCTTTCTCCAGAGTGCTGCAGAATGCTGGTAGTTGCAACTAGATGAAACGTTAATTTAGCAAGTATTTATGCCAGATAAATTAAAGAGTTTGCATGGACCTGAGTGAACTGTGAATCAGATTAATAGGAATACAATTGTTCTCTGTAAGAGGAAGCAATATGCTCTTCCACAGATGAAGAAATTTGCTTTTTGATAAAGAT
Source organism: Crotalus tigris (assembly GCF_016545835.1). Classification (NCBI taxonomy): domain Eukaryota; kingdom Metazoa; phylum Chordata; class Lepidosauria; order Squamata; family Viperidae; genus Crotalus; species Crotalus tigris. The sequence continues at coordinate 2,773,737 of NW_024096622.1, read as the reverse complement.
TGATTCCTCAGTAACTATTTACTGTAGTCTGGCATTGCTGCCCTTTGTTTACTCACTATTTGCAGACAATTCAGAAGATGTTTCAGCTTGTGGGAGTCATTTATTGAGTGTGTGGCTAATGCAGATATTTTAAATGGCAAGTTTATTTTCACAAACATACTTTGAAACCCTAGGAAAATTGATACATGTAGGAGTTTCAATACACAAACTGCATTTCCCCTGGTGTTTTCTGGTATAAATTGCTGCTTTTGGAAGTGCTTTCTGTTATAAGAAATTGCTAGCTATGTCTAACTGTATATGTGCCTGTATGAAAAAAAATAAGAGGATGTTATCTCTGTTACTATTTACTTTATTCTTGCTCTGAAAAAATCACTGTGTGATGGAATCCAATGCCTCAGTCCTTTGGAGCAGAGTTTGAATGATGCAGAAACATGCATGTCAGGGAAGAATCCTCCTTTTCCATTAGTACTGGAAGAGAGTTCATTTCCTTGTTAGAGTTTTGAGCGTCTCTTAGCTGAAATTTCTGGCTGACCCAGTTGATGGATTGCTTGAATCAACATATTCTGCTAGTACTATGAAACTGTTTAGAATAACAAAAATATAAGTACAACCACCAGCAAAATTACAGTAAAAGAGCAAATCTACATTTTACAATCATCCAGGCAATTCATGAGTTTTTACTCCTATGAAACTGAACACTTTCCAAATCCAATTATTTTTCCTCTTCAATCAGCGTAAAAAGCTATTGTACTACATTTTAGATGTGTCCTATTGACCATCAGTTAAGTTCAAGGAAATACACGCCTTACAGGTAGTTTTGAGTTACATCTATTCATTCAATGATCATTCATAGCTAAGATGGCATTGAAAAAAATGGGCTTACAAGAGGATCTCAATATTGCAGCCTTCACAGTGTTCCCATAGTCCAGTGATGGTGAATCTTTTAGAACAGTGGTTCTCAACCTTTTTAATGCCGCGACCCCCAACTGGTCATAAGTCGAGGACTAAACTGGTCGTAAGTTGAGGACTACTCAACTGGTGCAGCACCGTTTGCAGACTGGGACTTTTGGCGGGCTCAGCAGGGCAGAGACAGCCTGGACAATTCCTATTGGCTTTTGAAAGCCAATAGAATTAGACTCTATTCAAGAGAGTCTATTCTATTGGCTTTCAAAAGCCAATAGAATAAAAGGGAGTAGCACAGCTAAGGAAAAGGGGGAAAAAATGGCGGACTGCGTTGTTTGGCGACCCCCGTGAAATGGTCGTTCGACCCCAAATGGGGTCCCGATCCACAGGTTGAGAACCACTGTTTTAGAAACTGAGTGCCCAAACTGCAACCCAAAACCCACTTATGCATCGTCAGGTGCCGGGTGGGTGTGGCCAATTGGGTGGGTGTGGCTGCAGTGGTAACAGCAGACTGGGTGGGACTAAAAAGTTCAGTCAACCAATTCCAACTTTGCAAGATCTTTTTTTTCCCTGTGAGAAGTTGAAATTGACTGATTGATTCAACTTTTTTTTTTTTTGCACACGGCGGAGCTAAAAGGTTTTATAAAACCCAGCTGAAGGCCTAGGACTGGGGCGATGGCGCACGTGCCCACAGAGAGGGCTCTGAGTGCTGCCTCTGGCACCCGTGCCATAGGTTCGCCACCACTGCCATAGTCAAGTGATCAAAATTTGAAAACATGTGACCACCCCACATTGTTGCAGTGTCTCATGATCACATTCTCCTGCCCTGCATGAACTATCTCCATTTCAACTTCCCTCACCCACCTATCTCCCTCTTTCTCTGCCATTTTGGCTGCCCCTGCATAGAATGGACACTGTATTCCATCTTTGTCACCTTCCTGGCCTTTGCCCCCAACTGGCCTATGTTGTTGTCTTTGGTTGGCTTCTTCTCCCCTTGGCTACCTCCGCTGCTGGCTCCCGAGCCTTTAGGCTCCTGGCAAGTCTGCCCAGCTTCAGCAGTCTGGCTGCTGCTGGCTATGGGTTCATGCTGACAAGCTTGCCTTGCAGGGAGGATTTCAACTGGCCCATCCTGGACCTACCTGGCATCCAGGTGCAAAAATCCTGGCACAATCTGCAGCCTGCATCAACTTCTGCTCCTGCTTCTCCTTCTGCTTTTCTCTGCAAAGAGCCACCAACAACATGAATCTATCTCCTAGAACTTGTTGCTGGACTTCGTATTGTGATAGTAAGTTGAAGTGGAGGCAGTTCACACAAGGCAGGAAAAGTTTAAGATCTTCACCTAACAACTACACAGTTCTGGTTTAATGAATACAGTATAGACTTCTGGGACTTCTGTTGCTAGGTATCAGAATATAACGACACCTCTCAAATAACTTAGGACTTATTATATAAAAGATGACCAACTCTTGCTCTTAGTTGTCTGCCTAACTTCACACAAAAGATAATAAATCTGGAGTCTCCAAACACTTACAATTCAAGGAACTTTTGCTGTTTCTCTTTCCAGTGTTGAGATTGGGGCATGTGTTCAATCTTTACCTGGGGGTTCTGTCTGGTATGAAATATGATGGTTCCTGCCTCACCAGCTTCAGTCTTTACATTACATCCAGATGATAAGATTAGATCTAATGGAATTTTACAATTCAATTTTACTAAGAAACATCTTAATATTAGGAACATTTTGTTATTAAAGTCAGTTCATGGGAATAAAGCAGGCTTTTGTATACTGGAGAGCTTCAAATATTTATTTGGGTTGCTTAAGCTTGGGATTTCCAATTCTAAGAAGGAAGCTGGGCTAGATGATGCTCTAACTCTATGATTCTTATGACTTTCAAACAGCGTGCACTGAAACTAGAAATGTTTTGACAATAATTTTAATAATATGACAATAATTTTAATTTCTTCCTAGAAGCCCAGTGAAAAACTACAAAACCCAAGTCAGCCGCTGTTCGCACACCATGCTTATTCTATTACTGGAGCAGAAGAGGTAAAGATACAAATTTTCAAAAACTAATATGCAACAAAATTAAAGCTCAGTAAAACATTTACTTTTATTTATTTATTTATTTTAGCCTGCTCCTATCCTGAAAGATTCTGGGTGGCAAATAACAAGGCACAAATCAAAATATGTACCCTGGAACAATATAATTTTTCTTTACAGGGAAAGCTGGGGTTGAGTTCAGGGAAGGAGTTTTCCAGAGTGTGGGTTACCACAGAGAATCTATCATCTAGTCCAAAGATCCCCAACTCCTGAACCAGAGACTGGTACCAGGTAGTGACCTGTTATGGACCGGACTGCACAGCTGGAGAATAGCAGCAGGCAAATGAGTGAAGTTTCATCTGTATTTGCAGCTGCTCCCCAGTGCTAACATCACCACCTCAGATCCACTTCTGGTCATCAGGCATTAAAGTGTGATAGGAGCATCAACCCTACTATAAACTGCACATGTGAGGGATCATAGAGCTAGCACACTACTTATGAGAAACTAATACCTAGTGATCTGAGGTGGAGCTGAGGTGGTGATGCTAGCTCTGGGGAGTGCCTTCAAATGCAGATGAAACTTTGCTCACTCGCCTGCTGCCCACATCCTGAAACCATCCCTCCCCTGGTCCATGGAAAAATTGTCCTCCACAAAACTGGTGTCTGATGCCAAAAAGGTTGGTGACTGCTGATGTCCTGGATTCTCTTCTCTTCAACTTAAGATAAGATGGGCAGATTCAACTGTGGGAAAACACTGCTTCATGTATCTTAGGACTGTGTTTTACAGTTTTAAGAGAATGGCAGTTATTTTCTGGCTGCAATTCAAGGTTCTGGTCATCTAGAAAAAAATGGAGGTTGGGTGAAAATTATCATACATGGCCAGATTGAGGGACAGCTTCTTCAGGAGAAGGTGCTTTACCACCTTGTTCAAGGCAGGTGGCAAGCACTATTCCTTAGGGAAATATTGATTGTCTCTCAGGTTGAGCCTCACATATCTAAAGGCACCAGGAGGGATTATTATCACAAATTTATTTATTTATTTATGAGACTTATATACCGCTTTAAGTGCAAGCACTCTCTAAGTGGTGTACACCAGTAAGCAATGTATATATATATTTACATTGCCCCCAACAATCTGGATCCTCATTTTACCTACCCCGGAAGGATGGAAGGCTGAGTCAACCTTGAGCCGGTAAGATTTGAACCGCTGACCTGCTGAACACAGTCAGCTAAAGTGGCCTGCAGTACTGCACTCTAACTGCTGCGCCACCTGTAGTTTAAGCTACAGAGACCATTTCTACTTTCTTGGATTCCAGAAGCTCAGAAGTTGTTTTTGTTTTTAATGAAAAACAATCAGTGCAGTATAATTGAAGGCAATGGAAGGGAACAGGCAATGTGTACAGGCATTCAACCCAATGACTGTATTTGTAGGGTTTAATACAGTTACCTACCGTGGCAGGCTGGTGGAATTAATCAGGATCAGAAATCCATGGGGTAATAGTGAATGGACAGGAGCCTGGAATGATAAATACATTCCTATTACTGATTTTCTCCCCTTTGTCCTGGATTATCACTGTAACATCATTTTCCTTATTAATACTTGTGATTCTGTGTAAAATATTACACAATCGTATATTTATTTTTATTTTAGGCTTCCCATTTGTTCTTGAGTGTCTTCAACAAAGTGTATTGGGATACCATGTGAATCTACAACTGACTTGTGCTAGAAGTTAAATAGACCTCAGAAGTCTGCATTGACCAAGAAAGGATTTAAATTTATGTTTCCTTACTTCAGTTCCATATCAACTATGGTTACACACTGCACTAATGTCATGTATGGGATCTTTGGTTTTGGGAATACTTGGAAATTGTAGACCATGGTTTAAGAAATAGTGTTATATGAATTCAATAGTTTTCAATTCAACAAATCATGATGTGAACGCAGCAGTGGTGGGATTCAAATATGTGAACAACCAGTTCTCTGTGTTGATGGTGCTTCTAGAAGTCCATTTTGGGCCTGGGCAACAAAAAATTAGCTACCAGTTGTGCTGAAGTGGTGCAAACTGGCTGAATCCCACCACTGTAACTCAGTTATTGGGTTACTCAGCTGTCAGGTACAAAGGTAAACAAAGCTATGCATCTCCCTGTAGGGAAGATATTCATGTAATTTTGTTGAACAGTGTGCTGAACGTGAGGACAAATCTTTTTAAGAAGATTCTTCCTAAGCTCAAATAAACACAGGGCCAAATTAGACATGACATTAAGGACATATTTGCATTTAATATGCTCATAAAAAATCAAATTAGCAGCTGCCGGGATAATTACTGGAATTGCATCAGGCAGAGAGGGAGAGTTTAACCCTTTCTTTCATGTGGCTGCTCTGACAAATAATCTAAAGCTGTTTTTGTGTAGGGGAAATCAGTAAAGTTTGCATTTTTAAGATTTGTCGCACATTAATGCAAACGAGTTTGCTCACAGTATAAAGACTGGCTTACAGGCCACAGAAACATTTCTTGCTCAGTAGCTAAAGCAGGGGTGTCAAACTCAATTTCACTGAGGGCCGCATCAGCATTGCGGTTGCCTTGGGGGACCGGGTGGGTGTGGCCAGGGTGGGTGTGGCCTACTGGGTGGGCATGGATGGAGTGGGTGTGGCCTACTGAGTGGGCATGGCCAGCTCTACATTGTTCACGTTAAGGTTGCCTGTGGGGGCCTGGGCAGGAGTGGGACAGATCTGAGGGTCTCTGCCAGAAGAGGGTGGGACCAGGGCAAGTGCCAAGGCATGGTGCATTTCTTCATTCCTCACAAAAGGTGACACCTCCCCAGCATATACCTAGGGGGCGGGGCCAACATGGCAGGCGCTGGTTCCTTGCTGTTTCTGGACGGCCTTGTGGAGCTAAGACTGAATGCGTTTCAGCATAGATGGCCACCACAAAATTGTACATTGGCTCCCTGCCGGCCTGGGCCAGGGCCAAGGCAGCGGGGGCCGTTCCCTCACTGTTTCCAGGATAGCTTTGCGGACCGCATCCGGCCCCCGGGCCTTGTGTTTGACATGTCTGAGCTAAAGAATTGACTTTAGCTGATAAAACCATCTCTGGAAATTCTGGAACAGAATGATTGGTGGTTGGTGACTATTTTAGGGCATTGTTATTTTCCCAAGCATTTATATGTTCTTGTATTATATTTCTCTTTTTAATCCTGCTTTTCTTACACAATGTCTAGAGTTTTTTCAATGATTGAGGCAGTTAAAAAAATAAATGAATAAACAAACAAGTGGAGAATGAGTTTCAGAGTTATGTCAACTGGCTGTCCATGCAATCAGCTCTATGGGATAAAAGAAGTATTTCCAATAAGCTGTTGGATTGTTTTCTCTTCAAATCTGATTGATGGAATTTTCACTGTATGTGATTGGGTGATTGCATCCTGCTAAATCAGTGGTTCTCAACCTGTGGGTCGGGACCCCATTTGGGGTCGAACGACCATTTCACGGGGGTTGCCAAACAACGCAATCCACCATTTTTTCCCCTTTTTCCTTAGCTGTGCTACTCCCTTTTATTCTATTGGCTTTTGAAAGCCAATAGAATAGACTCTCTTGAATAGAGTCTAATTCTATTGGCTTTCAAAAGCCAATAGGAATTGTCCAGGCTGCCTCTGCCCTGCTGAGCCCACCAAAAGTCCCATTCTGCAAACAGTGCTGCACCAGTTGAGTAGTCCTCGACTTACGACCGGTTGAGTAGTCCTCGACTTACGACCTGTTGGGGGTCGCGGCATTAAAAAGGTTGAGAACCACTGTGCTAAATAAATAGAACCTGCATACAAAGATTTAGTAGGTATATTAAGATATGTGATTCCCCAGAAGTGAGCACAGGGAATGAACAAATGAAGAAACAGAAGTTTATTATCCCAACTTGAAGTGGGAACTTTCCTTACAAGATAAGCTTTTTTTCCTTATTAAAAAAAAGATGTTGAGACTCTATAAAGAATGTGAAGTAGAGCAACACAAATGATTAGGGGGTAGGAGGCTAAAACATGATGAACATTTGTGGGAATTGGATATGTCTAGTCTAATGAGGAGAAGGACTAGAGGTGACATGAAAGCAGTCTTCCAATATTTGAGGGACTACCACAGAGAAGAAGGGGTGGACCTATTCTCCATAGCATGTGAGAGGGCAGGACAAGAAGTAATGGATGGAAATTTATCAAAGAGAGATCCAATCTAAAACTAAGGAGAAATTCCAGAAGTTGTGAGTGCTCCATCACTGGAGGTTTTTAAGAGATTGGGCAGCCATTTGTCTGAAATGGTTGAGCAGGGAGTTGGATTAGAAGGCCTCCAAGGTCCCTTTCAACTCTGTTATTCTATTATTGTGTTATAAATGAACAGTGAGGGTTAGAAAGTGCCCAATGGCCAATCCTTATTAGTTAGACTTGAGTAGCCTTTTGTGTATAGTACTATTTGAATTTTGTGGTATATGATAGATACACTTACAACTTTTCTTCCACAAAATGCTTGTCTCTCTAAGTTCTGCCAAATTACAAAATGTTTATTTACCTCAAGATGAACTAGCATCCTGCATTCCATTAGATGCTCTCTAACATAGTAGTATACCCAAGGCAATCTTGCCAATGGATATGATGCTCGAGACACGTGCCTTGTTTTGTAGTAGGCACCCTATTTACTGTTTCTTAAAGAAAATTAGTTTATAAAAGTCAGATGGGGTGCCCACAGAGTTTTTAGAAATACTTTGGTACCCATGGACATCACATTGCTTATTCTTGAAATAAGAGGAAAGAAGGACTAGATCATTAGCAACGAAGAAACAGTATTCACAGAAATAAAAGTAAATCTCTGTGTATTGGTGAACCTGCAATGTTTATAGAATTGTTCTATTTGTTTTCCTGTCTAAAGATAAGCCTGTGTTTCCAGGAAGTGAAAACTGACAAGGTTGCTAGGAGAAAAATTAATCCCCAAGAATAGGGGTGTCAAACTCGCCACATCACGTGATGTGTCGCGATGTATCGTGACTTTTTCCCCATTGCCGGAACTGGGGTGGGCGCGGTTTCAGCATGAGGCATCCTGCCCGCAGGCCAGCAGTGATACCCCTGCCCTAGAACGTTGAATAGCTACATATATCAAAAAAGATGAAGAGTTTCTGGTCAACTCTTGGAGGCAAAAGGTTTAGAAGGCATTCTGTAACGCTGAAAGTAAAAACTGCTTTTAGAGTCTGGTAAAATAAGGTTTTGACCCTTCTTGGTAAAGTCTATAGTAGATATTGTTGGGCAGGAGAGCCAGAAGTCGAAGTCTTGAAGAAATGAGAGAAAATGTAGTGTGACTGATATTTCTGTCCTGCGGGGAAGAGAAGCAGATGTACATGAAATACATTTGTTTTAGAGAACGGGTTGGGAAATATAATCCTAAATGTTCCCATCATTGTGACAGCTGCTCGTTCTCATGGTGACAAGCACAGCTATGTAGCTCTAGAAGGAAACTCTAGGAAGTAAACTTTAATAACTTAAAACTAAGGTGGGGGCCTTAGTTATCCCCTTATCATTGGAAGGTGATTGAAAAGGAATGAAAGCATTCTTACAATAACTGAATAGAGGAGGGCTGCAATAATTATGCTTGTAAAAGGGATGTCATTTCTACACCTACTGGTGACATGTTTTGGATGAGAAGTGCTATAAGGAGATGGGTTGTGCTTCAGAGATTTTGGAAGAATAAATTCTATATTGAAGCTGGAAGTGGGAAGATTGGTTAGGAGGATTGTGTGAACCATTTGGAAGGGTGTTTTGCAAAGTAATGGAAGGATGTCCCCCAACTCTCTCTGTTTGAAGCATAAGATTAGTCTAAGCAATGATACATCTGAAAAAAGTTGTAACTGAGATTACAATTGTGTGTATGCTGAATATAAATCAGTAATGTGAAGCTTCCAAAAAGACAAAAGTAATTTAAAGTGGCATTAACTGAAGAACAGTTTTTAAATCATGAGAATTAAAAATTCTACTCTACACTGCAGTTTAATCCCACTTCAATAAATTTTTGATTACCATGCTTAAAAAAGGGATTCAGATAAAATATGAATTCACAAAAAGGCAACAAAAAATAATGAATGCATGCTTTAAACTAGGCTCAGGCATTGCACAGAAGATTTCACTTGATATCCTAAACGTTGAATAGCTACATATATCAAAAAAGATGAAGAGTTTCTGGTCAACTCTTGGAGGCAAAAGGTTTAGAAGGCGTTCTGTAACGCTGAAAGTAAAAACTGCTTTTAGAGTCTGGTAAAATAAGGTTTTGACCCTTCTTGGTAAAGTCTATAGTAGATATTGTTGGGCAGGAGAGCCAGAAGTCGAAGTCTTGAAGAAATGAGAGAAAATGTAGTGTGACTGATATTTCTGTCCTGTATGTTTCCTGAAAAGAAAAATCTGAGATCTAAATATGTTCACATTTTAAATCTGATATACAACTCTAGGAACAACAAAATAGTGACTAGTTATTTTTGGTATCCCCAGTAACCAAATCAGCAAATGTGGTTTGTTGATTCTCATATCAGCCAGCAACATCAGACATTGCAAAATTAGAAGGAAATATACCAATTGTGTGATTGATGTCTGATTCATGAAGATATCACACAGAATTAAATAGCATCATTCACCTGTGCTTTTAACTAAGTAACTCTATTCTGATCACATATGCTTCTTTCATGGGTCCCTCTGGGCATTTGAACATCTCAGAAAAAACGCAACACTCTAAATATCTTATTTGTATATCCCATGTTGCTAAGTTGATTATCTGCCTGTCAGAACTAATCTGTGTTAAGAAGGTACTGCTTTCGGGGATATGCTTTAAAACACAAATGCACATCTCAGATTCATATCTTACTATGTGCTCTTCTTGTTTCATTACAGTGCCACAGAATGGAAGTATATTCATCCTATGCAAAAGAATACTCTGCATAGGCAAGAAATCGATGGAGAATTTTGGTGAGCAATACTGTTTTTAGCGGTCGATAGATGACTGTGCTTTAAAATATATATAGTGATGAGAAGAGATGAAACTAAAATGGGGTTAAATATACCATCTGCGGTTGCGTATTCCATTTTAAAACTGCTATTATTGTAATAAACATGGGGGATGCCTGATAGTTATCAAGCCTACATTGAGAGACAGATACCATTCTTTTCTGCCACGCTACATTGCTGATTAAAGTCATACTCCATATATTGGCTTTTACTAGCTCCAGGAGAAAATGCACAATGGTACCAATAGAAACCTGAAGCTAATAATATCTGTCCTAGTAGTGGAGCATGGAAAAAAAATTAACAGACTTCCTCATGTATCATAATCCTGACAAAAAAGGGTGCTCTCCACTCATGCTTGGTAGTGAACAATTTTAAAATGAAACATCCAATAATGAGTAGTTCCTTTAGGAACACATTAAATTATTGGCATTTCCAAGTTCTGACAAGCAGCAGAGCAATGAGAGTTGCTGTGCAAGTTGCTTTCCAAAGCTGTCAGGCTGCTTTCACCAGAGCAGGCCACAAATTCCACAGGCTTTCGAGTCAGGTTAATATCCACTGGGATCTTTCTTGTTCACCATTTCTTTATTACTGCTTCACTGTGGTGAATAGGTAGTCCATTTACTCTTTATAACTTTGGCCAAGTTATAGTTCTTTGTGGTCCGGTGAAGAGCAGGCAGTTTGACATCCAAAGGGGAAGAGGCAGATGATATGGTTGCTGAGTTGGCAAGAAATATGGTTACAAATAGACGGATGACCCTATTTTTTGAGCCCAGCAAGCAAGGGAGAGAGCGTGAGTTGTTGCTAACCAAATACCATAAGAGTCTCTAACATCTCTGAAATTTACTGAGCTGATGAGCTGCACAACGTCTTCTGGTCATTATAAGAATAATGGAGGAGCATACAAAGGCTAAGCCAGTAATTCCTTAAGCTTGCAAGCACATCTGGTGACACAGAGAATAGGGTACTGAATCCTGCTGCCTGGATCTTTAGAATGAATTCCCCAAATGCTTTATTATATCTGCCTCTTTTGGCTTGATGAAACCAGCCTGCCGTCAAGGTTCATGCAGCCTTTGTGTCATTGATAAGAAAACTCTTTGGGGAGGAATGGCAACACACAATGATGTACAATAACTACTGAGAGCTGAAATTGCGACCTAAATTTTGGCTGTGATTAAGTAATATAAAAGGTTCACAATATAAAAAGTTCACAATATATATGTATCCTGACTCACACCTGATTACTCAGGGATTTTATACATCCTGGCTTTTAAGAATCTCCATACTGTTCATGTGTGCTATTTTTATTGCTTTCCGTATTTGTTCTCATCTGTCAAAAGTGTTTAAATTTTATTTCTATGCCCCTTTCAGTTTTTGATATAATTATAATTGCAGTCAAAAATTACCAGTCCACAACATGTAACATTATAGCTGCATATTTCAACCATCTAGCAAAACAGTTACATTTTTATTTATCTAATGCTAAATTAATCTCTAAATCATTTGCTGTTTGGGACTCTAGCTCAAATATATAATCAAAACAAATAGCAACATGGCGTGTTAATTAAACATTTAAAATGATTTCAAAATGGATTATAAAAATACGATCTCAGTTGTAAACAGCCAATCCTTGGTTACGTCTGCTACTATAAATAAATAGTTTTAGAAAGCTTTATGGCTTTCATCATGGTTTAATGATCAAATCGTTCAGCTTCTGATATATGCATATTTGCTAGAGTTCGTAAACTATTTAATGTATGAAAATGATAATATGGCACTTGGAAATGAGAAGTCAATGGTAGAAAAATGCCTATAACTTTAATAATGATGTTTCCATCTACAGATATTAAAGGTTTAGATACATTGGCTGTGTTTGCATAATATATTGGGCTAACATGGAGTTATCTAATTTATGATGTGTTGTGTAAACTAACTGGTATGATTATGATCCATTGTGTTGTGCAAATCCAGGTAACTGAATTAATTTATTAAGCTATACAACAGTGGTTCTCAACCTTTCTAATGCCGCGACCCCATAATACAGTTCCCCATGTTGTGGTGACCCCCAACCACTTATACATCACCGGGTGCCAGGGGCGTGGCCAAAGAAAAGGGAAAAAAAATGGCGGACAGCCTTGTTTGGCGACCCCTGTGAAATGGTCGTTCGACCCCAAAGGGGTCCCGACCCACAGGTTGAGAACCACTGCTATACAACAATAAGGCAGGGGCTTTGCTAAACTGTCTTTTTCATTGCATTAGTGACCAAATGCTCCCATTGAGCCAGCACAGGGCCTAGCCTCTGGACAACAAACTGAGGGATCAGATATTTTGCCTTACCCTTCAACCTTCTACCATCCAGCCAAGTCCTGGATGATTTCTTTTTTGATTGAATCCAGCAAAGAAAGCATCAGTAGCCGTGAGTGAACTTTAATTTTCACTGGAATGTGACTGTGGGTACTTGAGGAAAGGGCACATGTAGAGATGCCTCCCTAAATCTTTTCTAAAGTTTCATGATACTGCCTTTTTTTTTTGCCTTGGTGAGATGGATGTTATAGAAGTTTAATAAATAAAATAAAAGCTCTTTTGATGCTTCACAAATGAATTTCATAAGGACCCTGATAGAATCAGGTGAGATTTCAGGCATGACTAGCGGCTGGCAGATATCTAAGAAAAATCTTTATTTAAAATCTAGTTCTCCATATTTCATCCAACTCTGTCAAGTTCTTCATACCCTGGAACAGAAGTGGGCAAACTCAGCCAAGGTAATCTGACCAAAATCATGCTGATAGGACAAATGCACCCATTTTACTTAAAACCGCCATCACTACCTCTTTCAAAGGGGAAAAAGGTGCAAAAATTGCAGCATTATTCCTGGAGACATTATTGATGGAAAGGTAACAGTGCTTTCAGACTTTAGATTCTACGTACGCTGATCCTCAATCTGATCTCATGAAATAAACAGTGACCATTGGAGACCTATCACCATAGAGAAGCCCACCATATACAGTACATGTCATCTCTTACATTATTGGGCACTTACATTATTGGGTACTAAATGCTAACAATATTCCTTTCCAGATCCCTGATAAGTCATGTTGTATTTAAAAATATGATCCCTGGGTATATCCATATTTAAAACCAAACAAAAAAATGTGAGCACCAGGGAGTGCTAAAAAATTTGATAAAATTTAGTAAAATGTCAATAAAATTACAATAAAACCAATAAAACGCCTAGCTTTCGTCAGCAACTGCTGACATCATCAGGGCTCAAAATACCGGTCAGTAGGAGAGTCCTCTTTATAGATTGGCCAGAGTCTGCACCCGGCTCCTAGATCTTGTCATTGGGCCTGATGGAATAGGCTGTTTCCCGGTTGCCGGTTTCTTATTAGCAGTAATTGCTTTCTTGCATTTCTTGCTTGTGTAACTGTCATCGGGTGTTTTCTCTTTGCCCAATTCGGGGTTTGATGGAACGTCCCCCCTCTTTTTTTGCTTTATTGCCACACCCACTTTGTTTAGTTGCACACCTCCATCCCCCCTTTTTCCACTCCGTTCTGATTGCCCTGTTGCAATGCACTGTCTCTTATTATCTTTGTGTTTTCCCCAATCATGGTCTCCGCAGATGTTATTCAAGTTAATTGCCATCACACCCCCTGTTTCCTCCTTGCTCCTTGCTTGCACGGTGCCACCTTGAGGGTTCTTCCGTGTTGCCTGTTGATACGGGCAGATCGGCATTGCGAGGTGGGGTGGGCGGGTCGTATTCACCAAACATGCTAATGAGGCTGTTTCTCCCCTTTCGAGTACGATCTGGTAGTTGTTGCTCCCAGGCGTCTCCTGTCTTTATCTCCGATCTTTATACATTCCATCCTAGTTTTAAATAACTCACCCTGGATGTTCTCTATATAGCAATCAGGAGCATCAGTCTTCACTACCCTCTCCCCCCCACTCTTGGTATTCCTCCCCATCGGGGTCACCCCACGCTTCCTGTTGGCGCACTCAGGTTGGTACTGCTAAACGGGGTGATTGAGTTGTTACAGGCAGTGGGGTTGGAGAGGCTACCCTTTCCCCTACCAAATTCGGCAGGCAATTTTATTGACATTTTACTAAATTTTATTAAATTTTTTAGCACTCCCTGGTGCTCACATTTATTTGTTTGGTTTTAAATATATATATATAAGACTTCGTCAAAACGTCACCAAGGCAATTTGATGCGGGAGAAAACCCAAATAACCAAAGACCATATATGTATATGTATATGTATATGTATATGTATATGTATATGTATATGTATATATAACAGCCGAGGTGGCGCAGCAGTTAGAGTGCAGTACTGCAGGCCACTTTAGCTGACTGTGTTCAGCAGGTCAGCGGTTCAAATCTCACTGGCTCAAGGTTGACTCAGCCTTCCATACTTCCAGGGGTAGGTAAAATGAGGACCCAGATTGTTGGGGGCAATGTAAATATATATATACATTGCTTACTGGTGTACACCGCTTAGAGAGTGCTTGCACTTAAAGCGGTATATAAGTCTCATGAATAAATAAATAAATAAATAAATAAGTATGTCAATTACCAATAAAACGTGAACACCAGGAATATAATAAACTATAAAAGTTTAATACCATCACCGATCACCAAGCTTTCGTCAGATACTTCTGACATCGTCAGGGTTAATGCTGGTCTATGGGAGAGTGCCTTTATAGGTGAGCCGTCATTTGCACACGGCTCCTAGATCTTGTCATAGGTCCTAATTGATTTAACTGCTTTTTAATTATGGCTTCCATGCTGATGACTCCTCTTTTCTTGCTTTTACTGCTTGTGGGTGTGTCATTGTTCCCCTCTACCTCCCACTGTCTTAGATTAGGGAGGTTCTCTCCTCCCCTTTTTTGGTCGTTCGTATCTCTAAGTTGTTCCCTCTTCACACCTCTGCATCTCCTACCTTCCTCCTTCTTCTGATCTTTACTTGCTCCCCAATTGTCATCCCTCATTCTATGGGGACGCACTCTCAGCCTTTCTCCCCATCCCTTGCTTTCCATTTCCCTCCCTTTGGCTGCATAATCTCCGTTTCTATCGTTGCCATTCCGTCTGACATCTACTTGCTCTTTCACCCCATTATCAATGTTCTCGGACTCCGCGTCAGATTGAATCCCTCGAATATCTCCTTCCTCCTCATACAAGTCCTTGTGTGCCCTCCTTTTTTGAATACGTATGCCTGGTTCCTTTATGTCCCTCCCTCCATCAACACAATGATCTTTTTTACAGTTTCTATCACGTTCTACCCTTATTTGCATTTCCCCCCCCCCATTCACACTGCTCTCGATCTCTATATCCTCTTGGGCGTTCCGATTGGTGCTCTGTTGTTTCCGTTGATGGACTGTCATCACAGGGCAAGCAAGAAAAGAGGAGTCATCAGCATGGAAGCCATAATTAAAAAGCAGTTAAATCAATTAGGACCTATGACAAGATCTAGGAGCCGTGTGCAAATGACGGCTCACCTATAAAGGCACTCTCCCATAGACCAGCATTGACCCTGACGATGTCAGAAGTATCTGATGAAAGCTTGGTGATCGGTGATGGTATTAAACTTTTATAGTTTATTATATTCCTGGTGTTCACGTTTTATTGGTAATTGACTATGGATTCACCCAGGAATCACGTTTTTATTTTCACTATTCTTATCAATATATATGTATATTGATAGGTTTTATATATACATATAGGTCTTTGGTTATTCGGGCTTTCTCCCGCGTAAAATTGAAAGTGTCTTGCCGACGTTTCGATGAAGTCCCATTCGTCATCTTCAGGCTGGTGTTTTCAGCTTCCTGCTTCGAGGAGCAATGTGTGGTCTTAGCTGTTTCTTCCTTTTAACTGCCAGTGGAGGTATGAACTGATTGGGTGGGAGGTGTGTTCTGACTGGTTAGGGGTTTGGCTGTGTTCTGATTGGATGGGGGGTTGGCTGTGCTCTGATTGGATTCTTAGTCTATTCTGATTCTTAGTCTACAATAAATCCAATGGCTCCCTAGGACACACCATCTACCAGAAGAAAACACACACAAACCGCTATCTGCACGCTCTCTCACACCACCACCCAGCATAGATGAACTCCGTAGCCAAGACACTCATCTCCAGAACAAAACGCTTAGCTGACGAACAACACCTAAAAACCAAATTACACACTCTCACCAATGTACTAACATCCAATGGATTCCAAAGAAATAAGATTACAAACCTAATCCAAAAAGAAACCCCCACTAAAATCCAAGACAGAGAACAAGAAAACGTCAAAGCCCTCCTCCCATACATAAAAGGCACCACAGACAGAATCAGCAAGATCCTCCATAAACACAACATCAAAACAGCATTCTGCACAAACAGAAAAATATCCACCATCCTAAGAAACCCCAAAGATAAAATTGAGTTAGAAAATCAAGGAGTATATGAAATCCCATGCACCGCTTTATTTATTTATTTATTTATGAGATTTATATACCGCTTTAAATGCAAGCACTCTCTAAGCGGTGTACACCAGTAAGCAATGTATACATATATTTACATTGCCCCCAACAATCTGGGTCCTCATTTTACCTACCCCGGAAGGATGGAAGGCTGAGTCAACCTTGAGCCGGTGAGATTTGAACCGCTGACCTGCTTGTCCCAACACATACATTGGACAAACCAACAGAAGAGTAAGTGCACGCATTGAAGAACATAAGAACTCAGTCAAAAAAGAGGAACCAACATCTTCTCTGGTCCAACACCTTAAAGCCACAGGACATGCAATTGACTTTAAAAATACCAGAACTATCGCCAAAACTGAATATTTTAATAACAGAATAATCAGAGAAGCCATTGAGATAGAAAAACGGCCACAGAGCATGAACAAACGAGATGATACCTCCTACCTACCAGCCATTTGGAAACCTGCCCTTATTGACAAATGACTCCCTAACACAAAGAATGACACCAGACCCACACTCACTAAAACCACACAGGATGTCACCACCACACATCCACGCAAAAAGCAAACCCAAAGCCACACCGATGATGAGGCACGACTACAAACCAGAAGCCAGACCATAGTTGCATCATTAGCCACTTTAAATCCCTCCAATCCATACATGAAGCAAACTGACACCCACCATGAAGATGAGGCATGACCACGAACGTGAAGCCAAAAAATAGCAAGGCAGCCCACCATCTTAACCCCCCCTGCAACTCAGACTAACCTGAGCACAACAAAGCCCTCACCCAAACAGAACACTCCCCCATCCAATCAGAGCACAGCCAACCCCCCATCCAATCAGAGCACAGCCAACCCCCCATCCAATCAGAGCACAGCCAAACCCCTAACCAATCAGAACACACCTCCACCCAATCAGAACACAGCCAAGCTCCCACCCAATCAGTTCATACCTCCACTGGCAGTTAAAAGGAAGAAACAGCTAAGACCACACATTGCTCCTTGAAGCACAAAGCTGAAAACACCAGCCTGAAGATGACGAATGGGACTTCGTCAAAACGTCGCCAAGACACTTCCAATTTTTCGCGGGAGAAAGCCCGAATAACCAAAGACCTACATACAAACACCTGCGAAAACCTCAGAAAACAAATATATATGGTCTTTGGTTATTCGGGTTTTCTCCCGCGTCAAATTGGAAGTGTCTTGGTGACGTAATAATCTTTAGTGGATAAATAACTGGCTGAGGTTAATAACCATAGCTGTTCTCAGCTACTTATTGCTCCCTTAGGAAATATCTCTCACTAGTTCAACTGGCTTTTGCTTATTGCAATAAATATATAGCACAGCATGTGGCAGAGGTGGAAGAAAGGAACATTAACTGTATAAATATAATGGTAAGGGCAGGCCAAGCTGGAAATCACAATTAAGTTCACACCTAAAAGCTATTCTTGCAGTTCTAGTAAGAGTGAGCATTGGTAGTTCAGCACCGTTTCCCAAATTCAGCTTCTCAGATACTGTCCCCCAGATTGTATTGATTTTGCTGTCCCCCAGATGTATTGATTTTGAGTTCTGATAGTCCGTGGTTATGCTTTGGGAGATTATAGAAATTGAAATTCAACACATTTGGAGAACAGCAGATTAGAAAATGCTGTATTATATAGGGTGGCTTGTTGTATTTTATTGTCTGGCTACTTGTGATAAAGACAATACTGCTATCTTTCAACTGATCATTTTTATGTCTTTTAGGTGCCCAAAGAGGTAACACTATTTTGGAAATTTGAATCATGAAAAATGGCTACATCTTGCCAGGTCTATTTTAATCATCTTCTTAAATGTTGATGCTTCTAGACCAGACATGTCAAACTTGTGACATCATGTGACATAGTGCAACATATTGGGACGGTTTTGCCATTGCCGGCAATGGGGTGGCCGTGGCTTCTGCGTGATGTGTCCGGCCTGCAAGCTGGCAGTTTTACACTCCTGTTCTAGACTGACAATTGACTGGGTGATATATGAAGACCATTCATATTTCTTGGGAAAATATGAAATATGGTTTGTAAGGTTGTTCAGATGCATATCCAACAGTGCAGAAAGTACAACATAAAGTTATGCAGGAAACCATTTCCCTAACCTTTCTCTCTTAAGCATATTTATTTTTGACTAAGCAGAGGAGAAGGGAAAAGGTCCGATATGCTCTAGAAGCAAAAGTCAAAACTTTTGATTATGTACTAGCTCTGTATACTGAAGCATGCCACGAGATCATAGTAGCTATATTCTGTATTATGATTATGGCAAAAAAGTGTAATGCATGAACTAGTATTGAATGTTATGTCTAATTTAAATGCCTAATGCAGTACTATCTGCAGGGATGGGAGAAGGGGTACCATAATCACATAAGTACCATAATCACATAAGTACCTCATGTAATTGACCTTCCTGATCTAATTTATCAAATGGGGTAATTATGTGGCCCCGGTTAGTAGATAATAGAAAATACTTTGTTGATTGGATGAGATTTAAGTCAAGGGAAAATGTGTCAAAAAAATCAGCCTTGAAAATGGCTGTTTTGACATTTTCACAAGAGAAAGTATTTCTGCAGTCTGTAAAAATCATCTCACATTTTCTATAAACTTGCAATTTGTTCCGATTCATCATTCTGTAAGAAGAAAATGATTGGATGATGGTAAAGAAAAATGATGTAGAAACAAACATTGCAGAATATTATGAGACAAACTATATGCTATTACAGCTGGCCAAAACAACACAGCCAAATACCAAAATATTTTATTTCAGTATTGTTATTACCAATAATGATAATAAACAATCACTTTGTTTTCTAAAATGAGCCCAGAATGGTATGCAAGACAATAGATGTACAGAACTAGGATGTAACTATTAAAGCCTGAGAGAAAAACACATTTACCAACCAATAGCACTGTCAACTGAAAGAACAATAGCACTCAAAATCCCAAGTAGACAGATATGTAGATAAGTTTTTATTTGTAGCCTAAATCTTGAAAATATGGAAGTCATCTTAGAGCTACCAGAACCAGGATATAAAAATCTAGGTAACTTCTAGATGACTGCAAACAGACACAAAAAAAGCATATCAATATTCCAGTGTTCATATAGATTACAATAGCCCGGGT
This sequence comes from Crotalus tigris, assembly GCF_016545835.1. Taxonomy (NCBI): domain Eukaryota; kingdom Metazoa; phylum Chordata; class Lepidosauria; order Squamata; family Viperidae; genus Crotalus; species Crotalus tigris. The sequence continues at coordinate 2,754,176 of NW_024096622.1, read as the reverse complement.
TTAGTACTCCTACCACCCAGACTTTCTCTAGGGAGATTTCTATAATATGATGTTGGCTATATTTGATTAAAATAAGACTTAAGTTACATATTGAATTCAGTTTTCCAACCAAGAAAAAAAGGCAACATCAACCTGCAGTCATATTCATCTTTAGTCAATCATGCTTGAATTCCAGTAAGATAAAATATGTAAGATGAAACAAAGGTCTGTCCAGTGTGCCAGTATATGTAAGTAGGACAAGTTATATAAGGAAGTTCCAGCATGACCATTTATCTACCTGCTTGAAAGGAATATTTGTCATGCTCTCTATTTTGATTCTTGTGATTCTTATTGTTCTCTTTAGTTAGAAAATCAAGCCGATGCTCATCTAAGCAGAGAGTTCTTCTCAACAAATAAACCTGTAGCTCATTTAGCCGTCAAATTGCGTGAAGCATCAAGTCGCTTCCACCTACCACAGGGTGAATATCTTATTGTGCTCTACACTTATGATCCTTTCAAAGATGGACAGTTCTGCCTTAGGATCTTCTCTGTGAAACAGTTTAAAGCTCTGTATGTATCTTCTACCACCACGCGCCAAAAAATGTCATGCCATTTTGCATGGAAATTGTTTAATATATGTGCATTTGGAAGGCAGTGCTTCATCTGTGGTCTCCAGATATAACTGAATTCTAATTCCTATAAAGTCCAGCCAGTATGGCCATCAGTCTGAATAGCGGGATTTGTCGTGTGAGTTATCTAGAAGACCATGGGGTTCCAATTCTTTCACTTGAGAGTGAAGGCTATTTAATCAAGTTCTTCCATCACAGAGATTACAGTTATAAATAAAAAGTTAGTGGGGTGAACCTGAGAGCTGGGCAATGATCATTCTCAATCTATTAATACATACAAATCTAAAAGAAATTTACCATACAAGGAATTTTATGTTGCTAAAGCATCCCTTTCTATCAGTCTTCATTACTTTTTTCCCATCTCTTCTACAAAGAACTGAGAGATGCATCCTCACAGCTAGAACAGTTTGGGGTAGAAAGATGATAAAAGAAGCACACTGAACTAGGTAACGGGAGTGAGCACAAAAATGCTGAGAACCAGAAGAGGAGAGAGCAAAGTCACTCTGATCCGTAGGAAAGGAGATGTAAAATAAATTGGAAAGGAAAAGTGAGAGTGGAAAGCTCGAAAGAGCACCCTGCCCCCTCTTGAATTAAGATAACAGTTTTAGTTTCCAACTTATTTAAAAATTAAGAAAAATATTACAATTTCCTTGAACTGAACCTGTTCAGACTCTTCCTTCTGACTATAGTCAAAGACACAATTACTTGAGAAAAGTTATTTTTTTGGACTAGAGTGAAAAGTTAAGTCTATATTTAGATGGAAATTATAGGTAGCAAGAAAGGCAAACTGGCAGTTGAGCACACTAGTATTAAGTAGGAATGATAAAATTTGACAATGGCTATTTTATTTTTTTCAAGGTATTTATATCCATAGTTTTCAGGATGACTCAAAAATAAAATGAACAAAATACAACAGCAAAAATATAATTAAAACAATTATAGCTTTGAAGAAAAATCTAATGGAGGCAGTAAACCAAATACACTGTACTAAACATACACATTGCTAACAATTCACTTTTCAAGATTGCAAACAAAATTAGAGTTATTTTACTAAAACAACCCTGTAGGAAATGCCAGGTAATTCTTGCTTAGAAAGTTTAACCTCCATTATGTTGTGATCATTGAGAAAATCCTTTTCTTGAGAGCCTCATGAAGGGCATCAGAAAAGAAACTTAACTTCAGGCAAATATATACAGAGAAGGCAACATTGCAAGAATCTTTGGCAGTCTTCCTTACCCTGCTGCCTCCTTTCAGGAAGGGATGGAGTGTTTTCAGATCCTATTTTTTCTCATTCAGCTTTGAAGTCAGGCAACATAGATGGCATAGGTGGCACAACAGATCTAGAATATGTTCAGGGCTTTCTGGTGCATTTTAGATGGTGACATCAGCTTTTTTACTTGCTTGTTTGTTGAACTAGATTTATATGCAATTATATGACTCTCATATTGTATCATTTAAGAACTAGAAACACCAACAATTTCAAATATTTTGGCCAGTGTTTCTCAGCCTTAGCAACATGAAGATATGTGGGCTTGCTAAATTTCTGAGGTTGAGAAACACTGATTTAGACAAATCGATCTAAACATTCACCTTCCAGAAAGGAAACAAATACATCCTTGTTCAAAGGCCCATTGAACAAAAAGGTCTTAAATGCTTTCTGAAAGGCTAACCAAGTTAGATCTTGTCTGATATCAGGAGAATAATGTTCCAGAAAAGGAGGTAATGACGGGGAAAAAACCTTCTGTGGGGTGCTTGTACATGACATTCCCTGAGGGTCAGGAAAGAACGGGCCCACTCTTAGAGATCGTAACTGATGGGCAGGGATCTCTAGGAGAAGGTGGTCCCATGGATGCCGAAGTCCTGAAATGAAGGGCTTTAAAAGTACCAACAGCCCTTTGATTTGAACCAGGCAACAAACTGGCAACTAGTGCAGTTCTCAGTCAGAACAGAGGTTCACAGGGCCAAATCAAATGATGGACATAATTGCATGAACTACTACATTCTGGATTACCTAAGTAGTCCCATGAAGTGCAAGCTGTAATAATTCAGTAACCAATGCCAACCCAGGAAAAGCCCATAAATGGCACAAAGTCCCTCTTTGCTGAGGCTGTCATCTGCTCCTCAAGCAAGAGCTGTGAAGCCAGGAGTACCCCCAAATTACAAACTAACTCTGCTTGGGGAATCCCATCCAGAGCCAAAGACTGAATATTGTAATAGCCATTCTCACACAACATTCTACTATTCTTTTAAATTGGCTTTGAAATTCATGGATTATATTTCAAGTTTGTAGCTTGTTTTTATTTAATTTTATTTCTTTTTGAAACTATAAGTCACCATAATTGCAACATTTTTCTTAATTACAGAGAAATTGGGCACACTGTCACTGCTAATCCATACGGGGTAAATAAATTAAGCAGAATCAAATTAACATGTTTACTTTGAAATCCATATAAAAGAAATAACTTTATCAAGCCAAATCTAAGAACTCTTTATTAGAAAAGGAAACTGGTAGATTAAAAGGCTGGCATAGAAACATGTCAGCCCTAGTTTAGTTTTTAATGGACTATGAGAGATCTATCCAGACTTGCATTTCTCGAAGATAAAGAAATTGTGTTAAATTGCAACAAGTGCTATTTTCAAAACTTTCTGGTGGGTCCTGCATCTGGGTGGATGGGATGAACAAATATAGGCAGGAGTCTCCTTAACTTTTTCGGTGTCCATAAGTGTTGAAAGGCAGGTGGGTAGAGACTGCAGCATCTGAATCTAGGGCTCTGTTCTGGGCCCAGTACTCTTCAACATCTTCATCAATGATTTGAATGAGGGGATAGATGGGGAAATCATCAAATTTGCAGATGACACCAAGCTGGCAGGAATAGCCAACATTCCAGAAGAGAGGCTTAGGATACAGGAGGATCTGGACAGACGTGAACACTGGGTGCTATCTAACAAAATGAAATTCAATGGTGAAAAAAGTAAGGTTCTACATTTAGGCAAGAAAAACCAAATGCACAGGTATAGTATAGGGGGTACCTTACTCAATACTAGTAACTGTGAGAGGGACCTCAGAGTCCTAGTGGACAATCACTTAAATATGAGCCAGCAATGTGCTGCAGCTGCCAAAAAGGCCAACACAGTGCTGGGCTGCATTAACAGAGGGATAGAATCAAGATCACATGAAGTATTAATACCACTTTACAATGCCTTGGTAAGGCCACACTGCATTCAGTTTTGGTCACCACGATGTAAAAAAAGTGTTGAGACTCTAGAAAGAGTACAGAGAAGAGCAACAAAGATGATTAGGGGACTGGAAGCTAAAGCATATAAGGAAAGGCTGCTGGAATTGGGTGTGTCTAGTTTAATGAAGAGAAGGACGAGGGGGGACATGATAGCAGTATTCCAATATCTCAGGGGCTGCCACAAAGAAGAGGGAGCCAAGCTATTTTCCAAAGCGCCTGAAGGCAGGACAAGAATCAACGGATGGAAACTAATCAAGGAGAGAAGCAACCTAGAACTAAGGAGAAACTTCCTGACAGTGAGAACAATTAACCAGTGGAACAACCTGCCTCCAGAAGCGGTGAATGCTCCAACACTGGAAGTTTTAAAAAAGAGACTGGACAGCCATTTGTCTGAAATGGAATAGGGTTTCCTGCCTGAGCAGGGGTTTGGACTAGATGACCTCCAAGATCCTTTCCAACTTGATGATGATGATGATGATGATGATTATAAATATAGGAACTAGTGGCTATGCATGTAAATGGCTGACATGGAAGGGGGGTGGGTCAGGCCTGGGTGAGGATGCTTCAGAGCCAGGAAGAGGGGATGGTGCCAAGCTCACCACTTCGGGAAGCCATTGATAAAAATAGTATGCTTGCATGGCTGCTGCCATCTATACTTATATAGGTCGGTTTTCACAAAAATTAAACTGATACCACAAATTTTGGGATACCCTGTTTTATGGGATTTCATAGCAAATACTTTTTGGAATTATAATTCACTTTTCCTCCTTATTGAAATACCCTAAAAGATAGAAAGTAGAAGAGATATCAGCTAGGCAGCCTAGAAATTAACAAAGCTAGATATAAGCTAACATGTACTATATAAAATTCATTATTAATATCAAAATGGGCTGTTTTAGCTAGTGCTGTTATGGCATATATTCTCTGAGAATGTTTCCTGCAAACTATATACTTGCTTAGTCAAAATGCCTCAGGGTTCTTCACTAGAACCGTCACCTTCGTTAGTAAAAATATTCTGTTTACAATATCTTCTTTTTTAGCCTCAAGTTATAGGCAAGGATAGAGATGAATTCAAAAGTGTGTTCCAAAAGCTTTCTAGGGAGGTAAGAGACAAAGATATAAATATATATTAAGATTAGATAAATAGTATATTTTTGAACTTTGAATTAATAGATCTTTATCACTAATTCATATAAATCAGTTTTTATATTGGTATCATAAAATCATCCTTCATTTGCTTTACTTAATAGAGTGACAAAGTGCTTTGGATATGAAAGCAAAAGTAACTTTGGGGGGATTCATGTAGCAACTCTCTGACACTTCTTAAAGCAACTGTATACTTTTCTGGATGCCCATCGCGGTTACAGAACAATCCAGGGACAATGTGTGTCCAAGGAGATGCAGGCAACCTCTGCACACCTTCACATCCAAAGGGTTATGTGGCCATAAGATTTATTTATTGAATGATAAGACTTATCAACTGCCTCACTCCTAGAAAATCTAAATACCATGCAACACAAATAATCACAATAAAATACAAAAGAAACCACAAAACAGTGTCCATTAATGATGCAATTCCTATTTCAGCTCCTCATCTCCAAAGGCTATTCTTTCCTTGGGGCCATTTTTTCTTTGGAGGAAAAGTTGTTCCAAACAATCACTGAGAATGGCCCCCTCTTGTCAGTACCCTGCTGTTTGGAAGAGAGTGTTAGCAGGCCTCCTCTATTAATCTGATTTGGTGGTCAGAATTTATTTGGGGGAATAAGACAGCCACTGAGCATTGATAGCATTGACAACCAGCAGCCTGAACTGCACTTGGAAATAAATGACAGCTAATACACTTTCTATGTGGATACTACCCCAGAGCACTATAACTTCAAGTCTCTAATCTCATTAGTACAGCGGCCAATTGCCCTCAGCATTGCCCCTTTTAGTCATCCACTAGGGCAGCAGCCCCCAACTTTTTGGGCATCAGGGACCAGTTTGTGGAGAAAGGTTTTTCTGTGGACCGGAGGGGGTGTGGATTTGTATGCTGCCTGCATCCCATGGATGGGGGCTTGTTTGTGCAGACTGGTTGCTGGCATATCTCAGACTAGTGCCAGTCCACAGACTGGGGGTTGGGGACCCCATACTAGGGTCTTCCCCACATTTATTCATCTAGTGGTAGTCCTTTATCAACCAGCCTGAACAGAATTCTGCCAAATTGTTACACGACCTATTAGCCTAACTGCTATAATTTTTAGTGAGAGAATTAACTTCAGGGGAAAGCAAATGGACCAGAGAAATTATGGTTAAGGAGGATTGATTAACCTTTTCTCTGATTATGATTTCGTAAATCCAATTTCTTCTGCAAATATTCTTTCTGTCATTAATCAATATTTGCACTGCTTCTGTTTTTCTTTCAAACTTCCAAGTAGGAAAAAAGGTAAGGGTGAGGGAGAAATTTGGAAAAAATATTCTGAAAGATATCACATCTTATTTGGCATATTGATGGATGCATGTATGTTTGCATGCATGTTCTGTGAAACATTATGGAAAGGAAAGAGCTTCGTTTGGGATTCAGTTCAGGAAGCTGCTGGACTGAATCCTGAACGGTATATTTATCTGTTGGACTGGACTGGAAAAAAAAGCCTATTATGATGACTAGTTTTTAATTTACATATTCATTCAGCAAATAGTCTGTGAGTCAGACAAAGCAATGTAGCATTGTAATACCAATCTTCAGTAAGCCAAGGCTGTTAAAGCAGCCTTACCTTGCAAATATTGTATGTATATATACATATCCTTGGCAAATATGAATATAGAGCTGTTCCCATAAGTAACATGAGTGTGACATCTTCATGGCAAAAGGTCTGCATACATTCATCCAATCTACAGAAATAAAGCATCCATTTCCCTGCAGCTAGGATCCGTCAATTAAATGAGCTTCGCACATATATTGGTAGATCCTCCTAGTCAGAAAAGCTGGAGATTTCAGAAACCAAGGCGGTTTCTGAAATCTCCAGCTTTTCTGACTAGGAGGATCTTCCAATATATGTGCGAAGCTCATTTAATTGATGGATCCTAGCTACAAGGAAATGGATTTGGGAGTATTAAATGAAACTTGATTCTGGCTGACTACAGAATCTTCCTGTAGTGCTGTTTCAGATTGAAATTTAGCCAAAGGGAAGGGTTTGATGGCCATAGCTGTGTTGCTTTTTATTGTATCTATATCTCTTTAATCTCTACTTTTCCTCTTTTATGCAGGAGTGTGAATTGACTGCAGATGAACTTCAGACTATCTTGAATAAAGTCATAACAAAAAGTAGGTTGCAACTGATTTTCAGGAAATAGTGCAGAATTTCCAGGAATGTCACAGGATCACTCCCTGATCCCTCAAGCACCCGTTTTGATTTTAAAGACTCTAAAATGACTCTGATCTTTTAAAACATTACATAGTATTTTAAAAGAACCTTCTGAACAGATTATAGTATAACATCCTACTAGTCACTCCAGGCTAATATAAAATTAACTTGTTTCTTGGCTATAGAGTTTCTCTTGTTATATGTAATATTTCTCTTTTATTTGTAAGCCACCCAGAACCAAGAAGGCAGATAGCCTTGACATTGTACATATTAGTCGTCATATAATACAAATTCCCAGTTACTAATTTCCTTCAAAAATAATGCTCCTCAAAACATCTGTTCTTCTAATTCACCTTTCCTGGACTTCTTGGTTTCTGGGATTCCAGTGAGTTATTTCTGAGAGTACTAGGGTAACAGAACTTTTTTCCAGATTCACCACACAGCTTCTGTTTCTCTTTAAAGAACCAAACCACTTTTCTATAATTGTGACAAAAAGCCATATCTCAGCCATTGGGGTGTATATTCCTAATCTGGTCCCTAGTCTGAGCTTGTTTGGCAAAACAGAAAGGTAGCCATTTTACCTGCACACACAAACACACACACACTCACAATCAATCAAGGTAAATTTTTTCTAGGTCACCTTTTCAAATTCCTTTTGTTTTTTGTTAAAGTTACTGAAAATAATGTTAAAAACTTTTTGTAATGAAATCGGAAATTGCTAGGTAACTGTCTTGACACCAGTACTCATGTAATCTTTTTTCTGAAAGGTATTTTTCTTCAAAATGAGCTAATAAAGATAAAGGCTTTTTTGCTTCAACTGGAGAGATTGACATGCCTGAAAATCTTGTGTTACCATGGGATGCAGAAAAATATTTGAATAACACTTTTTGTCTCTTTTATTGTATAGGAACAGACATTAAAAGTGATAGATTCAACATAAACACCTGCAGGGAGATGATCGGTCTCTTAGATGTATCTTTTAAATGTCACCCTTCTCCACTGGATTTCCCTTGTGAACTTTTGCCTAGATATGCCAAGATTTACACATCTCATTTCTGGTGCATTTGTCTTCATTTGCAATTGGCATAAAATGTAGAGTAGAATACTGATTTAAACAGCCTGGTAGAAAGGATAGTACAACTTTACTATCAGCTGCATGATTGTTTTCTTGCTCTGCCTGAATTCTGCAACAATCTCTTGTGCACTAACTTCAGTTACCTGTGTTGTTGTGCATAATCTAAATGTTCATGGCATATATATTCTTTTTTGCGTACTTAATAAAAATATACAGAGAGGTCTGAAAAATCATAAGCAGTTCTAGTGGTTCACTTGTTATTTTGGACATCAGTATAGTAACAGAATGTAACCATATGGAGATTCTTGGTTATCCAGGTCATGGTTATCCCAAAGGTGCTTTTTCAAGGGGCAACTGGACTTTCTTGTTTTCTCTTTGAAAATGTTTTGCTTCTCATCCAAGAAGCTTCTTCAGCTCCGACTGGATGGTGAGGAATGGAAGGATTTCTATTCCTCGCAGACAGCTGGTCATTTGCATTCTTTTAGAGAGTCGTTGAGGCTACTTGGAAGTTTATCTGTGTCCTCAGGTTCACTTGAGTAATTGTAATCATTACTCCTAAACCAGTTTTCCAATCTGATAATTTCCAAATGGATTTGAGCACCTAGAAAGTAGATTTTAACCTTTGTCTTTTACCAAAAGATTTTCAGGAAGTGGTAGGTTCTTACTATCCCCCAAATACAATCCATGTGGTTCTACAACACTATAATCATTTTTCAAACTGAATCCAGCTCTGATCAACCCATTTTTATTTTAAAAGATAGCAATAGGAAATGTGTTGTTTTACCATGTGGTGAAACTACAGATTTATGTGACTGCATGAACTATGCATTTTTATCGGGATTAGAATTTCTTGCTTAAGAAAGAATGTAAAAAAACATTAAGAGAAATGTGTTTGAAATTTTGAAATAGTACCCTGGGATTTATAGAATTCAAGATCCTTTGGATGAAGATTCAGAAATATCTGGTGAAAAGCAAATTAATCCTTCCTAAATATGATGTTATCTTTGATAATTATTTAAACTGAAAAAAAAACCTGAGCAGTAAAGTAGTAATGTGAGATAAGCATGTAGTTCTGAGATATGCATTTTATTCACACTATGAATAAAATCTTATTAGTTTTGTTTCCAAATCCAGTAGAGTTGTCTTGCATCTGACACTCAATTCAGCACGAGAGGGTAGGAAATTATCTATGTTGCTAATTTTTGCAGATCAGCTGACAACTTGGTTAAATCCTATGAAACTTTGGCAGGACAACTAATGAAACATCATAAGTAATTTAGTGATTTAGTATACCAATGCAAAATATCCTATTAAGTTAAAAGGTCAGAATAGTTTTTAAATATCTATTTGGAGAAGAAATCTGGGGAAACAAGAGTTGTCTATTGTTCCTCAGTTCCACATCACAATCTTTGGCAGAAAAAGGGGTTATTTCTCAAAGGCTTATTTCTTACAAGTCATCATCTGACTTGTAAGCAACTTGAGTTATGGGAATCACTTCCCAGGACAAACAGCTTGTCATGAGGTAATTGAATCCTCTTTCCACCATTCAGTCTTAATGGAAACAACTATCTTTCCTGCCTTTTTGGACCAGTCATTAATATTTTAGTTGACCTGAGATATCTACAATTAGACTGAAAGAACTAACAGTAGATTCTCTCCCTCTCTCTCTCTTTTGGTCTAGGAAATCTATAAAAAAGTAGCTACAAATTATACTGGAACCATAGATGCACATGAAATGAGAAATGCTCTCAAGGAAGCAAGTCAGTTCCCCCCCCCTCACTTTTCTCTCCAGGAAATATTTTCTCATTGATTCATCTAGAAAAGATGGCTGTGGATCTGCAGCAGAATGCAATTGATTTGGAAATAATTCTGGGATGTATATTTATTGTAATGACTTTAGATCATAATAACCTAGTACATCTTCATCATTATCTCCGTATCCTATGATTTGACTGATAGATAAAAATGCCAGATCCAGTCTAGATATCTGGCTGACTATGCAACCAACCATAGTAATACTAAAAAGAAATGCACCATATAAAGAAGCTAAGCTAAATTAAAACCAATACTACAATTTAGAACATACACATTTTGAGGTTAAAAAAGGGCAAATTGACTGCTAATAAATGGCATCATGTCCATGAAAAAGTAATTCATTCATTCTGTATATGATCCTTTAAATTTGCCTATCATCAGTGTTTTTTCCTAATGTAATCATAGATAGGACAGCAGAGGTTCATACTTACTTGCACCAAGAATATTTTCCCTAGAGTTTCCTATAAAGCTGACCTTTTTCTACTGTTCTCCAACTGCTCTCCTCTTTGGCAGATGTGCTGTTTTGTTATTTAAGCAGCTTGGAAGATACAACCCACACTTACACAGAACTATATATATGGATCTCTGGATCAGGCCTTTCATATACAAAGGAATTCCGTGTAGTTATCAAAATGTACGGCCAGTCATTTCCCACATGCATTTTATTGCTTGCCTCCCTCTGCAGAAGCCCATGTGTCTCCTTATGAATTCAGAACATGCCATTGTCATCCATCAGTCTCATTCTGAAGCTCATCATAAGATAATTTAATAATTAGGAGCTTTTTAAAGAGATATGATACTTTATTAAACTTTTTATTGCACTTGGTTTTCATATGTACCATTATATCATGATTGAAAACAACTACCTTGGTTTCAGTGAAATAAACTTCTAGTATGATATGCAACAAATGCTGAAAGCAATAACCATGCATTGGTTCTGCTTACTTTTCTTGTGCACTTTCTTCTGTATAGTGGCAATAAACCTCCACCTCATATTTAAATTCAGCTCAGCAAATCAGTGCATATTGGGATGCAGGGCCAGCCTGAGTGGCCCTGTTCCACTTATCCTTGAATTAATGCCTGGAACAGAATGACAGAATGGAAATATATTTTAACTTTATATATCATAACCATTGGATCAATTAGAAGTATATATTTCTGCCAACTAAGAAGAATAATTCATGCATTGGATTCCAGCTAGGCCCTAACAGCTAATGGTATTTTATCTTCAAAGTGCCTCAGAACTCTTTGTATAGGGGAAAAAGTATCCATTCAGGGTTAAAAAAAAAATACTCCAGAGGGAAAACGCTAATTTTCAGTATGTACATATACCCATCTAGACCAACAAATGATAGCTGCAACTGGCACTTAAATTAAGCTTCAAATGCTGGAAAAAGTATGTTTTGTATGAAACTTACTCCCTGCAACCAAAGGTCTCATTTCACTGGACTGAATATATCAAAGCTACTCTAATTACAGTAGGTACTTATCCTTCATAGAGAAGAAGAGGGAAAATCCTTCATACAGAAGAACAGGGTAGATCCTGTGAAGTAGCTTATGATGCATTCCTCTTCGAGACTTGATGAGGGAGTACAAGGTCCATGACTGGTTCAGAACTAAAGATGTGAGATAAAATTTATATTATAGAGCAATCTTCCTGAACCTTCCTCAATTATTCAGATGGGTTGGGATTAGAATTCCTAAAATGCTCAGCTTTATATAGGAAGTGCACTGGAAGCTAGAGGTATTGAGGCATAACAGCTGATTAATACTCTGAAAATCTTCACTAGCATTGTTTTTCTCGGACTCTGAATCCCCAAATTTGTGGAAATGGCATGGACTGGATTCAAGAAACTGGGCAATTGCACCAGGGATTAAACATCATCTATTCAAAGTTTGTTTCAATATTTGAAATAAATTAATTGAGTGATATTTGTCAATCAAGAAAATCAAATAATAAATTAAGAATGAGCATCCTAAGAATACTGAAAGTTGAGTCATGGCAACTGGGCTTATTTTCTTGTTGGTTTGAGATGTTTCATTCTCAACTAAGAAGCTTCATCAGCCAGAGCAAGTCTGCCATGCACTTTGGGGAAGACCCCTAAGGTTGGTGTGGGAGGAGTTGGTACATTACAATGATTCTCTGCCTAACTGACTTGCTCTAACTGATGAAGCTGCTTGGATGAGCAGAAAAATGTCTCAAACCAACAAGAAAACAAGTCCAGTTGCCATGACTCAACATTCAGACAATTTTATCTGGATGACTGAGAATCTTCATCAGTATATCTATCCCAAGAATATTTTCATTCTCTTAGGCATTGTATAAGAATGCTATTAGTTTATGCTAATCAAAAATCAGAGGAGTCTGACACCACCCCATGCATTTAATGAAGTGACCTGCAGCTGATGAAAATACATTTAATAAAATATATTTGTTCTTTTAGGTTTTCCTATTCATGCCTCTTTCCTGGTGCATTTAGTGAACAAAAATCAATGGAAGAAAAAAAACCTGGGGATAAAAATAAAACTTAAGTAAACATTCTGTTCACAAGCCTCCAAATCTTACCAAATCCCAGTAAGCAACTGATCTATTTTTAAAATCAACATATTTTCCTCAACTTGGTATCCTCTAGAGTCTAGATCAGGGGTGTTAAACTGCCGGCCCGCGGGCCGGTTTCATCATACCGAAGCCACACCCACCCCATTGCCAGCAATGCAAAAAGAGTTGTGATGCGTCGTGACATGTCACGTGACGTGGCGAGTTTGACACATGTGCTCTAGATGGATTATACCTCAGTACTTGTAAAAATCAATCAACATAGTCAGTGGCTGGCTGGCTGAAAGTCCTAATAATTGCAGTCCCAAATTACCAGAACAGCTTCCTATTGGGGATAATTTTGCCGAGAATATACATACCTATCAGGAGGAATAACCAATAATCCAATAATGCCTGTTTAAATTCTGGCTGCAGAATTATGGGAGTTGAGGTTCACACATCTTAAAGTAGTTGACTTTGAAAAACATTGTTCTAAACTATACTGAACTGACCGAATTAAATTATGGAGGATCAGCACAATCACATGCTCATGTTTTAATTATGGGCTTTCCTTCTCCACAGGTTTCACTCTCAGCAACAAAATCCAGCAAAGTATAATTATTCGTTATGCCTGCAGCAAGCTGGCCATTGACTTTGATGGCTTTGTGGCCTGTATGATTCGTCTAGAATGCTTGTTCAGTAAGTATTCTTAAAAGAAGAAAGAAAAAAACGGCTACTGTTTTACATCTCCCAGCAAGAATTTTTACCAAAAGGTGAAAGATTTTTCACCTGAGTACAAAAATACCTGTCCATGATTAAAAACTATTGTAAAATGTCTTTATCTGAAATATTAGATAAACAGGACAAGACTCCAAATACTATATATTCTATCTGGCAAAGTAGATACAGACACACATTGAAAACACATTATTTTTTTTACAAAGTTGAAATCAAACTAATAGCATTTGCCTAAGATACTGATTGCAATATTTTATTCCAAGGTCACTGTTATTTTTTAAAAGTTCGAAGGTCCAACAGATTTGCAATTGAAGAGCAATTTGTTATAATATATGGAAAAGCTTTTGGATATTTAGAAAGGGGAAATCATGACAGAGAATTTATATAACACATGCACAGAATGTCATGTATACACTATGGCGTCCAAGTTAAAAGTTTTCCACTTGAACAAATCAGTGAGTCAATTCGATGAAAGCCCAAGGCCTGCCTGATCTCCACATTTGAAATTAGGAGCAATGTCTTCCTCAGGGTCTTTTAGTTTTGGTTATTGGATAAAATCACATTTTGTTCTCTTGATTAGTCTGCCTGACCCAATTTACTTTAGAATAGAATAGAATAGAATAGAATAGAATAGAATAGAATAGAATAGAGTAGAGTAGAGTAGAGTAGAGTAGAGTAGAGTAGAGTAGAGTAGAGTAGAGTAGAGTAGAGTAGAATAGAATAGAATAGAATAGAATAGAATAGAATAGAATAGAATAGAATAGAATAGAGTTGGAAGGGAGCTTGGAGGTCTTCTAGTACAGCCCCCTGCTCAGGCAGGAGAACCTATACCATCTCAGACAAGTGACTGTTTAACCTCTTTTTAAAAATACCCAGCGATGGAGCACCCACGATTTCTGAGGGCAAGCTATTCCACTGGTTAATTGTCCTCACCGTCAGGAAGTTTCTCCTCAATTTCAGGTTGCTTCTTTCTTTGATCAGTTTCCAACCATTGTTTCTTGTCCTGCCCTCTGGTGCTTTGGTGAATAATGTGACCCCTCTCTTCTTTGTGGCAGCCCCTCAAATACTGGAATACTGCTATCATGTCTCCCCCATTTCTTCTTTTCTTTAGACTAGCCAAACCCAAGTCCTGCAGCCGTTCTTCGTACATTTTAGTCTCCAGGCCTTTGAACATCTTAGTTGCTCTTCTCTGAATTTTTTCCCAAATTCTCAACATCTTTTTTGTGATATGGTGACCAAAATTGGCTGCAGTATTCCAGATGTGGTCTTACTAGGGTTTTTTAAAGCAGTACTAATACATTGTATGATCTTGATTCTATGCTTCTGTTTATACAACCCAGGACTGTATTAGCTTTTTTTGGCTGCTGCTGCACACAACTGCAAGGTCCCTCTCACAGTTACTGTTTTTAAGCCAGGGCTTGCCCAATCTGTACTTGTACCTTTGATTTTTCCTACCTAAATGTAAAACTTTGCTTTTCTCCACACTGAAACTCATTTTGTTAGATAGGGCCCATTGTTCTAGTTTGTCAAGATCTTTTTGGGTCCTGAGTTTATCTTCTGGGGTGTTGGCTACTCCTGCCAGTTTGGTGTCATCTGCAAATTTGATGAGTTCCCCTTAAATTCTCTCATCTAAGTCATTGATGAAGATATTGAAGAGTACTGGGCCTAAGATGGAACCTTGTGGTACTCCACTGCTTACTTCTTTCCATGTGGATGTAGTGCCGTGGAGGACTACTCGATGAGTACAGTTTGCCAGCCAGCTACAGATCCATTTGGTGGTGATGTTGTCTATTCCACCTTTTTCTAGCTTACCAAGGAGTATTTTATCAAATGCCTTTAATGGTACAACTTCTTAGTTAACCCTGAACTGAAAGGAAGATCTTTAGAGGTTTTAGGTAATACTGGTCTTTGACAAAAAAAAAAGTTAAATGAAGTTCACATTGCCTTCTAAAACTTACATAAGAAGAAAAGAGTTTCGTGCACATTGTAGAGTAAACCTTCCAGCTTGTTCTTCCCCATCCAAACATCTGTGACTATCGTATAAAATGTTATCTATTCTAGAAATAATTGAACCTCAGATTCTGAGGTTTTTAATTTTTGGTTTATCATGCATTTTACTTATCGTGCATTAAATCTAACATCTGCTATTGTTTCAGATACTAGATAAGGATAAGGATGGAAGAATTCAGCTTTCTTTGACAGAGGTAAGTTTGCTTTAGTAAACTGTTTGTACTGTATGGCTAAAACATTACAGAGTGATAATAACATATTACTATCAAATCACTATAACTGCTAAGTTATTCCAATTATGCTTACCAGAAATATGGGAAAACTGCTAAAACAATTCAGAATATAGAAAACTCTTCTATCGGCTGATTATAACTCACATGTTATAATCAGCTGATAGATATACACTTATGTATTTTGGGGGCAGCACCAAAAATTAAACCTAATTTTTAGAGGGTGTGTTTCTTCCTTTATAGTCAATTCTGGCTCAAGTATTCCATCCAAGGAAACCAAAGACATCAAATTTGAAATTTTGACCACTATTTCTCTCTCGCATACCCATATCTGAAACCTTTATTTAAATTAATAGTCAGCAGTAAGAACAAGAAAAATTAACAGCTGACACAAAATTACATTAATCTCCCCCAAATTAAAAAACCTTCACATGTATCTAGATATCCTAATGAAAGTCAATATTCTTTTACTTTATGTACATCTAAATGAAAGTATTAATTGGCTATTTCTACTTGCTCTACTCATATTAAAAAAGTTTAGCAAAGAAGATCAACAATGTATTATACCCTTCATAAATCTATTAGAGTATCTTTTTCTTCAAATAAGGTTAACAGAAACACAATTCCAAATGACAAGCTCCTATGAGTAAAGTCAGAGAAATGATCTGAAAGCAACTGGGTTAAATTAGGTGTGTTTATCAGAGTTTCAAACCAGTAGAAGGCAATCATCTAACACAATAGAAACCAATAGTAAAGCAAGGGTCATATGTGATGTAGTAACTTTATGACAAAAATACCAATTAAGTTAGATCAGTTGACCAGTCTGAAAATAAAATTAAAATAGTTAAATATATTGGATTTAATCCAAAGAGTTTCCCCCCTAGCAGATATAAGAAAGACACTGTATAGACACTAATGTTAGTAAACTCAAGATGTTGCATCTGTGCATCAGCCCTCTATGGATTTGGATGCCAGAGTTTGTTTATCATTTTTGTATAGCTGCCCATTTTACATGAAAGTGAGTCTGGGTGGCATACAGCACTTAATAAATACATAAAAGCAATCCCAATTAAAAAAACTATCAAAATGCACACAAAATAAGAGAGGGTGATATTTACCACAACACAGAGGCCATCAAAAGATCTCTCTGGTCCATATGATAACATAGCCAAGTCTCGAGCAGCTTGCAAATGTTGAGAGGGATGGAGCTAATCTCATGTAAGGCAGGGGAAGAAGATTCTACAAGTCAGGAAACACAGCAAAAAAGGCCTGCTTCCTGGGACCTAATCTAATTCCCTAGCACAGAGTTCCCCAACCTTTCCAGCTTTGTGGACCCCAACCTTTCCAGCTGGGAACGGGGGGGCAGGAGGGAGAAGAGATGGTTCTGTACGAGCAGATGGCATGTGCTGCGGATGCAAATGGAGCGTGCGTGCATGTGTTCTCCTGCTACTCATGCATGGGGATGTGCATGTGCACCCACACACTCACCTGCCATTTCTGGGGCTCAGTTGCAAACACCTCACAGCCCATTGGTGAGCTACTGCCCAGAGGTTGGGGACCCCTGCCCTAGCAGACTGATCTAATTCCCTAACAAGCAGAATCCACAGTATGCCTCCTTTGCCAGACCTGATAGAGTGGACAGATGTAATTGGGGAGAGTTTAGTGCAAATAGCACTGGGAAGGGCAGGACTCAGACAGAATTAAGAAAATAATAATGAAAAATACAAAAAGAGCTGCCTTCACCAAAGAGGTATTACAGCAGCTGATGACCAGAAGAAAAAAGACTGCACAATTCATAAAAAAGACCTCATATGCTGGCGCTGCAATCAAAAGGAGACCTGGAGACTATAAAAGGACTATGAGTTGCTGAACACCTATTAAATGATTATAAATTTGGTTGGATGTTCAAAAAGGTCTTTACCAGCAAGTGGGGAAATATTGCAATAGTAAATTCTGTGAAACTTTAAGTAAGTAACTGTGTATTATCCTAATCCTTATTTTCTCTCTCTCTTCCTTAGTGGCTGTGTTGTGCATTGATGTAAAGCATTATTTTTGGCAATCATTTGGAAACGGGACAAACTTATGATTCCACCAAGAAGTTTCTGGGAAAAAGCTGATGACCTTTTAAAAACATGAGGAATATAAATAATTTCTATGCCACACTCTAGTATATAGTTTAAAGTGATTATAAAATAAGTTATGCATAGAAACAAATATTATATAGCAAGCATAGCCACATTAGCAGCTTTGATTTAATGAATAATATGTGTCATGAAATCTAAGTTTCAAAAATGTGATTAAAATTCATCTCTAATTTTATTTCTATATAAAAATAATTTATCTGCCTTCATTTTGTACCTTGTTGTTAGTTGCGAAGTCATGTCCGACCCATCGCAACCCCATGAACAATGTTCCTCCAGGCCTTCCTATCCTCTACCATCTTCTGGAGTCCATTTAAGCTCATGCCTACTGCTTCAGTGACTCCATTCAGCCACCTCATTCTCTGTCGTCCCATTCTTCTATTGCCCTCAATCTTTTCCAGCATTAGGCTCTTCTCCAGTGAGTCCTTCCTTCTCATTAGGTGGCCAAAGTACTTGAGTTTCAACTTCAGGATCTGGCCTTCTAAAGAGCAGTCAGGGTTGATCTCCTCTAGGACTGACCGGTTTGATCACCTTGCAGTCCATGGGACTGCAGGAATCTTCTCCAGCACCATAGTTCAAAGGCCTAAATTCTTTGGCACTCAGCCTTTCTTATGGTCCAACGTTCTGCCTAAGAATAGAAACTGATTTATAAAATATCTAATATTTCTATTTTCCAAAATGGGAGATCATCCATCCTGGAGGAGAAGGAAGATGGAAATTAAATGAGCTGAAGAATATAATGGGCTTAGGGCCAGATAGACTTACACCAAAGCATAAATAATTGGCAAAAATCTAATGTGAAGTTTAATTAAAAATATTAAAATGTATGAAACAAAATGGAGAGACTTGAATAGAGTCAGGAGATAAGAATAACCCCCAAACTGTGACTGACCTTCTTAACATCAAGAACAACAATAATATAGCATAATGGTGTTAGAAATGAAAGAAAGGATAATGAGAATTAAGAGAGATTGTTAAAAAAAAAAATCTACTACAGCTACTACTTTTTGGCTAATCAAAAATCAAAATAATCCCAATAAGTTGTTGAAGGGAAGCAAATTTAATTATCCCATTAGGTCTCCTCACAGGAAAAAAACCAAGAGATTGTGCAAAGGAAAGCATAATTTAAAAACCTGATTAAGGTCACAGGTTAAGACAGCTACCAGTAAATTACAGATACAAATAACTCTTTTTAGAAGAATCTGCTGAAACTGAACAAAGCCACATAGAACAAATCAAATATTTATTATGATCAAAGAGCAGCATGAGGAGAGTGGGGCATCATAAATTAAAAAGCATATAAAATAAAATACATCAGATCAGAATAACGTTAATTATACATAAAGCAAAATCACAATAAAAAAGTCATTCAGAAATTATTTATGATGTTGGAAATGATTCATCTCAGCTTATCTTATTATTGGGGCATTTTGATTTGAATGAATGTTTACAATCACCATATGAAATAAAATATAATATCTTTCTCATTGTTCCCATCTTCATTGTACTCCATCAGCATTTGAGAAAGCACTTTAAAAAGTCTATGGTCCCAAAGGCTTGGAAATCCAGAATGGAATTCAGCAGAAATCTAGACATGGACTGGGCTTTAGAGCTGGGTTGTGCCATTTTGCTTTAGGCTGTTGAAAGATCCATCTTAAGCATTCCTTCATTCATTATAATGGGAGAAAGAAAATGAAATTTGCATCTTGTAGAGCTGTTGATTCCTTCTGTACAATGTTGTTGGTTCTGATACTTTTAAACATGTCTCTCATTGTGTCGTCAATAGAGAAGGGAGAAGCAATTTCTCATGCAGTAGCTCTGCAACAAAGAGACAAAATGAAGATAGAAATATGAGTGGCAGAAGAGATTTACAGATTACTTTTTTTTGAGAAAGCTCAGAAATGGGTTTGAAGAAAATAGTTTTACAGAGAGATGTGAAGGGAGTGGCCAAAATTAGATGGTCTCAGGAATAACTCCAGCACGGCTTTGAATAGTTAACACACAAATAGAACTCACACAGCATCTAGGAAAAGCAGTTTTGTTCTTTTCAGAATGCTATATTCTAGAATAATCTATAGATTATTTTATTACAGAAGTAAAAAAATTGGAATGGTTTAATATAATGGTGCCTAATGCTACTTCCATCCCCAAATGGCCAACAATTTACTAAAAGTTGTACAATGCTAAAGTTCTTACCTGAAAGTTTATGCAATTTCAAGCAACAATAATCTTAAAAGATCTGATGATGCCCCTATCAGTTTTCTAACCCTTTATTATTTAAAATGCCATGGACCTCATCTCCCTGGTTTTCATGAAAGCAAAAGGGAAGTTTGCATTCAGATTTTCAAGATTCTATTACTATAACTGTTAAGTCCTCGAGTTAATGGCGAAAGAAGAGCACACATTCTGTAGCCAACAACTGTTTATTCTTCTTCTGCTCACTCCAACACAACTCAGAGGCTCGCAGGCCTCTCTCACATTAAATAGAATTCCCGGGCAAAAAGGTTACAATACAAAATGGTGCGCTTTCGCGCCTTGCACATGCACACAGGCTGGCGCTGCTTAGTCTGGTCCCGGGCAGCTTGCAATAGCCTGGGACCATAGCAATGCCCCGAGCCTGCTTTTGCAGGCTCAGGACACAACAATAACCTTATACTAAAAGTAGTATTCTGGTTTTCTTTTATGGTATACCTTGAAGGGCTGAAAATAATATGCAGCTATCATCAACAAATGGATTCCTTCTTTCATATGCATCTAAATGATACCAGTTCATACTTTGTCGTACATTTTAGCTTTTTTATTCATAAGTAAACTTAGTCCTTCACTTCCCTGCATTTATTCATGAACTTCATTGCACAAAATCAGATCACCTTCAGATCCTTCTGCTTTCTCTAAGTTTCACAGACACTATTTGCCACTCTTTTGTCACTTACTCTTCTTACATTCCATGTCACAATCTTCCATATGACATTGTCATCATCAAATGGACTCACAAAAATTGACTTCAGCGGTCATGATTTTGGTTAATCGTGGCTCTCAAATAATGCTTCCTTATAAGATAGAGGGTATAAGTTACATTAACAGCTTTACTCATACTGACCACCCTTACAGTTTACCTAAAGTGTGGATTTCTCTGCAGTCATCTCTCTGAGAACTTCTAATGACCAGATAACTGCAAAGAAATACAATCCTTCCATCCCCCACATCATCCAGTCTCAACTGTCAGTATCTATCCTTACACACACACACACACACACACATACACACACACACACCCCTTCTTCCATACACACACACACACACACACACAACTGAAGAAGCTCCTTGGATGAGAAATGAAAAGTTTTCTTTTTCTTCCTCAAGGAAAAAAATAAAACAAAAATCCAACTGCCTTTTAAAGAAAAAGAAAAGAAAAAGCACCTGGATGACTGGAGAATCTCCACATACACACTCAGCCTAACCCACCTCACAGGATTGTTGTGAGAAAAATAAAAGGAGGAAGGAGTATTAGGTGTGTTAGCCACCTTAAGTTATTTGTAAAAATACTAAAGGGCAAAATTAGCTCTCTGGTCACTTACAGAAAGTTGGAGAGAAAGCAGCTTGTTTTTGCTGTCACATTAGAGGATTTCTTTAAAAAGGATAGGACAACCTGAGGCCAGAGCTCAATATTACAGTGCACAGTTATGTGTGCAATCTTCACAATTACCCTACTGTTGGGACCTAAGCTAACTTGGTGACTTCCAGATGTGGTGGACTGCAATTCCCATTATCTCTAATCCTTATAGTTTTGGGGAAGGCACTTTAAATTAGGTGAAGATTAGGGCTGCAGTAGGTGAAGTATGAGGCAAAGTAGATGTTTTGCTTTGTAAATGAGTCATGATAGAATTTTCTTCTCATTCTTGAATTGGGGTTGAGTGAGGCATTAACATTATTCAAAGTCAGTTTTAAGCTATACTGTATGTTACAGCTGTAATTTATTTCCCATATCAAAATGTTATTGATTTTCAGTAATTGAAATAAGACTATTTTGAGAAGGAGTCAAGCCAGGCACAAAAGTGCATAATCCATTCCTAAGAGCACTTTGTGTTAGGCCTAGATTCCCATAATTCAAGGATATGGTTGAGTAAGTAGTGGAGGTTGCCCATAACTCCCCCATTAAGCACTGCCTAGCCTAAACGGGGAACATAGCTAACAAACATTATTCAGCATTGTTCAGGACCAAGGGAACTATTTCCCCTGTATTCCTTTCCAGTTTTGCAACACAAGAAAGAGTCTCAAATTAGTCTCCTGCTCCCACTTCTAAAGACACTTTTGGCAGATATGAGTAGAATCAAACATACAAAATAGATGCTCTTCTTGCTTCTCAGCCTCCTTAGGCAGGCTATCTTAATTGCATGATTCTCTATAATACATCTATCTCTAGGCTCCCCCTCATGCCCACCTGGATGAGCAGAGCAGAGTGCAGCACTCCATCCTCCCTTATCTTTGGAAGGCAGGAAGTATTGCTCCTTCTGTGGTGTTTTTGATCACTGGTGTCAGCAACTGCTGAAAACCAAGTACTTTTCACTGCACCTCCTTTCTCTTTCCTCTTGAGGCTGCATCCAGGAGAAACTGATTGAGGCGGCTTGTGTCTTTTTATCACAAGACAAACTCAACTGTGCTTATCACTCTTCTTTTCTGACTTAGCTTTTAAAAAGTGCTTCCCCCAAAATGCATGCACAGCAGCAGAATGGAGTGAGCTGAAGGATAAGCACAGCATCTTCCACATACTCTCTGTTAAGATTAGAATACATAATTGGAAACTAAATTCTATACCTCACCCTTCCTCTCAAGCCTTATTATACAGCATATATGGAAACACACTGCACAGCTTCTCAATAGAAAGAAAATAGATTCTGGTCAATTAGAAAGAATTTATTTCCTAATGGTATGAGGAGCAGACTGTTTTGAGAAAATAATGACCTCTCAACCAAAGGCTGTATTAGCTACACATTGAGCTTCTGAGTTTTCTGTATTAGAAAATTAGAAATGATTCTGAACTGCAGGCATATATTATGAGGCCCAAGGTTCTCTAGACTCTTTCAAAAAGCTTTGAATCTTTCATCACAGGAAAAAAAATAACAATAAAATTGTTGCTAACTATTTAATTGCTTTAATTAATACTGACATGAAATTAAATACATTTTTGGTCTAGCCTTGGATTGTCTCCTTCTGCATATTCTTCAGATTTAAGTCTGTTCCTTAAATCTTAAATATAGACAGAAACTATTTAATTTACTCTTTTATAGTATCAAAAACCAAGACTTTGGCAGATTTCTCCTTTAATGACATTCAGGTTGTTCTCTTCTTTTTACTGCACTCAGGCATTGAAATACAGGGAGGTTTCAGTTCTTACTAGTGCTATCCAACAGCCTGATAGCTGTTCAAATAACTTATAAAAGGTAGAGTCCATTTAGTAGGATTTCCCTTTATTCTTTGTTTTTTCCATGGCTTGCTTCCAGGTCCAATTCAAGCTGTTTGTTGTTATCTTTAAAGCAGTTCATGGCATAGGACCAGGTTACCTGAGGAACAGCTTCCAATTACGTTGACCGTCCTATCCATGAGCCAGAGAGGGTATATTACAGTATTTATGTATGAAACCCTACAAAGTATTTCAGCTTGTGGGATCTAGGAAGAGAACTTTCTCTAATGTTGCCTCCACCCTATGGAACCTCTTGCTTCAGATGTGAGGCTGATCTCCTCTTTTCTGGCCTTCTGAAAGAATGTGAAGACCAGGCTTTGCCAATTGGCATGATGATCTATGAGTGGTATACAACCTTAGGCAAGTTTAAAAGGCTTCAGGGTGATTTCTCTGCCCTTTAAACTTTGTTTTTAACTCTTTTTCAACTCTGTCTTTTTATATGGTTTCATGACTTTTTTGTGTGTAAATCACCCAGGATCACTATGATAGTAAGATGGGGAATGTATAAATTTCATAAAAAATAAATAAATATCCAATATATGCTTGTGAAAAGTATAGTGAATTAAATATTTCTTCATCTTAGATATGCCTGTATTCTCTTTGCTTGTAGTGGTCATTATGGCACATTAACTACACAAACTAGAGTCTCGAGGCTGGATTGTGTACAAATTGAAACTATGTATGGGTGTGTATGATTTCCAGTTATGAAAATTGAAAACTTTGCCTTTTTTGAATGGTGTTGCATTATCTCAGAAAGAACATTCAGTAAGCTGCCCAACTCCATGGCAACTATCATGTACACAACATGTACATAATACAGGAGTACACTTAAGTTCCTCTCTGTCATCTGAGACCCAAGTAATCTTTGTGACTAATAGGGCCCATTAACACCTTTGGTTGGGATACAAGTTCTGCTCATAATTATGCAGAAATAGTCCAGTTCAGGAGTGTCAAACTGCTGGCCCGCGGGCTGGTTTCATCATACTGAAGTTGCACCCACCCCCATTTCCGGCAATGCAAAAAGAGTCATGATATGTCGTGACACGTCATGTGACGTGGCGAGTTTGACACCTGTGCTCTAGTTACAGCAGCTCAGACCACAGAGATCTTCTGCTTAAACTACCACAATGCACTTTCTAGATCTGCCTTGAACATAATTCATAATCTGCAACTGCTGCAGAATGCAGAGATCCGATTATGAGTGTGACCTTCATGGGCCTTCCGATATCTTCTGTCTTCTAATGAATGACTGAACCAGGTTCTGAGTTTTGCTTTTGACATGTAAGCTCCAAACAGCTTGGAACCAAAATATCTGACAGATTACCAACATCACCTGGAGAAGTTCTGTGTAGGCCAAGTATAACAGAGTATGATTTTCTAGCTTCTTTATTTCCTCTCAATGGCAGCATCTTCCTTCTGATTTCTGACTCAACCTACAGTAATAGATCTTAAGTGAGTATTCAAAATTGATATGTACTATTGTCATTGGTAAATTTTGATTTATGGCACAGTTATTGTGACTTACTCCACAAACAAACCCCTGAATGACACAAAGTGACCTAATCACTGAGTCATCAGGAGTTGCATTGTTTGTTTGGTATCACATTCTGGTGCTCAGAGAGCAGTTAAGTGCCAGTACAAATGGAGGAGATGAATAGAAAAGCATGGCTTTCAGAAGGAATATGGACAAGAATAAATTAAGATAAGGAAAGGAGATGAGCTGAAGAAATGATCAGGCATTACTTTTCACTTTAATTTATAAATAGCACCAATCAAAGAATCTTACAGCCCAGGAACCTATCCTTAAGGACAAGCACAAGTGCATACCATTAGAATTATTAGCAAAAATATGAAATCTGAAGAGCTAATTTTAAATTAATAATTACTTGCCTAAAGAGTAAGTGTTATGCAATAGATTTTAAGTGCACATTTCATTCCTAATTATGAATTTCCCTTGAGGCATGGGTAAATTGTTTTTGTTCATTTTTGTTTCTCTACTTATTTAATAGAGCCAACTGGGTAAGTATTCATAATAACTTACTTTAGAATAATATCATAAAATAAATCAGAATAAACAAAAGTTAGTTTTATCCATGTTCCTGAGCACATGAAATTCAGACAAAATGGTTGAATCTTTATAGTTTGGATTTCATTAAGTATAGATTAATTTTTACACCAAACACTTAAAATTACAGACATACCTATTATAGTGGTTATATTCAGCAACATTCTGTCTTTACATTCCATAGTGCATTTGTTTTGAACAAAATTCTCAGGTTGAAATATGCACTATGGCTCTAAATTAATGCAAAACTATACCTTGCCCATTAAAGCCAATAGAATTTATTACCCAGAAATGGCTTCAAATTGCAGTCATAACTGCAATGTTCAATGTTCAATATGTTTGCTTGAGAATTAATCTGATTGATTACCATAATTATTTCTGAATAAAAACACAAATGATGTGCTGTTCAATCTATTAGCAAAAGTTATTGCTTAATGATGATTACCACCAAGTCATATTGGTTCTTATACAGTCTAAATGCAACCTAAACCTTCCTCTACATCTATATCAGTCTGACCTTTCCATGGACATATTTTAAGACTAGAGATCTCTCTCAGGTCTGGTTCACAAATAACTCTTTAAACATGGTTTGTTGAGAAAGCCCTAGCAGCCCATGTCACATATTAAGCCATAAAGAATGGACTCATTGAGACAAAAGCAAACATACTTCATAATGGCTTAGTGTTCTACATGAATCCAGCCTCTGTTTCACAGATGAATAAGTAATTATGGTTTATATGGCCAATTCTTAGTTTATGTTCTCTCCCATTATTGCTATTCATCCATTAAAACTCAAACTTCTGGGGACTAAGTCTGGGAATAAAAAAAACCAAACCAGGAATAAGCATGGAAAGCAAAAATAGATATTTTATTCCAATGTGCATATTCCCTAGCCACAGCGGCATCTGGTAAGCCAAAAATCAACTTTGAATAAAACATTGTAAGTGGAATAAATGGCACGTGTCAAACTTCAGAAACAATGGCACTATTTTTTTTTATAAAAACGAGGACAACACTCCATTCTCCTTAAGGTATTGTCCACGTCTTACACCCAATCAGATTGTGAAATAGAGCTGAAATTCATTCAAAGATTTAACACCATTTCTCACAGATTAAAAATAGTTCAAGACTTTTTATCATACTACATACATTAATCATGTGAAGCAGAAATGATTGTGTCACAGTTAAGCGCTATCTCATGTTGGTCACTAAAGCAGTTCATTTCTCCACCTTTTCTTCTCCCATCTTTCTCCTCTCTCAGAACATTAACATCTTTTGATAATAGATTGGTCAGGGAAGCCATAGCACACTCTGTTATTTTTACTGCAAAAAAAATGAAAGGCTTCTCTTTAAGAAGTTATTTATGGTCATTATTTAAAACAATTCTGTCCCTCCAGTGTCTTCATTTACCATTCCCCTTTCCCTTTTTTTTCCATCAGCACTGACAGGCAACCCCAATTTTACCCCCATTCTTAAACCTCTGGTTTAATTGTCTGTCCTCAGGCCATGATTTAAGTGCTGTTAAACAGCTCTTTCCCATACCCTCCCAAAGTTATTCAATAACAAGACCCAGAGGAGAATGAAGAGACTCAAGCCAAGAAAATATTTTATGACAGATTTTTTTTTCTAAGACCATAGTAAGGGCTGGTTTCCACTAAGAGTCACTAATGAGGAATGGAATTGACACTTATTATCTTCTAGCTATTCTCCTGGATGTCAGTACCATTGTAAAGACTGGGTTTGTTCTTTTGAACATATAAATATAGACTTGAATGTTAAGACTGCAATGTTATAGCTGCCCACAGTGAAGCAAATCTCTCAGCATCTGATAGTATGTACAAGATCACAATATAACACCTTTCTCTTTATTAATGAATAGAATTGCTATTCTCAAAGAACAGCAATTTGGCCATGTATCCTTTCAGATTGTTGTATATTTTATCTTAATTCAAAAGTTCCAGATTAATCTAGTAAGAATAAATGGTCAGGAAGGAATGTAATTTTCATGTCATGCAAGATGTGTATGCTGTATTCTCAAGTATTTTATGCATCTAAATATCAAACATGAGAAAAACTAGTTGAAAGGAAAAATTACATAGATTTTAACTGGAAAGCATCAATAGCAGAGATGATGAAGGGCCAAACTGTTCTAATGCTGAGCTTCAATTTGCACTCACACCCCTACAATGGTCATATTAACTTATTTCTTTAATGGTGTCATAGAATCCTTGTTCATTATCCAAAGAAATCACTCTAATCAATTAAAATGTGTATTATTTTAATCAATTAAAATGTGTATTATTTTAATCAATTAAAATGTGTATTATTGCTACTTTTTAGCAGTAGATATTGCTAGCTCTGTTTTAAGCAGATTCAAATTATTTTTAAAAATCTTGGCTGCTGGGGTATTAGGATAGAAAAATAATAATAAATGACTGCATTTCATTTGTTTTCAACTAGCTGTCTCCTCCTCCTCCTCTTCCTCCTCCTCCTCCTCCTCCTGCTTTGGGTGTAAAAGGAGATACAAAGTTCTGGCTCTTGCTCTTCTGATGGACTCAACCATTGCTAATTGATATTGCTGTAGTGTGTCTTTGATGTTCGCTCTCCATCTTCTTCGAGGTCTGCCTCGTGTTCTTTGACCTTCTCCTCTTTTTGTATATCCCTTATACAGTATGGAATCCATAACATCCTCTCCAGGTGAGCAAACCACTTTATGTGCTGTTTTTGTATGTAATTTAAGATTGGCTCTATGCCAATTCTTTATCTTATGGTCTCATTTCTGATTTTATCTCTTCTGGTCATTCAGCAGCTTTCCTCAAACATCTCATTTCCGTGGTGACTAATTTTTGTATGTTTTGTTGTAAGTGTCCATGTTTGGCACTAGTAACACAAGGTGGAGACGAAATATGCTTTGTATGAGATGCTTCTTTGTGCTGATCGGTATTGCCTTATGTTGTGGAGTGGAGCAAGCTGTCCCAATACTTGGTTTGATCTACTGCATTGTATGTTAAGCTCTTCATCCATTTTACCATTTTCGGTGAACGTTGTTCCTAGATATTTGAACTTTGATACTTGTTTTATGCTTGTTCCTTTTATTACTGTGTTTAGGGTATGCTTTTTCTTCCGGTTGCCATTACTTCTCTTCTAGCCACAACCAGCCCATGCTATTGCTGGTCCAAGATTAATTTCAATTTATATCTTGTAGACTTCTTATATACTGCATATGGCCTCAAACAATTAGACAGAAGCAAATTCCAAAAGAGTTTTAGCAATGTGCTTTAAAGATTAATCATTGTTTGTGTCACTAAATTTGGCTCTATATATCAAATCTGTCCATTACTGTTTGAATTGTAGCATTTTCCCTCCCTGGTATTACTCAGGCTCACTGCCCTTTTGTGGATGGTAGAATTTGCATTCATTTAATTGCACAGATACATTTATTCACACAAGCAGAAGAGAAAATTGGTTAATCAGATCTAACTTTTCAGCTAATTATTTTGAGTATTTTCATATGATAAAGCTTTCTTCCTGACCTCACCTAATGGATTAAACAAGAAAGCAAATGTATCAATATTTATAAAAAGCTCTGCAAACAAACAAACAAACAAACAAACAGGACTTGTTAAGATTATGGGCAGCTTAAATGATAGAAATGTTGCCGGTTATCCTCTCCTTCATATTGTCCACTGTGCTTCATATTCTAGTATTCTACCTGTTTCTTGCCCAATAACAGCACTTATACTGGAAGGAAAGTGTGTTGATTTAACCATTTCATCCTTTCATCTTCTTGCACTCAGACACAAGCTTAGATAGTTTTGGCACCACAAATCCATTCTTGTTTCCTCTCCCCCCCCAAAATTTCTTCATTTCAGTGCTTTAATTTAAGATAGGGGTTGTTCTGTATAATTGCTATTCTACAGCTATACCCATACTGATTTGCTGAAAATCATCTATGGGGTAAGGAGTGTGTGAATGTCACAGAATTAGCAGCACAACAGACTTCTCTTCTCCATTAAATCTTATGCAGATTTTTTATCATCAGAGAATTTCTTGAAGATAAAGCAAAATAGTGATATATCTACCACTTCAGTCCAAGATCAGACTGACATGTCATTACTAGTATCTCAGTTCTTATTGCAAATAGGCCATCAACTCCCCTTTCAGGCCATTGAAAACCAGGTCAGTATCAAGTGCCCCTTTGACTTGCCTTAGGATACTAAACGTTTTATTTTATATTATTAAAAGGGTATCAATTAAAGGATAAAAGTTTAGAGAAATCCTAGGCTCAACATTTTCCATTAAAATTTGCAGGAACAATGAGATCACCTTGATCAATCCACCAAATACAAACAATAAGTTGTCCTTCCCACTTAAAAATAAAACAATTAGGGACTTCCGGTGGTTAAAGCGGTGGAGATGGCGGCTACTTTGTAGCCGTCCTCCTGAGACGGTGTCAGATCCGCGGAGCACAGCGTTCATCAGCTGGCCCGCGGCTCGCAATCCCCTTCCCGGGCGAAGGGAAGGGGTAGAGATCGCATGAATAGAGGTAGAACCTCTTAACCCTCCCTGGATTTTTATTTTAGGGGGGTAGAAAGAGTGCTCCCTCGGAGTTCATTGCCTTCTCCGCCTCTCAGCTGTCTTTGTTTCTTTGGAAACAAAGCGAAACGCCGCTAACATCTCCGTATTTAAAGTAACCGTGAGTAATCTTAAACCGGACAGAACTGTTTAAAGGATTTTATTTATAGTTTAGTTTTATTTTATCTTTTTTTAGTTTATTTAGTTCATTTAGCATGTGTTGATTTTTTCTTATTTTTTGAGTTTTCTCTTTTTTTTTCCGGGTGGAAAAGTGAGAGTGAAAGTAAAATGGCGTTTTGAAAGTTTTTTTTTTTCTTTTGAAAGACGGACTGGCTGAACTGTTGTTTAATACTGCTTTCCTTTCTAAGTTTTTCTTTATCTTTTGGGAGCTTTTAAATTGATTCCATTTTATCCTATTTTACCTTATTTTTAACTTTTGGACTATTTACTTTTTATTGGTATTTTTATGAAGAAAGAAAGATAAATTGAAATGGCTTCAAAACGACAACCAGCTGCTACAGCTCCTAAGTTAACTTCTTCTCCTGCTACCTCTACTGTGCAACAACAACTTAAAATAATACCCTCAGTGCAGCAACCTAAAACTACTCCACCCTCACCTCCCCCATCTGGCACATCAGCACAAGACATTAAAGAAATAATGGTAAGTGCTGTGTCACAGTTTAGGGAGGAAATGAAGCAACTTTTGGAACAGAATAAATCTGAAAGCAAGGAAGAAATGAAGAAAGAGATGAAGGAGCTTTTAGAACAGAATAATACTATATTGAGGGATGATATACTTCTAGCTTTATCTGGAGTGGCCTCAGTGGTTGTGAAGCTGGACTCTAGAGTGGAGGAAATTGAAGAAACAGTAGAACTTTTGGACTATAAATTCCAAGATATGGAGAAAAAAGTGGAAACTTCACAAGATGATATTCTTATGTTCCAGTACAGACAGATGGAATATGCTTTGAGAATAAGGGGCCTGAAAGAAGATAAAACTCAAGATCTGATGGAAATGGTGATCAATGACTTGGCTGTTATTTTGAATATAGACAAAGATGAGTTACGTGGGGAAGTGGAAAGAATTTATAGAGTTAATTCTTGGATTGCAAAACAGAGAAATCTGCCTAGAGATGTGGTGATATATTTTGCTAAGAAGTCCCTGCGAAATCAGATTCTACAAACTTTTTACAATAAAAGATTCCAGATTGCTGCTCAAGATATTATTATTTTAAAGGAAATTCCACCTAAAATCTTAAGAAGCAGAAAAGATTTTGCTTTTCTAGCAAATGAACTTAAAGCAAGACAAATGCCATTTAGATGGGAGATTCCGATGGGCATTGTTTTGAGCCATGCGGGGACACGTTATAGATTTAATACAGTTGCTAAAGCTAAGGAATTTTATAAAACGGTCCTGGGTGCAGGCTCACCTTTGCCCATGATGCACAAAGTCCTGAGTGATAAAGAGATGGAACAGAAATCTGAAGATACAGGTGCGATGACTGCTGGACAGGTGGTATGGATGTCTCAAGCAGAGGTTAAAGAACAGAGAATGACCCGTGCAGCACACAAACGTAAAGAAAAAGAACAACAGAAAAAAGAAAAAGAAATCAAAGAATCTACTCAGCAAATTGTTTCAGTGCCGGTGGGAGGAGCAAGACCCAAAAGCTCTGCAACATATTCTTCAGTAGCAGAATTTGAGGGGATCTTCTCCAGGCTTAAGGCCAAGGGAGATGGCAAAGCTCCTGACCTGGAATGTTAATGGATTAAATATTCCTCAAAAGAGAAAAAAAATCTACCACTATTTGAAACAACACAATAATGATGTTATCTGTTTGCAAGAAACTCATATTACATCTAAAGACCAAAAATACTTAAACAATCCTCGTTTGGGATCTCATTTCGTATCTCCCGCCCCTGGGAAAAAAGGGGGTGTGGTAATTTATGTTAAACAGAACTTATCTGCTACCCTGTTAGAATCAGATCTTCATGGAAGATATGTTATGCTTGAACTTGGTTTATATGGCAAGAAAATTCTTATTGTGGGGTTGTATGCACCAAACCAGCAACAGGAGCAATTCTATAGGTTGTTACATCAGAAAATAACTTTGTTGGACTATAGATCTGTGATTTTAATGGGAGACTGGAATGGTGTCTTAGACATACAAAAGGACAAAAAAGGCTCTTCTACCTTTTTTAAACAGGCTAAACTACCTAAAGCCTTCTTTGACATGAAAGAAGATTGGGAATTGAGGGACTATTGGCGTGAACGTAACTTAGAAGAAAGGGATTTTACCTTCTTCTCAGATAGACACCAATCTTTTTCAAGAATTGATTTCTTTTTGATTACAACAGACTTATACAACAGGGTGAAGAATGTAAAAATTTTTCCTAGGACATTGTCTGACCATAGTCCAGTATGGATGGAACTGTTTGCTGAGAAAGAAGACAGGAGATCCTGGAGGGTGAATGAGAATTTATTTAAACAAGAAAAAAATGTTCATAAATTAAAGGAATGTTTAAAGGAATATTTTGCTTTAAATATGAATAAGGGAACATCAATGTCAATGGTGTGGGATGCAAGTAAAGCTTTTATGCGTGGTATCTTGATAAAAATGAATAACTTGCATAGACAGAAACAGACTCAGAAACGTAAAGATTTAGAAGAGGAGATTAAATTAAAAGAGAAACTTTTAATTTCAAATCCTTTAGATGAAAAGGTGAAAGGAGCTTTAAAATTGTTAAAAACACAATTTAACATGTTGATGGCTGATCAAGCTGCAACCAATTTATTATTTATGAAACAAAATACATTTTGTAAAGCTAATAAACCAGGGAGATGGTTGGCTTATCAGTTAAGAAAGAAACAGAAACAGAGGAATATAGATAAAATAAATTATAATGGTAAATTGGTTTATCAGAAAGAATTGATTAAGAAATCCTTTTTAGAATACTATCAAAAATTATACAAGAGTGCCAATATTCAAACTACAGATATAAACAATTATTTAGGTAAAGTTAACTTTCCTAAATTAACAGAAGATCAGGAAAAAGAGATTAATGGCTTAATTACTAAAGAAGAAATTGTTACAGCTATTAAACAATTGAAATTGGGCAAAGCGCCGGGTACGGATGGGTTGACATCTATCTATTACAAAACTTTAGTAGAAGAGATGACTCAACCATTGTGTGAATTGTTTAATAACTTATTACAGGGTTTAGAGATCCCTCCATCTTGGCGTAATGCATTTATATCATTGATTCCAAAAGATAATCAAGATCTTACATTGCCTAAAAATTACAGGCCTATATCTCTTTTAAACGTGGATTATAAAATCTTTGCAAAAATTTTAGCTAATAGGTTTATGGGGATCTTGCAGCAGTTTATACATAAGGATCAATCGGGTTTTATAACTGGAAGGTATATGAAAAATAATGTTAGACAAATTATTAACTTATTAGAGTATCTAGAAAAGAATAACCAAGTCTCTGCAGGCCTGATATTTTTGGATGCTGAAAAAGCCTTTGACCAAGTGAATTGGCAGTTTATGTTATGTTTAATTAAGGAGATGAATTTTGGACAAAATATATTACAAGTATTATCTAATATATATCAAAAACAGACTGCTCAACTTATTGTAAATGGGGGTTTGTCAGAGGCTTTTGTAATAGAAAAAGGAACAAGACAGGGATGCCCGTTATCTCCGTTATTGTTTGTTTTAACATTGGAAATTTTGTTGATTAAAATTCGGGAGTCTCAAGAAATAAAAGGAATAGAAATTAATAAAAAAGAATATAAATTAAGAGCCTTTGCAGATGACTTGGTTGTTACTTTGTCTCAACCTACCTGTTCGGTGGTAAAATTATTACAATTGATTCAACAATATGGACGTGTTTCTGGTTTTAAAATTAATAATAATAAGACTAAAATATTAGCTAAAAATATGACTAATGGTGATAAACAGGTTTTAGTTAACTTAACAGATTTTGAAATTGTTGATAAGGTAAAATATTTGGGGGTCACATTATCTGCTTCTAATGCAAAATTGTATAAAAATAATTATGAAAAGCTGTGGATGGAGGTACAGAAGGATTTAAAAAACTGGAACAATCTACAGTTATCCCTTATGGGTAGAATTGCAGTTATTAAAATGAATGTCCTGCCAAAGTTTATTTTTTTGTTTCAAATGTTACCTATTTTAAAGAATGAACGTAATTTAGATGAATGGCAAAAAGGTATTAATAAATTTGTTTGGGCAGGGAAAAAACCAAGGGTGAAACTTAAAATAATGCAAGATTTTCGTGAGAGAGGTGGACTCAAGGTACCAAATATGAAATTGTATTATGATGCTGTAGTATTAACATTGATCAGCGACTGGGTGAATTTAACAAATATAGAAATACTTCATTTGGAAGGTTGGGACTTACTTTTTGGATGGCATGCCTATTTAATATTTAATAAAAAAGTGGATTGGGTTTTTAAGTCTCATATTATAAGAATCTCTTTGCTTAGAGTGTGGAGAAAGTATTATAAAAGTGACTTCAAAATACCATTATGGGCTATACCTCGGCATGCCATAGAAGGTATAAGGAAAGGGGTTAATATGGATATGGTCTCTTATGCACAGTTACTTAGATGGGATGGCCAAGATTGGCAGTTAAAATCTTTGGAAGAATTAACGCATGAAAATTTAACTTATTCATGGTTCCAATACAGACAAATAGTGGACAGATGGAAGATGGATTGTAAAATGGGCTGGCTTAGAGAAGATGAAGCTCTTTTAAAACAAGTAAGAGATCAAAGGCCAACCCATATTAAGAGAGTTTATGGGGTTTTAGTGGAATTGGACTCAGAACCTGAATTAGTTAAAGATTGTATGATTAAATGGGCACAGAATATTGGTGAAACGATTTCAATGGATACCTGGGAACTTATTTGGATAAGAAATGTTAAATTCACACAAGCGCAAAATTTAAGAGAGAATTTTTATAAGATGTTTTATAGATGGCACCTTGATCCAAAGAAAATGTCCATTATGTACCCTAATCTGCAGCCGAAATGCTGGAGATGTGGACATTTGGATGCTACTTATTATCATACTTGGTGGACGTGTAAGCATATAAAAGCTTTTTGGATTAAGATATGGTGGAATATCCAAAGAATTTTTAAACGGAGGGTAAAATTCACTCCGCAATTATTTTTATTAGGTATTGTTACTGATTGTGATGCTAAGGAGGTTATATTGATGTTAAATTTGATTACAGCCGCTAGGCTGTTAATAGGGCAATATTGGAAGAAGGAATCCTTGCCTACTTTGCAAGAGTGGTTTCACAAAGTTTCGTATCTGGCGGAAATGGCAAAGATTTCGGCTTTTTTAAAGGAGCAATCTCAAGAGAAATTTTTTGCAGTATGGGAAAAATGGATAAATTTCATACAATACAATTTGGATATGGAAAAATATCATTTAGCTTTTTTATAACTTGTAATGATTGTTTTTTTTCCTTCTTTCTTTCTTCCTTTTTTCTTTACGTATTATTACTTATATATATATTTTTTATATATATATGTTCTATTTTTTCGTCTACCTTTTTTCTTTTTTCTTTCTCTCTCTCTTTTCTTTCCCCTTTTTTTTTCTCTCTTTCTTAGTATATATTATTCATTTTAAGGCTTATGTTATGCATATTATTATTATATATATTATTATATATTATTATTATTATGATCTTTATTATTTTTATTAATTATCTTATAAATTGTAAACGTTATTTTTTAAAATTTGTTAAATAATCCTATATTCAGTTCTGGGAAGTCGGGGGGGGAGGGTGGGGTGGTTTGGGAGGGGGGGATGTTTATTTGTAAAATTTTTGAAAAATTTCAATAAAAAAAAAATAAATAAATAAAACAATTAGAACATACAGCTGTTACATTTAATTCCCTCTATCTCCTTTTCTAATCTCAGCAGGTTTTGTGGTTGTTATTCTTTCTGTTACTAATAATACTGCAAAGAGCTTCCTTTCCATGCAATTTGCATTGCATGGAATGTAATGTTATGTGGCATTCATGGCTTGGTAACAAGAGAAGGACAAACACTGTTTATTCTTTGTATTAAACCAGTGTTTCCCAAACTTGACAATTTTAAGGCATGAGGACTTCAACTCCCAGAATTCCACAGCCAGCAACTGTACCCAGTTAAGAATGAATAACTGTGTGCTGACCTTTCATCACCGTGTGTGTGTGTGTGTGTGTGTGTGTGTGAGAGAGAGAGAGAGAGAGAGAGAGAGAGACTATGTGATTATTGCTTTATGTGCTTGAAATCAAGTAAGCTCAAAATCTGGCTATAGAATGTGAGGATACAATTAATATATTACCCATGGAGAACACAGGGCTGCAATTTAACTATAGCCTTTTCTGAATCACCTCCCCCCCAGACAGTATAAAATTAATGGACCTGTTGTCAATTAAGATAACACAACCCTAATCATTTATAATTCCATTAAGTAAGCCGTTTTAAAATGAATTATAGAAGTTCCTAGTAAGATTGGGACAGGTTGTTTTTTTAAAAAAATGGATCATCATATCAGGTAGGACAACAGGAAGTGTTTTATTTCATAACTGTTTTTATTTGTCTAATTTTTGTCTTGCCTGGTTTATGTCCCTTCCAGTTGGCATACAATAAAAATACAAGTGGTTAAAACAATTGCTATTAGTCTCCAACTAATCTAAGCGAATGATTGACTAAATAATATCCACAACACACACTTAAAAAATGGGGCTTCAGTCACATCATAGTAACTGCCAACTTTTTGATCCGCTTCAACGCTCCTGCTGCTTCCTTGGTCATAATAGAAACCAACACTTATGAGAACAAACTAAGATGTGCATACAGAACAAGTGAGATTGATTTTGAACATCTTTTAACATGAAGTTTCTTTTGAAATTGAGGCCCAGTTCAAATGAGCCTCCTGCTCCTGCATCAGATTAGCCCTAATCCTAGTCAAGTTTCCAGAGATGAAAACTGGGGTGCACATGCTCATATATTCAACACAAAATTATCATAGCTGAGGCACCGGCTTGCAAATAAGGTTACTTATTTAAGCAAGGCCAACCATCTATTTACAGCATATTTTTAATTTCACACAAAAGCTTTCTTTCTTGTAAGTGACTGCTTTGCTGTCTTTCCATCTTTCTTAGAGTGAGAAGGTCCCATATTAATAAGAACTGTTTCTGTGCTCAGTTCTGGCTCAGCTGGTTCAAAAGACAGTGGAAATCTGTCCTCTTCAGCTGAGGCTATGACACAACTGCAATTGTACCTGCCTCCCGTTTCTTTGCATCTTTCCTTCTCTATGCAAATTGCAACAGAAAAACAACCCTGCAACACATAATAATAATAATAATAATAATAATAATAATAATAATAATAATAATAATGATACAAAGTTGGAAGGGACCTTGGAGGTCATCTAGTCCAACCCTCTGCTCAGGCAGGAAACCCTCTACCATTTCAGACAAATGGCTGTCCAGTCTCTTCTTAAAAACTTCCAGTGTTGGAGCATTCACCGCTTCTGGAGGCAGGTTGTTCCACTGGTTAATTGTTCTAACTGTCAGGAAGTTTCTTCTTAGTTCTAGATTGCTTCTCTCCTTGATTAGTTTCCATCATTTGCTTCTTGTCCTGCCTTCAGGCGCCTTGGAAAATAGCTTGACTCCCTCTTCTTTGTAGCAGCCCCTGAAATATTGGAACACTGCTATCATGTCCCCTCTCATCCTTCTCTTCATTAAACTAGACATACCCAATTCCAGCAGCCTTTCCTTATATGCTTTGGCCTCCAGTCCCCTAATCATCTTTTTGCTCTTCTCTGTACTCTTTCTAGAGTACATTGAGTACATTGTTCACAGCTATGGATCACCCTACTGAACATGAGTGTGAATTCTAGAAGGTTTAGATCAGTGTTTCTTGACCTTGACAAATTTAAGGTATATGGACTTTCACCCCCAGAATTCCCTTATTGGCTGGGGAATTTGGGGAGGTGAAGTCCACACATCTTAAAATTGCAAAGGTTGAGAAATTTTTAGATGATTCATTTAGATTTAGATTCATTTAGGTTCATTATTATTTTTTTAATATTTCCCCACCCTTAATTAAACTATATTTTGGGTAGGAATGGAGATGTCAACTGACTGAAGAGGCTTTCTCTCATAAGAGTCATTACAGTGTTTTAACATAGAAGGATGCTTGAACAACATCAGCTGCTACTTTGCTGTGCTCTGCTGTTGCAGTCTAAGGAGAGACATCTTTTCCCCTGGAAACATGTACTGAATTGATATCTGCTTTTAGAAGAAGCAAGGGTAACAGGGAAATTACATTCCATTTCTTAAAAACCGTAGATGTTAATAGTAATGCTGCCAGATGAAAGGAATGTCTGCTGCAGGCTTCTGACTGGGGAAAGCTGAATTTAGAACAGAAATGGGGCCTTGGGCAGTTCAATAGACATCTGTTAAAGAGATGAAGGGACAGAAGTACATGGCAGTCCAAATCAAGAAGTCAAATTCCAAAGTAGCAGCTAAACATATGACAGGCCAGAAGGATAGAGAACCAGGAGATAATGTCTGATGACAAGGGAGTGGTGCACAGAGCAGAACGTGTGCTTGGTCCTCAGAAGATCCAAGTGTGACGTCCTATAGGTTCCTTATTCTTTGTTGTTGAAATACATACTTTAAAATCCCCTAACAGAAAAAGGCTGGTTTTTATTTCAGCTTCTGAGGACCTTTGGTTTCTAATCCAGTAGACTCAGATGAGAGACTGGGCTTCATTCATCTGCCCTTAATGCAGGTGACTGGGGTCTGGCCATAAAAGTTTGTTTTAAAACCAAAGTCCTGTTTGTTTTAATCAATAAACAGGCAACAATTATTACCCTCACTAGAAACTAAAACAAAAATATATTCAGATTTAAATAATACCACTTCTCAACATGAAAATTTAATAATTAACTAAGTTGTACCAATCCTATAATCATTTCTTAAATTTGGCAGGCCCTGGTACAATGTTAAACAATGTAATGTAAAACAATGTAAAACAAAGTTAAACAAGTTAACTTTATAGTTAAAGGGTGAGCATTTATAGCTGGGAAAA
Organism: Crotalus tigris; assembly: GCF_016545835.1. Lineage (NCBI taxonomy): Eukaryota > Metazoa > Chordata > Lepidosauria > Squamata > Viperidae > Crotalus > Crotalus tigris. The sequence continues at coordinate 2,715,214 of NW_024096622.1, read as the reverse complement.
AAATAAAGATGAACTATTTCAATTTTGAAGATTGTATTTCCCTCACAAATATAATGTACATTTGATGTTTTGCATTGAATATTTTGATTCATGACACTTTGCCAAGTTGGAAGTTAAATATTTCCAATAATCACCTATGGTGATTCTGGTCTATAACACTGAAGCAACTGAAGTCCCATTGCCAGCCAGTATAGATCAAGCTTTCCCAATCTAAGTCCCCTCCAAATATAAGGGAATTCTATTTTCATTGTAGAATTTTCCTAGAATGTAACAGTTGGAAGGGATCTTGGTGGTCTTCTAGTTTGACCCTCTGCTCAAGCAGGGAACCTTATACCATTTCAGATAAATGGCTGTCTAGTGTCCTCTTAAAAGTCTCCTGTGATGGAGCACCCACAACTTCTGAAGGCAAGCCAGATCATCTTATTTGTCTCTTGAGAAACCTATATGCAGGTCAAGAAGCAACAGTGAGAACTGGACACAGAACCACTGATTGGTTCAAAATTGGGAAAGGAGTCCAGCAAGGCTGTATTCTATCGCCCTGCCTATTTAACTTATATGCAGAGCACATCATGAGAAAGGCAGGGCTAGATGAATCAAAAGTTGGAATTAAGATTGCCAGGAGAAATATCAGTTGCGGGAAAAGACCTGGAATGGCCCAGGGTCTTTGGTTCCACTTCTGTGCAATATTTTATGAAGCAGATGACACACTACTGTGAGAAAGGATAGGTCTATTAAGATTATTTGCTAATAGCAGTATGTCAAAGATAAAAACTTCATTAGAGTTTCTTGATTCCATTAAAGTTTTTCAAGAAGTATGAGCCAGCTGCCTTTTAATTTTCTGGGAAATGAGAATAGCAGGTCTCAGCTGCTATATAAGCCTGGCAGATTTCATCAACCGACAAGGAGGGTCATTAGTGTTGCTCCAACCTCAGACTGGTTTAGCTTTCTGAGATAATCAAATGCCATGAAGTTAGAAAAGGTCCCTTATCTCTATGAAATGTTATACTAATTATTATAGATGTCATGTTTCAGTTTGTAATCTAAAATCCTCCAATTAAGTCAGTACAAACAGATGCTAGCGAAAAGGAGATTTTAGAGGCGAGAGACATTAGCAACTGTATGGGAGAATTTAATACCTGCACCAGCAGCCACAAATAATTCCAACATGAATAATAATCTGGAGATCAAAGACACAAGAGCCCAGAAAGTTTTGATTTACTCCTATTCACATGCATTTTAAAGTATAAGAATTGCTTTTGTGGATGAAACTAACTCTTATCTAATTCAACAGCCTATTCCATTAGTAGCTCTAGTCAAATGTCTGTAGATGCTCAGAAATGGGGTGCAAAAGTGGTTATTCCTATTTCTTGTCTTTAATGCCAGGATGCACAGAGCTTCAGATTATAAAAAACTCCATGCAGCTAATAGCAACTGAGAAATAATATAGTGGAAAAGAACAGGCTTGCTGGACAAGATCAAAGGTCTTCTGATCCAGCTTTCTTGAATAGAGCTCAGCAGTGTATTCAGAAACCACAGAAATAGGACAAGATAATTAGCCTCCCCTTTTCTTACTGAGCCATCGTCTCATAAATGAGAAAGACTACTTCACACTTTAGTGTTTTATCAGCACATGGTATTATTTTTTGGATCTAGTGCATTAGTTCATAACATTAAAAACAAGTCCAAAGAGTTTGTCCTAGTGGGGACAAAAGTCTTTTTGCTGCATAATGGAAAATCTGGATTCCACAGCTGGATACCCAGTTCCAGGCAGGCAGGCAGGCAGGCTTATTTTGTGTACCCTACGGGCGTTAGCTTAAAATAAAAGGCTCAAGTGATAGAAGGGAGACATTGTGCCTGGAAGGAAGGAATACTGTTGAAATCTCAGGGTTATATAATGAATTGAGAAATGTAGGGCAAGTTAAAGCTATTCAGTGAACATATTTAGCTGTTCACTCAGGGTGCAGTACACTTGGTGCAGGGATTATTTTTTTCCAAATGTTTCTTTGGCACCGAGAAATCTTTGAACCAGTTTAGGGGAATGTAATACCTAACTGGAATATTACTCATTTCCAGAAGATGCAAAATCCACAGAATGTTGGCTGGTTGGTGTTGTCTCTGGTTGGTTCTGTGGTTGATTTGGATTCTGAGGGGCTCGTAGGCTGATTGTAGGTCAATGTTGATGGAATTGCTTGTGGAGTGCCAGGATTTGATGAACTCACAAGCATGGCGGGTGATAGTGTGGCCGATGATTTTTGTGTTGCTCCAATTGAATAGATGCTGTTTGGTGTCCGTGTGGGTAGAGATTAAGGATTTGGATCATGGTCAGAATCTATGAATATCAGCTGGCAGTCAAATGCCACGATACCAGCACCAGTTCAACCAACCCATGCAAGGCCCCCCACCAGCATTTCACCTTCCAATGACCCTTACCCGATGTAACTTCCCCATCAAAAGACCCATCACAAGACTCTGACTGTTGACTCACACCTGACCCATCACAAGACCCACAAGACCCTTACTTTACACACCCATACCTGACCCATCACAAGACCTACTGACCACACAATGCCCCTATAAATAGAAGAACACTGACACTGACATTCCCTAAACTCCACTGAAGATGTTACCTAGCCTGGTAATGAAATGTTCGGAAACCAATCCACAAGCTTGGAGAATGAACCTATGTGTGTGGACTAAAAATTATCCTACTCCTAATCCAGAAACTGGAGCTTAAAAAAACCCAGTTAATCAGGGCTTAAGTTTCCAGCCTCAAAGCCCGGGGGAACTGCCACATCTTTAATGCTTTGTGAAAGGTCAACAGGATTGAGGTCATCTGCACCTCTGGAGAGAAGCTGTTCTAAAGGGCAGATGCTATGACAGAGAAGTCATTATTTCTAGTCCCAGAAGATGTTACTGTTCAATAAAAAGAACTGGAAATGCCAATCCTGCTGATTCTGGTGGAGCAAGCACAGCCCAACAGAAGCAGACAATTTCACAAATAACCTGGTTATGCACCATATAGAGTTTTATAAGTGACAAGACATCATGGGCCCTGTTGGGTCATTGGTTCAGAGATATTTCCTTATCTGAACAGAGAAACAGAATGACCAAGGATGCCCCAAAAGCAGAGAGAGCAGGAGTGACTTCCAACTTCCTGCTGGCTTCCCCATTGACTTTCTTTGTGGGAATCTTTCAGGGAGAATCAGAAATGTCCCTCCTTCCCATCCTTTGAGGGGGTGGTGAGAGACCAAGCTGAGATAAATGTACTCACTTTGTTGGCTCAGATCATGACATTTCAACCAGAGAAACCTTTGGGATGCCTTATTGGAGAGAAACTCTATGTCTCAATTTCCTGTCTGAGCAGGGAGTTGGACTAGATGACCTCCAAGATCCCTTCAAACTTTATTATTGTTATTATTATTGTTGTTGTTGTTGTTGTTATTGTTATTGTTGTTGTTGTTCTTATTGTTGTTACCAATTAAAAACCTTGGCTGTTTTTACATATGACGGAATGGACATTAAAAAAAGGATTGACAACCTTATGCATGTTTGTACTGATAGCTTGACTTTTTTTTTTTTTAACCTCCCTGGACATTTCTGAGAGATACAAAAATGAAAAGAGTGAGGCCAGTGGAACAAACAACAGGTAGTCCTCAACTTACGACCACAATTGGAACCGAATTTATATTGTTATGCAAGGCAGTTGTTAAGTGAGTCACATCCAATTTTATGACCTGTCTTGCTACAGTTGTTAAGTGAATCACTGCACTTGTTCAGTGAATCACATGGTCATTAAGCAAGTTGACTTTGCTTATCAGAAGCTGGTTGTGAAAGTTGCAAATGGTTATCACAGCCCAGGATGCTACAACCATCATAAGTACTTGCCAGTTGCCAAGCATCCAAATTTTGATTATGTGACCGTAGGGATGCTGTGTCATCAGTATGTGGACTGGCTGGAAGTCACGTTTTTCATTGCTGTTGTAACTTCAAACGGTCACTAAATGGATGATTGTAAGTCGAAGATTACCCTGTATTCCTATGAGAAATGTTGATGTTATACAAATACTGCAACAATCAGGTACAATGCCTGTTTTTTTTCCTCCCCTTTAGCTCTGTTCTCATAGTACCTGGAGAAATGTGATGTTTTTTCTTGCAGTTCATTCAGAAATAAAAGTAATTCTGAATAGCTTTCAGACATAGTTAAAAAAATCAGTAGCAACTAGAACGTTTTTGAATCTTTTGTGCAATCCTTGTGATGAGACAAAGAAAGAACATGAGTGTATGTGTTGTGTGTGAGAGAGAGAGAAAGAGAAAGAGAGAGAGTGAAAGAGAGAGAGAGAATATGCCATTCTAAAGACAACCCCTTTCTATAACAAATATTTTCCTATGAGCAGACAGGGAAAGGGCAAGGGCGTGCTTTTTAAGATTGTTGGAGCATTAATGGCATTTATCTAGCCTACACATGGAATACTAATTCGTATGGCATTCAATGGTTTCTAGGTAAGGGATTCTATTTCTGTTCTATTTCTTGTTCCCTTAGGTGGAAGGATTTTTAAAGCATTTGACAATATATACCTTTGGTCTGCATTTATGTTACTTTCTGGAAACTGGGCTTTGACCAATCCTGATAACATCTTGGTCAAGGAAAACCTCAGTCTTCAAAATTCTGCTGTTGATGTTGACCACAATAGGGAAACTGAAAAATTTTAACAATAACTTATTTCAACTAAAATTAACTTACAGTGATTAAATGGAGATAGCCAGGTAATTTTCTTGGCAACAATATAAATTATTTCCCACTGTGTTTTTTTTTTTTTTTTTGCTGATGTTTCTTTGATTTTCAGACTGGTCTACAGCTTTAGGCTGGCCAAATGGTTTCTGAATTCAAGTGGAAGCTAGTTGCATTCTTACTTAGACTGTTTGAGATCAGCCAAGATGACTGTCCTTCCTTCCTTCCTTCCTTCCTTCCTTCCTTCCTTCCTTCCTTCCTTCCTTCCTTCCTTCCTTCCTTCCTTCTTTCCTTCCTTCCTTCCTGAATTATAGAATGATATGGTTGAAGGGACCTCAGAGGCCAGCTAGTCTAGCCTACGGCCCAGGGCAGAAATCCTCAGACATCCTAAATATTATTTTCTTGAATCTGGGATCCTCAGTGCTTTCTGAGCTTAGTTGTTTTCTTTCATTATCCAAATTAGGTATCATCAGTGTTAGTTGGCAGTGGAGTTTGCTCTCATTTTATATTCTAGTGCAGGGTCTCCAATGCCCGGTCTGTGGACCAGTACCGGGCCCCAACATGCCAGCAACCGGTCCACACAAACAAGCAAAGCTCCATCCATGAGATGCAGGCAGCACACAAAACCATGCATTCTCTGGTCTGCAGAAAAACCTTTCCCCACGGAACCAGTCCCTGGTGCCCAAAAGGTTGGGGATCTCTGTTTTAGTGGCTTTCCCTGTCAGTGTTGATGTCAATACTGCTAACATTGGATGTTTTTGCTTTGACAACATATGGAGGGCCGCAACCGGGCTAACCACTAGCATGGACTATGAGCTGTCAAACCTCTTTTGAGAATTTAAAAAGACTATTTGCTGTTGAACCGGTCCTAAAGCACCCCCTGCCCAGGGGAGCCCTTTGTGATTCAAGCTGATGCCAGCGACATGGCCATCGGAGCTGTACTACTGCAAAAGAACCAAAGTGGGACCGTACAACCCTAAGCCTACACCTCGGAAAAATTTAGTGAGAAATAATGTGATGCCCTGCCCCCCCCCAACTCCATCAAACTGTTGCCGGGAGTCAAACTCCCATGATCAAGAATGTACGCTATGTCCCCCCTCATAATGGAGGAAATGCAGCGATACATGGACAAAAACCTAGAGAGGGGGTTCCTTGAACAGGCCAAGTCTGCTGTGGGAGCCCCTGTGTTGTTTAAATTCAGATTTTTGCTTTGACTATGTAAGTGCAGAAGTTATGCTACTTGAATAAAGATTCTTTAAGGTAAACATTGCTTCGAAGTTCTTTGAAGAGTTTCATCTGTCGGAACCATGACAGCTGGTGGGAGTGGTTTTAGTAATTCTTTGATTGGGTTGTTTGCTGTTTGCTTGTTTGGCAGTTTCTTGACTGGGGTATTATTTATTTCTTATTGTTAATCTGATATTAATCTTGTGGCCTTTGGATTTGGAGAACAAAAATTAAGTTTATTAAGAGGTCCTTCAGGAAGCTTAGCAGTTTTTAAATGGTGACTCTCCTCCCAAAAGTTTGAAGCCTGTTATAAAATCAACAAACTATTTTTAATCTGAGTGGTCAGAGTCCTGCTAGTTTTACTTACTACTAATTAACAATCATGTCCTGCAAAAATTCCTAGCCCAGCTGATTACCTCCAGTATGTGTTAAAATGTTGTGCTGTTGGGATGAGGCGTGAAATCCCTGTATTGAGGCTTTGGGTCAAGTAAATTCAGCTCTAAAGCACATGCCTAGGAGACATTGGGCAAAACACTATGGAATCGGATCCTTTGCCCATCACTTTATATTTAGTATTTAAATACTTACATTTCTCATTTGGAGACAGGTATCACTAAATATGCTAAACATCTGAAAAGGTAATTCCCACTGAAATCAATTATTTTGCAGTAAACATTGGAAGGATTGGACTGTAAGATTTGCATCCTTTATGGAATGCAAGATAACAAATGAGAATCCATCAGGAATTGCAGGGGAGAAGCTTGTGTTCTCTGAGCCCAACTAAATTCAAGTATTTTAGGAGAATAATATCAGGATGCTCTCCATGGCTCAGGAAAGCAGCTTACATAAAGTTACAATCAAGCAATCTTACTCAGATCAAAGGCCTGCATGAAAGATCAAAACAATTAAGTGAAATAAATATCTAATACTGTATGTCTATGGATTTTTAATATTTTTTTTACCTAGTATGAAAAGAAAATACAGACAGTGATATGAGAGGTTTGGGGCAAAGAAGCTCCAAAACTGAGCTTCCAAAATTCTGTCTCTAATCATTAATAAGTGTATCTTCCCCATTTATTGCAACCTTTTTTTTTTCCATAGCGAAGTAGATAAAAGAAATAAGACAAACTCTTGAAGCAGGCTGGCTCAAGCCATCTGCTCTGAGAATATCCTTTTACCCAACCCATAGAACTCTGCCTTTAAAGAGCTTTAAATGCTTCTCTCTTCCAAGCATTTACCGGTTAAGAAGTTGCATCCTTTTGCTTGATATATATCTGGACCAAGGCAGCATAACAATGCGCTTGCCTATTTTGAGACATATACCTATGTAACCTTGTTTCAGCAAATAAACAAATATCGGTATACAGCAGTGATGAGTTTTAACAGTTGGTATAGGGTACTCCAGAGATCAAGACGAAGGTAGAAACTGGAAACACCAGAATGCTGTAATATTTTGAAATTGGCTATCTTGACTCATTAAAATGCTTTCCCATCAGTTATGACCTTAACCAGTCAAGTAACACAACATCCATCAAATTAGCCTTGCTTCTACTGATATGTGCTTAAATTTCCTGAAATGTTCAGTCAGGCCTATTAATTTCTTTTCCGGTCTTCGCAACATGTGGAAGCATCTTGAATGCAAAAAATATTTCCCCATTCATTTTGCCACTCCCATCCACCTTTGCTAGGGCACCTAATATACAGTGGAGGCCAGTATTAATATTTTTTTGGCTGGTTGGTGTTCAGGATCATTAACTCACTGGAACTTTATGGAGACTGAAAAATATTTCCATCATTAAAAGTATGAAATAGGAATCTTTGACAGACTGAAGTGTTTTTTTTCCCAATGGTAGAAACAAAACTGAGCAACATTGCTCAGTCCTGTAATTTCAGTTGTGTTCAGGATTTCTGAACTATGTTACTGTGCATTGGTGCGAAAACCTACTGTAACAGTGGACAAAGCTCTCGAGGCCAAAAAGGGCTCTGCTAAAGCAACATAATAAGACAGCAACATAATAAGAGAAAGTGGAATTCATCCAAAATAGGTTTTTTACTTTAGGGCAGGATATTAGGGGACTTATTTAATACCAGCTATGGTCTTAGTCTCCTTCACAAGAAGACTTGATCATTAGGAAGAAATAACTGTTGTAAGGGTATCATACAACTTCAACAAATCATTTTCTCTTTTTACTGCCAGGAAAGGAAAGAGGCAGTTGAGAGAGGAGGGGGTGGTGGTGTTTCAGGTATATCATTGATTGCTGTGCTTCAGACAGTGTAATACTTTTGTCCAGTCTTGGAGAGTACAGAACAGACATGTCAAACACAAGGCCCGGGGGTCGGATGAGGCCCGCGAAGTGGTTTCATGTAGCTCACGAAGCCATCCTGGAAACAGTAAGGGAACGGCCCCCGCTGCCTTGGCCCTGGCCCAGGCCAGCTGGAAGCCAATGTATAATTTTGTGGTGGCCATCTTGGCACTTGCCCTGGTGGACCATGCCTTGGCACTTGCCCCGGTCCCACCCTCTTCTGCCAGAGACCCTCAGATCTGTCCCACTCCTGCCCAGGCCCCCACAGGCACCCTTGACGCGAATGATGTAGAACTGGCCATGCCCATCCAGTAGGCCACACCCACTCCATCTATACCCACCCAGTAGGCTGTACCCACTCTGGCCACACCCACCCGGCCCCCCAAGGGCAACTACAATGCTGATGTGGCTCTCAGTGAAACTGAGTTTGACACCCCTGGTATAGAATGATTGCTGCTGCAAAGAGAACCAGACAACTTGAAAAACGGGGTTTTGTCATTTAAGCGATACAGTGAAATTCATTCATATATTATGGAATTATAGAAACATATAATTGAAAATGACCTTAAAGGTCACAAAGGCATTGATCATTGCAAATTCTGTGAAAAAGTTTGGACAAGAGTTATTTAGCCTCTCTGAGGAAACCTTTCCAGGGAAGGGGAAATCACCACTTTATTAGACAACCTATTCCACTAGGCAAAAGCTCTTATCAGCAAATTTCTCCTAATATCTAATCTGAATCAATGTTTCAGCCCATTGTTTCTGGTCCAGCCTTCTGGAACAAAAGAGCAAAAGTTCATTCCCTCTTCTACATGACAATACTTTAGATAAGTGACAGCTGTGGCCACATCTCCCATCAATTGTCTCTTCTAGAGAATAGACAGAACCTTTAATTGTTCCTCATATAATTTATTTTCCAGTCACCTTGATTCTTCTAAACTCACTTAAGTTTTATCGATTTCTTTACAGTATAAACTGTAGTGGCCAGTTTGCAAGTGAAGCCCAATCGGGACAGAGTAGAGTGAGACCATTACTTCTTGTGATCTGAACTCCATGATCCTGTTAATACATCCCAACAAAGGATTTACCTTTATAGCAGCTGCATCAGACTGTTGGCTCATGTTCCCTACTGATATTCTGAAACATCCAGATCTTTTTTTACCTGTACTATTATTAAGCCATACCTCCCCATTCTTAAACTTTTGTCTTTCTTTTTATCTCATTCTCTCAAGTGCAGGGCTTTGGTTTCTCTCTATTAAATTTTATCCAGTATTAATTTGTTAATTCAAAGATAGATTGATTAAGTGAAGGATTAGATATCTATAGAATAGTTTGATAAATACATACATTTAGATGTGTCTAGGATAGATGAATATTTTTGTTTAAAAACGAGATATCTTTCTATATAAGGAGTTAAAGTCAATTTAGAATATTAGGAATGTTCCTTTTAGAATGTTAGGTTTATTTCTATGAAAATGATGATGTAATGGAATGACGAAAATTGAAGAGATGTTTCAGATTGGAAGTGAACTAATAGTTAATTGAAATTTAATGATGATATGATTTTCTGATGATATGGACGTTATTAGTCATGATAATTAATTGGAGATTTGAATTTTGTTTAATAGAATGACATGATTTAAGGTATGATTTTTTTTTAGCTTGAAGAGATAGATCAATTGATAGATTTGATAGGTACAGGATAGATTAATATTTTACTCTAAATAAGGGAGAGTAATAGAAGAAGAAACAAATAAGATTTTGATAAAATTAAGAAAGTAGAACATATGTGGAAGGGATATTTGAATTGAAAATGTTTTTATTTAAAGTTAATTTGATTATGGTAGAAATTGATGAAGCTTAAAAACAGGTTCAGGTTGAATAAATTTAAGCTAGAATTGGATATTCTAAATATATTATGTTATTTGAGGGAAAAAGAGAGGGAATATTTGACGTATTGATTATATTATGTATATATGTCTTGTTTTAAGATGTTTGATTACCCCAACACCACGGTGTGTCCTGAATATGTTGCTTTAAGAACTTAAAAAACCAATAAAATTTGTTTTTTTTTAAAAAAAATTATCCAGGTTGTTTCAGCCTGTTGTTCAAGATTACTTAGATTTTTTAAATCTTCTTTTTCTTTTTCAAAACATCAGCAACCCCTCCTAGTTTTTAAAAATTTTAGTTATCTAAAATTTTGATCATCGCCGTTCAATTTATATCACTGATAAACAGGTAGACAGCAGAAGAACCAGGAGAGAGCCCGTGACATTTCTGTTGATCCTACTTGCCAAACTAATGTGGTGCCATTGAAAAACATCCATTGGGAGTGGTCATTCAGCCAGTTATGGAGCTAGTTTTATCATCTAGCTGTTCTTTTACTACTGTATTAATAGGAATACATTGAGAGATTTTATTAAATTCTTTGTTGAAGTCCAGGTATACTGCGTCCATAGTATTCCCCCAGGCTTTTAGGCTAATAAATCTGTCAATAAAGGAGATTCTGGCATAACATGTTTGTGACAAATCCATGCTGGCTCTTGTTAATTGTTGCATTACAGTCCAAGTGTTCACAACAATGCTGTTTAATAATCTGCTTAAGGACCTTGCCCAATATAAAAGACAAGCACAGAAATAAATTTTCCTTTATTCGAATATGACTCTTCACTATTTTCTTTAGTATCAGAAACTAAGGATAACAAGATCACTTTCTCACAATGCTCATTATCTTCTTTGGCCAATTTCTCTCTGATAAGGATTAGGTCCTTACTGATACCTTCCTTTCTCTTCCACCTTCTGATAAATTGTGTATTCAGCAAGACAGAAAAGGAGTACATTGGACCTCTGGCTCTTGAAAGATATAGATTTCCAGCAGATGTCAGCAGGGGTGTCCACAAGGTGTAAAAAAAGAATAAAGATGGCAGCCGTAATGGTGCAACTGAAGCTCATCCCATTTTTAATGTGAGTTGCTTGTATTGTGCACATAAGAAATAAATGGAGTTTCAATAGTGGCATCTTTTACCATATGCTGTGGACACCCCTGGACTTCAGACTAGCTGAAATCTCCCAGTGTCATTCTTGAATGCTGCTTTGAAAGTTGGGTCATCCATATCTTCTGCTTACCCTGAAAGACTATAATAAATTCCAGAAGTTTTTATTTCCTTTTATTTTAATCTGATTACTCTCAACAGGGTTTCATGAATTAGTGAATTTCTATGCTGGTATATACTTTGTTTATGTAAAGCCCAACACTTCCCACTTTTCTGTAGAATGTTCCTTTTCAATAAATTGTAGCATTCCATGGCTATGGTCTACTCATGTGTGTCCTCTCACTGCATTTTACTGATGCGTATGACATCATACTTGCTTGTGTTGTGGTTTGGTGCTATATTTGTTCCTGGACTTTTGACACTTTTTGTTGTACTTTAACACTTTTCTGATGAGATTGGTGAGGCACAAGCCAAATGCATTCTTCCCAATATTTGTGAGATGTAGCCCCATCTCTTGCCAGGAGTCCCTCATGTAGTAGTGCATGGTCAAGAAAGCCAAAACTGACTGTATCTGCAATGAATGCTTCTTAATCCTTTTGCTCCTCTGATTTATGCTCTTCCACTTTTTATTCTCTCTTCTCTGGCATTTGCTTTCCTTTTCTGTCCCTCCTGAATAGATTTACCTATCCTTTCCAGGAGGCCTTCTGTTCCCTGGTATATTCCATGGTGGTGCAGTGGTTAGAATGCAGTATTGTAGGCTAATACTGCCAACTGCCAGCAGTTTGATTCTCATTGGCTCAAGGATTCAGCCTTGCATCCTTCCGAGGTTGATAAAATGATGACCCAGATTGTTGGGGGCAATATGCTGGCTCTCTCAACCGCTTAGAGTGGGTTGTAAAGCACTGTGAAATGGTATTGCTATATTACATTGTAGAAACCCTTTCTTCAAGCCATTTTACCTTGTCCAATGAGGAAAGAAGGTTACACTCCCAGAACTTAAGTTCTTTTAAGAGGGAGGATAAACACTGTAAGACCATACTTGGAATATTCCATCCAGTTTTAGTTGCCAATATATAAAAATGATGTTGAGACTCTAGAAAGAGCGCAAGAAGAGCAACAAAGATGATTAGGGCACTGTACGCTAAAACATATGAAGAACAGTTACAGGAATTGGGCATCTAATGAAAAGAAGGACTAGCGGCGACATGATAGCAGTGTTCCAATATATGAGGGACTGCCACAAAGAAGGGGGGGGCAATCTATTCTTCAAAGCACCTGAAGGCAGGACAAAAAGCAATGGATGGAGACTAATCAAAGAGAGGAGCAACCTAGACTTAAGGAGAAATTTCCTGACACTTAGAGCAATTGGAACGGTTTGCCTTCAGAAGTTGTGGGAGCTTCATCGCTGGAGTTTTTAAAGAAGACATTGGACAACCATTGAGCAGAGGGCTAGACTAGAAAACCTCCTAACTTGCTGATACCTTGAAGATTGCCATTAAGTTTTCTTCACAGTTCAAAGTGCTCAGCATTTATTAGGAGACCCTCCTCCCCATGCAAATCCCATGCAAAACTCATTTGCTCTCCCTGTTTGCTCTGTCACTCAGTAGGTTCATTTTTCTAGAAAGATGGCTGTTTTGTATGAGTCCTGAAACTGCCTTAACTGGATTAGGAGGAAGCAATGCTCCAATCATATATAACAGGGAATCAAGCTAACTCATAACATGGCTTGTTTGATTTTGATTTCATGAGGTGATCTCTTCAGTCACCCTGTTTGTTGGGCTAATCACTGTCAAAGTAGTATCAACCCAAAAGACTCAGGTTGAGCTTTCTGGCAGAGAGGATGGCAAGCAATGTGATAAACACATACTCTTCCAGGGATGAAATATCAGCCATGTCAAGAGTGTCATATTCATCTGCATCACTAGGCATGTCTGCTTATAGTTCATTATTCTGACAAACACTGCAGGAGAATCTTGATAAATCTCTCTTCTTGAAGCAAGGGAAGGAAAAAGAACACAGAGACATTCTTGTGTAAGTGGTAATGACACTGTGCATGTCCAGCTAGCGCATGGGACCTTTCTCAGTAATGAGGCTAGCAATGCTTTTCTTATTGTCGTAATATGTGGGATATGTCAAAGAAAATGCTGTAGAAAGAAAGGAATTTTCCCCACTGTTGTACTTCATTGGATAATCCAGGTAGAAGATAATCAGGTACAGGTTGTCCTTAACTTACGACCACAATTGAGCCCAGAATTTATGTTGCTAAGTGAGAGATTTTTTAAATGAGTTTTATACCCCATTTTATGACTTTTCTTGACCCAGTTGTTAAGTGAATCATTGTAGTTGTTAAGTTAGTCACACGGTTGATAAGTGAATTTGGTTTACCCACTGACTTTGTCAGAAAGTTGCAAAAGGTGATCACATGATCCTAGGACATTATAATCATCACAAATGTGAATCAGTTGCCAACTGTCTGAATTTTGATCATGTGACCATGGGGATGCTGCAACAATTGTAAGTGTGAAAAATCGTCATGTCACTTTTTTAGTGAGGTTGTAACTTTGAACTGTCACTAAATGAACTATTGTAACCCAAAGAATACCTGTATTAATTTCTTCGTAATATATGTGCTTTTGTGCATCTCTATGTTTTCAATTTACACCTCTTTTTTTCCTAAGGCAGCAAATGCTATAAACTTTCTTCCAACTCCTTATTTTCACTGAATTTTTATAATGTTTTCAGTTCTACAATAATATCTATGAAATAAAATCTCTAGAATGACTTGAAATCCAGCCTTTTCATCTGTGTATATTTACGCCTTCTTTTAAGATCAAAGAAAGGTACATTAGATCAGCTCAAAATCGTTATTCATGTAGCTCAATATTGTCAGAGAGCTTTTTATATTACCATCTGATCCTTCATTTTATCATCTAAAGATATGGACCACGGTAGGGAGTAAACTGGCACATTCTGCAAGAAAAATGTATCTTGAGCGATGGTGTTTTCTCTCCTAGCCATTTGTAATGCTTAACGTGTACTGTAGTTATGTATAATCCACAAGAAATTTAAGAATTTTTCTTCAGTAAAAACTTAATGCAGCAAAATAGTGTTTTCTTCGCACTCACAGCTACATTTTGTCTTTGGAAAAAATGCAATTCTTCCCTTAGTTGTATTTTATAGGCACTGTGATTGCTACTTAAAATGTAGTTATATAAATGCCACAGGCATTGATAGATGCACTATTATAGCTTTGAGAATTTTTTTTCTTAACAGGAAAAGCTAAAATTTAGTAAGCAGTCTGGTAGTCTCGGTGATGACCTCCTTCGGATTTACAAATTGCTATAGTTTTTTTTTTTTAAAACTTATCCAACTACTTATCCAACTGGGAGAAGACAAAAATAAAAACTGTAGGTTCTGTGTTTATATTTTCTTTTCCAAAGAAGATGAGCAGTGGTGGGATTCAGCCAGTTCGCACCACTTCAGCAGAACCAGTAGCTAATTTTTTGTTGCCCAGGTCCAGAATGGACTTCCGGAAGCTGCATCCATACAGAGAACTGGTTGTTCACATATTTGAATCCCACCACTGGATGTAAGTAAAGCATTATACCTTCTAGGAAATTAATTTTCTGGCATTTAAGGTGACCATTGGGCTGGCCTGGAAGAACGTTCAAGCTCATTATCTGGAGGTCATATGACCTCAACTTTCTACAAACAAGATTATGAAACACAGTTAATTCTGTTAGAAAGAAATCTTCACCAGGTTCATTTCCGAGCTGGGAATAAAGAACAGAGGCAGTTGCCTGAATCAGAGGTGAAGTTTATTCTGTGAGCACAACACATCAAAATCAGCTGTCAGATATGGCCATGGTTTGATTTTCTCTCATTAGTTCTTTATATAGTTTCTTGAAAGCACGCCAAACCACACCTTCTAGGAATTCTAAGAAAATATACTTAGTGGCTTTACAGGAAGTGGCATCTTTTGTAATTACCCTACTGAGCTGTGGTCTTTGATTGTTTACAGTTGTTGATTAGAAAGGTCTTTGGGTGAAATAACTTTTTTTCTTATTTGATGAAGCAGATCACAAGTTAGACTTCATACAGGGAAGAATGTTCACCCAGTTAGGTTTTGGCTTTCATTTTGATTTTTGTCTAAATTTTAGGATTTTTGTCTAGAGTCTATTTTAATTTGTGGTTTTGAATTACAAAAGATTATATGAAGAGAAGACTGGATTTCCTCTCCACAATTCTTCCAAAACCTCCAACCTTTACGGAATTTCTGATGCAGCAATATTATGTATCCTAAATAAACCTAATAACAAAAACTTAAAAAGCATAAATGTCCATGCATTGTCTCAGATGTATAAACTTGCTTTTTAATTTTGGAATAGTTTAAAAACAAGGAAACTCCATTTCCTTGAAATGGAGTTGATCCAAAGTAATAATGTTGTGAGGCCCAGTTTATCTGTAAAACAGATTTATATGTTATTTTTAAATTCTGATTAGCCCATAATACAAGCAGTCTGTGGCTGCTTGTATTATGGGATACAAAACATTAATTCCTCCATATTACTATGTAAAACATGGAGTTCCTGGCTTTTATGTTTCTGTTTTGTAATTGATTCCCAGTACCCCAAACTGCTTTTCTAGAGTATTCTTTGTTAGACTATTTTATGTTCTATTATCCCATAGCAGCCATTTGAAGTCAATTGCTTAAGCACTACTTAACTTTGTAGGAGGAGAGCTATGTTAGTTAGTGGTAGCAAAAAACAGAGGTCTGTTAGCATTTTTTTCTGACTAATATTCTATTAAAAGGCTTGAGATTTTGCGAACTGAAGCTCACTTCATCAGATGCCTAGAATGACTAAACTGATATAATTGGGGTGAGATGTAGGTAGAGGCAGGAAGTGAGAGGAAGACAGACTACATATGAAACTCATTAACAGTACCTTATCAATTAATAATTGTAATATGTAAAAACCCACTGTTGTTGAAACTATCTGAGATTGTCTGAAATCTTTTGATGTGTGAGTTCAGCAACCTCCCTCTTGATGATGGAGTTAAAGTCCCATTTTTCCAAAATAATCAGCTGAGGTCTGCTATAAAGTATCTTGCAAAACTGAAATTCTCTGATATTATTTTATTGTTATTTTGAGACCTGGGGTTAAAATTATGTCCATTTATTATTTTTTAACCATTTTTTTCCTGCTCAGGCAGGAAACCCTATACCATTTCAGACAAATGACTGTCCAGTCTCTTCTTAAAAACTTCCAGTGTTGGAGCATTCACCACTTCTGGAGGCAGGTTGTTCCACTGGTTAATTGTTCTAACTGTCAGGAAGTTTCTCCTTAGTTCTAGGTTGCTTCTCTCCTTGATTAGTTTTCATCCGTTGCTTCTTGTCCTGCCTTTAGTCACCTTGGAAAATAGCTTGACTCCCTCTTCTTTGTGGCAGCCCCTGAGATATTGCAATACTGCTATCATGTCCCCCCTCATCCTTCTCTTCATTAAACTAGACATACCCAATTCCAGCAGCCTTTCCTTATATGTTTTAGCCTCCAGTCCCCTAATCATCTTTGTTGCTCTTCTCTGTACTCTTTCTAGAGTCTCAACATCTTTTTTACATCGTGGTGACCAAAACTGGATGCAGTATTCCAAGTGTGGCCTTACCAAGACATTGTAAAGTGGTATTAATACTTCACATGATCTTGATTCTATCCCTCTGTTAATGCAGCCCAGAACTGTGTTGGCCTTTTTGGCAGCTGCAGCACACTGCTGGCTCATATTTAAGTGATTGTCCACTAGGACTCCGAGCTCCCTCTCACAGTTACTACTATTGAGCAAGGTACCCTCTATACTATACCTGTGCATTTAGTTTTTCTTGCCTAAATGTAGAACCTTACTTTTTTCACCATTGAATTTCATTTTATTAGATAGCGCCCAGTGTTCACGTCTGTCCAGATCCTCCTTTATCCTAAGCCTGTCTTCTGGAGTGTTGACTATTCCTGCCAGCTTGGTGTTGTCTGCAAATTTGATGGTTTCCCCAACTATCCCCTCATCCAGATCGTTGATGAAGATGTTGAAGAGCACTGGGCCCAGAACAGAGCCCTGGGGCACCCCACCATACACTTCCTCCATGTAGATGCGGTTCCATTGAGGAACACACGCTGAGTACGGCCGGTCAGCCAGCTTGCATCACATCAGAGGAAGAGTGTATAAAGGTGCCTCTGATCTTGTATTTGTACTAGTTGAAGGCTTGTGAGAGTGCTGTTGGTATAGACATCTGGGTTCGTTGCATAATCTGATTATAGGAACTTTAACCCCACCATTGAGTGAGATGTTACGGAATCTGCATACATAAAAAGGTTTCAGGTATTTTCAGAAGATCACAACAAATACAATGGTTTTAACACATTACAATTGTTAATTGATAATTTGTCTCTTCTCTGCATAACCAACCTGGCTGCTTCTCCCCGCCCCCTCATCTTTTTCTAATTTAAATTCTACATCAGTCTACTCACTTTATGTATATGATGAAGTGAGCTGCAGTTCATAAAAATATGACTTTTAATAAAATGTGTAAGTCAGAAAACATGATACCAGATTTCTGATTTTAAGCATTACTTATAAGGCACTTTTTTTGTAATTTTACAGAAAAACAAAAACTTGATTTTGAATCTCTGGGGTCCCAGTATAAACTTATAGACATTAGGACAAACCTCTCAAACTTCACATATACATTGGACAGAGTCTTGGTTGTTTGGAACTAACCAGGAAAAAGAGTTTGGAAAAATGTAAATTCCATGGTAGGGATCTTTTTGAAAGCATCAGCAATAGCGATAGCGCTTAACTTATATATCGCTTAATAGTGTTTCACAGCCCTGGCTAAGCAGTTTATAGAGTCAGCATATTGCCCCCAGCAATCTGGGTCCTTGTTTTGCCAACCTTGGAAGGATGGAAGGCTGAGTCAACTTTGATCCGATCAGGATGGAACTCCTGGCTTTGGGCAGAGTTAGCTTGCAATGCTGCATTCTAACCATTGCACTATCATGGCTCTTCTAAAGATACTGAAAATAAAGCTATCATTATTGTAATGCATTTGTTTATATCTATTGTACATATATATCTGGAATAATATATACAGTTCTGATTACTAGAATTGGTGATTCTTTGAAAAATATAATAAAAATGCAAGAAGTATAGAAGAAGAAAAGGCAAACAAAATGATTAGGGGACCCACCTGCACAGTTAGGACTTTTCAGTTTCGAAACAAGGCATGGGGATAAGATCAAGCAATATAAAATAATGTATGATATGAAGAAAGTAAACTGGGAGAAGATACTTTCCTTGTCTTAGAACATCAGGATCAGGATCATCCAGTGAAACTGACTGGAAGGAGATTTAGAAAGACATCTCCTACTCCCTCAAGTCTTCACATAGTGCATTGGAAGAAGTGGCGTTAGCCCAATATCTTGGATGGCTTTATAATGGGATTGACTATACAGTATGCATAGAGCAGTGTTTTTTAACTTGCTCAACCAAGGTTCTCAATTTCTCAACCAAGGTTGAGAAATTTTCTAGCTGGCTGGGGAATTCTGGGAATTGAAGTCCAGCCATCTTATAGTTGCCAAGGGTTGAGAAACACTGACATGGAGAATAGGTCTGTTAGAGGCTATTGGTCTTGAAGGCCCAATGTTACCAGCATGGTTCTGAGTATTCGGTGCAGGAGAATAAAGATGGGACAAAGCTAACTGTCCATTTTCTGCTTCTGAGTAGAATACCTAATAGAATATTTGGTATTTGTTTGACCACTATGAGAAACAAATTCTGCATTACAATCAGCTTTGGCCTGATTCAGCATAGTTATGCTTTTATTCTTATATGCTTTGCTACGCCTGGGGGATGCAGGCTTGCATTTTCTGTTTATACTGCTTTTATTCTCCAGAGCTGCATCTGGCTCCTTGTAAGCTACTTTCACCATTGGTGGAAAATAGTCTGATGCAAAGATAAGAAAATAAATAGAATAAATAAGTAATATTAGTTCAGTTGTAGGCATAACTTTGGATATGAAATTATAGAAAAAGCTGAATTAAAAAAAGACTCTCTGAAAATAAAGCAACATGAATTGATTAATGGCTTGATTGCAAATAAAACTAAGAGTGACAATTAATCAGAATCAGCCATCTGGCCTTTCTCTGCTAGAGTTAAAAGTGTCAGGTGTTTTAGCAATGTGAAGAACCCAATATAGTTTTCTCTGCGAACAAACAACACTGCCAAAAGATAACTGGGTGGCTGAATCTACTTGTTTCTCTGGAACAAGAGAATATAGAGAAATGAAGGAAAAGCAAGTCTCTTCCTAATCAAGCCAGAAGAGAGCCTACCTTCTGGGACAGGATGTGGTTGGTCTCAAAAATTCTCTGGAACTAGACAACCTGAGGTTTAGAAATGGAGTAAGGTCTTTGGGGCATGTTCCCTGCAGAAACAATCTGCTGGGGTTATACTGCAAATGATGTCATTTCATGTTTATTAAAGTTGTTGGAGATTTGTAGCTGCCACTGCTGCCTTTGTGTTAATTTTCAGTCCAAAGAATATTTATTGTTGAGGGGGTGGGCCTAATTTTGTTCCTTCTTTTATTCAATTTGGGGTGATTTGTAGAAAATGCGGTTAATGTAGCATACAGTATATCTTTTCATAAGTCCTGCTAATATAGCATATTCCAGGGTAAATTTTCTGTATAAAGTCACAGAAAATCATAACTGAGTATTTTGATTTGTATTTTGAAGTAGTCTGCATATACATGAACTTTGCTCAGATACTAGAGAAGGGAGATAACACATACTGTATGTATTTGGGACAGGAGAGAAAAATAATACTTTTTCTAATGCCGTTGCACCAATCAAATTTTTAGCATAATTTCTGCAGTTTTATAGGAAGCAAGCAAATAATACATAAAAGTAAGTAAATAAATAAATAAATTTTATGTTATTTTTCATGGTACATGAAAAGTCCTTCACAGGGAATGTTGCAGAAGTAATCTAGCAGTTTACTCTATTATATGATCCCAAAAGCAGCAATTCTAAGATTGCTTGTGCATGACCCTCTTTCTTTAGAATTACATTTTGAACGTTGCTTGGTAGCAGACTGGCAGACAGTACAGATTTTTTATCAGTTATGGATGAAGACATTCTAATGAGTAGTTTGAGCCTCTGCATTCTGCACAAATGATAGATTTTGATTTCATGAGTAGCCTCACCGAATGCAGAACAACTTGAGGTTATCAATGAATGCCATATTCCTTTGACTAACCTGGTCCAAAAAGTGGTTGCTGGTATACTAATATATTGTGGTAAAAGATGTTTCTATCCATGTAGGTAATCTTGATTTCTAATTGTGGATCCAGGAGTATCTGAAAACCATGACTATCTTACCTCATGGAGTGCACAGAACTATTCAGAACACACAGTTCCTCTAATTCCAAGACCTAGCAGCTGCATTCAATAGTTTTCTTACATAAAATTTATATCATAATTAACACTGGAGCAGGTATCATTTAACAATATACAAATATGTTTCATATGTTTTCTATTCCTATTAGTGAATACTCAAAATGGGGACCAAAAGGTCTTATGAAATGTGAAAATGTTCAGGAGCCTATTTCCTTGTGTGTATCCAATGGCATTGAGAATAGGGACTGTGAAGTCCATCTTATTGTGATAGCCATAATTTTAAAGACCCTAAGCCAAACTTGTTCAAACTTCTATTAAGCTTGAAAATAAAGGCTTGATGCATGTTAAAGGTTGAAGTTCTCTAGATCTATATTTGTGTCAGTAAGTGAATGAACAACTCCTGTGTATAATTAATCCTACAGACTAAAACTAGTAGCATGTCTTTATTTATGTACTCACTCTATATATATTGCTTCCCATATCAAGAAAATATATATTTGAAAGATACACAAATATAAGTGTTGATAATTGAGACCAAGATGAGTAAGGGGCATGAAAAGATGGCAGAGCAGATTGGTACATTTTGGGAGGGTTTCAGAATCCCCACAAAGGCTGCAGCAGCATCACAACATTTTTACACATACACATCAACCCTTGTGTCAAATGTTCTTATTCCTGGTCACTACTGCCATGCATCTAATAACAGCCTTTCAATGGGAATAGAAGCAGCTAGCTTTTATTGCGGATTGCAATTTGTAAAACTAAAAATAGCACTAATATCTAAGCTAATGGTTGCAAGATGCTGAGGAACCAGCTATTTTATAAATGCTAATACCTTGTAACAGCAAAATGGTATTCATGTATGGCACAGAAACCTTTTCTGTGCCATACAGAGACCTTTTCTGACCTTCACTGAATCTTTCCATCATATAAAACTCATAGCTCATCTTCAGGGAGCCATGCAGATTCCCTTTAGATACACACAAAGAGGGTTCTGCTAATCACAGATGTGAGAATGAATCTACAATAATATTTCTTGGTGATTTCAATCTTGTGTTCTTCCACCCCATGTGGATCAAAATAAATCACTATCATGGAGTATTTCCTCTCTATTTGCACAGCAAAGCAAGCCACTAGGTTTCTTTGAAGAGAGATTTCCAAAAGAGACCTTAAGGTCCACACTAGTCAATGGGTTTCTCAAGGGTAAGAAGGAAGTCACCAAGCTCAGAGTCAAATTACGCTTAATAAAAGACACTGCATTCTTTTGGAAATAGTAAACGAGGTGGTATCATTATACACATACCGGTAGAGAAATATAGTTAGTTTTTCTCAGTATGGGGATTCTAGAAGCTTGGAGCCTAAAAGCTAGATCATTACCCAATGTGCATTGTCCTTCATTCTAGAATAACTGAAAGGAAACTTAAGCTTGTCTTCTCAAATGCCTGCTACCAATACTAAATCTTTTTGAGGACCTGTATCTAAGAGCATCGGCAGCTCAGCAGTGCTACCAATTCATTCTTTTGCTAATGTTGTGTTGAAATCTGCTTTGCATTTTCTCAAACATTTTCTTCCTCTGCACAATGGTTTCTATTTTTTTTTAAACCTTATTCGCAGGGCCTCTACAATTATCCTTCAGATGTCTTGTAGTGATTTTCAGAGCTTTGTTTATTCTTAGAAGAGGCAGGCAATCCAGTGCTCCTATTGATATTCTATCTGCATTTTTCCATTACTCCGAAGCCTCCCTGGCTATCACATAATGAAAAAGTGCACAATGGCATGAGCATTCTCATGAAGCTTTCCCTTTGGATTTAACTGAATTTTGAAATGCCAGGGAAATCAGAGATCACAGGAAAAAAAGGGGTTGGATTCATTTTCACTCTGCCCCAAGCTATCTCATATCTAAAAAAGTCAAGAAAACTACCCCCACCCATGTATAAGAATTTCACCAATACCTGTTTCTTCTTGGGAAAAAAATTCAAAATTAAATTTATTTCATCAAATTGCATGAGAATTGGCAGGGAAAATGTAGGATGATTTGTCCATATGGTGTTTTTTTCCATATTTTTCCTCTACTAAAATAATGTTCGATACATAACATTCAACTATTTATTGGCCCACTCCAATTCATTGACTCTCTTTTGCATAGTTATCTTATGACTGCTTGCAGAAATGGATGTATTACATTGGAATGGGTGAGAGAAATGCCTCTGGTACACAGGTTGGTGAGCAAGCGTGTTTCTTTGTTAATCTGTGCTATCTATGATACCATTCAAAGACAGCAGATCTCAGGAAGAACTTGGAAACAAAAGTTTCTTCCATTGGGGGCTCTCACTTCCTCATTAACCAAGATCATCCACACATTCCATTATAGAAATCAGTAAAGTGTTAGTGAATTCAGATGTTTATTTTACTTTACTTCCATTGTCCAGTTTAAGAAATGTCCCATTAAGAAAGCTGGGTTCTTGGGAAATTTTGTAATAAAAATAATAAATTTGAACACATTTAAGTTATTCACTGTTGTGCTATAGCTTTTCTGGAATCTTTCCAATACTGAGCTGAGGTTTATAAGTCACATCTTTCAACAAAGACATAGAGGTAGGGGTGTTTTTTTTATTATTTTTAAGCCAATATATAAAGGGTTTGATTACTCAAGTCTGGGGTCATTAATAAAAAAGAATAAAGAAGGAAAGGAAAGAAGGGGGAAAAGACTGGTTTAAGAATAGAATTAAGATAAAAATAATTTAATAATGAAACTCCTAAATTGAAAAGCAGGCTGGGGGGGGGGGGCTTGTAATAAGGATAACAACTCAAGTCACCAGTGGAACATGTAGGCTTGATTGTGACTATTGACAACTATCAGAGATAGAAATGATGAGAGACTTCAAAACAGCTCTTCCACTGGACCACTTTGGTATCTTTTGGAGTTATATTTGTCAAGGAACAGCATGATGGCAGGTAAGTAACCTAGCTAGCTCTTACTATGTAACTCTTCATCTCATCTGATCAATTGATTTATAGAATCATGAAGTGGGAAGCTTTCTCAGAACACTAGGCTAGAATACAATTCATTGGGCCCTGGAGGTTTGAATTCATCTAAATTGCTAAATGTTCTTTCATCCTCTGTCTATCCTGAGCTGCAATTCCCTCCTTTCACCATTGAAGGGCCAGCTAGACCTCATTTTCTACCTGGGTTAGTCTGGAGTGATTTGCTAACTTTTTTGTTAATTACTGCATTTCTCTGCAGGCGCTTACAAACATGCAGTTCAATACTGCCAAAGGACCTTGCCCAGTACAAATGTCAAGTTGACAGGTCTATCATTTCTCAAGTCCTCCTTTTTTTTTCTTTTCCAATGAGAGGGATAACATTTTTTTTCTTATTTACATCTTTGAATTTTGCCCTTACTCCAGAAGTTCTGAGAGTTTACAGTAAATAATTCTGTAATCACCTCTGCTAGCTCCTTCTGTACCCTAGGATGCAGTTAAACTACCCTGGAAATTTGAATTCATTTAAATTAAGTATTATTTTACCCTCTCCTTGTCCATCTTGAGCTGCCCAGAGAATACCTATAATCTCCAACAATTCTGGGATTCATTGCAATTCACAGATGTGAATAATAAAATAATAAGATAAAATGGGTTAATCTTCAAAATGCCATAAGACTCATTTCTTTTTTCCTTCCCAAATAGGTCTCTTAGATTATGAAATAGTTTCCTTATGGAACTACTCTGGAGGGGTTGTAGTGTGGGGACAAGAGTATAAGACTCCTTAATGCTTATTCTCCTTTCCACCAGCTCGGCTTCTTTTCCTAGCCATGTACCAGAGATGTAGAAACATTTCACATTTCTCCTCAATGTGATTCTATCTCCTATTTTTCAGCTTCCATTTTTACTTTAGTTTGTGAATCTCCCAAAATTGTTCTTCTAGGTGTATGATTTTGGAAATTCCTTATTGGACATCTTGCTCCTACTCCTCTCCCCCCCTGGGGATGCTTAGTGAAGCAAACAAGTTCTCAGTTGCTACATCTTGGATCCTTGTCCTAGAACTTGGTTTGAGCGTTTTACAAATCTCCTGCTAAAAGAGCAATGCAATTAGCTGCTATTTTGAGAATGAATTTTCTTCTACAGTATTCACCCTATGACTGTTCTTCTCAAACAAGTAGGAGCATAGTAAGAACATAGAATTCATGTTATTAAGAATGCTTGCAAAATTATTGCTTTGAGGACAGTATTGGTACCATTATTTTGGGGAGCTATAAGGTTGCAAGGTCTATGCTAGAGAATGTATTCCCATCTCATGAATCCAGTAGCTTGCTCTACGTGAAGCAGAGATGTGGCTGCCTTGACATCACAATTTCTAACTGATGAGCAGAGGGATTTCTTTAGGAAATCTGCCTAGGTCATTTTTTAAGTCCTCAAGTAATATTTTGCAAACAATATCATGATAATTTTACTAGCATTATTATGATAAATTTCCTTTCATAATGAAGGTTGATCCCAGGATATGAACATATTCCTGTTTCATGGGTTCTGTGCAGGCAGGTAAGCAGTATGTCTATTTTAGTTACAGTAAAGTAAAATAAAATATTATAAAAATATTATAATTTTATATTTTATTATATTATAATTTAAATTCTAACTGGAATCAAATTCCCAGTGGATAAATTTGATCTCTATTGAGGAGAAATTATATGTTCTTTATCGGCTACAGATCAGCCTTGACCAACCTGGAATCCTTCTGAATATATTGGATTAGAACCTATCGTTCTTAGCCAGCTTCTCCAATGTTGGTTGCAAGTTAATTCTATATCACAATCTGGCAGCAGATTAGAGAAAACTGACCAATATCTTTGCCACCTTCATCTACTTAGAGACATAGAAAACTAATGGCAGAAGACCTAATGGTCCATTGAGTCTGCCCTTTGAGGCTTTTTAAAATTTCTGAAATGTTTGTCAGATGATGGACATATGTTTATTCAAAGCATGTTTAAACTCAGTTACTAATGACTGGCCCACTAGTATTTGGTGTAACCCAGAATACCTAGATTTCTATAGATGCATTGTTTTGCTGTCAAAATGTCAGCCAGTTGCAAAACATTTATTTGAAAAGAAAAACATCTTCAAGAAATATAAACTTATGTACATGAAATAGGTATTGTAAGAGATTATAGAAACCAGGAGGCAGAGGAGGAATATAATGGCCACGAAGGGAGAGAAGGAAACATTCCTGCCATAATCATCTTGCTATATGCCTGTTTTCAAGAACATGTTTTTATCCTGACTGGCATTAAAGATACCTCGCTGTATGAATTTACCAGCTGTATGATGCACAGGTTCTGCAGATGATGGGGGGGGGGTGTCAACATATAGGTGTGAATATGTGATTGAAATCTTTCCATATTACATGCATCATATGTGTAAAAAAGGGGGCTTCTATTATGCAGTTCTGTCTACCATCTTGCCTTTTGATGCCCTCTCTGCAAATACCCTTCTATGATACCAAATATATAGGGAGGGGAAAAAAGAATAAAGATCAACAGTAAGCCAAAAATTTATTCCAAAGTTTGTTAGCTTCCAGAGTGTCCTGATTACTGTGTAAAGTGTGTCGTAACTATAGGATCTGATCATCTTCATCAAAGAAAATAAATGGTTTTTATTTCCAAACACATATGCATGCAGCCCTACGCAAATAAGGAAGGAAAGAAAAATTGGCTTAATATTGCTTCCTTCTTCTGTGATTGAATTCTTTCATTTAAAATGAGATTCCATTTTCAATGTAATATAAATATTCAGACCAGAATACTAATTGCAAAGGAGAACAAAGAGTCTTTAATAAAAAGGAATAATTAACAGCATAGGAAGTCTTCTTTGCAAAAGTAAAATGCATTTCAGCTTCTGTGAGAAAGGTAGCCTTTTTAATTAGAAAATATGATTTACAAAAACAAAAGGAAAAGGGAAGGAAAAAGAGACATCTAAAAATGAAGCATTATCTGAGGAACTATGCTAGTGCCGTATGCTAAAAAGATCTGGTTTATGCTTAAGAGTTCAGTAGAAGCTTGTGAATGATTATTATTCATATCTATTCCTTGGACAGGGCATGATGATCTTCATTTTAGTCTGAGCATCAGAACCTGCTTCAAAAACAGTTTGGTGGCTTTACTGTTAATTCTCTCCACAAGCATCTTTCTACTTTCCATTGCTATGTTGGAGTTGGCATCTTTTGTTGTTTATTAATTTATTACACTTTGAACTATGGTGCTGGCTTTGAAGACTCCTGCAAGTCCCTTGGACTGCAAGGCGTTCAAACCGGTCAGTACTAGAAGAGATCAACCCCGACTGCTCTTTAGAAGGCCAGATCCTGAAGTTGAAACTCAAAATACTTTGGCCACCTAATGAGAAGGAAGGACTCACTGGAGAAGGGCCTAATGCTGGGAAAGATTGAGGGCAATAGAAGAATGGGACGACAGAGAATGAGGTGGCTGGATGGAGTCACTGAAGCAGTAGGCGTGAGCTTAAATGGACTCCAGAAGATGGTAGAGGACAGGAAGGCCTGGAGGAACGTTGTTCATGGGGTCACGATGGGTCAGACACGACTTCGCAATTAACAACAACAATTTATTAGACATTTTCAATCCCATGTTTTGATCCTTAAGCATTCCCAGGTCCTGAAGGTGGGTAATTATACACTGCTTCTACTTTTGTTTTGTTTGTACATCTGTATGCAGAAAAGGAGTGGGCAGGTCTCAACCTTTGCATCATTCAATAGCAAGCATGTTGGTGGCAGAATTTTCTAAAAAGCACTGAGGAATCTGTTTTTCTAATGGAGGGAACTCCGGCCTCACTCTCCCCACCACCACCACCCACTACACATACCTGAGTTTCAGGTCCTATAATGCTAGTTTGATTACTTTGCAAGTACCCAGGTTAAACAGTAGGTATGCTTTGTCCATATTGTTTCTTTCTCTTCAGCAAAGACCACAGAGCTTCAACATGCCAGGATCTGCATTTTTTTCCCT
Organism: Crotalus tigris; assembly: GCF_016545835.1. Lineage (NCBI taxonomy): Eukaryota > Metazoa > Chordata > Lepidosauria > Squamata > Viperidae > Crotalus > Crotalus tigris. The sequence continues at coordinate 2,687,512 of NW_024096622.1, read as the reverse complement.
TTTCTCCTTCTCTTTTATATGGAGGGGAATTTTGTGGCTGCATAGCCTAGACCATTTTGGGATCAGGGTTTTGGATACATTTTAGATCAGCAAAAGCAAAAGTAATCGGAGATGTCTATGGCTTTAAGCAGAGAAAGTGCGTGAGGCAATCTATGTGTCCCAGGTAGCTAATTAGGGCAGGTATACTAAGGCTTAAGCTACTCCTTTCTGCATATGTTCTGAAACTTTGCATAATATACTCATTATCTGATTAGAGTCAGGTGGACCATAGCAATCCTATCAATTTACATTTATCCCCACATAAGGTTTTTAAATTGCATTTCTCATTTTTATTGAAAATCACTTTGAGATGTTTTTTACAAAATAAATGTATATAAATATTTTAAATAAATGAAAGAACCAAAGTAAGTTGTTATGATCAGGAAAACCATCTGAATCTATTCCTGGATAAAATATTCACTTTTTTCTGCATCCACAAATGTTCACTGTACACGCATCAGGTTAATTCCATCTCCAGAGTTTTTCTCTGCATAATATCCAGAGGAAAAAAGAGGGAGTGCTATGAATCTCTCTGATGTTTTGATTTCATCATATGCCAGAAATTAAATATGACCAGCTGTCACTATAAATCAGTTCTTATATTTGCAAGTTGAAAGCTTAACTTTGCTTCTGCTTGGGGTTTTAGTATTTCAGCAATGCTTTCAAAATACAATAGGTTTACAAGTTTTGACCAGGCCACTTGCCACTGGACTGCATTCCCTTATGACTCTAATCTTGTTCTCTAGGGCCCCTTCTCCCATGGAATAGGATCAGGAAGGAAAAAAGAAGCATGGAACATTCTCCCCAAGGACACTTTCAGGGCACCTGGTGTGAATGTAGCACTCTCCCAGCCTTGTTGCAGATGGCCAAGAGACACTGTTGCTATGGCAAAATAGGATCTAAAGAGGAAGATATTTCCCCCTCCCCAATTTCTCCTTGCCCAGGTAAAAGAGCATTTGTCTGCTTGAAACTGAAGAATTTCAAGAATATATATATGGGTCTTTGGTTATTCGGGTTTTCTCCAGCATAAAATTGGAAGTGTCTTGGCGACGTTTCGACGAAGTCCCATTCATCATCTTCAGGCTGAAGTTTTCGGCTTCATGTCTCTGTGCCCAGCTTCTCAAGTGCGTCATTGGCCCATTAATTGTGTTAATCTGCAACGTGCTAAGTTGATTCGCATCCGGCAGCCTGTTGGCGGATCTGATAGTTGTGTTCAGCAATGGAGGATCTAACACAACTATCGGGTACCCCAACAGGCTGCCAGATGAGAATCAACTTAGCACATTGCAGATTAACACAATTAATGGGCCGATGACACGCTCGAGAAGCCGGGCGCAGAGATAGGCAGCTATATAGACAGGCTCCCTAATCACCTAGCATTCCAACTCTGATGACGTCCGCAGTTTGGCCGACGAAAGCGCAGTAACTCTTTTACTTACAAGTTTGTTTATATTAAACGGTCTTGTTTATTTTTATCCTGGTGTTTGTTTTTCTAACAGCTGCTCATACTGAGAAGATCAGATGTTCTGCATGAAGATCCTAAGGGTCAGTTCCTTACATTTCCAGATACGAGATGTGGTAGAGTTTGGGCTGCAACTGTTCATCACCAGAATCCCAACCTGGAAAACTACAATTTGATTTTGTGAGATTTCGAAGGTTTTTTTCCCCTCTTTCATACCTTAACAAATCATATATTCTCTCCACATAGCTGGAAAGCTGTTAGCACTGCACAGATAATCGTTATAGCACTCAATAAAAAAACACATTTTAATTGTAAACCTCAAATTGTAAAGAAAACTAAATTAACAAACATATCACAGAAACCATTTCAAAATGAATAGTGTATATGTATGATTAATATGCAATAAACATTATTAACTACTCAAAAGGGAAATGCCAGCATATCTTTAAAGGCAAAGTACTATATTTGAGTCTAATTTTCATAAACACTACAAGTCATAAATTAACTTCAAATCAGGAGATAGATTTTCAACTACCAGATTACAGAATCTTCTAGGCCTGTACCATTTAGTTCATTGCCTCAGCTACTCTTTTTAAATGGAAAGAGTAAAACTGAAGGGATCAAGAGGTGAGATGTATGTATTTAATTAGTTTCCACCTTCTTTAATTTGGGGAATTCAAATTAAGGAGATTTGTTTACAAAACAAATCAAGTCCCTCCCACAAGAGTGCACTTCTGATTATGAAGTCATTTTATCTTGATTGAGGCTTTTTGATGCTTAACCAAATACTTTATTTACATAAACACATTATGTACATCGCAGTTAGCATTGAACTTCCAGTCCCTGTGCATCAGCCTATTAAATTGGGAAAAGGTGGAAACAGCGCTCCTAAGGCCTTTTCGGGAATACCGAAGAAAGAGGGAGGTTAGTTCCAACTCGCTTACTATCGAATCAAGTTTATAAAAACTACCGTATTCAATTTCTCATCTTTCAAGCCCGTAGCAATTTTGGAAAATGGCCGTCCCTTCCATTTCCCAGTAGGGTCAATTTATATTAACTGCGATCCTCCAAGCAAGCGTGATTTTTTTTACTCAGAGCACACCTGGATCCTGCTGCGCTTTCCAAAAGGAGATGCAATCCTTTCATGCATGATTCAGCTCCAGAGCAAGAAGGGGAGACGACGGGACGCCTTCCGTAATTCGGATCACCCTACTTGGGTTGCCTTATCCGGACGACAGTTAAAGCCCAGCAAATAATACTACTGCTTAACATCTAATGGCCGGATTTTATTTTATTTTTTAACAGCCCAGATATTATAATTCTATCACAAACGCCCATGCTTTGAGGTAAGAAAGATTTTTACGTTGCTGCTGCTGCTGCTGCCGCCGCCGCTGTCATCGCCGTAGCTCTTTTGTCACCGGGAAAAAGCGGCGCGGCTGCTGCGCTCCCCCTGCCAGACTGGCGGAGAGACCCGGACCTCCCGGGAGGAGCAGGAAAAAGCAGCTCGCGCACAAGCAGGTGCACGCTCCGCGTTTTCATTGGCAGCGCCTGCTGCAGCCGGCGCCGGAGCCTCGCGGGCCTTTGGCTCTTGGCCCCGCCCACCCCTGCAGCCAGGTAGGATGAGCGCGAGCAGTGGCGCGCGCCGCGAGTGTCTCTCAGTCCTCCTCCGCTAAGCAGCCGAGAGCAGTGCGGCGGAGGCGGCGGGAGCAGCAGCAGCCGAGAGTCGCGGTGCGCCCCGCTGGGAAAACGACGGTGGCTCCATGCAGACAGGCAGGCAGCCCTCAGGTAAGGACGGTCAAAGGGTCCTCTGGTAGGAGCTGGCGGGGGCGGGGAGGTAAGGCGAAAAAGGCAGGCGAATCCTGAGGCTGGTCAGGAAGGAGGGGTTCTGGCGAAAGAAGGTGCGACGTGAAGGGAAATAACTTTACATCCCACATTTTCTCCCCCAAAAGATATTTCACTGGCAGGAGATACTCAGAGGTGCTTTTTTTTTTTTTTTTTTTTTTTTGCAAATGACCAAGCTTATCTTCGGAGGAACTGGAGGTGGGGGGCGGGGTTCAGTTGGAGGAAAAACTGTGTCGCCTTGTCGTCTACCCGAGCGCCAGCCAGGGACGTGGACAGGTCGGCGTGTCCATTAGCGCAAGGGCTTTTCTGCGCTGGGAAAGGATTGCGTTTCCCGAGGTGGATCCGTCGCAGACCCGGAGAGCCTGCGGGGGAAGAATTGTTTTAGGAGACCAATTTCTTTTTTCTTTTGGTACCGCAGTGCTGCCATCCTGCCAGCAGGGAGCGCAGAAGAGCCGAATGGGTAACTGGGCTGGGTGATGGCTTCGGTTCCATTTGCGGGGGAGAAGCCAAGAAAGTCTGGGGGGCCCCCTGTCTAGATCGGACCAGGGGGAGTTGCGCGGAGGAAATTGCCCCCCTCCTTCTCCCCGCTAAAGCAGATTGCCTGCTCTGTTTGCAGACCGTTTCAATCCGGATGCCCTTTGCGGATGAAAGATGTATCATGGAATGAACCCGAACAGCGGGGATCCGTTCCTAGAGCAATCGCTGCCGCCGCCTCCACCGCTGTTTCAGCGATGCCAGTCTAAACTCTCCCTGGTGGTCTTGTGGCTCCAATTGGCGCTGTGCTTTGGCCCTGCACAGATCACAGGCGGTGAGTGAGTGGCTGGTTCGTGTGACAAGCGGTAGCAAAGAACGCCCAGCTCTGGGGAGGGAGGAGGGCGTGAGAGAGCTCAGGCTGCTTCTGACAGGCAGGTCCTCCTTCACCCCGGAGGAGGCAGCCTCTGGCTATTGATCTGGTGTGCACAAAATGCTGAAATGGGAAAACATCCTCCCACAGCCTTGCCTGCCTTGCTGCTTCTCAAGTCAGTGGATTGGGAAAAGAGAAAGGCTGAAGGTAAAACTGTCTTTTCCTCCTATTCAAATCCATTAGAGGAGCGACCTCTTAAATGACTACGTCCTACCAAGGTAAGTTAAAAGAGGTCTTCCTTAAATAAATAAGTCCTGCAGAAGAAAATACTTCATGCAGAAAGCTGTAAAAGAATTCTTACCCTTCAAAGATACTGAACATATGACTAGGAGAGTGCACCTTCATTTTCTTCTCTTATGCTTCTAACTAGAAAGTAAGAAAAAAATGCAATTATTCTGTTTCTATTAGAGAGATGCACTAGTCCTCTCTGGAACAATTCTTTGCTTTCCTAAGTGCATATTAAAAAGCTCCATATATATGCTGCAGAAAATCCACATTAATCCTCCAATGATTACAGGATTCCACTTACAGGATTAAAATTGTATTTGGAACACTCGTGTGCAAAGTTTTTTTTTTAAGTTTCTTTTAAAATTAAGCTTTAATATTGTGGCACATTGTCCATTTCCAAAGGAAAAGGCTACATAAAGGCACCCATTTATGTAGAGAAAAATTAGGAGCTAGTGGTTGTCTCTTTTATTTGGCCAGACAGATAAATAGCAGCTGTATCTTTTTGGGCAGACTTTGCATATTAGGAAGTTGAATGATCCCATTTTATAAAATGAAAAAAAAACACCACACCACTGCCCTCATTTTGTTTAAACACGCTGTCCTGAGTTCCAAGTATTTCTAAAGAGAAAATATTCATCCAGGAATGTTTTAGTCTCCTAAAATGATGTTGGCAAATGTCCCAGATGTAAGGATGAACATTATCTTACCGATCCATATTATAAAGATAGCCCACATAGTACTGCAGCTCAGGCTACATGGGGCCACAGTGAAGACAATTAGGAAATTTCAGTTGTCATAAGTACTCCTGTCCAAGTGTTTGTAACACAATCACTATCAAGGACCACTTTTACTTTTGCCAGTCAAACTGATTATTAAGTTTAATTCTGTGACAGTTGTTACTTGTCCATCTTTGAGTGCTGCTTTAGCTGACCAAAAGAGTGAAATGTATTCCTTAATTTGAAATAGATTGTGAGAAAAACAAAACCCTTTTTAGTTTCAATGCAATAAAATGCTTTGAACAATCCTACCATCAACCATTTCCTAATTGGATCATGTTGAACCTCTCATTTAATGAGAAAAAAAACTGTTGAATGAGTTGGATAGCTTTCTCATGTGATGCAGGTTAACACAGATGCATTTTACATGTTAAAGTTAAATGATCTGGCTTTTGTTTAACAGCAGCCAGAAGGCTTGGTAATCAAAAAGATGATCCCATTATTTATATATATTTTTCAGTTAGAGCTTTTGTATGTTTCTTGATGAAATCACAATGAAATAAGGCCTGAACTTAAAATTGAATTAAATGAGTTTAAGTTCTATAAAGTCAGCTGAGCTTTGACCCAAGTATCCTCAAAAGTTGTTTGGGTATTTCAGCAGCATATCCAAGGAGAAAAAAACAACAGAAAATTACATGCTTTTCAGTGAAGTTAGGATGCATTAGCAACTATGAGTTAGTTACCATATAGTTTGGTTTTCTTTGGACCAGCCAGTTACACAAAAATGCAGAGGGTGCCATAGATTAAAATGAAATATGTATCCAGAGCATCTCTTCGTTGAAAGCATTGATCTAAGCATCAGTTGAATGTTGTTTGAGTTAAATAATTTAGCTCTATACAGAATTCATTAGTTGCTGGATCCTTTTTTCCTGTTCCAAAACCTCTAATTTTTCCCCATTGCCATTTCTTTTTATATTTGTGTTTTTGCCTTCTCTCTCATTTGCTTGTTCAGGTTCTAATCCCACTTCTTTTGGCTTTTTGTTATCCATTTGCCTCTGACATTTCCTTCTGCCCTTCCTTTCCAAAAACATCCATGTTCTTCCTCCTCACCTGCATTTGAATCAAAAAGTACAGCTAATTTTTTGCTGAATCATGGATGCTCTTTCAAACCCTTTGTTATTTTCCTGTCTTTTTCCTGCCTGAACAAATATGTTGTTCTTTGGGGTGCAGTGGGGAGGGTATGACTTTAAAAGAGTGTGTGTATATGTTCAGGATTCATCTAATCATGTCGGTTTTTTGTGCTCTATTTGGTTGTAAAGCTGTCAGCACATTGGGATAGAATTCAGTATCTGAAGAAATGAAATCTAACGGATTGAAATTTTATTCTGTCTTGTGTATATTATCTCAGTTTCAAAAATAGATCTTTTGCCACTATTCGTCCTGTGCATATGGCAGTCCTGTATTTACTGTACATGGGAACTCTCTGAATACAATGGCATATGTGGGCATATACACACATATATGCACACATATATATTTATTCCAAAATTGTTCAGAAATTATGTTCAAAGACTACTCAACAGGTAGTCTTCAAGTTGAAAACTTTCATTTAGCAACTGTTCAAAGTTGCAAAGACACTGAAAAAAGTGGTTTCAACTGGACCTTGCAATTAAAGGCAATTGCAGGATCCCCACAGTAACATGATAAAATTTGTGCACTTGGCTCCATATATTTAGGATAGTTGCAATGTCCCAAGGTCATTTAATCACCATTTGCTTTCCAGCCGACTTCCAACAAACAAAATTAATGGGTGGAAGCCAGATTTGCTTAATAACCGCATGATTCAATTAACTGCAATGATTTGCTTAATCATTGCAAAAAAGGTGGTAAAATCAGGCATGATTCACTTAACAACTGTCTTGCTTAGCAACAGAAATTCTGGTCCCACTTATTGTAAGTCAAGGACTATCTGTATAATACAAAAGAGCCTAAATAAGAACCAGTATCATGTAGTGATTAAAGTGCTGGACTAGGAATATGGAGACCTGGTTCTAGTTCTCTTTTAGGCATAGAAGCCAGCTGGGTGACCTTGGGCTATCATCCCATCTCAGCCCTAATCAGAATCAGTCTCTGTGATAAGCTGCTGAAAAACAAAACCCTCATTGTATTATGGATTGCTAATTTTGCTGTAAGAGCTGGGCAAGTACAGTGTATAGTCAAAGCAAACAGACCTGCAATTAAAGAGAAATACTAAAATGAGTACAACAAAAGGTACTGGGTGTTTTAACAATGGAATTTGGAATTTATTAATGTTTGAATTCTTTGCTGTAGGAAAAAGTAATTTAAATATTCTAGGTATTTGATAGAATGCAAAATGAGTATCAAGAACACAGGATAGAAATAAATTTCTGTAATATACTATTTTGCATCAGAGCAATTTTATTCATCAAGTTACCCCTTAGATTGTTTTGACTTAATGCTGCATTGATACTGTGTTAAAGAAGCTGTAATTGCTTGGGTCCTTCATAAATCCCTAAGCCCATAAACTATGATTTATCAACAAAAGCAAGCACGTATGTTTTCAGGCAGTGATACTCCATGGCAAAACATTTTTGCAATTATGTGTAATACACTATGCTTAGAATCTTCTGGAAAATTTCAGAACTATCAGTATTTTAAAACATAGAAAAACATACTTTCAGAATGTAAGTTCTGTGATACACATTAGCTTTCTTCTTTATATATGTATATAGGCCTCACTGCAAGTCTATGCATGTGGAAAATATTCTCACAGACCTTTTTATAGCTCTTCATCACTTCCTTTGTACCAATTCTTAGTTTTAGTGCTAATACAGAAGTAAATGTACTCCACAACATTGCTGGCTGTTGTGAATAATGTGCTTTGCATTTAGTTATCCAGTAACCTATTTTCTTTAGAGACATAGCAGTGTGAAATGGTTAGCTTAATGTTGGGATTTCTAAGAGGGGAAATAGTATTTGAGAAGTGTGAAAGACTATTATTACTGTGGATTTTGAGATATATTTTAGAAAAAAGTCACAGTGTGGTAACATTTCTGGCCTTAGATTTGATAAAGAAGTGCAATAGATTGTAAAGAATCCCTTTTGAATATTTTGTAGAAAATATACATTCATTGTGTATCAAATATCAGTTGATTATTGGTTTTGGCATTTGTTTTTTAAATAAAATTTCATTATGAAATGAGCCACTTAGTTTTGTACCCTGGTCACATCTAGCTTATATGCTCCCCTCCCTTTCTGGAGTCAGCAAGAAATTATATCTTGCTTTCCTAAAGGGTACCCTTACTTTGTCTTCTGAATGAGTTTTTTCCCATGTAACTTTAATGTGTAACTTTTTGAGGGCTGGTTGATGTGGAAGAGGATTCTATCAGCTGAAATTCCAACCATGCCTTACATCATCCAGCATGTGAAAGACCTCCAGTGGCAATGCACAGTTCCCTGGTCATCTTATGCACTCTGTCTTTTTTCTTTCCCATTGCACTGCTGAGTGATTTAATTGTTTGTTGTTATTCCTTGAAACTTTGGTTTAACTCTTTGCTGGTATCTAGTGGTTCTTCAGATTTGTGCAGAGAAAATGTAGCCAATGAGAGGAGAAGAAGCAAGGAGGGAAGGGAATTCCATGCCAGGCAGGTTACACAAGTACAAGAACTGAATTTTTCAACTTACACTTTCAATTACAATTACAGTTCAGTTATAGACACAGACTGGTCAGTTTTTAGGCTTTGTGCTCTAGATTCACAAATCTACTTTAAAAATAAAAATGGCTGGAGAAGCAAGAGATCCTGTTTTTCTTGCAGCCAAAAGAAACTGAGAGACAGGAACCAGACTGAAGAGAGTGATACCACAGGAAACTAGCAGAACTACTTGGAGCCAAAAGATTGCTGGCATGGAATGCATCATTTCCAGCTCTCTCCCTGGCGTGTATCATCCTATGTTCTTTCACATCCATCCTGGAGCACCTTAAGCTATTCTTGGGTTATCTCAGCTTCATAAAGATATTTTAACACAGGACTTCCAGATGAAGAAATTGTGGACTGAAGACAGCTCTGTGAAAAGAATGAAGAATGAAGAGCTGGTGAGTAGATGGGCTCTTCATACCTCTCTGACAAAGAGAGGATGGGATTTATTTATTTAGCACATAATGTGTTACATTAGCCAAGAAACTACAGTGCTAATGTGGAGTAGTAGTCTGGCTACCTGTTTACTAGGTCTGTTAGGTACATGCTTGTGCGCTTCCCATGGTGCAACACAAGAGGGCAAGCTAGTTTCGCACCTGAGAGAAAGATGAACGGTTTTTCCTGCAATGTCATCCAAGGCCCTTCTCCTCCCACAAAGCTGCTGACACAAATGGGCATTTCAACCAGGAAGGTTCAATGCCTTCAGGATTTTAACTGCTACACAAAGTGCTGGCTTGTCTCTCCATAAAACTGGTACCTATTTATCTACTCATACAGAACATGCTTTCAAACTGATAAGTGAAGAAGCTGAGGCGAGTGATGGGAGCTCACCATGCTACACAGTGCTAGGATTTGAACCGCTGGAGCAGAGACCATCTCCACCATCATTAAGCCACTGAACCACTAAGCCTCTTAAGAGGATTGGAGATCGCCCACAAGTGCTATAGATTGTTGCTACTCATGAGAAGACCTCAAGACAGCAATCTCCAGCCAGTTTTGAGGACCAGGAGTTGTAGGAATAGCCAACTAACTATTCAAACCACAGTTGGTGCCTTTAAAAGGATACCACATTTCTATATATCCTTTTCTAATCTCATTTGGAAATTTCTTACTAACTTCTTTTCAGCTATTAGAATTTTTTGGATAGATAAGTCTAAAAATACGAGGTAAGTCTGCCTTTAAACTTTAATGAATTTTTTTTAACTAAAAGCTTAAGAATTAAAAAAATGAAATAGCAAAAAGGCAATTAAGTCTTTGATTTTATACAGTTATAAATGGTTTGGGCATGCAGATAAATTTGAAATAAGATCTTGGAGTTAATTACGAAGAATTCTTTCTAAGGAAAAGTTGATTTGCTTGTTTTTCTATAACAGAAAAAAAATGTGAACAGTTTAGAAAACTTGAACACTAGAGGGAACTAAAGATTTTAATTAAAGGAGAAGAATAGATAAACCTGATTAAAGCTATAGAATGACCCAAAATATTATAACATTGGACACATTGAAGAATATTTTTGAAAAATGGGATCAGACGTTAATATCAAGAGTGTCACTTGCAATGTTTGCTTTTGTGAATTATTTGTGTGAAAGAAGTGGCAGAAGAGGATTAAGCTTTATTGGATAAGACAGAGACTGAGTGGAATGAAGCAACAGCACTGGAAGTGGATCTATAAATCACAAGCTGCAAGGATGACATGAAAAAAGATGTTTCATTAGGTATACAAAAGAAAGTATTTGATACTTTAAAAATAAAAAGAGAATTACAAATAAGAAATCAAAGTGACCTGGATAATACTTTTATATTGGATTTGCAAAGAGGTTTGTTAAAGCTTGGACGAGTCATGTGAGAACAGATAAAAAAAAAAAGAAATGAAAAGAATCAAGTTCTGTGCCATTACTTGTATGGGTTAGAGCAGTGGTGGCGAACCTATGGCACGGATACCAGAGGCGGCATTCAGAGCCCTCTCTGTGGGCACGCGTATCATCGCCCCAGTCCTAGGCCTTCAGCTGGGTTTTATAAAACCTTTTCACTTTAGGCTTCCGTCGCCATGTGCAAAAAAAAAAAAAAAAGGTTCAATCTATCAGTCAATTTCAACTCGCGGGAAAAAAAATCTTTGCTACAAAACCATACAGCTGTTAGGATATTGGATTTTCGTATTTAGATTTAGACTGCCTTGATTTTGCTTAATTAAGAGCATTATGAAACTTCCTAATAACCATACATGCATTGGCTCCCAGTATGTGTCTGAGCTTATCGTCAAGTACCTTTAAAGCCATACATGATTTAAAACCCAACTATTTGCTTTTTTATCTAGGTCTTTTTCTTTAATGCCATGACTTTTACTATATCATTGGAAAAATCATCTTTTCAGTGATGACCCTCATCATGAATGTACTCCCCAATTGATTATTTTTGTCTGAATTTAGTGTCTTTTTTTTGTAAAAAAAGGAATATAAGTATCACTGTTCAAACTAGAGTGTGAGAAATGATTAAAATGTGAGAGATTAAGTTTTAGCACAGCCTTGATCTAAACTATTTTTATGTTTCAAAGCTTTCATGTCCCATTTGTCTTCTAAACATCACCTAAGAATCTGCAGCTGTTTGCTTTTCGTTCTGCTGCTCAAATAAATGAGAATTACAAGGAAACTCCTTTAGTACATGCCTACAGGTTTTGAGAGAGGAGAAAAGATTTTAAGGTCCTCAATTTTCAATTAATCCCTCACTAAATGTTTTAAAAATCATTCCTGTTCTTAGATATGTAATGTTTGTATCCTTGGTACTCTCTGAGCTTGGTTGTTTTCTTGTTTTCTTCTTATTACACAAACTAGATAACATCAAACTAGATAACATTAGTGTTTATATTGTAGATATTATATTGGGCTGAGTGGGAGACCTGTTAAATTTATATTAAAATTAATTGCAAATGGGTTCATGTTTAAGATTATGGCACATGAATGTTCAGGAAGTTGCTAAATGTATGCTTATTTGAAATATACATAGTAAATCTATTCTGGGTTTTTAACTTTGAATTATATGAGGCATGAATGAAAAGATATACCTCCAATGTTGTAAATGTGCTAGAAGTTCTGATATGGTCTTCAGCATCTATTCTTTCAGTCTGATGTGAGAAAAGGTTGAATCACTATTGTTCCCGAAGTTATGGCTTAGTTCCTCACAGAAGTGTATGGATCACATTATTGAGGTTCTTCAATATCAGGTTTGTGCAAGATGAGGTCCTTACAAGCTGATGGGAGTGATGAAAGCTTCATGAGTCGAAATTTGCCTGTAATTGTTGTCACACTGTGAGAATGAAGATGAGGAAATTCTTCACCAGCGTTGTGACAGTGATGAAAGATAGGCTCATCCTTATGACCCAGAAAAGAAATATTAGCCCCTGGAATATAATCACAAAGTTTCACGTGTGGAAAAAAATCCTGAAAAAACTCAAGCTTTAGCAGGAAAACTTTCAGTTACAGCTTTTTTGGGATACACAAGGTGTCACTCACATGATATTCCTTGGACCTGACACCACTATAGCTCAAAATGGTACATTGGAAGTCTCAAAATTCTGAAACAGTTAAGTAGAGTTCAGGAACATAAAAAGGGAATTCTGCAACCTGACAATATTAGGCTTCCTACTTTATGAGCCACCCAGTAGACAATTTCAAAACCAAATTTTGTTGTCTTTACCCACTCACTGTACAGACCAGACTTGGCACCATGTAACTTCTACCTTTTCCCAATCAGTCCATTGAAAAGACAAATAATGTCATTTTTTGTAATATAAATTAAAAGTATGAGTGCCCTTTATGAATAATGTTGGACAAATTGCTTTATTAACCTGAACTATTATAATCTAGTGAAGCACAAGTGAGAGAAGATAATTCAAATAAGTTGGTTCTCTCTTGATGAGAAAATTTTGTGGTTAGTGTTATACTGCTGAGTTGATTTAAGTGGAAATAATTTCTTTAGTGAAAGTAATTATTTATATAATGAATTGGAAGTTCTTTGTAAGGCAAAGTTTGACTGGAAATAACAATTGGGCAACATGAAATCAGTGCAAAAGCTGTCTGTCAGAATTATTTTCAATATAAGACAAAGGAAAAAATAGCTTGCACAAATACTTGAAACTGAAAGTCTGGCCTGCATTACACTATTAAATTACACAATAAAAAAGTAATAACAGAATAACAGAGTTGGAAGGGATCTTGGAGGTTTTCTTGTCCTATACCCTGTTCAGGCAGGAAGCCCTATACCATTTCAGACAAATGGCTGTCCAATCTCTCTTTAAAAACATCCAGTGCTGGAGCGTTCACAACTTCTGGAGGCAAATTGTTCCACTGATTAATTGTTCTAACTGTCAGGAAATTTCTAATTGTCAGGAAATTTAATATTTTGTTTTTATTATTAAATTTATATCTTGCCTTTCTGTTAGAAGAAGATATGAAAATGAATAAAGTAGATCTGAAAATAAAATAAAAGAAGAAATAATTAAACTTATTGTGGTGTAACCAGCCTTGCAGATAAGGACTGGTTGATCTCCTCTGTTCTATTTGCCATATTTACACAATGGCTTACATGTGCTAAGTGTTTGTAAGCTTAGCCTGGACTCTCATGTGATTTTGCTTTGTGTTATAAGCACAAAATAAAATAAAGATAAGTAATCTATTCAAATGGTAAACAGCACATGGATAATAGCATCCAATTAACTTTCTGCAAAGAGGAAAGAAGTTGATCATGCATTTGCAGCAGGATATAGAGATTTTTTCACCACTATACTTGAAAACTCAAGAACAGTGCAGGTTCAAAGAGTTCCATTGAGTTTTGCATTTGTTACTTTGGGGACAATGTGACCATGCTGATTGCTGATAAAGTCTTTGCCATAGGGAAAGAGTTACCCATATCACCATGCCCTTGTGTTGTCTGGATTTAGTTTTAGATCAGTGTTTCTCAACCTTGACATTTTAAGGCATGTGGACTTCAACTCCCAGAATTCCACAGCCAGCAATGCTGGCTGTGAAATTCTGGGAATTGAAGTCCACATGCCTTAAAATTGTCAAGGTTGAGAAACACTGTTTTAGATGGTAGTCTACAATCTGATCAAAACAGAATCTCAACACCCTTGATAGTAATTAGGATATGAATGCTATCAATATGTAAATAGCATCTAGCTTCCCTCTCCCTGTGATCATTGGGATATCAGAAGAGAACAGTAATCCCCCTCTCCAGTTGAGGTGTAGGGCCAAACTACAATAAAGCTGTGCCTCCCATTCCCTAAGTAAGTCCAGCAAGATACCGTGGTTGATGATATCAAAAATTATCAAGATACTTAAGAGCACAAACAAGATCACAATTTCCTTATCACGCTTTTCAGCAGATCATCCAAAGCTATCTCTCTCTGATGCTCCAGTCCAAAACTGGATTTAAATGGATGCAGTAAATTAGTTTCATTCAGAAGTATTTGAGGTTATCCATCTCTAATCCACTATCACCTTGACCAGAAATGGTAAATTCTAAACTAACCTATACTACTAAAAAGAGAATCTTTGAGTGATTCCTTCATACAATTTTAAATACAACAGTAACATCATTAATATGGTTGGTCACACTGACAACCAGATATTTAAACTGGATTTGGCATTTCTGTCTACATATCGAGTTCCCTTCCCAAGTTGTTATATTCACAATGTTAAATCACAACTGCCAATTCTTTAGCTTGGCTTTCATGCATATCAAGTTCATTCCAAGAACCTAGAATATCGCACAGGTATAGAAAACATGTGAATCCTAGCAGTGTATTCTTTTGTAATTGACAAATGGAAATTTTGTCACTGAGCATATTTTCTAAGTTTTCTAAAAATTGAAGATTTATTGCTATGGCATCCAGTGTGCCATAACTACTGGGATGATCATGGCCAGTTTATGCCATAATCTTTCAAACTCCATTTTTCAGATCTTGATACTTTGTAATCTCCAATTCTTCGTCTTCTCTTCTATATCCCTTGATATTGCCACAACATTTATCCACATTTTCTACTTTTCAACCATAGTCAAATTTAGTATGGCTTTATCAGTTTGTATATCCAATATCACTATAGGGATGTAATGTATAGTGAGTAGTAATGTGTTTTCTTCTTTTTTAATCTAAACTGTCCAGTTCAATTTGTGTCCAGTTAATAATTTCAACAATGTATTGTATCATATGTATGCCTCAGGTATTGATAGCTTTGATGGTGTTTGCACTGTTCAATTTTACATTTAGCATTTTTCTCATTTGTTGCATATATTCTCTACTAATCACATTTTAACTTGTCTATGTTTGATATTATCCAACTTAAAATACCCAGATATTTGTAGGCTTCATCCTGATAGCTCATAGTTGTTATTATGGTTGGTTGCACTCTCAGCTAGTTGTTTAAACTGGTTTTGATATTTTATTGATCTGGGAAAGGCAGATATTGTTATTTGATAGTATTAAAGGTATTAAAGGATGTAAGCTGTTCCAAGTAAAGCTGACTTTTGCAACTGATTGATAACGATTTTGTCAATACTACAATTTTATCTCTTCACTAATGTGTTTGTTTCTTTATGGAAAAGTAAAACATGTGAAACAGTGGCCTTATAGAAAAGACTAACAGATTTGGGTAGATATTTAAAGAGCTTAAAATGTAATAATATTTTTATAAAGAAGTAGGTAACATTTATTTAATTATTATGTCTCCACTTGTAAAACTGTCTGTCCAGCAAGTCTTCAAAATATCACTAGACTGCCGCATGTAAATCAAGTAATTCATTTCATGAGCATTGAAAACTAAACCAAGCTATAAAATACTATTTATTTCCTTGATAGTCTAAGATATAAATAAGAAAGAAAAATTGTTTTCCTTCCTGTCACTGCTATCTCTGTAATGCTAAGAGACAATAAATAAATGTATGGCCTAAAATGAAAATGAATGTAGTTTTTGATGGTTAAAAATACTGAACTTTTTCCATTGACACCCCCCATTATTGATTAGACAGTACCTGTAAAAGGCAACTTTTAAATGAGGAACAAAAAAATGGAAGTTTTATGTGCATCCACCCTAGCAGAAAGTTGAAAAGTTTTAACTATAACCATGCTATTTTTAAATCTTCCTCTGCAGTGAAGAAGCCTGTTACGAAGGAATATAGTGAATCAGCAGCTAAATGTGCCATTTGTAGGTGTTCTTTGCTGTTCTTACCTCTTTAGAATTATGTATAAACACTACTGTAGGAGTAGAACTAGAGTCATTTCTCTGTAGGTGGATAAGATCATTCTCTGCAAAACAGTTCAGATTCATGTTGTGACCATAATTCACACTGACTACACCATATATTAATGATAACTATGAATTAGTTTGTATATATAGAACAATGAGTATTCTTAGGAAAGCATCTGTTCTGGTTCTTATATCACCAGAACTAACATTAATTTTCTCTGCTTTGTATATAATATAGAAAACATGGAGGATACAAGATTTGATACAGTTGCTGTATGCATATATGTCAGTTTGACAATCTATTTTTTAATTCTCACAAAGCAAGTCTAACCTGGTTTGTTCTTCATTATTTCTGTTTTAATAAGTTTATTTTCTGAACTTTTGAAGAACGTTGTCATTAAAGCTAATCTTATACAATTGCAATTAGAAATATAGGGTGCCTTCCAGTTATGTTAGGGGTCAGTTTAGGAAACTAAAATTGAAATATATTTAAGTGCTTCCTATTGGAGAAGCCCTCAAACAAACAATCTTTAACCATCTTAATTTGCAGGAGAGTGAATGAACTATATATTTTAGCTTGTTAAAGAGACTGCTCAAAATAAAAATGTGCGGGTACTTTCCAGATTCCTCCCCTTAACAAGACTAACTGGGACATAGGAAATTCCTTGTACTAGTTCAGGCTATTTCGTCCCTTTACTTGGCATTATCAGTTCTGACCAAAGATCTCCAAGATCTACATGAGTTTGATTTTAAGCAGGAATCAGTATTTTGGTATAAAGGAGAAAGAACCAGTTGGATTTTAATTAACAATATAGGATAGGAAAGTGCTGAATCCAGGTCATAGCACTAAGGTGGAATCTATCAGTCATCAGCTGCGTCTTCTTTAAAGAGCATCCAGTTTAAAGGCTTTTCCTGACAGCTGCTTTAATGCCTTTTTTTCCAGTCCATGAGGCATAGGCTTGCATACTTTGCATTGCCCTCCTTGTTCTGCATCAGTAGCAAGGTCAACAAGCAGTGTGGTCTCACATATTTATTTATAGCTCATCCCAATTCTGATAAATTAGGGGTGTGGAACAATAGGCTAAAATAGGCAATAAAAAACTAGATAGCTAAAATGGAAATGCATACATTGTGAGGAATCCAAATATTTCTCTGTATATATACACCAGTCTTCTTTATACTCCAAAAAAAGAACTTGGTGCAATACAATAGTCCTCAACTTATGACAGGTCATTTAATAATCATTTGAAGTTACAACAGACTTTTAAAAAAGTGCTTATGACCTGCAGTTACAACTACTGACATCCCTCCAGGTATATTATTACATTTTGGGCACTTGGCAACAGGGTTGCCATTTCAACTGGTTGCAGCATCCTACAGTCTTATCATATTTGCAGTGTTTTTTATCAGTTTCTGACATTTTTGCAGGTTTCTGATTGCCCATTGGGAAGAATTAATTCATTGAACAGCCACATGATTTGTTTTGCAGCTGTGGTGATTTGCTTTACAGCCATCGTAAAAACTATTGTAAAATAGTTTCTGGTTGTGTGGTGCATCAATGTATGATCACATTGATGTATGAACCACAATTCCAGGCTCCATTGTGATTGTAAGCTGAGGACCACCTTATCTTTATACTATATTTTACTTTTTTCAGAAGCATTAACTATACATTAGTCACACATGACACAGATGCATCTGAAATTCTGTTATTGCTTGAGTTTTTCTTCTGTGATATGTGATTTTACCCTGGTCATCCTTGCATTCAGATCACAGTGGCAAGTAGATGTCTAACAATTCTTTGAAGATAAGTAGCTATTGCTGCAGTAGTGAAAAATCATGCATTCTTATCATGTCCTCCAAGTGTGAAAATTTGATTTCAGTTATAATGAATGAGAAAATCCAGCCATATCAGGATTGGTACACCATTGATTCTAATTAGGGCAGTAAAACACTCCTTAGGATTCTTGGGATTTTTTTCTTTCCCCTCTTCTACCCCTCAAAGATAATTCCAATTACTGTTCTGTGCTTCAATTTCAGATCAGTTATTTTATTTTAATATTGCTGTGTTATATTTTAAGAGACTGCAAAATGGTAGAGGGTTTCCTGCCTGAGCAGGGGGTTGGACTAGATGACCTCCAAGGTCCCTTCCAACATCATCATCATCATCATTATTATTGTTGTTATTATTATTATTGTATACAATTATTACACAGCGAGGATTCACAAGAGGCACCAGTTGGGAAGAGAATTCTAAAAATTAGTTGTAGCCCCCATTCAGTGCCATTGTAACTTTAAATGGTTGTTGAATGAATGTTTTAAGTTGAGGACTATCTGTATTTCTTTTTAATTTATACCATGTGTTAGCAACACTAAAGGGCAAGATACTAAAATAAAGTAGTAATCCTTAACTGATAATTTGTTGCTATTGCTACTGCTGCTATTTAAATATGCTAGCATTCCTTTTGTTTGTGTCAGTACTAGATTAGCACAATAGGAAAGTTGGAAGGATAGTATTTATTAGTAACCACCAGAAGTTGCCCTTCAGGTTTATCTCCGCAGAAGATATGACATGGACCAGGTAGGAAGGCAGACTGTGAAAGCTCAGATAAGACAGGTTTCAGGAGAATGAGGTTCATCAAACTTCATATGGAGATTGCTTCCAAGTTTAATCAGATAATGCATATAATATGCAAACCTATATTTATTTATGTAGATCATGTGGAGCTTGGGAAAGCATGACAAAATAACCTCACTCCCAGCCCCCACTCTGGTTTCTATTTTAAATTGCCCTTTTCTTAAATGAGATATTGATTCTTGTGTCTATGTACAAGTCTTAATGAAAAGAGCTTAGTGGTGTTATACCCCTAGAACTCTGTTGGAGCGTTTAACTTTTAACCAGATTGTTGTATGCAACAACTTATAGGACTTGACTCCTAATTCTGATAATTGGTATTTACTGATGTCAGGTTCTAAGTCTGAAACATTGCTTTCTTGATTTGTTTGCTACTTCTTCATTGGGATTATCCATTTCCCTTGAGATGTGAACTTGTTCTGCTTTTGAATTTGAGCTAATTCTATTAGAGACAAGCATAAAGGAGAGAAAAAACAGGAAATAATATGTGATTATATTATTTACACATCTCTATACACAAAAATCTCTAGTGGTTATAGGCTTAGTTGTAGAATATAGAATAGAATAGAGCTGGAAGGGACTTGGGGGTTTTCTAGTCCAGCCCCCTGCTCAAGCAGGAGAACCTATACCATCTCAGACAAGTGACTGTCTAATTTCTTTTTTAAAATACCCAGTGATGGAGCTCCTACGATTTCTGGGGGCAAGCTGTTCCACTGGTTGATTGTCCTCACTGTCAGGAACTTTCTCCTTAATTTCAGATTGCTTCTCTCTTTGATCAGTTTCCAACCATTGTTTCTCGTCCTTCCCTCTGGTGCTCTGGTGAACGTGACCCCCTCTTCTTTGTGGCAGCCCCTCAGATACTGGAACACTGCTATCATATCTCCCCTATTTCTTCTTTTCTTTAGACTAGCCAAATCCAAGTCCCGCAGCCGTTCTTCATATGTTTTAGTCTCCAGGCCTTTGATTGTCTTAATTGCTCTTCTCTGAATTTTTTCCAAACTCTCAACATCTTTTTTGTGATATGGTGACCAAAATTGGCTGCAATATTCCAGGTGTGGTCTTACTAGCGTTTTATATAGCGGCATTAATACTTCGTGTGATTGTTGTGCAGGATCTGAGGTGTTGCTTGATAAAAAAAACACAAGAAACCAGAACTTGCCTTTAAGCTTTACGTTTTTATTCACCTGAACAAAGACGGGCTCCTCTAAAATCCCGATTTTTATACTTTTTGATTACATAAGACAGGACTTTTCAACGAGTAGTATGGGTACCATCTGTGGTACATTGGTACCTGGCAGATGGTACGCGACCATCCTAGAAAAGTGGTAGAGGGGAAGGGGAATGAGCTGAACAGGTGGCAGCACCGCACAAGCCTGAGCGAGAGATGGCTGGAGCTGCAAGGCTGTCAGGGCTCAGCGGAAGCGCCAGGATCAGTGCCGCTTTCCAGCTGATTGGCGCTTCTTCGGGACCATCAGGGCTCAGTGGAAGCTCCAGGATCAGCGCCAGGCTCCTGGTGGAACTCGCTGCTGATCCTGGTGCTTTTGCTAAGCCCAGAAGAAGTGCCAATAGGCTGGAATGTTGCAGCATCTCCAAGGTCTTATGATTTACATTCAGATGCTTGGCAACTGATTCATACTTATGACGGTCACAGTGTCCCAGGGTCATGTGAACTGACCAAAACCTGCTGCAACCACCCAGCAGATGGGGGGGGGGAATAAAATTCTGAGATAACATCTGCTAGCTTTTTCAGGACTCTCGGATGTAATCTCTCGGGTCCCAGTGATTTATATTTGTCAAGGTTGGATAGGTGTTCTCTTACCATTTTCTTGCTTATTTTAATTTTTGCTTCTAGTATGTCTTTTGCAGTGGGTTTTTTTGGTATGTTCGGCTATAGTTTCTTTTTTTGTGAAGACTAATGCAAAATATAAGTTAAGCAGCTCTGCTTTCTCCCTGTTGCCTTTCTTTTTTTTCTTTTTTTGTTATAAATATGTTAGAAGAAACTTTTTTTATTATCCTTGATTTCTGTTGCAAGTCTTTTTTTGTTCTGAGCCTTTGCTTTCCTGACTTCATCTTTTCATGTTCTGGCAGTCTGCTGATAATCGGCCTTAGTTATGTGCCCCTGTTTCTATTTTTTATATTTGTTCTTTTTTGTCTTTCAGTTTGTCAGAGAGATCTTTGTGTAGCCATGCTGGTTTCTTCTTGAACTTCTTGTTTTTCTTTCTCAATGGTATTGTGCTGGTCTGGGTTTTCTGTAGATATGTAGTGTTCTCTTACATATAGTGCAATTCCCCCTCCTCTTTTTGTAGACCTGTTTCTTTTGAGTAATTTGTATCCATCCATCAGTCCATTCCATTCACGGGTTTCGTCCCACCAGGTTTCTGTTATGCCAACTATGCCATACCTTCCATCATGTACTATTGCTTCTAGTTCACCTTGTTTGTTCCCGAAGCTTTGAGCATTTGTATATAAGCATATAAGTCTTTTATGCCTGTTCGTGAGTATGTTTCCTGCATCTCCTGATAGTTGTTTGAATTTTTCTTTTTTCTCATCACTGCCTACCTCATTGTTTGACTTGTTTTCTTGGGATTTGTGACTGGTTTGAGTTCTAGAGATTGGTCACCCTTCCCCCTCAGTTTTAGTTTAAAGCCCTCCTGAGGAGTTGGGCCAGTCTTTTATCAAATTTTTGCCTGTTTTCGTGAGGTGCAGCCCATCCCTCGCCAAGAGTCCTTCGCATAGGAAATGCAGTCCATGATCCAGGAAACCAAAGTTTTCTTGGTGAAATATAGTAAACAGTTGTTTACTTAGCATATCTCATTCCCGCTGTGGTGAGTTTTAGGACTATTATATCTGGTATGATGTGCAAAATATGATGGATAGGTCTAATAAAGTGTTAGCTAATTTTTTTCCTAATATGGTGTCTTCAAAATATGATGCCAGTTTGGAGTAGATCACATTGTGTCAAAATGACTGCACTGGCTATGGAATTCATTGAAAGGTATGATAATAATGTCCTATATAGTTTATGTAACATGCTCCAGCAAAAATGCATTCTTATATTGTGATATGTTGCATTTATGACTAAGTACATAACAGCAGCATCTATTGTTATAAACACGCTAACTATTGAGCAACACATTTTTAAATGACAGATGTAACAATATAGAAAATAGAATTCAAGAAAATATTCAATTCTGTTTTCTGAAGTAGGGAAAAAGAATTATAATCATGTATTAATCAGTTCACCAGAGTAAGAATGCATATCTTATCTAGCAGTTCTTTGTAAATGATTGCTGTTAAAAGTTAATTATCACTGTTTCTATCTTGTACATTTCATTTTTTGTCAGCAGTGATTACTATTCCTTCTCCTATCATACTGTGCACATCTTCTAAAAATTTCAAAGAAAATAATGAACTTTATATGACAATAAATTCATTAGTTTTTAATGTGCTGTGTTACTTTGTTTCCACTTTGTATCGAATGCCCTTGAAGAAATATGCTTCCTCACTGGTATTGTTGTGATAATTAAGTCACTGTGTGACAAATTTTCTCCCTCTCCTTAAAAAGAGGCTGCCTCTGGTGGTACTTAATAACTCTTCAAAATTTTGAAATATAATGATTTGATGTTGGAAATAGAATGTTTTTCTACATAACAAGCTTAGAATCTAGGGCATGGGTAGGCAACCTTGGCTCTTGTATGACTTGTGGACTTCAACTCCCAGAATTCCTGAGCCAGCATGGCTGGCTCAGAAATTCTGGGAGTTGAAGTCCACAAGTCATACAAGAGCCAAGGTTGCTTACCCCTGATCTAAGGAATCTTTTCTATGGCCTCATGATGAACTACATTGTTGAAAAGTTGAAGTCCAAGGTACAGCAGTACCTACCCCACTTGTACAAACTCTTCCCTAAATTGTAAAGAGAATATAATTTCTTGGGTCACCAAAACCGTAAAACTCTCTAAAGCAGGGGTTCCCAAGCCCTGGTCCTTGGACTGGTACCAGTCTGCGGCATACCAGAAACCGGGCCGCGCAAACAAGCAAAGCCCCATCTGTGGGATGCAGACAGCATGCGAAACTATGCCCCCTCCAGTTTGCAGAAAAACTTCTCTCCATGGAACCTGTCCCTCATGTCCAGAAAGTTGGGGGCCGCTGCTCTAAAGGGGAGGAGGATACTAAATTGTTTTCTTTGTTTGTTTTTAGTTTTTTATCTCAACCTATGCATGTATGTATGTATTTATGTATGTATGTGTATGTTGGGCTTAAAGAGAATGACTAGCCCAAAGTCACCCAGCCAGTTTTTCATCCCTAAGGCAGGACTAGAACTCTCAGTCTCCTGGTTTCTAGGCCAACATGTTAACCACTACATCAAATTGACATCTTTGCTATAATTGTTTGCTATAATGTTCTGAAGGGTGACCCCAGCATGCAAGGAGCCAGAAAGAGAATGGGGGAATGGCAGAGTGATATGCATCAACAGTATAGATTCTGATGTTTACTGGAAATTGGAACAGTGTATGAAGCAATTAATTTGGACTATTAAAAATATACATATCTGACTGTATATAGTGAAGAGCATTGGAGAGCCAATTTGGTCTGGTGGTGAAGGCATCAGGCTAGAAACCAAGAAACTGTGAAAGCCAACTAGATGACTTTAGGCCAGTCTCACTCTGTCAGACCAACTCACCTCATGGGATTGTTGCTGTGTGGAAAATAGGAGGAGGAAGGAATATTACGTATATATGCCACCTTATTTTTAACAATAATAAAGAAGGCATGTTAAATCATTAAAAATGATTTGATGGCTAGACATATTTTTCTCCAGATAAAACACCCTGAACAATCTTACATACCTACTTTGCTCCATTCTGAGAAATACCATTCTTATTCAGGGAACACCATTATCCTAGGCCTCTTCAAAAAGTTTTTAAAAATAATGAAGAGGAGGAAAATAACAGATGCTTTTTTTCTCTTTTTTTCCCTTTCCCTCTTATGCTTACTTTTCCATCCCCTGTTGAGAAATTGAAGTTCTCAAAATATGTTTTACTGAACAGTAAAGTAGTTCATTTGATTTTTCTGTCACTCATCATTACTGTGTCTGAAGCCAATTTTGTGTTTCTAGGTTGGGAGTTTTGCTTCCCTGTGCATCTTTGTTCACATTTATTCATATGAATTCACTTGAGATATAACAAAGAACTACTTCTATTTAGAGAAAGACCTACCAGGATTTCTTTAAATATATATATATTATAAAAATGTGCAAAGATAACATATGAAATAATTAAAAGATCAGGGATGATTTTTCAGAATGCTATTCGTAAAAAAAAAATACCTTATTCTCATGCTGACTTTCCTCTCTTGGGAGATTACTCCTTAAGAGGAGATTGATCTTCACAGAATTAAACTCAGAAGATGTTTGCCAATTTATAGCATGCATAGTGGAGAACTGTTTTAAACAATATAGAATAAAGTGGAATAACTAATGCTGAACTGTCTGAGTTTTTTTCTCCTAGCTTTTAAAGAAAGATCTTAAAATGCAGACCATTGAGATGCAATGCCAGCTTTAAAAAGTCATTACAGGATCAGAAACTGTCCTGTAGCTTCATGTATTGCCTTTAGCTATTTTGGAGAGTATGCTTCATATAAGCAGCTGGCTTTGTCTTTTATTTAGTCTTTAACTTAATATTAGGCGGGAGTGTGATTTATGAGTTCTTGGCCTGTTTATTCCTGTCTGAAATAAAGTCTGATTGAACACTTGTACAAGCTCAAATTAAGATCTTCATGATTAGTAAAACATAATTGTTTTCTGCCTTTTTGCATCTGCAGAATGCCACCTGGCAATCCTTTCTAAAGCAACATGAGTCCTCATGAGAGTTGAGAAACAAGTGGAACATCTTAAGGATAGGGTCGCACCATGCAGAACTGGTGTAAAATTTGAGGGTCCAATTTATTTGGTGTGCCAATTGCTGACTTTGGGAGATCTCTCTCAAAGGGACTCATATCCTAAAGACTTCCTCTTTGACCAATACAATACTCTTATTAAGTTCAGAATGCAGTCTATTACTGTCCATGTAAACTCTTCTCCTTTTTGACGTGCATGGTTACCAGTGAGATTCCAGAAGCAACTCAAGGTATGGATTCCTATATGGCTTAGGAATGTGCACCTTTAAGATAGTTTTCCTTTTGTTGTTTCTGCCAAATCGGTAACATCTGGAAAACTAGGTGTACTTCAGTCCCTAGCCATCTTGTGGGTTCAAGAGATGTGCTTTCTCTGTAAAACAGCATCTCCCCTGAGATTCATATAGTCTCCGTTCTATTAGCTTTGTTAAAACTGTGGGAACCTACAGTAGCTCTTCCAGCAGGTCCTGTATCTTGGTGACCTAGTCTGGTGGTTATAATTCTTTTTGAACTGGTTGTCTATTCCAATGCATGGTTATGTATTTATCTGTTTTGTTATCTTTACTACTTTTGTAGGCAAGGTCAGTGGTGGGATTTAGCCAGTTCGTACCGGTTTGGCAGAACTGATACCTAATTTTTTGTTGAGTTCGGTGAACCGGTTATGATAAATCTGCACAAGCCTCCCCTGCCGCCTCCCTCTGCAAGCCCTCCATCACCACCACCACACTTTCTTGTGAACACTTTCTTGCCACCCTGCATCGGCCGGCGTCTCCCTTCTCCGTTCCGGAAATGGCAGCCCTGTTTTCTGCTGCTTTCCTCCCAGCAGAAGAGAGGAAAGGAAGGACACTTGTATGGAAGGATGCAAAGCTCCGGGAAACTACTCCAGCTGTAGCTGGGCGAGGAAGACCAGGTTCCCCTTCCCCGATGATTCTGCAAAGCCCTTGAGAAGCAGATCTGTTTCCCACAGGGTTGACCTCGACACCTGCTTCGAACTGCAAACAGAAAAGCTTTGCTCTTTTTTTCCAGGAGGCCCTTTGAAATTGTCCCCCCCCCCTTCACTTTTCTGTCTTAAAATCCAGAACAGACACATTTTCCTCCTCATCCGCTGAGGATATGGTAGCTACCGGTATGATTTTTATAAGAAGCTGAGTGGCTGCTTTGGATTTTAAGGCAGAAAAACAAAGGGGGGGGGGAACAATTTCAAAGGGCCTCCTGAAGAAAAAGAGAAAAGCAAAACGGCAGGGGTGGCTTGTGCAGATTTATCATAACCGGTTCACTGAATTCAACAAAAAATTAGGTATCGGTTCTGCCAAACCGGTGCAAACCGGCTGAATCCCACCACTGGGCTAGGTCTGTCCTTCCTTTGAGTTGGATATATGTAGATGATTCTGTGTTCGCAGGTTTGTCTTTCACTTTGCCTGTTCTTTGCCTTTGAAATTGCTAATCCGATCTTTCTGACTTCATTCTTAAACTCAGATTGGCAAAGGGTTTTTGATTATTGGTTTTCCTCCTGAGAGCATATTTGAAAAGGTTCTTCT
The DNA here is from genome assembly GCF_016545835.1 of Crotalus tigris. Classification (NCBI taxonomy): domain Eukaryota; kingdom Metazoa; phylum Chordata; class Lepidosauria; order Squamata; family Viperidae; genus Crotalus; species Crotalus tigris. The sequence goes on along the minus strand of NW_024096622.1, from coordinate 2,661,302 downwards.
TAAATTGTAAGACAATGTGAATTTCTGACTTTGTAACAGCATTCTCTCCCATTGATCCACTTGTATATGAAACCAAAATTCTTTGCCATTTCACCATATATTCTTTAACTTGTTCTTCCTCTGTTTCAAATTTTTATTTATACATTTTAGCAATCATATGTTCATCATTTGTACATAATTCACTGTTTTATCACATTCTGTTTTTGATATCTTTAAAATCTATATTAAATCTTTCTCTTAATTGTGCATAGGAAATCCATTGAAAGCTAAATCCTTCTGTAGTCAATTATGGGTTTTTTTGTAAACGTTTTATTAATTTTCTAATTTTAAATCATAAATACTTAATAAACAACGTGTTGTCCATTGATAATTAGGTGGTACATATTAACTTTCTCAGTCTAGTTCAAATACTACACCATCCAGTGCTTCTTCGATCCTCTCTTCCAGTGGTATGCATTTTTCCCACACTGGGCAATTACAATTCTTGTTGCTGTTAATACATATACAATTAATTATATCTTTATTTAATTCATTGCATTTTTCTGGTATTATACATAATAATGTTAGTTTATAATATTTTTTCTAGACAAAACATATCTCAATTGCATTTGCACTTAAAATCCATTTGTTCCATCAGTATCCTGTTTTTCCTGCTTTTTAAAAAAATAATAATTTCCCATCAGTGTTCAAAATATCTCTATCGCTTATAATTTTCTCATAATATATTATATTTGGGTAACCAAAAGCTTCCCTTATTCAAACCCTTTTAGAATGTTCATATTTCTCATCTCATAATAAAACATAATATTCTAGTTAGAAATCCTATCCTTCTAGTTATGATAATACTTTTATTTCCAAAAGTTATCTATTTTCTTAACCATATTCAAACATCTGTTTAATAATATAATATCCCATCTCTATCGCTTATAGTTTTCTCATTGTAAATAATATTTGGGTAACCAAACGTTTTCCTTATTCAGACCCTCTTGGCATTTTCATATTTCCTTTCTCATCCCAAAATACAGTATTCTAGTTGCATATCCTATCTTTCTAGTTATAGTAATACTTTTGTTTCTAACAATTATCCATTCTCTTAGCCATTTAATAATATAATGTCCCATCTAATGGTCAAAACCTCTATTTTCTTCAGTCTTACTTGGCTTTCTTCCTTTGCCAACTAACTTTCCAAGTCAATGCATTTGAGTCCTCAAGTAGTTCTTCCCCTATTTTTATGTATATTGTTTGAAGTAAGAAATACAATTTGATTAAGGTATATTTGAAAGAACACTCAGTCCATTTATATTCATTAAACAGTCTCCCTCCTTCTCCAATTTTCCATAATTCTTCTGACAGCTTTATCTTCCCTTCAATCAGCTCTTCTTCCTTATCCTCAAATGTGTTCTGAAATCTTGACAAGATATCTTTTCTATTTCCGGTGTTATTGCTGTATCTTCTAATTCTTCATTTGTCTGAGTCTGTTAATTCCTTCCTTTAGGTCCTCCATCTTTGGATCTGCTTCCTCTAATTTTCCTTCTATTTTCTGGGTTACTGGTTCCTTTTTGTAGTTATTTTCTAAATTTGTATGTTTAGATTAGAAAGTTGTTCTTTTATCTCCTTTGTGTTATTTTTAGTCTCATCATGAGCTAAGACAATTGTCTCTTGTATTGATTTCCACATAGAAAGAATTTATTTCTGAGATTCATCAATATTTTCTTGTTGGTATGTGGAGCTGGGGGTTTTGGAGACAAATGTTAGAATTGGTTTTTTACCATTTAAGACTAAGTGTGGAACATCCATTTTGTTTTTATATGCAGTCTTTATAGTCCAATCTATTTTAAGATTTAAAAAGTTTCAGTCAATTGTCGTTTGAACTCCAAATTATCCAGCCAGTAAGTAAGTACAGCAAATCATACTGCTTAAGTCATAAATTGACATAACTTAGGTTGCTAGTATTAAATTTAAGGAAATGCTAAAGTGAACCTGCAGAACTGGTTTGTGATAATCAGTGCCAATAATAATATTTTGCTCTATCAATATACTTTGCACTATCATTATTTACCAACTGCTAGTTATAGGCAGATTCTGTTATATATTCAATATATGTATGTGCAAATATCTCCAGATCATTTGTTCTATGTACGTCTGTAGGTCTCTCTAAGGTGTCTTCCACATGAATAGTAACTGCATCATTTCTGTTTTCATATTTGAACAATATGAAATGTTTGAAAGACTGTTTGAAATGTTTTCATCAGGTAGCAATACCAACATAATAATAAATGCGTAAGCATGCAGAATGGAAAACATTTATGCTTAGTGTGCAGATTCTTTTTAGACATAATTAATATAGTAAACTGCGTATTTGATTTTTTAAAAAAATTCTAGGCTTCTCTCTCACTGTACATCATTTACTCTCTTGCTATGTCAGCTAAGAAATTGTGTTGGTATTCAGCAAATGTTCAGGTTTAATGGCATCGGCCTTACGATAACTGACTCAGTTCGAAAGATATCTCATTCTCCTTTTCCTATTGTAGGGAAGTGAAGTCTTGCATGCTTTCCATGATTGTGCCCCATGACATAGTTGTAACTCTGTGATCACTAGATGGTTGTGAATAGGTATAATAACATTTGAATAAAATTTGAACATGCATAAAATACATGTAAAGCCTAGGGCTGTATAAACAATTGATTAAAACACAATATAATAAAATTTCCTCTTTTCAAACTGATTTGGTAATTTGGTAAATTTTTGCATGTAATCTTTATGAATAAACAACTCATCACAACATTGATTTGAATTAAATCAATTTTAAAAAATGGGTCCCGGCTGACTTGCATATCCTAATATAGCTGAAAGAGTGTAATCATGAACTCAGATAAAATCTGAGACTGGACCACCATAATGCATATAGGGAAATCTCAAAAGGGCCAGATATTCAAAGGCTAAAAAAAAATTAAATCTACACACACAGAGAATAAATAAATGTTATGCATAGAATTAAAATGGCAAAAAGTGAGATGGTATCTGTGCAAAAGGCAAGCTAAACACATGCTTGGGAATCAACTGAGATATCTTGCTACAGGCTTTGGAAATATCCATGCAAGTTGTGTTTTGGAATCTGTATCCCAAGTCAGTTTTGCAAATAATAGGAAGGTAGGAGATAGGAAGATTAGGATGAATAGGATGTAACTATCTGACTGAACATAAATATTTTACATCTTTGTTGATGTAGGTTTTGATGAACTCCATGCTTGTTCTGATCCTGGATTCCCTGAATATGGATATAAAATGCCCAGCACAGGTGTTTTCTTTGAAAGTTCAGTTGTCCGGTTTCATTGCCAAGAAGGATACAGGCTTAAGGGTCCATCCCAAAAGCTTTGTGAGAGACATTTTAATGGCTCCCTAAGCTGGAAACCAAGTGATAAACCTGTGTGCCTACAAGAAGGTAAGTCTAACTTACTGTTAGCAAATTTCATTTGTAAAAAACCCCTCCATAGTAGTATGTCTGTGCTTCTGGATTATGAGATTGTGCTATAATTTCTGTGAAAATTTTAAAACAATTTTTATCTTAATACTGATATTCACAAAGAAAGAGGTGGCATCACTGAGCCCAATAAAAATATGCGTTTCTTTTGACACTAGAAATCAAAATTCATTAAATACTCTATCCACAAATAGAAGCTGATATCCCAAACAAGCTATTTTAAAAATATTTGTGTGTCTGACAAATGTGGTACACTTTATAGCTATATAATAAGAAAATTGTAGATTAAAGATGCAGGTGGTACATCCAAATAAAATAGATACAAACTTAGTATTTAATTATTCTTCAGATGTTATTTATATAACTTTAACGTTTTATTTTAAGAGCAGGATGGTTAATTTATAAAGTAGATAATCAGAATATAAAATCAATTATGTGTTGCTGGAATGTTGTAAATTTAATGAAGTGAAAAGGAACGGCAGATAATTTTTTTTAAAAAAACCATTTCTATATTAGGAACACAGGTCTGGGTATTGTTTTCTGTCTAATCATTTCTTACATGCATTTTTATTATGGAATCTTTGAGTGGATGTCTATCTAGAGATCAAATTTTCAACATTATTAAACATTGTGTTCTATATTAACTTGTTGGGTTAATGTTAGTGATGTTGTCATGATTATGACTGTACAAAAGAAAGATAGTGTTTATTTGCACATAGAAAACTCCATTGAAAATGTTCAGGATAAGTTCTGCTGATGAATTGTTTTTCAGTGTAGTTTAAGGAAGTTCAAGCCTTGATCTATGAGTAGAGTTGGGACCATTAATACCAGTTCAACATGTCCCTGAGGTATGAGGGGACCTAGAAAGACATGAATTTGCTATTGGCATAAATCATATTGTGGGGGAATGTGCGTCTTCATCCCACCAGATACAAATTGATTTAGAAAAATGTTGGTACTACTTCATCTGTAATGTGTGATATTTTAGTTTTGACAGTGAACCTAAATATATCAGGAATAAAACTTATGTTTACCACATAAGCAAATCTATATATTTTACATATTTTAATAAAATTATTAGGCATATTTTATATGTGAAATTTCCCCCCCCCAAAATCTGCAAGATTATTTCTAAAATAGGCGCCATACGCTGATTCAGTTTTGCATATTTCTATTTTGACTTCTCCCACTTCTAGAGTCTGTCATAATTTTATCTGTAATGTCTATATGGTCATCAGTATAGTTCAGCCTTGCCAGGAAATGGATCATCATTTAACCATAATGATGGTCTATTGGGTCATCCTTTGTTGTTGTTAATTGCGAAGTCGTGTCCAACCCATCGCGACCCCATGGACAACATTCCTCCAGGTCTTCCTGTCCTCTACCATCTTCTGGAGTCCATTTACATTCACACCTACTGCTTCAGTGACTCCATCCAGCCATCTCATTCTCTGTCGTCCCCTTCTTCTATTGCCCTCAATCTTTCCCAGCATTAGGCTCTTCTCCAGTGAATCCTTCCTTCTCATTAGGTGGCCAAAGTACTTGATTTTCAACTTCAGGATCTGGCCTTCTAAAGAGCAGTCGGGGTTGATCTCTTCTAGGACCGACCGGTTTGAACGCCTTGCAGTCCAAGGGACTCGCAGGATTCTTCTCCAGCACCACAGTTCAAAGGCCTCAATTCTTTTGCGCTCAGCCTTTCTTATGGTCCAACTTTCACAGCCATACATTGCAACTTGGAAAATCATGGCCTGGACTATGCGCACTTTTGTTGGCAGGGTGATGTCTCTGCTTTTTAGAATGCTGTCTAGATTTGCCATAGCTTTCCTCCCCAGGAGCAAGCGTCTTTTAATTTCTTGGCTGCAGTCTCCATCTGAGGTGATCTTGGATCCCAGAAAAATAAAATCTGTCACTACCTCCATTTCTTCCCCATCTATTTGCCAGGAATTGAGAGGGCCGGATGCCATGATTTTTGTTTTCTTAATGTTGAGTTTCAAGCCAACTTTTGCACTCTCCTTCTTCACCCACATCAAGAGGCTCTTTAGTTCCTCTTCACTTTCTGCCATTAGAGTGGTATCATCTGCATATCTTAGGTTGTTGATATTTCTCCCGGCAATCTTAATTCCAACTTTTGATTCATCTTGCCCTGCCTTTCTCATGATGTGCTCTGCATATAAGTTAAATAGGCAGGGCGACAGTATACAGCCTTGCCGGACTCCTTTTCCAATTTTGAACCAATCAGTGGTTCTGTGTTCGGTTCTCACTGTTGCTTCTTGACCCGCATATAGGTTTTTCAAGAGACAAATGAGATGGTCTGGTACTCCCATCTCTTTAAGAACTTGCCACAATTTGTTGTGATCCACACAATCAAAGGCTTTTGCATAGTCAATGAAGCAGAAGTAGATGTTTTTCTGGAACTCCCTAGCTTTCTCCATGATCCAGCGTATGTTGGCAATTTGATCTCTAGTTCCTCTGACTCTTCGAAATCCTGCCTGCACTTCTGGTAGTTCTCGATCCACATACTGCTGGAGTCTAGCTTGTAGGATTTTAAGCATAATTTTACTAGCATGTGAAATGAGTGCAATGGTGCGATAGTTTGAACATTCTTTGGCATTGCCTTTCTTTGGAATTGGAATGTAAACTTACCTTTTCCAATCCTGTGGCCACTGTTGAGTTTTCCAAATTTGCTGGCAAATTGAGTGTAGCACTTTTACTGCATCTTCTTTTAAGATTTTGAATAGCTCAGCTGGAATACTGTCACTTCCACTAGCTTTGTTGTTGCTCAGATTTTCTAAGGCCCATTTCACTTCACATTCTAGGATGTCTGGTTCGAGGTCAATGATCATCTCATTGTGGTTATCTGGTATGTTAAGCTCATTCTTGTATAGTTCTTCTGTGTAGTTTTGCCATCTCTTCTTAATCTCTTCTGCCTCTGTTAGGTCTCTGCCATTTTGGTCCTTTATCATGCCCATCTTTGCATGAAACGTTCCATTCATATCTCCAATTTTCTTGAAGAGATCTCTGGTCCTCCCTGTTCTGTTGTTTTCTTCTATTTCTTTGCACTGTTCATTTAAGAAGGCATTCTTATCTCTTCTAGCTACTCTCTGGAATTCTGCATTCAATTGGGTGTATCTTTCTCTTTCTCCTTTGCCTTTCGCTTCCCTTCTTTCCTCAGCTATTTGCAAAGCTTCCTCAGACAGCCATTTTGCTTTCTTGCATTTCTTTCTCTTTGGGATGGTTTTAGTTGCTACCTCTTGTACAATGTTGCGAACTTCCATCCATAGTTCTTCAGGCATTCTGTCTATCAGATCCAGTTCCTTAAATCTATTTGTCACCTCTACTGTATATTCATCAGGAATATGATTTAGTTCATACCTGAGTGGCCTAGTGCTTTTCCCTACTTTTTTTCAATTTAAGCCTAAATTTTGCAACGAGAAGCTCATGATCTGAGCCACAGTCAGCTCCTGGTCTTGTTTTTACTGACTGTATAGAGCTTCTCCATCTTTGGCTGCAGAGTACATAGTCAATCTGATTTCTATGTTGACTGTCTGGTGATGTCCCTGTGTAGAGCCGTCTCTTGGGTTGTTGGAAAAGAGTGTTTGTTATGACCATCGTATTCTCTTGACAAAATTCTATTAGCCTGTGCCCTGCTTCATTTTGTTCTCCAAGGCCAAACTTGCCTGTTATTCCGGTTATCTTTTGGCTTCCTACCTTTAAAGGGTCATCCTTTAGCAAACAGTTATTTAGTAACAGGCTGAAGTTCACACATTTTTGTTCTTTTTAGCAAAGGAGAAAATAAGAGTAAATATTTTGTTGGAGTTGTAGAATAAGACTAGATTCTTTTCTACACTGGTTTTAACACAGAAATTGCCTTGATGCTTGTGGATATGGCTTGTCTTTGAAAATAGCTGAAAGAATGTAACCTTACTGATTTTGCTAAATATTTTAATTGTATTCTGTACCCTCAACGTTCTATATTGCTGAGGTATGGTGAGCGTATTGTTTAAGTTATTCCTTTCATTATTGACAAACAAGGCTACTTGGGTGGGAAGTGGGGAAGGGACTATTTTCTCTTAATCAATAAAATGTTCCACAAAGTTTCATATATTTATCATCTGCATAAAATTGCTGGGTGAAGTTTTGGGCTCTGATATTAATAATGTTCAGATGATACCAGCTCTTTCTTTCATTTTATCTGATCAGTGACAGAACAGAAGTATATAATATAGAATGAAAATACATTTGTAAGTGAGTTATCTAAGTAAATGTTCAATTTATTTTGAGGAGTCATATTCATAAAATAACAGATTTGTTGTTCAGGTTACTCTTGTTCAGGTATTCGTTATCTTTTCCATCTTCACATGATTTCCCATTTGCTGCCATCCTAACAAAAGCACACCTTGCACAGTTACTCAGTTTTAAATAGCTCCTTCCAGATTTGATGCATCTCACTTTATGTGAGATTTCTCTTGAAAAGAATCTGATATTTGATGCAGAAGTTTGGATGACCACATTATATCTATTTTAATTTACTACATTAAATCTGTTTCCAGGGCAATACGAATTGCTGCTATTTGGTTTTGAAAGCATCACATGGCTTGGGGCCTGAATATTTTAAGAATCAACCTCTTAAATAGCAACTTTCCCACTTGTTCTGGTCATTGTTAAGAGCATTGCTTTAGGTCTTCTATCTATTTGAAGCAGCATTTGGTTTATAGTTAAAGAATTTAACACCAGTTTATATATGTGTGTGTGTGTATCAACTTGCAGTGATCTAAGTGTAATTCTTTCTTAAATGGTATGAAAAGTTGTTCTTTAAGGAAGCATTTAGTTAAATTTATTGTACGTTACCTTGTATAATCAATTGCTGTTTCTATCAAATTAAATTTACTATTGCAATAATTGATTAAAGCTAGCATTGATTTTTAAGAAAAGCATGAGATATGCATCTTTATTTTTACCAACATAAGTATTGTCTGGTGAATTCTGCTTACCTGGGCACAGAATTTGGCAGTGGCTAATATCCTGCCTGGAAAGTGGCCAGAGACATCACATAACAGCTTTCAGGTTTGGCTTGAAGCCCAGACTCAGATAAGACTCTTTGTTGTTCCCTGACACTTTCACTTTTGCAGACTGCAGCTGGGAAAAGGGAAGAACAAAAACTCTTGGATTGCTTATCTGGGTTGGGGACCCTATTGGACTATGAAGACTATATACAAAAACAAAATGAGTGTTCCATACTCAGCCTTAAATGGTAAAAAATCATCTTCAACACCTGTCTCCAAAGCTCCCAGGTTGATATATCAACAATAAAATGTTAATGAATCTCAGAAAGAAATTCTTTTCATGTTGAAATCAATCCAAGAGACAATTGTTTTAGTTCAAGATGAGATTAAAAATAATGCAAATGAGATAAAAGAACAATTTTCTAACCTAAACTTACAAATCTAGGCAATGACTGCAAAAAAAGAACTAATAACCCAGAAAACAGAAGGAAAATTAGAAAAAACGGATCCAAAGATGGAGGACTTAAAGAAAGGAATTAATAGACAGATACAGACAAATGAAAAATTAGAAGATGCAGTGATAACACTGGAAATGGAAAAGACTTGTCAAGATCTCCAGACACATTTGAAGATAAGGAAGAAGAGCTGATTGAATGGATGATAAAGCTATTAGGAGAAATGATGAATATTAACAAACGAAATGAAAAACTGAAGGAGAAGAATGGAGGCTGTTTAATGAATATAAATGGGTTGAGCATTCTTCCAAAAACACTTCAGCCAAATTCTTTTCTTCATGCAAACAATATATACAAAAACAGAGGAAGAACTACTTGATTTAAATGTACTGACTTGGAAAGTTATTTGGCAAAGGAAGTAAGTTAGAGTAAGATTGAAGAAAATAGAGGTTCTGACCTATTAGATGGGATATTATATTACTAAACAGATGTTTGAATATGGCTAAAAAATAGATAACTGTTAGAAATGAAAGTATTAGGATAGTATTTGTAACTAGTAGGATAGTATTTGTAACTAGAATATTATACTTAGATGAGATGGGAAATACGAAAATTCTAAAAGGGTTTGAATAAGGGAAGCTTTTGGTTACCCAAATATAATTTATTATGAGAAAATTATAAGCAATAGAGATATTTTGAATATTGATGGGAAATTATTTTTTTAAAAAAAGCGGGAAAAACAGGATATTGATTGAATAAATGGATTTTAAGGGCAAATGCAATTGAGATATATTTTGGCTAGAAAATATATTATAAACTGATATTATCGATATTATGTATAATATCAGAAAAATGTGATGAAGATGTCTATATTTAATTGTGTATGTATTAACAGTAACAAGAATTGTATTTGCCCAGTTTGGAAAAATGCATACTACTGGAAGAAGAGAGGACCAAGGAAGACTGGATTGTGTAGTACTGGACTAGACTGAGAAAGTTAATATGTACCTCTGAAGTACTAATAGACCCAGACTACATATTGCTTATTAAGTACTTATTATTGTAAAATTAGAAAATTAATAAAATATTTATTTTAAAAAATGAGTCACCTATCTTTTTGCTTGCTGTTATTACCTCATATTCATATTGAGATTATGAATCTACTGTTTGCAATACAACATGCATGCAACTGTCATTTGGCAGATGTACACAAATATACAATAGTTTCCTTTATTTGCTTTTTATTTATTTTTTTCTTATTTAATGATATCATAGATACATACTGTGTCTTTATATATGACGGGGGGGAGGGAAGGGAAGGGAAGAGAGAAGGAGAGACACTTTCCTCATGCAAAACCTGAATAATTCTGGTTCATAATTGCCAATCAACTATGCAGAATAGTTTTGGGCAAAACTATCACTTCTTGGCTTAAATAATTTTCCTAGATTATTGATGACAAAGATCTACTATCTACTCATTGGAGAAAGATAATATGGAGAAATATGAAATTGAAACTAATAATTGATAAATCAGAACTAGTTCAGTGGGGAGTAAAATCCATTCAAATCCTTTTTAACAAAAAGCATACTACTAATTTCTTTTAATAGTTGATCTTTTATAAAGAGAGAGAAATTATTCATTGATCCCTTAAAATGCAATCTTACTCTTTTTTAAACATTTAAATATAATTTGGCTTATTACATTACTTTCAGTCTGTCTGACTATTTGAATGGTTATAATGATCAAGCATTAATAAAATTTATTTTTGTTATTTAATCTGTTTATGCATCAGAGTAACTGTGCATGATATAAACATTGATAAATAAAAAATAAAAAATCAAGTTATTGATTGATTGGGGCCTGTTTGTTTTATCTCATAAGAAATATCAAACATGCAACTTGTATAGAAAAATATGAATGTTTCTGTGAAAATATATGATGAATAAAACAATAGTATTAAAAGTAACACCGGAGTCGATGATCTTAGAGCTGGTTACAACTGAAGCAACCAATCTGCCAAATAAATAAATGAAACAAACATGGACTGGCTTTTCCTAGCTATGCCTTTTTCATAAATTCTCATTACTGTAGTGTCTTTTGTATATCTTAGCAATCACAACAAATTGACCTCTTGTAAGTTATAGCATCAAGCTACTTAAAAAAAAACATGGGGCATAAATTCAGTAAATAAATAATATTATTTCCCAAACAGATTGCTGTAAATGATCTAATTGGTGCTGCCCTTAATAATTACCAGAAATTTCAAATAGTGCAGAATTCTGCTGTTATTTTGACTGGGGTATATTGTATATGATTTCATTACTGTAAATAATTTATTGGCTACCACTTTGGCTGTATGCATAGTTTAATGTACTGGTACTAGCTTAAAACTCTGAATTGATTTAGCAGTAATTTCCTATCATTTGAACTTCACTGCTGTTTAAGAACAACTCTTTCTTGTGGCAGCATCCTACATATAAAACTTTTTGCATTACATTAGCCAACATTTTCAAATTTAAGATAATAATACAACATTTTTTTATGAAGCTACAGATTGCCTTGCTCCAACTATTGAAGATGCAGAGATTCAAATCAAGACATACAGAACTGGAAATAAATTAATAATCAGCTGTCATGAAGGATTCCAGATCCATTTCTCTGATTTAGACAACTTGGTGTCAGTATGTCAAGATGATGGAACGGACTTCCGGTGGTTAAGGCGGTGGAGATGGCGGCTACTTTGTAGCCGTCCTCCTGAGATGGTGTTAGATCCGCGGAGCACAGTGTTCATCAGCTGGCCCGTGGCTCGCAATCCTCTTCCCGGGCGAAGGGAAGGGGTAGAGATCGCATGAATAGAGGTAGAACCTCTTAACCTTCCCTGGATTTTTATTTTAGGGGGGTAGAAAGAGTGCTCCCTCGGAGTTCATTGCCTTCTCCGCCTCTCAGCTGTCTTTGTTTCTTCGGAAACAAAGCGAAACGCCGCTACCATCTCCGTATTTAAAGTAACCGTGAGTAATTTTAAACCGGACAGAACTGTTTAAAGGACTTTATTTATAGTTTAGCTTTATTTTATTTTTTTTTTAGTTTACTTAGTTTATTTAGTATGTGCTGATTTTTTTTTATTTTTTGAGCTTTCTTTTTTTTTTTTCTTCGCGGGCGGAAAAGTGAGAGTGAAAGTAAAATGGCGTTTTGAAAGTTTTTCTTTTGAAAGACGGACTGGCTGAATTATTGCTTAATACTGTTTTCTTTTTTAAGTTTTTTTTTATCTTCTGGGAGTTTTCTAAATTGATTCTATTTTATTCTATTTTATTTTATTTTTAATCTTTTGGATTTTTATTTTTTACTGGTATTTTTATGAAGAAAGGAAGATAAATTAAAATGGCTTCAAAACGACAACCAGCCACTACAGCTCCTAAGGTAATCTCTTCTCCTGTTACTTCTACTGGGCAACAACAACTTAAAATAATACCCTCAGTGCAGCAACCTAAAATTACTCCACCTTCACCTCCCCCATCTGGTACATCAGCACAAGACATTAAAGAAATAATGGTAAATGCTGTGTCACAGTTTAGGGAGGAAATGAAGCAATTGTTGGAACAGAATAAATCTGAAAGTGAGGAAGAAATGAAGCAAGAGATGAAGGAACTTTTAGAACAGAATAATACTATTTTGAGGGATGATATACTTTTAGCTTTATCTGGAGTGGCCTCAGTGGTCGTGAAGCTGGACTCTAGAGTGGAGGAAATTGAAGAAACAGTAGAACTTTTGGATTATAAATTCCAAGATATGGAGAAAAAAGTGGAAGCTTCACAAGATGATATTCTTATGTTCCAGTATAGACAGATGGAATATGCTTTGAGAATAAGAGGCCTGAAAGAAGATAAAACACAAGACTTGATGGAAATGGTGATTAATGACTTGGCTGTTATTTTGAACATAGATAAAGATGAGTTACATGGGGAAGTGGAAAGAATTTATAGAGTTAATTCTTGGATTGCAAAACAGAAGAATCTGCCTAGAGATGTGGTGATATATTTTGCTAAGAAGTCTTTGCGAAACCAGATTTTGCAAATTTTCTACAACAAAAGATTCCAGATTGCTGTCCAAGATATTATTATATTAAAGGAAATTCCACCTAAAATTTTAAGAAGCAGAAAAGATTTTGCTTTTTTAGCAAATGAACTTAAAGCAAGACTGATGCCATTTATATGGGAGATTCCGATGGGTATTGTCCTGAGCCATGCGGGGACACGTTACAGACTTAATACAGTTGCTAAAGCTAAGGATTTTTACAAAACGGTCCTGGGTGCAGGCTCACCTCTGCCCATGATGCACCAAGTCTTGAGTGATAAAGAGATGGAACAGAAACCTGAAGGTACAGGTGTGATGACTGCTGGACAGGTGGTATGGATGTCACAAGCAGAGGTTAAAGAACAGAGAATGACCCGTGCAGCACATAAACGCAAAGAAAAAGAACAACAGAAAAAAGAAAAAGAAATTAAAGAATCTACTCAGCAACTTGTCTCAATGCCGGTGGGAGGAGCAAGACCCAAAAGCTCTGCAACATACTCTTCAGTAGCAGAATTTGAGGGGATCTTCTCCAGGCTCAAGGCCAAGGGAGATGGCAAAGCTCCTGACCTGGAATGTTAATGGATTAAATATTCCTCAAAAGAGAAAAAAAAATCTACCATTATTTAAAGCAACACAACAATGATATTATCTGTCTGCAAGAAACTCATATTACATCTAAAGACCAAAAATATTTAAACAATCCTCGTTTGGGATCTCATTTTGTATCTCCCGCCCCTGGGAAAAAAGGGGGTGTGGTAATCTATGTTAAGAAGAATGTATCTGCTATCCTGTTAGAATCAGATCCTCATGGAAGATATGTTATGCTTGAACTTGGTTTATATGGCAAGAAAATTCTTATCGTGGGGCTGTATGCACCAAACCAGCAACAGGAGCAATTCTATAGGTTGTTACATCAGAAAATAACCTTGTTGGACTATAGATCTGTGATTTTAATGGGAGACTGGAATGGTGTCTTAGATATACAAAAGGATAAAAAAGGCTCTTCTACTTTTTTTAAACAGGCTAAGCTACCTAAAGCCTTCTTTGACATGAAAGAAGATTGGGAATTGAGAGACTATTGGCGTGAACGTAACCAGGAAGAAAGGGACTTTACCTTCTTCTCAGATAGACACCAATCTTTCTCAAGAATTGATTTTTTTTTTTATTACAACAGATTTATACAACAGGGTGAAGAATGTAAAAATTTTTCCTAGGACATTGTCTGATCATAGTCCAGTTTGGATGGAACTGTTTGCCGAGAAAGAAGACAGGAGATCCTGGAGGGTGAATGAGAATTTATTTAAACAAGAAAAAAATGTCCATAAACTAAAGTAATGTTTAAAGGAATATTTTGCTTTAAATATGAATAAGGGAACATCAATGTCAATGGTGTGGGATGCAAGTAAAGCTTTTATGCGTGGTATTTTGATAAAAATGAATAACTTGCATAGACAGAAACATATTCAGAAACGTAAAGATTTAGAAGAGGAGATTAAATTAAAAGAGAAACTCCTAATTTCAAATCCTTTAGATGAAAATGTGAAAGGAGCTATAAAACTGTTAAAAACACAATTTAACATGTTGATGGCTGATCAAGCTGCAACCAATTTACTATTTATGAAACAAAATACATTTTGTAATGCTAATAAACCAGGGAGATGGTTGGCTTATCAGTTTAGAAAGAAACAGAAACAGAGGAATATAGATAAAATAAATTATAATGGTAAATTGGTTTATCAGAAAGAATTGATTAAGAAATCTTTTTTAGAATACTACCAAAAATAATACAAGAGTACTAATATTCAAACTACAGATATAAACAATTATTTAGGTAAAGTTAATTTTCCTAAATTAACAGAAGATCATGAAAAAGAGATTAATGGTTTAATTACTAAGGAAGAAATTGTTACAGCTATTAAACAATTGAAATTGGGCAAAGCGCCGGGTACGGATGGGTTGACATCTATTTATTATAAAACTCTAGTAGAAGAGATGACTCAACCGTTGTGTGAATTGTTTAATAACTTATTACAGGGGTTAGAGATCCCTCCATCTTGGCGTAATGCATTTATATCACTGATTCCAAAAGACAAGCAAGATCTTACATTGCCTAAAAATTATAGGCCTATATCTCTTTTAAATGTGGATTATAAAATTTTTGCAAAAATTTTAGCTAATAGGTTTATGGGGATTTTGCAGCAGATTATACATAAGGATCAATCGGGTTTTATAACTGGAAGGTATATGAAAAATAATGTTAGACAAATTATTAACTTATTAGAGTATTTAGAAAAGAATAACCAAGTCTCTGCAGGCTTGATATTTTTGGATTCTGAAAAAGCCTTTGACCAAGTGAACTGGCAGTTTATGTTATGTTTAATTAAGGAGATGAATTTTGGACAAAATATATTACAAGTACTATCTAATATATATCAAAAACAGACTGCTCAACTTATTGTAAATGGGGGTTTGTCAGAGGCTTTTGTAATAGAAAAAGGTACAAGACAGGGATGTCCGTTATCCCCGTTATTGTTTGTTTTAACATTGGAAATATTGTTGATTAAAATTCGGGAGTCTCAAGAAATAAAAGGAATAGAAATTAATAAAAAAGAATATAAATTAAGAGCCTTTGCAGATGACTTGGTTGTTACTTTGTCTCAACCTATTTGTTCGGTGGTAAAATTATTACAATTGATCCAACAATATGGACTTGTTTCTGGTTTTAAAATTAATAATAATAAGACCAAAATATTAGCTAAAAATATGACTAATGGTGATAAACAGGTTTTAGTTAAGTTAACAGACTTTGAAATTGTTGATAAGGTAAAATATTTGGGGGTTACATTATCTGCTTCCAATGCAAAACTGTATAAAAATAATTATGAAAAGTTGTGGACGGAGATACAGAAGGATTTAAAAAATTGGAACAATTTACAGTTATCCCTTATGGGTAGAATTGCAGTTATTAAAATGAATGTCCTGCCAAATTTTATTTTTCTGTTTCAAATGTTACCTATTTTAAAGAGTGATCGTAATTTAGATGAATGGCAAAAAGGTATTAATAAATTTGTTTGGGCAGGGAAAAAACCAAGGGTGAAACTTAAAATAATGCAAGATTTTCGTGAGAGAGGTAGACTCAAGGTACCAAATATGAAATTGTATTATGATGCTGTAGTACTAACATTGATCAGCGATTGGGTGAATTTAACAAATATAGAAATACTTCATTTGGAAGGTTGGGATTTACTTTTTGGTTGGCATGCCTATTTAATATTTAATAAAAAAGTGGATTGGGTTTTTAAGTCTCATATTATAAGAATCTCTTTGCTTAGAGTGTGGAGGAAGTATTATAAATTTGATTTTAAAAAACCATTATGGGCTATACCTCGGCATGCCATAGAAGGTATAAGGAAAGGGGTTAATATGGATATGGTTTCTTATGCACAGTTACTTAGATGGGATGGCCAAGACTGGCAGTTAAAATCTTTGGAAGAACTAATACATGAAAATCTAACTTATTCATGGTTCCAATATAGACAAATAGTGGACAGATGGAAGATGGATTGTAAAATGGGCTGGCTTAGAGAAGATGAAATTCTCCTAAAACAAGTAAGAGATCAAAGGCCAACCCCTATTAAGAGAGTTTATGGGGTTTTAGTGGAATTGGATTCAGAATCTGAATTAGTTAAAGATTGTATGATTAAATGGGCACAGAATATTGGTGAATCGATTTCAATGGATACTTGGGAACTTATTTGGACAAGAAATGTTAAATTCACACAAGCGCAAAATTTAATAGAGAATTTTTATAAGATGTTTTATAGATGGCACCTTGATCCAAAGAAAATGTCCATTATGTACTCTAATTTACAGCCGAAATGCTGGAGATGTGGACACTTGGATGCTACTTATTATCATATCTGGTGGACGTGTAAGCATATAAAAGCTTTTTTGATTAAGATATGGTGGAATATTCAGAGAATTTTTAGAAGGAGGGTAAAATTTACTCCGCAATTATTTTTATTAGGTATTGTTACTGATTGTGATGCTAGGGAGGTTATATTGATGTTAAATTTGATTACAGCCGCTAGGCTGTTAATAGGACAATATTGGAAGAAGGAATCCTTGCCTATTTTACAAGAGTGGTTTTATAAAGTTTCGTATTTGGCAGAAATGGCAAAGATTTCAGCTTTTTTAAAGGAGCAATCTCAAGAGAAATTTGTTGTGGTATGGGAAAAATGGATAAATTTTATACAACATAATTTAGATATGGAAAAATATTATTTAGCCTTTTTATAACTTGTAATGATTGTTTTTTTTTCTTTCTTTCTTCTTCTGTATCATTATTTATATACTTTTCTATATATGTTTTATTTTTTGCCTACCTCTTTCTTTTTTCTTTCTCTCTCTTTTTTCTTTTTCCCTTTTTTCTTCTTCCTTTTTTTTACGTATATTATTATTATATATATTATTATTATGATTTTTATTATTATTATTAATTATTTTATAAATTGTATACGTTATTTTTTAAAATTTGTTAAATAATCCTATATTCAGTTCTGGGAAGTCGGGGGGGGAGGGTGGGGTGGTTTGGGAGGGGGGGGTGGATGTTTATTTGTAAAATTTTTGAAAAAAATTCAATAATAAAAAAAAAAAGATGATGGAACATGGGATAATCTGCCCATTTGCCAAGGTTTAGTACACCAGAGCATCTTATTTTATAGATCTTACACCTTGAGTAATGATAGATTGGGAGTGGCAAGGTTTACATCTTAAGGACAGTACAATTAACTATAGTTCAGCATTACCTTCATTAGAGATATTTTGCAATTAAAATGGCCAAAATGCATTTTTAATATGATTAGTCTATTGTTTGCTTCATTTGAGAGATAAAATTAAATTTGTATATTTCATTTCTTTTTAAATTTGCCGATGTAAATAATTAGAATGTCAAGCTAATTGAATTCTTTCCTTCAGTTGAAGAATTAATTCATTACTCAAAATTAATTAAAATCAACATCAAGAGGGATTTTACCTTATCTATTATCTAATGAGAGAAATAAATATTAACTTCAAAAGTAATGTTAATAAAGTATAGCAAAATAGTGAAATATACAGAAACTGAACCTTTCTTATAAAACAAATATTAAAATGTTTTTAGTCTAGATGTTTTTATTCTATTCTAAATATTTCATATAATAATTCTTTATCCTATGAGTTGCTATTAATGAAGTGGTAGGACAAATACGTTTGATTTGAAGATCAGGAAACAATGGGCTTTAGGTCTTAAATTCTTTAGGTGGGAAATAATAAGGAAGTTGTTAATTTTCTTTTCTCATGAATCATGGGTATATATGTTATATTTACATTAGGTGTATACTTCAGACTCAGTTGCATAAGGATAAATTTATTGTCTCTACCACAGAATGCATGTCTTGTTACAAAATTATAATGTCCCTATAACTTTTCCCCACAATTTTAAGTATCTCAGTACTTAAATATCCCAAGTATCTTACCTTACGTAAGAGAGAGAAAAATAATCAGTTTTTGTGTCTTTTGTAATTTCTGTATAATTTTTAAAATTGTGATACTTTATTAGTAATCTTTTTACAATGATGCAACAGCAACTGTGAAATACAGTCACATCATACATTATATAAAAATATAATAGCCATTTAACATAACAAAATAACAGAGTTGGAAGGGATCTTGAAGGTCTCCTAGTCCAACTCCCTGTTCAAGGAGGAAACCCTATAGCATTTCAGACAAATCGTTGTCCAATCTCGTCTTTAAAAGAGTCATGGAGGACCCACAACTTCTGAAAGCAAGCCATTCCACTGATTAATTGTTCTAACTATAAGGAAATTTCTCCTTAAGTCTATGTTGCATCCCTCCTTGATTAGTTTCCATCTATTACTTCTTGTTCAGCCTTCAAGTGCGTTTAATTTTCAGAATCTTTTCTGTTATTAATTATTATCTATTACATTTATCTGCCACCCATATCACCACAAGGTGATTCTGGGCAGCTTACAAGGTTAAAAGCAATAAAATTATACAAATATATATCTAGTAACAATAAAATTATAAATTATGGTAAAAAGAGGAGGGAAGGAAGAGGGTGTGCAGGGAATGGGGTGGGATCTGCTCTTAGTCCATAAATTACCTTCAGTGTGACACTCCTTCATTGGGCCCAAAGTCAACTGGCACAGCAAGATCTTCAGGAAGGTCAGGAAGATGTGGGGGATCTCACTCCAGGGGGTAAGATGTTCCAAAGGGTAAGAGCCACAGCAGAGAAAGCTCTTCTTCTGGACCCTGCCAGCCTGAATTCCTTAACTTAAGGGATTCATAGCATGTCCCTTCTGGGTGAAGTGGGCCCATCCCATTGGGATGTGATGGTTCCTCAGGTATCCTGGACCCATGCCATACAGGGCTTTCTAACAATCCCTAACAAAATCTAAGCATTTATCAATTCTTGCTAAATATGTATTTCATGATTTCATTGAACTATCTACCACCAAGAACTATTTTCATAGATAGTTGAAGCCAATCTTGATCACTTTGGAGGAGCTAAGATGTTTTGGCTAGTATGTATCACTCTGTACTTATCCCGAATTACAGACATCATTGAAAGATTACCAAAGATTCGGGTCTCTTAGTGCCATTTTATGTAGGGAACTCTAGAGTGATGTGGGGTCAATTGCTGGGGGGAATCAGAAAGCAGGGATGCTGCCCCATTTAACCAATTTTACTCCCAAATCCCTCACAAGTTTATTTTTTCTCTAGATTTTTTTTTCTGGTTTCAAGAAAAAAACTACTTATTGCAGAAATGCTTTTAGCCAAATCAGTGAATAGGTAGGTTAACCACACTTTCTAGTCCACTAACACTTCCTACAATTGAATCCTCTCTTCTCTCATATTAGCATGATGGTGAAAATGTGAAATTGATAAACTCTGGTTTCTTTTGAAATGTGTTGTAACACAGAAGTTGTTAATACACTATTTAACTATGACTAAACCTTGTGGTATAAATTCACCAAGAAAGTATCATTGGCCATAGCTTCCTTCCACAGTTTTGCTGAATGAATATTTAGTTTTAAAAGATAGGTGGATAAGTGCTTCAGATGCTACAGTTCTTGTTGATATTATATATAATGTGGGCATGCAAAACAGGCATTTGCTAGAGTACAATTTATGAAGCAGATGCCATTTTAATAGACCTGCAGGTCCTCAAACTTTCAGTTGTTGCAACATTCCCTGGTCACGAAATTGCAGTTTAGTACTTGTCAATTATGACGATTATAGTATCTCATGGCCACATGATTGCCATTTGTCATTTCACCACTGCCTTATGATAAGCAAAGTCAATGGGGATGGAGAAATTGACAGGAAATCGTAAATTGTGGTCAAATGACATTGTGCTTAACAACCACAAGTTATTTGCTTCTTGATTGCAGTCTGAACCGATGTCTTAAATTAGACATGGTCACATGAAATTTCATTTTCTGACCACATTGCTTAGTGATGGAGTAGCTTATTCCAATTGTTCTTGATGAAGAACACAGATAGGTCTCATCTTACAACCATTTGTTTAGTGATGATTCAAAGTTACAATGACATTGAAAAAAGTGATTTATGACATTTTCCCCATGACTATTGCACTTACCCTTGGTCACATGATCAAAATTTGGCCACTTGGCAACTGGCAAGTATTTATTTTGCTCACTGCTATATAAATCTGATTTCTGCTCTAGATGATTTTTATTATTTATATTTTTAATAAAATATCCAAACATAATCTAAGTAAAC
Source organism: Crotalus tigris (assembly GCF_016545835.1). Classification (NCBI taxonomy): domain Eukaryota; kingdom Metazoa; phylum Chordata; class Lepidosauria; order Squamata; family Viperidae; genus Crotalus; species Crotalus tigris. Next base: position 2,640,484 of record NW_024096622.1, on the reverse strand, counting down.
ACTGGTTTTTAAGTGACTGGAAAGATTGTACTTAGGTCTAAATATATGTAAAGTAACCTAGGATTTGGATTATCAGAACATACAAGAACAAAAGCCCATCTGTTCATTAGTAGTGATATGTGATTATCATAAATGACTGCTTCTTTTCTGTGGTATTTCCTGGAATAGTCTTGTATTCTCCTAGAAATACCCATTATGCAATTTTGTAAGTAATGAGTAACTGGAAAGCTTCTGTACTGACTATCAGAACCATTGCAACTGGTTAAAATAGATTAAAAATCCATTTATTTATGTTTACATTTTAACAATACTAATAACAGTAAATAAAGTATTACCATAACAGTTTTAAAGGAAAGGAACAATTGCTTCAAATAGCTCTATTTATTTTTTTAATTTAATTCTAAGACCACCAAACTCAGTGATGATTGGGAGACCTCAGAAATCCAAATGAAAAACAAAATAAAGTCAAGAACAAAGAATGTAGAAAATCCTATATTAAAATAATCCTATACTGAATTTAGTACTTTTGCTGCAAGGTATATGCCAACCAGTTAGAAGTTGTGATCTAGCATATATGATGGGAGTGAAGGAATTCAAGAAAGAGTCAGCTGAAGTATTAATTTGCTGTTCAGATGAATGAATATATATATTCAATTAATTGCTAAGTAGGTATTTTAAAAAATACATATCTCATAATAAGACACCTCCTTCTTCTTAATTTGCAGGTTGCCTGAGACCACTTCTGCTTCCTCATAGTTTCACTAATATATCTCAGTTCAAGTCTTCCTTCCCCGTAGGATCAATGATATATTTTCAGTGTTTTCCTGGATATAAACTAGAAGGTGCAGAGTTCCTTGAGTGCATGTATAATCTTATCTGGTCAGATAGTCCACCTAGGTGCCTTGATGTGGAAGGTAAAGCTTCTTCTATATTCAGACAAATGCTGGTAAAGTCTTAGTGCAATTGTATTTGGTCTAGTAACTCTTTACTTGATCTTAATCTTTTTTCAGTACATAATGTTATTTTACAGATAAATTATATACAGTACATGTATGCTTAGAATTAAGTACTGCATTCAGTTCAATAAATATAAAATTTCAGGCATACTTATTGTATGTATATATGTATTTATTAAAAATAATTCCAGGTTGTTTAATATTGTGTAAAACTATTTGCTTACAATATGCATTAATTATATGCATATTTCATGAATTAATTGATGAAAGGAAAATAGAGATGTTGTATGTCTGAAACTAAAAGAAAGCAGAAGCACATGTTATATCTGAATGAAAGTGGTCTGATTTTGTGGAGCAGAACTGATAAATAAGTGCAGGAAAGTTAAAGTTTAGTTTTGATTAAGTATGAAAGAATAAAATCATTGTCAGAAAGTATGAATTGGTGTAATCCCAATTATCGTGGGGCACATATCAAAGTAAGAAAATTCATAGATTGATTATAGTAACCAACCTGTGAATATAGAAGACTCACAGGTGAATTTTGGGAAACATTGTGCAAAATTCTGAATGAGTGTCATTTGGGGAAAATATTGTTCTGGTAGATGATATGAATGGATGGGCAGGACCAAAACAAAAGAGTAGGGGAAAATGATGATTTCATTTCATGTATCAGAGATACAAGAACAAATGAGAATGGTGATTCTTTGGTAAATATTTGATTAGAAAAAGCATGTTAGTCTCAAATATGAGTCTATTCATACATATTCATGGGAAATAAGAATATAAATGTAAAAGCACAATTTATTGAATTATTTATTATAAAAGCCTGGGAGAATTAGTAAAGGATACAAGGTTGATGAATTCTTCTGAATATGGGTAGACTATTATATGCTACTGTCAGGAATGGATATTGGGGAAAAATAGATGAAAAAGGCAAATAAATAATGTAGAGAGAAACCAGGGAGAAACAGTATGTATTAGAAAAAAATATTAGAAAATAGGTTAATGGAAAAGGAACATTAAGAAAGATGTTGCAGAAACTTCTTGAAACAGAGTTTAAAAAATTATGTTACAGAATTCCATAGAAATAGGTGGACAAAACTGTCTGTTCCTAATCACAACGGTACCAAAATTATAAAACATGCATGATGACTCCACAACTTCAGTTCTATCTTTTCATTCTTGTGTTATGACATCACAAGAAAAATAGGAATTTGTGTTACAACACATGTTTCATCATTTACCCTCTCCTTATAGGTCGCTAGGCACCCTTGCATAAGTCAATAAACACCCATGAGAGAAGGGGTAGTAATAATATTTGTGTAATGATGTAATCATGTGAATTCTGTGACATATGTTCTTGGTACAGATGTCCAGATGCAATTTTATAATAGCATTTGTATGGTATGTCATTGAATGTGTATCATTTTGGCATCATCTTGATTTGTCAATAACGTTATTCTTCTTTCCCTTTCCTCCAAAATAATTCTTGGTATAAATAAAAAAATAATAGAACCTTCTTTCCATTCTGGTCTTTAAGTTGTGCAATAGCCCCTTTTTAGAGGATCATCCAGATAATTCACTTCTGGCCTTGAAAAAACTTTAAATTTTAATCAGGCTTCTTAATAATAATAATAATAATAATAATAACCCCCAGTGAGGCACTACCTTGACGTGGTTGTGGGGCTTGTGTACTCTGAGGAAGATGAGAGTTATGCTAGAGGTTCAACCATACTGGACAGGTCTCATCAGAGGAGTCAGACAAAGAGTGTCTCTCCCATAAAAAATATGGTGAGACGTAAATTTCAGAATGCCACGTCGCCCGGGTTAACAAGGTCCGCACTAGATATTGGAGTTCCTGGATATCTGGTGAAAAATGGGTTACAGGACTCAGGACTGTTGGCTGAGCAACCAGGGCCAACAGCTGCAGAACTACTGGAAGAAAAGGTGTTTACCCGTCGCAGATACACAGTGATGGAAAACAAAGAAATAATGATCTGTTACTACAGATCAAGTCCAACAAGAAGAGGATATCTAAAACGAATGCACCAGTTCTGGAAAGAACAACATCCAGAATCAGAAATAACAGAACAGAGACTAGCAGATCAACGCCGATTTATAACACGAAATAAATATTCACAGAAACAGAATTGGACGAACTGCAAAGGTTTACCTCAGGGCAAAGAAATCAAAGCCTTACCAGAAGTAATTCAGAATGTAGAGGCAAACCAGGGGGAGTTGGCAGTGAAGGAATCTAGCAGAGATATACAACTGTTCTCATTTGGAAACCAGGCACCTCTCCTCAGGAAGAACAAAACCCTCTAACTAAAGAAATAAAAGAATTGAAACAAAAATAACTGAGCATCTAGAACAGCACAAAAACAACAGAATAAGGCTACCTGCATTGAAGCTTGTTCCAAAGAAACAGCTAGCACAAGCATTAAAAGATGCAAATATTGCAATATCAAGTATAAGCACCAATTCATTGCAAGAAACAAACCAACTAATGTACAGCACAGCTGCAGTTATAACAGAATACCTGGGATGCAAAATCAACAAAGAAGAAAAACAAACAAACAGTGCACCAGAAAAATGGAAGGTTAGACTAGAAAATAAGATCAGCAAGTTAAGATCACATGCAAGCAAGCTAGAACAGATGAAAGAAAAGAAGCTGAAGAACAAGAAGACCAAAGAATACCTAATCAAGAAATACCACTTAGAAACAAGGAAGATCAAGGAAGCACTGGAAATAATAAAGCAACAAATAACAGCTATAGCCAGGAAAATCAGTAGATATGAAGCTCGAATTGCAAACTATAGGCAGAACCTCCAATTTCAATCCAATCAGAAACGTTTCTACCAATCCATCAATGGAGAAACTGCAAGGAATCAGTCAGTACCTGACAAGGAAGAAACAGTGCAGTTCTGGAAGCAGATATGGGATAACCCAAAGAAATACAACAAGGATGCGGCTTGGTTAAAAGAGGTGGATGCAAATAAAACAGAAGTTGAAATGAAAGAACTAGTAATAACAACAAAAATGGTAGAAAAAAGAGCAAAGAAAATCAAAAATTGGTCAGCACCAGGTGAAGATGAACTGCATGGGTTTTGGTTGAAACATCTAACTGTTATACACCCACTCATTGCCAAGCAGTTCAACAATATACTACAAGGAGGAGAAATTGAAAAGTGGCTAACAACTGGGAAAACCTACCTAATAATGAAAAATCCAGCAAAAGGGGCAACACCAGGTAACTACAGGCCAATTACCTGCTTACCAACAACTTTCAAATTACTAACTGGTGTGGTAGCTGATGCAGTACAACAGCATCTAGTTGAAAACAATCTCTTTCCACCTGAGCAGAAAGGAAACCGCCCCAATAGCAGAGGAACAAAAGATCAACTCCTAATAGACAAAATGATCTTGGAAAACTGCAAGAGAAGGAAGACCAACCTGAATGTGGCATGGATTGACTACAAAAAGGCATTTGACTCTCTGCCACATGATTGGATAATAAAGTGCCTAGAAATAACAGGAGTCAGTAGAAACATCAGAAAATTTGTGCAAAGATCGATGGCACAATGGAAGACACAGTTGCAGATCAATGGTGAGAGGCTGGGAGAGGTTAATATCAAGAGAGGAATATTTCAAGGAGATTCATTATCACCATTACTATTTGTTATTGCACTGTTTCCTCTGTCAACAATACTGAATAACTCAGGACATGGCTATCAAACATCAAAAACATCTGCCAGACTATCCCACCTCCTTTATATGGATGATCTGAAGCTGTATGGAAAAACATCATCTGAAATAGAATCGCTGCTCAACACTGTCCGTATATATAGCCAAGATATTGTAATGGAGTTTGGCTTGGACAAATGTGCCACACTTACTATCAAACAAGGAAAAATAATGAAAACTGAAGGAATCAAGATGCCCCACGAAAATAACATTAAGAGTCTGGATGAGGAAGAGTACTACAAATACTTGGGTATCCTTCAAGCTGACAACATCAAGCACACTGAAGTCAAGAAAAAGATTAGAGGTGAATACATCAAGAGAGTGAAGAAGATCTTAAAGTCCAAACTCAATGGAGGAAATACCATAAAGGCAATCAACACCTGGGCAATCCCAGTCATTAGGTACACAGCTGGAATAGTGGACTGGACTCAAGCAGAACTAAAAGCAATGGATAGGCAGACCAGAAAAATAATGACAATGAATCATGCCCTTCATCCACGCAGTGACATTGATAGACTTTATCTACCAAGGCAAATAGGTGGGCGTGGAATGCTACAAGTACATCAGATGGTTGAAGAAGAAAAAATGGCTTTGGAAGAATATCTGAAGAACAATGATGAAGATGCACTGAAATTAGTATATCAGGAAGGCTTACTACTACTGGAGAGACCAAACTGGCCTACAAGAAAGACCAAATGAAGAACAGAATAGAGGCATGGGAAGACAAAGCACTACATGGCCAATACATGAAAAAAATAGCTGGGAAAGCAGATAATAATAAAACCTGGCAATGGCTAAGAGCAGGAAAATTGAAGAAAGAGACCGAGGGACTAATTCTGGCTGCACAAGACCAAGCCTTAAGGACAAATGCATACAAAGTCAAAATTGAGAAGACAGCAACAGACAGTAAGTGCCGCCTATGCAAAGAAGCTGAAGAAACAGTGGACCACTTGGTAAGCTGTTGCAAGAAGATTGCACAGACTGATTACAAGCAGCGGCATGACAAAGTAGCAACAATGGTGCATTGGAAGATCTGCAAAAAATATCATTTGCCTGTAAGCAAAAACTGGTGGGATCATAAAATAGAGAAAGTCATAGAAAATGATAAAATTAAACTGCTCTGGGACTTCAGAATTCAAACAGACAAGCACCTGCAACATAACACCCCAGACTTAACAATTGTCGATAAGAAAGACAAAAAAGTCTGGATAGTGGACGTGGCAGTGCCTGGAGACAGCAGAATAGAAGAGAAAGAACTGGAGAAGATAACAAAATACAAAGACCTACAAATAGAAATAGAAAGACTGTGGCAAAAGCAAGCAAGGGTAGTACCAATAGTCATAGGCTCCTTGGGTGCAATCCCAAAACAACTGGAGCACCACTTGAACACCATTGGCATTGACAAATTCGCTATTAGTCAATTGCAAAAGGCGGCCTTACTAGGAACTGCTTCCATCCTGCGACGATATCTGTAATACCATCAAACATCCACATCTGCCTATCCCAGGTCCTGGGTAAGGACTCGATAGGTAGACAAAATGCCAAATCCAGTCTGAACATCTGGCTGACTGTGCGATGATCGATAATAATAATAATAATAAAGTTGGAAGGGACCTTGGAGGTCATCGAGTCCAACTCCCTGCTCAGGCAGGAACCCTACACCATTTCGGACAAATGGCTGTCCAGTCTCTTCTTGAAAACTTCCAGTGTTGGAGCATTCGCCGCTTCTGGAGGCAGGTTGTTCCATTGGTTAATTGTTCTAACTGTCAGGAATGATCAGTTTCCATCCATTGCTTCTTGTCCTGCCTTCAGGCGCCTTGGAGAATAGCTTGACTCCCTCTTCTTTGTGGCAGCCCCTGAGATATTGGAACACTGCTATCATGTCCCCACTCATCCTTCTCTTCGTTAAACTAGACATACCCAATTCCAGCAACTGTTCCTTAGATGTTTTAGCCTCCAGTCCCCTAATCATTTTTGTTGCTCTTCTCTGTACTCTTTGTAGAATCTCAGCATCTTCTTTACATTGTGGTGACCAAAACTGGATGTAGTATTCCAATGAAATGTACATATATATCTATCCATCATGGTATTCATTTTCAGGGTAAGCAGTGTTATTGAAAAGGGGCAGAAAGGAATAAGAAATGGTAAACTGAAGTATTTGAAGGCACAAGATAAGAAAAGGTAATATAACTAGCTAGTTTATACTAACACTGCTCATTATACCTTTCGTACCTTCTGTCACCTGCAAATCATCCTTGCTTTATAGATCACTTCCATACGCTGCCTTTTGTTCTTTAAATTTCTCATCTCTGTCTCATCTTTGTCTCCATTCATCCACAGCTTTCTCATTCTTCTCCCTCCTCTTATTTATTTAATGATATCCTCATTAGTAAAATGGTACACATGGACTAAAGGAGGCAACTGTTAAATGGATTCATAATTGAATGACTACATTCAGAGAGTATTCATAAATGGCTCAGCATCAACTTCAAGAGTAGTACTGTGGTGCTAGTCAACATTTTTAATAACATGTATTATAAAAAGACTGACCTGTCTAATCAATCGTGGTCAAGCCCCATTGGACATACTATCTCTAGTTCTAGGCATAGCAGTCTAAAAAGGACATTGTCAAACTGGAGCAAGTTCAAAGAAAGGGTAGCAAGATGAACTGAGAATTAAAAATCTTGTCCTGTGAGGAATGGTTCAATAAACCTGACATGTTTACCTGCAGAAGCAAATGTTGAACGGAAATATAATAGCAGTTTCCAGATATCTACAGGATTATCACATAGAAGAGGGAGCAGGTGTTTTGCTCAGAAGGCAGGACCAGAAAAAATGGGTTGAAAATGCAGGGAAGTTTATTCAGTTTAGATGTTAGAAAGCATTGCCTGATTGTAAGAGCTATCAACCAGTGGGACAGGATGCTCGGTGAAGCCATATGTTGCATTTTACTGTAGATCTTTAAATAGAGATGAGATAACCATCTGTGCAAAATGCTTTAACAGATTCTGCACTAAGAAGGTTACCCTATTTGACCTCTCCATTCCCTTCCAGTTTTTTTTATAATTTTTGGACTATATATATACATCAGTGTAAGCTAGCAGACATCAGGCTCCATTTGAAGTTGACTTTATTAATTGATTTATTTGATTTGATTTGTAAAGCCATCCATCAAAAACCAGTGACTTTGGATGACTTTATGGCAAACAATCATAAAAAACAAAATAGTTAAAATACAGTACAAAAACACTTAAACACAAATAGCAACCAAGAGATACTATAATCTGTCAGCTTCAACATAGCCAGAAAACAGTGTCCTTCCCACACTCGGAACCCCAGGCCTGGGCACATAGCTTCAAGGCCTGCTGAAAAACCATCAGGGGTGGGGCATCCTATACCCCCGGGGGAAGATATTCTAGAAGGCAGGGGCTATGATAGAAAGGCTATATCTCCTGGTCTCTACAGCCATTATTCCTTGGCTTATAAGCCATCCTGGTTGACATGGAGGCTTTGAAATTTGAGTCTGATGACAATAGTGAACCAGCCCTGCTTTCCTAAATGAGAAATGCCAGGATGTTTTTATTTAAGAGGAGCTTTGACTTAAGACTGATAGCAGAAAAAACCATCTGTTACTCCGAATCTCTGTGCCTTGCCTTGCCTTGCCTTGCTTGCCAACCTTGCCTTACCAACTGATCGACAACCCTTTCTGTACATTGGATTCTGGCACTGTTTGGCCACTCTTGTGCCTGACTCTCTGGACTTGGAACTCTTTATTAATGCAAATTGCTAGATTGGTGGAAACTTGGTTATTTCAAGCGTGTTGGCACATGGCTTTTTGTTGCTTGTTATAAGTAAGTTTGCAATTGCCTCTTGGGTGCGTGTGTCTGTGCTTGGCTTGAGACAGGACATTGCCAGACTGTATTGGATGGGAAAAACAACTGGAAAAATATGATCTCTCAGGTAAGCCGGTCCCAAACCATGAGGTAAAGATAAAAAGCAGTATATTGAATTGCACTCAGAAACATACTGCCAAATAATTCAGCCCTGAAAGCAGCAGTGTTATATGTGCCAAATAATTAGCACCATTTATAACCCATGTAGCTGTATTCTGTATCAGCTGAAGCTTCCAAATGCTTCCAAAGGAATTTTGGCTGGTGGGATCCAAAAAAAGAGCATTTTCTGCCATGACTCCCATCCTCTGCAATATTGTGAACCCCAAGGGGCAATCCGTACCTACCCTTTTGGTCTTCTGAAAGATTTTGAAGACATGGCTCTGCCAACTGGCCTGGGCCCCCTATGAGGGTGCGACTTTCTGGATTAGATAACATCCAACCTCTTCCACTTGCGCACTTCGCTTTCTTCCTTGATCAATTTATTTTTAATTGAATTTAAAATTTAAAATCTCTATTGTTTTAATGTTTTATATGGCATTGTATTGAATGATTTTAAACCACCTAGAGTTGCCTTTGGTGAGATGGGCAGCATATAAGAGAGAGAGAGAGATTATGTTGCAAAATAGTTTTTACTATTCTATTAAGCATGATGTTTACAGTATTTACTGATTCTGCCTTCTTTATTTCAAAATGTTGGCTCTTTCTTCCCATGCACTTTTAATAAAAAGTATAGAAAAGAAGCTGGTACTTTGCTATAAACTCTTGCAGACATATATCTCTATTTAAAGGAAGAAATAACAATTTGGACTCTGTTGGTTAAGGAACTGCAAGTGAGATCTGAAAAAAACACATTGCCCAATAAAATGTTTCTATTGAGAAATACATTTTTCCTTCTGCATTGTTAAAGATATAAAGTTTCCTTTTCCTTTAGATTTTTTTTTTAAGCCTTTTCTGTACATTTGTCTTTGAGAAATGAAATAGATTGGCACCATAAGCTGGCAAATGAGAATGAAAAGTCAAATTGTTGCAGAAAATGCTGTTTGTCCTTTGTACAATTTAATATACAGCAGTTGTACTAAAAGCTATCCTATAATTTCCAAAGTGTTTCCAAATAGAAATTTTACAGTGCCTTGTAATAACATTTCTACTCTGAATCTGAGGAGATTATAACATATCTTCTTTGAAGATTTTACCCTCATTTTAAAGGCACATAAATTCAACGTCTTCTGTGTTGTTCTGACATTCATAAAATAGATTATCTGCTGCCTTTCAAACCAATGCAAACTCATCTTACAAAACTGTTGGGGAGAGGGTATCATTCCTATCTGCTTAGTTTAAATTACAGGCAGAGAATATTCATGTAATATCTCCTAGAGGCTTCTCTAGGAAAACAAAATTTTAAAATTGTTATTTATCCTTTAATTAGAAATCTGAAGCTCTATAATTAGTCTTAAGTTATAGAAAGTTCCCCTGGAACTTACTAAAGTTTGTTTGGGAGCAGGGTGTCATGCTTCTTATTTATTTGAAATGTTATCCTTAGAAACATTTTGGCATGCATCCTAAGACCCCTCAAAAATTGTTTTCACCTTATTTTTTTCTATACTCTGTCCATTTTTAATTTCCTTTTTTATTCATGATATTAAAGTGATTTGTCTCAATTCATTTTTTAAGTGTAAGAAATCCTTGTCTAGTTCCTCTGAATAATGGGAAAATAGAAGAAAACACACTATTTTATTTTAGATATGGGGGATTCATATAATGTCTTAATCCATTTTATGAATCCATTTTATGAATTACATAGGAAATCTAAATATATTTGACACAGCAAACATGTTGTTTATTTATTTTGTCAAAGGTGTTTTCAGCATCTAATAACATAATTACAAATTCATCTTTATTTTTATTCAAATCTATTAGATCTACAATGTAATGTTTTTTGTTGCTTGGCTAGTTCTTATAAACCTGCTTGATTATTCCCACTAACAAACAAGATCATTTGCTGTAAACTATTAGCTGACACTGCTGTTCACATCTTTGTATTAACATTAATCAATGAGATTTGATTATAATTGGCTCATTAGGTATGATCTTTACCTGACTTTGTTATAACTGTAATATAACAAAGAACAGTGGTTAGAATGCAGTACTGCGGGCTACTTCTGTTGCCTGCTGCCTGCCTGCAGTTCGGCAGTTTGATTCTCACTGGCTCAAGGTTGACCCAGCCTTCCATTCTTCCGAGGTCGGTAAAATGAGGACCCAGATTGTTGGGGGAAATATGCTGACTCTGTAAACCGTTTAGAGAGAGTTGTGAAGCACTGTGAAGCGGTATATAAGTCTAAGTGCTATTGCTATAAACCTGGTTAAATACCGCAATAAAATTGCCTTATCTTCATACACTTGACAAAATTTTGGTACCAAAAGATATATAAATATTTTAACCGCAATGTTTGGGCTTCCAGCAACATGCTGAAACATCAGATATATAATCACAATCTAATGTGATTTGTAAAGCCAACTATTGTGTCCAAAAACCTGTATGTGGGTTTGCATTATGATAATGATTTTGCATTGTCTTATTTTGTTTCTGTTACCATTTCCATTATTCACAGTGGATCATAACCTTACTCCAGATGTTAATTATTTTTATGCTTTAGGGCATATTTCTATTTCCTTTGATAGATTGAATATAATTCCTTGGCCAGAAAACATAATATTTAATTTCTTTATTAAAGCATTGTACAATGTACTGTATGTTCTTGGAATTTTTATATTTGATATTGAATGCTTACAACATGACATGGTATCACCTTAATTTTTTAAAAACTCTCTCAGTAAATTTCCAACGTATGTATCATATTTAGGTCTATATTGCTAAGAAAAACTTTTCCCTTGCCTGTCTGATTTGTTTTTCTTCTATTCTGTTTTGATTGACTGCAGGTCAAGTTAACTGTGTAGAATTGTTTCTCTTCCTTTCATAATATTGCTTTTGAGGCCCTAATAATCATGGCCCCTAATGTATTGGATATTTATGGATGTCTAGAGATGGCATTACTGTGGCTTAAACTTTTCTTTTTAAAGCAATTAATCTCTGTGATAGAAAATCTTTTCATTTTGCTTGCTGTTAAAGCAATGCACTGAGAAGACTTATGTTAGATTTCTGCAAGCAGCAGAAAAAATATGTAAAAACAACAGAGGAGAAATGGCTAGAGACCATTGCTAGAGTGATAAAATGTCCATTAATCAGCTATAATTAATTTCTGTGGTTTGCTTATTGAAAAAGATCTGTTTGACCAATACCAACAACTGTTTTCCATTTAACAGTGTTATTTTAAGTCAACCAAGGAAAGTGTTTAAGACCTTCTGCTGACTTCCTGATGAAACTTCCAGTATTCCCCTAGGTTGATTCTGGTTGGAAAAGCTTTCTATGTGAATTATATGCTCTAATTTTACAGTATATACTATATTGTAGCTTATAAAGCCTTAACCAGTAAAAATGCAAAGAAACTCATGTTTTAAGGTACATGGGAGTGAGTTGCACATTACAATCAATTCTTTTTGAAGATTCATTTAGTGTCTGATTATCCTCTTTGAAAGGAGAGAGTGGAATTACTTTTGAAATGCATTATTTATGTGAGTAAGTGTAGGGGGAGAAATTACTGAATTGTGATTTCTATGAAAAATATACTGTTGTGAATTGGTGCATACATTATTTATATTGATGCACTAGGTCTTTACTGTGTAACAGAGCCATGAAATAAGCATAGCAGCCCTCAGAGAGAACAAGGGATAAGATTGCTCCTTTCTCAGAAGGGAAGGAACTTGGAGTTTTAACTAACCTAAAACTGGAGATTTGACATTTGGCAGTTGAATAATTGATTTTTGCAAGTTAGATTCTGGTAACAGAAATTCAGTATAGAAGATTTGTTATGTTTCCATTCATTTTCTTTAGATGACAGCCATCTGAATTTCCTTTCATCATAATACAATATGAGTATACTTTGAGCAGGTATAATAAGCAATAGAACTTGCTTAATTTCCAAGAGGGCAAGTGGTAGATATCAATTTGACCTTCGTATCTAAAATTTATGATTATGTTTCTTCCCCATTGTACAACTCAAGCACATTCAAAATACAAATAAATGTTATGGCCATAAAGTAGAATGGAATATTGAGTATTTCATTTTCAGTCAAGTTTGGAGTGTTGGTTTTGAAGTGACATACTTGCATCCATTTCCCTGAAAGCATTTCTGCCTCAATAGGGTCTATGAATATAATCACTACTGTACAGGCCTTCCTTGTGTTGGTCAAGCCTTGCGGTTTCTCCATTTTCATTTTTGATACTGTAACTGCAACAATCTCCATTTTGTTCAGTACACTTTCACATACAATATCGGAGAATGGATCTGGATCCTCGGTCTTGATCTAATGCAGCTAGGGCCTCATAATTTAAAAGCAAGTTGTTTCCAGTGTTGTAGCACTTTGGCTAGCATTTTAGCCACTCGCCGGGGCACATTACTGATGCCTCTGCTAAATCAGCTCTGCTTGCTAATGTTTTCAAGATTGAGAAGAGTGACCTTTGGTTACTGTGCCCATCTGTTGTCCCAACCCCTGCAGCTGTCCCATCTCAGTAAGTCTTCTTTTCAGATTTTTGAGTAATTGTTTTGTCAGCATTTTTGCAACTGTTAGATTTGCAAACTTGGCCTTCTTGTATCAATGGATAATTTGTTATCTGTTTTTTACTATGTCTTTTCTGTGTGCAAAGGCAGATAATTCTTATTGCCAGATTGATGGTGTTTCCAACTTCAGATCATTGCTTTTCTACACAGACATAATGTGCATTCGGTTGCAGAGTGTCTAGTCTGTGGCTTCTTGACATTATTCAGATAAGTTTAAGTTCAGCTGAAACTAAGTGGCAGATCAGAGGGTAGCACAGCTTTCAATTTGATCTTGCATTGAACCAGGTGATAGTCAGACATTACTATATTTCAGCACCTCTCAAAACCCTGACATCATTAACAACAGACTTAAAGTACCTTCCTTTTAGGAAATAATTGATCATAGAAGCAACATTTAGTGCTCATGACTACCAAGTTAGTTGATGATCAGGCCTGTCCCCGAATAGGTTATTGCAAAGGAATACTGAGTTTAATTGTATCAATTATCATTCATGCTACTAGACATCTTCCCAGCCAAGCTGTAATTTACCAATCTGTGCAATTAGGTCACCTGCCAATAAGAAGAGTCCTCTTTATGGCCTTCATTTATAATGCTGTATAATTCAGTGTAAAAAGGGAAATTTTTTTGACATCACTGTTCACCTCTGTTGATGCAAATTATACTTGAGCAAATACACTAGGCACTACAATTTCGTTGACTCCAGACAAATTTGGATATTTAGGTAGATCACATTCATTATTTAGTGCTTCATGTTCTCTAAATAGAAATTTAAGGGTTGTTTAAGAATTTTACCTATTTAACTATTTTGATATATCTTGTATTAAATACTTTTACATTAAATTAAATTAAGTAGTTGCTTGTTTTAGGTAGGTACAAGAATGTTTATTGTAACAAAATTTATTATTTTTTTCCAATCTTTATGCACCTATTGAAATCTTACAGTATTTTTTAGTTTTAGATTCTAGCATATATTTCATTGACTAAACACGAAGCATGCTTAATGTACTTTATACAATTGTAAAATTATTAAAAAATGAAATAGAGGCATAATATTGGGAATATAATTTGTGTGGAGTTTTTTTGTTATTTTTAATAAAACCTGACATTAATATTTGCACAACAGTGTTTTCAGCAATAGTAATTATTTCATTTTTTTTATTCATAACATTGCACCTGCTATTGTGCAGAAACTAATCTGTTGATGTGTAATATATTGGTACCTGTGGCATAAAATTATGGATATGTTTTATGTTTTGACTGAAGTAACATTGTATAGAAATATTGTTATATTTTTATTTCTGTTGACACTGGGTGTTACTATAGTTAACTCACTTTTTTAATATTTTATTTGTGTCCAAGTTTGTCCGCTACCTCCTATGGTGACTCATGGAGATTATATCTGCCATCCGCGGCCTTGTGAACATTACAACCATGGAACTGTAGTTGAGTTCTATTGTGATCCTGGCTACACTCTCAGTAATGATTACAAATATATCACCTGCCAGTATGGAAAATGGTTTCCATCATATCAAGTATACTGTGTCAAAACAGGTAAGAACAAAGGAATCTGGATAGCCAGCAAAAGCCTAAATATTTAAACATTAAATTTTCAAATAAAAGTATGTTTTGGATTGAAACTGCCTCCACAATATCTTATTACTTGTAGAGTTTATTTTGCTTTCAGAACCAAAGTATCCATAGGAGGTGTCACAATCCAAACTCTGCCCCTTTTGTATATGTGCAATGTCAATAGATATATTAACAATGTGTGGTTTGGCTCCCATGACCATGATTATCATTTTTCTGTTTTGATCTGTAGATATCACTGCTTCCACATGTGATAATTTATTAGATTGGAAATAATTTTGTAAAAACAGAAATAAATATGAGCAGTCATGTTTGTTGTGTTTGTAGCTTTGTAGCTTAGCTTGCAATTTGGGTTCTGATTCTTCTTGTGTACAATAAAAGGCCATTATTATCAAATGTGACTAGTAGTTTTCCTATTACTCTTTGTTTCACAGAACAAGCCTGGCCAAATAACCAGGAAACTCTTTTGCGAACATGGAAGATTGTGGCATTCACTGCTACTAGTGTTCTTCTAATGCTTCTGTTAGTTATTCTTGCCAGAATGTTCCAAACCAAATTTAAGGCACATTTCCTTCCAAGGTTAGTACTGGTTTAATTTTTGCTGGTGTGCAAAGCAATTGATGATTCTTAGGAATTTTATTTGCAACTGATTTGTATTACAATTAACTTATATAACTGTAATAACCTGTTTGTTTTCAGAAAACAGTATGATCAATGTATCCTATTAAAGTACGAGTATTGCGCTTTTTATATATGGTTGTCCCAAAGGTGGGGTTGGATTCCCCACCATCCAGTCAGAGCTGAAGAAGCTTCTTGGATGAGAAGTGAAACATCTTCAAAGAGAAAAAATAAATTACAGTTACCTCATGAAAAAGCTCCTTTATAATTTTATAATTAAAACTTCATTCTATATTCTCAAATCATCTATATATATTTATTTCATTATGTACTAGTCATTTACTTTTGTATTCAGTACATACTTACCTTTGACCTTGCTTTCTTTCATTTTACACAGTTTTAAGTAACATCTTCCTCCTATTATTAGTTTGCTTTTTCATTTCTCCTGAAATTTATTTTTATATAACAAAAGTGGACAGAAGCAAGTTCTTTATACACAGACACTGGGAGGCTTCAGTGTCTAGTTTAAAAACCTTCACTGACTAAATTATTTCATTTTTGAGACCAAATCTGTTCTAGTTTTTTAAATACACAGCATATTCCATAAGCATTCCCTAACAGGACTCCTCTAGTGGCATTGGGGTTGCCACTCCCAGGATGGATCCAGGAAATTATAGGCCAATCAGCTTGACATCATGGAAAAGATAATCAATAATCAAGTGGAGGATTTATGAGTAGCTAGAAGTGAACAAAGTGATTACAGGAAATGAGCATAACTATGTTAAAAGCAGTTCAGGCCAGGCAAAACCTATATCCATCTTTGATAAAGTGACTAAATTAGTGGACCAGTGAAATGCTATGTACATAGTATTCTTGGACTTCACTAAAGAATTTGACAAGTAGACGACAGCCTACTACTTTCTACATTTTTCTATCTTGATGGGAAAATGTGTGACAGACAGTACCACCACCAGATGGATTTGCTGACCAACCATACCTAGTGTATAGGAACTACATCTACATGAAGGGAAACTTGCAATGGGGTACCTCAGGGTTCTGTCTTGGGCCCAGTACTGTTCAATATTTTCATAAATAATCTAGACAAGAAGATAAAAATGTAGTTCATCAGATTTGCAGATGATGCCTAGCTGGGGGGAATTGCTAAAACTTAGGAAGATAGACTCAAAATTCAGAAGGACATTTACAGACTTGAGCATTGGATCCTAGCCAACAAGACACGGTGGTAAGAAAAGTAAGCAGGAAAAACCAAATGCACAGATACCTGGATCAACAGAAGTAACTATGAGAGAGATCTAGGTGTCCTAGTGGACCATCCCTTAAGTATGAGCCAGCAATGTGCCGCAGCTGCCAAAAAAGCCAATGCAATCCTAGGCTCAATCAACAAAGGACTGAACATTGCAATCACGAGAAACGATTAAGCTGCTTTATACTGCACTAGTGAGGCGATATTTGGAATATTGTGTACAGTTCTGGTCACCATGATACAAAAAGATGCTGCAATCCTAGAAAGTGTGCAGAGAAGAGCAATAAAGATGATAAAAGGTCTGGACACTAAATTATATAGTGAACAGCTGAGGGAGCTAGGTATGTCAAAGACAGGGGTGTCAAACTGCTGGCCCATGGGCTGGTTGCATCATAAGGAGGCAGTGGCCACCTCAGCTCTGGCAATGAAAAAAAGTCATGATATGTCACGACATGTCACGTGACATGGCAAATTTGACACCCGTGGTCTAATCCATTGAAGAGAAAGATTGGGGGGGGGGGAAAACATGATAACTGTCTTCCAGTACTTAATGGGCTATCACAGAGAAGAGGGGATTGACTTATTTTACCAAGGTACCAGAGAGTAGGACAAGAAATAATGGGTGGAAGCTTGTTAAAGAGAGATCCAACCTAGAAGTAAGGAAAAATTTTCAGACTATGAGAACAACTAATCAGTGGAATAGCTTGCCTTCTGCAGTTGTCAGTGCTCCATCACTGGAGGTTTTCAAAAACAGGCTGGACAACCATTTGACCAGGATGGTATAAGATCTCTTGACTTGAGCAGAAGGTTGGACTAGAAGACCTCTGAGGTTCCTTCCAACTCTATCATTCTATGTTCTATGATTCTACACTAGTTAGGGTTGCAATCACAACATATTTATGGAGTATTGTGTGGGGAAGGGCTGTTCTCCAGTTTTATTGATATAATAGATCTACCCCCACACTAAAACAGGCCTCGTGCCCACATTAGGTCTTCTAGTCAACCCCTATTGTACAGTACTATACTTATTGTACAGTATCGGTCATTCTGATTTTTAAAAAAACTTGATTTAGTCAGTTTTGTATTAATTTAGTCAATTTTGTGTTATTTATTTTATTTTGCATCGTATTAGCATACAGTGAAGGGAAATATACAAACTGTCATGATTAATGATGCACACACAATTTTAAAGTATAAGACAAAAGTTTGAAACGAACTTTTCTAATTTGATGGGAAATTGTTCAGATCCTGGCTTTGAATTACCCCATGCAAACATGGGACCTGAAGTCAACATCTCCAGAGGGTTCCAGGGTCAGAAGTGTTACTTTATAATTTAACTTTGGTGCTCATTCAGTCAGAGACCGTGACCAGTGAAAATACATAATTGAAGTAATTTTAGCTATCATAACTGTTCTTCCTAGGATTTTCTCCTGTTAATATTTTTATGTTCATTAATCTAAAGATTTTGATATAAATTGAGATATACTAAGATTCTTAATGGGGAATACTGATAGGTTTATCAGTCGTTCCTTAGGTTATTAGAGTTTTTTTTTCTTTTGTAAATATTAGTTACATGATACATTCTCAGAAGGCTCTTGGTATCTTTGAAGTAAATATTTACAGATCTGCTAACTGCATTTCAAAAGATTTAAAATTTTGTTCTTGAAGAACTCTATTTCTGGCAAAGGATGTCTAGCCATTCACATCATTTTTATACACATATGTTCTCTTTTTCCCCCTGATCTAGAGATACTCAAGAGAATTGCAGCAATGGCCCAGACTTTGTGGTGGTAGATGGTGTTCCTGTCATGCTTCCTTCTTATGATGAAGCTGTGAGTAGTGGCATGAATGAATTGGCACCAGGATGTCCGCCTTCTGCAGGCCAGGGATATATTTTTCAAGCAGATGGTCAGAATCCTCCAGCTTATCCTGGACCAGATGATTTGAACAGGTTGCCAGCTGAATTTGACACCTGTGATAGCATTTCAGGCTCTTCAGAACTTCTCCAGAGTTTATACACATCTTCTGCATGTCAGATGGGAGCTCATCCTGTCTCAGACAGAACTGATGTTATCAACAGCACCACTGAAGAAGTAGCATCAACCAGTCCAAGCATTGATATTGCTGATGGTAATTTTGAATGTTGAACCTTATGTGGGATTATTTTAGGGTCAATTTTTTCCATATGGAAAAGCCGTGAGATTGTGCTTGGGAGAAGCAATCTATCCTCAGATCTGTGGTCTGTCTCTTTGTTCTAGCTTCTCTCTCCCTTCCCCCCAACCCCATTTTTTTTCTAGCAAAGCTTCTTTACAAGCCAAATGTTCACTGCTGTCGTAGCAAGCATATATCTGCCCTTTATTGGCTGGAAATGAACTGGTGGGTGGTGGGTATGCTTCATCGCAGAATGTAAATTGGAGGACACCAGTTAATTATGCCATTTGGAGTCTGAATGTCTGATTGTGTTCCCGAAATGCTTCTATTAATATTGATTTATGTCTGTTATAAGGTGCAGTTCTGATTCATCTAAAAAAAATCAGGACAAGCAAAGCGAGTATTATTGTTCATAATCAATAGTATGTGTCAACCCAATTTATCACTGTTAATGTTTTTTTCATGGCAGAGTTCCTGAATATTTGTTGGAGAGGCTGTTTAGCTAGTTTTCATAGATGGTTATTTATTCATGTAATCAGTAAGTCACTAGGGAACTTAAATAGTTATCTAGCTATAGAATGTGAAAATAGCCATTTGTGCCCTATCTCAGGAGCCCATATTTCAAGATCTCCAATCTTTTTTGATCAGGTGCATATTTGAAGTTTTGAAGGTATCCTGTGAATGCCCCAAATTTTTGAAAAATTCTAAACCCAGAATAAAAAAAATCTATATTTTCATAGAATGAAAAAAGTAACATTTTTGTGTTGAAAACTCAAGGAATTCCAAAAACTCAAGGAATCAATAATGCAATATTGAAGCTACGTATTTATTTATTAAATTTATATGGAACCTGACTCACTATCCAAAGTGACACTGTGTGGCTGAATAGCAGAGGACTACTTAGCCTTAATGTATATTTTGTGTTTATGTTTGCTGGGTTTACTTTTCAAGTAGATTGCCAGTTAATTTTTGCTACAGTTCATAATCTTTAATTTCTATGTAACAAGGAATTTAAAACAATGATAATTTTAACTCTTTGGAATATAGCAATCTATTTCATATATGCACAGAGTACTCAGCTATAAAGCCCATGTTTAGTCTCCCCACTGTGTCTGCCCTCAGTTATCTCCAGCCAATGCCAGCAGAGGTGGAACCAACTGATTGATGATTAATTACATGCTATCAATAATGAAAGGTTGGAAGGGACCTTGGAGGTTTTCTAGTCCAACTCTCTATTGTACAATACTATATTTATTGTACAGTATAGGTCATTCTGATTTTAAAAAAAAACTTGATCAAGTTATGGTTGATTCTTAAGAACCACATAGTTTTTCTCCATGATGAGATGGAGTCTATACCTGCTGTCTTATTAATTAATACTGTGTTTCCCCGAAAGTAAGACCCAGCCAAAAAGTAAGCCCTAGCTTGATTTTGGGTGTGGGCCTAAATTAAGCCTTACACCAAAAATAAGCCCTAGTTTTGGGGTGAGCTGCATACCTAAAAATCAAGGTAGGGCAGGATAGGGCGGTGAAGCCGCCCCATGCACCCTACACCTGCTTACCTTGCCGGTAGGACTGCCGCAACTAAGCCTTCCACACCCCAACACTTGTCAAGCTGCGTGGCTACTCACGCCAGTGCCACTGCTCCTGGCAGGAGGTTGCACAGCACTTTGAGCTGCCATATGGTGCTTTGCGCCATTTCTGCTGTTCACAGCAAGAAGCCGCACGGCACTTTGGGCTGTTTCTGCTGCTTCTGGCAGGACGCTGGATGGCTCTTTGAGCCCAAAGAGCCACTTGGCATCCTGCTGCGAGTAGCACAAATGGCCTGAAGAACCGCGTGGTTTCTTGCTGCAAGCAATAGAAATGGCCTAAAGTGCCATGCGGCCTCTTGCTGAAGCAGCAGAAACAGCCTGAAACGCCATGCAGCTTCTTGCCGCAAGCAGCAGAAACAGCGCAAAGCATCATGCAGCCTCCTGCCACGAGTAGCAGCAATGGCGCAATGTGCCACATGGCATCCAGTTGCAAGTGGCATCAAGTGGCCACAAAAGAAGTCAGGCAGAGGCATGACAGGTGTTGGGCAATGGGAGGCCTGACTGTGATGGTCCTAAGGTAAAACATTCTCTGAAGTTAAGACCTAGTGCCTCTTTTGGAGGCAAAAAAAAATATAAGACCGGGTCTTATTTTGGGGAAAACACAGTATTGTCTTTAAGACTCCATTTCTCGGAGAAGTGTTTTTAAATCCCATCAAGGGATGTTGGAACACTCAAACAAAATGGAATTTCCAATTTTGTCCCAATTCAGGATAGAATTTCAGGAGAAAGAGATTTAAAACCCACTTCAGTTCAAAATGTTTCAAATTTTAAAACTTTTCAGATTCTTGGTAAACAATCAGATAAATTATTTTCCAGAAAAGGACTGCGTTTTCATAAAAATGAGTGCAATAGAAGGTGAGCTTTTTATCCTTCTAAGATACTAAGGATCATTTTGAGGTTACATGAGCAAATTTATAGGGAAAGCCAGGGCTGCAATCATTTATTATTATGGATCATCGCACAGTCAGCCAGATGTTCAGACTGGATTTGGCATTTTGTCTACCTATTGAGTCCTTACCCAGGACCTGGGATAGGCAGATGTGGATGTTTGATGGTATTACAGATATCGTCGCAGGATGGAAGCAGTTCCTAATAAGGCCGCCTTTTGCAATTGACTAATAGCGAATTTGTCAATGCCAATGGTGTTCAAGTGGTGCTCCAGTTGTTTTGGGATTGCACCCAAGGAGCCTATGACTATTGGTACTACCCTTGCTTGCTTTTGCCACAGTCTTTCTATTTCTATTTGTAGGTCTTTGTATTTTGTTATCTTCTCCAGTTCTTTCTCGTCTATTCTGCTATCTCCAGGCACTGCCACGTCCACTATCCAGACTTTTTTGTCTTTCTTATCGACAATTGTTAAGTCTGGTGGTGTTATGTTGCAGGTGCTTGTCTGTTTGAATTCTGAAGTCCCAGAGCAGTTTAATTTTATCATTTTCTATGACTTTCTCTATTTTATGATCCCACCAGTTTTTGCTTACAGGCAAATGATATTTTTTGCAGATCTTCCAATGCACCATTGTTGCTACTTTGTCATGCCGCTGCTTGTAGTCAGTCTGTGCAATCTTCTTGCAACAGCTTACCAAGTGGTCCACTGTTTCTTCAGTTTCTTTGCATAGGTGGCACTTACTGTCTGTTGCTGTCTTCTCAATTTTGACTTTATATGCATTTGTCCTTAAGGCGTGATCTTGTGCAGCCAGAATTAGTCCCTCAGTCTCTTTCTTCAATTTTCCTGCTCTTAGCCATTCCCAGGTTATTATCTGCTTTCCCAGCTATTTTTTTTAACGTATTGGCCATGTAGTGCTTTGTCTTCCCATGCCTCTATTCTGTTCTTCATTTGGTCTTTCTTGTAGGCCATTTTGGTCTCTCCAGTAGTCAGTAAGCCTTCCTGATATACTAATTTCAGTGCATCTTCATCATTATTCTTCAGATATTCTTCCAAAGCCATTTTTTCATCTTCAACCACCTGATGTACTTGTAGCATTCCACGCCCACCTATTTGCCTTGGTAGATAAAGTCTGTCAATGTCACTGTGTGGATGGAGGGCATGTTTCATTGTCATTATTTTTCTGGTCTTCCTATCCATTGCTTTTAGTTCTGCTTGAGTCCAGTCCACTATTCCAGCTGTGTACCTAATGACTGGAATTGCCCAGGTGTTGATTGCCTTTATGGTATTTCCTCCATTGAGTATGGACTTTAAGATCTTCTTCACTCTCTTGATGTATTCACCTCTAAGTCTTTTTCTTGACTTCAGTGTGCTTGATGTTGTCAGCTTGAAGGATACCCAAGTATTTGTAGTACTCTTCCTCATCCAGACTCTTAATGTTATTTTCGTGGGGCATCTTGATTCCTTCAGTTTTCACTATTTTTCCTTGTTTGATAGTAAGTGTGGCACATTTGTCCAAGCCAAACTCCATTACAATATCTTGGCTATATATACGGACAGTGTTGAGCAGCGATTCTATTTCAGATGATGTTTTTCCATACAGCTTCAGATCATCCATGTAAAGGAGATGGGATAGTCTGTCAGATGTTTTTGATGTTTGATAGCCATGTCCTGAGTTATTCAGTATTGTTGACAGAGGAAACAGTGCAATAACAAATAGTAATGGTGATAATGAATCTCCTTGAAATATTCCTCTCTTGATATTAACCTCTCCCAGTCTCTCACCATTGATCTGCAACTGTGTCTTCCATTGTGCCATCGATCTTTGCACAAATTTATTATTATTATTATTATTATTATTATTATTATTAAATATTCTCTTCTATTTGATTTAGGTTACTAAAGACAATTCTGATACTTGGTTTTATAACTTCTCATTTTGTTTGAAGTGGAACAGTGTGAAAAAGTTACACTGATATCCTAGTTACACCCAAATTATTCTTTTTTTTAATCATAACATTCAAGTTATCCAATTAATATTTCAAGGTCCTATAAAAATCATGTTCTTTTGCTGAGTATGGATTTTCTTAATACTAATATGTCCATTTCATTGGGCTAATATGCTGAATATAATTTGCGCTGTGGTCTAATAGCATCTTCTACAATATCAAAGAAAGTAGAAAATTAATATAATTTATAATGTGAAACAATGAAATTATGCAAAACCTATCATTCCAGAAATTGAGTGTTCCTAAGGGTATTCTGTTCTTCTAAATTGAACTTCCCCAGCCATTTTGGGAGTAATCTGCAAGTTTTGGGAAGCAAATCTTGCAAATCTTGAATCATTCACAGAGTGTCCCAGTTAAAACAGATATATGGAGAGAACAGCACACAACATTCCATTCCTGAAACTGTAGAGTTTATTTGCTTATATTCTCCTTTATTTGTTTATTTGCTTATTTATTTATTTGTATTCAGCCTTTATTACTTTTACAAACAAATCAGGGTAGCAACATATTCAATTTACCTAAAGAGTAGTCAACAGAATTACTCTAAAAGCCCTAATACATTTTAATTTTGAAATCTCTTATGCTCTGGAACAAAGCAGAAAGCAACAAAATTAAGTGGCCAGTATAGTGCCATGATGATTCGAATGACCCAAATTAGTCTGAAATATATAGTGTAAGTGGTCTGGTTTAGTGACTGCCTTGTGTAATGACCTTATTTATGTCATTGACAAAAAAGTAACTTGATAGTCAGTCATCACATTTATGTCCTTTTACGGTCTGAAAAGCAAAGAAAAACTGAAATAATATCATACACGCAGTCAAGCCTTTTTCTTAATGTCTGAATTGTAGTCACTAAATGCGGACTACCTGAATGCCAAATTTAAGCTATATGAGAATTCATCTGCCATAAGATGCTTTGGCCAGAAGACTGCTTCATTGCACAGCCATTTATAAAGTTCTTGAATTAATTGAACTGATTCTGTGAAATCACTGATTCTGATTGCCTGAATTTCTGCATAACTGAATTATCTTAAGAACTGTAGGCTCTTTGATGACCTGCAGTTCTTAAGATATAACACAAAAAAATTGCAGGACATTCCATATGACAGTTCACAATTAAAGCCCATTAATTCTTTCTTTTATTTTCTAGAAATTCCATTGATGGATGAAGACCCTTAATCTGCACAAATATTTCTCATATCTTGTTGGGGCAGGGGAATAAATCATTTACATATGTATACATACATATCTATATATCTATATGAATACATAAAGACTGATTACAGATGGAGGCAAGGATATTTTCTGTTTTTATAAATCTTCCTCATTATAATGTCATCAGATTTTGTGTGCATATCTTAAATGAACTTTGGGGTTGAAAGCATCAGCTATTCAACAGCAGCTTTACAAAATGAATCCTGAGGATTTGATGAGACTAAACATTACAGGAGAATTACACGTTCGTGGAATAGTGACAAATGTATCTGCATCGCAGGAAGCTTTAACAGATGTTTAAAAACACCAATGAACAGTAGACAAAAAGGTACAAGAGGTATTTCAGATAATGTAAATTCTGTTTTATCAAAGCTGCTTCATATTTATGATGGACTATAATTTACAAATTTAATTTATTGAGGGGAAAATAAATGATTGAAATTAAAATCAAAGGGTCACTTCTAAATTTCTTCACAAAATTCAAGGTGGAAACCTTTACTGCAAGCAAATAAAACACTTGGGCTCAAGGAAAAGCTTAGTTATCGAGGGTAATAACTCATTGAAAGGAAGATTATAATGAAATTAAGTACTTTACATGATACTGTAAAGTAGGGGTCCCCAACCCCCGATCCGTGGACCGGTACCGGGCTACAGCATGCCAGCAACCAGTCCACACAAACAAGCAAAGCCCCATCCGTGGGATGCAGGCAGCACTCACACAAAACCACGCCCCCTCTTGTCTGCAGAAAAACCGGAACCGGTTCCTGGTGCCCAAAAGGTTGGGGACCTCTGCTGTGAAGAACACAATATGTCACAGGCAAATGATAAGATACTATTACTTCCTAATTATTGCATTAGGGGACATGGGGATAGGAGGCATTAAATACTTCATTGAACATGAGAACATATAAAAATACAAAATATTTTTATTCAAAAAAACAAAGGGGAATCTTTATCCTCAGATATGTAGTAAGAGACCTGGATTCAGTAGCATCTAAGAGTCATAGAATGGTTATTCTCATGAAACAAAGGGAAAACTAAGTTGAGTATGGACTGTTTTAGTGCTTTATGACTGAATATCATAGAAGAAAATGCTATTAGTTGGGTGACACTAATCAGGTAGTGATTGCATATACAGGTAACTTTGTATATAGAAATTTTCATTATATATTTTTCTACTGTATAGTCATTTGGATTGTGTAAAGACCATTACTATGGGATAAAGATACGACTAAATTTTTAAAAGAGTGAGTTATCAATACAGTAATTATATCTGAAAGTAACTTCATTTCATTTCATTTAAAAATGTGGTTAAAATAAATAAAATGCTTAAGAAGAATACAGACTTGAAAAGATTGCTATTTTTTATAAGGTTGCCTGTAGACATTATATCTTTCAGCCTTACAGTACTGCTGAACAGAGAATCAGAACAAAGAGAAGCTTCTATTGTGTGAAAGCAGCTAAAGTATTCCTTTATGATGGACTATAATTTACAAATTTAATTTATTGAGGGGAAAATAAATGATTGAAATTAAAATCAAAGAGGGTCACTTCTAAATTTCTTCACAAAATTCAAGGTGGAAACTTACTGCAAGCAAATAAAACACTTGGGCTGAAGGAAAAGCTTAATTATCGGGGGTAATAACTCATTGAAAGGAAGATTATAATGAAATTAAGTACTTTACATGATACTGTAAAGCAGGGGTCCCCAACCCCCGATCCGTGGAGCTGAGATTTAAGCCACATTTAGAATGTGATAGGACAAGGACATGAAGCACACATTTGGGGGTTAAACAGCGGCTTTAAATATCCTGGGATCCTCAGATAATTGTATGCAATTTGCAAACTGAGGGCTTTAAGTGCCACCTAGAGTCACTGAGACTTGTTGAGCTATAAATGTTTAGATAACTTTCTATTATGCAGTAAATAATATGTTAGTACATGTTTCTATACCTTGAGCAATTATTATTTATTGAATACATTTTATAATACATTGTTGTTTTTTAAAACACACTGAGGGGAACATTTTCCAGATCTAATCCTACATTGATGATCAGACCATATAAGAAAAATATAATGATACTATGAGAATTATTGAGCATATAACCTTGCTTGTATGATATCACTTTAAATACTTCTTTACATTTTAAAAATGCTTTCCTTCTCAAATGGCAGATCAAATTAATACTAAGATTCAAACTGGACATACATTCTTCATTGTCTATTCATATTCTTACAAAATTTTCCCATTTACAAAACTTGATTCCTTCTGATATAATGAAATTATGGCTCCCAGAATTTCCAAGCAACAGTCCCAAATGTGGTTGGGAAAGATACTCTAGTCTCTTGATGATTCTTCCTGCTAGCTGATTCTAATTCTAATGTTCAAGTTAGGATTTTGTTGTTGTTGTTGCACTTTGCTCTAACTCTAAATCTTATTTGCCATTTGTTCTCAGTTTATTTTTTTTCAACTCTGAGCATTTTAAGATATACAGCAGTATAGACTTCAGCTTCCAGAATCCCCACTCAGCTGGCCAAACATTGAATTAAATAAATAAATTCTTTCAGTATTCTTTACACCATTTGAGCTTTCAGTGAATAATTTGCAGCTAACTACATGTTGCTTATTCCATATTGCACATCTGAGTCAGAGCTTTTTCTGAACTGCACTGACCCCACTTTAGGTTGGAAGAATATTGTTTAACTTGCTCCACTTTAACTACTGCTCTTTAACAAATTGCTGTATCTAATATTAAGCCACTTGATGACATAGTTACCTATTATCTGGTGCTTCTGAATGACTATTTGTGGAATATATGTCATAATGTCACCTTTTCCATTTGTTGCAAATACGGCAATGGGACTTTTCTAGGTATATGGGATGCACAATTAATTATTTATTAATTTATATTCTACCTTTTCCTCTAATGAGCTTAAGCAGTATAGATGAGGCACTGCTTTACTTAGATCTCTTTGGAATGTTTCCATTTTTTGCCTATTAACTAATCTCTTCAGTAAGAAGGTATCAGGCACATTCTGATAGGGTTTAATGCTTATATCATATATTGTGTATAAATTGATCACTGTTTTCCATAAAAGAAAATATATGTAGCTCAGGTTTAACTGTGAAGTCCTTGGTGATCTCTGAGCTTCGCTACCCAGAAGGTTTGCTCCCTGTTTCTTTACAGCATATACAATGTACTGTATATACATAGTACCTTGGCCTGCCAATGGCAACTGGCCAGCTACTATATAGGACAAGCTATTGTATATAAATAGGGTGCAAACTCCACACTCATTAGCATTGATGATGTTACCTAGTCAGGCAATGAAATATTTGCAAGCAAATAACAAAGCTCAGAGGGCATCAAGGATTCCATATAAAATGTCTGACAAGAATAGACATATGCATAAGATAAGATTTTCTTGTGGCATATGCTGACACAAGTTATCATTCAACCATGACATGTTTCCACATTTTAACAGGGAAACATCAAAATGTTTGAAAATACGTTTTGGGGGGAGCCAATGAGACTAGATTAACTAAGTTCTCTTTTTAAAATTAAGAACTGATTCAGTACTGTAATAAAAATGACTGATTTTACGTCTAAAATCTACATCTATTAATGTGATTATTTTTCCTTAGTGCTATTGCTTCCTGCACTTCATAATCTGCATTTAATGGAAAGCATCTAAGAATGCATTAACTGTAACTAGACTGATGTGATGTACTTCTCTTAAGCTGGTGTGCTGAACAGCTGAAACAGCACAGCATGTGCCAGCAGCAATTTCTTTGTTAATGTCAACTACAAAATACTCAGCAAATCACCCAGACAGCTACGCTGGTGGCAATGGATTACAACTGGGCCTCAGATGAATCCGCCTGAGAGTGAACTGGACCTGGAATGTCTGAAGCCTAATTTGCTCATAAATAAGCCTGGCTTTTATCCAACAGAGTAGGTAGGGCTATTTGGTGTACTTGCCTAGCTATTCTCATTAAGCTCTTCTTTCCTTTTGGTACTCAACTGAAAATTTCATTGGACAGAATAACAGAGTTGGAAGTGTCAAAGTGATGGAATTTGGACACTTTTTAAAGATTTGGGAAGTCATTTGTCCAGAATAGTATAGGGTCTCCTGCTTGAGCAGGGGGTTGACTAGAAGACCTCTAAGGTCCTCTCCAACTCTGTTATTCTGTCCAATGAAACTCAGTTGAGTACCAAAAGGGAAGAAGAGCTTAATAAGAACAACTAATCAAGTACACCAAATAGCCCTACCTACTCTGTTGGATAAAAGCCAGGCTTGTTTACTGGATTGGACATATATGATGGCTTTTGAAAACTAAATACATTTTCCTTTTAAAAATAAAGTACAAAACATATATCCGAATTGAAGATACTCAGACTTTTGAAGCCTATAACGTAAATGCACTTGACATTACAGCTTAGAAACTGTAACATTTAAGTGTTTAATTTAGCTGTCAACCAACAGAGCTAAAGATATACCTGTCTTTATAATCTGACGGATATGGGATACAAATTTATCAGGGTCCTTTTTCCAGACCAATGTACCGTGAAATGCCTGAAGATGCATAGTTTATTTGTGACATTAAACATAGGTTAAATATATTGACTATTCTAAATCACTAGAATTTGTCTGCCTACCTACTACCTGTCACATGGGTCAGAGGTTAAAATTCAGACTGAATTTTACATGAGTTTGAAGCGTGGTATTATCACTGTAAAACATGAAATAATGTGGGTGAGATAAAAGCTGTAGATAGGAACAAATCTTCAAGAATCAAATTAGACTCTTTCAGTTGACAGGTTGGGAATAGGCAACCTTTGCCTTTGCAAATGGCTTTAACAATGATTGCTACCATATTTAGCTGAAAGAACATCAATCCTGAATATCAAATGACACTTCCTAAAAAGGATGCTTAGGCAGAAAATTATAAATACACAAAATCCTCTGCGGTGCACGTAGAGTATATGAACATTTTCCAGAATAAATAAATACCTCCTAATTAAAATTGTTTACAAAATAAATTTGTTTATAATTTTGAAAATTGTTCCTATCAGCTTATAACTAAATAAGGCACTTTCACATATAGATACAGAAACACAGAAAGAGCATCTCTCCCCCCCCCCCAAAAAGGAGAGACTAAGAAGGTACATATTTTGAAAATGAATTGGATAAAGTGCTTCAGATTTTAAGTAATCCAAAGATTAAGGTTAATGCAATACAGGAAGCAGCAATAAGTTTTCTTTTATGTTGAGACAGAAACCTGAAAAAGCCAAGTTGCTTTAATGATTTGCTTAGAGATGCTGATCTCACCCTCCTGAGATTCTTCCGCAACATTTTGGAAGCAAGCAGAGCCTTGACGGAGATATCAGGGGAAGGATATCAGATGCCAGTGAAGAAAAGGAAAGAGGAAGAGAGGGATCAACTGGGTGAGGTTGCAATGCGCCAGAAGAGGTAACTGGAAGGGGGAAGAAAAGAGATGGAGCCTCTGTTCAGATGTTATAAAAAGGGTTAAATTCCCCAGGGAAGCAACAAGTAAAACTTCTGCTATGTTGTGGATTCTTGGCTGGTTTGGAGTTTCTAGAGTTAAGTCCGTTTTCTCTTGCTCTAAAGCCTCGATCATCATCTTCAGTTCCTCCACATTATCTCAATCTTTCCAGGGTTCTTCTGTCAACTCAAGAAGTTGAGGGAGGTCCAGGAACTTCTCCAATTGTTGAACTGGAGATTTTATTTCAGGAAGAAACAGGTCGAATCCATTGGGTACACTTGTGGGATACATGTTTCAGCATTGTTTCAGTTGATAGCTAAAAATCTCTCTTGATGACTTGGGGAAATCTGAGAGGAACATTGTCGCTACCATGAACACAGAAAACTGTCTTTGGCCAACTGTATTTTCTCAGTCTTCCCCTCACAAGAGTTATAGTCTATCTCCAACCCAACATGTATATATTTTGTACACTGGGATTACAATAATCAGATTATTTAAATGGGGTTCTAGATTAGACACAACTTGGAAGGAAAAAAAACCTTAGCATGGCAATTTGCTTGGTGAATTTTATACTTTTTTGTATAAAATTGGACTAAACTGCTGGACCTCTACATCCAGAGACTACAGTACATAGCAGCAATGAGGCAGCAGAGAGAAAGAAGCACTTCTGCCTTCAATCACTCTTCCCCAGGTACCAGCTTGCTGAAATAGTTTCTCCCTTACACAGCATCTGCCTCTGAATAGAAAGTGAAGCTCATCTTGCTTTGAAAATAATCGAGAGAAGTGTCTTGGAACATAATATTCATGCCTAAAGAAAATGCTAATGTTATATGATGATGTAAGGCAACTAGTTTGTCATACTAGGTTGGCTGTTAAATTATGGGGTTCCATATGCAAACATTGTCCATTGTAGCCCAGGGTTTTAGAAATGGGAGAAAGAGAAGCTTGTACAGCAGTGGTTCTCAACCTGTGGGTCGGGACCCCATTTGGGGTCGAACGACCATTTCACAGGGGTCACCAAACAACCCAGTCTGCCATTTTTTCCCCCTTTTCCTTAGCTGTGCTATTCCCTTTTATTCTATTGGCTTTTGAAAGCCAATAGAATAGACTCTCTTGAATAGAGTCTAATTCTATTGGCTTTCAAAAGCCAATAGGAATTGTCCAGGCTGTCTCTGCCCTGCTGAGCCCGCCAAAAGTCCCATTCTGCAAACGGTGCTGCACCAGTTGAGTAGTCCTCGACTTACGACCGGTTGAGTAGTCCTCGACTTATGACCGGTTGGAGGTCGCGGCATTAAAAAGGTTGAGAACCACTGTTGTACAGGGAATATTGATACAATTCCAATCACTCTGGGCTCTATGCCCACTTTAGACTAACCCCAACACAGCTGGAAGGCTGATCAGGGAAAGTTCCTCTATGAGTTAATGGGGCTCTTGGTCTGAAAATCTATCATTATGAATATCGACTTGGCCAAACCTCATCAGCTACCCTGCATGATGATGACCTTGGAGTTCCAAACAGGCAAAAATATATGCTTCAGCTGATCCAGAAAAAGGCAAAAACAATAAGAAATGAAGGCCAAGATTTAGCCTTCTTAAGATGTATACTAGAGTTCATGGCAGGGCATTTTCTCCTTGTAGGTGAGCAATATCTTCACTTAAATTGTGTATTTGCAAATAAAAAAAGGACTATTGGAATCCATGGGTTTCTAATGACACCTTCCTGAAAAAGATGCCAACCCAACAAAGCCTTGTCCAGAGACTTACCATTGCTCTGAAAAATGTGCTTCAATACAGCATACATTTCCACAAGAGTCCTTCTTTCTCATTTATACAGTTCAAATGTGTTTGCATAGCACCTACCACTCATCTGCTCTGATAGATTGTTGGCTTTATTTTTAAACAATTGTACATTACCCAGACACAATCTTTGAGCTGGGTGGCCATATGAATTATTTAAAAAAACTCAAACAAACTGATAAACCATATGTGTAGGTTTAAGTTCGCATATGAATATATCTGTTTATATATTCCAGGACAAAAAAAAATTAAGAGGAACTTTAAAAACTTGATGGTGGATGGTGAGAGAATACACCACCGAAGGAAAACATTTCTTCTAAATTAATTCTGAGAATTCAGAATCTGGCTAAATTTAGTGACATACTATCATAACTGAGTGTGTGTGTGGAGGGAGAAATACAACAAGCATCTGTTTTGAAGAGCTTTTTTTAATAATCTAATTATTCATGGAAAACTTGCCAGCTGAATTAAAGTGGGATAAATGCTGACCTTTATGTTTAAATCCCTAATTTGTATTTGAAGTTTAGAAACCCCCCATTTAGATTATATACAGACAATTTGTTTTATTGCGTGGCATTAAGTCAGTGTTAACTCTTAGCAACCATATAGATTTTCTTCATTACAATCTGTTCCTAGTCTGGGTCCTTCAGTTTTTCCAGTGATGTACTTAGCACCAATGTAACTGAGTTCATGTTGCTACTGATCATTCTCTTATCTTTACTTTTTTCCAGTAGGAGAGTCTTCTCGAGAGAATAAGGTCTTCCCTTAATATGTCCAAAATATATTTTATGCCTGGTCATTTGCGCCTCAAATGAGAACTCCAGGTTGATTTGTTTGATCATCTATTTGCTTGTTTTCTTGGCTGTTCAATTGTTCTCAGGTGTCTTCTCCGATATCAGCCTTTTAAAAAACTCGATGTTTTTTTTCCTTTTCTTTTTACGTTAGTCTGTATTTTAATGTTTGATGTTGAAATTGAATAAAGTTATTACAGAAAAAGCCTCAGTACTTTTCCTATCCTGCTACTTCAAAATCCATCTTTCACTTTCCTAGTGCCACAGCAAGTAGCACTCCATGTATTATTCTGATCCTTCCAGATATAGACACATCGCGACATTTCAATATATTTTCCAAGACCTTCATGACCATTTTGTCTGCGGCTTGACTACAAGTAGTCCTCGACTTACAACTTTTCATTTAGTGACCAAAGTTATAACAGCATTGAAAAAAGTGACTTATGACCATTTTTCACACTTACGACCATTGCAGCATGTCGTCCATGGTTATATGATCAAAATTCAAAATTGTCAACTGACTTATATTTATGACGGTTGCAGTGTCCCGTGGTCATGTGATCACCTTTTTTGACCTTCTGACAAGCAAAGTCAATGGGGAAGCCAGATTCACTTAACAACTGTGTCTTTAACAGCTGCAGTGATTCACTTAGCAACTATGACAAGAAAGATCGTAAAGTGGGACAAAACTCACTTAACAATTGTCTCACTTAACAACAGAAATTTTGGCAGCAAGTCAAGGGCTATCTGTACTTCAATGAAAAATATGGGTTCCTAAGGCACTTAGCTTGTCGAAATGAAGTGGAGAAGAAATCCTGGAGTATTTAACGTCTGGACTCTGTGTAAGAAAAGCTATTGTTGGTTTCTCTAAGTACACAGAGTGAGGAAATGTGAATTTTGGGCTTGGTTCTAATGTACGGCAAATGTAGTCTAAAGCACCTAGAACACGGGTATCAAACTCGCTGTGCCACATGATGTGTCGCGACATATCGTGACTTTTCACATTGCCAGAGCTGGAGTGGGCGCAGCCTCCGCATGATGCAACCAGTCCATGGGCCGGCAGTTTGAGCTAGAGAATACAGGTAGTCCTCAACTTGTAACAGTTCATTTAGTGACCGTTACAACGGCACTGAAAAAAATGACTTACAACCTTTTTACACACTTACGACCATTGTGGTATCTTCATAGTCACATGATCAAAATTTGGATGCTTGGCAACTGACTCATCTTTACGACAATTGCAGTGTCCCAGGGTCATGTTATCCTCTTTTTTGACAAGCAAAGCCAGTGGGGAAGCCAAATTCACTTAACAACCGTGTTACTAACTTAACAACTGCAGTGATTCACTTAACAACTACGGCACAAAAGGTCGTAAAATAGGTCAAAATTCACTTAATAAATGTTTCACTTAGCAACACAAACTTTGGGCTTGTAAATTGTGGTCGTAAATCAAGGACTACCTATACTCCTGCCCCAATCTTAATCTAATGCTTTAACAACCTGTGTTGCAATGGTTCTCTGTCAGATATCCTTGGAATAATCATCCTGAACCCCCTCGTTGTGAAGCAAAGCTGCATTCTTGGTACCACCAAACTGCACGCTGCATGCATGCCCAGAAGCTTAAAGGCAGGTTATGCACATGTTGATTCTCTATCACGTGTCATCTCTGTCACGTAATGCACATTTTGTAAGTGCACACACTGAGCTATGTGCAAAGTCAGATTACCAAAGCTCTTCCGTTTGCTAGCTTGGATTTTCTTTCATAAGAAAGAAACAGCTGGACCACAGTAGAAAACATGAGGATTTCGCAGTCTCAGAATTAACCACTTTTTTCCAGGGGGAAAAAAGAAAATTTTAGATAGAGGAGAAGCAGGAGAAAAACATTTTTTCAAGGATCTGGTTTATCTTGTTAGAAATAGGTAAATGTTTAGGCATCAATCTGTAATTAAACATTTAATTTTATTTTCTATGTATGTGTTAATTTTTTTCATTTTTTTTCATTTCATTTGCATCCCTCCAACTGGATCTTCTTTTTCCTCCTAGTTCTTTTTTAAAAAATGCATTACCAGAAAAGTAGATACAGATACTCTTTTGTTATTTTTATTTTCTCGAGCAAAATGCTGCTTCTTCCAAGAAACGCTGCTTGCGTAAACTCTCGTCTCTTCCTGGATCAGACAATTGCGGTCTGAAATCTTCATATCTGATCTGGCAGGCATTTATTTGCTTTTTGTTCAGAATGGTCTAACGAGAATTAGAATCCATCTAATTGGCAAGCTTGGCTGTGGGAATTATGAGAACTGAAATTGAGTTCATTGGCAAGACGCTAGCCTGGAGAAGGTAAAACAGGAACCAACCACACGACAGTTGACAAACTAAGTACCCAGTTACAAAGACCACGCATTTATGCTAAGCATGGAGAAATATGTCCTTTTTCAAGAACTGTTTGAGTAATCTGAAAAGTTACATATTGCACAAGATTTTAGCGGAAAGTCTTGTCTGAGGATTGCTTTTTTTTTTTTTTTTTTTGTCTTCGGGGAGGAAGGATCAGCCAAAGGTGGTTGCGGTTTGGTTTGTTTCTGCTCCGGGACTAACTATTCAGTGAGAGGCGGAAGGATTGGGAAGGCTTCGACCCGGGGCGGAAGAAAAGGACCGAGACGAGCGTCCCCAAACCGGACCGCAAACTCTCAGCACCCAGGGCCCGTGCCATGCAAACTCAGGGGGCGTGAGAGGTCCTTTTGCCCCACCCTTGTGGGCCGGGGAACGGATCGGCCATGGGGAGGGCGAAGAAAGACCCCGGCAGTGGCGTTAAGTCTTTCCCTTTGCTGCCGGATGGGTGCCGGGAGCCCCGGCGGGGCTGGAACGAATAGACTATCGGCTTGATCCAGCCTAAGGAGCCTTTCTCTCTGTTCGATCAAACAGCCCGGACAGGTAGGTGAGCGCATCGGCTTCTCTGGCTCCGTTCTCCATGGTTGCCTCTAGCTTAAAATTTGTGACGGTCGCAAAACACAAATAATCTCTTGAGGGAATTGGATATTGCTGTTGGAAGTAACCCATACCAATTCCCGTGTCTTCTTCAGTGGGAGTAGAGTACAGTCTCAGGAGGACGATCTGTAAGCAGTGCTTCTGAGCATACCTAAAATACTTTATTTTTTAATCCTGCTCAATAATATCATTAAAAATCTCTCTCTCTCTCTCTCTCTCTCTCTCTCTCTCTCTCTCTCTCTCTCTCTCTCTCTCCCCCCCCCCCTCTCTCTCTCTCAGCTGAGCTCTGAAAGGGACAATATAAAACAGGGGTGTCAAACTCAATTTCATTGAGGGCCGCATCAGCATTGCAGTTGCCCTCAGGGGACTGGGTGTATGTGGCCTACTGGGTGGGCGTGGATGGAGTGGGTGTGGCCTATAGGGTGGGCATGGCCAGCTCTACATCGTTTGCATCAAGGGTGCCTATGGGGGCCAGGAGTGGGACAGATCTGAGGGTCTTTGGCAGATGGGGGTAGGACCAGGTCAAGTGCCGAGGCATGATCCACTGGAGGAGCCTCACCGTTCCTCTTAGGCTATGCGCGACACCATGCGGTCTCAGCAGGCAGTGGGGTACTCTCCTCACAGCACCGAGAGGCTGAACCAGGCGGCGCGAATCCAAAAGGAAGTGCAATTCTGCCCAGCCCCCAGCCTGCCCAGTTTTGGCAGGCAGTGGGACGCTCTCCTCACAACACCGAGAGGTTGAGCCGGGCGGTGCGAGGCTCGCCAGCTTTGCACCTTGTTGCCTGCTGAAACTGGGCAGGCTGGGGTTAGGCAGCATTGCACTTCTCATCAGTTTTGCTCCACCTGGCTCAGCTCTTGGCACTGTGAGGAGAGCGCCCCGTTCCCTGCCGAAACTGGGCAGGCTGGGGGCTGGGTGGCGTTGTGCTTCTTTTGGAATTTGCACCGCCCGGCTCAGCCTCTCGGCGCTGTGAGGAGAGCACCCCGCTGCCTGTCGAAACCCTTCCCCTGGAGCCCATCAAGCCGGATATGTGAAGTAGACAAGAGCCATTTGCTGGCCACTTCCAGGCAATGGTGCATTTCTTCATTCCTCACAAAGAGTGACTCCTCCCCAGCATGCACCCAGGGGGTGGGGCCGACATGGCAGGGGCTGGTTCCTCGCTGTTTCCAGATGACCTTGTGGAGCTAAGACTGAATGCGTTTCAGCATAGATGGCCACCACACAATTGTACATTGGCTCCTGGCCGGCCTGGGCCACGGCCAGGGCCAAGACAGCAGGGGCTGTTCCCTCACTGTTTCCAGGATGGCTTCGCAGGCCACATGAAACCACTTTGCGGGCCGCATCCAGCCCCCGGGCCTTGTATTTGACATGTCTGATATAGAAAGATGAATGATAGAATCTTGGGTTTGGCTTTGAGAGCACAAGTAATGCATTTTCCCATCCTATTCTATCACTGTTTAACCAATTAGCCCAATCTGAAGTTCACTATCACATCCAGAACCATTAATTGGCTGTATAGATTGGAATGCTTGGCTAGCTATGGTTTGTTCAAGCGGTCTGCTAGCCCAGCCCAGGATCCAGGAAACCTCAGAAACAAAGTTCTGTTTCTTAAAAACAGTCCATAATCTTTGAATTATTTTGCAACCTGTAGAATCCTAAAGGGAAATTGTTGCAACACAACAGTTTAAACATCTCTGGGTTAAATATACATCTTTGAATTTTGCAATCTTTTGTCCTTTTGTATAAACTCCACAAAACCAGATTTCCAGGTTTTATGAATAAAATGGGTAAAATTCTGACATTATAATAAATCCAGGTCTTACTCAGATTACCTGACCTCCTTTTATAATCTAAAGTTATAGCATAATTTTGGTATCTTCAAAAAAAATCTCAACTGTTCATTAACACTTATAGGATACTTATTTATTTACCAAACTGTTATGCCCCTCCCACCATTTCACAAGGAGTAACTCAGGGCAGTAAAATAAAATATATAAAAACAATCATTAAATATTATTATCTCAGGATTGGCATAGAGAATTATCTTGGCGGCAAGTCTCTGTAAATCATTTATTTAGTTAAGGGAACATTAGATAAGATAGTCTGTGATGTTGAAAAAAACATCCCAGAAGAAAGCAATAGCAAGCCTCTTATATAGTCTTGCTGTGAACACTAGATGATGTGTTAGTAAAGTTACCAGGAGTTCCCCTTGCGTCTGAGGTTTTTCTTTTTTATAAGATGAACAGGTTTGGTTAAATATCATATAATATAAAATACATGTGGTTTGGGTTTTGTTTTTGCTCTCATGGATTACTGTGGCTAATAGGAACTGCATGGATGGAAATGATTCATAAATTAGAAAAGAGGTTTTTCTTTCATTCCCCTTCTCCTACTTCTCTTGAGTCAGTGTCAGCCCTTCAAGGTAGACTAGACTAGGAAAACAATACTATGTAAGTTAATAGTATCGTGATTGTATAGTTATGGTAATAGAATCTTACAAGTTGGAAAGTGTTTCCCCCTCTCTCCCTTTATTTTCATGTGAATTAGGAGAGGCTTGGCCTGGACTCAAGCCCCCTTGTATCTACCTCTGCCTTGGTAGTGGCTCTTTCTCCTGTCCTTAAAGCCATTCTCTCTGCCCTCTGCTGTCAGAGGTGAACAGTCTTATGGGCCACAGTGTTAAGCTCTCCAGGCTTAACTCAGCAGAAATTTCCCAAACACTGGACATAGCTTAGCTAGAGAAGACTAGAGCCAATAAGTGAAGGGCAGTGCCCTCATAGGCCAAGGCACGTTAAATCTGGTATTTATTTTTCTCAACTTTCCAATGGCTTAATGGGCACCTTGCTTTGGGAGTTTCAGGTTTGGGATTAGGTGGAAGCCTGCTCTCAGTATCTCTGGGTTTTTTATTTATTTATTTATTTATTTTATTAGCTCGCTGTCAAAGCAACTCAGTGTAACTCCTGTACTAGGCCAAATGAGACACACACACCCCCAGTTGAGATTACAGAATTCAGCAGCAATTTAGCAGCAAAACAACCAAATGTTTGTGACGTGATTTTTCAGGTCAAGATCCTAAGACTAAAATAATGTGGGTATGAGTCCCCTTGAAGGAGACCAGCTCCCATTACTGGTGTTAATCTTCCCACTCTCCTGCTCTCAGCCTATTAACAAAAGGCCTATCTTTTTAAACCCTGTCTCTTCTGGCAGTGTCTCTTGCATCTGCAAGGTGGTTGAACAGGTACATATTATTTGCACCCCCCAAATACCAACCCTGTTTTAAGTTTTTAAAGTGTTGTTGAATACTATACAGGGTATAGCTCTGTAAAGATAATATATATTTGCAGACTGCAACTAGAAGCAAAATTGAATGGAATATAATCTGTATTATTAACTATAATAACATGTGAAGCCATATTAACAACTAGACTCCGGAGAACAATGCCTTCAAAAATAAGAAGGAGATATGGCTAGGATTACTTTTTATTGATGGGAAAAAGGCAGATGCTTTGGGGTATATTATTAATGCATAGAATAGAAGTGAGGCTGATTCTCAGCTGCTTCCCCCACCACCAGTAGCAA
Organism: Crotalus tigris; assembly: GCF_016545835.1. NCBI lineage: Eukaryota > Metazoa > Chordata > Lepidosauria > Squamata > Viperidae > Crotalus > Crotalus tigris. Next base: position 2,601,242 of record NW_024096622.1, on the reverse strand, counting down.
AAAAAGAAACCTACTGTAAAGAGACTTTTCACTGATACCTTTATGTTTGTGTGTGTATATTTGATTTTCTGTTGAACAGGAGTGTTCTGTTGAACACTCACTGCTAATAGTTTTTCCTCTTATTAATTGTCTTCCCAAACTGCTTTCCTTTTCCATATGGAGGGGGGAGGAATTATTTGAAGATATAATCTTTTCTTCCAGCCATAGGGATGGATAAGCTTTGATTATCTCCTTGTCAGTCTCCTGAGCATAATTAGCAAAATGTATGCAAAGCTTCAAGAAGGTTAATTACAAGACTGGTACAAATCTGAGTATATCTTGGAGAGACAAGCAGATATTAGGGCAGGTTGTTTCTCCTTGCAACCAACTATGATCCTGTGGCACTTAGTTGAGAAATACCATATCAGACCCTGTTCTCCACTGCATGGTGCATTTATAATAATAATAATAAAGTTGGAAGGGACATTGGAGGTCATCTAGTCCAAACCCCTGTTCAGGCAGGAAACCCTATACCGTTTCAGACAAATGGCTGTCCAGTCTCTTCTTAAAAACTTCCAGTGTTGGAGCATTCACAGCTTCTGGAGGCAGGTTGTTCCACTGATTAATTGTTCTAACCGTCAGGAAATTTCTCCTTAGTTCTAGGTTGCTTCTCTCTTTGGTTAATTTCCATCCATTGCTTCTTGTCCTGCCTTCAGGTCAGTGGTGGGATTCAGCCGGTTTGTACTACTTTGGCAGAACCAGTAGCTATTTTTTTGTTGCCCAGGCCCAGAATGGACTTCTGGAAGCGGCATCCACATAGAGAACCAGTTTTTCACATATTTCAATCCCACCACTGCTTCAGGTGTTTTGGAGAATAGCTTGACTCCCTCTTCTTTGTGGCAGCCTGACATATTGGTACACTGCTATCATGTCACCCCTCATCCCAATACCCAATTCCAGCAACCGTTCCTTATATGTTTTAGCCTCCAGTCCCCTGATCATCTTTGTTGCTCTTCTCTGTACTCTTTCTAGAGTCTCAACATCTTTTTTAGATCATGGTGACCAAAACTGGATGCAGTATTCCAAGTGTGGCCTTTATTGACTTTAGGCTTACCTTTCACTCAATCTCAAGAGTCAAGCGAGGGTGCAAATTGAAAAACTCTTCTACTGATGGATGACTCTTGGCCTTACTATTTAGACACCCTGGAAACTCACTATTAAAGGTTAGATGCAGCAGTTCCTTGTGTCTCACAAAATAAATTCATGTTGGGAGATGTTGTCAGACAGGACTGTATTGACTGTAACTTGATATCATTATCATTACATAAACACAAACTGAGCACACTTAAGCAAGCTTTTCACCATTGTCTTACGGCTAGTTAATAGACATATTTCTATCTTACTCATCTGTGGTACAGATGACGCAGTAATACTGTTGTTAACCCTAGCTGAAATGTCCTGTTTTCTCTTCCCTCTTATTGCAGAGAGGCAGCCTTACAGATCAATTCTTCCAAGACAAAATCCTTCCATTTTCTAGAGGCCTCAAAGCTTAGACATGGCAGCTAGATGATCATGTCAGAGAACAAGTTAAAACTTTTAATTGTAGGGGTTCCCCCCCCCAAAAAAAATAAGGAGATAGTGTGTCTACCTGAACTATGAAACCTTAAGATCAGCCTCCACTGTAAAACCCCTTTCTTATCATCAGAGGCACAGAGTTTATACCTATGGCACTAGAATTATTTACAGCCGATACTTATACCTGGTTACTGTATGGAGCTCAGTTGGGTCCATATAACAAGATGGCTCTTTTAGAGGATCAGTAATCCACATTTCTCCATACCACATTCCAGATTGCCAGCTATATATCAATATGTAGCTATATGTATCTATATACTATGTGAATTGACATTAGATCAGGAAAGTGGCAACATTAAGGTAGAGACCAGTCTCTTGTAAAATCTCTTTGCTTCTTGTGTAAAATTACCCTTTGGTCAGATAAATCTGATCTCCTTGGTATCTCACCAATAATTTAAACCCAAAATGGCAAAAATCATTCAGTTAGGAACTGCATTCTGGTTATTGGAAGCTGAGAATGCCAAGCCCTTGGGCGGTAGGTTCTACATAGGGATTAAGCCTTTCTGCTTAGGAATGTTTCTCCAAATCATCAAACAAACCCAATATTTATATGAAAGTTCATCTGCTTTAATGTGCTTTCCCTGGCAGTCATGGAAAAAAAATAGGGTAAACTAGAAATTCAGGTAAATGAGGGCAGATATGATATTGTTGTCATTATGGAAACATGGTGGGATGAAACCCACAAATGGAACACACAGCTAGAGGGATTTAAATTATTTAAAAGAAACAGATCAAATAAAAGAGGAGGTAGAGTTGCTCTCTATATGAAAAATAACTACATCTGTACAGAAATAGAGCACAACAATGATGAAAACTGTCTTGAATGCATTTGGGTCAATATAAAGGGGGGGGATGACATTGCCATAGGTGCATACTATAGGCCACCCAACCAAACAGAGGAAATAGATGAAGTTTTTGCTAATCAGCTAACTAAGATATGTAGGAAGCACATGACAATAGTAATGGGGGACTTTAATTACCCTGACGTCAACTGGGAGACAAACTCTGCACCAAATGGAAGATCAAACAGATTCCTGACAAACCTAGCAGACAACTTTGTCTCCCTAAAAGTAGAGAAGGGAACTAGGGGATTAGCCATATTGGATCTAATTCTCACTAACAGAGATGAAATGATAGAAGGTGTTGAAGCCACAGGAACCTTTTGGGGAAGTGATCATGCAATATTGGAATTCAACATTATGGAAGCACAAGCAATAGAACACAGTCAAACTAGAATCTTGGACTTCAAGAGAGCTAATTTCAATAAACTTAGAGAGGGCTTGGGAAGGATTCAATAGATGAGAATCCTCAAGGGGAAAACAACTCAAGAAGCTTGGGAAATTTTGAAAACTGAGATAATAAAAACTCAGTCTAGCACAATACCAACAAAGAAGAAAAATAACAGCTCTCAAAAGAAACCAGCATGGCTGCATAAAAAACTCTCTAATAAATTGAAAGATAAAAAAGACAAGTATAAACAGTGGAAAGAGGGGCACATAACTAAAGCAGAATATCAGCAAATAGTCCAAGCCTGCAAAGATGAAGTGAGGAAAGCTAAGGCTCAAAATGAACTAAGGCTTGTGACCAAAGTCAAAAATAACAACAACAACAAAAAAGCTTCTTTCAACATGTAAAAAACAAAAAAAAAGTTAAGGAAATGATTGGTCCAATAGTGGGAGAAAGTGGCAAAAAGATGACAAGCAACAGAGAGAAATCAGAACTATTTAACTCATTTTCTGCATCCATCTTTACACAAAGGGAAGAAACAGCCCAACCTATTAAAAACAGTACTGCCAAAAAAAAAAAAAAAAAAAAAATACAGATTAGAAGCACAAGTTAAGATAGGGGGGGAAGGGGGGAGGGTCTGGGTAGGGGTTGGGGAAGGGGGGGTTTGTTGGGTAATGTTTGTTTTTTATTTGTATATGTTGTTTTTTGTTTTTGTATTGTTTTGTATTTTTTGTAAAATTTATAAAACTTTTTAATTAAAAAAAAAAAAAAAAGATAGGCAAGAAAATGTCCTGTCCAGCCTAGATGAGTTCAAATCACCAGGATCAGATGGATTACACCCCAAGGTTCTCAAGGAACTGGCAGTTGGGATCTCAGAATCACTCAACTATATCTTTCAAAGATCCTGGAGCACTGGGGAACAACCGGAGGACTGGAAAAGAGCTGATGTAGTTCCCATTTTCAAAAAAGGAAACAAAATGGATCCAGTTAATTACAGACCTATCAGCCTGACCTCAATATCTGGGACGATTCTGGAAAAGATAAACAACGAATCAGTGAATACCTAGAGGCAAAGTCATTACTAAAAGCCAACATGGGTTTGTCAAAAACAGATCATGCCAGACAAATCTTACTGCATTTTTGACCAAGTGACAAAACTAGTTGACCAGAGGAATGCTGTGGATATAATTTACTTGGACTTTGATAAACTAGATCACAACCTACTACTTGACAAAATAGAAAAATGTGGGTTAGACAGCATCACCACCAGATGGATTCGTAGTTGGCTGACCAGCCATACTCATTGTGTGGTCCTCAATGGAACTGCATCTATATGGAGGAAAGTGTGTAGTGGGGTGCCCCAAGGCTCTGTTCTGGGCCCAGTGCTCTTCAACATCTTCATCAACGATTTGGACGAGGGGATAGATGGGGAACTCATCAAATTTGCAGACAACACCAAGCTGGCAGAAATAGCCAACACTCCAGAAGATAGGCTTAAGATACAGGAGGATCTGGACAGACTTGAACACTGGGCGCTATCTAACAAAATGAAATTCAGTGGTGAAAAAAGTAAGGTTCTACATTTAGGCAAGAAAAACCAAATGTACAGGTATAGTATAGAGGGTACCTTGCTCAATAGTAGCAATTGTGAGAGGGATCTTGGAGTCCTAGTGGACAATCACTTAGATATGAGTCAGCAGTGTGCTGCAGCTGCCAAAAAAGCCAACACAGTGCTAGGCTGCATTAACAGAGGGATAGAATCAAGATCACATGAAGTATTAATATTACTTTACAATGCCTTGGTAAGGTCACACTTGGAATGCTGCATCCAGTTTTGTTCACCACGATGTAAAAAAGATGTTGAGACTCTAGAAAGAGTACAGAGAACAGCAACAAAGATGATTAGAGGATTGGAGGCTAAAACAGTTGTTGGAATTGGATATGTCTAGTTTAATGACGAGAAGGATGAGGGGGGACATGATATCTCAGGGGCTGCCACAAAGAAGAGGGAGTCAAGCTAATCTCCAAAGAACCTGAAAGCAGGACAAGAAGCAACGGATGAAAACTAATCAAGGAGAGAAGCAACCTAGAACTAAGGAGAAACTTCCTGACAGTTAGAACAATTAACCAGTGGAACAACCTGCCTCCAGAAGCAGTGAATGCTCCAGCACTGGAAGTTTTTAAGAAGAGACTGGACGGCCATTTGTCTAAAATGGTATAGGGTTTCCTGCCTAAGCAGGGGGTTGGACTAGATGACCTCCAAGGTCCCTCCCAACTTTATTATTATTATTATTATTATTATTATTATTATTATTATTATTATTATTTAAGAAAATTCCTTATGCAGCTAGACTTTGTGTCTATACTAGTGGAGACCTTGAAGGGATAGACTGTGTTGTTTTAAATCAGTGTTTTTTTCAAAGTCGGCAACTTTAAGATGTGTGGATGGGAAAATTTGGGAGCTGAAGTCCACACACCTTAAAGTTATCAAGCTTGATAAACACTGTTTAGTTCATCAATTTTTCAGGAACATTGACTCTTGACTTGAAACCCCTTTAATAATAATATTCTCAGGGCACTTCTATTTGTTCTACTTGAATTATTTATTCTCCAAGAAAATATATTGATTTCCCTAAACATTGCAATTTTTTTCTTTTATAGTCTATAACATTTGGCAAAGGTTAATAAGCTAATGTTAAACTATATGTCATTTTATTTTTCTATTGACTAACCAATGTATTTCAATGTTTTATGTTGGTTGGTCAATGAATGTAATAAAGAACAGGTAATTATCTAAGTTTCGGAAGGTTGAGGGATTAGAGGGTCATCTGGGACCAAAATATGTACTTTGTAATTGGTTTAGGTTAAATAAAACATGATTGAGAAAAAAAGAAACATTGGAAAAGTGTGGCCTGCACGTTGCTGTGTGTGTGGTATTTGTGTTTATGCTCATTCCCGATAGAGGCTATTGCAGAGATTAAAAATGGCAGCAATAGTAAATCTGTTTGTATAAATATCAAATCTGATTTAATTGTTGATTTTTAGATGGTTGGCTTTATAGTCCTGTCATTTTTTATCACATTGTGTTATTTCAATTATATTAATCATTGTGTTTCAGTTATGGTCAAAGATAAAATTTTCCATTACCTTGATATCCATGTCCAGGCAAACAGATTTTCTATAGCGGGATCTTTTCCAATGACAGGCATCAGACCTTTGGGCCTGTTTAGCAACCTTTAGATTCCTGTCTGAGGACTGAATGTTCTCTATGTGCAAGGATGCCAGACATCATACCATCTTGAAAGCAACAGTTTAGTTTCAAATCAAAATCTTTCTTAGTCTTTGACCAGCCTTTACAGTGGGAAAAGAGAAATAGTTTGGTGTAGCAATTCATTATCAGTGAAACAAGAAATAGAACAACTTATCTAATTCAAAGATGTATGCAATTAGTTGATGAAGATATTTGGTCACTTGCTAAGTAGTATTGAGTTAGCATCCCTTAAATAATAATAAACATAAAAATCAATATACTCCTAAATTTAGAAATGACTGGGGACATCAAAGCACATATTGGGGTATCATAGAAAGTACACCATTTGATCATGAGCGAAAATTTCTACCTTGCTTGATCCACAAGGACAAAGTGTTTGTAAATAAGGAGTCCAATGAAATTGTCCTGCCAGTAGAGTTGATAGGAGGGCATCAAAGTGGGCTTTGGAAAAAGTTCTTCTATATTTGCTTCAGGTTAGACTGTATAGATACCTTGCAGTAGAAGGCTTGTGTCTGTCTAATATTTGGTAAAAGAATTTGGCAGCACTGATGATAATTATCTGGGCAATCAGTGTCCCTAATTCTTTCTTTTACTATTGATTTGGCTTCCTCGAGGGTTAATTGTCCTAAATATTCAGCAGAAAGTCTAAGATTGCCAAGTTCTTCTATACAGGTACAGTGCCAATGAGATTGGTAGCTGTCTAACAACAGCAGAAGCATCAGATGTGTAGGATCTTTCCTACAATATAGGTCTGAAGTATTATGACCAAGTATTTAAAACATTTGATGTACTCTAACTTATGGAAACCAATTGTCCACTTTTGCTTTTGTCTTTTGTTGGAAAAAACTGAAAAAATATATAGCTGATTACTAATTGTTCCTCATTACAGTAGGATTTCAGAGTTCCTACCACCTGCTTCATGTCTGTATGAAGGACATAAGAGAAGAACTGCATTGTCAGTGTAGAGTAGAATTAGGAGATGTCTATCAACTAATTTAGGCACATGGATGTCAACTCTCTGAAATTTTAATCAGAGAAATGACATATATGTTAAAAAGGAGTGGTGCTAAAATGCATTCTGGTTTCACTCCTTTGACTGGATAAAGTCAGAAAGATCCCCTCCTCATCTTATTACATCTTATTCTAAGGCCAGTTTTATTATATTTTAATGTAATAATTATTATTATTAATTAGGAGTAGGAGTCTTTTGTCTATAGAAGATTTGCTCAGAATGTTGCAGTCTAACCCTTGAGATATTATGAAAAGCTATCTTGAAATCAGTGAAAGCTGCATATGGATTCCAGTAAAAGTGATTTGTATATTTGTCTACTAGATGTTGAAATACTGGGCAGTGGTCTACAGTGGATCATCCTGATTGAAACCCTACTTGCTCAGGGTCAATTATTCCCTCATCTTATCCAAGTTTAATGTTTGGTGAATAGGTACCTGGCATATAATTTGGTAAATAAACTAGTTCAATAAACTAATTGGTCTATAATTAACTAGGGCTTTCCTATCACCTTTTTTATATAAGGGAACAATTACAGCTTCCCCCGAGACCTGTAATCTTAACTGTGTGGTTAATGTGTGAAAAGAAGGAATCCAATAAAGGGATCTACCAATTTGAATTGGATTTAATTAGCTCAGGGGGGATACTGTTATTCCTGAGGTCTTTACCATGCTTAATTTGGTTAATGAGATTTTTAACTTCTTTGCATATGACTGGAGGCCACTGTGGTGTAAGGATAAAGATTATTATTTATCGTATGGCACATTCACATTTCAATAAAAAATACAAGAGATATAAATACAAAATATGAAATATAAAATATAAAATATTATAAACATATGTCCAGCTTACAGATATAATTTTAGCTTAATTTTTCACAGCCAGGAAATCATTAGAGTCTTTATTATAGATTATTTTGGCACTCTGACACTATCAGATAGTCCTCAACTTATAACACAATTGAGCCCAAAATTTCTGTTATTGAGATAGTTGTTAAGTGAATTTTGCCCCATTTTATGACCTTTTTGCTACAGTTGTTAAATGAATCACTGCCGTTGATAAGTTAGTAACCCAATTGTTAAGTGAGTCTGGCTTCCCCATTGACTTTACTTGTCAGAAGGTTACAAAAGGTGATCATATGACCCTGGGACATGTCATAAATATGAGTCAGTTGCCAAGCATCTGATTTCTGATCACATGACCATGGAGATGCTGCAACGGTCATTGTGCTCTCCTATCTTCAAGCGAGCCATTTCATCTGACTTTGTTAAGACCCTCCTGCCATCTGGTTTCTCTTCAATCTTTCACAATTTATTTTTTGTTTTATCTTCAAGCTGCTGTTTCTCATACATAAGAAAGTAATAACATCCTGGTAAAAGGAGCATCCCATCCAGGGGGCAAGGGGCGTGTAAAAAACCTCAAGATGGTCATCATGACCATATGGTCAAGTCCTTTTTATGAGGGAGAGAGGAACAATGAGTGTGGGGCTTTGAATGCAGTGTCTGTCTTTACTTGGTTAAATATATTGACACATATATACTGTAGACATTTCTGCCTGGTAGAAACTGGAAACAGACATCCTTACATGCATGTCCATAAGAGTTGTGGTGGCGCAGTGGTTAGAATGCAGTATTGCAGGCAAACTGCCCATAGCCAGGAGTTCAATCCTGATCGGGTCAAGATTGACTCAGCTTTTGATCCTTCCGAGGTTGATAAAATAAGGACCCAGATTGTTAGGAGCAATATTTGACATTAGTAAATCACTCAGATAGTGCTGTAAAGCACTACGAAGTGGTATATAAGTCTAAGTGCTATTGCTATTGCTATTTTAGCAGTTTTAAGCCCCAATCTAGTTTTGAACCTCTTGCTTCTGAGCTGTATAGGTTTTGCCCTAAAGGAAAGAGCATCACACATGTCAGCCTCTTATCTCCAGTGGCTGTGAATGTCAGGGCTGATGCTTTTATATTGTAATATACTTGCGACCTTATCAGGGAGGTCAGGAAGGGAATTTCCTCTGGTTAGTTATTAGAATGCCTGCATAACAACTTCCATGTATATTGGGACTACAGTTGTCAGAAATTGCCAATATTGATTAGATTGTACATAATCAATTATTCAACTTTTTTATAAAAAGGAAATGTTCAGATATGGCTGTTACTTAGAACTGGGAACATTGAAACAAGAAGACCCCAGTCTCCCATTATCATTATACATAACCAGGGGGAGGGAAGAAAAGAAAACCTTTTTCAAAAGTGGCAAATCAATTATCATTTGGACTCTTATTAATCATATTCTCCCCTTTAACTAGTTCTGGATTCAGAATGATTTCTGTTTTGAGAGCCTGAGACAGACATGTAATAGCTTATCAATGTGCAAAATACAGTTTTTATTTGAACTAGATACAAATTATTTTGCACTTTGTTTGGTACTTTCTGTTTGCATAACGTTAGACTTTACCTCCTGATCTCTGTATAGTGTGGTGTGTTATTTGCATTGTCTATACCCTGGACTAAATTCTGTACCAACCCCCCCCCCCATTTTCTAATTTCTACAAGTATATGCAGGCTTGCACAATTTTTCCTTTTTCAGAGTTATTTCTGTATCTGTCAGTTATGAAGACATGGAGAGGTTTAAAAATTTCATCCAAAGGATTTTTAATACATTTTCAAGCATTTCATCTCAACTTTGAAAACTAATCATAAAAATGAAGCATGAAATTCTCAGAATTTGTTTGGGGTGGTGGTGGTGCTTATTACAAAATTGCTGCCTACCCCCCCTTCCCCCCCCCAAAAAAATAACCAGCTCTGGTTGTCACAAATACAGTGAGCCTTAGAGTTCTTGCTAAAGCAGTGTTTTTATTGCGAAATCCTTATCTTTGCATGTCTTTGTAGAAGAGCTATGATAAATATTTCAGAAAATTTGAATGTATTCTGATTCATTGTGTGGAACACTTTAAAAAAATAATATTTTTATAATAATAATAATAATAATAATAATAATAATAATAATAATAATAATAATAATAGACCTTGGAGGTCATCTAGTCCAACCCCCTGCTCAGGCAGGAAACCCTATACCATTTCAGACAAATGGCTATCCAGTTTCTTCTTAAGAACTTCCAGTGTTGGAGCATTTACCACTTCTGGAGGCAGGTTGTTCCACTGGTTAATTGTTCTAACTGTCAGGAAGTTTCTACTTAGTTCTAGATTGCTTCTCTCCTTGATTAGTTCCTATCCGTTGCTTCTTGTCCTGCCTTCAGGTGCTTTGGAGAATAGCTTGACTCCCTCTTTGTGGCAGCCCCTGAGATATTGGAACATTGCTATCATATCCCCCTCATCCTTCTCTTCAATAAACTAGACATACCCAATTCCAGCAACCGTTCCTTATATGTTTTAGCCTCCAAACCTCTAATCATCTTTGTTGCTCTTCTCTGTACTCTTTCTAGAGTCTCAATATCTTTTTTACATCGTGGTGACCAAAACTGGATGCCATATTCCAAGTGTGGCCTTACTTTCTTATAAGGCTGCAGTAGACAGGCAGTGACTATTTTATAAAGCTACCAGTCTATGTCTAAAAATAAACATTGCCTTTTACTTCAGAAAAAACTATAGCTTTATCATATGCAAAAATTAGTTCAATATCTTACAAATATACATATGTGACATAGTTTAAGATTTCTTAAATTGCATTGTAGTCCTAAATTTAAAATGGTTTGTAGAGTTGCCAGATTTCTATGAATAATTTGTGTTTATTATACAGTAGATATCCAGCTTTTTGCCTTCTCAGATACTAATCTTCCTTCCTTCCTCTTCCCTCCCTCCCTCCCTTCCTTCCTTCCCATTTCTATTTTTCTTTGACAAAACTAAATCCGATCCTTGGTAAAATGAAATGTATAAGTTGAGTAGCTGCCCAAATTGCTCTTCTTTTTTTTTCAAGTCCTATGCATTATTGAAAGTTTTTTTGAAATTTTACAGAAAAAAAATTCCCCTCCCCAAACCCTCCCAACCCAGCCCAACCCTCCCCCAACCTTCCCAAAGCTGAATACAGGCTTAGTTAAAACTTAAAGGAAAAAATTTTAAACAGATATAAACCATAAGCAATTAATTACAATAATTAAACAAATTATAAAATACTTTAAAACCAATATATAAAAAGCAATAAATAAATAAATAAATAAATAAAAAATTTTGATTACAATCATTAAACAAATTATAAAATACTCAAACACCAATATAAAACTGAAGAAAAATAAAAATAAAAATAAAAAAGAAAAAGAAAATTTTATAAGAAAATTAAACCACCCTTAAAATATTATAAACAATATAAATTATTCAAAAAACTAAACACTATCTAGTATCTAAACATACACTACCTATCTAGAATTTTCATTCAATCTCCATAATATCATACTTATATTATATAAAATCTATCCCTCTTTCTTTATCATCAAACTCAAAAATACACATATAAACATTAATTATACCATTAAAACAGAATATTCTTTTAAGTACTCCTTAAATTATTAAACTTAAACTTCTTATCTAGAATTTTCATTCAATCTCCATAATCTTCTCTCCTCTTTGTAAATTATTCAGAAAAAAAAACTAAACATTTTCTAATGTCATACTTATATTATTTAAAATTTATCCATCATTCTTTATAAAAACCCTCAAAAACACACCTATAAACATTACTTATAACATTATTTTCATTCAATCTCCATAATATCATACTTATATTATATAAAATCTAATCTATCCCTCTTTTTTATCATCAAACACAAAAATAAACATATAAACGTTAGTTATACCATTAAAACAAAATACTTTTAAATACTACTTAAATTACTAAAGTTAAACTTCTTATCTAAAATTTTCATTCAATCACCATAATCTTCTCTCCTCTTTACCAATAACCAATTCCATCCACAGCAAAGTGTAATCTATCAATAACCTAAAAACAATCTATACATTCTTAATCAATCTCCCTTATCCAAGAACCTCGAGAGAAGTGCTTGGAAATCTGCCCTTAAAGGTTGCTCCAAAAAGTTTGTAGATATTGCTTCTCCCGCTGACTTGGAAACAAATACTTGTGAGACTTCCTTAACCTCTTCTTCTGTTGCTCCTTTTCTTTGCGTTTATATGTTACACAGGTTATCCTCTGCTCCTTCATCTCAACTTGTTGAGGCCCCTCAGTCTGAAATTTCCCAATTTTCATCAATATAGGCTCTTCAGACTGCGATTCTACCTTCTTCTCTTCCAAAGCTTTAGACATGATAAGTGGTGATGAACATACCCCCAGGACCGAAGTGTAAAACTCTTTTGCTTTGAAAACAGTATTAAGTCTATAACATGTCCCCAGATGATTCACCACCATTCCAGTCGGGATGTCCCATCTGAACAACATTCGCCTCTTTTTAAGTTCATCTGCTAAAAAAGCAAACTCCTTTCTTCTTCTTAAAATTTTAGATGGGATCTCCTTTAAAATTATAACATCTTGTGAAGCAATCTGAAATCTCTTATTGTAAAAAGCTTGTATAATTTCATTGCGCAGGGATCTTTCCCAAAATAAATAACCACATCTCTTGGCAGATTTCTTTGCTTTGCCACCACAGAGTTAACTCTAAATGTTTTTTCATAAATTGCTCTTCTTCTTGACCTGATCTTCATGCACGTCTATAGTTCTTAGTAAAAGCCAAACATCACACAAATATAGCTGTCTGTAAAGGAAACATAAGACTGGTAACAACATTAAGTGGAGGTCTTTTCCAATATTTTCTGAATATCAATAAGAAGATGAGAGCTGTCTTTAAAGCAAAAGACATTTTTCTTGGCATCCAGATTATTAAGAGTACATGTTTTACTGGCAAAGACATGGAAGAAGTAGTATAGCTCACTTACAAATTTAAAAAACCCTTCTTTTAAAAGTAATTAATTTTGTGAACTGCAGATTTAAAAAAAAATCCAGATTTATTGGGAATCTGCTTTATTGGGAAGCACTTCAAACCATAGATTCCAAAGGATGTTCTTTTTTTGTGTTTTTTGTACGTTAACAATGAACCTTGTCTCTTTTTTTTTTTCCCCCTTAGGTGGGTAATATTAAAGCCTAGCACCAAACTGGCAGAGATGCTACAGGGAAGTCACTATGTGATGGGTACAACCAGGATTGTCTCTTTTCTGTCCTAGCCGCTCAGCATTCTTCCTGAAAACATCTCATTTCCTGAGGTTTGGAGATTTTTTTTCCTCTCTCACAAGTGGATAAGAATCAATGAAAGTTTTTTTTTTAAAAAAAGGAAACTGCTTGAAATTCCTCCTAGATTAAACCAGGAATTTTTCTGTTCCATTACATACACCTCAGTGGTAATTATCAGTATGCTCTGAAAATAAGTAATATGGAGTGGGGTGATTGGGGCCATTCTGTTTCTCTTACTAGCTGACTTCCTGTCAGAAGAGGGTGAATTCTAGTCCTGCCTTAGGCACAAAGCCAGCTGGGTGACCCTGGGCCATTCACTCTCCTTCAGCCCTAGGAAAGAGGCACTGGCAAATTACCTGCAAAACTCTTGCCAAGAAAATTGCAAACTGCAGCACCTGTCTAGGCAATTGCCAGGAGTTAAGACTGAATCAAAGGCATATATGTGTGTGAGAGAGAGAAAGATAGTATACATGTTTATACAAACACACAAATAATTTTAAAAATAGTTCAGGAATCCTATGTCCTGAAAGCCAAAATGATATAGAAAGATTGGGTTTGAACCAGGAAGTCCGAGATTTTGATCACCCATGAAGCTCACTGTGGGTCAGTGACTATCCTTGAACTTCATTTATTTTACAGGTTTACCTAGTAATAAAACGGACTAAAGAGATATTACAGGTCTTCTTAAGCTTTTTGGAAGAAAGTGGAATAAACATATAATCATAAGTCAAATTAAGAGCCCTATAATTAAAACCTCAAAAAGGAGCAAACAGTGGGGATAAAGGAAGAACCACAAATAGCAGTTGTCTACAGCAGAATGTTGTGAGCTGTGAGGCTGTTGTAACCCAATCTCTTTGTTCCTAATAAGACAAAAGGAAAATAATTGCTAGGACCTGAGTTCCTTGGGCTGAAATATCTGCTTTAATTCAGAAGAGTTTGATTCATAGCAGAATTCAATCAAGTTTTCTGATGGTCTCCTGTCTAGAAATGGGAGGAATGGCTGTTTGCAATGTCAAATTATTTACAGATAAATAAAGTTAGTAAGGATTATTGTCAACTTTTATAGCCCCTGAGTCTCTCTTAAATGAAGCAAGATGAGCTTCTTTTTCAATTTTCCTCATTGTGATACCCTCCAGAAACATTGGGACTATAACTCCCACTTGGAGAAGTTTGTCAGGATTAATTAAGCTTTTGGTGGATCTTTCTGATTAAATTTCAGGACTGTACATTGAATAGGTCTTCAGAAATAAGACTGTTTGCTATAATCCTAAAACACATTGTTCTATATCTAATATATTCTTTCTTCGTCAGATGTATTTAACTCTGTATAACTGCAGTATTTCTCAACCTTGACAATTTTAAGGCATGTGGACTTCAACTCCCAGAATGTGGAATTCTGGGAGTTGAAGTCCACATGCCTTAAAATTATCAAGGTTGAGAAACACTGTGCTAAATTATATGACATAATGATATTACTTTGGAAAATGGTGTGACTTTATTTAATATAAATAAATTAAATGGGCTCATTTAATTGCCCATTTGCTAATGAGTATTGTTTGGGGAAATTCAAATCTAGAGAGGGATCAAATTATAAGGCCTTTCTTGCAAAATGTCAAAGCTATCATTTAGTCATTGAGAACATGCCTGTCCAAGAATGTTAAATGTAATTTGGTAAAGTTTAAACCGGCACAAATGACTAATTCATTGAAATTATTTATTGTAAGCAAAACAGTGGACAGTGATAATCTAGGAGACTTTTCTTCTGCTCTGGGTGAAAATTATCAAAATTTGGTCTAATAAACAATGTTTGCCTCCCATCCAAATAATGATCATGTGCTACTGGCCTTAAATTTAAATTTTAAGCTTCCCATCTAGATCTGTTTGTACTTAGGCCATCTCTGGGCTTGCCTCATCAAGAAGAAGCACATGAACCAAGCTCCTGCAAAAAAATTTATCTATTCCAAATAATCACCATTCTGTTCCATGTCTGATTCAGGAAACCACATCGCGAACTATTATGGCATAGTCATTCTGAGGCTGCAGAAGTTTCTAACCGATAAAAAAAAAATACTGTAGTTACCATACCAAAGATACAGCACCAAAAGCTGGTTTGACAAAGAGTATAAAAAGGTCAACAGATATTTCTCCACAATTTATAGTCTTGCACCACTAGTAACCACTTCAAAGAAAAGCTCTGCTGAAATTCTAAGCTAGTAACCACTGTTAGAACAAAGGTCTCAACTTTTTTCTGGTACATTATAACAATAATCCCACTGCAAGTCCATCTTCTTTTATTTGCCACTTTCCCTCTGATGTGTGGTTGACATTTTTGACTGTTTGACAGTATCTCAAACAATCCTTTGACTCCCAGTTGTTGGTCCTTCTGAATGGCTGCCTGTTCGTCTCTGAGATTATCAAAGCAACCTTGTGAGCAAGAAGCAATTCAGAGGCAGTTTATGAATCATCTGCCAACTTTGAAAGGAATTAAAAAGAACTGTTGACTGACTTTGCTTTTCCATTTTGCAACTTTTGTATTAACTCCCTGATCAGTATTTGCTTGATTTTGACTTCCATTGCCTTAAGACAGCTGGGAAGAGTTTGCTAGCATTACTCTATGTAAAAGAGTGATTTTTATCATAGTTGACCTATATTGAACACTCTTTCTCAAAAATATATTCCCATTTTCTTTTTATAATAGTTATTTTATGAAGGATTATTATTACAATGGTAAAAAATAATACACATTTTTAAAAGATGAAAGAATAACCAATTTGGTCTAGTGGGGAAGGCAGCAGGCTAGAAAGGTAGAGTCTGTCAGTTTGTCTTAGCCCAGCTCACCTCAAAAGGCTGTTCTGGTGGGGAAAATAGGAGGAGGAAGATGTGTCAGATGTGTCGGATATGTTCGCTGCCATGAGTTATACGTAAAAATAATAAAGGTGGAATATAGATGGTAGATAGATGATAGATATAGATCAGACATGTTAAACACAAGGCCCGGGGGCCGGATGCAGCCCACAAAGTGGTTTCATGTGGCCCGCGAAGCCATCCTGGAAACAGTGAGGGAACAGCCCCCGCTGTCTTGGCCCTGGCCCAGGCCAGCCGGGAGCCAATGTACAATTTTGTGGTGGCCATCTTGGCACTTGCCCCGGTGGACCATGCCTTGGCACTTGCCCCAGTCCCACCCCCTTTTGCCAGAGACCCTCAGATCTGTCCCACTCCTGCCTAGGCCCCCATAGGCACCATTGATGCGAATGTTGTAGAACTGGTCACGCCCACCTAGTAGCCACACCCACTCCATCCACGCCCACCCAGTAGGCTGCACCCACTCTGGCCACAGCCACCCGGCCCCGTCAGGGCAACCACAGTGCTGATGCAGCCCTCAATGAAATTGAGTTTGACACCCCTGATATAGATGGTAGAGAGAGATGAGATAGATAAGATAGATAAGATAGATAGATAGATAGATAGATAGATAGATAGATAGATAGATAGATAGATAGATAGATAGGTGATTGATTATAGATAATAATACAGAAAAGAAAGGAAAAAATAAAAATAGAAAATAAAGAAAAGAATATAGGAAAGAAAAAAGAAATATATAAAGAAATGACTTACCATCTTCATCACAAGAAGTATTAACACATTTACTAGATTTCAGTCCTGGTTATTATAAATTACTGGCCTGACATGGAGTCATGAGAAAAACTATGCATTCCATGGATCTTCCTGTAGAGCAGACTTAGCATGGGGTGTGAAGCCTTTCTTATTTCATCCTCATCTTTTTTTTTAAAGCATAAGCTTTCAGACAGAAATTATTTTCTTCTCATATGTTTGGATATGAGAGAAAGCAGACTATGTTCCTCCTTTTTTATTATCAAATTTGAGCAGCTTTAGTGATAATTCTTATTACCACTTTCTTACCAGAAAAGATTAATATAATGTAAGCCTGAGGCACACCACATACAAATGACACTTTTATTTTATTAGAAAATCAGCTTATCAGGTTATGGTTTTTAAGCAACACACGTGGCTTAAGCCTTTCCCTGTTCATGTTCTTCTTGAATGTTTTCTCCCCTTTGCAGGTTCCCAGATATATGTGTTAAAGGGTGGTTCCTGTTTCAAATCTAAAAGGGGAAAGGAGTGATTTCAATAGAAAAAAGTCTGGCGAGATTAGCATTATTATGAATTGAGGGGTATATTATATTATTGAGGGGTATAATTTGCTGGGGCAAATTTTTTCATCACCACGATGGAAGAAACGTGAAACTGGGAAAGCAACTCTTTGTGGAAAAAAGTGAAACTCACAGATGTTACATAGCATGACCTCACTGCTTGATTCAAAATGTGCTGTTTAATTCTTAATTACTTAGATCTGCATATAATGTAGGTCTCAGTCATTCTTCTGTCATTCTGATTTGAATTACAACACTATCAGCAAAGCGGGCACATTGAACTAATGCTCTTGTTGCTTAAGCAAAGGTTAATGACTTTGGACAAACAGAAGTAACTGGCTTTGGTATGCCTCTCATCTCCATTTGCAGATTGCTCAATTTCCTTCTGTGGGGCATTAAGCTAGTAACATGGATATCTGTTGAGTTCTTCTACAAAGCTGTCAGTTAGGCATGCTGAGCAGAAAATAAATCTTCCTCTTTTCATAAGAGGGTTTTGTTGGAGGAGGAGAGACTCATTTTTTCAGTGCTGTAATCTTTGAGGCATTTTAAGAAGTCGTTCAAATCCCATGTACCTTCCACGTTCATTGGGGATCAGGAATCTTGAACTGCATTTCTGGTGGCAAAGCTTTGTTAAGAACAACCCTGGAGAATGGGGATAGAGGTCATGAGAAACACCCACTTCACAGTCTGGCATCCCAGACAGTCATTCTCTCATCTTATCTGCTAAGAACTAGTGAGCTGAAGTCTCTTCCTGCATACAGAGGTAAATCTCATGGATGAGACTTCAACTTGATCATTGGTATCATGAATTTCCAGTCTTTGTCTGACTTGCATAAGGAAATAGAGGGCACGCAGAAAGAGCCAAAGTCGGTTAAGAGGCTTAGGATGTGCAAATGCGAGCTGAGCTGGAGGAGGCAGATTTGGATGGGATGTTAACTATCAGCCAAAATATTACCTGAAAGTCTCAAAGCACTTTTCATTTGTATCAGAGACTGAGAGTGTGCAAGATATAATCATATATGATTATTATATATGATAAAGGCTCTGTGATGACTTGGTTATCAGAACTGTCACTGGGAACCCTCTCCCAGTTAATTCCAGAGGGAAAAGTACTGAAGGTATCCTAAATTGTACTTTTAAGTGTTTGTATTAATAATTCTGTTTTCAAATGATCTAACAGTTCATTTGATTCACTGTCAAATGTTGTAGATAAATTGTGCCTTTCCCACATTTCTAATTGTGCCTTTCCCACATTTCAACAAATGACATCTCATAAAGAGAAAGAAACAGAGGAGAAAAGAAAATTATTTCCAAATTGGGAAAGGGTTGGTGGTAGCCGGGAAATTTAGAGATCTCCCTGGAGTCTTGGAATTATGTTTTGATAGGGAAGAACCAAATTAATCAGTAGAATGACTTACCTCCAGAAGTTGTGGGTGCTCCAACACCGGAAGTTTTTAAGAAGAGAATGGACAGCCATTTGTTTGAAACAGTATAGGGTTGAGCAGGGGCTTGGAGTAGAAGACCTCATCCCTTCCAACTCTGGTATTCTGTTATTCAAATACAAAATAAACAAAAAAGCAGGTGCCCTCAAAAGTTTTTAAAAATGCCAGATTTCCTTCAAGTAAAATCTGACTTCCAGTGGCTCCATGCATAAGATAGAAGTGGCAATAACATAGAAGTGGGTTGTTGTTGCCTTCTTTTAGGATGTTTTATAACTTCCTGAATTACTCTTTAGCCCTCAGATTTCCTAGTGGGGTTCTTTAAATTACTAAACTTGTTTAGCTTTGTGACTTGCTGTGGTATCGACATGGAAGATCATTTATCTTCTTTATCCACCAAATAATTAAATAAGATTTAGATAGGTACAAGTATTTGTGAATTGTCCTAAACCAAATGCAATTTAATTTATCTTGGATGAGTAGCTTTTATGAGAACTTAGAAAATTAACCAGAGTGGTTTATAGTTAGGACATCCTAGAGTTACATTTGCTCCTAGGCATTACTTGCTCAGAAAGTCGGGACATAACAAATAACAACTGTACCTTGAACTACAGGTCCACAACTCTGTTTGCAGAGTTAAATGTTACTCCTGGAAGTCATAAATAAAGAACTCCAGAGTCTTTGAAAAGTCAACCATTTTATGCAATTTTGTGTCCATCAGAAACAGAAAAACTATCAAACTTGTAGGGAGAATAACTGCTGCATCTCATTCTGAAATGAAATTCTGAGCTCAGAAAAGTGGCACATTCATGGTTTGAGGTCCTTTCTCTTTTCTCTGCCTTCTTTTCTAAAAGTGATAGGAAAAGCATGACTGTTAGCTGCAATGCACTTTATTTCTGTGGAAAATAGGAAAACTCTTATGTTGACAAGTTTCATTTTGAGTAATGTTCTTCTTAGGCTATAATGAAAATACAGAATTTTCCCATTTTCCAAAGCGGCATACTTTGTATAAAAAGGGATATAAACAAGATCCAAGGGAAAACAAGCAGGAACACCACTAACATGGCAACCTTTTTCATGAATTCGCAATAACAATGTTTTAAAAGATATTAGATGAGCTTTGATCTCTCTATATAACCTGTGTTGTTATGTTTAATTCAGATTCTGTGGTCCAATGCAAATGATAATACTTTTCTTTTCCCCATCTTTTTCCTCCAGGCACAGATTGAGAGCACGATGTTTTGTCACTGCATGATATTTGTGCTTGGAACAGTGCTTGTGAGCAGAGAAACATTCGCAATTCGAAGCTGTTCAGTGGAAAACATGATAGCCTTCTATAATTTCTGCAATCTCACTTGGGTGCCACCTGTACCTGAACATGTTGTTATTCTTTCCCTAAACTTTAATTTCATCCGAGAAGTTAATGCAACCTCATTCCCTCTGAGGGAGAAATTAAAAAAATTATTCCTTGTGGGCCAAAAATACTTTCCTTTAACTATAGGGAAAGATGCTTTTAGGAATTTGCCAAACCTCCGACAACTGGATTTGAATGGCAACAAAATGATGGTGTTAGACCCTGATGCTTTTGTGGGCTTGTTTAGAGTACGTGAACTTTTTCTATATGAAAATGGGCTTGATGAATCCATTCTGGAAGAGGATTACCTCAGAGATTTGATTTCATTGGAATATCTGAACCTCAGATATAATACAATCACTCGTGTTCGCCCTCACAATATATTTTATAAGATGAAATCCTTGGATGTTCTAGATTTGGGATTCAACCCTATTGAATCTATCTGTGAAGGGGATCTTAATAATTTTCGAGGAGCAAGGTTCAAATTGTTTATTCTTTATAATACTAAACTGTATATACGTTCTATGAATTGGGCTACTTGTGGGAATCCTTTAAAAAATGTTAGCATAGAAACACTGGATGTTGGGAGTAATGGCTGGGGTACAACTGTAACGCGGCAATTCTGTGCAGCTATTAGAGGATCCCCACTTTTGGCTTTGAAGATTTCCTCTCATACTATGGGTGCATCATTTGGATTTAATAATCTTCCTGATCCTGATATTAATACATTTGCAAGTCTTAATGACAGTGGCCTCATCTTGCTTGATATATCAGAAGGCTGGATTTTTTCTCTTAAACCACAAGTATTTCAGCATCTCCATGATTTGAAGCTGCTGAATCTTAACAATAATAAAATAAATAAAATTGAGACAGGAGCATTTCTTGGTCTTCAGAATCTGCAACATCTATACCTATCAAACAATCTGCTTGGTGAGCTCTTTAAGGACACTTTTGAAGGACTTCCTAATTTGATTGATATAGATCTAAAACATAATCACATTGGAGTGATTGATAGAGATCCATTCAGATCCTTACCACGGCTTCAACACGTGGATCTCCGGGATAACGCTTTAAAAGTAATCAATTCTCTCCCAAATCTCCTCAATGTTATGTTAGGTGGCAACCGGATAGAGACTACACCATATTGGAAAATACAATTTATAAATGCCACACTCCTTAACTTAGAAGGAAACAAATTGGGGAATCTGGGTGATCTCTATGAACTTCTCCAATTTCCAGCACTGCAGTATCTTGTTTTAAAAAGCAATCGTTTATCCTATTGCTTCAAATACAAAGACATAGCAAAAGACAATCAGTTGCTTTACTTGGACCTTGGAGACAACATGCTAAAGCTTATATGGGAGAGAGGTTTATGTTTGGATGTGTTCAAAGCCCTTTCCCGCTTGGAAGTTCTCCATCTCAATAACAATTACCTTACTTTCATCCCGGAGGGTATATTTAGTGAGCTAATGTCACTTAAGACACTTAACTTGTCTAACAACCTATTGACTTCCATTTCTCAAGATTCCTTTCCTACAAACTTGAAAGCTCTTAATTTGTCATCAAATCAGCTATTTTACCCTGATCCTCAGATCTTTGCAACATTAGACCAGCTGGATATCACCCATAACACATTTTACTGTAACTGCCTATTAAGCGACTTTATTATGTGGCTAAACCAAACCAATGTTACTTTAGATGGCTCACGCTATGACATATTTTGTTCTGGACCGCCAGAATTTGCTAATATTCCTCTCCATGGCTTAAATACAGAGAATTGCAATGAAGACAAGCTCATGGAGCCTCTACAGCTATCACTCTTCATTTTTACTTGTGTTAGTATAATTGTGTTTCTAGTAGCAGTAGTTGTTTTTATTCGTTTTAGGGGAGTTTGTTTCCTCTCGTATAAAACACTCATACAATTCCTCATGAAGGAGCTTCCACCAGATCTGGATCAACAAGGATACAAATATGATGCTTATCTTTGCTATAGCAGCAAAGACTTTGAATGGGTCCAAAATTCCTTGATAAAGCATCTAGATACTCAATATTCTAAGAAGAACAGATTTGCTCTCTGCTTTGAAGACAGAGACTTCCTGCCTGGGGAGGATCATATCAGTAATATTCATGATGCTGTCTGGAATTGCAAGAAGACAATTTGTGTGGTCACAAGACAGTTTCTCAAGGATGGCTGGTGTGTGGAAGCCTTTAATTTTGCCCAGAGCAGGTATCTCTCTGATCTGGAGGATATACTTATAATGGTGGTAGCTGGATCTCTTTCTCAATATCAGCTTATGAAATATCAACCAATCAGGATCTTTTTGCAAAGAGGGCAGTACCTGAGATGGCCAGAAGACCATCAAGATTTGGAGTGGTTTTTAAACACACTGTCTCATCAAATAATGAAGGAAAAGAAAATTAAGAAGCCCCCAGCACTAGAATTGAAGGTTATGACCGTTTCCTAATAGGTGTGGTTCCTGGCCATCATGCAAGTCTGACTTTCCAGAGAATTTGTCAGTTCATTCTGATATCATAGGTCGCCCTTCTTTCTGTCCAATGAGCTAAGTGAATCTGATGCTGATACTTCTCTGTTATATCTCTGGTGAACTCATTTTTTTCAGTGTAAAATGTCTGATTACTTATAGCGTTAAGTTGTGGAAGCACAGTTATGGATGATTGGTATGCTATTTTGGAAGGCTCTTGCACATGCATATCTGCTGAAATAAAGGAATGGTGCAGTTTAATGCAACTATAAATGTTGCTGATGTTGCTCAGCCCAAAAGGTGGGATGGTGGGGGACATTACAGTCTCTGCTTTGGTGGCTTCAGATAATAGATCCGTGCAAACATTCAGAAGAGCAGTGTTTTCCAATCTTGACAACTTTAAGAAGTGTGGAAGTCCAACTCCCAGAATTCTGGGAACTCCACACATCTTAAAGTTGCTAAAGTTGAGAAACACTCTAATGGAGACTTAGTTTTATTAGGAGCTAGGATTCAGACATCCCCCCCACTCCAGTGTTTTGTAAAGTATCTCTGTATTTCTTTGTGCATTGAGCAATCAGCCTCTGCAGATTTGTGCCAAATTTGGTTCAAGATATTAACATGCCTTCCTGTTTTGAGGGGCCATCCTTTTTAGATTTCCTGTTCATGGAGTAGTTTGTTTATATTCAACTAAAAAAAAAAGTAAAACAACAGGGTTGCAGGAATGCTTGGTATACAAGGTGAGGTGCAGTTTAACTTGCATTCTTATCATGAAAGATTGCAGAGAGTGATAACTGAAATATGGAATGGCTAAACCTTTTCAATGTACATTTTTTCAGATAAATCTGTGTTTTGTTTTTGCATACATATTTCTTCTCAAGAGCAATGTTTTGAAATCTGACTGAGCAGGTCACTCTCCATCAAAATGTGTTTGTTTTTTTTGGCTCAGTTATTCATTCCCTGTAAATTAAGCACTTAACCAGGGAGGATTGCATCATTGCAAGTTCTTCCCTTGTCTTCTGTGTGTTTTTGTCACGTGCCCAAGATATTCCAATATGGCGATCTACAGATGTTCTGATGCAGACTTCCTTTAGCTGTCCAGATTTGTTGGATTGCAACTGCCATAATTCCATCCAAATTTGAGAAATGTTCAAAGAATTTCACTACTATGAGGCAAGGCCTTCCAACAGTATTTATTTTGAATGGAATAGAAAGAATGTATATAATAAAAGTTTAAGAACAACTATCTCAGTGGCTAAGCAATTTAGTCCTTAGAGTGAAACCCAGTACTTCACCTTTCACATATTATTCTTATTCCTATTTTCATTTTATACATAATATTAAAGTGTTAATAAATATTTTAAACATAATATTTAAAAAACTATTTTTGAGCCTCTTGAATTTGTTTCATAGTATCTACCTCAGAACAGGTGTACATGAGAATTCCACTCAATTTGTTTTTTTATAAAAACTTACCCAAACATTTTTTCCAAAATTGAGAAAGAAAATATTAAAGAGGTTAAATTTAGAACCTTAACACAGGAGACCATAATAATGACAGATTCATCTAACATTCAAACAATATTCAAATTAATTTCCTGTGAAGAGACCAGGTTATTTTACATGTGGCTGAATTAATTTAAATATGGAATGTTTTACACAAAACAGCATTCTTGTCTCCTGTTAATACAAAGTGCATGATTAATCAACTGATATCAGGAGTCATTGTGCATTTCCAACATACATTATGGATTATAATTGATATGTGATTCACTGATGTGGATTTTCATCTCAAAGAAACTCTTAAATATTTCTGTTAGCCTTGCTTTTTGGTCTACTTGTTATGGGCGATTAGAAGGCACAAGTTCAGTTAGTGGGCTGCCAAAAGAATAGCTGAAATATGGTAATGTGCCTCTTTTTTCTCTCTGAAATGCAGAGGTTAAATTGGCTGCTGAAAGAAGTACAGAATAGTCCAGCTGAGAGAGCTGGAGATGAGGGGAAAATAATATTCATTCCATCAAGAAGCAATTTGCTCCCTTTCTCACATTAGAAGTGATTCTCCTAAGCAACCTGCATGGAAACCCAGTTAATGGAAAGAGAGCATCTGTTCCAACAATGCCAGTTTACTCAACATCCTTGCCAGACATGTAGAACAGAGCTTTCTGTCTTAATCCAGGGTAAGAGAACATCCATGTAGTGATAGGATAGAGAGGTCAATACCTTTCTTCTCGCCTTGCTGGATTTTTAAGTTGGAGAAGAACAAGCTATATGTAGCGTAGAATGAGGGGAGCTGGCCCTTTGCTTTCTAGTATGCTAGCTTACCTTTGTAAAATTAGTTTCCTTTAATAGAAACAATCTGGGACCCAGGGCATCTGATGGGCACCAAGAGAAGTCCCCAAAAGTAGATTGCCTCCCCCCCCCGAAATGCCTCGTTGGGAACCTTGAAAATACAAGCATGGGTTATGATCATAAAGCAACAGAAGTGTAACTGGACTACTCAAATATCTTACTATGATACTGGTAATTTCTAAGTGGTGTTCTCCTGCTGTTCCTGTTTTTTTAAAAAAATACGTGTCCAAATTGGGATATCTCAAAAAATCAAAGGAATGAAATGTCTACTTCTCTCTTCAATAACTTTCTCAAAGTGTAAAGTGTTTTG
This sequence comes from Crotalus tigris, assembly GCF_016545835.1. Taxonomy (NCBI): domain Eukaryota; kingdom Metazoa; phylum Chordata; class Lepidosauria; order Squamata; family Viperidae; genus Crotalus; species Crotalus tigris. The sequence continues at coordinate 2,575,825 of NW_024096622.1, read as the reverse complement.
GTTAAAATATTGTTTTTCATTATACCTATTTATGGGATATTTTGCATTCTCACTTTTGTCATATTATGACTTTAACTGGTATTTTGCTATGTATTATATAATGTGATGTATATTTATTTTGTATAATTGAAGGATTAAAAACAAGCAAGGATGTTATTTCTAAATGCTAATGTAAAAATAAACTTTACAAGAGAAAAGTTTATGCTGCATTTCAGCAATTTTATGCTACATGTACAGTATCTCCTAAAGTTTAACTGAAAATTGAAAATTTCTTATTCTTTCTTTTTAAATGACTGCTAATAGTATTTAGTGATGATAAATATCTTGATTTAAATGGAAAACACATGTTTATACTTGCATCATGTCAAATTGGTTCAGTAAAACAATGTGGAAACTGTTTGGAAATAAGTATTTTCAGTGCTCTTTTTGTAAGAAAAAAGATGCCACAACTCACATCTTGTTAATCTTTTATTTACCTTTCGCATGTAGTCAATCACTGTACACACACCCATACACGTCAGTTGTGTAACAAAACATAACGTTTATCGCCCACAGTAAGCACTCAGCGCGTGACCACACAACAAATCACAAGCTGAGCAGTGCCACAAGCCGAGCAGCCGGACAAAGTATGCATGCATTGGACTCACACACAAGCAGCCCGCATGCACTTTTTTAATGATTTTGCCGCTGACCTGCTACACTTGACAGGGCGATTCAAGTCCATGTGGACCAAACATCAAATTTTCAAGTTACTTTTAAAACTTAGAAAATCCATCAAAAAAAAAGGTGCCGGAACTCCATTCCAGTGAGTTCTATGACAAAAAAAGCACTATTTTGTATTTTAAATGAGTTATATTAATTTTATTGAATATGGAAACTGGGACATGATTTTATGCTCCTTATCCTCTAGATGGCGCTATGGGATTTTTGACAACTCTTAATACTTTTTACCAATAATTGTATCCATTCAGAGTACTTCAATAAGCAATTTCCATTTTTTCATGCTTTTTTCATTCTTCAAATTAGTCAAAGAACATAGAAAGATTGCACCAAAATGTATGGTGACCAAAGCTTTCATAAACTAGAACTCATTTTTTAATATACCCATCTGGGGATCTGTATGAAGGGCAGCAAATTATTCGATGTACTCAAATACTAATGTGGTATCGTCAGTTGTAAATGTTTGAGTCCAGAATTATAATCAGAAAAATGTCAGATAGGAAAGGACTGTAAAATATATGCAAGATCTCAGTAGGACATTGCACTGAACCAAACACATTCAAATGGAGCTTTCTTTACTAGCACCCAGACACAAAGTTGCCCTGGCAACATTTTTCTGCTATACGTCCTTAAAACATTTACCCAGCTCATGAGTGAGACACGTCGTAAGTCATTCTAAGCTGCACAAGTCTCAAAGCTGTATATTCCCTCCTACCTCCCCTTACTCAAATTTGGTTCAAAGAGCAGGCACAAGGAATATAAAGTTGGATACTTTATACTTTGAAAAGAAGTCAGATTACCTCAATTACCTGAAACAGGCAACAGGCAACAGATGATCAACAGGGACAGCAAGTTGCATGTTGGTACTGCACAAGTAGTATTCAACTTCTAATCATTCATTCAACACCTGTTCAAAGTTATAGTGGCACAGAATGAACTGTACCTGGCTTCTGAAGTTACAGCACCTCCAGGGTCATGTGTTCAAAATTTGAGTGTGTGGTAGCCCGCCCACCCTTACAACCAAAGGGGCACTTCAGTTCCCCTGACTTGCCTGTCTCTCCCCCATCTATGATCTTTTGTCCCCCTCCACTCCATGGGTCCTGCTGCCCTTGTTGACCTCGGTCGTATTCTTGCTCCCACTGCTGACAAGGCGTGCCCATTCTGGTTCTTTGAGAGGCAACTGCTGGCCATGTGAGACTCTCTTCCCAGGTTGCACATGGTGAATTCCTTATGAGATTGGGGAAGATGGCCTCACAGGGCCAGCAGCTGCCTTGCATAGAGCCAGACAGGGCACACCTCATTAACAGCAAGGACAAGAAGATGGCAGTGGTCAACTGGGTGGTTGCGTGCAGAGCGGTGAAGGGGACTGGGACCAGACTGGGGTGGCTGCAGCTTTGGCTTTGTGATGCACTGATGTGCCCAGCTGAGGCTGGGCTTCATGCTGCAGAGGGCTTTACTGTGCTGCAGCTCAGGAGCTTTTTGCAGCCCCAGAACTATGGCATGCCAAGTAGCCATTGAGCTGCAGCATGGTAAGCATCTCTAGAGTTTCATGGTTCTGGGGCTACTTGCTACCTTATAAGGCAGAGTGCAGGACAATGACCAAAAGAGCAGAGACTGGGTGGGGTTGGGAGAGGAATAAGCAGTTGGCATGAATTGAAGGAAAGACAATACCTTACCTTGGAAGAATCAGGGTTTGGAGGTGAGAGGGACCAATCCCAGAACAGCTTGGATTAGGATAGGTCCTTGGTTAATGAATGATGGGATTCGGTTAAAGATAGCAAGAGGAATGCTGGGATTGCCATCACTAAGCAATTTGGTCACATGATGTCACAGTTTACAGCTGCATCACTGAGCAATGGAAATTCCAGTCCCAATAATGGTTGGGATTACCTGTACAGTTTTCTGCCAGCTCCAGGAATAGAGAACTCTTCAACATAGCAATGCATGGCTGGTGCTCAGAATATTTAAGTGGAAAAAAAAGATTAAATATTTCCCAAATCACCATACTTCCAAACTGCCTTTCAGCTACCTTGGAATCAGTAGCACTCTGAACAGTAGAATATATTTGGACTTGTGTTGATTAAGGCTAACTTAATAATGCATAAAAATATTTTCAACTTTTTTAAACGGACAGAGGGCTCTAGTGATGTCGTGCATACTTATTTCACAGAGAAAAGATCAGCTATCTATTCATGGCAGAGGCTATGCATTTTTCCTTCCAGGTAAGCCATTGTTTGCTTTACTACATCTATTAACAATACACTTTGAAAACCAGAAGCAAGAGGAAATGATGTTATTCTCAAAAGTTGAACTATGATAGAAAGGAAGGGATAACTTTTCCTGTTTAGATAGAGCTTTCCTGGCTGCTAAATCCATGTGTAATTCACCATACTTGAGTTTGGAGAAAACACTCTGAAACTTGCTGCTTCTATTGTTGGTCCTGCCTTGGTTGCCTCTGTTTCAAGCCTCCAGATTTTATTTAGGCCCTTGGTTGCCCCAGCCAACACAGCTAAGAGGAAGAGATAGTGTGCTGTAGATCTTCTGGAGGAGTCCTAATCTCACTCCTAGAAGTAGGAAGATTTAGATTCCAGAAATCTAGAACCTTAACTACCAGACTCTGATTCACAGATCATTTGGTGTATTAGCTCTCTCATTCCCTTCTGTATTGAGCTAGCAAAGTAACCTAAGGCAGCATCTAAACAGCTCAGATAAATTATCTCACTTTTTAAAAATGTTACCTAACTGGATGTGCATAATGTTACTGTACAAGTAAGAGAGAATCCACTATAGATAAAAGAAAGTCAGACTCACTGAGAATAAGCTGCCATTTATAATAGAAAAAAATGTAAAACTGGATATGCTGGAAATGCTACAGCAATGTGGCTTCTCTTAGTATACCTTACTCCTTTCCTACCAACACTGTAGTGTTTCTAGAGATCCAAGAATCTTTAGATGCAGCCCTTGCAAATAATCCAGGTGCAAAACCTCATACATATCCCAGCAACTTCATGTCCTCACAAATAAGTGCAGAGAAAGAAAAACTAAGAGCCCTGCCTTTCTGTAAGATGGAAACTTAGGAGTTTTTATTCCAGCAAAATTGGAGTCACCATAACAGATGAAAAGAGAATTTGAAAATCTTTCTTCAGCTGGCTCTATTAGATGCCTGGGGGAATAGATCAGGCAGCAAAAATTAGAAGTGTTTGGCATTCTGATAAGCTGTTTAAGCTTGATGGATCACAAGGTATGTAGCCTTGGAGAATGTCAGCTACAGTCTCTTGTTTATGTTTTCACCATATAACTACAAGGTGGGAGGAATTGGATTAAAGGAGGCCATCATTGGTGATTTTGCTGAAGATGACCTAATTTGTCTGAATAGACTGGAACGCTGGTTGAGAACATTCCAAGACACATAATTATCATTCTGAATTTGTGGAGTGGCAGGTAGATGGCTCTAAGGTCAGTCCCAGCCATCTCTGGTTGAAGTAATTATGCAACAGGAGATGGAAAAATTGTTTTCTCCAGAGCATTAGAGGGCTATTCTTGAGGTAAAATCACAGAATTTGAACTGAAATGTACCTCAGAGGTACAATCCAAACTCTTGTTCAGTGCAGGATTCACTACGGCATTTCTGACAGATGATCATCTAATCTCTGAAAATAGAGACAGAAAATATAAAAGAAATCATCTAATCTCTGAAAGTAGAGACAGAAAATATAAAAATTAAGAGTTGGTAAAAGATAGCAGTAACTACACCATCTATCTCATACTTAACAAGCTCACTAACCTACACGACATAAAGTATTTTGTCAAATGCTCTACTGAAATCAAGATATATTAAATCCATAGCCTTCCAACAATCTATAAAAAAAATTACCCAGTCAGCAAATGAGGTAAAACTAATCTGGCAAAACTTATTCCTAACAAATTCATCCTGATGGTGTGGAATGCTACTTATGGTAAATTCCACATAGTTTTCAATGCATTTATAAATCTTTTTATTATCTACTTTGTAATTTCCTGAAGGGTTAGTGTCAGATTGACTAATTTGCTGATTGCTGATTGTTTTCCTCCTTTTTTATAGATAGAAACAATTGCTCTCTTGTAGTCATCTGGCATTTCACTGATTCTTCAGGATTTCTCAAACATAATCAGTCCATAAAATTTCAGCCAGATCATCGGTTACTATTTCAGTAATTTAGAATGTATTTTATCTGGTCCTAGAAATTTAAATTCATTCAAAATAAAGATACCCCTGACCATATTACTAATGATCTCAAGCTTCAGTCCAGCCCTTCCTGTTATTATCCCTCCTGCTTTGACAAAAAACAGAAAGACTACAAAAAGAACATGAAGGATTTTAAAGGAACATGAATATATTCCTGAATCTCGTTTTATTAATTTATTATGTATCAACTTCTAATGAGCTAGCTTGCCTGCATATTTCAGCTCATTCTTTTTAAAAATACAATCTGACCGTATGAGTCCTATGCTAGAGAAAAGATCTCTATTTTTATGAATGTACAGTATAAATTGAGTTTAATTGACTTATTTCCACAGTAACCTGCACCAGTCCATGATAATTAGAAAACTTTGCATCTGATTGCTGAAACAGATGGTCTCTACAACTCTGTACCAATGTTCATCAGATTCTACAAGTTGACAAAGCTTTCTACATGGTCTTCTGTCATTCTGAAGTCTTGTCTCCAGAAATAAATTCAGCTAAAAATGGTTTGGCTCCATATCTTTGCACTGCTGCTAATTAAATTAGCTCCTCCATCAACATTTTGAAATTAGATGAAACTATCTGAAAAATGGGCAAGTGCAAACATTACTTTGTCAGCATGAGAAACGCATGGCATTTTAATAGTCTTCTTAACTATAACGAAGCAGTAATTTTTCCTAATTGGTGAGACGCTGATTATACAGGAAATGTGATTCACTCATTGGTACAGATGGCAACGAGAGAGAAAAGGAATGGAACAAAGAAAAAAAAATCAGATTGATAAATAGGTGCAGCATCATTGTCCTATTGTACACGTGGTACCAAGAGCCCGTACCAACTAAAGTCCAATTTTGGGAAATTAATCTATTAAAATATTTTATTAAATTAATTATAAGAGATTAGCTTGTAGCTGTTTAAAAGTCAAAGACTACAACTCTATACACACTTCTTTGAACTAAATCCCATTAAAATCCAAATTTTCTAACTAAGTTTGCAACAAATTGGGCTGCAAGAGATTTAAATAATAGTGAAAAACAGTCAGGACTGAGTTTGGCTCATCTTTTCCCAGGCAAATGCTTTCCAGAAACCAGAGATTTCTGAAGCAGAACGTTGATAAAATATTGCTAAAGTTAAGCCTTTTTAAAGTATGTTTTTTCTATGGATAGTTACTATTTTTATGGATAGTGGGGAGAGTCATGGAACAGGCATTCTACATACTAGTCATCAGTATTAGACTAGAACCTTGACACCTTTAAAAAAAAAAAAAATCCAGGGTGATGAATAAACAAGATCACATTCACTGAAAGAACTATCTTCAAAATGTGCTTTGAAGAACATAGGGTCTGAAAAACATTCTACAGTCATATTGGTCAGAGCCTTTAAATATTATTCAAACCGGCTGTGGGAAAGCCATGCAAACAGAGTTGTGTGTTTTTCTTAATGTACTGAGGAAATGCCTTGTAAATAGACCTTTTCCACTATCCAAACAGACACAGAACTGAAATCTTTTCTTTCTTCTAAAATAGAATATGTGGAGTTACAGAATTAGATGCTCAGTTTGTTCATAGAATGATGTCTGGAAGAAATCTGAAGACCACTCAGTCCACACTGCTACTTGAAGACTTACTTCAGATCCATCAATGTCCTTTTCGTATATATTCAAAATATTTGGAGGAGGAGGAAATGGCTACATCTTCAAAAACAGGCTAGTTTTATCATTAGGTAGAAGGAGGAAACTGTTTTTGGGTGCTATGAAAAGATCAAAAACATGGGTATGAATCAGCTCTGGTGTTATTTGATTGTTTATTGTTGTTTTTATCCTGGTTACGTCTTGTAAGCTACTTAGATTTGCATTGTTGGAGTGGTGTGGCTGCATAAATTCTTTAAATATATAAATTAGTGTTATTATTCTGTGGGATTTACTATTCTAGGAAGTCAAAATAAATGGATCACTTTAGCACTTGTATCTGATGAAGTTAAGCTATGAAAATATTTCGGGCCGACCCTTCACATACGTAAATTCATAGTTTGGTAGTTGAGACATAAAAAACATATGAATACTTTAAGAAATTGCTATATATATTTGACCACTCATTCCACTTAGCCTGTCCTGCTAACTGTGGCAGACAGCAACTTTTCATATTCCAGATGGAGTTTTCCCAACCCTATTTAGAAATGCCAGAGTTTGAACCTGAGACCTGATATATTAAGAATATGTAGCTCAATTACTGACCAATAGCTTTAATAACAATTGCTAAATAAGTTGTTCAATGTGTCTTCCATAATGATTCAGATCATTTGTATTTGCAGACTCTTTTGATGGTCTGAGGCCATTAAATCTTGCCATGTGATTTGGTCCAGTTTCAAACCATAGTAACTTTCTACTTGGACTGTGAGCAGAGAGGTATGTCAAGCACAACCAGAATGAACTGTGTCCTTCTTCAGAATATTTGTTCTGATTGTATCACAATTCTAAAAAACTAAAACTGCAACTAATGCAGATTACTGAGCCAAAAAGATGGCCTTCGGGGCTCTTAAAAAAAAACAAAAAACATCACCTGTCATTCAGTGAAATATTATCCCCTGAAACTATTGCATTACAGAATTAGATTGGAGGTCTCTTCTAAAACTTGTTCAGATTTATTAGCACTTCAGATTTGAAAGAAGAAAAAGTGACACAATTTTATTTCTTTGGGATTCCGAGTATGCATTTTCCCCCCTATTTTTAGAACCCAACCCCCAAATATTCTATTTCTTCCTAACAGATCATTTTTACGTGTAATTTCAGTTTTTGAGATAAAAACATGCCTTTAAATCTGTTGAGAATTGGGAACATTAACTACCACTAGTGCTCAGTTTAAGTCACGTAGACTGTGTTTGGTTTAGTTGTGGCTTTTGAATCACAGTTCCCCCTTCCATGCAAATAAAGTTAATGTGGCTGAGAGTCAGCAAAATTGGAATGTTCTCAGGTAGGACTTAAGCAAACACATTCTAAGTGTGAAACTGAGCAGCAACTAAATATGCTACATCTTCACTAGCAGGCCTAATTATTGGCAATGTGATTTCTGAAGAAAAGCAATAACTGTGTTAATTAGAAAGTTTAGGAGCTAGGAATCCAAAATCTGATGTCTACTCTTGTAACCTGTCGTCCAGAGACAGTATTGGCTAAGTTATCTGGTAGAAAAATGAATGTTTGCTTGATGGACACGGTGCCCATAGGTCCTTTCTTGATGGACACAGTGTGGCATAAAGACCTGAGTAGATCAGAGTTTTAACAGTGATGGATATCTGGTGATGTAATAAGATTTCTGTCTCATCTATCTGTGTATCATCTATCTTAAAAGTTGCTAATATTCTAAAATGGCAACGTACATTAACAAAAGAGTGGCAGTTCCAGCATTTCTAAAGGGAATTAAATCCTTGAATGACAGATAATTGCTCATGGACTTCTTTTTTGAGACACTCCTTCAGATATGTAACGAGTGATACATTTTCCTCTCTTAGACTTTGCTCAGAGAAAAAGCATGTAGTTCTTACAGTAAATATAATTGGTTTCCAGACATCTGAGCTCCCTGATTTCCTTGCTGAGTGGCACAGATAAAATAAACCTGAATTTCATTTCAACTGTTCTGAATGGTTTAAAAATGTAGCATCCAAATGCATCCAAAACAGTTCTTATAAGATTGCAATAACATAGGAAAGAAAGAAATGATCCTTTTTTTCTATAAAAGTACCCAACTTGTAATATTTCTTTTTAACAAAGACAAAAGCAAAAGCTCTATCTTACAAAGGGATAGCAACACAGCAGGCTGGCAACATCCTCTTTGTTATGCCTACAAATAGATCAGGGGTGTCAAACTATTGGGCCAGAGGGCCGGATGCATCACAGCGAAACCGAACCCATCCCATTGCTGGCAATGGCAAAAAAGTTGTGATACGCGTCACGTGACGTTGCGAGTTTGACATAGATGGTCAAATTTTTCAACATGTATTTTGCATAGTTGGAGAGGTTTTTTGAGGGAGGTTAAGGGCTAAATGGGTACCTTAAGCTCTGCAGAGACTTAAATCACCTAATTTACTCTTTAAAATCCCTGAATTTCTGAAAGCAGGGACTATCCCCACTTGTATGGGGAAGTGTATAAATCTTCCTTATCAGTTCTCACTTGTAGGTTTTTGTTTCCAATAATACCGGGATTTAATTTAAAACTCTACTAACCAACATTTTCCCCCAACCTATGTACTTTATGCTAACACAGACTTTGGTTCCTGAAACCAAATCCCTCATGGACTCAATGTTTTTGCAGCCAGTTGCTCATCTCCAACATTCTGCTTTCCTTTGCCGATATACTATTATTGACTAGGAAAAAAAATGGAGCAAACATTCAACAAACTTCCTTTTTACAATTTGGGGTAGAGTTGGGGGAACTGGATGAAGCTGAGCATTTACTGGCCATATGCCTTTCTTGACATTTATCTGGAGATGCAGCAGATATTTTTTCTTTGCACCCTAGAAATAAAACATTTGCTACTATCTAGGATTGAGCTCTCAACCTTCCAAATGAGAGGCAAGCATCTATACTACTAGGCCACCACACTGCTTTTGGAACAACCATACAATAGGCTGCTTACATATGCACCTATTACTCAGGTCAAGAGTAAGTACACAAAAAATGCCATAAGCAGCCAGTGATGTTGATCCTGGAAGAAGAAGACATGACAACAGCTTCAGTGAAGAAATAGTGAAAGGATAATAACTGAGAGGATTTTAGGACCATTGAAAATATCCAACCTGAAATTAGACATTCTGATTCTGCTTTTCTTTCAGAAAGCCCTTAAAATCTGGTTTTTCTTCCAAGCATTGGAATTGGAAGCTTAGTGAGATATTATGGGAAGTTTCTACTTAACTGCCATTCTATTTTATTTTATTTTATTTTATTATTTTTATTTTATTTTATTATTTTATTTTATTTTATTGAATAGAATAGAATAGAATACTTTATTGTCATTTTGAAAGTAAGCTAATTGGCATACATTAAAATGAAATTTTGTTGCATGCAGCTCTCAAAGGATCACCACTTCCAATATACACTACATAAATATGACAAAAATAAATAAATACAGAATTATGTATATACCCATATATATTAAATGACACAGAGAAACAACAGTCTAGTTCGGGTTATGTATACATCTGCACGGCAAGAAATATGAATCTTGCGAGTTAACCAGACGGATGGCATAGGGAACAAAGTTATTACAGAACTGGGTAGTCCTGCTAGAAATACTTCAAAACCTCCTCCCAGAGGGGAGCAACAGAAACAGACCATAAAGTGGGTGAGTGGGGTGTCTAACAATCCTTTGAGCTCTCAGCACATAGCGCTTATAAGCAGCATCCTGAATACCAGGAAGCGAGCTTCCTATGATCTTCTTGGCTGTCCTTACCATTCTCTGTATGGACTTTCTATCTGAGGCACTGCTGCCACCAAATCTGACAGTTTCCAATGCAGGAAATGCAGATGCTGCATGCTTCATTAAGGATGAGGTGTGGAGAGACCAATTCAGGTTAATTATCTGCACCCCCAAATAATACTGTTGACCACCTCTACAGCTGCATCCTTGATACTGAGTGGAGTAGGTCATAGTCCTCTACTCCACTATTTCTTAAAATTATTATGCTGATGTTTTTAAACATGTTTACTACCCAGAATTGCCTCCGTGATATGGGCAGCTATATAAATTGAATTAAATAAATAAGAAACTGCTATTGCCTATCAGATTGTTAAAATCATGGCAGCTGCAGCAAAGATATGCAGACATATTTTTTGTAAAAGTGATAAAAGATAAATAATCCAAAGGGCTTCTAGAAGTTTAATATAAAGCATCTGGAATGATTGCAGTGACAGTAATTAGGGGATGGTAGAGTTGGAAGATATTATGGACAATCTCCTTCAATCACCTGGATGTTAACAGCTGGATTTTCTTCAGTGTAAATATTCAGCATATGCTCATCTATTCTTTTCAAAGCCCTTCAGGAAATGAAATTCCAGAGCATATATTCATCTGCCTATCCATTTTTACTCCAGGAAGAGTTGTCTGATAACATAGATAAATCTCTTGTACTGGGTGAACCTGTTTCTTCTTGTTCTTTCATTAAGGACCCCCAAGTAATTTTTGCTTCCTCTCATATAATTGCTGTAGTTCAGATACTGATGAATTACTTTACAATGTTTTTCCTTAAATTTGTCTACTACATGCGCACTTTCAGAATATTGAAAGCAAAATGCACTATACAATGGCTGTTTTAATAGTATGAGAACTAACGCATTTCTCATAATTCTTCAACTCTCTCTTACCATATACCCTACCTAAATTACAAGAAAAATCCTTTAAATTGGACTGTGTTGTTGACATGCAAGGAAATCTTTGTAATGCTTCTGGAATCAAAAGAGGTTGTCCGATTTGTTTGTTTGTTTTGCTTTTTCAATAGGCAACTGGACTTTCTTAGACAGACATTGAGGCTACTTGGAGGTTTGACTGTGTCCTTGGAGTCAATTGAGTAGTGCAAATAGGTATGGAGCCTTCTTGGAACTGCTGAAAGGACTGTGTTGTGGAGCTGTGTTCTCTGCAGGATACCCTCTGCCCTGCGTCCCTTCACTGCAACACAGTCCTTTCAGCAATTCCAAGAAGGCTCCACACCCATTTGCACTACTCAGGTGACTCTGAGGACACATACAAACCTCCAAGGGGCCTCAACAATTCTCTAAAAGAATGCAAATGACCAGCTGTCTGCAAGGAATATAAATCCTTCCATTCTCCACTATCCAGTCAGAACTGTAGAGGCTTCTTGGATGAGATGCGAAATTTCTTCAAAGAAAAACAAGGAAGTCCAGTTGCCTCTTGAAAACCATGACAACTATGACCTGGATGACTGAGAATCTCCATAGAGATTTTTGAGGTAATATTACACTATACTTTCTGCCTGATTTTTATACTCAGTTTCAGTATTTTATTTCCACTTGAAATAGGGTGGCATCTATAATCCAACTCTACTACTAATGTTCTTAAGATTTAGTAATTTTTTCATGGAGCTTCCAATGTTCCAAAGATTGTATATGTATTTATGTTTACTTTTTATAATTACATTTGTTTGCCACCCATCTCACCATAAGGCTTTGAATGAAGGTTTATAGCCATTCCACCTTGGTAAAGACACTTGGAAAAGTATTGGGACAGAGATTTCTTACTATATTACCATGAAAATGTTATGTCAAACAATATTTAATTTCATCAAATGTTTCTTTCTCTACTACTGCTTCCCATCTTCTCTGAAATGATATTATCACTACTACTACTATATTATTATTATTATTATGGATCATCGCACAGTCAGCCAGATGTTCAGACTGGATTTGGCATTTTTGTCTATCTAATAAGTCCTTACCAAGGACCTGGGATAGGCAGATGTGGATGTTTGAATTGATGATATTACAGATATCGTTGCAGGATGGAAGCTGTTTCCAATAAGGCTACTTTTTGCAATTGACTGGTGGCGAATAAAGGTAGTAGGACAGTGCAAAGCAAAGCACTGAAAAAGGGGCGTTGTCTTACCTGAACACCTTTTCTCAGCATGATGATGGAGAATCCACAGATGGGTTGTCTCAATCCATCTGCTCCAATTGGACTAAGTCTGAAATTGGTAACGCCCCCTCTGTGCCAAGTGCACCCCAGTTTTAGACTAAGGCGATACCCAGACTTTAGTCCGACGCGTCTGAACAAATGGGAACCAGGCCAACTGACCTAATGGGAGGGAGTGGATTCTCCATCATCATGCTGAGAAAAGGCGTTCAGGTAAGACAACGCCCCTTTCTCCAGCATGATTGGATGGAGAACCCACGGATGGGACATACCAAAGCCCTGTGTCCCTAGGGTGGGAAATTAGATTGGGCCTGGGTCCCATCCAATGTTAATGCGTGTTCTAGTACCTTGCGGCCGAATGAAGCCATAGAGGATGCGTATACATCCATCTTGTAGTGACGGACAAAGGAGGAGGGCGATGCCCATGTTGCTGCCCTACAAACTTCCTCTATGGATGCCTGGGTAGACCAGGCTGCTGTAGTGGCTGCGCCCCTGATGGAATGGGCCGTGATATGGCTGGGAGCTTGAAGTGACTGAGTCTGGTATGCCAGAGAAATACAAGCTCTAATCCACCTGCCTATAGTGGGCGAGGAAACCTTTTGTCCTAACGACGATGGGTGAAATGACACAAACAGAGCCTCAGTCTTGCGGAAAGATGAGGTTCTCTGTATATAACAATATAAGGCCCTGCGAACATCCAATCTGTTCCACTAAGCCTCTGTGTTATTAGATGGGTTCGGACAGAAGTCCGGCAACACTATGTCCTGGGACCTATGATATAAGGAGTTAACCTTGGGCACAAAGGAGGGATCTAACCTGAGAGTAACCCTGTCCTTATGGAAAATACACAGGTCCTTTCTTACTGACAGGGCAGCCAGCTCAGAGATCCTTCTGGCTGAAGTTATAGCAACCAGAAATGCCACCTTCATTGATAAATGTTTGAGCAAACAAGTGTCAATAGGCTCAAAGGGTGGTGAGACGAGAGCCTGTAGAACCTGATGAAGGTCCCAGGAAGGATATCTATGTACCGTTGGTGGTCTGGCATTGTTAGCTCCCTTTAGGAAGGAGCGTATCATAGGGTGTTGTGTTAAGGGCTCCTTGCCATAGGAAATAACCGTGGCAAGTGTTGCTACCTGCCTACGGATGGTACTTGTGGAAAGACCTTTGTCCAGACCATCCATCAGGAACTCCAGGATAACTGGCACTGCAGCCTGTAAGGGTTCAATATTGTGCGCTAAACACCAATTACAGAAGCTCTTCCACGTGGCATCGTATATTCTATTCGTCGAGGGTCGCCTGGATTGCTGGATCATGGCTATGACCCTTGACGAATATGAGTCTAGGCCTAAGGCCTGCCTCTCAAGTGCCAGACGGTTAACTGGAGCCATTGAGGGTCTGGATGATGTAACTCCCCCTGAATGAGGGAGATCCGATTGGCTGGAATCCTCCATGGAGCCGATACGGAGAGCTCCATCAGGTCGGCGAACCAAGGTCGTCTCGGCCAATGTGGGGCGACCAGGAGAACCTCTGCTTGTTCGCGAAGGATCTTCCTGATCGTGGCCGGTAGGAGAGGTAGTGGAGGAAAGGCATAGAGCAGTTCCTTGGGCCAGGGACTGCAGAGTGCATCTGTTCCTTCCGCTGATGGGGACGGGAACCTGGAAAGGAATCTGGGAAGCTGTGAGTTGGCTGGGGAGGCAAACAGATCTAGGGTTGGGGAACCAAACCTGTCCACGATCTCTCTGAAGATCTCCGGATTCAGCTGCCATTCGGAATGGTCCACGGTGGCTCTGCTCAGTGAGTCCGCCTGCTGGTTGGCCACTCCGGATATGTGCTCCGCCCTGATGGAGGCAAGATTCAGTTCCGCCCAAGACCCCAGCAATCTGGCCTCTTGCATGAGAGGCTTGGACCTCGTTCCCCCCTGTCTGTTGATATGGGCCTTGGCTGTGATGTTGTCGGTTAAGACCAGGACGTGCTGGCCCTGTACTAAGCTGCTGAATCTCTTTAGGGCCATGTGTATGGCTCTTAGCTCCAGCCAGTTTATATTGTTCTTTAGATCCTGCCTGGACCACTGACCCTGGGCCCAGTGTGTGTGGAGGTGTGCCCCCCACCCAAATAGGCTTGCGTCTGTGGTGATGGTGATCCTGTCTGGTTCTTTGAATTCTGCTCCCCGTGACAGTGCTGGAGAGTCCCACCAACGAAGGGAGTTCAACACCGCCTGTGGAACTCAGACCTTCTGGTGGGATGTGCTGGTATGAAGTCTCTGAAATGGAAGGAGAAGCCACTGTAATTCCCTGGCATGGAGACGTGCCCATGGCACAATTTGCACGCAGGACACCATCTTCCCTAGTAGCTGTGAAAGGGATGCCAATGTGACTACTCTGTCCCTTCGGATCCGACGTACAAGAGTCTGAATAGAGTTCCGTCGGTCCTGAGATAGGTATACCGTGCAGTTGTCTGTGTCTATAACTGCCCCCAAATGGAGGAGCCGAGTTGATGGTACAGTCTGACTTTTCTGGAAATTAACGGAAAACCCGTGCTTCTGCAGAACTTTGATGGCTAGGGCGAGATCTGCTCGGGCCCTCTGCCATGATGATGACTGAATTAGAATGTCATCTAAATAACATTGAATCCTGATGGGAATTAGTCTAAGGTGGGCTGCGATCACTGCCAGTACCTTTGTAAATACTCTCGGTGCAGATGAGAGGCCAAATGGAAGGGCTCTGTACTGGTAATGGCGTCGGGCATAACTAAATCTGAGGAATTTGCGGTGTCCAGGAAAAATGGGAATGTGCAAATATGCCTCAGTCAGGTCTATGGAGGTAAGAAAGTCACCTTGCCTGACGCTAGCCAGGATTGATTGAAGTGATTGCATCTTAAATTTCTTATACCTCAGGTAGAGGTTTAGACCTTTTAAGTTCAAGATCGCCCTCCAGCCCCCTGAAGCTTTGGAAATGACGAAGAGGTCTGAGTAAAACCCTCGCCCTTCTTGTTCCTTTGGAACTGGTTCAATTGCTTGTATTTGCAATAAATGAGCTATTGCTTCTGACATAAGTTCAGCTCTGGTCCTGTTCGTTGAAATAGGGGAAGAGCGGAACCTGTCGGGTGGATGGGAATAAAACTCTAATCGTAGACCTTGGGAGACGGTGTCTAACACCCATGCATCCGTAGTAGTGGCCGCCCAAATGTTGGAATAGAGGGCCAGCCGGCCTCCTATGGGAGGTGAGGCTGCAGACTCACTTGCCTCGCTTGAAGGAGCGGCTCCCTGTGCCCCGAAAGGACCGTTTAGTCTGGAACTGTGGTCTGCCTCTGTATGCTGAACGATCTTGTTGTCGTTCCTGCCTCTGAAAGGAGGGGCGAGAGGCCTGGGCCCAATCCCAGGATGGCGCTGGCCGAAAGGGCTGCCTTCTGTAGTTACTCTGCGACAAGTTCCCCCAGCGCCTATCTCCCCTCCTTGATGTATTGACCAGGATCTTGCGTTTATCCTTACCTTCGGTTAGGTATGGCTCTAGCGCCTTACCAAAGAGTTGTCCACCTGTGTAAGGCTTGGAGGCCAGACGCCACTTGGCCTTGGTGTCTGCTCGCCAGTTCCTGAGCCAGAGGAGTCTTCGTGCTGAAATGTCTGCCGCGATGGTCCGGGCAGTGTATCTGGCCGTGTGTAAGGAGGCATCGGCCAGATACTGGGACGTGGCCACCAACTTACCCAGATTCTGGTGGACTCTGAGCTGGTCTGGAGGGATCATGTCCTGGAGTTCCCGTAGCCACAGGACCGAAGCCCTGGCAAAGAAGGCCATGGAGGTTGCCGCCCTCGTTGCCCAGGCTGACGCTTGGTGGGCTCTGTGTAGGGCAGACTCGATCTTCTTGTCCTCTGCTCTTAGTGCCTCATTTATGTCCCCAGGAATATTGGACTTTGGAAACAACGAGTTCAAGGGTTCATCAATTTTGGGTATCTCCAAAAGGGAGGTCAGGGAAGGAGCGACGTTGAACAATTGTCTTTCTACTGCCCCAGGGCTCAAGGGGGACCCTAGGTTCTCCCATTGCTTCTGGACCATCTTTAGGGAAAGGGGAGGGCAGGGAATATGATTCTGTGAGACAGAGGGTTCAGTGTAAATGGCATAGGGACCTTGGGATGTTGGTGGGGTCTCCTGTTGTTGAGTGAGGTTAGCAGTAGTACAGGCTTTGAGTAAGAGAGAATTAAAAAAGGAATGGTCAAAGAGACCAACAGGAGGGGTGGGTTCGGATGGGGCGATGCCCTCGTCCTCAGACAAGATCAGGTCAGGTTGTTCAGCTCCCGTAGACTCCAGGTCTGATGTGGGGCCACCCGTCCAGTCCGGAGATTGTGAGTGATGTGCGGTCTGGGAGGGTGGCTGTGGAGTGTTGGAGGCCATAAATTGAGCCACAGCCTGGGCTATCATGGACTGGAGTAAGTTTGGGTTCAGGGCCTGGTTCTCAGGGAGGCGAAGCCCTGCTGCAGTGGGTGTAAATGTGGCCTGGGGCCCTGAGGTGTCCTGACCAGTCATACCCCTCCCTGAGGTCACCGCTATGCTTGAGTCTGACTCGGCAATTCCTCGGGGGGGAGACCAAGCCCCTGGGGCCGAGGCACTATGTGAAGAAAGGGGCTCAAATATAGACCTCCCCCTTGTGCCTGCCAAATCTGGGGATACCGTTCTCGGTCCTTGGCCCCCTTCCTCTCTCTGTGGCTCCCTGCTTAGTCGGGCTCGCTTGGTGGTGCTCTTTCCACTTGCCTCTGATTGGCGACTTCTCTTGACCGACTCGCTGCCTCTCTCCGCCATGACGGTTGCTCTGGTCTCAACCTTGGCAAAACGCCCCCTCAGCGTTGTAGTTCACCAAGGGAGTCTACAGAGATAATTCAGCCCTAGAGGGGAAGGGCGGGGAACTGATGTGGGCACCCCGATCACTCAGGATCGATCAGGCCCTCCCCGGTCGGAGCTGCTCTCTGAAGCGTTGGCCACCGATGATCGAATGCTGCCTTCAGAAGAAGATTCCAGGCAGCCTGGACTCCGGCCACAGCCCAAAAGGCCTCCAGTGGCTTTAGCCACGCACAAAATGGCCGACGATGAATTTAGCAACAATTAAAATGGCCGCCGAGGCTTCAGCCCCACTCAAATTGGACGCTGAGGCCTCAGCCACAAACAAAATGGCCGCCGAGGCTTCAGCCTCACTCAAAATGGCCGCCGAGGGCTTCAGCCACAAACAAAATGGCCGCCGAGGCTTCAGCCTCACTCAAAATGGCCGCCGAGGGCTTCAGCCACAAACAAAATGGCCGCCGAGGCTTCAGCCACAAACAAAATGGCCACCCGTGACTTTCGCCACTCCCAAAATGGCCGCCGGAGGTAATTCAAAATGGCGGCCGCCAATTTGGCGCCTTAAAAAGGCCCAGAAAACAAACGGCCGTTGGAACGAGGCCTTGAGGCCCGGGTTGTAAACTGCGACGAGCCCTCGTTCGGGTGAATCGCCTGGGCTTCTAAGCAGCTGGTGGCATGCAATTAGGTCGGCTGAGCTCCGAAAATTGGGTCGTGCCCAATTTCTCACCTGTTGCTGTCGGCTGTGACCGAGGGACCTGGGAAGGCTCCCTGCCGGCCTGGCGAGGCTCGACGATCGTTGCGGAGCCCTCAGTGCGATCGGCAATGCCTCCGACGATCAGCTGGCAGTCGGAGGATCGCAAGGCAGCTCCGGAAAAAAACGAGTGATTTTGAAGGTTAGAACTGCTGTCCCTAACTGATTGAAACGAACAAGGGGAAACTTCCCCCCCCCCAGGGGGAGGGTGCGGGTCTGTCAGCCTAAATAGGCTTCAGACTCTAATTGATCCTTTTTCCTAGCTAATAATCGATTCAATTCAACAATAAAAAACAATTAATACTAATAGCCTGAGCTAGACAAATAAATGGAATCTAACAGTCTTCTGCTCTAGGAGCGAAGACAAAACGCGTCTTAGAGCAAATAGGACTAAGTCTAAAACTCGGGTGCACTTGGCACAGAGGGGGCGTTACCAATTTCAGACTTAGTCCAATTGGAGCAGATGGATTGAGACAACCCATGTGTGGGTTCTCCATCCAATCATGCTGGAGAAAAGATCTATTCACAGTGGTCTGATCACTTCTACTGGGGCCAAAGTCCAAGGCAGATGCTACAAGAGCTACAGCTCAAATTTGCCTAAGGAATGTCAAGTTAAATAGCATATGAGAAAGATCATTGCTCTAATCACACCCATTTCTCTTGACTAACTTTATTCTAGAAGGCAGAGAGACTACAGTCAAAAGTACATTTATTTCCTAACGAAATAATATCCTTTGCATATGAGATCCTGAAGCAATGAACCAAGTGTAGGACAGCTTGAAATTCCACAGAAAGTAGTCAATAAAACTGAAGAAGTCGATCTCAAAAGAAGACCTGAAAGAATTTCTGCAAATTTTCCAGGAAAGATTTACAAACCTATTAGGAACTATGAATCTAGGATAAGATTGACATTGGGAATGCTAAAGCTATTACACAAAGTCATGTCAGGAAGCCTTAAAGAATGAAGCACAATACATACCACAATTTTGGCATCAAAGCTCAATAGGAAGTTCAATTTTGCATTGACCTTAGGCAACACAGCGAAATTATTTTTGAAAGGTTACAACATCCCAAAATGGTCATCTCTTTAAGGCACAATACCTATTGACCTTAGATTTGGTTAAAGGCTATTGACAAATTGCATTGGAAAAAGAGTCCAAAGAAAATACTGCATTCCCTCAAGGACTTTTCCAGTTAATTAAAACACTTTTTGTATTACATGGAGCTTCTGCCACGTTGCACAAGAGGTAAATGGTGTGAGGCATAGTTTAATTATATTACCCTATATAGAATTAATGGCAAAGATCATCTAAGCATTAGGAAAAGTAGTATCAAAACTTTAAGAAGCAAGAATCACAATGAACGCTAATAATACCACTTGAGGCTAAAGAGACTAAATATGTTGTATTTATGATTAGAAATGGGGAAGTAAGGCTGGAGAGGGAAAACAGCTATCCACCCAAAGCTAGGCTCAAAATAAAAAAAAAAGGAAACAATCCTTCTTTGATTTGACAAACTATTACAGCCATTTTTAACCCATTACTATACCAGGGCCCAAGTCCTCAGGACTTTGCCCAAAAAAGGGAATCACCAGCCACCTGGGATTTGTTTTGCAACCTTTTTCAAAACTCTTGTTAAATTCTGGGAATTAAGATGGAGATTTTTTTCAATCTATTATTAGTAGTAAGTATGAGCAGGTGTGGAAGCTGTTCTTTTAATTGACAAGAGAAAGGATTGCCATTTTAAGACAAGGATGGCCAAATTGAGTCGAAGTAGTAGGACTTCAAAAGGGCTTTTCAAACCTTAAAAAAGGAGAGGAGAGAGCTCCATTTACCCCACATCTTGGTGGGAAAGGTATTCAACAAATGCCGAGGCCTCAAACAGCACTATCTTGCTTTTGGAAAGAAGCAATATCAGTTACTGACAGGAAAACCATAACCAGGTGGTGCATCCTCCTCTCCTTTCCCCCAAATGTTCTAAAAGCCAAAATGAAGAGACAAGTGTATCAAGCCCTCTCCCCACAATAAATGTAGTCCATACACTTTCGCAGGCCTGTGCCTGCCAGATTCTCTGGTGTAGAATTCACTGTTTCTCTGGGAGTTTGTGATCCTTCCTTAAAAAGGTTACCACCCTTAATTACCCTCAACTGGCCAAGGCATAAATACCCTGGCAACCTCCCAGCTAATTACTAGCCAAGTCAAACCCTGCTTCGTTTATTTTAAGATCAGCCAAATAAATCAAACACTGCTTTCTGCTATGGCAAGTAAAGTCTTGTCAATCTGGGCTCCTGGTGGATGCATTCCTAGAGCTTTCTTGGTTACAAAATGAAAATAGCCTCCCATTGACTACTTCTATGTTGTTGTTTTTTAACTTCCCAGTCTAGTCTACAGCCCAGGTATCACCTGTGGTCTTCTAATTCAAGAAGACTGTGTTCCAGAGAATAAATGCTGCAACAGAATAGGCCTGCTTATTGGTCTTGCCAGATTTAATAAACTGAACCTTGAGCATGTCCATCCTATAAGTAGAAACTATTGGAGAAATGCATTCCCTCAAATAACCTAGCCCTATACTGTGAATGGTTTTATAGGTAATCACATCTTGAACTGCACTCAGAAGCAAACTGGGTTCCAATACAGCTCACAAGGCAGAAATGTAACATGGGTGTACCAAGATATACCTATAAATTGCAACTTCCAGATGTTCTTCATAAGCAGTCCGTATAAACAGGCCTTTCCTTGCGTATTGAATCTAGATGTGATGGTGGCAGGACTAAGTATTACACTGTCCTAAAGAACTCAGTGATTGGTTCATGAGGGAGGGGGAAATACGGACTTTCAAATAGTATTTTTCCAGAGCTGTGCCAGTGAAGGAATGAAGAAGCTTGCTATTCCCTCCAGTAATCCCCAGTCAAGCATTGTGGATCAATTGAAGGTTTCTACCAAATAGCTATAGGCCAATAACAAGGCCAGTCCCTTTTCTTAGACCAGAATAAAGAGACTCTAACCTCCTTGAATTTTCAAAGAAGAGTAATTCATAAACAGCAAATGCAAATTGTACAAAGGAGCTGAGAAGAGCAAGGGTAACTTGAGTCTGGAGTAGATCTCTTAATCCTAAATTATAATTATGAAACCAGAAGAAGTGTGAGAACTGCAGGATCCAGCTGGTACACACATCAGCTCTCTTTGTTAATCTTGGGGAAAAAAAGAATCTTGTTCATTAGAAGCAATGACTAATGAAAGCTACATATTTCTCTGAGTTGGCACAGGCTCCCCAGAGGTATTGTGCGAGCCAACTGATGTCCACAAAGATGTGTTCAAGCTCAGTAAAGTTTGCAGCAGAGGACAAAGAACTGCATTCATCAGGAAAGCTGTCAGAAGCGCAGCCTTTGCAAGCCTTCCCCCCTTTTGACAAGCACTTTAGGGCCAATGCAGTACGTGAGCATTTTGGAATGCAAACCAGGAAGGTGCCATGATGGACAAGAACAACTGCCAGCAAGTGAGTGGAAAGGAAGGTGCCAAAAGCTGCCTCATGGGCAATGGTGTTCAGTGATGAAAAAAAGCACCCTGAAGAGATTTGGAGTGAAGACACCACTTGCTGCTCTGATGGGACTAGAAGTCCCGAGGAAAAAGAATTAGAGCAATGTCAGGAACTAAAACTCCTGCAAGATCCCTTAGACTGAAGCTTGAAATTCCCCTGAAGGAAAAGAGGAAGGAGAAAAACACCATTACTTTGTAATTAGAGTTATATTCTTTGTCATTTTCTAACATGTAGCTTGATGCACATGATCTGCTGCCCTGAAAGACAATATATAAATAAATCTTTATGCGTGTCTCAAAAAAACCCAACAACTGATATTTCATAGGTAATTAATATTGCATCGACCTGAAAGAATTTCATAGAAATTGCAAATGCCTACGGGGAAAGAAAAATATATCACTCAGTTTGCAAAATGCTAGCCTGGGATGTGTGAATCACTGCCTCTCCTTTATGAGAAAAGTTAATTGGTCTCATTTAAGAGAACAAACCGTAAGGGACACAGATACTTCTGGTGCTGTGACTGTAATTACATAATCAGGCAGGCAATTATCAGATGGACTCTCTGGTGATACAATGTAGTCCCACTTGCCTATAAAAAATAATTTAGTAAAAGCAAGAGTATCTTCTACCCATATATAACTAAAAGCTATTTAAGAGTTGGAACAGCTTCATGTGGGGGCTTCATCACTGGAGGTTTTCAAGAAGAGACTGGACAGCCACCTGTCTGGGTCTCCTGCTTGAGCAGGGGGTTGGACTAGAACAGAGGTCTCCAATCTTTTCAGGCTTGTGGCCTGGAGCGAAGGAGAGCAGCTTCTAAATAAGTGCGCATGTGTGCACACAAATGGGGCCGCGTGCACCGGTGTGGCACTAGCAGCTCCATTCATACATGTGCTAATGGGCCACACACACACCCCTGGCACAAGTGGCCCCGTTCGCGCCCGTGTGCATGCGCAAATGAGGGAGGGGGAGTGCACGTGTACGCGTGTGTGCACCAGCCAGCTATTGCCATAGCCCGCCGGCCAAGAGGCCGTGGCCTGGTAGTGGGCCACAGCCCATAGGTTGGGGACCCCTGGACTAGAAGACCTCCAAGGTCCCTTCCAGCTCTATTCTGATTGATTGATTGATTCTTTTAGGTCAGCGGTTCTCAACCTGTGGGTCACGACCCCATTTGGGGTCGAAAGACCATTTCACGGGGTCGCCAAACAACGCAGTCAGCTATTTTTTCCCCCTTTTCCTTAGCTGTGCTATTCCCTTTTATTCTATGGCTTTTGAAAGCCAATAGAATAGACTCCCTTGAATAGAGTCTAATTCTATTGGCTTTCAAAAGCCAATAGGAATTGTCCAGGCTGTCTCTGCCCTGCTGAGCCCGCCAAAAGCCCCAGTTTGCAAACGGTGCTGCAAGTTGTCTGCAGCGAAGGCGAGCTGTCTGGAAGCTTCCACCCCTCCCTGCTGAGCAACTACTAAAAATGTAAGTAAAAGAGGGCCAGGGATGGGAGGTGGGAGGCTGGCGGGTGCAGGGAGGGTTGCTGGCGCACATGGGGCCTGGCGGGTGCCTTACCTCCCTTGGACTGGGCCAGCTGGTGGCCCAGCTGGTGGTCGCCCTGCGCCGTTGCTGCCCCTTGCCAGCTACGCCTCGGCCGGCTCAGGGGGCAGCACCACACATGCGCGGAGCTCTGGGGAAGGGAAAGTCCTCGACTTACGACCGGCTGGGTAGTCCTCGACTTATGGTTGGGTAGTCCTTGACTTACAACCGGTTGGGTAGTCCTCGACGTACGACCGGTTGGGGTCACGGCATTAAAAAGGTTGAGAACCACTGTTTTAGGTTAACGAAATAATATACCTTCCTCTTTAACAGTACAGGAAATGGGAACTAGTCTGTTAATCGAAATCTTAATTAGAATAGAATAGAATAGAATAGAATAGAATAGAATAGAATAGAATAGAATAGAATAGAATAGAATAGAATAGAACAAGTACTTCAAATAGCCTAGGAAAAAATACTGAAATTGTCAAAAGCCCATTCTGATGGAGAAAGGGTGGAGTACATTTTCTCATTATACCTTATGAGAAACAGCAGTTTCAATCACTCTTCAAATTCAGGCTTCAGATCGGATCCAACTGTTTTTGAAATGAACTGGAATCAGTCAGGCAACTTCCAGAGCACTAGATTGGGCCCTTCAAATGTTTTGCCTCTCCACTCATTCCTGAGTATGATAGGATTATAGTTTAAAATACTTTATCTGAAGAGCAGAAGTCTTTTGATACAGAGGAATGGAGCTCTTCTATAAACTATTTCTCACTCAAGGAAGTAAGAATGCTGCAGAACTGCATGGGAGATGGCACGGGGCCTGAATTAAATGCGAAATCAAAACCATTATTGCATAACCCAAAGCAAAGAATTAATAATTGGGGACACGTAGGCAAACAAGAGACTTTCCAAATGCTAGTACCAAGTGCTAAGGGGCGTGACTTATGGAACAAACTCACTTAGAAAATGTATGGACTGGGAGAAAACGACATAACAACTCACATGATTTCTACAGATATTTTTATTAGCCTGACTTAGCAGTATACACAAAGGAATGGAGGTCAGTTCAAATATAGGTCACTGTATTCCTGCTCTAGGTTGGTAAAAATAATACTGACTTCCTTACTAGCCTCTGAATGACCTTTCACCTTCAGGTAATTCAAAAGTGACTGAGAGTTCAGGATATCCTGTCTCTTAGCTGTTACTAATCCTGGTTTTATGGACCTCACTTAGTATCCACCATGGTGTGCAGAAGACTTCTATGAATTTAAGTCTACAGTGATGTTGCCCTTTTTTTCTAAAGATGACCAAAGGAAGAGGGTTTTGATTGAAATGCCGAAGGTGGGATTGTAAGAATACAGGGTAGCTAAGTACAGTACATAAATTCAGGGGCAAATTTAAAACAAAAAAAGACTAGCTTCAAAGTGGGGGGAAAAGAATAAAAGGAAGGTTTCAAGTTTTGTTTATGAAACTGATTTTTACAGAAAATGGTGTATTTTCTGTGATAGTCATTACTTTCATAATCTGCTCTACTGTATTCATTCTGACTACTAGACGGAGTGCAGGTTCTACATCAGAACTTGAAAGATTCATCTGCAGTATATTAAGAATTTAAACAGATCTTCTATGAATGATTTTCTTGGAGAGGCTTATCAAGATCATACCTCTTAGGGAGTATGATATATTATCTCAAACTTTTAAATTATATTTTTCAACTTTTTTGGGGGGGAGGGGAACAGACGGAATATCTGTTGCAGGTCTGTTGTTTTTCTTATAGGCAACAATCTGCTCCCAAAGATTTCCACCAGCCATCTGTCACATTTAATTCGTGAGATTATAATCAATAAATAAATCTGGCATCAGTTTTTACTAATCTGTTTATTTGTGATGATATATTGGGACCCCCCCACACACACAAATATCCTAATGGAATGGTCAGGAGTCTTCTGGATTGCTTTTGCCTGAGGACAGTTTGTGATCAATCATGCTCACAAGGGAAGCCATTCACTCACATGCCCATCAAATTCCAATGTGCCCCAGCTGAAAACAGATTACCTTCCCTGATTTAGCACGTTGTATTTTTATTTGCATTATATGTAAGAGTTGGCCCTGCAGCTCCTTCATCCCAGCCCTTGCAAAGAATGGGCTAAACTAAGATAAATCCCCTTATCTAGGCTGTCTGGAATTCGTACTCTTTCAACAGCCTTCAAAATATGGGGCAAGATGCAGCGTCAATGCACCTGGAGGACATCAGGTTGAGAAAAGCTGCCTTGGATGCATTTAATCAACTGGAAAGAGAGAATTTAGCTTTTTAATATGTATTACACTTCATTAGCATTTTTGACTAGTGCTTGACTCTGGGGCAAAGCTCTTTTTGCTTATGATTACCTAAGAATGGAAAGCTGCAGAAACAAGCTGCTTGGGTCACCCACAAAGCTGTCTCTGATTCTTGCTTAAGGGCCCAAACCACCCATATTTCACTTTTCCTTGGCAAATAATGAGAACAGCAGAAGGAAACTAGAGAGTTATCTTAATTAGGATACTTTACTTTCTGGGAAGATACACTTGTATATAGTTTGATTGACTGAACTTTCTCAACACTTGGTTGCTAATTTTCAGACGTTCCAGTATTCAATTTATTTGTTTCCCCAAGCTTTCATAGCAGATTCTGTGTGCTTACATAGCTATTTCTGGGATATAGTTGTTTACACTATAAGTAATTATATATAAGTAATTATTTGTCCCTCCCCCATGTATTTTTAATGCAAAATTCTTTCTTTTTGTTCAGAGGAGAGAAAGAAAGAGAACAACAACAAACAATTTAGTGGAGAAGAAATCTGCTTATTTTACCACATTCAATAAATACTAAGTGATTGCAATAGTATGAACAATCCATGTGGGAAAGGAACTGAAAGGATTCAAGCATTCAGACACAAAACTATAAAAGAGGATATTGAGGGGGAGAAAACTACATATGCACTAGCAGAACTGGGCTACTGCGAATTACTCACATAAGTACTTTATGACTCATGTAAACCTCTTTAGTAGGGGTTTCATCCTACATATAGTAAATGTGAATACAAATTCCTTTTAAGGAGGCCAGAAATGAGAGACTGGGAGTTTAAATTGGAGAGACTCAAGTTCCACTCAGCTTCACAGGGTGGCTTTGGGCCAATCACTCTTTAATCCCAAATTACGGTGCTGGTGATCCTCGATTTATGACCACAATTGAGCCCAAAATTTCTGTTGCTAAGTGAAACATTCGTTAAGTGAATTTTGCTGCATTTTACTACCTTTCTTGCCACCGTTGTTAAGTGTATCACTGCAGTTGGAATTTTCCCCTTCACTAGTAGGAAGAGCAGTTGCTCAGTAAAATTACTTGTCCAGACAGGTGATGGGCTGCCCTTCGCTAGATATATATAAGTGGAGGCTAAACAGCCATCAATCTGAGATGCTTTAATTTGGATTTCTGTTCTGAGCAGGTGGCAAAATGCCTGTTCCATCTGATCAGGGGACTGGAGGCTAAAATATATAAGGAACGGTTGCTGGAATTGGGTATGTCTTCTAGTTTAATGAAGAGAAGGATGGGGGGGGTGACATGATAGCAGTCTTCCAGTATCTCAGGGGTTGCCACAAAGAAGAGGGAGTCAAGCTCTTCTCCAAAGCACCTGAAGGCAGGACAAGAAGCAAGGGATGGAAACTAACCAAAGAGAGAAGCAACCTAGAACTAAGGATAAATTTCCTGACAATTAGAACAATTAATCAGTGGAACAACATGCCTCCAGAAGTTGTGAATGCTCCAACACTGGAAGTTTTTAAGAAGAGACTTGACAACCATTTGTCTGAAATGGTATAGGGTTTCCTGCCTGAACAGAGGTTGGACTAGAAAACCTCCAAGGTCCCTTCCAACTATTCTATTCTATTCTATTCTATTCTATTCTATTCTATCCTATCCCATCCCATCCCATCCCATCCTATTCTATTCTATTCCTCAAAGAATCAGCAGTTATGCCCCTTGACCCTTAACCTACAAGATATTTGTATATGTTGAAGCATATACAAATATCTTGTAGGTTTCAAATAGCATTTCTCAAGACTGGTTGTTCAATCTCTTCCCCCCTTCCCCCACCATCCAATCTGCTGTACCGATGGAAGCTATTCATTGCATAATTTCAAAGGTTCTTCTTTTTAAAAATGTATACTGCAAATTTAATTATGTTTGTTTTTTCTATAATGGTGGATTAAGAAAAGCAACATATGAATATGTCCTCCTCCTTTAAATTTTAAACAAACACACCCTTCTTAGAATAGCTGATGAAAAAGGAGAGATCAGGCTGTTTGGGGACTATTCAACAAACAATGGGAACTCCTATCAGTGAATGTCCTAAAGATAACAGCATTTTAACTGAGCCTTCCTATGGTAGTATGCTAGCTAGAATTGTGCCAACCTTCTTTTGCAGCTCAGAGAGATAATTCCAAAATCCATCTCTGATTTTATTATTTATGAGAATCACATTTAAGGTTCAAAAGCAAGGAACGCAGAAACAGCCCATGCAAGCCTATAATATATTTTTCTTACAATTAGCAAGCAAATTTGTAAGTAAATGTTTCCTAGAATAAAACATTTTAGATATTTTAAAAAAATCTTAAAGGAAACATCTACCTGGTTGTACTATATATGAAATTACAGACAGATTTTTCTTGGACAGGCTGCCCCATTTCCATCTGGCAGAATATGCTGTACTCCAAATTCTTCTTCAAGGGAACATCCTCATTCTAATTTAATCAAGTGCAAACTGGAGTTCATGCCAGATGTTCAATCATGAATTAATGTCTCTGTTAGGAATAAAGAACATTGGATAGACAAGAAAGTAAGCAAACATTTGGCTGTGTCCTCCTTCGTTTTAACTTCAATTATCTTAAACTGAATAACAGCTAATTTTAGAATGTGTTTATTTGTGGCTCATCAGGATGATAAAGAGACTTCTGTGAGATAGAGACTTGATTTCCAAATTTTCCAGGTTAGCCTTATTTGACCTGGTGTCTTCCCAATCTGCTATGGCTGATGGCCTTGCTTTCTTGGAATTATGGAACTGACATCCAACTATCAGGAGGCAACCAAATTAGAAAAAAAAGTTATATCTCCTGCATAAAAGATATATGAAAATAAGAAGAGGTCAATCAGTCAGACCAAAAGCCCACCAATTAGTTTGTACAGTTGCCAACCACAAGTCCAGTCATGAGTATGACAGTAATTCGTCTTTTCATATTATCTAGCCTTTCCCAGCATCTGCATTTTCCAGGATTCTTAGCTGGCCAACAGATCAGGACATATTACGTTTGACAAGATTGTCATATAATTCATTAAATAACCAATCATTTGCAGCCAATGCCACATTCTTCCTCTTCTTAGAAAAATTGATCCCAATACAGATGCTGTTGCCATGCTATGGCTTATCTGCTGAGTAAGAGCAGAAAGAAAAATAAGAAAAAGCAGCCGTACAAAGTCTCTCTCTGTTCTTTTCCCAAGGATTTAGACTGGAGATGAGGAAAAGAGCCTTATGGGAGCCAATCTGTCTTTGTACATTTTCTCTGTACTTATCTTTCTCCTTACTCTGTATGACTTTAATATATTTAGATTCATATAATTACATACTAATAAATTAGAATCTGGCATGCTATAAAACAAAACATGCAGCATTATGATCATCTCAAGGCAAGTTACATGGACATTTCTCTTAATATTATCTTCCCAATCTCCCATTCCCTCGAGATAAGTTCTTTCTTAGAACAGACATTATGAAAAAGGCCAAATGTACATTTCATTAGTCGTGATGAATTTGCATCCAGTTTGTTTTAATATCTTCATTCTTTTCTTTTGCTTGCAGGACATTTTGAAATGAGAGATATTAATAATATAAATAGAGTAGTCAAAGGGAAGATGTCTAGTACTTTCTATTTTTGTTCATGTGTTTAGTCAGAATCCATTTTTAGGATATTAAATTGCTGATAGAATATTAAAGTCTTATTTATTTATGCTAGCCCTGATTGTATAACATTTCTTATTTCAAAGGTTATAAAAGTGCAAAGCACTAGAGCAGACATGTCCAACTCACAGCTAGTAATGCAGTTCCACATGTTCGTAAAAACTATTTAAAAATAAAAGATTTATTTATATACATGAACTATATATTTTATATGCAGCCCAACACAATCCTTCATTCAGTGTGGCCCAGGCAAGTCAAAAGGTTGGATAACTATGCACTAGAGCAAGAGGAAGCACAGCTTCAAATACTAGAGGAAAACTGATCATGTTTATGAATAACTTAGCAGAACATTCGCCTTCTATCCCAAATAAGATTGGTAGGTGCTATTACCTGCCTACTTTATTTTGGAATGGAAAAAATGGAATAAAACAGAATACAAAAAGCTTATCCTTAAAAAAATATATAAGCTTGTGCATTTACTTTAGAATAAAACAGTTTGTGCTTCTAGTATGTTGATTTATGGGACTAAATATATTTTAGTTTTGCAATATATTTCAGGAGATATTAAAGAAACATTTGGGCAAAGATTCCTAGGATTTCAACTGCAATATTAATTCCTAAGTTTGAGAGAAAGGAAAATGTAGCCAAGGACCAGGGTAATTTAATTTTATAAATATACATTACATCACAATTTTGTATCTAAGACCAATGAAAGGGGTTGGTTCCTTTCCCACATCCAGAATCACAAGCCAGAAAAAGAATTTTCAATAAAGGTAGAAATAAAGAAATATGAGAATCTCCCCAAAATTGGCCATAGATATTGATGTATCCTCTACCTATGTTCTGCTTTTCTGCCAGTATTTGGGTGGACTGGATGCCTTCTCTCTGCTATAGAGAATGGATCTTCCAAGCCCAACATAACATCTTCCAAGTGGAACCAGTGAGAAAAATGAATGCTATCTTTGAGAATAGGTTCTTACCTCCAGAGGGCCCTTATCATTGGTGGGCACTCATTTTGGACAACTTTCTTGCTAAAAGATGGGCCAATTGACGATAAGAATTAAGCTTGTAATTTTTAATAATGGATAAAAAAGAGAATTATGTGACAGCTCAAAGTCTCCTGGGGAGATGTAGTTGAGCCAAGCTGGCCGAGCTTCCAATGGAATGGGTCATTACTGTTTTATGTTGTGGACTATTTTGATACAAGCCCTGATAGGCCTATAGGTCGAACTGGTGAGACTTTGCAGCTTAAGTGGAGTTATCGGAAAAGAAATTAGGAAAGTATCTGAAACCCAGAGCTCAGGTAGATTTTGCTGGGTGACTGCTCTTTCTCTACTTGGTTTTGCCACTGAGGCAGGAGGAGGATCATCTTCTGGACTACTGAAAAACTGGATTCGCCTTGGGCATAAAGATCAAGTCTAGGTGTAGAATGATGACGTTGGGGGCTAAATGGATGATTTATTCCAAGTCTAGAAAGGGATAAGTGTACTGCACTAGCTGGGGGGATCCCATAATGGATACCAGTAAAGGGTAGATAGACATAGTAGAGAATCTTTTCTTAGGACTCTCATAGTAAAGTAGGTCAAGACACTTTTGTTGCTCAAGTGTTAGGTCCAAGCAGAGCTAAAAACCCTGCATGCATAGAATTTTATCCTTATATAGACTCACCGATAGGAACATTCTGTGTGTACATGTGTTTTGGATGAAGGCTAATCACATTAGTTTATATAAGCAAATAATGGATGCTTGGACTATGGAACTGCTTTTATATTCTAGGTATACTCAATGACCAGCATCTCCATCACAGGTTTCCCATCATCCAAGATTCTTCAATGAGCATGGAATTCTGGAGGTGATTAAATGTTTCTGAAGGTAGTGCTAAGTTCCTGGTGGCAACCCTGGCCTCAGAAATGTCCTGTGGGATAGGTATATTGGGAAGATACCCTCAAGCACCTGGGAGACTGGAGCATAAGATTTCTACAGCAATGATTCACAAGACCTTATAATTAATCAATAATGGCTTCTTTATCACCTCTGCATGTGGCAAAGCTACTACTAACAGAGAACACGTCTGCTGACAATGGTTCTTAACACCAAGTCCATGGCAGATGGATCAGATTCATTTAGGCCTATTCTTGCAGGCGTTCCTGAGTCATTGTAGAAAATCTATTATTTGGGAAGGCCTGGTGGATTCACAATTTGACTATTAGTCCTTTTCCTTATTTAAAGAGTTTTTCCCCCCTCTCCTTACCCCAGCCCCCAACTGACTGATTCTGAGTGTAACATCTAAATCATATGCCACATAAAGACATTTTTATACGCTTGGTGACAGACATTTTGCCTTACACTGTTGATCAAATTGTCATTCCATACAGTGAATAACTGGAGGGGATATGGATATGGAATGGCACTGCTTCCCCTTTCTCATTCCCCTCATGAAGTGCCCTGGCTGGAGAACCTCCCAGGTATTTCCTGCCTTTTTTGTCTCCCTTACGAGCATGAACAATCAGAGGAGCATGCTGATGAATTTAATATTCGCCACCTCCATCTTCTATTGCCAGGAGTTCCAGAAAAAGGGCATTTGAAAGGCTATCCCATGCTCACATGCTTTGGATATCTACACAGCACAATCTGAATTAAACATGAGCTGGCTTTCCAAAAGGAAAAGTTTAATCTACTTCAAACTTTGGAATAATGTTTTAATATCTTTAAAAAGGAACCAAAAAAACCTTTCAAGGCTAAGATTTATTAAAGAGTTTTTATTAGCAATTTTTCACTGGAAAGTTCAGGGTGTGCTAATAGAGGAGGCACATGGGCTTCAGTGTTTGGCACAGGACATTCAACAGAATTGCACTTTTTTGTTATGGTTCGGCTACAATACTCTGAATTTTCAGAGCAAAACTCAGGACCAGCCTCTACCGTAACATTTTCCAAACATTTCCACTCAGTCTGATTCTTTGCTTCTATCCCTGAAGCAGTTTGGGGCAAACCCTGGACACCCTCCATTTGAGCTTGCTTGTTTGGCTTAGATGCAGAACTTTTATTTTCATTCCTGTTCACTTCAGTGATAGTTTTATCTCCTTTGGATCTGTAGTTACTACACAGCCCTACACAGGACAATCTTTGTTCCGTTTCAGAGAGAGGTTTCGTAAGCAATCTTTTGCAGAGGGAGGAGGATGAACCTACTTCATTTGGAAGAATTGCTGAGTTCTCTTCAGTGTCTGGAGGACTGTGGGACTGAAAACAAGGGACTGAGTGGAGAAAAACATTTGAGGGAAGAGAATTTTGAAGCAAGGGTCTTTGGAACCTGCCTTGTAGACAACTACAGTGGAGAACATGCTGGACAGCATTCACATAACCATCAGAAGAATGAAGCAAGGCACTGATGGGAACTAGGGAATTCTGGACTTGTATGTTCCCAGATGAAAGAGAACAGCGATAGCATAATGTTTCATTTCTATGTTGATGCAGACCTGAGCATTTCATGTCTGTACACTGCTGTGGCTCTAAAGAATGACATTGTTCGTTTTGACTCAACAAATGGCAAGTGGGATCCTGCTCACCCAAGGATGACATTGCTGAACCTGATTCGCTGTTAATGTTTACATTCAGTTCTGTGTTATATGTTGAGTGAAGAGTATGTGGGTTTGACAGCCTGCCACTGAAGAGCTCAGGGCAGATATGTATTTCTTCACAGATTCTCTTCTCCACTGCAGTATCGCTGCTGGTGTGGGATGCTAATGGCTGTAACTCATAGTGCTCATGTTCTCCTTCTACATCTGCTTTCTGAGGTCTTGAATCAAACTGGTATTTATTGACAGACTGAGTTTTAGTTTGTTCTCCATCTCTTTGGCCTCCTGACAATGCCTGGGAGATAGCACCACACCGTAGTCTTTTGGGCAGAGGAATCTGGCCAAATGTTCCTTGGGGTCCCAGGCAACGGCACATACACTGGAAAAAGAAAGTTGCAAATGCCCAACTAATGCACATTATGAGCATCATAAAGGTGCCAAGCTGTGTATAGGCTAAAACCGTAGAAGGCATCATCATTGCTCCAGCTACAAATGTAGTCAATGCAGCCATAGCAATTGCTGAGCCCATGTGGCTTAGAGAAAAAATAACTTTCCCTTCTCGATCAGGATCTGGAGCCAAGCGGTAAGCAACGCCATAGTGGACAGCAAAGTCCACAGATAAGCCAACTGCCACAGAAATAGTAACAGACTCCAAGACGTTTAGCTCCCAACCCAGCAGAACCAGGGATCCAACTGTGACAAAAATAGTTCCTGCTATTGAGACTATTGCATAGAGACTTATTATTATATTCCATGTGGTAAGCAGCATTACACTGAATGCAACAGTGACAGAAAGACCCATGGCAATTAAAGTACCGTCAGAGAGACTATCTTGGAGATCATAAAATTCTAGATTACTCACAAACCAGCCACTACTTAAACCTTCTGGAGCAGAAACGAGTTCCTCTGAAATCCAGGTGTCTACTTCCTGATAGAATTTATGCATCTTCTCATATGCCAAGGTGAAAAGGTAGGTGCTTTGGAACTCTAGTACCACTGCTCTGATGGTATCATTTATATCAAAGCGAGGGCCAGGAGTTTTGCTATCCAAATGATAGCCTGTGCTTCTTTCAAGTTCCATGATGGCCCTCTTGATGCATAACTCAAAGACCTCCTGCTTGTAGGGGAAGCTCAAGTGGCTACAGCAGGGATAAAGAGCTGGCTCATCACAGTCTTGATTTTCCATCCACTGCTTAAATGTCTCAATAAAGCAGCTCGTGAAATCTTGCTCTTCTGTTTGGTAATAAAATGTCTGATTCCTCAGTTTCTGACAAAACTTTAAAATCCAGAGCTGTGAATCTGGGCTTGCAATATTGAAAGTGCTGTCTAGCTTCAGCTTGCCTTTGCTTTTAGGATTTAAGGGATCCCCGTTATCCTCAGGAGAGACCCCCCAGATTATAGTGATGGGCATGTGAAGCTCCTCTCCATGATGGACCCGTTCAAACATGAAAAGCTTCTTGAATTCAGCATCATAGCGCTCAAAAGGATGGGAAGACCGGAACACCTGAAACTCAGCTAGTTCCAAGGAGGGTAGCTTCATCTTTGGATTTACACACACTATATATGCTCCCCCAACTGTTAAGGCTAGGAACCAGACCAACCAAATATATCGAAATTTTATCACAATGCATGGCAACACTTTTTCAAAAAATATCCTAGATGCTTCTGAGATAGCAAAAAATACTTTACGGACCACTTGGCCCAGCACTGTCCAGCAGCTTTTGTTACTGTAAACTCTTGCTTGTGGCTTTACAAAACAACTAAAAATATTGAGGAGATACCGTTCATGTAAGACCACAACTGCGGGCAACCATGTCACCATTAGGATATAATTCACTAAAATGGCAGTGCCAGCATAAACACCAAAACACCTGATTGCTGTAATATTGCTGACATAATTAGCATAGAAGGCAGCAGCAGTAGTAAAACTAGTAACAAACATGGAAAGAGCCGCATGTTGCAAAGTGATGCTCATGGTTTCTGAAGTGGCAGCATGAGACTTGTCAAATTTTGTGTAGCTCCACACATCACACAAGACAAAAGCATCATCAGCTCCAATACCCACAAGAATAATCAGTGCAGTGAGGTTCATAAAGGGGAAAAACTCAAAATTAAATACAACCCGATAAAGAAAGTAAGAAACAATTAAGGAACTGATGATTGCAAACATGGTCATCAGTGTGATAAACAAGGACTTGGTATACAAGCACATCACTAACAGAACAATCACTATGGCTATAGCAGGATACACAGTATCCATTAATAGATAGTCCTGGAATAAGCTGTGCTTTATTCCAAACTCAATCCCTGTGATGATGGTGATTCCATCAGACGAGTTCCAGTTCTCAAAATTATCTAAATAGATATTCATCATACTGTCTCCCTTTTCAGTAGGTAGAAAAAGCATACTATATTTTAAAGCTGGTAAGCCATGATCCAAGGTCTTTGGGCTTAGAAAATCTTTGTCCACTATGTAGTGAAGTATCTGGTAAACAGCATTGTACTTGGTACATTTGCGTGGCACATTTGTACACTTGAGCTGGTCTTTTCTTCTTGCTGCCGTATCCCAACAATCTGGCCCCAGGGTCCCATTATAATAATATTTGGCACATGTGCGGAGCAGCTTCAGAGTATGAGAAACATCTCTCTCCACTATTTTTTGACATGATGATCTGTTATTTAAAATGGCAATATAATTGCCTAATGTCCAGCTGGGACAGCATGAAGCAGCAGTGGCCCTCTGGCAGAGATCCCCAAACTGAGCATGGGATCGTATCTGTGGGAAGAAGAAAACTGAGAGTTATAACTGAATACCAATGATAAATGACCATGCTGGCTCAGGAATTCTAGGAGTTGAAGTCTACGAATCATAAAAGAGCCAATGTTACCTACCCCTGCCCTAGACCAACTGTAGTTTCTGAATGGTCTTTAAGGCAGCCCCATGTAGAGTACGTTGCAATATTCCAAACAGGAAATAATCAAGTTAGGGAACAATCATCAGCAAGGCATCACAATCCAGGAATGGGTGCAATTGGCACACAAGATGAAGTTGTGCAAAGGCCCTATTGGCCATGACTCCTCCATCCTCAAGGAAAAGCTGCATACCAGTTTTGTCTGGGGGACTGAAACCCTATCCATTGTGGAAGGGTGGAAGTTGCCAGATCTAAACACCTACACCACCAAGCCAATACTGATATAGTCTGTGTACTTCCCAAAATGACTAGCAGTTTTATTTATATTGATTGAATTATACATCTGCTTAAGCATTTCTAAGCCAAGTGTATTTCAATAAGTTCACTGTAAAACTGGCTTCTCAAATGCAGCTCTTTTATAGCACGTGCATACATACATAAGCAGGATTTAGACTAACATTGCCTGGATATTATAACAGAATTAATATGGCCTTATTATTCTTAAATAAATTTAGAACAAGAAATCACCTCACATTCCAAGAAGAAAAGGATAAATTACTTTTGATTGTTTCCAGATAAAAATATCAATTAAGCTTAGCAGGAAAATATGAGCTATCTAATAAAAACAAAGTACTGGAATACTATATTCCTATTTTTCATGGCAGAGTTCAGATTTATAAGGAAAATGCAGCATGTAAGCCCTGTAGGGTCACCTAGACAACAGAGGAAAAGAAGATTATGTGCTTCAATTATTCAAGTTCAGGTTGAGATGATGCTTTATCTACTGCTGCTAAAGTCACCTGAAGATAAAAATGGATTAGCTGCTCATACTTGGAAGATCAGGCTTAGCCTGGAACTTATCAAATGCCTTCTAAAAACAGTCTTTAGAAAAGATGGCCAGGGTCTATTTTATTGCTTGATCAAAAAGGCATTTGTACAAGCTGGGTTAGAAGTATCAGCAGGATGTTTTCCACTTGTCTGGGAACTTCTAAAGAAAACACAGCACTTCTATTATTTGGAAATGTTTTTCAGATTTCTTATTCATACCACATGGATTTGCTTAGCAAAGAAAACTTGTGTACTGCAGAGAGTTTTGAGGGTACTGTAAATCTAGAGCACATATTCCTCTCATATGTGAATTATGCACGGATGTCTCCAAAGATCCTCTCAATATTTTCCTATAAAGGAATCAGAAGAGAAGATTCATAATGGCAGATTGCCTGTCTTTCTAGAAGACTTTTATCTATCACTTACTCTGGTGCCCTTTGGACTAGGCTCCTGTTATCCCTAACCTGAAAAAAAAATTGAACTGGATAGGGTGTTTTAAGTATTAGGTAATATTCAATTCCTAATTAGCCATACCATATATGATACTACTGTTAAGCCTATGTGGGTGTCATATGTGAATCAGTTACAGGCTACAAGCCTTGGAACAAGAAAATCAGAGTTGATACAGCATGCCCAAGACAATTTGTTGCTTAAGTATTTATTAGTTAATAAATTACTTAGCTTTTCTCTCTCTCTCTTATGGTCATGTTGGGAATGCATAATCAAAATTCCCTTTAATAGAGGAAAGAGCAAAACCCTTAAAGTAGACTTAAAGTTGAAACCAGTCAAACCATTACAGCAGTTCAACTTGCTTTGACTGGAACAGATAGCAGTGGCTTCAGTGCAAAATAACTCAAGCCTCCATGGAGTGTAGAATGTGCGATGGAAGGAGATATGGACTCCAGCCAAGAAGACTCTCTTCTAATAAAGATTAAAGATTAACGAAGATGTACATTTCTCATTATTATACAAAAGGCAGCAGTTTAAAAAAATCAGAGGTTTGCAGCTTAGCCCAGCAATTTTCTAAACATAACTCCAGTCAAAAGAGACCATAACACCTTGATATGATTTAAACACTACAGAAAAGGTAATAAATAAAATGAAGTGAGTCTCTTGGAACCATTTTTTTTTAAAAAAAGGAAGTCGTGTATCTTCATATTTGGGCAATGCTCCATCTTTACACAGAGATGAATCATCTTAACAGCTGTTACCTGGCATAAAAATATTCCATTTATTTTAAGAGTAATTCAGTTTCCAGACCTTTCTGGAAACTTTATTAAAAATCACATTAACAACCAATATTTTTAATTTTTTCTAAAGTGATTATCTATGGTATAATAGATATTACTATAATAAAAGATGGAATATGAAATATCTTGTTTCAAAAGTAGAATGTTAAGAAGGAGCTGAGAATATTTTAATAACATTTCAATTAACTTACACTGCGATCAATCTGTGATAAAAGAATTAACTGAACATAGCCAACCCATCTGTGAACTCATGGATGGTTATGCAAAATCTGGGACAAATAAAAATTACATCTCTTACTCACTGATTCCTGCATCTAGACCAGTGTTTCTCAACCTTGACAATTTTAAGGCATGTGGACTTCAACTCCCAGAATTCCACAGCCAGCATTGCTGGCTGTGGAATTCTGGGAGTTGAAGTCCAAATGCCTTAAAATTGTCAAGGTTGAGAAACACTGATCTAGACCCATGAAACTAAATATTAATCACCTCTCCAACATCTTAACTGGCTTCACTTCTTGCGCTGTCAACACTGGATACAATAATACATAATCATCTTTTTTCTCTTCCCCACAAATTCTGCCATCACTATATTCTAAACTGCTTGCTGAGAATGAGCAGACAGGGGCTCCTTGTCGAAGAATACCAGTCACTGTGCTCCCAAGGAGTGACAGACTCAGATATCATTCCAAATACATACACATGAACGCCGGTCTTTCATTTTGACATAGATCCTGCATCAGTTAAGGCCATTAGTTAAAACCAGACCTCAGTCTCAGCTATGGGCAAAGTTAACATCTACCACATGGCAGAAGAACTCATGAAACCCCTGAAGCAGCCTGTTACTTTTTATGTTCTGGTTTCTTAGGGACATTTTTTAAAAAGTTGCAACTATTTGGATGATGGAAAACATTTTCTCCTGCTCAGAACTAATTAATCAAGACCAGACTGTCTTTTTTCATCTCTGGGTGCAAAGAAAACTTTCCTTTCTCAGAGCATGGATGCATATTTGTGTATGCACATCAATTACAATACATGTGTTTGAGTTCCTATTACCAATCATTTAAATGTAGCCAATCAGCAAGAGAATCACGCTGAATTATGCAGATGAACTATTTTAAAAGGCAAAGAAGTGCTTTCTGGCTAAGCTTTGGAGAAGAGACGATGAGGTGGAGAGGAGCGAAGTTCTGCTTTGAAAATCTGAGCTAATTCTCGTTCCTATATCAGCATTGTCCCAAACAAACTCTGAAGAACCTATCCCAAAAGAAACGGATGGCACTGCTGGGGCTGAAAGGAGTGTGCAAAGAAATATCAGGCAGTAGCATTACATGCTTGCCAACAGCTTACTCTGCAACATGTCAGCAGCTGAGTAATGATAAAGACCAGACATCAACATTTTAAATGTACATTCCACTACATTAAAGTTAATACTTTTGCCTACCTGCATATTTTCCACACTGCACATTGACTTTATGGCTGGTAAATTCCACAAGTCATCTCCACTTGCTGATGTAAATACCACTCGGGAGTAACGATCACCTGAAATTGAGGTTAATCTATTGTGAAGATCACAGGACTCTGAAATTAACGGAACTCAATACAACAGGACAGATAGAAGAGGACCTCCGAGTAATAACCAATTTTTAGCCTAATGTAGCTTGTAGGATTATATGAAACTAAAATGGAAAGGAAGCATCATGATTTCCTCCCCCACACATAAAAATATCTTTCTAAAACATTCTCTGTATTTTGACAAGAGAATGAATGCATATAAATGCAATAGTAGCTAAATTTAAATATATCGTTTTTATTAGGGCTATTTTTAGAAAAAATGAATAAATCTCCTGTTTATTTCTAATAACCATGAGTAATGTTGCTTCTTCCAGTCTAAATATTATAAAAGAAAGTGGAAATTTATTATTTTTGTCCACTTATGATTAAAAAAAAAAGGAACGGTAAAAGATCTTAGGGGTGGCAGAGGTCATTTAGATCAATCCCCTGCTTGGTGCAGAGTTCCAAATTAAAGTATCCTCAGCAGACGGTTGCCAGTACACTAATGGTATCAGACAATCTTAATACTGAAATGCATTTGGCTTTGTCCATAGAGGCCAGTGTTTTGTTTTGTTTTTTCTCAGACAGAAAAGACCCATTCCTGGGAAAGGAAAAATTGCAAATAAAGAGATTTATTCAGTCAAATGTAAAACCAATTTTATTTTACAGCTGAAATATTAATCAA
This sequence comes from Crotalus tigris, assembly GCF_016545835.1. NCBI lineage: Eukaryota > Metazoa > Chordata > Lepidosauria > Squamata > Viperidae > Crotalus > Crotalus tigris. The sequence goes on along the minus strand of NW_024096622.1, from coordinate 2,535,827 downwards.
CTCACTTGGAATCTCACAGAAAAAGCTGTCCTTCTGGAAATTCCAGTCAGCCTCCCTCTTCTCTCTTTCATAGTGATCATCAGACCGTCGGCCATCTCGATGACTGTCGAGAACAATTTTTAAAAGTGATGATAAATTTCAAGTAGTCATTTTTATTCCAACACTACGTAGATTTAAAAAGTACTAAATTAGAGAAAAGCAACCAAACAAAATGCAGACTGAGGAGTTCTGGAAAGCTGACACACTGGAGCTGGTTGCAGGTTGCATTCAAACTTACAATAAAATGCAATGAGTAGCTACTTGACTACTATAAAATATCAAAGAAAAAATTGGCAATTACATGAGAAACACAGAAGCATTACAAAATGGCAAAAACAGAGCACAGAAGGATTAATGGCAATTCTAATGACAGCCACACTTAAAAATTATGATAACACATAATCACCCAATCACAGAAAAAAGTCACAAAGTCTGTAGGCTTGTGCGACCTAATTTTTTACTAGGGTTGTGCAATGCTTCAGATTTGAACACTAACACAGAATCCCCTGAAATATAATCTTGCCTGTTTTCAGGATCAGACAGTTGCTTTAATTAATCAGAAACAGATGCTGCACTTTTGCTTCTGCACCTTCCAAAGCATTTCTTCTGCAACATCCTATTAGTAACTTACAAATAAAAGAGCCAGATGTAAAATGCAAATTCTGTTTATTTGGGGGGGGGGGCAGGCAGGAAATAATATGTATTAAATATTTGTTATTCAAACACTTGGGAGGAGTGGTTGTTTCAATAAGTGGCACCTAGCACCAATAGCCGATAATCTGATTGAAAGCCTTTACCTCTTAGCCTGCTCATCTGCATATTTGAATGGATAGTTTGCTAAAGTCGCTTTGTAGCCTGTGTTTTTCACCATGTTATTCCAAGTGACCAGTCTCTGCCCAATAGCAGTTCCTCTTGGTTCAAAACCCTGCAGCAGAACATTTATGACTTTTTTAATGCATGCCATTCTTTCGCTGAACAGGCAGAGATAAATTAAAATGGAAGAATTTTATTAAAAATACTTTTCTATAGATAACACTTAAACATTTAAGTTGGTTCATATTCTGATGACAGAGTGACACGAGTTGAAACACAGCCTTCCACTGCTTGACATAGCCAGCATCCCAGTGTCACTATGCAATTCCAATTCCCAAGAGCCAGTGGCACCAAACGAAGAGAGGAGACATAACTGAACACAAGTAAAAAACATTAAGACAGTAATATCAGGACAGAGCAATTTATGCTATATATTAACTGTTTTCAGATAAACATGACAAGCTGTCTTCTTAGAAAGTGGAAAATATATGGCTAACTACATCTTCCAAATAACATGGCTTGCAAATAATAAACAACTTGTTTCTAGTTTACTGAGTCACCCAACACAATATATAGAAGACTTCTGACTAACAGTGTCACCAAAACAATCCATAGGAATTGCTTTCTAGTCTGATGTATCTGGGAAGCTCTAATGGATCACACCAAAGGCCTATTTAGTTGAATATCTTGTTTCCCACAGTGACATCCAAATTTTAATTAGCAGGACCTGAACATAATAGCCTCCTTCTGCTGTTGTTCAGCAGAAACTGGTTCTAAAGTTTGCATGTATTCATTATGACTAATCAATTGACTGTTAGCACATCTTGCTGCACTAAAACCTGTAGTTTATATCTCATATAAAACAGTTCTTTTATTTGCTCTGCATTTCCTATCATTCAGTTTTATTACATAACAGTGAACTATTATAACAGGAAAGAAAATTCTTTCCTCCCCCCCCCCCATATTGTATATAGCCATGTTCACAGCTAGCACGTCACCTGCTACTCTTAAATATCCTTAAACATGAAAATAAAGTATAACTCTTTTCTTACATTGAAATATCTCAGTCCTCTGATTTGCAGGGGGAACCATCATGCATAGAGTATATGCATGAAGTCTACTCCATGTGCTAAGAGTTTGCTTCAGATGGGTTCCAGCTACAGCAGGGCGTCAAACTGGGGTGGGTGCATCATCCGGAAGCTGCACCCACCCCATTGCCGGCAATGGCAAAACTGTGTCGATATGTTGTGCGACGACATGTGACGTCGTGAGTTCGACATGTCTGAGCTACAGGAAAGCCTCTGCTGAATAAGCAAAACCCTTCCTTGGTAAACTCTTGTGATAGCATCCATTAACGTTTGGGTGAAAAGCCAAATCAGACATACAATATTGTAGGCAGAACTGTTCACCATTCACATAATTCCTGAATAGAACAACTATTATTTAAATTAATTTTCTATTTATTAAGTTACTATTTAAGCTAGCTGATGTTGCTGTACTGTATTGTGCTGAGGTACAGTATTTCTATTGTAAATAAGCTGAAATCACTCTTAGAGGTCTTGCTGGAAAAGGATTCTTCTCAGGTTTGTTCTCTAAGAAAAGATTCAACAGCTACACCCATATAGCTGAAGACATCTGGCTTCAAGTACCTTATAAATATTCAGATGTGGGGGTCTGGATTTGGACACATCTGCATTTGAAAGCAGTACAATATGTTAACCAATAATTTACTACAGCTCTCTGTTTATCATTATTTCGGGGGGTGGGAATTGGAGGATGTGCCAACACAATGCTTTGACAGCAGAAGACAGTAAAGTTTACTCACCAATAAAGGATCAGAGAAGTCTGGAAGGTCCGGGACTAGAATTCCAACCAATGCACACACCACAATTAACACAGTGCACATGCCTAAAACCACCACAGGCCAGTCTGCTATCAGAGCTGCATAGCTAGAAAAAAATGGAAAACAAATGTGAATAGGAGAAAGGTACCAGTAGAGAAAAAGAAATTGGGAGACAGGGTTAATTTTTTCTTTTTCTTTCTTTTAATGACTAAGATGGTTTTAAGAATGTCACCATTGTCTTTGTTTAAAGAGGACTGAATTGTGCTAGTCTTCAAACTGGAAAGTACACAACTTTGTGGCGAGTGGTATTTCCAATATTACTTTCCAATCAATAAAAAACAGATCTGCCACCCATTTCTTTCCACTTCAGCATTTCTTCATGCAAGAATGTTTAGAACAGTTGATACAGATTTGTCCTTCAGGTATAATGAAAAAGAATATATTAATTTTTCTCTCCTTTCTTTTCTATTTCAGATCTATTCACTATTTGTCTGGCTTGAAGGATACTAATGGTAATTGCTATATATTTAATTTGAATCATTTGGCACCTGTGATTCAGAAAAGCCATGCCATTTCAAATGCAAGCACTCTATTAGATTAAAAACATGCTATTGATTTTTTCATTTTTACCCCTAGTCCATATATTTGCTCTGGTCAGAATGTTTCCAAATTCATCTTCTTAAACACTATGCAATATTAAAGCAAGAGGTCATCATTTCTGCAAAAGTTATAATGAATTTTACAAAATTAAGATACACAATGTTAATTTAGGGTTCAATGAAAACTATGGATACATTCTAAAACAAAACAGCATGTCACCCTTCTGCATTGGTTGTGTTATGTCCAGTTTTCAGTCGACAAATTGAAGAACACCAGCAAACTGAAACTTATCAGTAGCTTAACTGACAATGTGTTTGTTATCTCAAAAGCTTGTTAAGTATCTACTGGAAATTAGAGAGGTAAAAATGATTGTATCCAGTTAGTTTTTTCCAGAAGAGTATAAAAATCCTTTGGAAGAAAAGAAGAGCCCCTGAAGAAGAACCATCTTGGATCATTCTAGGGCAGCGGTTCTCAACGTTTGTGTGACGGCGACCCCCGTCACACAAACGTTATGTGCATGCGCGGTGCGCATGCGCGGTGCCACCCCCGGAGGCGCAGCGCCACCCCATGTGCAGCGCGCATGTGCTGCGCCGCCCCGGAGGCGCGCCGCTGCCCCCATGCGCAGCGCGCATGTGCGGCGCCGCCCCCAGAGGGGAGAAAATGGCGGATCGGCGCCTTTGGCGACCCCGAAAAATGGTCGATCGACCCCAAATGGGGTCGCGACCCATAGGTTGAGAACCGCTGTTCTAGGGCTTCAAGGTCCATTGCTCTAGAGCAGGGGTGTCAAACTCAATTTCATTGAGGGCCGCATCAGCACTGCAGTTGTCCTCAAGGGGCCAGATAGGTGTGGCCAGGGTGGGCGCGGCCTACTGGGTGGACATGGCTGGAGTGGGTGTGGCCTACTGGGTGGGCATGGCCAGCTCTACATCGTTTGTGTCAAAAGTGACTGTGGGGGCCTGGGCAGGAGTGGGACAGATCTGAGGGTCTCTGGCAGAAGGGGGTGGGACCAGGGCAAGCACCAAGGCATGGTCCGCTGTTCCTCTCAGGCCATGCGAGGGGGGGTGGATGGTGCCATGGGCTTCCCGGAGCCCTGGGCACAGAGGTCAAATGCCTAGCGTGGCCTTCAAGCACTCACGGACCAAGCCCAGCCCCACTACCCAAGGGGGTGCCCAGCTGCACTTACCTCCTCAAGGCTGCTGCTGCTGTGCTTGCTCTCCTTAGCCAGGTTGCTCATGATGGATACGAAGGCAAAGTCAGAGGGAGGCCCACTCCTTCTCCATTGGAGGAGACCTGGCTTTGTATCCAAAGCTTCCTTAGCAATAGGATGGGAGACCCCCAGGATAGGCCAGGAGGAGGGGCAAGGGGATGGTGAAAGGGCAGCAGGGCAGGACTAAGGCAAGACTTTCCTCAGACCCTCCCTCTCCTTCCTTCCTTCCTTCCTTCCTTCCTTCCTTCCTTCCTTCCTTCCTTCCTTCCTTCCTTCCTTCCTTCCTTCCTTCCTTCCTAAGAACAGAGTGGTGGGAAAATATTTGAGATGAGGGAGGGAGAAAAACAGGCAGGAAATGCAGCTGGGGAGGTGTCACCCTTTGTGAGGAATGAAGAAATGCACCATTGCCTGGAAGTGGCCAGCACATGGCCCTTGCCTACTTCACATGTCTGGCTTGGTGGGCTTTGGGGGAGGGGATGCCACGAGCAACATGAGAGTCAACGTTACCTGCACAATGCCATCCAGCCCCCAGCCCGCCTGGTTTCGGCAGGCAGCGAGGCACTCTCCTCATAGAGCCGAGAGGCTGAGCCAGGCAGCGCGAATCCAAAAATAAGCGCAACGCCACCAAGCCCCCAGCCTGCCCGGTTTCGGCAGGCAACAGGGTGCTCTCCTCACAGCGCCGAGAGGCTGAGCTGGGCAGTGCGAAACTTGCCAGCTTTTCACCTTGCTGCCTGCTGAAATCATGCAGGCTGGGAGCTGAGCGGCGATGCGCTTATTTTTGAATTTGCCCCACTGCCTGCCAAAACCTCTCCCCTGAAGCCCATCAAGCCAGATATGTGAAGTAGGCGAGGGCCATTTGCTGGCCACTTCCAGGCAATGGTGCATTTCTTCATTCCACACAAAGGGTGACACCTCCCCAGCGTGTGGCCAGGGGGCAGGGCCAACGTGGCAGGGACCTGTCCTTGCTGTTTCCAGATGGCCTTGTGGAGCTAAGACTGAATGTGTTTCAGCATAGATGGCACCACAAAAGTGTACATTGACTCCTGGGCGGCCTGGGCCGGGGCCATTCCCTCATTGTTTCCAGGATAGCTTTGCGGGCCACATGAAACCATGTCGCGGGCCACATCTGGCCCCCGGACCTTGTGTTTGACATGTTTGCTCTAGAGAACTATTCCTGTTTCTCTTGGGATATGAAATCAAGAGAAAGGTGAAGGGACCCTATTTATTTATTTTGCAAATTTATGCACCACCCAAATCTGGATGATTCTGGATGACTTTAAGGGGGGGGGGAAGCCTGAAGAGATCCAGGCCAGATTGTTAAGCTCTATTTTACAAAAAAGGACATCTATTTATCTGAACTGAATCCAAGAATATTTGAGCTGCTAATCAAAATGTTTTCCAATTGTCAGAAGACTTTGTGAAAAAAAAAGGAGGGGCAGGATGTCAACTCAAGTAGGAAGGGGATGCTTCTGAGGTTTCATACGTGAACCTTAACGTGGGAATTGGCTCCAATGCACACCAGCTGCCTGGCAGCAAAAGGGTATCCCAGCTGCCTCTGGATTTCCAGTGGTCTGGAAGCACAAAGAAAGCATAGAGCTAATTCACAGGGGCCACCTGTTCTAAATAAAATGAAACTTTCTTTATCCCTTCCGTTCAGATGACATCACCAATAATTTTTAATGCTGATAAGTGCATGAAAAAAACCAAAAGAAATACATTAACTGGAAATGGGCTCTTACCTTTTTGGCAACGTTACCGCTCTGGCTGGCCTGAAAATTAAACACAAACTTATTTTAGAGGGAGAAGTTCTGCCAGCACTCAAGTTTTCTCTTCCTGCCTACTTATTTAGATCAGCATTTTCCAATTTTCAAATGTTTGGGATAACTTTCATCATCTCCAGCCAGAACACTCACGTTTTTCCTTCTTTTCTGAGGGAAGAAAATTACACAGAATTCTTGATCAGTTGCTCTGTGAGGCACATCTATCCAACTCTTAATTATGCCTTGAAATACTGTTCCTAATTGCTGTGCCTTCCTTTCATTCGGTTTATTAACATATTTTGCACACACGTAGGCACATTTAATTCAGTGGTTAAGTGCCTAATGTTTTTAAAAAAACCTGAGAATGTGTTCTGACCAATTTGCTCCAAATAAAGGAGGCGGGGGAGAGATCCCACTCTTTTTGTTTTTTTTTTAAAAAAAGATAGTCTTGCTTTCCAAAATCTGCTTAGATGACAGAACCTCTAAAGAAAAGCTGCAAGCCTTTTAACATTATCAAATAAATGGAAACAATGAATATAATAAATTGAGTCATTTCTTCAGAAGGAACACAGTCTTTAAGAGATGACTGGCTTTTAACACCACTTCTCGACAGTCCTAATTTTTTCAAGAAAAAGATCTTCTAGTGGTGTGCTGAATGGTGGGGCATATTTTTTTTCTCCCAAAACTGATTTTGCTGCCAAGGCTGGTTCTTTGGCAGCGTGCTCCCCAGATTTGAATGGGAGTATAAAGTTAATGAATCTATGGAGATTTTCAGTCATCCAGGTCATGGCTGTCCCAAAGGTGCTTTTTCAAAAGGCAACTGGACTTCCTTTTTTTTTTCTTTGAAGATTTTCGTTTCTCATCCAAGAAGCTTCTTCAGCTCTGACTGGATGGTGGGGACCTGATGGTTCTTCAGCTCTTCATAAACTCACCACAACCATTGTTTCTGGAAGAAAGTCCAGTTGCCTCTTGAAAAAGAAGAAAGTCCAACTGCCTCTTGAAAAAGCACCTTTCCTTTAATGACTCTCAGACTACTATGTACTTGCCTGGAGAGAGAAATCGGAAAGATTTCAGTTCTAGGCAAGAGCGGCTGGAGTGGTCGGGTCTCCATCTTTTCCTGCAGCTGCTTGTATTTTTAAGTGCACTTTCTCTTTTTAACATCATTTTTGATGGCTAGCCTGGTTGGATATTAACTTGCCTTATATCCTTTTGCTTGCATACAATCGTAAACTTTAATTGTTTTATTTCGGTGCTTCAAAATACTTTCTCTTTCGCTGCAGAGAGGGCGTGAGGGTTCTTTTTCTTTGTAGTAAACGTGATTCAATCAGATTTATGCTGGATTTTTTACCTTAAGGATTTTGTATTTGATTAGTTTTCCTAAAAGAACTCTGTTGCTTCGCTTTATTTATTTATTTATTTTCTCCCTCCACACTGTTGTTGGAATTTTTAATCTCAATTTCTTTGTGCCTCCTTATAGAGTACCCATGTTCTTTGCCCTCGATAGGGAATTGCTTATACTTTGCTATGAAAACTTGACTAAGAGAGCAAAGCAACAATATGTTAAAGAACTTTGAAAATCATATATTCTTTATGTCCCCAAAAGAGATATAAAGGAGAGTTGGGACTCACACGTTTTAACATTAAAGCCTTCTTTAATGTGGATACTTTTGAAAAGTGGAAACTTTTGAAAAAACAATGTTTGCCAAGTTATAAGTTTTAAATGAAAAACTGAATAAATGTTTGATGAATTTGTAATAATCATAAATCAGCCTGAAGAAGACTTCAAGACACAGGCAACAGTAGCTAAATTAGCTATGCAGTTGGATGGACTGAAAGTTAATTTGCTGCTAACAGATTTAAAAGAAAAGAAGCTTTGTTTGAAAACTGATATTTGTTAGAGGAGGTTGGAAGGGGCATTAATGAACTTGACTTTCTCAGAAAAGTTCACGATGGAGTTTGTGGAATGGAGACATCATAAGCAATTAGAGGATGGCTGTCAAGATACTGTATATTGGGTTCCAATTTGTGGGAAGATTTATTGAACAAGTATTATGGAGGTGTTCTCAATGAAGATCTTTTTTTTTTTTGGAGAGTGAGAAGCAGTTGTTTGGAACAATTCCATCATAATCATAAAGAAAAGCAATGCTGATAAACTGGGAGTTATTTTTATGATCAAGAATTAATCAATGTTATTTGTTCCTGAATGGATCAGAAAAAATGATTATAGTGAGTTTATGAGAGAATAGAAGCTGCTTGTAGACCTTCTGTGAGTTAAATGTGACAACAGATTGTTAACAGAGGGCTCTGAGGTTTAGCTTTGTGGTTGGAACTGCCTGTTAACTGGATTTTTTTTTTTAGTAGATAGATGGTAGGTCAAATTGGTTAATTGATAATAGATTTCTACAATTGTGATATTTTAATGTTATATAGCAGTGGTGGCGAACCTATGGCATGTGTGCCAGAGGCGGAACTCAGAGCCCTCTCTGTGGGCACGCGTGCTGTCACTCCATTCTTAGGCCTTCAGCTGGGTTTTATAAAAGCTTTTTGCTTTAGGCCTCCGCCACCGTGTGCAAAAAAAAAAAAGGTTCAATCAATCAATTTCAACTTCTCGCAGGAAAAAAAAGATCTCGCAAAGTTGGAATTGATTGATTGAACTTTTTAGTCCCACCCAGTCTGCCATTACCATCGCAGCCACACCCACCCAATGGGCCACGCCCACCCGGTACCCGACAATATATGTGGGTTTTGGGTTGCAGTTTGGGCACTCGGTCTCTAAAAGGTTCACCATCACTATTATATAGCAATTTTGCAAATATAGATGTACAAATTTATAGATTGTGGATCTGTTTTGGGGAGAGGGGAACAATTCTTGTCACTGAAACTATATTTATCAGTGTTCAACCAGGGGAAACTTTTGTGTGTATGCTTGAATTTTTGGTTTATGCACTTTTTTCTGTTTTTATATTGTATTTTTTCTTTTTTCTTCATCCTGTATTTTAACCTTGGAAATAAATAAAAATGTATGCCAAAAAAGAAAAAGATCATCTAAATAGTCTTTATTTCTAATTTAGAAATATTATAACTAGTTCATTGTGAGGTGGGCAGGAAAAAGTTCATCAAAATATATCTATATCTTAATAGGAATGCTGGATGCTGATAATAGATAATAGCTAATATTAAGCTTGGCTGTGTAATGTAACCTAAATAATATAACCTGTGTGTCATCATTATAAAGATGTGTTCATGCTATGTAGAAACCATTTTACAAGAAGTGTCAGTGTCAACTGAAAGTCACAGATGTTGTAAGATAGCACCCGTGTAGAGAGGTGGTAAGACAACCGTTTGTGTGAACTTCTCCTTTTTACTTATGTAGCTTCAAGATACAAACTTCTCTGTTTTAGTGTGTCAAAGGTAGATAAGAGCCACCCTAAGGCTAAGGTGTGGGTGGTTAATGCTATAAGAATTACTCCCTGAGAGTAGCTCGGGGTTCAGAATTTGTCATGCGAATGCTCTGAACCATTGTGCACAAATAAAAAACCTGTTTTCTCCAGTCCCTTCGTGGTCTTGTCTTCTGATGTAAGTATTGTGGTTTTCCACAACAATTATCTGGTGACCGCGGCAGGACGGCAAGGAGTCTTGGGGCTCTCTGGAGGGCACACCCCAGTGCCAGGGGCCTGTAGTGAGGGGGGAACATCCCAGGCGCCATCGGGCCTTTTATTCCGAGGGACTTCCCTGTGACACAGGGCTCCAGGATCGGCGGTCGGCCACTCCAAGAACCACAGGTGAAGGGTAAGGAGACCAGGCAACTTTTCAGCCGGCTAGAGGACAAAGGATTCGCCTGCAGGCAAGTATTGAAAGAGAAATAAGGAATCCCTCCCTGTAAGCAGGGACAGAGGAGAGGACTGATCACCCTCTGTTTGGAATAAGGTGGGAGGATTGTTGTGTGTGTTTGCAGTGAGTGAGTGGCGCTCGAAATTCCCATCGGTGACCGTCGAGTTTCCGGCTCCCTGGGTCTAGCGCGTATAAGTGAAACCCTCAGTGTAATCCTGAGTGGAAGGACCCCTTACCTTCCTCTCATCCCCTTTCCTCATTTGTCTTGTCTGGTGCCCTGGGAGGCTCATGGGGAGTGGTGAAAGTGTACCCCTTACTCCATTGGGGTGTATGTTAAAGCATTTTAAGTCTGCTTATGAGGATCAGGATTATGGTATTAAGTGGAGCAGGCATAAGTTGAGGACCTTCTGTGAGGTAGATTGGCCCAACTTTAACATAGGCTGGCCAAGCACAGGGACACTAGATCCATCCATTACCCTAAAAGTACATCAGCTAGTGTTCCACCCCATGTTAGGGCACCCAGACCAGGCACCCTATATTGATGTGTGGCTCGGCTTGCTGCAAAGACCTCCACCATGGATCCAGAAATGCAAAACTGTCCCCTATGTTAAAAGTTTAGAAGATAGAAAAAGCTGGGGACAAGCCATAATCCAACCAGATGTCCAGGATCAAGGGACCCAAACTGGACCTTCAGCAAGAGGTGCTGAGGGGGTCCAAGGCAGAGGAGGAATGGACGGGACTGCAAACAGAAGACAGAGAAGTGGGAGGACTGATAGCCGAACAAACGAGGACAAAGACTGAGGAAGCATCTTTGAATGCTCCCCTTAGACAAGTAGATCAATTGGTTGTCAGTAAGGACGATCCAGCAGAAACAGCTACAGCTCCTTTATTCCAACATATGCTTTTACTACTTCGTATCTACTTGCTTGGAAATTTCATTATGGCCCATTTAGTGAAAAAACAAATGAAGTGGCAGACTTGGTAAAGACCATTGTGGACATCCACAACCCTACCTGGATGGATCTACAGCAACTTATGGGGACCTTGTTTAATCCAGAAGAAAGGGAAAAGATTAGGATGGAAGTGGCCCGAAAGACTTTTGTGAATAGAGAGAAGGAGGAGGAAAAGAAAAAGGATCAGAAAATGCAAAGGAAAGCTGAATTGCTGGCAGTTGCTATGATGGGGGTGTTAAGAGGAGATGGCAGAGGTAGAGGATGGGGAATGGTGTTAGGACAAAACCAGTGTGCCATATATAAGAAGGAAGGACACTGGAAGGGTGAATGTCCAGAAAGAGAAAAGGATGAAGAAAAAGGAAGGGGAAGAGGCAGGTTTGCGAAGAGCTACAGAGGTGGCCCAGGGAGAAGCCAGGGAGGGAGAGAAAGAAGAAGAGGATTTTCAAGAACTCCTCTCATAGGCCTGGCAGAAGCAGAGGAGTGGGACTGAGACCAACTGGGTTCAGCCCGCCTCCCAGAACCTGTGGTCAGTTTAACAGTAGGAGGCAAACCTATTCCCTTCCTTGTGGATGCTGGAGCCACCCGATCAGTCCTAACCCAACCCCTAAGCCAAGCCTCCCCTCACTCTATCAACATACAAGGAGCAACAGGAAAAATATTACAGCAACCCTTTTTGGAGCCCTTAAGTTGCACTATGGGAGGAAAAATAACCCATCAGTTTGTATATATGCCAGACTATTCAATTATTGGGAAGGGACCTGCTTTGTAAATTAAGGGCGCAGGTCTCCTTTGAAGAGGATGGCACAATGGCCATAAAATATGGAAAGGTGATGATGGAAATACCCCATGCAGAGGAATGGAGAATGGTGATGCTAGCACAAATGATAGAGAAAAATGCCAGATGGGAAGAATTTGATGTACCATATTTGTGGGCAGAGGACAACCCCACTGGTTTTGCAAAGCATCATCCACTATCTGCCAGCTGCTGTACCGAAGGATAGGAAAGAGTTAAGAGGATTTTTAGTTGCTGCTGGCTTCTGCCGAATATGGATCCCTACCTTTAGTTTAATAGCAAAATCCCTATATGAGGCCACAAAGGGGGGGGGGGAGATAAAGAACCATTGTGATAGGAATAGCAAGAAAATAACAGCTTCACCGCTCTCAAGGAGGCTCTAATGTGCGCCCCTAGTTTACGTCTACCAGACTTGGAAAAGTTATTTCAACTGTTTGTAGATACAAAGCAAAATGTGGCAGTAGGAGTTCTCACCCAGAAATTAGGAACCTGGCATCGCCCGGTCACTTATCTGTCTAAACAGCTTGACAATGTAGTCAGAGGGTGGCTGGCTTGCCTCAAAGCAATTGCAGGAGCGGCGTTATTAACACAGGAAGCTAATAAGTTGACTTTTGGACAAAAGTTAGATATCTACACACCCCATGCTCTTAAAGCTGTCTTGGATCTCGCAGGCCAACATTTGGATAAGGCTCTCAATATATTGTCTGATACTACTGATAAGATTTGAAGAGCAGTGTATCAGAATAGGTTGGCCCTGGATTACATCTTGGCAAAGGAAGGAGGTGTTTGTGGTAAGTTCAACCTTTCCAATTGTTGTTTGCAAATTGATGAGACAGGAAAGGTCATTAAGCAGTTAATCATGTTTACCTCTTGGTTTCCCAAACTGCCTGGTTTGCAAGCCATCGTGGCTCTTGTAGGAATAATTGCACTTGGTTGTCTAATTTTGCCTTGTATTTTACCCATTGTTACCCGCACCATTTCCAAGAGCCTTTCTATGCTCGTCGAGAAAAGAGCCATAGCCCAGGTCATGGCCCTTGTAGATGAAGGGGAATATGCTACCTTATGTGATCCTCCAAGGTATGAAACTCCTCAATAATCTCACGATTTTAGTGAAGTTTCAAGGGGAGGAATGAGGTGGGCAGGAAAAAGTTCATCAAAATATATTTATATCTTAATAGGAATGCTGGATGCTGATAATAGATAATAGCTAATATTAAGCTTGGCTGTGTAATGTAACCTAAATAATATAACCTGTGTGTCATCATTATAAAGATGTGTTCATGCTATGTAGAAACCATTTTACAAGAAGTGTCAGTGTCAACTGAAAGTCACAGATGTTGTAAGATAGCACCCGTGTAGAGAGGTGTGGTAAGACAACCATTTGTGTGAACTTCTCCTTTTTACTTATGTAGCTTCAAGATATAAACTTCTCTGTTTTAGTGTGTCAAAGGTAGATAAGAGCCACCCTAAGGCTAAGGCGTGGGTGGTTAATGCTATAAGAATTACTCCCTGAGAGTAGCTCGGGGTTCAGAATTTGTCATGCGAATGCTCTGAACCATTGTGCACAAATAAAAAACCTGTTTTCTCCAGCCCTTTGTGGTCTTGTCTTCTGATGTAAGTATTGTGGTTTTCCACAACAATTGTACTAGTTGGAACAAAGTGATAAACTATTATTTGTTGCAATATTGATCTACCTCCTTTTAAAGTATTAAGACATCAAACATTTTCCTTCTGATTTCAGATTGCAACCAAAATATAAAATAAAGCAAATGTTTCATATAATTTGTTAAAGCAACAATGCTTGAGAAATTATACTTTGAAATTGGTTTGCTACCACTAAGGATAATTGAGAATAATCAACTTGGACATGGCCACTTTTCTTATTTTTGCATATCACACAAATATCTTTTCCCCTCCACATATGACAGTTCCAACTTCCTTTAAATTCAACTTATCATCTTGAGTGTATTAAGAGGTGACAATTATCTTGAACTAGTGTATCTGAAGTAACTTATTGCAACTTATTATACTGAACTTCCTTATTATATTGAAATTACCTATTACATTTATAGCAAAGTACAGTGGACTCATGGACTCATTTTAGTTAGGTGCTTCCCTGAATTTGTTTTCCATTAGTCCCACTCCATTTCCTGGTCTACATTTTTGGACAACATAAGGACAAACTATGAATTGCTATTCCTTCATGTGGAGAGGAGAGCATTTCCCTTGAAACGGTCTAGAGATCAAAACAGCAACTCATCACTATTAATTGAAAGGGGAAGCTCTATTTTGCTATACATTCTAGAGCAGTGCTTCCCAAGTGTTTTCATTACCCAAAACTGCTTATCAGAAGTTCTTTTCACCCAACATACATAAAACCCTTTGAGGAAATTTAAAAGTCCTTGTTGTCAGTAGGTAAGGCATATGTGTGTTGTTACCCAAAGAAAAAATATTTTAATCCTATTTTGGGTAATTTACCCAGATTTGGGAAGCATGGTCCTAGAGTAGGGGTCTTCAAACTTGGCCCTTTTATGACTTGTGGACTTTAGCTCCCAGAATTCCTCAGCTAGCCATGCTGGCTGAGGAATTCTGGGAGTTGAAGTCCACAAGTCATAAAAGGGCCAAGTCTGAAGATCCCTGTCCTAGAGTATAACTATTTTTTGCTGTTGTTGAAATTAAGATTGTTTTAATTCTAAACCAGAGCATAACAAAAATGTCATAATCAGCTGCAATGAACTAATTACAGTGCTGGATTCATTTTGATGTATGCATTTGAAAATGAAACAGGTGTGATAGCAGGTGTGTCCTTTAACATTTCAAATATGGAGGATTTTATCATTCTTTGGGGCAGGATAAAATTTACTTAAAAAGACTAAAGCAGAACATAGAACAAATATGGCCTGGAATCATAAGACTATTTTAGAGCCCAACCCAGGACGTTTAAACATATAAGCACATCCCAATAAACATACGCACACCTCAATTTTATCCCTTAACAGGTCACATCAAATATAAACAAGCCATCGTTTATTTCCAAGCCATTCCTTAGAAAGGTTATTTTTGTTGTATGTTAATATTTGTTTTGTATTAAGGTTGTTTTCAGAGAAAAAATAAAGTCCAGCATTCATCTTCTCTGAATTCTGCCGTTTCCTTGTTAGAGGGATTACTCTGAACTCAGTCGTTCTCTCTCCCTCAAACCAGTTCACACATTACTATGGAATGAAATCAAAGTCAAAGTTTGCTGCTAGTTTTGTCTTTGAAGCAGTACTTCAATTTATTAACAGAATTTCCTTTCTTCTTAATGAATTCACATTTGTCCTATCAGACCCTATACATACAATGGAGAAAGATGAAGTGCAAATTGCCAACCTAATCTATATTCTGGAGGGAGAAGACTATCAGCATAACTATTTGTATAAGGAAATAGTAAAGATTTAGGTCTTATTAACCTGGATTCTGGTGTCTTTTCTTAATGGGAGGTTAGGTTTTGTATTTTAATACTGGCTTTCAAGACCAGTATTTTCTGCCATACAGGAGATATTTTTACACAAAAAGCTATTTGGGGATGAAAAGTTATATGCAATGAGGCACCATGAGAAAGCTCTAAAAAAGAGCCCCCCAAAAGCCATGTGAGAATAAGGGGGAACTGACTAGAACCTTTATCCCCATCCATTTTGTAGCCTATTGATCCCCATTTAGCTGTGCTGCCAAATTTCAGTTCTGTAGTTGTAGAAATCAGTATTACAATGGTAATCGTGAAATATAGTGCCATCCCTAAAGCGGGATAACTTCATGGGAATGTTTTGGCAACAATATGGAAATGGTTGGCTATTGCCTTCTGGGAGGTTTTATGGATCTTGCAGGTTACTTTACTGTCTTCAGATTTCTTGATGGTCTTCCAAGTACTATTCAAGTACTAGGGTGGTCTGATTCTTTGGAGATCAGCAAAGTTTGACAAGGTACTGTCAACACTTAAAAAACATAGACTACTGTTTGCTCTAAGAAAAGCAAACTTCCTTCCTCCCTTAAAAAAAAAAATCAAAAAGAATCACCAAAGTCAACCCAGACACTTCATGGCATGGTCCTGCCCACTTTTTTCATCACTCCAGCCACTAGTGGGCAAGTGACCTTTGCCCACTAAAAACAGCAATTAAAACCTGCTCTAGGATAAAAGAGGAGGTTATAGCAAGTGCCAGTGATACATGGGTGATGTATCAATGATGAATTACAAAAATTCATCAATGAAAGGATATAAACATCTCAATATTATTTTCAATTTCTTTTTGTAAAAGTATTTTAAAAACAAAGGCCTCCCCTAATTATTGTACCATAAGCATCCTTATACAAAAAATTCAAAATGTACCTAAGAAGATCCTACTAACAAACTTTTCACCGTATTTTGATTGTGAAAATGCCAGATCTGAAGTCCATATAATTCATTCTGCAATGAATGAATACATTCTTATTCGTTACAATTTAATTTGCTACAAATAGCTTTCACTGTTTATGCTAAGCTAGCTATCACACCAACATCTAATAAATGTTAGATCAACAAAATAAAACCTTTTTGTGCTTTCCCCATTTAGCACCACTTCTCATATCCTTTCCAAAACCACTTTTCTCACATGCTTCTGTTGTCCTAGATCAGCCACTAGAAATTCATTGAGTACCTAAATAAAACATGGCATGCTAAATTAAGTTAACTGCAAGTTCAGAGCTGTTTAGATTCTCAAAAATGTAGCACTCCTACTCTGTTGGAATCTGTATCTTGCACCAGCTGGTATTGCTTCCATTCTTATCCAAAGTTTTATTAGTTCTTCTTCCCCATATGGTATCTTGCTAAAAGTCTGAATTCCTTATGCAAGTGCCTACAGATTGATGATTAAACAATTTGTTTCATTCCTATTACTGGACTTAAGAAGTGCTATTCTTAAATTTCTCTATACAAAATTGCAAGGTATAAAATTGCATTCCTCTGGCAGCCTTGAAATTTTAGGACCATTAACCTCTGGCATAAGGAATTAGTAATAAATGGATGAAACCTTGCTGAGATTGAAAGCATTCACTGAATGCTTAGATTTTATACCAAACAGAGTTTATTAGAAATTTCTCAGAAGATAGAGCTATAATCTTACCTTTCAATGATTAATTATGAAAAGATCATTAGATAATAATATTGATTATTGACACTATTTCTATTTATGGATCCCCCTGTCCATAGGGCACTTATATTGTTTTGTCTGACAATACTTCTTGCTCCTGAACTCCAAAATTTTATTTCTGGAAAAAAAAAAAAAAAAAAAAGCCGTGGAAATTGATTATCTGGGAGTTAAAATATACCCATCAATTCTCAAGTTACAAAGGTAACTTTGTTTAAAGTGAACACTCAAGCCCTATGGAGCCTTCTCACAGGTGACATCATCCTGACCACATACAGCATGAACTTTGTGGTGGGGGGGAGATCTTTCACTGTACATGACAAGGCTCTCACCCAAGCAACAAATTGAGAATCCAGAGTTTCTGTTTGGATCTATGCATACAACTTATTTTCCTGAAGATTTTCCATTTTGCGCATACAAATATGGCAGGGACTGTGGCATTGCTCAGAGTTTCTGTTTGGATCTATGCATACAACTTATTTTCCTGAAGATTTTCCATTTTGTGCATACAAATATGGCAGGGACTGTGGCATCGCTATCAGGAGAGAACAGTTATACTCAATAAGTTTGAATATGGTTTCTGTATAAATAGTTGAAATTATAGGCTCAGTTTGAGCATTATGATGTTATGGAGTTTTGCTGAAGAAAGAAAGGCAATGCTGAGGCAATTTACTGCAATGATTTTTGAGTGCCTGCTTTATAAGAATGATTGAATAATGGTTATCCCAAAGGTGTTTTTTCATGAGGCAACTGGACTTTCTTGTTTTTCTTGATTGAATAATGGAAAAGCAGGAGTTTTAGATTATTTCATTATATGATTAATGTGGTGAGATTATTATATGCACAGAGATGGAAAGATTCAATACAACCCACTATGGAAGAATGGTTGGTAAAAGTGAGAAATCTTGCTGAGATAAGCTAACTTTTTTGATTAGAGACAAGACACTATATTTATTAGTGACCGAAACATGTTATGGACTTTTTGTGTACAAATGAAAAAAGATGAACATGATTTATAGCTTTACTAATTGGACAGACTACAAAGAAGAGTATTATAATTTAACTTTAGAGGGATGTTAAAATATGCAGTACAATATGGCTGCTCTGAACAATATCATAAGTCACTTTGTATCTTTTTTTCTTATTTTTCTTAAATCTTTTTCTTTTTTTCTACTTTTTGCTTTCTTTTTGCTTCCCCCCCCCCTTTTTTTTCTTCCTTACTTTACATTAGTTTGTACTAGTTTTTAATCTTTTAAAAGAGTTAACAAAAATTATATTCAGGAAAGCAAAGCAGTTTTACTGAAGTTAAGGTTTACAAGTCAGGAAATTCTATGAATCTGATTTGCAGGCTAGTTTTAAGCAGCTAGGTAGGTCTTTGTCAGGATATATATGGAGTGAATTCTATTGTTAGGCATAAAGGGCCTTTCAGGAGGGCTGGGAAGTCTAGCTGTTAAAGAAATAGAAAGTTGAGGTCATCAGCTGAAAGAAGAGGGAACATTGGGGTATTTATCTCTAGGTCAGGGGTGGGGAACCTTGGCTCTTTTATGACTTGCGGACTTCAACTCCCAGAATTCCTGAGCCAGCAGGTGGGGAACCTTGGGTCTTTTATGATTTGTGGACTTCAACTCCCAGAATTCCTGAGCCAGCATGGCTGGCTCAGGAATTCTGGGAGTTGAAGTCCACAAGTCATAAAAGACCCAAGGTTCCCCACCCCTGCTCTAGGTTGAAATTCTTTTGTCTGACTCTACTCCTGTCCAAAAGATATGGGGAAAAGAGTGCAGTTTCCATTTTGTTTGTTATCACATATGGACCTTCAACATGAAGCTTTATGCCAAACTGGTATCAGCACTATGTTGCCATGTACTCACAGTATCTTCTTTGGGCAGCCAAAACAATTTTATTCCAACAATTTTTGTTTTGTTTGTGACTTCAGAATTGCACAAAGCTTGGAGAACTGGCCATTTCCTCATTTGTGGGGATTCTTGCTTTACCCATATGCCTACAATTTTAATCTGGAACTCCCAATTTCATAATCTACTGCAATCTTAATTCTTCCAGGCAATTTTTAAGGCACACCACAAATCAGATGAAAAACTGCTAGTTTGCTTTTTCCTACTTATGCACTGCTTATGCATGCAGTGTGCATCAAACTGGCCACTGCCCAACTCCATGTGACTCTGAGTGGTTCACAAATAATATAAAAACCAATGCAAATCAAAAACAAGATGTACCTAGGAACTGACAACACTAAGACAACTGACAATCATTACATCATATCTTGAAAGGTTTACTAATAGAAAATGGCTATTTAGATTCAATCAACCAAGCCTGAGCAAAATTATAAGCCATAAAAGGCTCTTACACTGACAGCAAATGTTATGCTTTTATCCCAAACTGCCATAAACCAAGGGAGTGCTTGAAATTGGTTTTAGACGGTGATACTTAAATGTTCCCAATCTCTTCAATAAGTACAGGATTTATCAACTCACCACCCACATCCTTGAGGCATAGCTTGCACTTGGGAAATATTCAAGGTGGCTACCCTGAAAAATCAAGTGTCTATCCTATACAAGGAGTCATTGGCAAGGAAAACTGTGGTAGTCCAGGAGAAATTTGCAGAAGGGCTACAAAGAAGAATGTACGTAAAATGAAATGTTTGTGAAGTTTTTACCTGCCTGGAATTACCATTGAACGAGACTCAAGAACAGAAAGAGAACACTGATGAAATCTCAAGGAGACTGAAATGAAAGTTATGGAATAGAAGAATCATGTGCATCCTACAGCCATTCTCAGACACTCTTCCCCTAGAACAGGGGTGTCAAACTCGCAACGTCATGTTACGTGTTGCAATGTATCGTGACTTTTTTTCCATTGCTGGCAATGGGGAGGGTGCGGTTTCTGCATGACGCATCCAGCCCACAGGCCAGCAGTTTGACACCCCTGCCCTAGAATCACTCATCAGTTTAAGTTAAAGAGACACAATATGTAAAGGAAGTCCAAGCAGCTTTTCAACATTATGCATGAGGGTCTAATCAGGCTCATATTATGTACTGCTAAACAGTATACTTTTGCGAAATATAGTACTGCTATTGGTTAGCAGTAGCTAAGTTATAAATATTTTCACAACCTGGTTTCACAACCATGCAGCCCACCAACAAGAGTATGAAAGCAACACCATTTCATGAGCTTTGGACCCAAATGGAGAACCATTTTAATCACTCTGATCTTACAGCACTCTCACATGGGGCTGTTTTTCTGTGTGGAACCTCAGCCAGAACAGCCACTATAGTGGGAGGGGAGAAGCCTCATTTATCAGTCATAAATTTATATTTGCAAGATTAAATTATTGTGTTCAGTGAGGGATGACAGAAATAGCTGGAACCGGGGAAAGAAGGGGAACAGATTTGAGAAAAAATATCTCATTGCCTTTTTTGTCCAACTGTTTTCATTCAAATCCAATTTGTTCTAAGTTTTTTGTTGTTATTGAACAAGCTTTTACATACATTGTTCCCTTTGCCCTCTTTCCAGGTTATTTATGGGATGATATAGTTTGGTTGATGGGCTAAACAAAATGTTCTCAAATATTAAGAGGCAATAAAAATCTTAGTATCATCATGAATCACAATTTGAGAACAGTCCAACTTTTCTATTGTACTTATAAATATTTCATATGCAACATTTTTTGTGATCTTCTCCACATCTCTCCAAGGGTTTAGAACATATTCAAGAGGATTTTGGAACGATTCAGCAAAACCACATGGCAGATATTATGAAATTCCTCCAAACCGCCATAGGCACATTAAAAATGTAGTGTCATTTATTCTATATATAAATGAACGAAATGACAACCTTGATAGCTAAAGGTGAATTGAATGTTTTATGGCAGAATTTAAAATGATTATTTTTTAAAAAATGAAGAGAACTTGGGTGAAAATATACTAAACTTTATCAATCTGTAGCATAGTATCTAAGATTACAAACAGCCACATGCTTAAAATCAATCAAGCACTACCTTAGCTAACTACATCTGACCTCAGCTAAACCAGATCTAGATTTCTAGCATAGCACAAACAAGGGCACAGGGGTGTATTGCTGATCAATCAGTCCATGTTTGGCCCCCTAATAACCCTCTAGACAGAGTTATTAAATAAACTATGGAATTTCAGAAGTTTGCTTTGTTGATGTCTAAATCAGGACTCTTGGCTTCTTATCAAGAACATACTGTGGCTTCCAACTCTAACTTGTCAAGGCAAGAACCAAAAGGAATCCCAGTTATCCAAACAGGTCTGCTCAATGACTTTGTTCTCCTTTGGCAGATAAAGATTTAAGACATGACATTTAAAAGGAGTCTCTGGGCTACATATGGTCCATTTAAGAAGAAATTCAATGCACCACACATAATAAGTATGCAAAATGTAACTGACATCCACTGTCCATTAGAATTTTACTTAAAAAACAGTTTACAGTGCTAAGTATAAGTGTGTTATTCTTTTGGTCTAAGTCAATAAATCACAGTAAATACAATTCTTCTTTGTTCAAATGTAGTTTAAAAATTCCACATAGGTCATTTGGAAAGTGAGATTTGTGTAATATTGCTCATAAAATTATATGCTTTCCTCTCCTTTTTCCTGTTTTTGTTATTGTTTTTCTCTCTCTCTAAACAGAAGACCTATGTTGACAATAAAGATTATTGTCAAGGGTAAAACATGTACTTCATTAGAAGGCAGTACTCAAAAGTGAGGGTTTTTTTATAAAACCAGTAATAGGTTTGACTCATTGCTGACACACCTAGTTATTAAAATATCTTTAGCTTGTTTAGACATCTTCTTTCCTTCCAGATGAGGGGAAAATTTTCTTTAATTGTATCCAACATCTTTATTAGAAATAAATTAAATGAATAGATTGAGTTTGCCTCCAAAAGAAAATGCCAGTTTTCTGTTTATTTGTGGAAAATAATTTAAATAGAATAAAAAATTGGAAGGATTAAGCTAAAATAAGTGGCATACAGAATTATTAGCAAAGACAGATTTGATTTTTACCTTTTCTTTAATCAAAAGAAAGAAAAAAACATTGAAAGAGTTTAATCCAATAAAGCCATCAGCTAAAAACACATGATTTATTTACATTTCTCTGCTATCCTGTCAAGAGTTCAAACTGATTTATAGTTGCTCTATTTATAAAGTATTCACTCCTTTGTATAGGAGAACCAATTAAGATACTGAGAATATACCTTCCATTTATAGAAACACAGAATCACAGGACTGTGAAGCTGGAATCAAGCATATGGATCTATCACAGTCCTCCTCAACAAGCAGGGAAACCAATTAAACCATCTTCAATAGATGACTGTCCAGCTTCTTTTTAAAAATCTACAGAGCTAGAGAGAAGGTTGGTAGAGTGTTCCATAGATATATTTTATCCTTTCAGTTGCTCACTATAGTAGGACAAATGAAATCATTTCAAGTTAGAGGTAGTTTTCAAAAATCTTCTCACAGTCAGGGAGAATGGTACTAATTTAATCTTCTCCTGGATTCTGAATTTCTATGTACATTAAAATCAAGGCAGCATTAAGTAAAACTGTTTCATAGAGTATAGGAAAGAGGTCTGTGCAATATGCCAGACAGATGTTTCTGCAGGGAAAAATGTTGTCAAAGACTGTCATTATCTGACTTGGAACAGAATTTTACCTGGTCTATAATATCCAAATATATAGCATATAGTCCAAATGCAATTTGCTTTAAAAAATGTTCTGTAACTTATAATGCAAAATGGGGTCCTGCACACACACAAGGAATGCTTTTGATTTAAGTTTATTTTTTGTCCAACAGTTACCAACTATTGATTACAGTTATGTATAATGAAGCCATGACAAGCCTCCCCCATATCCCCAATGGAAAAGTTCATAAACACAAGTCAGTTCTGAATTAAACCAGGAGTGATTTACTAACCAATAAATTAGCAATGTCTGCATTCCCACAGCAAAAGCTTTATGCTAGAAGTTGTCGACATTTTTCAAAAATTGCATTCCCTAATTTTTGTTTATCCCGTTCCCCCTTTTTTCTTAACTCCTCTTCTTTGCTTTTTTGTATTTTATTTTTTTTAAAAAAAATAATAGTTTTTTAATTAAAAAAAAGGAAGGGAGGGAAAAAGCTTTTCCAAGAGTTCTATGTAAAACTATCCATCCTTCCCCTACATCCTACTGATTGTGAATTTGATTTTAGAAGGAAAGCAAGAGAGATGAAAGAAAGTAAAAAACAACAACTCATCATTTGTTTCAGCTCATCTCCCTTGTAGCCCTGAGGAAATTCATTTACCTACCACAGTAGCCTTGAGGGGAGACAGCCTTTGAGAGAAAAAGTATTGCTTCAGTCACAGATATTAATCAGGTAGATTCAGCAATCTTCTACAGCCTAATCTCTTCCAGATATACTGGAACTGCAATTGAAGTCTCAGTATCTCTAGTAAGTGCTAAGTTGAAGAAGATGGATCTACAGTTTATTTCCAGTTCAACATCATTCCTTCAATTATTGATTTTGGACAATCTCCTCTGACTGGATGTTTAATTGAAAAACAGATATGTCAATTTTCAAAAATTACTTGCTTTCATGCCATAATCCTAAAAACAGAATAAGGCAAACAAAAGCAAGTAACAATGCTAGTAAATGTTGCATTTGGTCATGTTGGTTGATTAGGAAAATATAGAAACTATTTATTATAGTAATAACTTTATTAAGATAAACTAAATGGTCTAGATTTATAAACAATCTTTCAAGTCTAATTATTTAATATACATCTGAGAACAAATATTTCAGTTCAATTTTCATAAATTTCAGAAAAAGCATGGAACGTATATGCATTCACAAAAGTAGGGACTTGTTGGACAGGACAGTCTTTTATTTATTGTTTAATATTTTCTTAACAACAACAACAACAATAATAAAGTTGGGAAGGACCCTGGAGGTCATCTAGTCCAACCCCCTGCTCAGGCAAGAAACCCTATACCATTTCAGACATACCAAATTCCAGCGATCATTTCTTATATGTTTTAGCCTCCAGTCCCCTAATCATCTTTGTTGCCCTTCTCTGTACTCTTTCTAGAGTCTCAACATCTTTTTTACATCGTGGTGACCAAAACTGGATGCAGTATTCCAAGTGTGGCCTTACCAAGGCATTGTAAAGTAATATTAATACTTCATGTGATCTTGATTCTATCCCTCTGTTAATGCAGCCTAGCACTGTGTTGGCTTTTTTGGCAGCTGCAGCACACTGCTGGCTCATATTTAAGTGATTGTCCACTAGGACTCCAAGATCCCTCTCACAGTTACTATTGTTGAGCAAGGTACCACCTATACTACACCTGTACATTTGGTTTCTCTTGCCTAAATGTAGAATCTTACTTTTTTCACCATTGAATTTCATTTTGTTAATCTTGATAGAGCATTTGTGTCTATCAATTTATGTCACCAAATTGATTTGGTGTCACCAAAAGACACCATATTTGGTCTTAAATTATGAAGCTCATTGCTTATTCAGGATACCAGTGTTCTGCTGTGACTTTCAAAGTGAGAGTGTGGAGAATGGGAAATAACTTTCAAACATTCATTGCCAACATCTGAAAATGCCTAATTACAGTATAAAAGTCAAGAAAGATCAATGTTCCAGAATGCGTAGCAGAAACCACATTTTTAATACTACATTTATTTATGTGATTTATATAGCTGCCCATCTCACTCAGAGGGTTTACAAGTTTAAAACGAACAAATCTATCAAACAACCCATTGGCATAAAGGATCAATAGTTAATCAACTCACAATCAATAATAGCACAACTCATCTATATTTGAGCCAAATGTCTGGGAAACAGCAACACCTTCAATGCTTTGTGAAAGATTAACACGGCTATGGCCAATAGGATCTCTTGGTGGACCAAAATGATTGGGATCTAAATAAAAAGACTAAAATGTTTTAGACCTTTTAGCTTGGGAGAAAGACAAGCAAGAAGAGATATGACTGCCTTTGTAAGATTTTTGGTTATTAATTTGGATTTATTCTTATTAATCTTAAGTACGGCTACCTCACCAAATTCTTCTATTTTTTTAAATCAATTTAAGGCTGGTTTCTAATGGATCTTCCAAAATAAATACCAAATCATCAGCGAAGGCTTGGACCTTATATTCTTCCTTCTTAATTTTTAAACCCTTTATTTCTTGGTCCTCTCTGATTTTTGTCAGGAGTATTTCTAATGATAAAATAAATAGAAGAATAGAAGCCTATCTTCTGGAATGTTAGCTATTCCTGCCAGCTTGGTGTCATCTACAAATTTGATGAGTTCCCCATCTATCCCTCATCCAAATCATTGATGAAGATGTTGAAGAGCACTGGGCCTAGAACAAAGCCATGGGGCACCCCACTATTCACTTCCCTCCATGTAGATGCAGTTCCATTGAGGACCACACGCTGAGTACAGTCGGTCAGCCAGCTATGAATATTTCCACCTTGTTTTCATTAACCATATGGTTACATAGCCAAAATCCCAAACCACAAATATTAATTAGTAATTTTCCAAAACAGATCAAGGAAAAAACCAATGTAAACTTGTACTGAAAATCCTGTGATTTTTCTAGGTTAGCTATACGGCTTATATTTACCTTTTAAAAAGAAATTTGTTGTCTCTCAGATGTTATCCCAACCTTTCTTGTCTACTTCTCATACTGGTTGGGGCTGATGGGAGTTAGAATCATACATGTACCACAGATATCCCATTTCTGATTTAGCATCCTTTGAAGGATATAGTTATATTTTAAAAATGAAAAGCAATAAAGTTCAGCTTTTGAAAAAGGTAAAAAAAAATTTTTTTCTCACAACTCCAAAGTATTAACTAAATGTGTCTGAACTACATTCCTGCAAAATGTGAAACTGATTTGAAGTGTATATATTTTTATTTCAAATTCAACTTAATTTCCATAATTCAAACCTAAACACTGCAACTTTTCAAACCAAAGGCAAAATGTGGCTTTGCTTTTTAAGAACTAATTTATAACACCAAGTATCAACATTTCATTCTTTTAATGTGAAGTCATTTTACATTCTGCAGGCTTGAGAACCATGCAGTAACCTGTTATTTTGTTCTGGTTACATGCCAAACCTCAGTTTTTAGTTGGGAAGAGATCCTTCACCTTTCATAGTACTGTTTTTTTTCTTGTTCAGTTTTTCATGTCAATTTAACAATATGGACACACACAGTTATGAAAGATGGATTCATTTATACATTAAATATAATTAACAGGTCACAGTAGAATGGAAAACACCTGCATTTAATATTACTTTGTCAAAATCTGCATGCTGTAAGACTTCCAACAAGGGTTATTTTATACGCTGTTTTTAACAGCTTTCCGTACTCTAACACATGATGAAATGGACATTTTAAAATATTATGTACAAACTGTAGAGAATGTCAAACAAAATGATCACATATAAAATATTCTGAATGGTGTGGTAAATGTCCTTCTAACAAGGAATTATTCAAAAGTATAGCTGAATGTAATTTTCAATGTATTTAAAAAATTTACATACTACTTATCATGCAGTAAACCCTCAGTCCCTGAAACTGTACAAATCTGATAAAAAAGTATTCATAGAATAGCATCTGTGCTTGTGGGGTGTATGTGCATGCACAATGAAAGAGGAAAGGCCTTTGCAGCTAAGAAGGGAGCTCCAGGTTGATGTGTGCATTGCCCCCCGACCCCGTTTCACTGACAAACCGAGAAAAAGCCCTGGGTTGACACATGCGTGTCAACCCGGGCCTCCATTCTGGGCTGCAGAGGCCTTTCCTGAAGGCTTCTGCTGGTGAAATGGAGGCTGGGGGCGATGTGGACGAGTGGCAGCGAGCAGCTACAGAAGAAGTGGGCCGGCTGCAGCCACACGGACTCCTACTGGGTGGGGCTGTGGGTGACGCTGCTATGAGGTGAAACAGTGGAAAAAATAAGACATCCCCCCAAAATAAGACCTAATGCTTCTTTCAGAGGCAAAAAAATATATATAAGACCGGGTCTTATTTTTGGGGAAACACAGTAGTTCACAGGATTGCACTAGATGAAATGAAATCTACTTACTGCATATTGGCTATATGCTGTTGCACAGGCTGGTGCTGAAAATGTTCAGGCCACTGATGATGTAGGCAGAAGGAGGGCAAGGACTGAAGGCAACAAGCAGACTGATACAAAGGTGTATGCATCTGGCAAGCAGTTGTTGAATATTCAGTATGTAGGTATGGGGAACCAGAAGGCAATGGAGGTGATGCTGCATTACCAGCCACTGAAAGACATTCTTGCTGATTGCTTTGGTTACTTAGTGTCTGATGATATGGGCAACGATGGCAACATTGTAGCAATACCTGTGGTGTCCTTTGCTCATCCATTGCAAGGAAAGGTGCTTTGAGTGTGCCATTAACGTGAAAACACCCATTTGCATTCACTTTTCTTCTTGCAGTTTCTTTTGATGACGGAAGGTTGTAGACTAGGAGAGTGCCATCCTTGGTTGCAAGAAGATCTGGACTTGCTGCTCCAAATGGAACGTTGCCATTGCTCAGAACTACAAACTCATTGCTTCCGCTGCTTGCAGCCATATTTTAAAATTCTGGTGGCCTGTAAAGTTTTGAGAAGAAAAAAAAACCTGAATTAAAAAAAGGCACAGTATTAACATAACAACACGCTTGCTCAAGTGCTGATGAATAAAAGAAAGGGGGAAAATAAAATGAGATTAGATTAGATTAGATTAGATTAGATTAGATTAGAATTCTTTATTGGCCAAGGGTGATTGAACACTTAAGGAACTTGTCTCCAGTGCATAAGCTCTCAGTGTACACACAAGCAACAAGTGATAAATCATGATCATAATCATAAAATGCATTCATCATAAATCATCAGATACAAAACTCAGTGATAGTCATAGGATAGTAAATAAGCAACCAACATAAATCATACTGGGATACTAAATAAAACAGTATAAATTGTAAGATACAAGCAACAAAGTTATAGTCATAAGACAATAAAGAAATAGGTAATAGGAAAAATGAGAAGCCCTACTAGATATTTGACAATGTTGTGGGAATTAGTTGTTTTGCAGAGTGATAGTGTGGGGGGAAAAACTTAGGTGGATTTTGTTGCTAGGAATAGTTGGGCCTTAGTTCCAGAATTTAGAGCTGATGGATCTGGTTATTTTGTTCAGACACACTCTGGAGCTGGAGACACAATTGCTATTATGCAGAACAGAGCTGGAATCAAAATGGAGCAGGCTCTGGAAGTGAAACTCTTCTACCTAAACATGGGCCTTTCAAGAGCGTTTCAGGTTTTTTTTGCTAATGAACGGTGTGAGAACATGAATTGACCAATCATGAATACTGAGTATGAGGTGTTTTGTACAATGGAAAGCTACCCTAGAAACATCAATGCAGCTTCACAAAGCTGGTGTATTTTAGAGTCCTCAGAGCCTAAAGCTAATGGGGGGGAAATGTGAGTTAAACAACAGTCAGGTTTACCCTATACCTAGTTTGCAAACTTAATACCAAACAGCAATAAGTCAAAAGTAGGAATAGTTCCATGCATTCTGTTTGCCTTTTCACACCACCACAATATCAACACAGAACATTTTACTGAACAAGCAGACCCAAAAATACTAATAAGCACATCATGAAAGGGGGCGTTGACTTACCTGAACGCCCTTTCTCAGCACGGAGATGGATAATCCACGCAGTGGGTTGAGACTGTATTCCTGGCCAATCAGATCAGTCAGCCAAAGTTGCCACGCCCCGTCTTGGACCATGATCCTTTAGTCTTGACTCGAGCGCAGCCATTGACTGACAGTAAGACGTTTTGGCTCCACTAAATATACCCTATTATTCTAGCCTATAAGGGTGGGTGTGGATTATCCATCTCCGTGCTGAGAAAAGGCGTTCAGGTAAGTCAACGCCCCTTCTCCAGCACTGGAGATGGATAATCCACGCAGTGGGACATACCAAAGCCTATTGTCCCTTGGGTTGGGGAATAGACTGGTCCCGTGTGCAACTTTGGTCTAGCACCTGCTGGAGAACCCTCCTACCGAAGGAGGCCTCTGCAGAGGAGTACCTGTCAATTTTGTAATGACGAATGAATGGAGAGGGCGAGGCCCAAGTGGCTGCCCTGCATACCTCTTCAATAGAAGCCTGCATGGCCCATGCTGCTGAGGTGGCAGCACTCCTTGTGGAATGGGCTGTGATATGCTTGGGGACTTGCAAGGACTCCGCCTGGTATGCCCCCGTGATGCATGCCCTAATCCACCTACCGATGGTAGAGGACGAGACCTTCCGGCCCCTAGTAGCAGGGTGGAAGGATATGAAAAGCGCTTCCGAGCGTCGGAATTCCGCTGTGCGTGAAATGTAATGTCTTAGTGCCCTGCGTACGTCCAAGGTGTGCCATTGTTGTTCCAGGGGATGAGCTGGGTTTGGACAGAAGTCTGGTAGGACTATTTCCTGTGATCTGTGAAAAAGGGAGTTGACCTTTGGAATGAATGAAGGGTCTATTCTTAGGACTACCTTGTCCCTGTGAAAATGGCACAGGTCCTTCCTCATTGAGAGAGAAGCTAACTCGGATATCCGCCGAGCTGACGTGATGGCTACCAAGAATGCTACCTTATGGGTCAGATAGCGAATGTCACATGTTTTGAGTGGTTCGAAGGGCGCTCTGGTAAGAGCTTGTAGTACTCGTGGTAGTTCCCACGATGGATACCTGTGCACGGTTGGCGGTCTGATGTTTGCAGCCCCCTTGAGGAAGGATCGTATTAAGGGATGCTTGCCCAAGGATTCACCGGGGCTGGCAGAAAGTATAGTTGAGAGGGCGGCAATTTGCCTGCGCAGTGTGTTTGGCGAGAGGTCCCTCTCTAGGCCATCTAGAAAAAATTCTAGGATCTTGGGAATTGTGATCCCTTCGAGTAACAATTCCTGTTTAGAGCACCATGATTGGAAGCTTCTCCACGTGGCCTCGTAGATACGGTTCGTGGAGGGGCGCCTTGATGCCTGTATGACCCTAATTACACCCTGTGAGCAAGCCCCCTTGGCTAAAATTGACCGTTCAAGAGCCAGACGGCTAGTTGTAGCCATTGTGGCTCTGGGTGGGAGATCTCCCCCTGCTTGAGGGAGATCCTCTCCGGAGGAATCCGCCATGGATTCGTGCGGGAGAGACTCCTCAAGTCTGCGAACCAAGGTCTCCTTGGCCAATAAGGGGCCACAAGGATTACCTCGGCCCTTTCCCGCAGAATCTTGCGTACTACCGCCGGAAGGAGAGGTAAGGGTGGAAACGCGTACAGGAGCCCCCTTGGCCATGGGCTCCGTAACGCGTCCGTCTGCTCTGCTCCCTTGGATGGGAATCGGGAGAAGAAGCGAGTTAGGTGGGCATTGGAAGGAGAGGCAAAAAGGTCCACCTGGGGAAGCCCGAAGCGGTGACAGACCTCCCTGAAGATCCTCGGGTGTAGTTGCCACTCCGAGTGATCTATTGTTGATCTGCTCAACAGATCTGCTTGGATGTTTGCCTCCCCCGATATGTGGTCGGCCTTTATGGAGGCCAGATTTTGTTCCGCCCAGGCCCCCAGTAGGAGGGCCTCGGCCGAGAGCGAGCGAGAGTGTGTGCCCCCCTGACGGTTTATGTGGGCCTTGGCTGTCACGTTGTCCGTCAGGACCAGTACGTGCCTGCCTTTTATGCTGCTGTGAAAATGCCTTAACGCTAGGTGAATAGCCCGCAGCTCGAGCCAGTTTATGTTGTGTCGGAGATCCACCGCTGACCAGCGGCCCTGTGTCCACTTGGTCCCCAAGTGGCCTCCCCAGCCGAATAAGCTCGCATCTGTTGTGACTACTACTCTGTCTGGTTCCCTGAAGGGGGACCCCCTGAGGAGAGCTGGAGATAGCCACCACCTGAGGAAGTGTCGTACTCTCAGAGGTATGCCTACCCTCTTCCGTGATGCACTGATTTGTTGTCTCTGAAACGGGAGCATGAACCATTGCAGTTCTCTTGAGTGCAGCCTTGCCCAAGGAACTATTGCTATGGTCGATATCATCTTCCCTAGCAGCTGGGAAAGGCAGACCAGCGTCACTGACTGACCGCGGCTTACCTGTTTTACGGCTTTCTTTATGCTGCTGAGGCGTTCCTGTGATAGGTACACCTTGCATTCCTTTGTGTCTATGACCGCTCCCAGGTGGAGTATTCTCGTAGTTGGGGTTAGATGGCTCTTTGGAAAGTTCACCGAGAAGCCGTGGTCCTGCAGCATTTTTATCACTAACTTTAGGTCCGCCCGAGACTGCTGGGCGGACGATGACTGGATTAGAATATCGTCCAGGTAGCACTGGACTCTGACTGGTACGTTTCTTAGTTGTGCTGCCAGAACCGCCAGAATCTTGGTGAACACCCTGGGCGCTGATGACAGGCCGAATGGAAGTGCCCTGTATTGAAAATGGTGCCCCCTGTAGGCAAACCGTAGAAAGCGGCGGTGAGCCAGAGAGATAGGGATGTGCAAGTATGCCTCCGTGAGGTCGATCGATGCCAGAAAATCCCCTTTCCTTACGCTTCCAAGGATGGAGCGTAGTGTCTGCATTTTGAATTTGCGGTATTTTATGTAGAAATTTAGCCTTTTCAAATCCAAAACGGCTCTCCAACCCCCCGAGGGTTTTGGGACCACGAAGAGGATAGAATAAAACCCCTGGTCTCTCTGGTTCATAGGCACCGGCTCTACGGCCCGTATGTTTAGAAGGTGCTGAACGGCCTCGTTCATGAGCCTTCTCTTTGTTGGGTTTGTGGGACAGGGGCACGGGCGGAAGCGGTTCGGGGGCTTTGAGAGAAATTCTAGAGATAGACCATGACGTATGGTGTTCCTGACCCATACGTCCGTGGTGGTCTCTTCCCACTGGGGAGCAAACCCTGCTAGTCTGCCCCCTATGGGAAGGTCTGGGCGGGAGTCATCTGGTACGGCGGAAGGGGCGGTTGTTCCCCCGAAAGGGCCGTCTTCCCTGTGTTTGCCTATGTCTTGTGTTCTGTCTGTCCCCCTGTCTTTCCCTATCCTGTCTAGCTTGGAAGGGTTGGGAATTTTGAAAGTAGTTGACCCTGGCTTCTGTACGAAAGGATTGTTTCCTTCCCCAGGAGCCGGGTCTCTTGTCCTGCCTTTTAAGCATGTGTTTAAGGACCTTGCGCTTGTCCTTGTTCTCTGTCAGGTATGGCGTTAGTGCCTCACCAAACAGCTTTGCCCCTTGGTACGGAGCCGAAGCCAATTTCCACTTGGATTTGGTATCCGCCTGCCAGTTCTTTAGCCAGAGGATGCGCCTGCTCGTGTTGTTTGCCGCCATTGCCTTGGCTGAAAACTTGGTCGCTAAAAGTGTTGCGTCCGACGCATATTCCGTGGCCGCTACCATTTTGCTCAGTTCCTGGTGAGTGCGTATATCTTCCATGGGAACCCGGCCCTGTAACTCACGGAGCCAACAAAGTGTGGCTCTGGTGAAAAAGGACGCGGAGGTAGACGCCCTGGTAGCCCAAGCTATTGCCTGGTGCGTTCTCCTGTAGTTGGACTCACTCTTTCGGTCCTCGGCTTTAAGAGCTTCAGCAAAATCTCCTGATATGGCCGTGTCCGATATCAGGGGACCTATGGGTTCGTCCACCACCGGCACCTCCAATGTTCCCTCTAGCTCCCTTGCTACGTTAAATAGCTTCCTCTCCGCATTGCTAGGAAGCGGTAGGGAGGTTGGCGCTGCCCACTGTTTTCTTATTGTGTTTAGGAACATGGTCGGGCAAGGTATGCGGTGTTGGGTGGTTACCTTTTCGGCGAACGTCGGCTCAGCCTCCGTGTCAACTGTGACAGGCTCCGCTGGTGTCCCATGCCCCAAATGGGCTGTGGCCTCAGCCTTGCGCAGAATAGTAACAAAAAGAGAAGGGTTAAACAGGCCGCTGAAGGACGGCCCTTGAGGTGAGGTGTCCTCCTCCTCCTCAGACATTTGAATCCCTTGTGACGTACCTGGCTGGTCCAGGTAAGCTTCCTCAGAGACCGACGAGTCTGAGACGGAGGAGAGGTCCTGATGGTCCTCCGTTTCCTCCCGATGCCTCGTTCTAAGTCCTAGAGGCTTGGCTTTTGAAGTTTGAGCCCTGGCCTCAAATGCACAGTCCACTGCCTGTGCTATTAGGGTAGCTAGCAGATCCCCCGTCAATGCAGGAGGAGTGACCATTGCCTGCGACCCTGCAGGTGCTGTGGTTAGCATGGTCCTCGGGGTTTCCTGTAACCTCCGTGGGGAGGGGGATCGGGAGAGCGATGAGAATTCGCCTATCCCACCCTCTGTTTGGGACTGTGATGAGCTCCCTAATGACCAAATGGCCCGTGGGGATGAAGGGAGACCCAGCGGTAGATCAGGACCTATTCCCCCATTCTGCCTATTTTCAATTCTGGCCCTTTTCTGGGCTCTGTCGAACTCTTTTTCTAGGGCTTGGTGTCTTCTGATTGCCTGTTTGTCAGCCTTCTTTGATGACTTCCTTGCAGCCTTTCTAGGGGCTGCAGAGGATTCCGAATCCTCTGAAGCAGGTGCTCCAGAGGATGAAGGCGGGGCTCCAGTGGAGGGAATGATTGCTTCCTCCATTCTCCACTAACGCTGGGCCGCGATAGGGGGGACCCAGGTAGTAGGAGAGCTCCAACTTTGAGTAAGGACAGGCGCACTACTGGGGGCGTCTGGAACTCAGGAGCAGACTCTGCAAAATTGTCAGAGTTAGTCACTGTGCACGGATAAGAACAGGCACGCTAATGGGAATGCCTGGAACCCGGCTTGACTATGGTGGGTAAGGACAGGCACGCGACTGGGGATGCCTGGAACCCACCACTAAATCCAGAGGCGTACGGGCCACTAATGGGGGACCCGAAGTCTGGAAGGAGCCAAAGGCAACTAAACACAGTTAGTTATGAAAGGTTCTTATTTACTTTAGGTAGAAGACACCAAGTCCTGGAACCAGTAGCTATGTGTCTGATTTGAATGTCTCTGGATGAATAATAGATGCTTTAGTACCCCAGTACTGCTTGCCTATTAATTCACTCCAGCGGCTGAACCTAGCTTTCTCAAGGAACTTTAACTCCCCTGTTTGGACAAAAAATATGGCCGCTGCTGCCAGGAGACTACTGCGCATGTGTTAACAAGGCTGCCTATGCCACGTGCGGTTGTAACAAAGAGCTGCGCGTGCTTCCAGCTGTGCAGACAATGGCGCCTCGTTTAAAAAATCCTGAGCAGCCTGGAGTGAAAAGACTGCTCCTTCGCACGCCAGCTGTTTCCCTTAATCAATCTCCCTCCCAGCATGCGTCCCCTTTGTCCTCCACTTCCCTTGCTAACTGCCTGCCTTTCTGTCTTTTTTTGTTTGTTCGTTTGTTTTAAACGCGAGGGGTTGCCCGAGCCTCCCCGTTTGTTTACGGCGGCTGCCGGCTGCTGGAAGGTGGCTGGGGGTTTTGGGTTAGGGAGGGGAATTAGGGATTTCCCCCTTTTAAGTGGGGGTGGTTTCCCCTGTAGGAATCTGACTTCCTGAGTCTTACAATTTATCAAGGAAATTTTTGAGTGATCAATTAAATTGAATTAAATTACCTCTAATTAGCTTTTAAACTAAGCAATTTCAGCTACTAGAAAAAAAAAAAATCCCCCCTAATGGAAAGGAACTATATCTGCCCAGGAGCCAAAAGTTGTAGATGTCTCATGGCCAGATCAGTCAAGACTAAAGGATCATGGTCCAAGACGGGGCGTGGCAACTTTGGCTGACTGATCTGATTGGCCAGGAATACAGTCTCAACCCACTGCGTGGATTATCCATCTCCAGTGCTGGAGAATGGTGATTTTCTGAACAAAATATTTCTTTAAAATACTTTACCACATGTTTCTGATGGACTGAGCAAGCTTCAGAGCAGCTAATAAAACAGATGTTAAGCGGGGCTACATTTCATAAATAAGGTTCCCCTTTAAGAAACATACACTCACGGACCTTGTTACATATTAAACTTAAGGGAATGTGGATAATATTATATTAATATTGATAAGCCGCAAAATCACTGAATTATAGAGTTTAGAAGTGCCATTTATGCCATCAAATCCAACCCTTTTTTTAAAAGCACAGATTCAAATTAAACTTGCCCAGAGAGAGGGCTATGTACCTTCAGTAGGGCTGTGGACAAGGAAGAGGAGCTCACCAGTTCTCTGCTGTTTCCATTGGCTGATAGTTTTCTAAACAAAGCATCCACATTAAATCATTTGATCTACGAAGACCATATTTACACAAAACAGTGGCTATAAGAATTCATTCATTTTGGCATGCAAAAGGGCTTAATCAAAGAAAAGACAGCTAATTTCTATTTCTGAATTCTATTTACTGCTGTTTTGATATGTTGATATATTGCTAGCAATCTGGGGAGAAAGACTTGTAGTACAATAACATTAACTTAATAAGTATATGAATGAATTATAAACCACTACTAAGATAATAAGGTAAATCATATCCAGCAACCTCATTTTAGTATCAGATTTTGGGCTATTTTATGTACATTCTTGGTAGAACGTGGAAGACATAGATTGTCTGATTCCAATTGAATAATTGGGTAAATGATAGCCTGGCCTTTCCCCCACCTTTTCCTGAATCAACATGGCTAGCAACATTTGCTTAAAGAAAGGTTAATAAACTGGTCCAGCTAATGTCTTCTAAGAATATACCAACAGTATGCTCAAACTTTATTCAAAACCTAGCAATATAGTGGTACTCTCCCTCTTTCTCCAATTTCCATAAAATCCTGTTTTGTTTTGTTTTGCAATACTGAAAACTCTTTTTTAAAAGCACATACTCTGTAAGTTTAAAAAAAACCTGTAATCATGTCTACACTTAAATATAGTATTACATTTTGCATTCATTCAAATAAAGATGACTTTTAGATATAGGTAAACATCTCCCATTCCTTCAAACAAAGCATTTATAAACCCCAATTTATAAGTCTTTAAATCACTGAAAACTTTTAGATACATTTGATTCCAATAATTATTTACTTAAAATAAAATTGTATTTCAAAAAACAAATATTGCAACTTTTACATTTAAAAATACCTAGATAATGCAAGAGAAGGGGGAGGGAGGGAGGGAGGGAGGGAGGGAGAGGGAGGAAGAGAATGAATCCTGGTTATAAATTCAAATAAGCAATATTAGTTAGAAATATATTATTTGAACCTATAGTTCTGTTAAATAAAGAGAGGCCCTTATAAAGAGAAGGTAAAAATATCTTTTTTTTCACAAGTTTTTTTCACTTCACAAAAAAGATTGCCAGAAAATTAAACTGAGCAAAATGCAATAACCTGTTTCATTTCATTAGTGTCACTCAACAGGATTCTTCTAAGAAAGCATCCAGCTTTTCAGTCACAACAATTCAAATCCAATCCAACAAAGAGAAAGTTGCAAAAGTTAAGTTTTCCTCTGCCATAAAATTGTGGATTGAAAGAAAGAAATTAAAACAGACATAACAGGTGGTGCCTGATCTTTTTATCAGTAACATCTATTTACCTCTCAAGCCACTATTCCTTGGGCAGTTACAAAGTTCTAAAAATGCATAATGTCATTGATCTTAGCTTCTGGCTTTTAACTAGACATTTTTGGAATTCCCTAACCTCTTTGCTATTCATAATATGTGGGAGTTTTTCTGACTTTCCTGGCACTAGCTTATTTTGTTTATAGGCCTCTAGCTATTTCTTGAAACCTCTGTCTTATTAAACTATGCCATTCTTTTCTCATCAAGGAAGCACTGGGTCATCTAATATTGCTCCCCTAAGTTTGAGTCTACCTCAAGATGTATCAAAAAAATTTGTGCATTGACAATTTAGAAAATTTACTCTAATTAGTGGTGTATTAAAGTTCACCTTGTTGAAAAATAAATTATTTTTAACCCTCTTCCTTGTCACTGCTCCTGAAATTGTGCAGAACTGAAACCTACAAAACTTCTGTACTCATGGAGATCTGTAGTTGCACGGAAAAAGGTTTGGACATGCTTTAGTTGTTAAAGAACATACAAATTTAACTAGCTTCTTCATTTGGAACTGAATGTGCCTCCAGCAAGGTTTAGGATCCAATCTGAAACCGCTGACGGCTTTAATGCAAAATTGCTTTCTCTTCAATAGAACACATCTGGACATCTCTTTCCAAAGGGATAGATATGTACCTTTACTGCAGCAAGGGAGGAATGAAGTGTAAGAAACCCACAGCTGATTAACTACATTTTAATTCATCTTTAAGTGAAAATTCAGCATTATTATCAACGAGTTGGCTCTAAACTTAATTATGTTTTAGCCCCACTGAAATCAAGTAGGACACATTAGTCAATATTTTGACAATGCTTAAGTCAATTTCATCAGAGTCAAATGGCATATCTATGCAGGTGCTGAATCAGTGTTTGCAGTCAGTAATGGGCTGGATGAAGGCCAATAATATGAAATCAGAATAGCAAGGAAACTTTTATTATGACATCAGCTTTAGTATTGTGCATTGACTGCCATCTTTAGGACGACATAAATTTTAAATTCAAATTGATAAAGCCTCTTTATTTCTCCATGCATAGTATCAATTTGGACTAGGTCTTAAGAGTTTATTCTGGAGAAAAAAAATTGCATAGTTAGTTGCTAAAATTTAAGTTACGGAATTCAGGGCATTTGGGTGAATTCATCAGTTATGACTGTTCCTTGAAGAGAGCTGCATGTGCTACCCAATTGTTCCTGACCCCACCTGATGCACTTTCCTTTAAAATTCAATGTGGCTTAAGATTTGAAAGTGTTTAGAATTGCTTCTCCCTATACCAACTGCCTTGTGACTTTATTTATGAGGTGCTCTATTATACAATTTTGGGCACACAAGTGTTTTTTCTGCAGCAAAATTCAAATTGCAACACCCATCCCATAGAATGTGACTGTTTCTCAATCTCAGCAACTTTAGGTTGTGAGGACTTCAACTGCCAGAATTCGTCAGTCAGTATACTGGGAATTGAAGTCCACAGAGTAAAGCTGCTATTTACTGCTACTATTTAATGCTACTTGATTTCCCCAGGTATTTGTTTGCTGTTTTTTTCTTTTTTAATCACAACAATGTGGCGCTCACATTTTAATGACATGTATGTATGTATGTATGTATGTATGTATGTATGTATGTATGTATATCCAGGCCATATAAATTTAATAACTCTATTAAATTTGACCCTGGGCAGTTTCCAAATTGTTTTAAATATTAATAAGGAAACAAAAAGAATAAAGATGTCCCCCCAAAATGACAAAACCTGAATGGGAACAAAGAAAAACCACCAATGCAATCTAAAGGAGGCTTCAATCACTCATACCAAAGGCCTGGTCAAAGAGCCAGATCTTCAGGGCCAAACACAAAATAATAAGTGCTACTACAGAAAAGGTATGCTTCCAGGTCCCAAAAGTTGGTTTAATCAAAGGTATTGTTGGATGGCAGCACTTTGCAGAGGTTGGAGGCAGAGGTGAACCTGGTTAATATCTGGATCAGAGACCAATACCAGTGCTGTGGGCAAGTTAATACTCACAAAGGCTGGAGTGGCAAAATTCTTCTGTACTCTTCCCCAAAGCTGCATTGTTGAATCCATGTAGGTAGCTGGAATTGAGCTCAACCTAAGGGCAATTTTCCCCTTTGAAGGTGACTTTACATTCAGTATTGGTTTTGAGTGTCAGCTGTATTAATTTTACACCCTTCTTATATCTGAATCAATCATTGCTCTTTTGCACTTGGTTTACTGGACATAAATTTTGAATCAGTTATTGATTCATTTATTTAATGGAACCTTCTTTATAAACCTATCAGCAAAAATTGATTTGCTGGCATTATTCAGCAGAAACCAAACCCAAATATTTTAATCGAACGTTTTCTCCTCTCAGTCATCATGAAACTTGTCAGCAATCCATCGGTCTTCAGTAATTTTACATACTTCTCCTGACCTTGAACAAAGAGGTTCATGTCATGCAGTGAATGGATTAGGAATCACATTTTTTCTCTAACATGTTTTCAGAGATCAGCATATCAAGACTGTAAAAAAGTAAAGTGCAGACAATGCACATTTTCAAAATTTCCAGCAATGGAATACACTAAAAAGATCAATTACTCATGGGAACAGGAATAAAAAATGGAGAGATGGAATTAAAAGCATAATAGTATCTTGATGATGCTTAAGCTAAAGAAAAAACATGACTGTAAAAAAGGTATAAATGACATGTCTCTAATAAAAAAGCAACTTTGCTTGGGCAAGTCAAGGCAATTGGTTTTCATACTTCATCCATCCATCTAAGATGTCACTGCATCTCAACATAGCTGGCAAGAAGGAATGATCAAAAGAAAATGCCACACAGCTTAGAACGAACAGGCTTTTACACTTAAATTTTAAATCTGGAATTCCAATTTTTGCTGTTACAACACATAATCTTGTTTCCTTTTGTACAACAATGGTTATTCTGACTTTAATGAAAAACAATACAGAACTATTACACAGAAACAAAACTCTACTTAATGTTTTATCTCTTTCCTAACAATATCATACCTAAGAGACTAATACAAAACTTTTGTCTAATTTAAGATAAAAGGGAATAAAATAATTAAAAATACTGTAAGCTTGAGATATAGGCTAAGTTTAATTAAAGAAGCAAACGTTTTATAATGTATTTTGGCTATAATTTGTACATACTTTACCCTCAACTGAGTTTTAAAAAACATTATTTTGCCAGAAATATTCTTTTATAGTATCAGTTTAATCTTTATAGAAATTTTGTTTCAAACCTTCAGTTTGGCATTTAAACATATTTGGCATTTATTATAAATCATATTCATGCACTTAAACTAACCCGCTTTGCAATTATTTTTAATTACTTTCAGGCTAAACATTCTAAAGAAAAAAAATACATTTTTACCAGGAGCTTAGCATGAAATGCAATTTGCCCAAACTGCAAAAGAAAGTACCTACATTGAAAAGACACCGAGGCTTGTAAATAATTATGTAACCAGGAAATGTCAATATTTAAACACAGCACTCGGAGGTTTTATAAAGAGAATACACTATACATTAATAAATTCATACAAACTATTCCACATGTGTGAAAAATTAGTTAAGAGTTGCATAGAATAGCTTGAACACAGCTATTCAATAATGAAAAGTTCTAACAAACACTGCATAGCTAATACAAGTGAAAGTTGCTCCTGACACACAATAACCTTAACAGGTATTTGACTTACAATTCATACATATACTTTTAAAAAATAATTATAACACAGTTTTGAGATGTATTTTATCTTCCATAGCAGATTTTGCAATGAAAAACTTCCAAAATGTTACATCAATGACTAGCAAGTACATTTCGTTCAAAGCAAGTCTGCCTAACTTGTGTTCTTTGAAGAGAAGTTACATTTAATACACATAATTAAATACACTTAATTATCAAGCATCTGTCATGTCAGTATTACAGGCAGAGTCTGCTTTCTTAAATAAGCCCCAAATTAAGAAGCTAATTCCATTTTGCAATAATTGTATAAATACCTTGTTTCACATTGGTCAGAACAAAAAGACATAATCCTTAAATTGGGATTTAGCTGTTCCTATCGTACCAAATTTAATCAAGTTTTACAACCCATCTAGGCATATAAAGTTCTTCATCTGCAATTGCAATTTCTTTTCCAGCCAACAATTTTATATGTAACTCATCAATGCCAAAAAAAAAAAAAAAAAAAAAAAAAAAACCCACAACATCCAACTGTAAACTTACAAATAACTCACCTAATTCTGAAATCCTTGCTCTCAAATGAACAGAAATGAAAGATTAAGATTTTCCTTTTTGGAAAGCCTGGAAACAAACCTTTCATGCTCAGCAAACCCCTTGTTGATGAATTTTAAAGCTTTGCCTTGATGTGAAGCTCCATTAACAGCTTCAGTTGAGCAAATGCGATTGGTTAATAGCTCCCATCAGCAGAAACAACAGGAAAAAGGCAAGTTGGAGTGCCCTGCAATACTGCAGAAATGAGCTGGAATGACACACAGATGCAAATTGCCTCAAATCAAACTTTCTGGGGGCAGGAATTTCCACTGCTTCTTTGCCTATAGGAGACTTGCTTTCCTATTTAGCTCCAAGGGGCAAAGACTCAATGGTAACAGCTGGGGGTGAAGATTTGATCTCCATGAGACTTTGGGAAGGCAGGTTTTGATTGTAACGTGGCTTTGCTCAATTTATTAGGGGAAAGTGTCAGGTTTCCCTATTACTTATAGCTGTACTGTTTGAAGGGAATACAGAACATAAAACACTGTTTTTCAAACTTGACAGCTTTAAGATATGTGGATTTCAACTTTCAAAATTCTGATTGGAGAATTCTCCGAGTGGAAGTCCAGACTTCTTAACGGTACTAAGTTTGGAAAACACTAATCTAAATTTATCACTGGCTATATTCTTTCGGACAGCTTTATTAAAATTTCACAGACATTTTAATTAGTATTTGAACCAGTTAAAGACAGAGAGTGGGGAATCTGGTACCTTCCTGGTGTTTGGAGACTACAATTCTCTCCAGTACCAACTAGCAGAGGTGGAGCTAATGGGGATTATGGGAACTGTAATCCAAAACTATTTGGAGATCTTGGAGATGATTCTTGAATGAAAAGTGAAATGGCTTAAAGAAAAATCAAAGTCCAGTTGCTTTTAAAATAAAAGCACCTTTGGGACATATTGGGAGACATATTGTCAGCTTCAAATTTATACAGTGCTGAAATAAGTCTGATTTATATAGCTGGGTCAGACCAAAAGATTTCATTAATTCCAACAAATTGGATAGAAGTAGAAAATGAAGGCAGTAAATATTATCCACTCTAATTGTAACTCTAATTAAACTCTTTCCTCCCTCCCTCATCACCTCAGTAACTTTTGTCAAGTGGTACACTGCCTCTGATCATGGAAGGTCTATTTCCAGTTTAGCATCTTGTACAGCAATTCCGAGACTTTCAGGTAAATTGGATCTCCATATAAGGCTGCAGCCCCTGACTGAGACATCTCTCTATAGTAAGGGTTATTAATTACTCAAAGCTTTTTTTTCATGCTGACTCTTTAAACAAAAAAGCCTTTCATTGCTTTATTGATATCAGTAATAAAACAGTCCTTCTGTCTGACAGACAGCCTAAATTGCTAACACATGTACCAAAAATGGAATAGAGAGGAAGAAAAAAAATGAAAGAATGAAGGAAATAAACTCTCAAAATTACAATCCTCTTCCAATCAAGATAATCAAGACAGAAATAGTTCAGGACTGCAGGCTTGAGATAGATATGGAAGGTCCATCAATTCTGGTCTCAAAAAAAAAAAAAATCAAGAAGCAATCTGCTTCTTTTTCTATTTCTACTCTAGAACTTGATGAAAAATGATCCAATCAGCGGCTTATCTAGTACCGGTACTAGATTTCCTTGAGCTGTGGGAAGCATTGAGAAGCAATTTGCAAACACCACCCATCCTAGCCAACTATGTGCAGTGCTGAGAAGATGACTGGCATACCCAATAAGAGTATTCAATTCAACACATTCTAGAAACAGGCATATCCAATATATTCCAGCTCATGGAAAGAAATATATCTGTAGTATATCTAACAACTATCCACACACAATAACACCAGTAGCATGCAAAAGTTACATTATTTCTTCTTTAACATGAACATGCCTTCAAAGGGATTCCCCAATTCACATTTTTAGCTTCCCCCTCATATATAAGGTAGAAGAACTGGATAATATTTAATAGCGTTATGATCTTTGTGCGATCTCAGCTAGTGATAGCAGCAGGTCCCCTTTAATATGTTGGTGAACTAATTAAGATGGTCCATTTTCAGAAATGTGAAGGATTCAAGAAATGCTCTGGAAATTCTACTGAGATTTCAGTTTGAATTTGTTACCTACTTTGAAATAGAAAAAAATATTGATAGAAAGATCTATATTCTTTTTATTTAGATCCAGATCTATTTAGAAAAATCTATGGGAGACTGGAATACATCAATTAGTTATCTGCTGAGACAAATTTGCTTACCCACTGAGTCATTTGCATATTCATATCTTTTTTTATACCAGCAGAATCAGGGCTGTCAAAGCAGTTTTGGGGCAGTTTTACAAGTAGCCAAGGAAGGAGATGATGAATGCTTTGTTCATAATGGCCACATGTGGGACACTGTAAATTGACTGAGATCGATATATTAAAAATGCTATCATCTTGACATCATAAAATGATTCCTCTATTAGCCAATCACTTAAAGAAGTCACTGTGTACCTACTTACAACCAGTACTCTCCAGAAGAAACTATTCTATATCCTACAAAGTAAAAACTGTATCTTTTTCTGAAACTGAAACTGCAAACACAAGTGCATACAAACACATGCATACATGCACATAATCTGAGACTTAAGCAGACAACACAAGACAAAGTGTGACTTTTTTTTTTTTTTTTTGAGCTGGCCAAATACAACTCACCCAATGCAGAGACAATCTTTGCCTGGCTGTCTCTTGGCAAAGAGAAGCAAGCCTGAGAATTTCAATTGCTAGAGATAAATCAAGGGCCAGAACTCAACTTCTAACACTTTAAGAAGTATGTGTTAAATTTCTCTGAGATACTTTGATTTTCCCCTGCATATGTGAAATGAAAATTGCCAATTTTAATTATTACCTAGCAAGCATAAAAATGTTTTTGCAATAATTTTTCATTAATTTTTCAAAATAATGTATTTATTTATATAACTTATATAGCCACTCATATCAAGTGGCTCTGGGCATCTTACAAGATTTAAAAGCAGATCAACCAGCACCCCCTCCCCAAACCTTAGCCCTCTGGTGCCAAGAATAAATTATTATTAACCACTCATAGTAGCTGTAGGAGAAGGAATGGCAGAAATGGGTATGGAGTGAAAAGAGGGATCAGCTTAGAATCCCTAAATAGCCACAAGCAAACTAAGTCTAACACCCCTTGAGAGCTGTTGACTTTTATCAAACTCTAACCAGATGCCAACCATTAGTTGAGAAGACTCCAGCGCACAGGCTTTTAGCAATAAATCAGCTTAACTGAACCTTCAGCTGTGAACCTGACACTAGCACGACTCATCTCTACCCTCACTCATATAACTGGGAAAATAGCCAGGTCTTCAATGCATTATAAATGTAACTATTTCCCCTCAAACTAACATTTTAAAAAGGTTTCACCCATAAAGTTGACATTTTCACATTCACTTTTTCAATTAGTTTTTAACCAGATATCACAAACAGATCAGGCTCCTTGAATTCTGAGATAACCTTAGCCCATTTAGAGCTACTACTGAAGTACTGAGTACATCTCTCACAAATATCATTCAAACTAAGCAAAAGTTTGGGAATTATATTTGCTGCAATTCAGATACCTGGTCCAGGTGTGTGGAGGGTTGTTTTTTTTAACAATCCTTTAAAATTTTCCCATACTTAGATCTCCGGACTTTTTGGGATACTCATGATCGTTAGCCATACAGTATTGGTTGGGACTGTAATAACAACATATGGGAATTAAAAACTTATGAAGAGCAAATATCTAAGTCAATATGGCCCTGAAGCAAAGGTTGTCTATTATCTATAGAAGACAAATGAGCATCCCTATTTTTAACATCTACATTGCACACCAGATTAATGCAAACAATGGATACACTTTTGCTTAGTTCTACATGAACCACTTGTTCTTATTAGTGAACAAGTGATTAGGCCAAACCATAGTTAACATGATGTGTAGACCCATCCAGTGTATCACATAAAATGCAAACTA
Organism: Crotalus tigris; assembly: GCF_016545835.1. NCBI lineage: Eukaryota > Metazoa > Chordata > Lepidosauria > Squamata > Viperidae > Crotalus > Crotalus tigris. The sequence continues at coordinate 2,490,983 of NW_024096622.1, read as the reverse complement.
TCTTCCTCTATATTCCTAATCCAACCTTTTCTATTCTGAGAATGTCAGATATGCAGAGTTACAACATCATCAACTAACCAGGATATGGTTAGAACTAATGGAGGTTACACTGCACAATATATGGTTGAAGAACACTGGGTTAACCTAATGTTCTCTGTTTACTTTATCCTAAGTCCTTAATATTTCTAAATCACCCATAAAAATATTAAAATACACCCTGCCATAAAATGAAGCCTGCTGACATAGGAATATTTGCAGAAATTGCTAAAAATGTGATAGTGCAGTAACATTTAGCACTTTCATACATGGTATTTGTAAATTCATAGTTATGATTTCAATATTGAGAAACAAAAATTATCATTATAAATACTGATTTAAATCAAGTGACAGAAGTTGTTGAGAGCTTAGTTCTTAAATTATATTCAGAGTAGAAAATCTATTAAAACCTATTTAAATATACTGAATAGCATCCTTACTGTGGATAAATGTGTTTAGAAAACGTATTCCCTTGGGGAAAGGGGGCCTAACACATAATTTCTGGATTAAAGACTGCACTATCAGCTAAATAATGGAATTATTAGTGACAGGTTCACTGACTTATTTTGTAGAGGTCACTAGAGCTTCCTTAAAATATGAAACTGTCATTATAAATTTGCCTAATGACAAATGATGAAACAGATGTAAATGGGAAAAGAACTGCTCCAAATTTTATTGACTGATTAATTTGATTTATACAGGGGTCTATTTCAAATACATGACATCATATTGCTACTTTTTTCTCCTCTGCTTCAGTGTCAGTCATCTCAAAACTAAATATTCATCAATATTCCCCATGCATATGCTCTATCGCTGACAAAGAATAACCGTCATTTTGGGAACTAAAAATGAGAAAGAGAAGGCTTTACTCGATCTTCTTATGTAAGGTATTTATCTATTCTATTGTCTTCTCTAAGCCCTTCTTCCACAAACCTATCTTCTTGACGGATTCCTTCAACCTCCAGAACAAATATGAAGAGCTGTGGGTAATGGGAATTGGTTTTACGGATGGGTGCCATTTAATCAGCAAACAGACTTAAATATAGTTTATTAAAGAACAAACTGAATTTGATAATAGGCAGGAAATAGCCCACATATAAAGACAAAGAAGTTACTCAGCTGAGAAGAAAAATAGCCTGTTCTTCTCCAGGTTCCTTCTCAACTTCAATGGTAAAAAAGTAGAAGGAAGAGACTTAGCTCTATTTTATTTTTCGCTTATAAATCTGACCTTCCCTCTTTCTGTAATAAATGACTGGAAGGTTCATGCTGAAGTTCATGGAACTGCCAGAATTAAATCTAGTCTGGCCAAGATTCCTCAACGAAATACAAATAATGAACTAAGCGTAGCAATCAATTTCATTTCTTTATCAGCCTGGACCAAATACTTCTGCATGAAATATATCTGTTTTGAAATGGTCAGGAAAACATTGATAAGATTCCCAACCTGGGAAGGAATCAGTAGATGGATAAAAATGTCAAATCCAATCTAAACATCTGGCTGACTGTGTAAGCAACCATAATAGCACCATCAGCATTGTTATTCTGTTAGATCTGTTGAGCTGAGAAAGAATGACTGAACCAATGTCTAGACCAGGCTTTTATGCCTAACGAGGTCTAGAACTCATAATTTCCCAATTTCTAGTCCAGCATCATAAGTGTATACCAAGTAAATCTGGAGAGCAATAGAGTTTTATTAAAAAGTACAAAAAGTGTCAATGAGCATTACATTTTCCTATAGCAAGATCCATCAATTTTGTCTACAACACAATATATACTTACTAAATGTATTATCCAGTCTGATCTCAGAGTTGAGTCCTATAAAGCATTTTTGTATATTTGCTACCAGTAATTTTCCCATGAACAAACAACAGGTCTGACATATATTCCCAAAACCAGTGAACACGGAATGCCAAATTGTCCCATCCTTTTGAACTTAGACTTTTCCAGAAACAGGTTACTGCATACTACAACCCACAATACAAGGAATTTTCTGCAATGAATAGAATAGCCTCTTTCTCTCTCCTTACTGTCAAACTTTTGCAAGGACAGAAAAAAAGCACTTAGTGGACAACAAATATGCACAGACATTATCAGGTAACAAATTGCTCAAATTAGAAATAACCGGACTTCTTTCTGATTCTAAGGCAAAACAAGGTTATAAGATACCATTTACTCACTGGCATACAAGATGGCAAAGAATTTAGTTATTTACAAGAAACCTTGAACTTATTTTGCCTGGATTGCTATTATTGGCAAGCATAGATTATAACATTTTTGGAAAGACACTTTTACAGCATATACCAAAAACTGAGTTATCAAAATGTGTATCATCTCAACCTTGAACTGGGTCTTTATTTGTGCAATGGGAAAGACTGGACAATACAATTCTGTTTGCTCAAGATTTATTGTTTAAAAATTCAGTTGTATTATTTCTTAGACATATACAATAATATTAAAGTTAAATAACACAATGCCTAAAAGGGATAAAGAACTTCTCATCTTAGCCAAATAGATTATGTAACTAGATTTTAAGAGACTCAATTTAAATTTTAAAATAAAGCAAATTATTTTCTCCTTTTTTCTGAAATGTGCAATGTTGCTATTCCGTTACCCCTCAATTAAAAGAATTGATCTTTTTTCCTTCCTGAACTTCAGGCCAAATACAATTTAGGATAAGAACCCAGCAAACTTTAAATTACTTCTCCTTTTGCCATTGTTGCATGCTGTTTCTAAATATTTGCGATTCCCAGATTACTAAAATGGGCATTCCTTTGTAGTGCAGATGATTTGCACAGACCTCATGCAGTAGAGAAATTCTCACGCCTTCAAGGAACAAACTGGATTTAGGGGACGCTTTGCTCACATGCCAGGGTAAAGTAATCATGAGGGTCAAAAAGAGCTCTTTCTTTTGCCACAATTCTAGAAATTCTAAATCCTTTGCTGGAAAAACAAAACAAAACAGGGACAGTAATATTGCTAATACTGCTCAGAACAAAGTGATTTTATAAAGACTTGCAATCAGAATCAAGTTGTACTTAAATTAAAGGAAGTTTACGACAGAATTCTGTAACACAATTGCTCGGAATCGAGAATTTGTTGTAAAAGCAATAAGATGACCATGTCAAATTATGATTATTACCAGTCAGGATCTCATAAAGACATCTGCCCGTCAACTTGTTCTCCACTATAGCCTGATTGAAGAAGCAAATTGCCAGGCAATGCTGCAAATTTCTGATACCGGTAGCAGCATTTTTTCCATTATTGAAATTTCTAAATATCAAAACACACTGACTCTCCTTTATCCCCACATTGCTGCATTATTTTGTACTGGGGGCTTGTTTTGTGGCTGTTTTGTGACTGATAAATGCTAATCTCAACTTAGCTCATAAAAATGTTTATTTATTTTAACTCAGAAGTTTTTCAAACAATGTGAAACCTGGAAAAAATTTTACCTTTGAGGCTGTCAAGTGAACCATGATTCGGAAAAACTGATTTTAGCAACATTTGCTTATCTCAAGTTACAGTACTGTATTATTTTAGGAACAGAGAATACATTATGTTCAACTTGTTCTGCTCTTAAAATCATCATGCTTGAATATATTAGATTTAAACTGGCTGGCTCAGCTGTTTTCCTTAAAAATATTAAATGAATAAAAATCCAATCATCTATATAGATTATGAAAATATTCTAATATTGCTAAAACAGCACTTAACATATTTCATTCTGAACTTTTACTTTTCAGTTAAGAAATATAGAATATTTTCTTCCTTCTCTCTTCTACTGTGCCTTTCAAAGGGAGAGTTATCCTTCCCAACAGACTACAAGTAGTCCTTCACTTACAATCACACTGGAGCCCAAAATTTATGTTGCTGAGTTTTATCCCATTTTACAACTTTTCTTGCTATATTTGTTCAGTGAATCACTGCAGTTGTTAAATTAGTAACATCATTGTTAAGTGAATCTGGCTTCCCCATTGACTTTGCTGGTCACAAGGGGATCACAACTCTGGGACGATGCAACCGTCCGAAATACGAATCAGTTGCCAAAGTATCTAAATTTTGATCACATGGACTATGGGGATCTGCAACGGTTGTAAGTATGAAAAACGGTCATAAGTCCCTTTTTTTCAATGCCATTGTAACTTTGAACAGTCACTAAATGAACTGTTGTAAGTCAAGGACCACCTGTACTTCCTTGATTTTGTTTCTCTTTTCAGGAATATATAGACTTGCTGACCATTTGTCTGCACCTCTCACCCTGTACTTTAAATTCTATTCAGGATAGTAAAAATCCTCCTTCCAACCTCTCCTAGAAAGCCCATGAATTCAGACTACCAGACTGGGCAACCCTTAGATGGCCACAAAGGGCTAGGTCAGTCATCTGGTTATTTTCAGTCAGTTGGTAACCCTACCATGAATGAATCCACCAAGCTTTCCAAAAACAGTGGGGAGGAGACTCCATATCAAAAGATGCCACTGAAAAACTTTTTGTTCCTGTTCTTGAGGAAATGATACCACCTGTATGGTGAAATGCTCTTGCAAATTCTGCAGGTCCTCAGCAAGGGAATGATAATGCATAAATTTTAGAGAACACCGAATCTCTAAAAAATGTAGCATTTCAGCTTATAGATAACTTGGAATCTGCATCTAACCTTCATTTTGAAAAATGTCAGTTTAAAAATGGATACCCAGAGATATTGAAAGCATTCTCTCCCTCTTTCCCTCCCTCCCTCCCTCTTTCCCTCCCTCCCTCCCTCCCTCCTTCCTTCCTTCCAGGAACATTTACAAAAGTTATGCACATTGCATGCATCTGAGTCCAGTGCAGTGGTGGAATTCAGCCGGTTTGTACCACTTCAGCAGAACTGGTAGCTAATTTTTTGTTGCCCAGGCCCATAATGGACTTCTGGAAGTGGCATCCACACAGAGAACCAGTTGTTCACATATTTGAATCCCACCACTGGTCCAATGAGTCTCACTATTTAGTAAATTCTAGGAAAGGGATGTTATACAAGTCGAGGGTTAGGATTTGCTCATATGTTCAGCTTAATGGGAGTAGAGTAGAAAGGTTACAGATTTAAAAAGTTATGCGCTCATCAAAACTGCACACAAAACTCCCTGGGCATCCTGTTATTTGAACCTCTCTAAAGAGATTTAAGCACATTGACCTAAATTTGTCCATAACCCCCAGTAATTTTAAACAACAGATTAAAACTAATCATGATGTAATTTAGATGCAATAATATATTGAGTTAATTTAAAATAGACATCTCCTCCCTAAGATACAAATAGATGGGGAGAAGAAAAAAGAAGGCTAATTGTGAGATTCAAAATTGCAAGAAGCAGAGTTAACGAGAAATTAGGTAACTGCATTCCTACTTTCAATATTACAAAACATAGTATTATACAATGTACATATAGTTCTAAAATATTTAGTGGATTGAATATCAAAAGAACTTTTAAAAGCATTTTAGAAAGCTAAGCAGTGACTTCAATCCTTTGAAAAACAAGTTTCAGACTACCCACTTTAATAACTGTCAGGCTAAAACTGCTGAATACACACTTAGTAATTGCCTAAGCTTTGAACAGAAAGACATTTTAAGCGGGAGAACCGCAAACATTATTAAAATGCTGTGGACAAATTATTAGTAGCAATAAAATATATTTATACACTTTTTAAAATGACATAAGGGAGAAATAATTAAATGCACTATTAAATAAAATTATGTTTTAGTTTTAAATCTAAATGAGTTAAACGAATTTTATTTTCCTGGCTGTGACCACATTGTTGGAGTATGATATCCAGCATGCCAGTCAAATCTTAAAAAGTATATAATATATTCTTTTTCTTGGATATCAAATAGGATGTGGGTGAAACCAATATCATAGAAAAAGAATATAATATTATTATTATTATTATTATTTAATATATTCTTTTACTAGGATATTGGTCACCCACATCCTATTTGTTTCCTTGTATTTTTTTATAGCTACATTCAAACAAAATTGCTACATGTAAACTATTTTTATATTGACATGTTTTAACAGGAGTGCATTCAAATAATACACAAACATTAGCAGATTGTATATATTTGCAGCATATAAAAATGTCTGCAATTTAGGGTCCTATTTAACATCATTTAGAAGCGACCTTTGGAGGTTCTACAGTTCACATTTCATGTTTCCAGGAAGAAGCCCATTCTAAAATCTGAATGGTTTTATCTGCCATTATGGTCTGAAATTTTGCATGATGTGGCCCTTCTGATTATTCTTCAAAGTATCTGAAAGCAGGACAAGAAGTAACAGAATGGAAATCTATCAAGGAGAGAAGCAACCTGGAACTAAAAAAAAATTCCCTGACAATGAAAACAATCAGTGGAATAGCTTGCCTCCAGAAGTTGTGGGTATTCCTTGACTGGAGGTTTTTAAGAAGAGATTGGACAACTATTTGTCTGGAATGGTATAGGATCTCCTGCTTGAGCAGGGGGTTGGACTAGATTGGAACCGGGATCTTCAACCCCCGGTCTGTGGACCGGTACTGGGCTGCAGCATGCCAGCCACCGGCCTGCACAAACAAGCAAAGCCCCATCCACGAGATGCAAGCAGCACACAAAATCACATGCCCTCCAGTCCACGGAAAAACTTCTCTCCATGGAACTGGTCCCTGGTGACCAAAAGGTTGGGGACCTCTGGATTAGAAGATCTCCAAGGTCTCTTCCAACTCTGTTATTCTTTCTTTTTCTAAAAGAGAACAAGTCACCTTAAAAAGCCAGCTCATATCCAATGGTAATAGCTAGTTTTGGGAGGAATCAATCCATATAACAAAGGTACCACAGATTACAGTTTTATTCTAAATTGCTGGGAGCCTTGAGATACCAGAATCTGCTTACAGTCAATTCCTTGCACATCATTCTGACTTTGGATTTAAAATGCAGCTGAAAAGAGATCAAAAAAGAAGAAAGGGCAAAGTAGTGGAAAACCAGGCATTTGTGAGCACACAAACACATGCCTTGCTTTGCTTAACATGCAACATAGACCAAATTATTATAATTTTATAAATCTTTGTTTAAGTCTTAGCCTGTGGCATGGACCCAACTATTTTTGTATTCCGTAAAGATTAAGCCACCATCTAACCAGACACATCTAGAAAAACCAAACTCAGTTTTCATTCCTCATATTAACCAACTCAAGCAGCTGAATATGAATATACTGTTTTCCTTATAAAATTCAAACTCTCATTGCATAGGTTTGCCAATGTGGCAGAATACTAATTGCATTTAGTCAAACATTACTACAGTAGCCAGCCTCACCCATTGAGCTAGCTATCAGAAAGCAGAAATGGAACAAGGACAGTGGTGGGATTCAAATGTTTGAACAACCGGTTCTCTGTGTGGATGCCACTTCCGGAAGTCCATTCTGGGCCTGGGCAACAAAAAATTAGCTACCAGTTCTGCCGAAGTAGTGTGAACTGGCTGAATCCCACCACTGGACAAAGAGATCAATTTTGCTGATGAGATGAAAAAGTACAAATTTTATTAAGAAGATGTTAAGTCTGCTGGTTATCACCAGCAGAGTGGGACTGCCTATCTCCAATTATGTCTGCCCATCCCATGAAATCTGACACAGTGGAGATGCTTCAGATCCTGTCAGATTTGACCACTACTATTATCATAAAATGGCAAACTGATGTATAGCAAGATCTGATGGGGTTTCTTTCTTATTGCAGTGAAGTACAATAACAAATAGGTTTTAAGAAAGCTATGAAAAAAGAGAGTGGAGGGGAGTGAGAATCACTGATGTTACTTTTAACAATCACGTTTCCATTTGCATCTCACTGAAATCCCTGTGCAACTGTATCCAATTTCAAAACTGCTAGGAAGGTGAGAAGAATAAGAAAAGTATGTGGGGTGAGAGAAAATTTAATAGCTCTCCTCCTCCACCCCTCTCAAATCTTCAAGAAAAAAAAATGCCCTAGAAGCAGATGAGGCCTTGTGAGGTTGAAGATTTCTACACAGCCTCTAAGGCTTAGGAATTTTATTCACACCTACCGTGGCTTTTGAAAGCACAGTTGGAATTTTCCTATTTTAGTTAGCAAACTTGCATTCAAAGGAAAACTGGATTATTTCAGACTTCGAAATCTTTAATTTGATTTCTTTAAGGAAAAATAATTAAAAGCTTCAAATAATACATTTTTTTGAATCTGTCAGTTCTGATTTATTGCCTGAAGAGTACATCTCTTGAAATTTAGATTCTAAGAGCTCTCACATTCCTAGACATTATGAAGCACATTATAGTTACAAAGGAAACAAGAGTAAGCAAATGAAAATAAAAAAATGGTTCAAGCATGTATGAAAATAATGAAAGAACATACAGAACAGATTATTCAGCCTAACAATTAGTGTCAAAACTGGAACATTAATATCTATACTTTTAAAATTCAATTGTACTAGAAATGTAAACAAATATGTTTGGTATAATTTGGACTCAAAATCTATAGGCAATTCTGTATGATTCTTCCTTTTTTTCTTCATTTTATCCTGCAAAAACTGCCCTAATTCCATTTTTTTAACACAAAATAACTTACGGTATGTTCCCCTAATAAAAAGACATAATTGAAATATTAAACACTTTAGGTTTGGCTCTTAAAACTTACATGAAGTGTTTAAGCTCCAATAGCATTCAGCTTCTATAATAGCTTATAATGTGACTTAAAGATAAATAAGTGAAGATGTTTGCTTCTCAGCAATAAAGCAAAAAAAGATAGAAAGTTCAATTTAGCAATTTATCAAGTATTAATTATTCAGAAGGTGTATCTGCAATAGACTTGGCTACCTATCCAATAAATATAGTATTTGTCAGTTCAGCGACAGGTAAGATAACAATGACTTCCTAGCAAAGCCCAGAATACAACAGCTTATTTTATATGACTCGTCCATTTTACCTTACTTACACTTTCTTTATTCCTTCTCTCTGTTTTTTTGTTTTTAATCCTTTGTCCTAATCTAAAATCCTATGTTCTCATATCAAAACCTTTTCCAGATCAGCAAAAAGCCAGATAGTATCCTAAAACAGGGGACCCCAGTCTGTGGGCCGCTGCCCACTACCGGGCCGTGGCCTCTTGGCCACCAGGCCACGTGAATGGCTGGCCAGTGTGCACACACGTGTGTGTGCACTCCCCCATCACACTAGCACTGCCCTGAGCATCGTGTGGGCATTAGGTCTGGCCCAAGCGTCATGGGAGCACTTGAGCTGCCCCCATTTGCATCGCACATGCGCACATGGCCCCATGCCTCCCCCTTCCTTTCCCTCCAGGCCGCCATCCTAGAAAGGTTGGGGACTTCTGCCCTAAAACAGTCATAAGCTGTAATCAGCATGCCAACAGTGAGGGATTTGGAAACCTATAATCCAAACATAGCAAAAGCAATAAGTTGCCAATTCCTGGTATTGATCTTGCACTTTTTTCTGTCCTCATATTGAGAACATTTCATCTCATTTCTGATCCATCTCATATGTTTCAATAGGTCTTTCTGCAAATGAATATTTCTATGCCTGCACTGTCGCACAAATTAGTTGAAATGTTCAATTCATTACAAATAATGGAACTGAAGTAACACCCTTACAGCAGGCAGCAGAGTTTTAAACTTTTTAGGAAATTCATTGCTTCATTATTTGTGAAAAATACAGATATTTCATGTATTATTTTAGAAAATTCTCCCCGATCCAAACTCCCTAACTTTCTTATACAAGAAATCATGAGCATGGTAGCACCTTTTCCAACTAACAACTGATATATCTGGTGAAGCCAAGTGCAGATCATGATAACTTATGCTTTTTAATAAAATTTCTAGTTGGAAAAGGTACCACCAGAGTTCTTCTGATTTTTGATAACCATCGACCAACATGCCTCTCCTCTTCAATTTCTCACACAAGGTATCTGTGGAAAGATGTTGTCCTCATTTTAAAATAAACAACTTTTAAAAAATAGCGTCAGTGTGCAAATTTAAACGTATTTGCCTGATTAAAATGTTAGCTTGGGTTGTTATCCCAGAAAGTTAGTTGCGCCTAGTGTGCCCCTAATATCCAGGAACAATTAGCGCATTGTACCATAATTAGTACATTGACACAAGTTGTCTTTTCCCAAGCTGATGCCTTTTGACATGTCTGTAAATCTTATACATATATATATTTCAACACACATCTATTCCCAACACTTATGACTCCCAGGTTCCCTTTTCATGTAGTCGCCTTGTCCCATGACTACATTTGGGGTTTCATTAGAGGAAGCATTTTCTGACGGATTTACTAATTAAGCTGTTTTCATGACTTATGCATCAGACTGATTGAAAAATGACTGCACATAATAACTCCCAACAGAGACCAGAGTTTTGGAGGAAGAGGGGGTCTTTTGACCTTTCCTTCATTATCACTTGACCAATTGGGGCTGGTAAAAATGCTGGAAGTTTGAAAGCATGCTTGTTGCTGTCAATTGGAGAATGGCCTGTTGATAAAGACAGAAGAAAATTGTCTAATAATGTAAGTAGAAGATGGAACATAAATCTAATGAGTCAAGGAATGACATAAAACCATGCTTTTGAACTTAAATTTTCTGTTTCCAACAGCCTCCCCCAAAAGATAAACAGATCAGGCTGGTGAACTGATCAACAATCAAAATACAAAGCAAAAAAATGTTCTCACTAGCTAGGCTGGTAAGAACTTCTAGAAGCTGAACCTCAACATTTCCAAAGGCCATCAGGTCGGGGATGGCTAATTTAGTAAATCAGCTTGCATTTCATTGATAGTGCTTTTTTAAGTGTTTACTTCAGTGATCAAATCTCTCTCTCACCTCACTGAAATCTCTTCATGCTTCTACCATGCTATGTAATCTTGTGCACATTAAAGGTAATTTAACATCTTGCTTAGTGACAGTTTTGAGGCACTGGCTTATAACTGGCTTGCAACTGATATCACTGTTAAATACCTCCCCAGTAAAGTTGCGTATTAACTTCAAAATGCTCCAGGATTAAATATGTTTTCGTTTCAGTTACGGGGCTAATGAAAACCAAATGGTGGAATTTGTTTTAGCTCGTGTAATGCTTAAGGGATTTCACTTAAAAGAGAAAAGTCTGAACAAACTTCCATTTACTCAGATGAATATATAGCCAGCACTACGCTATCCAGAGTTATGACTAACAGCAGATGAAATTTAATGCAGGGAGAAATATTATTTAAGACCCTAATTGAAATTGCTTCAGCCACATAATATAAAAATTAGGACAGCTCTTTATTTTCAGCACAGTTGTTTATTGCCTATAACTGAAGGTCATATAAATAACAAAGTAAAATTAATAAAACATTTCCAAATAACAATTTAAAATCTTACATATGTCTACTCAGAAATAAATTCAATTGAATTTATCATTATTTAACCACCAATAAGTTTCCATGAAGCTTGTATTTCTTCTGGTGAAAAAAGAAATACAAGCTGAACTGGTTCTATAGCAAAACCACATTCTCAACAATATGTGTAGTATCTTTTACAATTTCTGTCGCCATAGCTTAAGACTTTCAGAATGGGTCCACCTGTTTCCGACCAGTGTTAAAAATGTTTCAATTGTACTGACAGTGACAGCTGTTATAAACAATCACATCTGAGTACAGGAAATTTGTGTTTAAAAGATAATTTTAAACATGAATTGAATAATTAAATCATTTTAAACAGTTCCCAAGAAATACAAGCAATCCATCGCAAGGACCATCAGAAAACTCTATTAAGTACAAAAAAGAAGAAATAACAATCCTGCCCATAAGAATAAAGAAAAAAAACATGCATGGAGGAAAATAAAATTGCTCCTTCTAACTAAATAGTTAGCCTTGTGAATTGTGAGAGGGACGGTAATCCTTGGAAGTGTTAAAGCAGATACATTTTTTGGAAGCCTTGTTCAGCCACCCCAAAGGCCATTCCCAGTTATTAGGGGCTGCTGCTGAGCTAAAGTGGCTGAGTACAGCCTCTGAAACAGCCATCTGAGCTTTCCCAAGCACATAGTGGCTTTAATGCTTTGAGGAGTTTGGCTTGCACTAAGACAGTTTTTTGACCTGGCTCTTTTCTTTTTTGGAGCATGGCTTCCGGCAGATATACAAACAAATATGAATACTGAGAGAAATTTATTGGACAGTAAAATCTACGGAACTGTGTTCAGCTGGAGTTAGCAACTAGAAGCTGACCAAATGGGGAACCTTGAAATGAATATTGCACAGGTCTTTTGTCTTTTAGTGTTTATATTTTTTTCTGTCTGTCTCTTTGCTGACATCTTAAGTCCATCCTTTAAGCTGGATGAGGTGTGATCAAATGCCTTTTGTCTGAAAAGCAAACTTGTAGTAAAGTAATGAAGCGCAAAACATAAAAGTACCATGAAATGTCTCAGTTAACTAAAGAGCTTTGATTTGGTCCATAACCCAATATAAGCACCTAATCTGAGTGGTCAAGTCCTTCCCAGCAATCAGTGTTTCCATCACCCAAGTCTCTGATTCCAGTATTAACATTCAGCAGGGATAAGCTGTCTATTCTGACAATTAGAATAAACATATTTGGATGTTTGCAAATCTACAGAACTTGCAGAAAAACAATAGCCAATCAGGATTTAGGCCAAGTTGGGAAAAATTTATACTCAGTTACCTGTAGCCAATAAAATAAAAATCCTCATTCTGCTAAAACATTTATCAACTTTCATTAAAAAAAATAGAGAAATTTGTTGGGTGTTTTTAGAATTGCTATCGAGCCATGTATTTTCCCTATGCTGGCATGGCTGCACTTCTGTGTTTGCACTGTTAATTAGTCTATCAAAGCAGGATCCCATGGGGCTAAAAGGCAGGACAAGTTAGGAAGCCCTCCAATCACACAGGCTTCCCATAAAGCAGTGAAACACTACCAGCTGCAGAAGCCTGAATTGGATTGTTTCTATTTGAAGGAAAATCCAAGATTGCAATGGGGGACGGTGGGAACTTCAAAAAATGGCAAGCGTCCAATCACAGTGTCATCTAATCTGCAGGGAACTTGATTTGCTTCAATTGAGCATAGAAGAATCCAAGAGCATTGCAAAAAGAAAAATGCTGTAATGATTTTTTCAAACAGAACATATTCTGAGTGTTCCTTATGCCTTTAACATTACTGCAATTTCTCAATCTAAATTTTAATTTAGATTAGCAAATGTATCTCATTTTATAGGTAAGCGGCACAGAAAAAAATAAAGCCTGCCTTTTCCATTGAATACCACCACTGAAAAGCCCTTTTCCTTGGCTGGCACTTGACATTTCTTAGAAAGCAGGAGCCCCTCTTCCATAATTTAAAATCAGTGCACATTCGTATGGAAGATGATCTTTCAAACACGGAGATTCTTTTGGTGATGACACAATGGATGCACAATGAGTATTAGCAATTGAGTGGATACGGGCATTTTCTTAGAAAAATGCCATTGAGCTTGTGCCTATCCTTATAAATATTTGTTTCTGTAATTCCTATGCTTGATCACTTACTCTTATTCTACACACTTATCTCATTGTTCCTAACCTTTTTTTCTTTAAAGCTATTTGTATACCTATTTCAGTATTCATCTGTTTTGTAAATCTGTACTGTAGTCATAAGCCTGCTTTGGTCGTGTAATTTTTCAGTTAGCAACCACAATGCTTAGTTACCAAGACACCAATTATGGTTGCTAAGCGAGGACTACTTGTATAAAAAAATGTGGTAAAAGAAGAATCTGATGTTCTTTCAGAGATCTTTATAAAGGTCACAATAAAAAAGGCATGTTAAACTGTATCAATTTCCCTGGAATCAGAAGAGCAACAGCAACAATATCCCCCTAGGGGAAGATTGGCATATGGTTCCTAATTTTTTGCTGTTGTTTTTGCCACTGCTGTTGTTGAGTCGCTAAGTCGTGTTCGACTCTTCGTGACCCACCTATTATTCAATTTCAAATGTCCAATTTGGGGCATCTAAACTCAAGCCTAAGTGCCAAATCTCCTCCCTGTGTATCACTCTTGTCTTTTGGAATTGATTTAGGGGACATGGGAGCTACAGAGAGAAGCTAAATTATTGAAAATTACCTCTTTCTCCATTCTTTGGCCTGAAGGGGAAAAAATATCCCATTAGCAAGGGACGGTAACAGATTCAATTTAAATTAGGGGTTCTTGGTACTCATCTTGTTGATGAAGTTTGGGTAATGAAACATCTGCAAGAAAACAACCATTTCAATCTTGAATACAAATATTTTCCTCTATTGGTATCAATTCAAATTATTTCAAATGATTGGCCAAAAAATGGCTTCTTCTTTATTTAATTCAGTTTCTCAGTCAAACATTATCCTTGTAGATTTAATAACATCAGAACTACATGCCATTAGATTACATCACTCTTCAACTATGACCACTGGTTACACTGTCTCAGAATTATGGGAATTCAACAACTGGAAAACTATTCATTTTTAGTCCTTGTTCTAGATCAGTGGTTCTCAACCTGTGGGTCGGGACCCCATTTGGGGTCGAACGACCATTTCACGAGGGTCGCCAAACAACACAGTCCGCCATTTTTCCCCCTTTTCCTTAGCTGTGCTACTCCCTTTTATTCTATTGGCTTTTGAAAGCCAATAGAATAGACTCTCTTGAATAGAGTCTAATTCTATTGGCTTTCAAAAGCCAATAGGAATTGTCCAGGCTGTCTCTGCCCTGCTGAGCCCGCCAAAAGTCCCATTCTGCAAACGGTGCTGCACCAGTTGAGTAGTCCTCGACTTACGACCAGTTGAGTAGTCCTCGACTTACGACCGGTTGGGGGGTCGCGGCATTAAAAAGGTTGAGAACCACTGTTCTAGATTAACATTTCAAAGCTTTAAGAATATCTAGCAATGGATCTCTATGGAGATTCTCAGTCATCCAAGTCATAATTGCCCCAAAGATTCTTTTTCAAGAGGCAACTGGACTTTCTTGTTTTTCTTTGAAGATGCTTCGCTTCTCATCCAAGAAGCTTCTTCAGCTCAGAAGAAGCTTCTTGGATGAAATGTGAAACGTCTTCAAAAAAATAAAACAAGAAAATCCAGTTGCCTCATGAAAAAGCATCTTTGGGACAGCTAGCAATGGAATCATAAAAGAAAAAGGAGATTCTATGAAACTTACTGAATTATCCAACAGCCTTCTAGAAATCTGCTAAAAGCCTTGACACAGGAAATTATATCTGAGAAATAATATTGTACAAAAAATAGAGAAACTATCACCTGAACCAAAGGGCAGCATCCAACATTAGGTGAATTTCACGTTAACTTCCCTAGTCAAATCTGATCTTGAGGAGATTTGGGAGTACATAGAGGGAGAGGAGAGAAATAAGCTCTTCTGTAGGCAATTCAGTTTTAGGGGAAATGATTACTGTACTATCCAAAAAAAATTGATGAAAAAGAAATGTGCCAGTAAAGCAAGTTCTGCTTAAGGTTCCCCTTTTAATAGCTTTCTTTAAAAAGAACCAACTGATCTGAAACAGCTTTCTTTGCACTTTGATAGTCACTCTGAGAACATATACTCAAGAAGGGTATCGGTACTAAATCACATACATTTTTATGTAGTGCTTGAAGGAAGGGGAGGAGGGGGATAACTTTGGAGCCATAAATGCTCTAGGGGCAAAACAGCATTCAGATATGAATGTGTGCCAATATGAAAACCTATATTTTAAGAACACTTTTGGATGAAGAAGCACTCATTATGCACAGGCACGCCTGAAGCCAGTACAACACATTAGAAAGCAAGCAGGAACAAGTTTTGGGGAGACAGCAGTCTGCTTCATGAATGCCTCATTCTAAGAACTGCAAAGGCTACATTTTAAAAATTATTTAGTAGGAAACAAGCACCAATGTTTGTGTGTGTGTGTCCATCCCAGCAGTAATTTTGAGGTGGAACTGGAATTCAGTGGAATCTGAAGCCCAGGAGCAGGAAAGTGAGAGAAGACAGAGTTCCTGCAAAAAGAGAAATACACTAATCACAATCCCAAAGATGCTTTTTCATGAGGCAACTGGACTTTTTTTTTTTTATTAGCAACTGGACATTCTTGTTTTTCTTTGAAGACCTCTTTGCCTCGTGAAAAAGCATCTTTGGGATAACTGTGACCTGGATGATTGAGAATCTCCATAGACACACTAATCACAAGACCTATAGAGATGCAACTATTAAAATATATAAGAAATGGGAGGGAGGGGGTTAAGGGATTTGAGCCAGCAAAAATCAATTCAGTTCTTTTATGGAAGGGAGCACAGAGGTCTACAGTTATTTTCAATGCAGTGGAAAGCCTTTGTGTTAAAGTACAAGTAGTCCTCAATTTACAATAACAGTTCATTTAGTGACCATTCAGTTACAATGGCACTGAAAAAAGTGACATGAACATTTTTCACTTCACAGTGTTGCCGCATTCCCATGGTCATGTGATCAAAATTCAGATGCTTGGCAACAGATTCGTATTGACGATTGCGGTATCCCATGATCATGTTATTATCTTTTGTAACCTTCTGATAAGCAAAGTCAATGGGGAAACCAGATTCACTTTACAACTGTGTACTAACTTAACAACTGCAGTGATTCACTTAAGGACTGTGGCAAGAAAGGTCATAAAATGAGACAATTGTCTCACTTGGCAACAGAAATTAAGGTTCAATTGTGCTCTTAAGTCAAAGGCTATCTGTATACATATTTTAAAATATTTTAAGTCTCCAAACAACCGGAAAACAGAGAAAGCCAGAAAATCAAGAAACCATGGGGAAAAATACAAGCAGATGTCAATTTCCTTCAGACAGGCTTATCTAATCTAGCCCCTTCCAGAATTCCAGTAGCTGAACTACACTTCTTTTCATCCCTAACATTCACATTCTTATAGATATTATAATCCAAAATATGCAAAAAGTAGGGAAGTTAGTTTAGCAACTGCAGCATGGAGCTTTAGAAAATAGTGCTCAGGTTCAAATGGCATTTTCACAATATACAAAAGTCAATCGATCCTTTTCCTCTATTCACATCTATATGCGTATTAACAGTTCACTACCAAGTGGCATGAACTACCAAAATACAAACTCCAGCTTAACAGCAGGGCTTGTCTCCATTCCCTGTCTGATTGCACAACTTCTGCACTTTAAACAAGAGACTTGCAAAATTCTATACAGGATAGTAGGGATATGAATGTTATTAATAGATTAAAAGGTAACAATTATAATTGGACCTCATTTTGAGTTACCTATTTTTCTCCATTTCCAATGGACCAATATAAAGGCTGGCCTTATTCTATTCTGTAATAGGGTCCATGAAATAAAAGAAGGGATGGATATATTTAAATGCTAAATGCATTAAGGGGAAACTCAGTAAAAACAAGGGTTGCAATATTTCTCATAAGAGAAGCTTCAACAGACTAATGTCTGTTTCACTGGAACCACAAAATACTATCCTGGATTATGGATACAGAGGGATAATTGCAAACTATGATTTAACTAGATTTATTAAATAAATGATTTGTGTTTATATATACATTGATATATACAAGCAAACTACGGACACTAATTCACAATGTGGTTTGTCACTGAGGGCTATATTGTTTGCAAAGCAGGGCTTTTTATTTCGCATGTTATGCAAACATATCAAAATGTGATTCATTCAATAAACTACATGGCTTAATCTATTGTGAAAATCTAGCCAGTAAGATCAGAAGACAAACAGACATGACAAGTTATTAATAATATCCCAGCAACTACTGGTATTTAGAAAGTCCATTGATCTAGGATGCGGTTAAAAAGAAAATGGGATCCCACATTTGGGCACAAGGAAAATCTCAATATTCAAAGACTCACACATGATGCAGCAACGTACTTAGAAATCAATACATTCTCTTGCGAGCATTTTGATATTTAAAAGTAGAGTTAAAAGTGCATTTTTAGAACCCTGCATCACTTACCTTGTCTGCTAGAGTTTCAATTCTACCCCTGTCGAAATCTGTACTTCTTCGAAATCATAAAGCTAAAAACTCAAAAATGTGTCCCAAATTGCTAACCAGCTTCTAGGCCTCAGCATGTATTTAAAAGACGATATTAGAAGCTTAACAAGGGGGCTGTATACTGACACAGATGTAAGGTTGTGGCTTGTGCATAGCGTGGTGGTACAAAACTACGGCTGAGATGAAGCTGCTTTCAAGGCTCCGTTAGCGCCGTATCTGGGCTATGTCCCAAGGAACGATCGGCGGCGACGTCCTGGAAATGGAAAATATGTGCCAAAGGCAAGCCTCAGCCACAGCTAAAAAGTCTGCCCACCGTTTTAGGTACATAAAGCCCTCCGAAGCAGCTCTTTGCGCCTCGGGTTCGGGACTCGTTCCGGGGTAAAGGATCAACGTTCCAAAACTGAGCGATTAGCTCAACCGAAAGTAAGAGGGGGACACGGACTCGTCAATATTCCACAGCTATTTCTAGGTCTCCTAAAAATAAACCAGTCACATCCAAGAAACATAGTGTTATCTTTATCCCTGTTTTTCTACCATTCATTGAAGAAGATGAATTTTGTTTTCCCGACCTCTTCATTGTCTTTCTTTCCTCCACCCCCGCCCTTCCAGAGATAATGGCATCTCCTAGAATGCTGTTTCATGTTTGCGGAAGGGCTTCACTTTCAGTCGGCTTCCGCTGGGTGGCGATAGTGTGCAGTACTGAAGCTGTAGTTGCGCGGGAGGGAGGCTGGACGGGGAAGCCTATGGTTAGAAATTACCAGGCGCTGATGGGCGATAAGGAAAGGTACAAGTTTAGGTAGGGCTACAGAAATCTGGAAAATTGCCAGACTGTAGCAAACAAATACAGAGAACTTTTCTGTTGCGATTTAGTGATCGTCGGGTGGTTGCATCCCAGATCGAGATAGTCCTTCCTTTGGCATACAGAACTTTTAAAAATGGGCTGTATTGTGGATTGAGTGTTAAGCAGACAGTATGGGCTGCGTTATCAAAAAGCCACGTCATAATTGATTTAACCGGAATTTAATCAATTGATTTCACTCAATGATTCCAGTTTTCTGGATCTTCATGACACCCTGAACCAAAGACGACCCACAGGTTTTGCTAGACTAAACTATGCTAGACTAAATGTATGGTAATTTGTGGTTCAGATGGGAATCACAGATCATGTATGTTAAATGCTTCAATGACTATAGCAAACACAGTGGTTAATTCTGAGAATATATTATATGCTAGATTATAACAATCTGGGCAATATAGCACACAGTATATTGTTCTCCAGATGTTACAGTAATGAATTCCAGCTCTCATTAGCCTCCATCCCACCAATACTAAGGATGATGACATTTACAATCCAACCATTTCTGTGGGGAAAATTACATGTTCTGCTCCAAGCTCAGATTTCTTTTGCTAGAAAAAGAAAGTGTATATTTACCAAATTATGTTAACAGTATCTTACTATCACATGACTTTTCTATGTAAACATTTTTTTCAGATGTACCTTATGTAGTAGTCAGTGATTCTACTTTAGTGGATTCCTAAATGCAGTAGCATTTTTTCAGGTTTGCATGGAAACCTGAAAAAAGAAGTTTCAATGAGTAGCAGAGTTCTCTGCCCACACAAGGTCAGAACAATCTCTTCAAAGAGTACACAACCCTGAAAATTATTTGCCTTTATATTCATTTTTTCTAAATAACAGCTTATTATTCTAAGCTAATAATATGGATGTAAAGGATTGTGTTGTCCAGGAGCAAGAAATTAATTGTTCACTCTTTGTAGTTAAGACTTCTTCTATCAATTGAAATGGTTTGTGTTCAGGTATGATAGGAATTATATCTAACATCTGGTGGAACATACGTTTTCCATATGTATTGTAAACCTACCATGCAGAATTTGAGTTAAGACTTCATCAGATAAAAATAACTGGGGAGAAAAACCATGTTTGAGGGGAAAAGCCTTACTGGGCAGGCATTAGCCATTTAAAGGTAAAATAAATTATGGATAAGCTTATATTTTCTTAAGGTCTTATATTTTGGTTTCAGTATTGTTCAGAAATCTAGGACACAAATTAAGTAACAATTTCTAACAGATTCATCAGAATTACTGCAAAGCCTGTGTGAAATAACTTTGTAGAATTTCAACAGGTAAACAGCACAAGTGAAGTATTTAGAAGCAGAAGAAATAACAGGAGTAAGTTTGTGCAAATAGCACCTCAGCAATAAATATGGCAAATACAGTAGGGGAAAGTGAGTTTCTCACAATATTTATATTATAAAATATTTGTAATGGAGAAAAAGACTTACCTTGAACAACAGGAGGAACCACAACCAAGACAATGGCTAGATAAAAGAAATCTGAGCTCAGAGCAGAACATGTAATTTGAGAAACATTTCAAACATAGCCCTCCTTAATTCTCATGAAGATAGTAGAAAGGAGTGGGGGGGAGGCTAAAGTAATATTTAATAAAAATAATATTGGCTTGTGTGTCTTTGGTTTCCAAAGTCCTCTAACTTGGAGGACTGACATCACCAAACTATTGAGTTTATAACTATACGCCAATGTACCTTTCACTGTACAGTGAACTGTGTACAAAACATCTTAACAATGCTGTTAATATATTTTTAAAATTTGGTAAGCTGTTGATATGCTAGTAGAACTGTAATATTAGCTTTTATTTTAACTTGTTGGGAGGTTAAGCTATCACAGAGCTAATATAAAGCAGAACTTTGAAAAGATTATTGGCAGTTCCCTCCCTTTCATCCAGGACATAGCATATAAGCGTTGCTTGAGCAGGGTCTGCAAGATTGTCTAGGACTCTACCCATCCTCTTCACGACCTGTTTTCTTTGTTACCTTCTGGGAGGAGGCTTCGTGGTATCCAAAGCAGAACATCCAGATTCAGTCACAGTTTTGTTCCATACAGTATTAACCTTGTGAATTCTAAAGCTTCCTCCTTCCATTATGTATTCAAGATGTTACTTATATGTAAGGCTGTGGATCTATACATATGTTGTATATAGTATGTTTAAATGTATGTTATGTATGTGTACACTTTGAGAGCAAACAACTAAATTTCATTTTTAATGTGTGCCATTGTGCCCACAATAAAGGTTGTCTGTCTGTCTGTCTGTCTGTCTATCTATCTATCTATCTATCATCTATCTAATATTTTATTATCAAAAGATTCTGGCTGGATGAAATATGCTATTAAGATTTGACCATTAGGCAGTTTATAAACTTCTAAAATATATTTGGTCTATTTTCATTCATTTTTATCTCTTTGAGTCCCCTGGGTATGTGCATAGAGGAGGAATGTAAGGAAAGTAGTGCTAGATCAGCCCAAGGGCTATTTTTAACAGTGTTGTGTTTCCAACATAGCAGTCAGGTGATGATGGGAAGCCCATCAGCAGAACACATTCACAACAACTTTCTCACTCACACTTACCTGATATTGAGACTTGCTATCTCTGATATTGAAGTAATAACCATAATGTTTGCTAGCTAATGATCAATAATCAGTCTTATATTCCATTAATATTCAGTCTCCTTTTAAAATTATCCAAGTTTTGGTCGTTGCTATAGGGCGGGAGAACAAGTTCCACAAATTGTGTACTACATGAAGACATACTTTTCCCTGTCTTGAATCTCCACTATTCATCTTATTTGATCTGTCTGTCTAGATTGGGGGGGGGCTTCCTCCCTCATTGTTCCATGTGCATTCCTCCTGAAGCTGCCTGTCAGTGAAAAATGACCATTGCAAAGAGAAGTGTATTGTTCTTTTACATTTAAGAGGGAGGAGGGACAAGATTCAATTATCTGTTGAAAAGAAAGTTGGAAGTCATTTATATACTTCTTAAATATAGTTTTGGATTTTTCCCTCTTTTCTTGCACTTTTTATTTCCTTTTTATTTCCTTTTCTTTTGCTTTGTCTTTTGTTTTATGAAAAACGTTCTTAATAATTAAAAGAAGTGTACAAATTTTTGGTTAAGGTTACATGATAGTTCTCTGATTTTATTAAGTTGACCCCACAATCCAGTATTTTGCAGGAAAATATTCTTTGTAGCTGCTTATTGAATGCCAGGTATAGTTTTATATAGCTAGCAAGTCTTTTCTTGTTTATATTTCAGCCCCAAATTTCATAAGCTTCCCTCATGGAACTGTTGCTCATTTGCCTTTTTATATGCTTTTTTCCTGCACCTTATCCAGCTCTTGTATTTATTTTAAAATGCAATGACCAGATCTTGATGCAGTATTCTAAATACGACCAGCAATAATTCAGTTAAGGGTATTACAAAAATGGTAGATCCTTTCTTAATAATTGCCTATATGGCTTTTGTATTTTTGTGGAATGTGGAATGAAACTTCAGTGATGCTACTATCAGTCTGTAAACTAACATTCAAGTATGCATGTTGGTATCTGTAAAGGTATGTGGGAATGATTTTGGGAGACAGATGAAGAGCCCCAGCTTAGATAATAGCCTGATAAATGAAATCTGAGTCCAAAGGAGGGATTTGGGTGGAAAAAGCATTTCAGAAGGGACCCATCCCTAGTTTTCAGGAAAGTAAAACTAAGAGAGGCAAGAGATACAGTATTTTCAGATTTGCAAATTTCTCTTACTGTAACCTTACAGTAAAGGTAGTGTTAATACTCATGGTTGGTGATTCTTGTCTAGACTACCGGTACCTCGAAGGGCTGACAATAATCTGAGTAGGGAAGATCATTACTGATGTGTACTACATTTACAAGATACAAAATTGAAGCAGATTAAAGACAAGGCTAGTTTGACAGGTTATGTGCTTGAATATAAGGCAGCTTTCTAAGCCACACCTGGTCCCTACCCCTTTATACACATGGAACTGACTTTTGACCAAGGCAGTCTGATGTCTGTCTATCTTGGAACTTGCAATGAACCTGTAAAACACATTGGCTTCTTCTATTCAACTTAGCAGGGATGTTTTCTGATACATGTAAAGAGCAATGACTCACAAAAACAGAGCTTGCTCTTTGGAAAATATTTAAGAATGTTATTGTTTGATGTTATTAAAATGGCTAATTTATATTATTTTATAAAAGTAAAAAGTTGAGGTTTGAAGTTGATACCCTATTGCATCAAAGGAAGTCGGAAGTCAATGCCTTTTTTTCTCCCCCCCCCCCTTATTTCACTTCTCTACTCCCTTTTCCCTTCCCAATCTTTTCTACTATTTACTTTTGTATTTCCATTGTATCGTATATTGTAAACTAATAAAACTTTGAGTAAAAAAAGGAAAATATTTCAGAATGTGTATTTAAAATATATTTTCTGCTTGATTGATCAGAGACAACCATTTAGCCATTTACATTTTACACACAATTAGTCTAATATATTCATTCAACCCTTAAATCTAAGCTTTATTCTGTACATAACATTAGAAAAATGATTTTGCTGAAACGAGAATAACCAGTTCAGTTAATTGTCTTCGTTTTGTTACCTTTTCAGAAATAAATCTCATTGCATTTATTAGGATTTACAGGTGCTTGGCATTAGTGCAGCCTCTTTTTTTTTTTTGTGGCACCTGTAGATTTCTCCAACTACATGTGTGAATTTTGGTGACATGTTTACTAAAAGTTAGTGATTTGTATAATTTGCAAATTAATTTGCAAATTTTAAAAACAAAAACAGTCCTGACAGTTATTCCCCAGTTATCCCCATCTACTTTATATCTTCATCCACCATTACCACTCCACCTGCTGTTGGCGACTAGTCTAGATCTATTCCACTCTTTTTGGCTGTCAGACATGCTTCCTTCCTTGTACAAAATAATTGCTATTACTTTCTAAGCTCAAGGAGATCTTCCCCAGAGGATGAAACCATCTTGAATGATCTTCCATTGAGAAGCATTGCTGATAACAATGTCTCAATGTGGGTATCTTTCCCTGAGCTACTGAACGTCACATTGGAGCTACTGTTAGAGTTTCTGAAGTTTGGATAACTTCAGCCTCCATGCTGTAAGGAAGGGGACTAGTGTAGCTCATGTATTTGTGGCCTGCATGACAGTTATTGGACTAGTACTAGTTGAAAGCAACTGCGGGACCAAATCTATTGAGAGGAAACATGCTGTGTGCTTTTAACACAGGACAAAAAGAAGAAATGAGCCATTTTCAGGTTGAATTGTATGCCAGAGGTCCCCAACGTTTGCAGCTTGGTGGCTTGGCTGGGGGGGGAGGGGAACTGGGCCCTATGAGTGGTGGGCCAGGACGTGTGCCTGCGCAGCTCCACTCATACAAGAGAGAAGCTTTGAGGCACCACTCACAAAGTGGGAATGCACGTGCGCCAGCCTGCCACTCATGCAGCCCGCTTGCAAATAGACCATGGCCCGGTAGTGGGCCATGGCCCACAGGTTGGGGACTCCTGTTGTACGCCATCCAAGTTTGCAAACATTTTGGAATAAGTGAAAATGGCATTAGTGAGAACTAAGCACCTTGTTATAAAAATACCAAAATATTCCATTCACTCAATAGCATTCTCCTTTAGGACCAAGCAAAATGTCTCAGGCCTACTGAAAGTGTTCTTAATTCTTCAGAATTCTTTATTAGCTAAGTGTGGTAACATTCACAGAATTAGAATAGTACTCAAAAGTCCAGTTGTTCCTACACATTAAGGATTTCCATTGTAGAGTAAGACTCAGTCATGAGGATAACAGAGCAAATAGGCTAGTCTTCCCCTCCCCAAAGTGAAACTGCATCAAGTTTCTCCTAGGATTCTAAAACAATGGGGGGGGGGGAGCCTGAATCCTTTGAATCCCCAAAAGCTTGCTGGCTGGGGAATTCTGAGACTTGAAGTCCAAACATCTTAAAGTTGCCACTGTGCTTATTCTATCAAATATGCAGAGCATCCTATCAAAAGTATTGCCCAAGTCATGTTTTAGAGATTTGCCCCGCCATATATCAGCTGTATCTGCCTTTGCTTTTTATCATGCCTGTGCGCCAGAAGTTGGAGCTTGTTATTTAGTGCCATCTTGAGGCGAAAGATATAATCATTGCTTTAAATTTGATGGACAATGCCTTTAAGAACTTTTCCACAAATATCCAGTAATGCTGTTATTTGAATGCTTTTCTTTATTTCTGCATATCTTTAGAGACTTTCAGAACCTTTAATTTTTTGTTGATAAAAGTCTAATCTAGCCTGCCTCATCTTGGTTGTCTATTGATACACTGGACAACCAAGTCTGTAATTCCAAGACAGGATGTCTGTTTTAGCTGGGCATAATAAAAGTTAAAAGTCCAACAGATCTAAAGGTTACTAGATTGAAAACAGTTGCTCTAATCTGTAGCTGTAAAAAGAACAAAACTGGGACAGGGAGCTGCGGATTGCAAATAAAACTGCATCTCTTCCCCATCCCAGTGTGTCTTTGAAGGCCCCCTCTGTCCAGAGAGGAAGAGGGCTCACCCGTCAACCACCAGTGTGGTCCAGCCAACCTTACCTCACCAGCATGGATCTGAGTCACTCTCTCATCCTTCCTTTGCTGCCTGCTGCCATTAAGAGATTTCAAATTTCAACCTCTGTTCCAAAGCAGCCAATCACCACTCCCCCGTTGGACTTTGCCACCAACTAATTGGGTGCAGTAGTAGAGTGGGAATGATTTCCACCTTCCTGCCAGTTTTCTCATTGATTTTGCTTGTGGGAAGTTGGCAGGGAGCATCAGAAATCACTTCTCCATAAGGCACTTCTCTGGCCATCATAAATTGTCGCACGCATGCCCTCTCTAAGATCCCATGACTGCATTTTTGGGCTCATGGCAACTAGTTCACATTTGCAGCTGGTTGCAGTGTTCCTCAGTCATGTGATAGTAATTTGTGATTTTTTTTGTCAGTTTTTGGCAAAAAGTACCCAATCAGAAGAATGAATTTGGACATGCCTGCATGGTTTACTTAACATCTTGAAAACAGTCATAAAATCATAAAGTGTGGGTTCCTTGATTTATGACAGTCATGAGTTATAACTAAAATTCCAGTCCCAGTTGCAGCCATAAGTTGAGGACTGCCTATAAATAAATTCTGGAATGCATGAAGCTCACACAGAATCCACTTTGCCCATTGGAATGTGAGCAGAGCCTAGATCACAATTCCTTTTGTTTGAGAACAAAATGCTTTAGGACCAGCAGTTGGGAAAATCTTTTGGGGAATCTTGCCAATCATTACTGGAGTTTTCAATAAACATTAGTTCCTTTTATTATTTATTTGGTGTATTGCCCATCTTAGCCTAGAGATGCCCATGAAAGATGTATATTAATAATGATGAAGATGTAATGATTGAACTATTACAACCTAAATCAAATGCAGTTTAATTCATAAACAGACCATTAAAGTTAAGGTGTTTCACTGTTTGATTGTTATATTAGTATTAGCTTATACTATAGAGCCTCCTATGGTATTTTTTCTTGATTTCCCCCAAAAGATTGGTTTATATATTATTTATTTAAACAATTTATATTTCTACTCAGCCCATAACATAACTCTGAGTAATAAAACGAAAAACAAAATTTAACCAAGTACAATCCAGAAACAATAACAGTAGTAATGTTGATGTATACGGTAGTGTAGTGTAAAACAGTCCATTTTAATCCATACAGATCAAATAATTCACCAAGAGAACTGATTTAACCTCTCAATACATGTACCTGAGGATTAGATATTTTGATCCAGCCAAAAGTAACAATGCACATTTTATATCCCATAATTTTGATTTATTTTAGATTTTGCAGCCCACTTTCTTCAAGTTCATTTACATTTGCAACAGTGTCTTTCTGAGGAAGGAAAGGAATGTTGTTGCAATTAATAGACCCATATCTTAGCTGCTTCATTTCTAGGTGGTACTTTTCATTTGATGTGGTTGTCTCCTTCATTTCTGACATCTCCTCACCATCTTCATCACTTTCATTTTTCTGAAACAGCCCAGATAATAAATTATGCATTGTAAAAACAAAATATATTCTAGAAAGTCTTGATGGAGGAAGGCAAAAATGACTTATAACCACAGGTTTCCCATTACTTTTCTTTTCAGATATATTTTTAATAGGATGCTTTTGTAGAATTTATATTATGTGTTTTATTAGACAATGCTGATTTAAAATGAAACTGTATATGCTTTTGATTCATGCATAGATAACTAAATCAATCCATAGTCTAATTAATATGGAAAGACTTGAACTTAGTGGAATAGGATGGACAATGCACTCAAAAAAGTATAAGCACCGAGATTGTTCCTTCAAAATGAAGCATACAGAATGCCTTAATAATACTGTATGAGCATTATAGAAAGAACACACCTTTTTTGGTATGTCTGCATTAGTGTTCTCCATCAAAGGTCTACTTTTCATAAGTCACCTTAATTATATGATTTTTTTTTCCCCTGACCATGGCTATTCTATGGGGGTTGATCTAATGGGTGTGTTGGGGGGGTGGAATGATCTTCTATTAGATTATTAGAATTAATATAGAAGCTCTTTAAAAAAAAAAAAATAGAACAATCAATGTCGGTTATCCCACTTGGTACAATAGGATGGATTTTCCCGCTATCTGCCATCTGTGGAAAAAGGGCCATTGTTATTGCCTGATTGTACAAATACTTCTGGGTTTTATTATTAACATAGCCAAAGTTTCTATGTTATGATATACAAGGATCCACGTTCACTGTTTTTTTTTAAAGCCAGGTTTTACTTTACTCTTCCTAAATTTCATAGTCTAAGCTAACTGCATTTGTGGCATATGGTTCTAGCTATCACATGATCAGATTTTAAGTAGCTCCAATAAAATACCAGCTTTATGGAGCAAACAGGTTTCTCAACATGATCAGTTAAGCAGTAATTTTGCTCTGAATTCTTTGAAAGTTATTAAAGGAAAAGTTGTTTCACAAGGTACAGTGTAGTTTACAAGGATCAACATTCTGGGCCATGAATCATGATTATGCAGTACTTTGCAAAATACCAGATTACTAATGATTACTTAAAGGAATAAATATTTGAATGCATTTTTTAAAGATAAGCCATTTTTTCTACTTGCTTCTTCCTTCCCGATCTTTTCAGGGCCATGGAATTTCCAAACAATTATAAAAAAACAATAAAAAAAATCAGGTGCACTAGGGAGCTTCCCAATCATAAGGAAAAATGTCTGCAAGCACACTGATGCCAATGGTCAGCATTTGGGAGGACCTGGGCATAAATACTGCATGAAGCACTTAAAATCTGCAGTGATTCTCTTATAATTCTAGAATTTAAACTCAGATTTGAATTCAGTGATTGTTGAGTAGTTTAAGGACAACAGGAAGCATATATTACACAGTTTTATTAATATCAGGCTTTTTTTCCCTTGAAAACTGGATGGGAAACTGTTAATCCAAGAATGAGAATATAATAGCTTTCACATTTATTAGATGGGAAATAGGATAACAAGAATTCTAGCAAATCTATTTTTAAAATGAAACTATATTATCATTTAGGGCAAAACCCCTCGTTTATTTTCTCTGCTTTTTCTAGTCAGACAGCTAGAATGATCCTTCCCTCCCACTCTGTTGAGAGAGGGCTGTCCAGTTTTAACATAGATGGCCTCTTTGACCCCTCTTTCAAATTAGTGATCCCCTCTGTCCAGAATATGGACAGTTTAAACCCAAGAATACATTAAGGCAGAAGCTTGTCCACTCCAAGAATAGAACATCCAGACACAAACTGAGCAATGTGATATATGCCGTGAGACCTATACAGATCTGTACATTGGGGAAACAAAACAGTCACTCCACAAATGCATGGCACAGCACAGGAGAACAAACCCATCAGGACAAGATTCAGCAGTCCATCTGCATCTGAAAGTCAAAGGTCACTCTTTTGAAGACAACAAAGTCTTCAAAAGGCAAACTGTTTTTGTAATTATTGGTGGGAACATAAAAGTCAGATCATGAAAAGTAACTGTCCACTTAAGACTTGGGCAGGCACAACTTAAGATTCTGTGTCCAGTTCTAGGTACTGCAGTGAAAATGGAATATTTTCAAATTTCAGTGAGTTCAGAGGAGAGCTATCAAGTTAGTGACAGGACTGGATACTATGAGGAATGAATATTTAATATGAAAAAGAGAAAATTGAACGGGAGTATGATAGTTATGTTCAGACAATTAACAGTGTTATCTACACTACAGGAGGAACTTAAACTTTTCCAGTGATCCAGAGTGCTTAACCCAAACCAATGGGCTAAAGTTGAAGGAACATCAACATTAGGAGGAATTTTTTGTGGGAAGTGCAACAGGTTCCCTCAGGAAATGGTATGTCTTC
Organism: Crotalus tigris; assembly: GCF_016545835.1. Classification (NCBI taxonomy): domain Eukaryota; kingdom Metazoa; phylum Chordata; class Lepidosauria; order Squamata; family Viperidae; genus Crotalus; species Crotalus tigris. The sequence goes on along the minus strand of NW_024096622.1, from coordinate 2,461,652 downwards.
AAACTGAGGTGGATAGTTATCTATCCAAAATGTTTCAGCAACAGGTGGATAGGCAAGATGATCGGCTCTTTATGAACATGTAAAGCCTAGCAACCATCATTTTTAATGGAACACGAAGCCTACAAAGTTCCATAAGAAAACAAAATAAACTCATATCAGTTTGATATGATATTAGCCAGTTTGGTCTAGTGCTTAAGGCACCAGGTTAGAAACCAGGAAACTGTAAATTCTAGTCCTGCCTTAGACATAAAAAACTGGTTGGGTGATTTAGGGTCAGTCACGCTCTGTCAGCTCAACTCATCTCACAGGGTTGTTGTTGTGGCAAAATAGGAGGAAGAAGGGCTATTAGGTATATTCACATCTTGAGTTGTTTATACATAAAAAACCTTGGGATATAAATAAAATAAGTAAATGTCTAACTTTTCTATACCCCCCCCCAAAAGCCTTGGAAAACTGCATTTTATAATTGTGACAAGCATTAGATGGTATTTAGTAAGGAGGGAGCAAATTACCCCAAATTGGGTAGAAGTGATTTTTTCTTCAAATAATGACCTACAAACCCATTATTAAATTACAATAGGGACATTTAAATTTGACTTAAATTGTTTTATCTGGACTTCCTGATAAAGCATTTTGGGTAATGAAGGAAAAACCTTGGGAAGCGTTGTATTAAGGAGTTGGAATTTTCCCAATATAAGAAATGAGGTGGCTCATTTTCTTCTACTACTTGTTATTCCACTTCCCATAATTCTACTTTCTTTTTTTTGGGGGGGGGGGATACTACTAGGCTGAGAGAAATTCATCAGCTATACTTCTCATCAGCACTTGAATTTGGTTTTTCATTTTTTAAAGAAACGAGACACATTTGTTTTTAATATGTAATTCAGAGATAAGGCACTTTGGACCCATCCTGATGTTCCAATAATAGATGCAAAATTGTTGAGCTTATGGAATTTGGTGTAAAATATATGAGAGGGCAGTTGATTGTCTACAATGATGCAGTTTGTTTTTCATTTTTAAATAGTAGACTGGTATCATATATAAACAGATACAGTATATAGAATACCTTTAGGATTTTTTAAAACAAGGCTACTGACTCATAATTTGGGGAAATGCCCAACATAAAAATGTTAAAAGGTTACTGGCAACATTTGCACAAAGCAAAAGCAATTCAGCATATTTCTGCACATTTGTTATAGGGCCTAGTATCACTTTCATAAGACTTATTTTACTATGAAGCAAAATTCATATACACCATTCAGATTACATATGATATTAAAGTAGTAACAGACAGCATTTAACATTGAGGCAATGCTTGGAGTTTATTTTTATCTCAAGCATTAATATTATTTAGGTGGGTCAGCCTCTTAATAGAGCTAAAATTAATATTCATTACATCATCCCTTCTGTTTCATTCCAGGATTTTGGGAGCCCCAATACTTCATATTTTGGGTGTAATACAACTTAAAATTTAATCCCCAAATCTTGGTGGTCAACAAATTGCTTCATGCCCTCACATTGCATTTGTTATATTTACCTTATTTTGTGTCCTGTAGTATTCATCCACTGCATACTGATATTTAGAGTCATTGAGTCCAAGGAATGTGACAAATTTCCCACCAAGAAATTCACAAGCTGTTAAGGATATTGGGGAAAAAAGTAATTTGAACAAGTCATAGATTTTTGTGTGTGCAGATATGCAAATGTGTATGGGTATAATCAGAGCATCTAGTAGTAGACAGTGGCCAGTATTAATCCACAAATTCTTTCCTATCACATGCAGTTTAATTCTGGTTGTTGGAAGAAGAAAATAAATTCTATGGCTGGGGCACAAATCCATTATTAATTTCTTTATAAAGGTGTAAGAACATAGGTTTTCTCAGGAATTGCTGATGATGTACTAAAAATTCTTATCTTACCAGCCTACCACTTACACTTAAACCCACTCCCCCAACAATATACTTACCAAAAAATGCTGTGGCTACAATTTGATGTACCCAACTTCGTAGGTAATTACCCCAAGAGAGATTGGCCTGTGAATAAAGCCAGAGGTCTGTTGGTAACAATACAGAGACTCATCCATAGCTGCTACAAAGCAATCATACTGTGAGGATGCATTTCAGAGCAAGATCATAGGTTTCAATTGCAAAAAGAGAAAGAGGAGGTTATTGCTGTATCAAAACTACAATCAAGTGGTCACTTTTGCTGAAATTTCATTCTTACATTATATAAAGAAAAGCATCACTTTTCTGAAAAAAATCCTGAAAAAAAAGTAATAGGGCAATTCCTTCCCCTCCTCTCATCCTACCAACATTATTTCTCTAGCTTATCTTCCCTTTTTGTTCTTTTTCACGAATAAACAATAGCCTCCTTGTGCCCATGAAATAGAATGTCTATAAAATAGTAGAGCTTCTAATAAAAGGTAAGCGGGACCAAAACAAAACATTCAGGCTATGAATTAATATTTAATATTACATGAGTAAAATATATCACCTTTATCAGCAGCCAAGAAATCCAGCAGGAAGACATAAAGATTTTTGCAGACAATATACTTTGGTATACAGTTTTTTTTCCACACATTTGAAAACACATACATCATTTATCATCTAGTGAGGACTTAGAAACGATATGTGAAAGGTCCACAAGCTGATTCTAAAATATTTCTGAAGTTCATCTCATTTACTTCATTAAAAATTCTTAGCATTTGTGTTATTGGGGTTGGTCTGCTCCTTTCTTTTCTTTCTTTCCTTTCTAAAAAATACATAAAAAACTAACTTCTTCAAATGACAGTAACAAATACCAGATTACAGGAAAAGCTTATTTTCTAGGTGATTGCTGCTGAAATGATCAGCAATTGTGTTGCTGTTGATTTTCAGTGATAAAAAAGAGGAGGATCCATAGTTGTACTAATATCCCAGCAGCCATACAAATAGTTACTACTACTACTACTACTACTACTACTACTACTACTACTACTACTACTAATCACCATCATCATCATCAACAACAACTCACAGTGTCAAGTAATGGCTTCTGATTGCTTTCCACAACATCTTCTTCTGAACTGCATTCTTCCATTGTTTCACCATTTGCAAAATAAATGATCTTTCCAGGAGATTTATTTTCCTTTTCAGTATTATCTCCCAGTTCCTTTGTGTCATTCACTTCCTCCTGTTCATCAAAAGGAAAATCAACTCAGGCAAAACAATTTTAGGAAAAGATGAAAACTCTGATTTTTAATTTCATCTTCTAAAAATAGAATAAAAACATAATATTTGTAGCTCAGGGTTGAACTTGGGGTCCTTGTGGCTCTTTGATCTTGATTATTTTCCTGCAGATGTTTCATTACCAAACTAGGTAACATCATCAGTGATGTTATCCTATCTCCTAGTTAGGTAATGAAACGTCTTCCAAAAAGAAAAGAAAAAGAAAAGCAACCAAGCTCAGAGACCACCAAGGACCTCACAGAATAAAAACAGACGTGTTCAACTTTGAAAATTTCATTTGAAGGCTTCTAAAAGTAAACCAAAATCTCTGAAGCAAGTGAGGAAAGTCTGATCTAAATTTTGTAAATATTGGGTTGAGAACATTTGAGCCACAAGAAAAGGAAATACATCAACAAATTTGGTGAGAAATAAGAAAGAAATTGGCATGAACAAAATATACGCTTTATTATATCATAAATCCCAATTTCTTCATGCTGTTTTCCCTCATTCTTTTAGGGTGTGTTTATATGTGTTGTTCCTGGAGATACGTTTTATGTGTATTCATTTGTTCTTTCAGTCCTCTGACAAAGAGATACTCCTTTGAAATAAGTTAGAACCTTTGGTACAATAATATCATCAACCATTATGACCCTTAGAAGATGAAACTACCCATTTTAATGTGAGCCAAAAATCAGATTTACTATTTTGGCATTGATTTGTTATATTATGTACAATAATGCTTGAAAATAAGGAGGGGTAGCTATATGTACTTTTACTTTTCATTCCAGATGAGCTGGTAAATCAACACACAGACATAAAACTTCCATTGCTCTCTCATTTCTCACCCACCCACCCCCCAAAAATCAAGAGTAAATTTTGTTCTTTGCACAATGTTGAAAAAGCTTATGCCAAGGATTATTAAGATACTCATAAGCCAAATAGTGTCCTTATGATTAATATGTGCTTATTTGTTGCTACCCATCATGATATGACCCATACACAGTACACAGAAACAGTCCTAAGCATTCCAGTTAACTTTCCTTATGACTGAAGGCCAAAGGAAACAAGAGAAAATGAAGCATGCTTGATTCTTCATCTCTAAATCCATCCTTCAGCTATATTCAGCTTGTTTCAAAACAATGGTTAATTATTAGCAGTGAATTTTCAATTCCATTAAGAAGGAAGATTGCACATCAGCACACATTTTAATAATTTTATGCATTTTTGTTTGTATAATAACAGGTTTCCCCAAACTACAAATGTATTCTTCAGCATTATCTTTCAAGTCATTGTTGCAACAAAGATTGTAAAGTCTTTGAAAAACACAAAGAATTTCCTCCTCTATCGACTTTAAAGCAATCAAGATTCAAAAGAGCAGAACAAGAACTCACCTTTAGAGTTTTTTGGGTATTGTCCATCATGGAAATAATATCTGATTAAAATAATGCTGAGATAGAAGATGTGTAACACATCACTCGGTATCCATGCAGAAAATTTTTGGGAAAAAAGAACATTTCAAAGGAGGCCAGCTGAAAAAAAAGCAGTATAGTAGACCAGGCTATCCCTTTGTCAACAAGGGTTGGCCAAGTTTGAAATGTGGGCTGGACTTTCTCCTCTTCCGTAATTTAATTACCAAATCTAAATATTTATAGTGATAACTAGAAAGCCAAAGGAATGTAAAATGAGACTTTAGAGAATGACTACACATATGATTACAATCAATACATTCCCATTTTGGGGAGCTATCTTCAGCACCTTCTTTTCTGAGATCCATTTCCCCCCCCCCCCCAGCCCCACTGCCACAGCCTTTTTAAGTCAAATGCTTTTGTGGTTTAGAAGTTCCGGGAGTACAATTCTTTTCCAACAGATCTAATCAGCCACAAACAAATACCGCACCTATGTTGAAAAGCAACATTACCTGGAACTGTAGACGCTATGCCATCTAGGGGCTGCTTTATAGCATTGCCATGTCTTTTAAGACATCGTGACCTAACTCGCTGCATGCTAACTTCTTAAGGTGAGTGAGGGAACAACATAAGAAAACAAAGATGCTGGGGAGGCATTTAAAAAAAAAAAAAACAATATGGCACCCCCATCTTTTTTTATATACACATTAAAAAGTAGCAGGGCTTCAATCATGGTTGGGATTGCCACATTGATTTTTTGGACCCTTCTCTGCAAATACCCTAGGAAAAAAACGTGTTACTGTTTGGTGTGTGCAAATTGAGAATAAGACACATGCATCTTCATATATATTTCCTTTTTTATATTTTCAATAGAGGGCAGTGATTGAAAAGGTACCCCACTGCAAAGGTAAGAATTTTGGATCCAGCTGCAAACAAAGATGGACTTGTTGAAGTTTTTCTACCAATCTCTTTGCATTTATTTCCAGACATGTGTCATGAAATAAAAAAACCTTAAGTTCTAAACCATTCTTTAACTGTCTATACTCTGTCTCTCTCTAACATCATTTGTTTCTTCTTTTCTTCACATTATGACTTTGATCCATGAAAGCTTATGCTGTAATAACAATAATAATAGCAGCTTGTGCCCCAAAACATAGGGTTTTAATAAACAAATCTCACAGTGCAACAGTGCCCTGTGGAGAAACTAAAACAAAGTATACATTTATTTTGTTTGATTTTTCAATAGCCCTCCAATTAATTCTTTCTCCCTTCTACAGCCCTTCAATAGTAATAATGACTATGAATTGCTTACCCACTGCAAATACATGAAGATTGAAAATGAAAAAATAATGATTTAGCATTGCAAATCAAGTCCAATGAGAAGAGTTTATGTGAAAAGAATACATCAGTTCTGCAGCATCAGAAATTACAAAACAGAGGTCCCAAAGGTTTCAAGAGGCAACTGGACTTTCTTGTTTTTCTTTTCGCTTCTCATTCAAAAAGCTTCTTCAGCTCTAAGTGAATGGATTACCAGAAAAATTGCAGACTACAGGAACCATTTGCGCTTCAGTTTGAGATGCAGACAACACAGACTCACCCACAACAGCCTGCGCCTCTGTTCAACTGTGAAGGGACACAGGGCAGAAAACATCCTGCAGAAAGTACAGCTCCACAACAACAGTCCTTTCAGCAGTTCCAAGAAGGCTTCACACCTATCTGCACTACTCAGGTTACTCTGAGGACACAGACAAACCCCCAAGTGGCCTCAACGACTCTCTAAAAGGATGCAAAGGACCAGCTGTCTACAAAGAATGTAAATCCTTACGTTCCCCACTATCTAGTCAGAGCTGAAGTAACTTTTTGGATGACAAGCGAAACATCTTCAAAGAAAAACAGGAAATTCCAGTTGCCTCTTGAAAAAGGATCTTTGGGACAACCATGACCTGGATGACTGAGAATCTCCCATAGACACTTACAGAATAGAGGCCTATGGAAATAATACCAAGGGATGGGATGGAGCTGCTCATTCTTCTGCAATGGAATTCTGGCAATGATGATGATGATAATATTACTTTATTAAATTTATATCCCTCCCAACTCTCAGCAACTCTGCGTGGTCAAGAGATGAAAGCAGCTTTTATAGATATTTCCACTTGACTAAACTCTTGCTTTACTTCTAAAAAGTCTCACAAAATGTACATTCTGTTTATAAGTGCTTCAACACTGAGTTGTGATAGTATTTTGTACCTGATTTTTACAGGTATACGTCACATTAACATGACAAAGACATGCAAGAGAAAAAAAATTAGGAGTTGAAAAGTTGTACCTTATATTACCTCCTTCTAGACCAGCTCCTTTGAATCCAATAAGGTTTTGAACTATACCAAGAATTGTATTCATTTCAATAACAGTGACTAGAGAGCCAGTTTGGTATAGTGGTTAAGGCATCAGTTAGAACAGGGGTCCTGAACCCCTGGTCCGTGGACCAGTACTGGGCCGCAACATGCCAGCAACTGGTCTGCATGGACAAGCAAAGCCCCATCCACAGGATGCAGGCAGCACACAAAACCACGCACCCTGGGTTATAAAGCAGGAATATGTGAATTGTAAACCCATTTTAGGAGCCCTGGTGGCAGAGGTTAGAATGCAGTATTGCAGGCTAACTCTGCTCACAGCCAGAAGTTTGATCCTGATTGGCTCAAGGTTGACTCAGCCTTCCATCCTTCTGAGATCTCTAAAATGAGGACCCAGATTGTTGGGGGTAATATGCTGACATTGTAAACTGCTCAGAGAGTGCTGTAAAGCACTATGGAGAGGTATATAAATTTAAGTGCTAATGTTGTTATGCACAAATCAATTGGGTGATGGAAAAAAATCAACAAGCCATTTTATTATGTATGCAGTGTGATCAGGCTTACAGTTTCTATAAAACTGTTTTAAGCCTGTGTTAAACTTTGTTCATATATTTCTTAACCAGAAAGGTGTAAAACAAAGCAACTCAACACATAAAACAGTATGTCCAATTTCCATCTTGTATAGATAGAAAACCCAGCTCTAATTCATTTAAAAAGTATGCAAACATAAAAAGAAACAATTTGAAAATATTAAACAAGAAACATATTGATAGTAAATAATTTGATCATTTAGTACATTTGATGAAAGTAAACCTATATATACACATACATATATCTTAAGAGTGTACAATGTTATGTCTCATTCAAAATCATATTTTCTATAATATATAGGAGTCGAAATAATGGTAAATATTTTATTTTGAAAAATCAAACAAGGAGTACTTTAATTTATATTTATTGATATAATTAAAGCCTAAAGGCCAGGATCAGGACAAAATGCAACAACAATCAAATAGCATGTGAAGATGCATTTGTCTGCATACTGCAATGGCCAAGCATTAAAATTAATTTATTCATATTCTAAACATAATATAACTGGGGAGTTTTCAGAAAAAGACAGAATTGTGTGTGGGAAGATATGTCTGGATTTGTGTGCCCATGTGTGTATGCATGCACACGCAACGAAAATAATTTAAAATAGTTGAATTGTCACAAATATTACATTCTAATTGTAGATGTGTTAGGAAGCCTTTTAAAAATAAACATACTTCAACTTCCAATTTTTTGTAAGCTTCCCTGTTTCCATCCTAATTATTGATTAGGTCCACGCTTTTTAAAATTTAGCAATTCTGACAGTATCTGTTATTTACCATATTGTTAACCAATAATTTCCTGGGAAACCTTAACAGTGATGCAACAAAATGTTTTTACCACAGCAAGATGACTTTCTGAATCCTTCCCTCAAAAAATAAATACATTAAAAAAAATCTGATGTCTGCAGATTAGATCATTTATATTTTGTAATACTTTTTTAATTGTTGCAAACCTTTTTTTAAAGGTATTTATAGTGAAACTGATAATATTGTAACCTTTTATCCAACTGTTAAAGAAACAAAACATGGCTGCGCAAATATGTGGAACTGAATAAATAAAAACTCTCAAAAAGTACAATAACTGTAAATGAAATGCATCATACAATGTATTACTAATTAGGTTTATCAAGACTACAATTCCGTACTATACATTGTGTAGCTCAGATCCATTTTATCACTATTGAGAAGTGCTTGGATATCCTCAAGATCTTTACATATCTAGTAAAATATATACAGAACATATTTATGTTCATAATTCAAATATTTTCTTGTGACTGATTTATCTTGTTTATTTCAAGTAAGCAGGAAAATATTGACTTGATTTTTGGTGACAGTCAAAACATAGGATTGCAATAGGACAAACACATCAATTTAATGAATAAACACAAATGGGGCAAAATAAATGCCTAAACATTTTGGTATTAGAAGGATTCCCATAGGTGCTAGGTGATATCCCTAAACTACATTAAATATGTCCACTGTCTTCAAATATAGGTCCAAAAAAAAAAAAACAAGTCAGAGAAGTTTATAGAAGTTACCATAAACGTAAACAAATCCAATATATAAATTACCAGATTTGATGTCAATTATACCAAGTACACATTAACTGGAATTCTCCACTTTGAAATTAAAAATTTATGAAATCAAATTCCATGTGAAAAGTCCTTAAACATGTTAGCTATAACTTACCTATTATTGATTTTTTTAAATGTCAGAGACTGAAAAACAGCAATGTTTTCTGCTGGCAGCAAATACACAACTGTTGCCAACAATCTGCATATTGCAAGTTAGTATATATAGAAGGAAGATATATAGTAATGTAACTGCACAAAAATATTCAAAACAGCCTTGTTTGTAGTTCTGTATACTATGAAACAATATTACTGAAGTCTTACAGGACAAATCTCTCACACGTGAACAGAGGTGGAAACCAAGTGACATAAGCAGAGATAAAATTTCAGTTTTTATTCCCAAATGAGACTTGTTCTTGGTATCATCTTTTTGAATCTTCTGGTAACTAACTTTTCAATTACATCAATAAAACTCACCCTTGTGCACCAATTTCTCTATTTTTAGCATGCTTTAATACTTTTTACTCAGGGCTTTTTTCACATATTCAGTTATTACCTTGTGTCATAGATCTAAATGTTTAATCAATAGAATTTATTATGGAAAGCCTCCTTTATTTAGGAAAATATGCTTACTGGTTTGACAGAGCAGTACTTAAAAGTAACTCCCCAGAGAGTGACCACATAAAATCAACTATTAGACCTGAAATCACTTTTGCTATGATTTCCTTTGTAAAATTTGAAGTGCAAAAATGGCAGCAATCTATATTCCTTCCTACAGGGACTTAATTTATACTGTCTAGAAATTTCCTGTGCTCAAATGTATTTTTCTCTTGCTTGTAATGTGGTTTATTCTAAATAATTCGAGGCATGAATAATTTGTCTTTAAAACAAAGTAATACATTATTGTCTTGTTTGCTTCATTGTTGTGCAAACCTTAAAAAAACCCACGCAGAGCCTCAACCTCATCCCTTGCATTCACCTTTATTTGTTCCAGAATCTAATGCCTACTCATCTAAATGTTAATTTCCACTATGGTCCCAAACTTTTTTCAATCTAGCTTTAATCTCTTCAATTTCTTTTTCTGAAAGAAAGCCATTCAACCCAGCCAATGAAAAGATGTGTGTACGTATGTATGCATGTGTGTATGCGCATACGTGTGTGTGTGCGCGCACGCACATACACACATACAAAGTTGAAAAGGAATGTATTTGTTACAGTAAAGGCAGCCAGAAGAACTAGCACACAGGATAGGCAACAATAACCCTAAAGTTTACAGAACAGAAGTCACAAGGAGTAGTTCTTTGCAACTGAGGATCTTATGAGATCTGGCATCCGGTGTCTTTTTGAGGCTTTATATCTGGTTCTTTTAGAGGTTTCACTTCTTCCTCTGGCTTTGGTTTAGCCTATTAATAAAAGTAAAGTAGAAAAAATGATGATAAAGACTTTTTAAAAATTTGGCAACATATTGCCCTTGAGAAAAGGTAAAACCCCCACCCTTCACAAGATGTTCTCATTTTCCTCTCTATCCCCAGCATTTCTCTTCTCCTGAGTAAGAACCAATATAAAAACCGAACATTACAGAGAACACTGGTGAAAAAAGTAACCTGTATGTGTTCTTACACTGTCCTCCTTTGGCCTTTTGGTGAGATCAAATGCAGCAAGGGATTCTGGGGACCACTGAGCATGCACAGCTGGAAATTCAAAAGCAATTGGCTCAACTAGACCATAGTTTGCTTTCAGCTCAAGTTGGGGAACCTCTGGAGGAATCTTCTGGAAGTAACTAAAAGAAAACCAAATTGGATGTTAGCAGTCCTAGTTCTTTTCAATGTAATTCCATATAGTTTAGCACCTACTAATGCTACATGTAGCTTACATAACTTAACTCCATGGAATTCACAATCTGCACTCCATTTTCACAAATATGACAGGTGCTAAACACACTGAAGATTATTTTTATAACCACATGTACAAACATGTCAAAACAGAATCCAAGACAAAGAAGAGTTTTAGCAGTCCAACTGGCTGAATCGAAAATTGATTCCCCAAATTACTTCATTGTGGCCAGTCAGTGTTAGAAAATCTAATTCCCTTTCCATTGTACATTATGGTTTCAATAATGTTAACTGTAGATTAAAAAGTATTCTGCTCATGATAGAACTGTCTCATATTTTTAGAAGTGATTAATAATGCAAGTCTTTCTCTCTCTCACTCACTCACTCACTCACTTACACAGAGACACACACACTTCAGTGAAGAAGTCGCATGTTATTTTTTTTTTTTAAAGGGAGAAAAGCTGGGAAGAATTGGCATGCAAGAAGGAAAAAGGATGTATGGGCATCATAATACAACTGTACATCAGATATATCAGATATTATCGTATCATTGCATTTGCATTCTGACATTATGATGCATATTGTCATCACTTTGTAATGGTGGTTTGTTGCAGTTGTCAATGAAGCTAGTGCCTGGTTTGAGAAAAACTACGTTCTGCAAGCTTCCCAAGACCAATTTGTTGAGGCGGTACCCTGAAGCCAATAGCAAACCTCAACAAAATTCTGCATCTGGGCCAGGAAGGTGCCACTTTCCAGTGGCATCTGCAAATGTTTACTGTGAGTCTGCACCATTACAAGGCAATAGACTTGAAGCAAATCTCTCACTCATCAGTTTGCAATCAGCAATACCACCTTTGGCTAAATCCTTAATTCTAATGAAAGAAAAGAACAGCATTCCCTTAAGACATATTCTCAGAGTGAGGGGAACATTGTCTTTGAGTCATGCTTGGTTCCTGCTGACATCCCACACAACTCCATGCAGTTTTCCTGTGGCATTTTCAGAAGTGGTCTGCCATTTGCCTCCTTCCTAAGGCTGAGAAAGAGTGACTAGTTCAGGGCTGCCCAACTGGCTTTCACGACTAGACCTCAGGTTTCCTCCTACAGTCCCTCTAAAATAATTTGTTGAGACAGTCCAATAATGGGGTACTTAAATAAAGAACGTAATTCCCTAAAAGCAATAAGCAGGCAGGTATCTGTACAGCTTTATGCAGACAATGTGGTAATTCTATCATAAAACCCAGTTGGTTTGAGAAAACTCTTGAAGGTGCTATCCCACTTTTGCAAGGAGATTGCCTTCAGGACCACTTGGAAGCTGCAGGTAATCCAGAACTCAGTGGCAGGGGCAGTTATGGGCATCTCGTTGGATGCCCCCATAATATAGTTGTTTCATGAGCTGCAGTGGGTACCAGTAGGCTTCTAGGTACAATCTAAGTGCTCGTTATTACCTATAAAGTCCTTCATGGCACAGAATCTGATTATATGAGACACTATTTGTTTTCTATAGTTTCTGCCCATACTATTCAATCAGACAGAATTGTTATTCTCCAGTCCCACTTATTAGCAATGACAATTCTCTCTCAGCACCTATCCTCTAGAACAGGGCTCCCCAAAACCCAGGTCACAGCCCACTATCGGGCCATGGCCTATTTGGAAACGGGCCGTGCAAGCAGCAGGCGAGTGCGTGTGCTCCACTTGCATAAGTGGTTGGCGCTTGCGCTCAGACAAATGGGGCTATGTGCGCATGCCTATCATTTGCATGGAACTATCCTCCTGCCCCCCCCGTACCAGGCCAAGCTGGAAAGGTTGGGGACCGCTGCTCTAGAATGACCTCCACTCTGATCTTATTTAAGAGAGCCCTTAAAACCTGGTTCTTTCCCCAGGATTTGGGCTAGACGCAGTGTTTCTCAACCTTGACAATTTTAAGGCATGTGGACTTCAACTCCCAGAATTCCACAGCCAGCATTGCTGGCTGTGGAATTCTGGGAGTTGAAGTCCACATGCCTTAAAATTGTCAAGGTTGAGAAACACTGGGCTAGAGTGAATGTTATTTCCCAAAATAATTGGTCTCCTAGAGTTTGTGAGGTTTTTTTTCCTGAATGTCTATTTTTATATTGTATGATATTGTTTCCCATCCACAAGCACGGTAAAGTTAAGTGGTCTATCAATTTATTAAATGCACTTTACAAAAACCACAGACTAAAATGTATTTGTTTGAAAAAATATACTTACATGAATCCATTTTCTCGCTGAGATTTTTCTAAGGCATTTTTCACTACAGTTCCTAATTTTATAAAGAAGAGATGTCCAGATGGTTTCGCTGTAGTCCCTGGCCCTTTGGTTTCACCATATTCTTTGCATAGCTTTTCTGCCTTGGCATAAACTTTCCAAGAAAGCAAAGAGTCAGTCCCCGTTCTTACTGCTTTTTTATACAAGTTTTAATAAAGTGCATTACAAGCAATCCTCGACTTACGACCACAACTGAGCTCAACATTTCCGTTGCTAAGTGAAACATTTTAAAGTGAATTTTGCCCCATTTTACAACCGTTCTTGCCACAGTTGTTAAGTGAATCAATGCAGTTGTTAAGTTAGTAACGCGGCTGTTCAGTGAACCTGCCTTCCCCGTTGACTTTGCTTGTCAAAAGGTCGCAAAAGTTGATCACATGACCTCAGGACACAGCAACCATCATAAATAGGAATCAGTTGCCAAGTGTCTGAATTTTGATCACTTGACCATGGGAATGCTGCAACTGTTGTTAAGTGTGAAAAACAATCATAAGTTACTTTTTGTAACTCTGAATGGTCACTAAATGAATTGTTGTAAGTCTCGGAACCATGATATATAGCTCTAATATGATTTTTTTTTAAAAAAAAAAACAGGATATGATCTTCTCCCTGCAGATTAGACTGTCATAAGCAATTCTACCACAGTAATCCTTACACCTCTCAAGAATTAAAGTTAGGCTTTGATTATTCAAATGTATGATTTCTTGAGTATTTACTAGTTTTAATGTTGAGAAATGCAGTTTATTCTATAAACTATGAAAAAGCACTCACATTTTTCTGCTTCTTGTAGAGACCTAATAGATTCTCCACATTTATCGCTGGCCAAGAGAGTCTGACCATGGTAGCAATAGGCCTGGGGGAAGCAAGACTTTCTTTAATATTCTTGGCATGCTCTGGGAATTACGTTAATTTCTTACTTACCTTAGCAGTGAGGGCAGAAGAGTGAACTTCAAGATTTGGAAGGCATAGAGCTAAGAGAGAGCAATTAGCTGTTTCTAGAGTTCTTACTACTATGGTACTTGGCGTAATAAAGGCAGGCTGTTCCAGCTAAACATGTTCACCAACACACTTACAGTAGCAGAAGGATTTTGATATATGGCAGTTAAGAACAATCCATTAAAAAAGACAAGTACTTGCTCTATGTTCTCAGACATTCCAGTACAGTGCAAAATAAAAAATATGCATAATAATGGGTAATTATACTCTGCCATGTTTTATTTGAGACAATATACTGCTCCCTCTGCTGAACAGACATGAGGCAAAGAAATGTGCATTACTTCAAATGGTTTAAATTTACCATTTACTGTTGAATTTACCATTAATTGGGATTTTTCAAACAGAATATATATGAGAAAGTGTACTTTACAGATAACACAGAATATTCTTTCAAAGAAAGCAACAAACATTGATTTACCAAACAGCTGGCTTGGTTCACTATTTGGAAAAAAGTCTGCTTGCCTGAAATTTAGATAAAATTCAGATATGCAGATTTGCAGATCAATCAAATCCAAAGTCCACTATCCTGAAGTCCATTAAATCAAAAGTCTACTACATATCATTTCACTCTTAATCCCAAGATCAGGAAAAGTTTGTATGTATAATAAATTAAGAAGGGAAGACGTAATACATGGATGACATGTCTTCCACTATTTGTCCAATAAGATCCAACAGATGTGAAAGCTCCAGGCTCTATCTTTAAAACGTATCATTTGATGGGTTCCAGGATGCATGCTTTCGCTGCCTTAGGACTTGACTTCTGGAAAAACAGCAGCTTCCTGAAGATAACACTAGCTTGGATCCTGCTGTCTTTTAAAGTAGTTTTGAAGGCCTGGCTTTTCCCCACAAGCTCTGGTTTAGGGGACGGAATGCCTTCTGAACGCAACTGTATTAAAATGCTAAGAATACTGCTATCACCATTGTTTTATTGTTTTGGATTTTATGGTTTCAGAATCATTCTGAGTTGAGCTGCCTTTGATTTATAAATACATGAACTCCAAAAGACTTACAAAATATTGCTTGAATAATATAGATTGTTATTTTATATAACAATTTTATAGCCCTTTGAAAATGGTTTTAAATTTGTTTTTAAAACTCTGAATACTCACGTAAGCCATATAGAAGCATGACTTCAACTGAAGGTATTTTCTCCACTTCATTGTATATGCTGGATCCAGACTAGATAACATTTGATCTAGGGAAAGATAATATTTTTAAAACAGTAATCTATTCATTAATTTATCTATTTGCAATATCTGCTAAGAGATTCATTCAATATTAAAGCCCTGATTAAAACCAAAATATTGTCTGTAGAGATACATTTGTCCATGAATCAGAGATATATTCCAAGCCTTAAAAGTGAAAGATTTATGCTGATTTCTTGCCTTCAGTCACCATAAAAAGAAAAGTAAACAATAATCAAACAAGTTTACCTGGATACAGATTTCATTTTTTATCCATTGTACTTCCTTGGTGCTCTGTCCACAGATAAGATTCTGTGCCTTAAAATTGCATCAAATATTCACCAACTTTTAATTAAATACCTGCTTTTTGATAGAAATTGGCTGTTTCATAGGCCAAGGCTGCTATTAGACCAGGATTGTGTTTCAGCTCAATAGCTCTGGCAATTGTCACTAAGACAGAAATGAGAAACTACTGTAAACATCACCTTGCATCCCATTTATTTCTCTAATTTATGCATCTCTAAACATGTAAAACCTGCTCAGAATGCAATATATATTTCTTTCTCTTTTTTCTTACTTATAATATTTTGAGAACTGAGTTGGGATATTAGCCTATGTGAGAACTGAGTCTCCATCCTTGAATTTATATTCAATGAGATTGTTGTGTAGGCACATTTTTTGGTGTGTGTGAAATTATAACTGATTCCATTTTCATGTTCATTGTACATACGTATGAATAAGAAATCCCTATGGTAGACTGATAGTAGGAGGGGAATGGAAAGGCAGGGAATTTACAATCTTGATGGCAGACCTGGCTCTGTTGCAGGTTGCCACTATGCCAGCATGCAAGGTAGGACTTCAATTTGTTCTGGTACAATGATAAGGGATGGATATTTGGAAGAGGGGGATGATTATAGTAACCTCGTGACAGAAATTCCCATCTGGTGAAGTTCGGTCTTAAAGCATATTTTTTGGACAGGTGATGGTTTTATTGGGACAACAGATGTTCTTAAATGCTCACAGGGAATGTCTAGGCACTAAAATCAATGATGATGCTGTGTGACTTCACTGACTGATGGAGTAGGGAAATGGAAGAGGCCACTGAAACTCTTGCCCCTATCCAGTGCTATGGATTCCAGATTTCTTTTTAATACTTTGGTGAACACTGAGTAATTAAAAAATGGAAAGACGTCTAAATCATAAGTAGTACAGGTAGCCCTAAACTTATAATAGTTCATGTAGTGACCGTTCAAAGTTATGAACTGAAAAAAGTGACTTATGACCATTTTTCACGCTTATGACCATTGCAGTACCCCATAATCATGTGATGAAAATTTTAGATGCTTGGCAACTGGCTCATACCTATGGCCATTGCTGTGTTCCAAAGTCATGTGATCAACTTTTGCAACCTTTTCACAAGCAAATCAATGGGGAAGCCAGAGTCACTTAACAACTGCAGTGATTCACTTAACAATTGCGGCAAGAAAGGTCGTAAAATGGGGCAAAACTCACTTAACTGTCTCACTTAACAACAGAAATCTTGTGCTCAATTATGGCCATAAATTGAGGACTACCTGTATATGCCATTTTCTATGACACTATCCCATCCATCCCATCCTAAATAAATAACTTTTTCTGTTTACTGTGTGGGACTATGTGCTTGTACTTATTTGGGAAACTGCAACAGGTGTATAAGGTGAGGTACACAGTAAAGCACCTATACACAGGTTAATCTCGGTCAAAGCAAATGCATGGTTATCAATTAGTTATTGAGCCGAAGTTCTGCTTCTGGCACTTAAAAATTAGAGCATAATTCCTAATGCACCACATCACTGCCAGAGACCTTTTTAGATTTTTAAGATCATTAGAGATACTTTTGCCACTTGTGCCGGACAAGTATTATGTTATTATTATAGGCGGGCAGGCTTGCACTTTAGGATTTTTTCCCCCTAAAATTCATGAGGTGCTTGTTATTAGGCAATTTATTACATCCTGCTTTTCATTAATAATTCTGTGGATGCTGCTTTTGAAAGGAATAAGGGACAATGTAATACATTATGTCGGACTATGTTCTACCATTCAGCTCTCCAGCAGAGCAAATTGTTTTAAAATCCTTAGAGAGGAAGCCCCCAACATTTCTCAGATGCAAAATTAGTAATATTGCATAAATACCTTCTTGTGCTTCAGCTTGACATTGGATAATATAGGAATCTATTAGTCGAGCTTCAAAATCCCTTCCTTTTTCTACAGGAGTGATCAATTTAGGAATATAGCTTTCCTAAAGAAAAAAAAAATGCACTTTAGGATTGGAAACAGTGGCTGCATTTAATTAACTAATGAAGCATCTAAAGATTTATGAGAACTTAGTAACTATCAAGCATACCCATATGAAAACTGCAACCATTCTACCAGACATCTATTAATTTAAGAATGGCATCTAATATTTTAAAATCTCCTTCATTGGAACACTTTAAGGAACAATTTTTTTAAACTTTCTATTTACGCAAGGAATAATGGGAAATATGTGCATCTCCCATGTAAATTTTGCAGTGGAACAATCCTAAGAAGGTAGTCTGTGGGTTCTGCCTGAACATCTGGAACTATTTCTAACCCTATAAATTAAATAAGTCTTTTAAAATAATATGTGGATCCTAATGAGCTACTATAATAAGAGAAGTAATGAATTGTGCATGCTTCAGAAATGTTTTGGAAGAAGTATTTCAGAATCCACATATGCACTATACATTTCTATCCATTATTCATTAATGCTGCCTTTCTTTTTTCATTCATGCTTCTGTGCCAGCTTTAAAATGCCATTTTAATCTTGCATTGAAGTCAAAGAAAATGCAACTTTTCTGGAAAAATATGTATTTTACCTTTAAATGTTTGAAAATCCCAGCTGCTATTTTCATACTGCGGTGGACATCTTTTGCTTCATCTTCTGTTATGCTAAACATTAGCAATTCATTAGTATTGAAATGCTTCAGGAATTTTACATATCATCCATCAAACTTCTTAATATTACTGCTAGCCAAGTTCTTTTGCTTAATAATATTGCTTAGCCAAGTATTGTTTCCTTTATTTTATGTTTGCTCAGCAAATAATATACAATATTTCTAAGGAATCAAAAAAATTAAGTAGTGCAGGGAACAAATATCAGCCTCTTTGGTCCATCTAACCCACTACTCTGTACTATAAGATGCAGAACTATGATGCACACTGCTGAATAAAAATCTGATTATCACAATACTCTTGTACTTTAATTGGAGTAACTTTTAGCAAATATCACTCTGGCTAATGTTTTACTGGATAAGATATTCAGTATTTAATCAAATTAATTAAATCACTGCATAAGGTATTCATTACTAATTCAAATGGTTTATTTGGCATCTAAAAACTAAGACAGTGATACTAGCCAAGTTCCTGCAACTAGTCTGGGCTTTAAAGATCCTATAGCTAATCAGAATTCACTCAAATCAAGGCTTCTGAAAGGTATTTTACAAAAAAATAAAAATAAAATAGCCAACTAAGAGAGAAGCATACACTCATCATATACACTATTAATGGAACCATATCATGTTCCGTCATTAATTGTGATATCAGGTGCTACTGTTACTATATTAGTTTTTTTCTTTTGATTTCATATTTTGGATGAATTTTGTAGACTGAACTTCTCAAATACATAATCAGTTTTCTACATAAATCAACTGTTGATCCTTAGGACAAGAAAATCACCTTTCTGGACATATATAGAAAAGAAGATGTCATTCATGTAGGACATTACATAAGGAGAATATTCCCAAATAATTAGACAGAATTTTTTTTTCTCTCTTTAACAGTCCGATATTGCAATTCAACTTGGTTTACATTTCTAAACATATGGCTGGGACCCATACAGTTTCACAATAAGAAAGTTGAAGACTATAGATTGAAATGGTTTTATTCTAAACAGCAATTTAGGCTCCGATCCTATGAACAGTTTAGCAAAACCAAACCCACCAATTTCAAATGGGCTTAAGGTATGTTTTTAACTTTCTGACATTAGTCTAATTAAAGTGAAAATACTTACTCTTCTTTCCCAGCTAATCTTGATGCATATTTAGTGTACCACAAGGCCACATTAAATCCCATAGAAATTAATTCAAACACAGCATCTTGCTGGGCACTAAGGGAAGAAAGGGGGGGAAATTGTCTTTTGCACAGTTTATAACACTTCTCTGAAGTATAAAACATTGCAACACTTCCATTTATCTTTTAGACATAAGGCACAATGCTACAAAATATATTTTCAGGAATGTCACATCGAGTTTAAAGAGACTTGCTTAATTCTTTTTCATTCCTTCCTACCCCAAATCATGGGAACAAACTTCCAAAGTATTGAAATGTTCACACAGAACTTTAATAGCTTGAAAAGTGGAATTGTTCTGACTGAAACAATTCATGTTTTGTTTTAGTCTGGTCAGGAATGTTCAGAGTATGGTGTTTTTACAATTCTTCCCTTCAGAATGAAAATACCGAAGTAGCAGTCAATCAAGTTACCATCATTCTTTTAAAATATTTATTTGAGCACTACTATTAAATTACAGACAACAGGATTTTTTTTATAGAAGTGGAAACTTTGCTTGACCCAATATAATAACACTGAAAAAATAAATTTCATCTTGACTAAGATTAATTTATCTAAGCATATACTGTCACACAAGGGCTTGTTTTTAATTATACAAATCCCAAGGAGATATAATGTTAAGAACTAACCACATAAAAGATTACAAAACATATACTCACTTCTAAGTGTCATTATCTTGCCAGTAATATGGGCAATATTTTTATTAATCTGTTGTATTTGTGTGTACAGTATAGTCCATTAGACAATGAAAAAAGATGAAGTCATAACACAAATCACACATGGAGATATTGCAAACCAAGATTTCAAATGATCCCTCTGATGAAATATGTTCTTTCATAAAATGGCTCTTTCAAGGTATGAATGTAAGAGCATTTTTTTAAAAAATCCATAACATCATTATGGTAATCCGTTAAGTTATTTACTCTTTGTACTAAAAACTACCTTAAGATTTGAAAATCATACTATATGTATACCTTGGTATTTGTCCTTGCAACGTGTCGGTCCATTTAAAATTCTGAATGTATCTCAGTTTACTATCCTGTGAAGAGTTATCCAGTGCATCTATAAAACCTGTTAAAATAATGCCAGTATTAAAATAGCACATCCCCTACAAATCAAAATGCACTTTAAATAATCATTTACTTTCATTTTTTTCCTATATTTTTATTGATAATGTGACTGTTAATATAATTTTTTAAATATTTAAAATGCCTGGTATTTAAAATTAGCCTCAGAGTTCCTTTTCACTTGGCAGATTGGGGATCAGTTTTATACTATACTTGGAGGTCAATTCTATAATTTCTTTAGTTAAATTCAAAGTAATTGACATTCCATTTTCAGAGCAACACCAGACAAAAAATGCTAGGAAATGAGCCAAGTAAGACAATTCACTATGTATAGGGGGGAAAAGGAAAAAAAAAGAAGAAAATGATGCCTCCTCATGTCAAAAGAAATTAATACAAATGGAAAGCCTTCTGCTCATGTGAGGGGTCTTGCATTATCCTATATCATTCAAGAGGGGCCCCCCAATGGCTTCTGAAAAACAGGGGGAACAAATGGTGAAGCCTCATCACAAGGAAGACATTCAGTTTATATATTATAACAAAAGAACATATACTCTATACATACTAACTGCAAATTTATTTTCCAAAAGATAATCTTTAAGTAGCTAAAAATTGCATTATCTAGACCCCATTTGTCTTTTGGAAAATCTCAATGTGCTCTACCATAGGGGTCGGTTGGTTAGACAGCCTGTAAACTATTACTATTGACTTTTCCTTGGCAAACATTAAAGGCTGTTATCCTTCTGCTATTTTTAAAAAAATGTTTTAATAGGCTGTTAGCCACCCAAAGTTGCATTTGCAAGACAGGTAGCCAGATAAATCAATTAAATAAAGATATTTTAGTAAATTTCACAATTTGTACATGTGCAAAAAAAATCAAGGGAATTCCCTGACAGACTAATAGGAAATGAGCACTGCACTGTACATGGAGACAATGGCTGTAGAAGAAAAAGGCATGGCATGGTACCCTGAACAGGAACGTGGCACTGAAATATCTTGTGGCAGATAGCATTCATGGTTTTAAAAACTAAAATCTGTTTGTTAAAAAAAGAAGAAAGGGGAAAGAAACACATAAAAATTAGCAATATAATCTCAATGGGCTGGAAATGGGGAAAGTTCTCAACGGAAGAGACCTTGATAAAAATAGGAGCAACTCTCCACTGATGTTGTTTAAAGCAGTGTTTCTCAACCTCAGCAACAGCATGGACTTCAAATCCCAGAATTCAACTGCCAGCATGCTGATTAGGGAATTCTGGGAGTTTAAAGTCCACACTTCTTAAAAGTTGCTGTAGTTGAGAAACACTGCTTAAAAGTACAGTAGGTAAGGGCATATAAACATGCTCAGCTCTGTCTTCACATTTATAAGATTACAACTACCTTCTATCTAAACGAAGGACTGAAAATGGTAAAAAAGCACAGTGTTCTGTGGCTGGCTTGAAAAATGAGTTTTTTGGGGGGGACAGTGATATATGAATTACTGCACTCATGTGGATTTTTTTAGACAATGCTAACCAGAGTTTGCTATTTCATCCCTCCAACTTAACTGATTTGTTTTATCAACCACGTGCTTAGATTATTAAAATATAGCAGACTATTGCAATTTCTCAAATAATCTATAATGCTCAAGCTCAAACAATAAGGCAGCATATCACTGAAAACCCCAAGATCTTCTTCACTCATTATCTTCCACAATGTATTCATAAGGGTAAAGCTGTACTTGGCCATCAATTATGCCTGGCATCCAGTCATGAAAAAGATTAGCAGTGCTGCAATCAGAGAATTTTGCCCACCCCCACAGAAGCCTCTGAGAAATAAGGCAAGTCTGTAGTTCTTTATTCCATGCGTGGGTATGAAGAAGTGTCGCTGTTTTGCATTAATTTGGAGAAAAACAGAAGAAAGCAGGGAAATGTCTGTTATTTCTCTCCTTTCAAAGCTTTTTTGGGCTTGGTAATTGCTTTAAGGCTGAACAAATTAATGAAGACATTGCCGATTTGTAGAAAACAATAATGGAACAATAATGGAACAATAGGGAATATTCCCTCTTTTTTTATCCTTCTACAGCTTTCTGCAAATCAGAGACACTTTCATCTTCCTTGTGTTCTGTAGTCATCAAAATGTCTTGGACTGGAGCTAGATAATTGTCACTATGAGAATTAAAGTAATACCAGAATTTGGAGGCCAGTCCCATTTCTGAAATCAGGAAAAATGTCTAACTTGAGAATTAAAAGAATAAGCTCTCTGCTCACATAATGCCTCTGTGGTAAATATAGCCTGAGCATCTTTGATCAACCACAAAAGCAGACTTTGGATCACTGATAATCTGCATCAATGCCCTATTTCTACACAACTATTTCATGAAATTTCTACAAAAGGAAATGCAACTTTTTGGAAAACAAGGACTATAGTTAATATGGAGGTAATGTCTGAAAATAAGGTAGCTGCGGAAATGTGCAGTGCAACATCAATGGCATGGGCTTGGTTGGGGATTTTCTATTTTCTTCCTCTTTGTCAGTGGGTGAAGAGTTTTTCTTATTTTCAAAAAAATCTGTGAAGCATTTTTTTTAGGAATTGCACTCTAGTTTTACACTCTAGTTTTTGTGCTTTCACACTTGACAGTAGCAGGTTTCACTTCACCATTGTCAGATTTTGGCAATTGTGTGACTAAAATTTAACAGCACAGTCAGAACAACTTCACCTTCCCAAATAATTGAATTTTTTTTTACCTTTCAAGAGTGAAAAATAGGAATCAGTTGCATTTTTCATCATATCTGGATTACAACTTAAATCAGTAAAAAGTTCCAGAAGCCGTGCTCTTGATAACCTTAAATCACTATATTAAAGGAGAAATAAAACAAAAGATACTTCTCAGATGTGCATTGTTTTCTCACATTAACTCACATTTCTATATGTTCTTACACTTACTTGCAGATTTTTGTCGCAGCTGGAGTTGTGGCTACTCCATAGTAATTGAATGAAACAGGAGCTGTACCCTTTAAAGGGTTTCGATGGAACCAATGAGTCATTCTCTTCTTAAACGTTAGATTACAGCAAGACTAAAATAGAGAAAAAATACTGATTTTATATAACATAACACTTAAAATCTGTTTATTTAATACATTTCAGTTTTCTATGGAAAGATATTGACACACACATATACATATATTTATGTTACAGAAAGAGACAGAAAGAAAATAAACCTAACCAGATGTTTGAATAAACACGCAAAGTGTTGTCCTATATGAAATATTATATTAGATGTGATGTACAACACTGATATTCTATAGTGTCTTAACTCATGACAACCGTGGAAGAAAATCACTTGTTTTAAGAATAATTAATAAAATTAAAATAATTAATTAAAATAAAAATAAAATTCATTCAATTTATATAACTGCCTTTCTCAGATGCGTGACTCTAGGCAGCATTATAATTGTTGCATCTTGTTTAGTATTAATATTAGCAATAAACATAAAAAACAATTAAAACCTAAAACTTTTTTTTAAAAAAAATCAAAATTAAAGTACAGTAAATGCAATAGAATTTTGAGGGTCATTGTAGGTGCTCCTAATAATGACCAGAGGTTGAAAGCATTTGCTTCTCTTCAGGAAGTGTTAATTTTCATTCAGTTTTTCAAAGATGAATGGGACTGTGTATATGATCAGGGTATAGGCCACTCCTGCTATGGGCCACATTATTTTCACATGATTAACAGCCGGTTGTTGCCTCTTCCTTATAGCCTGCTGAAAAGAAGTAAAATAATGGCTTTTAAGCTGTTTTACACAGAGCCTTTGCATCCCTTAATATTGTAAAATGTCTTATGATTATGAACAAAAACTGTTTCAAAATACAGTTTTTGTGTTGTCAGAAATGTATGCAGATATGTGACGGGGGAGAGAAAATGTCATTCATGAAGAACAATGAAGTTCTTAAATGCTGTGCAGTTGTGTGTATAGTTTTTTTTTAATATGACTATGTTTGACATGTTTGTTTTTATAAACACCAGTAGATGACATCACTGCTGTCAGCACTGGTGGAACCTTTCATAAGAACATTATGTGAAGAATTTTGGAAGCCACTTCTTTTTATCTTTCTCTTTTCTCTTTTTCAACTTTTTTCTTTCTTCCACTGTTTTCTTCTTTCCTTTTTTTTCTTTATATTCATTTGTGTTAGTTTTTATTTTATTTATTTATTTATTTATTTATTTTATTTTCAAATATTTATATGCTGCCCAATCCCAAAGGACTCAGGGCGGCGTACAAAGTTAAAACAATGATAAAACAATAAAATAAAACAGTCATACCGCGAGTCCGATCATATCCCGGCCCCCAGGGGACATCAGCCCCAGGCCTGCCGGAACAGGAGGGTTTTAACGGCCTTCTTAAAGGCCGGCAGGGTGGGAGTAGTTCGAACCTTGGGGGGAAGTTGATTCCACCAGGTCGGAGCCACCACAGAAAAAGCCCTTCCCCGAGGGCCCGCCAGCCGACATTGTCTGGCCGACGGGACCTGAAGGAGGCCCAATCTATGGGACCTCACCGGTCTCTTGGAGCTGTGCGGCAGAATGCGGTCCTGTAAGTAACCTGGCCCTATGCCATGAAGGGCTTTGAAGGTGATAACCAACACCTTGAATTGCGTCCGGAGACCCACAGGAAGCCAGTGCAGCTCTCGGAGGATAGGTGACACGTGGGCGTACCTTGGCGCGCCCACAATCGCTCTCGCGGCTGCGTTCTGAACCAACTGCAGCCTCCGAACGCTCTTCAAGGGTAGCCCCATGTAGAGCGCGTTACAGTAATCCAGTCTTGAGGTGACAAAGGCATGAGTGACTGTGAGTAAAGCCTCCCGGTCCAAATAAGGCCGCAACTGGTGCACTAGGCGAACCTGTGCAAAGGTCCCCCTGGCCACAGCCGATAGATGTTGTTCCAGATTTAGCTGTGAGTCCAAGAGGACACCCAAGTTGCGTGCCTGCACTGAGGGAGGTAAATTTGCCCCCCCCCAGGACTAAAGATGGACCATCCAGTTGGCCTTTGGGAGGCAAGACCCAGAGCCACTCGGTCTTGTCAGGGTTGAGTCTAAGCCTGTTCACCCCCATCCAGACCCTCACATCTTCTTTATGTTTAAAGTTTAAAAGTTTTAATGTTATATAGAGATTGAACAGCTGTGACAAACAATCCTGGATGATGTCTTTTTATGGGAGTTACACATTAGGCTGGTGAAAGCTTTGAAGACTCCTTTTAAAGTTGTAGAAAAGTTTAATGTTGTCTTCCTTAAAGACAGGTGGTGAAAGATCAAATCCTGCAATGCCACAGAAATGATGTAAAAGGACTGTGCAGAGCAAAAAGAAAATATAAAGTTGGACTATTTGATCAGAGATAAACTATTGCTATTTCTGATATCTCCTAATGGACTTTTTGCTGAACGAGGATTGTGAAAGATGAAGATGGAAGAGGATGGTTTCTGCATTGTATACAAATTAGGCTAAGGGAAGAAGAGGTTTTTTTTTATTTGTAACTTTAAAAGAGAGTAAAAAGCTAGCATATTAGCTTATGCTTGGCATGATGAAAATTGGAAGCCACTTTTTTATTATCTTTGTTGCTTTTTTCTTTTCTCTTCTTTCTGAAGATTTTGAACTTTTTGCTTTTTTTCTTCTAGTTTACTTTGTATTAGTTTATATTTACTAAAACTTCAATAAAATTGTTTTTTAAAGAAAAAATAATTTCATATACATGTGAGACAAAGTTCTTTTCCCTTCTTTCTTCCTTGAAAATCCTTGATATTTGTTCAACTCTTCTAGATTGAAGAAACATTTTGTTAATGACAGACATATCACTGCTTCTCCAAGCATGAATTACCTCCGTAAACATGGAACCAGTTCTTTCTGAACATTTTAATAAGCCAGGACAGGCCAAGAGAATTGAGGAAAGAGAGGTTGGCCCTCACTTCTTCAGATATACTTTCTGCATCCTTGAGATCCAAAAACTGATGAGAATTCAGAACTGCAGAAGCAGTTGTCATGGTTACATCATCAGTTTCTGCTCCAAGAGAACATAAGGAGCCAGTATACTGTACTACAATGTTGAACTGGAACACAAGGGATTCAGACTCAAATGCACAGTCCACAGAGTTTGGAACCAATCAATCTCTAGGCTCAGCATAGATGGTTCTCAAGAGAATAAAATGAACGGAGTCCCCCTCTGTAAGACAGATTGAACAAGAGGCAACAAACAACAACAATGAACTCTAGGTTGAGTGAATTTGCTTTTAGCTGCAAAGAACACAGCAAATTTGCCAGAACAACCCTCAACTGCTACGTATCTCCACTCGCATCATTCTATTGCAGAAAAGCTACATAGTGCAGAAAAACAATGTTGGCATGTTCTATATCAATGGTTCTCAACCTGTGGGTCGGGACCCCATTTGGGGTCGAACGACCATTTCACGGGGGTCGCCAAACAACGCAGTCCGCCATTTTTTTCCCCCTTTTCCTTAGCTGTGCTACTCCCTTTTATTCTATTGGCTTTTGAAAGCCAATAGAATAGACTCTCTTGAATAGAGTTTAATTCTATTGGCTTTCAAAAGCCAATAGGAATTGTCCAGGCTGTCTCTGCCCTGCTGAGCCCACCAAAAGTCCCATTCTGCAAATGGTGCTGCACCAGTTGAGTAGTCCTTGACTTACGACCGGTTGAGTAGTCCTCGACTTACGACCGGTTGGGGGGTCGCGACATTAAAAAGGTTGAGAACCACTGTTCTATCTAGTCACAGTGCAGATCTAAAATAAGGCATTCTTATTTTCATTGCCACAGAATATTGCTCCAAATAGACTTTAGTCCCTGCTTGATTTGATTCCCCAAATGCATTCTTTATTTCCATTTATCCAGTTACCTTTCTGGTTAATTTGTTTAAGCTCTTCAATAACTGAGCAGCTGATTTAGCTATTTTGTGAGGGGGTTTAAACAAGGATTATGGCAATAATCTGGGATCGCCTATAGTGCTTCCTACAAATGCTCCCTATGACAAGACTGTAAAACAGTGGTCTCCAGCAGGTTTTAGAGCTCTGAAGTTGGAAGAGTCAGCTTTGCCCAAGCTGCAGTTTGGAATATTCTAAACAGACACTGGATTTGCCTACTTCCTTTCTTAACTGTTTCTTAGCCATTGAATATGGCTTGTATATTGCTTTTTGGTATTAAGAATCTCCAGAAAGACATGTTTTTATTATACTGGATGATTTTCTTTCAATCCTTCGCGAAAGAAGTTTTATGTATATTTAAAAACTTTATTTGGAATTGAACTGATTTTGGAAAGTTTTTAAACAAACTAAGGAAGCAGACTGACTAGAAATAAGATGAAATTATTATACTGTAAAAATATTTCCTGTGATTTGTTTAAAATCCTATTAAAATTATATGAATCATTTGAATTTAAGCATAAGAAATCTTTCCCTGGAAAAATGTTGTGGATTAAAGAAAAAATGATAAGAAGAGACCCCGAAGGCTGGTTACTAGAAGCAACCAGAAAGAACTAAAGATAATTATAGCAGTCCTTGACTTACAACCCTTCCTGCAATGACACTCTGGAACTACAACCACCCCTGAAAAAGTAACTTGCTACCCATCTTTGAAGTAATAACCACTGTACCACCTGTGGTCATGTCATCACAATTTGAGTGCTTGGCAACTGGCAACATCTAATACAGAATGGAGAAAAGTTTTTGGCACAGTATCATGTCCTGTTTGTTTTCAGAATTCACAGGATTGTTTTGGGAATTGCCATTGGGACTTCGTAGCTGCTAGTGTTACCCTCCTAAATTAGCTCATCTTTATCTTTTAGGACACCAACTTGATCTAATCTTGAAGAAACATGGTTAAAGTCTGATATCAAAGCAGAGTGTAATTTCTATTCAGTAATCCTTTAAACCTCTGCAGATTAAAAAGTCCTTCAAGAATGACTGATTTGTGTATTATTATACTATATCAAATTGGAAGACTTCTTAAGAAGGGAATGGATTCTTTGCAACTCCAGGGTAAGACATACACAAGTCCTTGACTTACAACTACAACTGAGTCCAAAATTTCTGCGCTAAACAAGATGGTTGTTAAGTGAACTTTGCCCAATTTTACTACTTTTCTTGCTACAGTTGTTAAGTGAGTAAAATGCTTACCAAATGAATCTGGCTTTCCCATTGATTTTGCTTGTCAAAAAGTAGCAAAAGGTGAACATGTGACCTCAGGACACTGCATTGTAATTTTGAACGGTCACTAAATGAATGGTTGTAAGTCGAGGACTACCTGTACTGCGTAACCTTAGATATTTTCCTAATGCAACATAGTAAAAAAGACCACCTTCTTTCTCAAGTATTACATAAGAAAATTCTCACATTGCTTATTAATCCTGGACAGAAACTTGAACAATGAGCAAGACAAAAGTTTTCCTTATTTATCCTGCCTCCGTTACATGTAGTCATAGTAATGAATCAAGATTTTCCCATGTTTCGGCTTAAACACAGTAACAGCCAAAATGTTCATCTAAAACTCTGTAGAAAGGAAGAGGCAAGATAAATACTTTTTCATATATAGATAGTCCTCGACTTATATCCACAACTGAGCCCAACATTTCTTTTGCTAAGCAAGACAGTTAAGTGAATTTTGCTCCATTTTACGATATTTCTTGCCACAGTTAAGTGAATCACTTCAGTTAAGTGAGTAACATTGTTAAGTGAATCTGATTTCCCCATTAACTTTGCTTGTCAGAAGGTAGCAAAAGGTAATCCACATAACCCCAGGACACTGCAAAACATGCCAGTTGCCAAGCATCCAAATGTTGATCATGTGGCCATGGGGATGCTGCAATGGTCGTAATGGTGAAAACTGGTCATAAATCACTTTTTTCAGTGCCACTAACTTAGAATGGTCACTAACCAAATGGTTATAAGCCGAGGGCTACCTGTATTGAACTTTTGCTTTTAAAAAAACAAAACAAAAACGGAACCATTAAAAAGAGCTTGCATCAGTGCTCAGAAATTCTGCCCTTCATTGCAACACGCTGGCCTTCTCCGGCTCTACAGTAATTGTGCTTCCTTCCTAGCAGACAGCAAAGCGAACTGCCCCATAGCCAGTATAAATCCAAGCCTCTCCCAGCACATACTTTCTCTCCGCCTTCTCTCCTTAGAGAGGGACTGCTCTATTTTACCTTCTCTGTTTCCAGCGGACTCTTGTCAACAGTAGCCACTACCGTACAGATCTACGGAAATCAGTTCAAGGAGGAGGAGCCGCACCCCCAGAGCTATGAAAGGAAGGCGGCAAGGCCCGAGTCCGCCTCTCAGTGGCTCTGCTGAAAAGTAAGCCCTGGCACCGGCTTCACTGCAGGGAAGAGATTCGCCCCTTCCAACCTTCTTTTCGACTGGGAAATGCGCGCCTAAACCCATTTCCTGAAGTCAGTATGGTGATTTTTAAATTACAAGCTATTCGGTTTGGGGGATCACCTCGATTAAATCCGGTCTCTTTTTCTCCAGCTATTATCAATTACTTTGCCAAGTGTTCGTTCGAGCTGTGTTCGGCTGTTGGAAACCTGGTGCTCCCTGTCCTTCGGATCAGTAATCCCATCTCACTGAGAGGGATCGACAGGCCTTGGAGTCTATATATTTGAAGGATGTTGCGGTACAGTGAGCACATTGATGCCGGTTTGTAGCAATTCCCAGCTGAACTCTCCGAAGCACAACTGACTATAATAGGAAGCAATATGCTAATCCGAATGGGCTTTCCATCGGATATGCAATACCGGTTTTTGGGGGTTTCATTCACCGTTTAAAACCGCGCCCCATTTGCTGAGGCCTTAACGGGATTTCCTTAAGCCTCAAAGTGAGGCTCTTTCCTCATAATGTTTGCACCTCTAAGTAGTCTCACTGATTATAGCGAAGGAGGAGCCGCTGAGTTAACAGAGCAGAGGCCACGCCCACTCATAGCTGGTAAGGCTCATTGTTCTCTGCTTTAAGTACAAACTGCGATGTAAACATCCCGAGGAGCCTGCCCGGGAATAATCCTCTATTTTCTCACACACTCTGCGGGCTGTTTAGCTTGACGCATTGAGATTCTACTATGTTCATATCCCCTCCCTGAAAAACCATCCTAATTTCGTCAATTAAGACTGCGTGAACATTTTAAAGTGTTCACATTTCCTCCACCTCTGCTTATTTTAAAAGTGTTCACATTTCCTCCACCTCTGCTTATAACGACATCAAGCCTATTTCTCTTCTATTTTCCTAAAGGGCTTGTCTTTACAGAGCTTCCACAACTTTATCCGAAAAAACAAACTAGTCTTGAGTTAAAACAATACGATATTCACAAATCGTTTAAGGTTAAAGTTTTGCAACACAGGCGGAAGTGGTTAGTTTAATTCTATTCAATTCTCGAAATTGCGCTGTGACTGGAGGTTACTATTTGTGTAATAGTAAAATAAGGCTAAGAAATCTTAAGAGGAAAAGGGGAACGATTCATTCAAGAAGTAGTAACTATTTAAACACGTTTTTTTCCTTAACTGGCCCAGAAATATCCAACTGATCGTGTATACATAAGAATAAACGAAATAAAGCTTGGGAATGCAAGGAGGTAGGAAAACAACAGCCAATCGTTTCGGAATTAACTCTCAACTGAGCATATTTCACAAAAGAATAAAAGGTAATCACTATACTGAATGCATTTAATTCCATGACCAACTGTCTGTGCAAGGCTGGACCTTGGAAACAATCAGAGAGGAGAAGGAAGCCGCTATGATTCATCACAGCCAGCGTTCAGGTGCGGTAAAGAGAGGAAACAAAATACAAGCGCCTACGATATAATAAATAGAAGCTTCCTACCACTCACCCACCTCGGAAGATTCTCTACTCTATGCCAGAGATCCAAAAATTGTAGAGGAGTTAAAGGATAACTTCTGTAGGGTGACCTCGGCAATAATAAACCAAGAAAAACCCACCCGACTCCCTAGGCACCAATAGTGGAAAGTCACGTGGCCTTCCTGGACCTGGCAAGGTCTCGCTAACCGGGCGGAAGCGCTTCACGTAATGGTAGCATCGAAATCGGGCCGGGCAGATCTCGGCTCGCTAAAGGCATGAATGCCCCCGAAGGAGTGCTATGGCTTTCTATGCAGCCCAGTTGCTCGACAAAGCAGAGCGAGTGGGATTAGTCGACTCTCAGGGTCTCCCTTTTCTTTTTACCGACTGAAAGTCCGTACATAAAGAGCTGGAAAATGATGGAAATCGGGCAACTACCCTCTTTGCATCTGTTACATGTGTATAGATACAGAAGTATGGTGACTAATCATCCCCCCCTTTTCCTGCTCAGTTTGAGGCATGAAGGAGAAAGTGCGGTGAGCTTGCGAAGCCAGAGGGCCGCCGAAAGGGATGGCGATCTGATTTGTCTGGCTTGTGATGATGTAAGGCGGCGGCAAAGGAACATCAAGAAAGTTTGAAAGCACCTCTTGATGCGTTTACCAGGAGTAACGCATCAAAAGGCTATTGGCAAGGAACGTCGTAAAAGCTAGTGCGCATAAAATCGTAAATATTTTCCTGACGTGTGAGTCGAGGCACCTATACTCCAAGAATATTTGAGGTTTGATTTCCCCATCCGGATGCAAACTTCGAATTTGCATAAGCTTTTTTTCAAAGTTTAGGTAAATACAGGAAGTAACAATGTTGTTGTTAGTTGCGAAGTTAAGTGTGCAGAATATATTCCTCTTTCAAGATCATAATGCACATACATTCACATTTAAAGCCACATTTTTTTAACAGGGTAATGTTTTCTGCTGCCTTGGGACTTTTAGAAAGTTCTGCAGTTTTCCGCTGAAGCGGCTTGTCATTCTTTGCCAGCGGACGCCCGCTGGAATAGAATCTCAAAAGTAACCAAAAAGCTCCTTCTCCAATGAGGCCTTTGCAAGTTTACAACAATTTAGATCCACGCACGCGCAGTCAGGACTCAATAGGGTCCCCAGTTCCGCTGCGCAGGGCAAAGAGAAGGCGGCGGCTTAGGTACAACCGATCATGCTGGTGGGCGGGACTCGTTAGAAGCGACTGCCAGGTTTGGATGAGAAGGCAAATGGGCTTGGTCGGGGGATGAGCGGTGGTGTTGCTGGACTGGAGCGAGCGGCCGTTGCCCGGCGAGAGCCCTCCTCTCCTTGCTCCCCGGCTCCCATTCCGCGGCGCGACCGCGGATGACGATGGAGTCCTAGCAGCTGGGACCATGTCGGAAGCGACTCGGAGCCTTCTGCAGCGCTGGGGCGCCAGCTTCAGAAAAGGGACCGACTTCGACTCCTGGGGGCAGCTGGTGGAAGCGATCGACGAGTATCAGATGTGAGTGGGGGGTGAGCGGCGGCGGGGGCAGCAGCAGCTTCAAAAGGGTCGGGCTGGCTGAAAGGGAGCTGCGGGAGGGGGCAGAGCCTCTGGGTGGGGCGAGAAGTTGGGGTTCAGGCACCCGTGGGGCTGGGTGCGTCTGGCGGGTCTGGGCGGAGCCCCAAGGGGGTGACCTGGAGGGCAGGGAGGCGCTACAAAGCCTCTGGGTGGGGCGAAGGGCAACGGCAGGCGATCAGGGGCGAAGGGCTGCTTCAGGAAGGCGGCAAAGGGAGAGGAGGTTGTGCGAGGGTCTCTCTGGTCGTAAATACTTCGCGCTAGAAGGCTTTGTCTGGCGCGAAGGGTCTGGGGACGAAGAAGGGGCTCTGCGTCGAGGCTACAGAATTGGGAAAACCCTCCTGACCAGCCTCGCTTCCATCACTGCCCCATGCCTGTGTCTAAATGTAAGATGCTGAGGCTCTTGCTGTCGATCTGCATCGATTGCTTTGAAATGTACTGTTTTTTTTTTTTTAAGATAAATGCAAATAAAATGATTCTGCTAATTTTTATGCGGCTCCCCCAAGCTCTGAACGTTTTTTAGGTTGGGCAGCTTTGGGATATCTGACGGAAGTTTTGGCCTTGGAAGCCACCTGTTGTTTCTAGATCATTAATCTGAACCTTGGGATTCTTTTTCAGGGTCATCTCTTTCACTACCAGGTGTATGATGTAGTACAAATGGAAAAAGAAATTTTGTGATTAATTGCTTCTCTTTCAATGATTTAAAATTGTGTATTTGGCAGCTCTAGTCCCATTCCTGATAAACCTGCTAGGTTTCCATATAGTATTTGGCTATTTTTTTATTGAATTGCCACATGAGGATATTTTGTAATACTAATAGCTTGTTAGGAAGCAATTAATCTATTGTCTGGCCAATTGTTGCTTTTGAAAACTCCCATGGCTTCAGAAACTCATGGCTGGGGAAGGAATCTAGCTGAGAGAAAGAACTTGGCTCTTGGGAGGAAATTAACATTTCTTTGGCTTCTGACCATTGTATATCATATTGAGTAGCTGATATCCATTAACTTTTTTGATTTCAGAATATACAGATTTATTTTATTCCCAACACAAAAGTGTCCCTCCCTAAATGGCAATTAAGGAGAACTTGTATATTATTTTTTGTTTGCTGAAGCTATTCCAAGACCTACAAGACTAACATATGTTATGCTATAACATCATGTACCTAGGTCTGACTAAAGCTTAGTGAGTGCACTTATAACCCAGAAGTGTAAAATTATATTGCATGTGTCTAATAAAATATCAGACATTTATATTTAACTTTTATAGATTAACAATAACTTAAGCAGTTAGGAAACAAAAAATGTCATTTGTTGCTTTAATTAAACTGTAGAAAGATTACGCTGGGAGGGAGGTTACTGAATGCTTAAATGTTCATAGCATTTCCCTTGCCTATCCAGTTGGAATGTGCAACATTTTGAAGTCTTGATCTATAATTTTATGCATTTCTAAGAGCTTTATGGATCAAGGCCTAGGTTTCCATTTTATAGTGTCATAATATGGCTAATCAGCCAGTTAGTAATTTCTCTTTTTTACTGTTGATCTCTAACTGGAATTTAAAGCATTTTTATTTTGGTGGTATATATGACTGCAGGCATTGAAAGCTGAATATCTCTGAATTTATCCAATCTTTTTTAAACTGCTTGTAACTGCTGGTCATTATCACATCTGATACTTAGCATCTGTATGATATTTAGATTTAAAGTATGGTGCCCATTACATTTTCTTAAACTATATTGCCTTATCAAAGAGTGACACTATTGTTTTATAAAGGTGATCTTAGAGATCACATGTTAATTTGCATGCATTTTCTGAAAAAAGATGGCAAATAAGTAGTTTTCAATATAAAAACAGAAGAAACATAATATAGGTAGTCCTCAACTTATGACCATAATTGAGTCCAAAATTTCTGTTGCTAAGTGAGACATTTGTTAATTGAATTTTGCCCCATTTTACAATCTTTCTTGCACATTTGTTAAGTAAATCACTGCAGTTAAGTTAGTAACACAGTTGTAAAATGAATCTGGTTTCCCCATTGACTATGCTTGTCAGAAGGTTGCAAATGGTGATCACAGCAAAAATAACAATTCTCATTATTATTAAAGGCTGTGCCCTTAGAAAGCCTAGTTATGATTGAATAGATTTAATAGAATAGAGCTGGAAGGGACCTTGGAGGCCTTCTAATCCTGCCCCCTGCTCAAGCAGGAGAACCTATACCAGGGGTGGGCAACCTTGGCTCTTTTATGACTCGTGGACTTCAACTTCCAGAATTCCTGAGCCAGCCATGCTGGCTCAGGAATTCTGGGAGTTGAAGTCCACGAGTCATAAAAGAGCCAAGATTGCCTATCCCTGACCTATACCATCTCAGACGTCACTGTCTAGCCTCTTTTAAAAAATCTCCAATGATGGAGGGCCCACGATTTCTGGGGGCAAGTTATTCCACTGGTTAATTGTCCTCACTGTCAGAAAGTTTCTCCTTAATTCCAGGTTGCTTCTCTCTTTGATCAGTTTCCAACCATTGTTTCTTGTCCTGCACTCTGGTGCTTTGATGAATAACGTGACCCCTTCTTGGTGGCAGCCCCTCAAATACTGGAATACTGCTATCATGTCTCCCTTATTTCTTCTTTTCTTTAGACTAGCCCAGGGGTGTCAAACTCGTCACGTGACATGTTGTGACGTATTGCAACTCTTTTTGCATTGCTGACAATGGGGTGGATGCAATTTCTGTATGATGAAACTGGCCCATGGGCTGGCAGTTTGACATCCCTGGACTAGTCAAACCCAAGTCCTGTAGCCGTTCTTCATATGTTTTAGTCTTCAGGCCTTTAATCATCTTAGTTGCTTTTGTCTGAATTTTTTTCCAAACTCTCAACATCTTTTTTGTGATATGGTGACCAAAATTAGCTGCAGTATTCCAGGTGTGGTCTTACTAGGGTTTTATAAAGCTGTACTAATACCTCACGTGATCTTGATTCTATGCCTCTGTTTATACAACCCACGATTATATTAGCTTTTTTGGCTGCTGCTGCACATTACAGGTTCATGGTTAAGTGGTCGTCCACTAGGACTGCAAGGTCCCTTTCACAGTAACTGTTTTTAAGCCAGGACTTCCCAAATCTCTACTTGTACCTTTGATTTTTCCTACCTAAATGTAAAACTTTGCTTTTCTCCACATTGAAACTCATTTTGTTGAATAGGACCCATTGTTTAAGTTTGTCAAGATCTTTTTGGATCCTGAGTTTGTCTTCTGGGTTGTTGGCTACTCCTACCAGTTTAGTGTCATCTGCAAATTTGATGAGTTCCCCTTCAATTCCCTTATCTAAGTCATTGATGAAGATATTGAAGAGTACTGGGCCTAAGACGGAACCTTGTATTACCCCACTGCTTACTTCTCTCCATGTGGATATAGTGCTGTTGAGGTCTACTCGTTGAGTACAGTGCTAGGACCCTCAACAGTGTTTCACCATTAGTAACTTAAAAATGTGAGCATAAGATCATTTTCCTTTGAACTTCATGCAAAATTATTTTCAAAACTACCGTAAATGCCAGCGTATAAGACGACTTCCGCGAGCGCTGAAATCTGCGCCAAAGACGGGGGTCGTCTTATACGTCGAGTCGTCTTATACACCAGAAATACTGGTAGTTTCCAACGTATAAGACGACGTTCTAGGAATGCGGCCCGGCTATAAAGACGGGGGTCATCTTATACGCTGGGTCGCCTAATATGCCGGCATATACGATAGTTTTAGTTGATATGAATATACACATTTGTGAAAGAAAAGTGAAATTTGGAAATGATAAGCTTGAAGTTGTAAATCTAGCCATTTCCAAGAAGTGCAATCAAATGGGCAGAAGTGGAATTTAAGCTAGATCCAAGTTGTACTTTTGCAGTTTGATTCATTGTATGGCCTTGCACAAATTGCCATCTTTCAGCATCAATTTCACATCTTAAAAAAAAAGATTAGTGATTTTTCTCAAGGATCGCTAACAAAGTAGAGTTTGGGTAGGAAGGGGGACTTTTTTAGTGGAAAAGTTTATAACCTTTTTTGAAAAAGTGATGAAAAAAATGGGTGACGGTGCTTCAGATTTGGTTCCATAAAATATTTGGAATGTTTATGGAGTATGAATGTAGCATCTTCCTACAGTTCTTTAAAGTAGGTACATCATTTTCTGTGATCATGTAGCAGGTGCAGAGTATAACTATATAAACCCAAGAAAAGACACCCCTGCTATAAAATGTTGCAGACTGGCATTATATGCTCGTACTCTAAAGTACATTTTCTGAATTGTTTCCCAATTTCTGTATAATTGATATATGATTGAAATACACATTTAACATATTTGTATTAGCATTTCCCTTAGAATTACAATTGCAACATTCTATATAATATTAAAATATTACAACACTTGAATACTGTCAATCTATAACTCAAAGACTTTTCTATTAGGCCAGAGAGAGTTTTCTGTATAAGAAAGTTGAAAATAGTTTCTGAAAAAAATAATCTTTGCTTTCTATATATAGATATGTTTTTTTCATGACTGAGTTTATGGAGAAAATGTCTAAATTGAAATGATTAAGAACTCTTTTGGATAGATTCCCCCCCCCCCCCATTATGTAGCTATTGGGAACTAAAAAAAAAAATCTGTTTCTTGGCTGCCATTGCTTGCTGTTTATTTTTTTAAACTTTTTGGTATAACTGTAAATAATATTGAAATAAAATAAAGGCACTTTTACATTACTTAGCATTGCATTTTATATCTTTATAGGATTTTTTCCTATAAAGTGGATCCCATTGAAATTAAAAGGGTTACTTGCTTAGTGGGAATGACACTGCCATCTAAATGCAATAAAATATGCTTGGGATTGGTAAAAAAAATGTGTATGAATATCCTATTCTCTGTGGAAATTTCTGCACTAAAAATGTATTGTGGAAGGAGGACATGTTTTCTCTCTCAAAATTATAATTTTTTCCCAATTGTTCATTTTTATGTTCCAAATTAAGTGATCGCTAACTATCACTGCTATTTTAAGGATGGTGTTTGGAATCCTGAATGCCTGTTCTTGAAGTTAAGAGAGGATATGAACAGAAATTGAGATGGTTACTTCCATGGTTTCAATTCTTTAGGACAGCTGCTAATGGAAACCCCTTGTATAGATAACTCTTATGTTTACTTATTCTATACTTTGTCAACTTCCTTAAACTTGTTAAGATTTTGTATTCATATTGCATTTTCTATGTTATCATTGAGGACAAAAATGTTTCCTATTAAAAATCTATTTTTTGAAAAATGTATTTTTGTTTCTAAGTTTATCTGAAAGCAAAGTATGAAGCTGTTATTTCTATTTCTAGTATTGTCTACTAATAAATGTGTTGAATAGAGATCATTTCCGATTATGCAAAATGTATTACATTGATTATGGAATTGGGTTTGGCAACCTGAATTGGCTGCTTTTTTTTCTTTCTGGTTTATAATATCTGTCGGTATTGATGTAAACCAGGTGTGTAATTTCTTCAAGAAGCACATTTTATTATTATCTTAAAGGTATGTACATCTAATTTGTACTAGCAAAGTAATGCTATTTTATTGAAATCATAATTATCTATGTGACTAAAAGATAGTTTTAGTACATCCCAGCATCTCCTGCAATATTTTATCTCTTGTTTAGAGGCAGCTCAGAAACTAATGTGTATAACAAATATTCATGTTTCCTAGATACTTTTATAACTTGTGTTTGTGTAGATTATATAACTGAAATAATTATGGTGTGTTGCCTAACAGGATTTTTTCAAGTTCTTTCTATTCTTCCTTCATTTATTTTATCTATGTAATGTACTGTGATATGAGTTTATTCCCTAAATATACCTGGTGACTTATCAAGTAGTTTCCCATCTTTTAGTATTCTGAGCTTGTTGGGACATTTAAAACATATTGTGTTCTTTGTCATTTATTGTAAGCTGCCTAGAATGATGTCAGTAAGCAGCAAACAATTATTTGTTATAATTATAAAGTATGTCATTATTGTTATGGGTCTTCTTGACTTATAACTTTAGTATTAATCCTACCAGTTACCTTTCTTGCTGTACATGAAGTTTAGAAGGAATATTATTATAAAATTTAGGAATGTGGTCAACATGGAATACTGTAGCAATAGTTTTTCAAATCTCTGTCTTTAGAGAAGTCTTCATCAGTTTTTTTGTTTCGCCATCCATTTGTGTTAAAGAGGATTATAGAAGATGTAAGGCAATAATGTTGTTTGGTCAAAACATCATATAATTCATAGTTCTGCATATATAAAACTCATGTTAGTAAATTTCAGTAATGGTGGATAGCTATCTTTTATGAAATATTGCCTTTATTGATGTTCTGTTTGGACAGTCGTAATACATGTAACTGTTGAAGGTCTCATTACTAGGTATTAAAGTCATTGAACATACAAACAAGTGAATATTTGTCTGTGGTTATTGTTTGTGTGTGTGTACGGTCAGGTTAGTCTTGACTCCTGGTGACTGCCTGGATTAGTTATTGCAGGTTTTGTGGCAAGATTTTTCAGAGGTAGCTTGCTTTCACCTACTTCCTAGGGATGAAAGAGTGGTGATGCAGCTGATTTTGTGCCTCATGATCAATTGGTTTCTAGCCCGATGTCTTAACCACTACACCAAAGTGGTTCTTTGTGATTAGCTAATGGATATCAATCTTTGTTTTTTCTAGTCTTTAAAACTTGGAGAGATGAAGCTTATTCCAGGAGGCAAGCAAATAGAGATTACTTCAGTGATGCATCAAACAAGTGGCAATAGGGAAATAAAATGGTTAATTATATGATGAAAAAGGAAAAGTGCCCTAAAACCCCACAGAATAGATTGAATTCTTGCTTATATAGTTCTTGAAGAAAGCACAAAGCTCTAGATTACCTTAAGATGTTTATGCCAAATGTATATTTAGAAGCAAATTCTGTTGAAACCAGTGGATGCACTACTTCACTATTTGCACTAAGGGAAATCAGCTGGAAAGCCAAATGTAAAAGGATATGTGATGTGTGTTGCTCTTACCTGGATCTCTAAGAGAAAAGCATTTTCAACTGATCTATCAGTTTTTATGTAGCAAATATATTTTTATATATTAAAATACTATTAAGCTTCAGGTAAGGGGCTGAAGTTATATTTGTTATATTTGTTTAAGTGTTTTGGTGAACCTCAAACAACCAGTCTATGCATGTTAAACATTAGGTTTGAAAGATCACATCTAGTTATGCCGCTGGTTGCTTCATATTCCTCTCACCCAGTAGTTTTTCAGGTATCTCAATACATTTGTAAAGGTTCCAGTTTGGAAGACACAGAGATTTTTTTGGATAATGCAATTTGTTGATATTGGGAGTAAATGACTTGAAAACTCTGGAAGTATAGATGTTTATTTCCTTGTCCAGATGTGTTTCTGGCACCTCTGTATAAAGCAGTCTAGGATCAGCATTGCCTGTTACATGAAAGAATACTATTACAAAGTTACAAATGTGTTGTTTCCTTGGAAGTTTTGCAGCAATATCACATAGATGCATAGATTGGGGGGAAGCAGTTTCTAGATAAAATAATGAAAGCATTATTGTTGATTTTATCATCTATATGTACTTTAATGCAGAAAATTTTCTTTTTTAAAATATATGGGATGGATTTAAATTTATAGAAGATGTGATACAGATTTACAAAGATAGTGGATGCTATAAATATGCTGGTGTTTTTGGCTTTTGTTTTCTTTTATTTTTGTTTGTTTTGAGAAAATTGGAAAAGATGTGGAAAATTTGGATTGCCATAGGCTGCAGTAGTTTATTTATTTTTACTTTGGGGTGAGGGCAAGGAGGCAAGGTCGCCAGGACAGAATCTCCCTCATAGTCAATATGAATGAATATGCTCCATTTTCCATGCATAAACAAAAGGACTATTAGATCACTAAAGATTAAAACTCTTATAGAAAATAGATATTTTGGTTTATATATCTTCTTTATTTTATAGGCTTCTTGGGATCACAAAGTACATTCTCCTATAATTTGCTTAACGTACTATTCAATTTATATCTCATTGTGAGTACTTTTATAATTAGAGACTCCTTAAAGCCCTTAAATTATTTGTTTTCTTTATCTCTCTCCAGATTAGCAAGACATCTACAGAAAGAGGCACAATCTCAGCCCAACAATTCAGAATTCTCAGAAGATCAAAAGGTACATAATGGTGTATGTTCATTTCCTGGTGAATCTATTTTTAGCAGGAATGTTTCATTTGTTTCTTGCAGTCATTGAGATAATTTGCTTGTATGGGCTATGGTTTACAAGAGCTGGGCTTTTGTAGCACTTATCTGTATACACCAAGTTCAAATAGCAAACTTAATACTTCAGTTCTTTAAAGAAATAAAATAGCTTGCAAAGAAACAATACCTATTTTATTACATTCATATGTAATATAAATTATCTAAGAAAGTTATCATAATAGAGTATACATGTTATCTTATTAAATATTTTTCCTGTATACTAGTTATACATGCCTCCACTACATTAGATACTACATTAGCATAGTTAAATGTGAATATGTGAAAAAAAAATTATAATGTAGACAACTGTGTTCTGAAATACCTGTTCTATATCAACTTGTTTCTTGTCCTGAAAGCTGAAAGCCAAATATTTCAGAGGACAGGCTACCAGAAACACATTATTTCTTCTCCACAGTTTTTTTCTATCAGGAATTCAACACCCCAGCTTTTTTCTCAAAAGCATCTTTCTTCTCCAGCATGATGGATGGAGAATCCACGAATGGGTTTAGACTGTCTTCCTGCCCAATTAGACTAAGTCTGATAAAGCAGCCACGCCTCCTGCTGGGTCCTCTATTTCCCAGACACGACTTAGTCTTCAGCCCAGTAGGACATGATTGTGGTTGGCTCCCTTGTCAGACTTCTGGACAGGTTGTATCTTTCCTTTTTCCCTTTCGTGGATTCTCCTCCTTTATCCCATCCCTGGGATCAGCGCTGCCCCAAAACTCCGAATCAGGACTAAAATTAATTGAAAGCCTAGATTACCTAATTTAATTTAAATTCCAAATTAGGGCTAAATTTTACTCAGGCCTGTTCTTCATCCTATGAACTCCTACTCCACCCAAATCTAAACCTGTGAATGTGGAGGCTTTGAGGACATTATTGAT
Source organism: Crotalus tigris (assembly GCF_016545835.1). Lineage (NCBI taxonomy): Eukaryota > Metazoa > Chordata > Lepidosauria > Squamata > Viperidae > Crotalus > Crotalus tigris. Next base: position 2,419,476 of record NW_024096622.1, on the reverse strand, counting down.
TGGGAAGCTGTAGCTGGAAGGTGGACATTTTTTTCTCCCCTCCTCTTCCCATTCTCTGTAACATGGATGGAAAGCACCTTTTATTTATTCTCCGGCTTTGTTGGATCTCTGCCATTAAGTAATGAATCCTTCGTGTAAAAAGTATATGATGAGGCATGGGAAGAGGATTTCCCTGCCTTGCCAAAGTACATCCTACAAAGGCATGGATTTGTTCTTTTTTAGGGGGAATGGGAGTTGTTTTACAGAATAGTTGGAGGCAATAGCTCTTGTGTTAATGTTAAGATATAATCTCTGATGTATATGTTGGGCTGACCAGAAAATTCTCCTTATTCTTTAGAGTAGCAAAACTTCTGACATTTGGATAAATTAAGTATGATCTCTCTCTTTCTCTCTCTCTTTCCCTCCTTCCTTCCTTCTTTCCTTCCTTCCTTCCTTCCTTCCCCATGCTAAATTTTGACATCTTGTGTTTTTGGCACCTAAAAAAAGGTTTTTTTTCTTTTTCTGGCCATATGAAATCATAAAAACTCAGTTGTATAGAAAGTATTTTTATTTTAGAAGATTATTCTTAAAAACTTATTTAAGTTTCTGAAAAGATAGAATTTCATTGGAGCTACAAAATTCTGCATGAAATCAGAAATGTGTTTGTTTGGTGATGGCTAACAAATCTAGTGATCAAGGAATTTTTAAGCTTTTTTTTTTTTTGAAAAATATAAAGTGGGTATAAAGATTCACTTTGTCAATTTAATGTGTTTAATGAGATACTTTCATTGATGAACAGTAAAGTGCCTTGTTGGGGATAGGATCACTTAGAAAAACATTACTGTAGCTGAGTCTAGCTGTAGTGTTTTAATTTTTTTAATATTTGTGTTGGGTGCGGTTCCTGAGAAACAGTTGTGAATAATACTTTTTGGTATCTTGCCACAATTCAGAAGAGGCTTTTACTTTAAAAAATTATCTCTAAAACATTCAAGAAAATCTGTTCAGAATACTTTCATTCTTCAACTCTCAAGTGCCTTTTAATATATCCTAAAACTTTCTGGTTCACAACAAAGGATAGTTGCCAAATTCAAGGAGCAGTAATTTTTTTTAAAAGGCAAAGATACAACCTCTTAAGCATACTTGCTAAATTGGAAAAGGAAAGTAGGCTGAAAGCTCATTTACCTCTGCTTCATTGTAAGGGGTAAGCGGGTGAGAATATGATAGAGGAAAAATAGTATCTTCATCCTTACTGTACAATAAATGTGAGTTTCTGCTTTCGTATATATTTGCAGTAATGTATGAATATGTATGTCTCCATAATGGAGTCTACTAATTGTGTGTCATTCTATTTCCAGACCTTTTATATCACAGTGCTGCAATTGCATTAAAAAAATGAACATATTTATGCCTGTGTATGGGAACCTATAGGAAACTTTAATGTAATAAGCAGCTTTTGGGTGTGCAGTTTTGATTTTTCTGTTTGCTGCCTCTAGACCCTATGTCAAGGACTTGATTTTCTTGTTTCTGTTCTACCTATTGAGTTGCTGCTCCCTCAGCACATATACTTGACAGTTATTTTTGTTTACTTTTCATATAAAAATATTAATACAGCAACGTCAAATTAATCTGTCTTTCCTGTGTTGCAGAAAACTTTAGCCAAGATTGCAACATGCTTGGAACTCAGGAGTGCAGCTTTGCAGGTATAATTCTGTTTTACCTGTGATTTCTGGTTTCTTTATGGATTTTATTAAATATTAAAAGCTTAAAAAACACGCTTTGTAAAAATCTGACTCGGGCATGTATTCTATTCTCACTCATCTTTCTGTTGTGTGTGATTTATTACAATGTCTTGGTCCAAGAGAATAGAAAAATTAAACAATGGTTTATAATAGGAATCTTAAAAATCTTATATTGACTTTGGAACAATATAAAATGCTAGTTTATACTGGTTTCTCTAATCTTTTCATTCAAACAACTTGAAAGTTTATAATGGTCATCTTCTTCCCATCTTCCATCAAGTACCGTATGTAATATTCACAAAAATACTGTTCTCAGTTGTATCCACCAGAGAATAATGTTTTGGGGTTTTTTTTGTTACCATAGGTGTATTTTGAAGCTGGTCAAAAATGAATATGAAATCTGGCTTCATTTTTCCTTTCCTTTCGTTCATTATTTATTTATTGCAGTATTAACAGTATATACTAACATATCCCAATTCCAGAAAGTATAACTGGAGCAGTGTTTTGCAATTATTCTGTTCCTTTCATAATAGATGATTCCAGTCATTGGGAAGGGGAGGAGAGGAGTCTGTGGCTGTTCTCTTGTGGAATGCTATAGGGGTCACTTCCCCCCCTCCTTCCGTTTAACATTTATATAGTATGTTATCACTATAACCTGCCTCCAGAAGTGGTGAATGCTCCGACACTGGAAGTTTTTAAGAAGAGACTGGACAGCCATTTGTCCGAAATGGTGTAGGGTTTCCTGCCTGAGCAGGGGGTTGGACTCGATGACCTCCAAAGTCCCTTCCAACTTCTTCTTCTTCTTCTTCTTCTTCTTCTTCTTCTTCTTCTTCTTCTTCTTCGTCTTCTTCTTCTTCTTCTTCTTCTTCTTCTTCTTCTTCTTCTTCTTCTTCTTCTTCTTCTTCTTCTTCTTCTTCTTCTTCTTCTTCTTCTTCTTCTTCTTCTTCTTCTTCTTCTTCTTCTTCTTCTTCTTCTTCTTCTTCTTCTTCTTATGTTATATTATTATTATTATCATCATCATTATTATTATCTAATGGTTTGGGACCCAGCATCATCAATGGACTGAAGATATTCGGCTTTACATCATTATCCCAGATCAGGCTGGTAATTAAGTACTGTCCTTCTGGAGGCTTTGAGATTCAGGATTACTCTTTGTCCATCAAGACTCTCTATCTGCTTCAGTAGTACCTCTAAATGGGTCCTCCTGAACTTGTGGTTTCTGCTGGAACAGCAGATAGAAGTCGTAACCAGGGAAGTCTTTGCCCAGTTTTGGCTGTTGTATCAGTTGTAGCCCTATTTGGGGCAGGAGGACATTGCTACAGTGACTCATATACTTGTCACCCCCTGTTAAAACTACTGCAATGTGCTCTATGTGACACTGCCTTTAAAGATAACTTGGAAGTGGTAGTTGGTCCACAATGAGGCAACTTGTGCCTTCTCCAGTGGGAGCCCACTATACTGTGCTATGGGCCTCTGACATGGGACCAGTTTATCAGCAGGACCACATTCTTCCATTGCATTTGAAAAAAGCTGCTAGTGATTCCCCATTTTAGGGCAGTGAAAGGAAATGAGGTTTGGAGGCAGGTGATCTTTTGGAATGGCCTCCTTAGTTCAAACCAAGTTCATGTTGAGGGTCTCTGAACCATGATGTCCCCTTGATTAGGTTAATAGGCAATCTCTGTGTGTAATGTTTTATACTCAATTATGATGATGGAATTTTTAATTGTTTATAGTCTCACATTTTATCCCTGAGGTCTACAAAACTGCCACTGTTTAACTGTTGTAATTCACTACAATATAGCAATGAATAATAACTGCACATGTTAAATATTGTTTTTCTTGTAGTCTACCCAATCCCAGGAAGAATTTAAGCTGGAAGATCTGAAGAAACTAGAACCAAGTAAGTATTTCCGTGTTTTTAATTACACTAAGAAATGGTGGTATAATAGTTACAATGGAAAAAGTATTAAAGAAATTCCCCCACCAGAAAAATGGATTTTACCAATCTGTATAACTTCAGGTTTTATACAACAGAGTGCCTTTCCCTTGCAAATAATTACTTTATACTTTATGAAACTCAATCTATATAGTATCTTTTTTACATTAGTAAAGTCTTAAAAGTTCCTGTGGCTACTCCATTTTACCCTGGGAAGGAGTTTTCAAAATATAGTCTTCCCCAGTAATTTCTGCTGTGATGATTGAGTTTTTAGTAAAAGAGATTGGGACATTGCTATCAGTATGGACCAATTGGCAAAAGGATTGCCACAAATTGCTTGGGGGATTATTGCCTGAGCTTTATTGGCAGATATAGGAAGTACTATCAGTTGCTTAATTATTGGCATTTGAGAATATCTGTTTTTCTCTTGTTGGCAGAGGTTGTTCCAGCTGGAAAAGCAAAAGATGTGGCATTTATTTTGTCAATAGAAACATGATTTATTTTTCCAAGCATATGTACTATTGAGGGTGAAGGTTCGTTCTCCGAACTTGAAGTTTGGTTTCCGAACATTTCATTACCAGGCTAGGTAACATCTTCAGAGGTGTGGATCCTGTTTTTTAATTGACATGATGTTTCTCCCACATAGAAGTGGTTGCAATCGTTACAGTTGATTTTGTAAATTACGTTGTTTCTTTCATCCTTCTGTGTCTTGTGTTTGGTTCTGGATAATTCCTGGCAGAATGTGGCTGTGGGTTTGTGGGCTATCACTTTTCCTAGGGGTTGGAGAATTCTGGCTGTCATTTCTGACACCTTTTTTTGTATGGTAGGGTTCATTATTTCATGGCAATCGGCTATGTGGTGTATGGTAGTTTGGGTGCTGTGTGTTGGAATACGGAGTTTTTTGGATAGCCATTACAGAGAAAGACGTCAAACAGCCGTTTTTCTTCTGCTTTTCTTAGTGGTGTGGTGCTGCAGTGTGTCCTGGCCCTTCTGAAGAGGGTCAGGACACAGCTTCTTTTGTGTGTGATGGTGTGGTTGCTTGCGAAGTTGAGGATCTGGTCCATGTGCATAGGTTTGCGGTAGACGGTTCTCCATTGTCCAGTCTCCTTACGTCAATGTCAAGGAATGGGAGTCTGTTGTCTTTTTCCTCTTCACATGTAAATTTGATCCCAGGGAATATGTTGTTAAGTAGGTGATGTGTTTCTTCAATTTGGGAGTGTTTGATGATGACAGAGGTGTCATCGACATAACGTGTCCAGAATTTTGGTTGGATGGTGGGTAGAGCTATGGATTTGAGTCATTGCATGACTGCTTCTGCTATGAGGCCTGATATGGGAGATCCCATTGGGGTACTTGCTTGTACATTTTCCCATTGAACCTGAAGTATATGTTGAAGCATAGATCCAGGAGTTTCATGATGGTTTCTGTGGACATGGAGTGTTTTGTAATGGCATCCGCTTTGTGGGTATGGTGTTTGGTGAGTAGCTGGTGTATGATTTGTTTAGCCAGGTCAATGTCAATGTCAATCAAGGTGAAGAGGGCGGTGACAACGAAGGAGACCATAATTTCTTCCTTGTTGATCTTAGTGTGTTTGATGCATTGGATATATACTATTGCTGTGACATTATGTAGCTTTGGGGTTTTTTAGGTGAATGGTCTTAATATATCATTTGATACACACACACAGTCATTATATACTTAGTGTCTACAAATGTACTTAATATATATGAGAACTGTAATTCTCTGAATTTCTTAATTACATATGAATTAATTTGTTCCTGCATAATATTGGTCATAGATATTGACTAGATTAAATTTACCCTTTTAGGACAGACATCTCTGTCTTGTAAAGAAAAAACAAATTTTAATGTTTTTCTAATCATGTTTACTTAATAGCAATAGCACTTAGACTTATATAACACTTCACACGACTTTATAGCCCTTTCTAAGCAGTTTACAGAGTCAGCATATGCCCCCAACAATCTGTGTCCTCATTTTACTGGCCTTGGAAGGATAGAAGGCTGAGTCAATCTTGAGCCAGTCAGAATTGATGTGCTAGCAGTCAGCAGAATTAACCTGCAACACTGCATTCTAACCACTGCACCACTACGGCTCATATAGAAGTCTCATATTTAACATTTGCTAATTTAAGTAATTTGTGTTAATGTATGGAAAATATAATAAGGATTTACAGCTTTCTTATTGTGGCTACAAGGATTAAGCCCTACTCTTTTTATATAATTATACAGAATGTTGATGGTAATTATTACTGTCTTTTCTTACAGTCTTAAAGAGTATTCTTACCTATAATAAAGAATTTCCTTTTGATGTTCAGCCCGTTCCACCAAGGTATGGAAGAATTGCATGCAGAAAGAACCAGTGTCAGAAATTGCAAAATTTCCATTTTTTAAAGCATCAATAGTTTTTACCAATCACTGAATCCTATAGCTCTATATTAAAAGTTGAATTTCAAGTTTTATTTATATCTTTTGTAGAAGAAGTTAGAAGTCACTTTGTTTTTATACTGTTTTTCTATAATTTGTTTTCTGCACTCCTATCCTGTCTTTCTCTTTATTCTTTCTCTCTCTCTCTAGCCATCTTTCTGACTAATTATATTTGTTAGTTTTTGTCTTTATGTTCAATAAAAAATAAAGTTATATTAAAAATTGCATAATATAGGTTTGTGGAATGTAAAAATTCTGAAATTCAATTTTAAGCTTCTAATATTTGAATAGGAGGCCATAAATATTCCCAGTCTTAGATTAAGATATACTGGTGATTCCTATCTATCTCAGTTCTCAGTTGCAGTATGGTGTTTCTCTTTTTAAAAAGGAAAATCTTAGCACCTGGTGAAGAGGAAGATTTAGAATTTGAAGAAGATGAGGAGGAAGGTGGAGCTGGAGCAGGATCTCCAGATGCATTTCCTGCCAGAGTCCCAGGTAAGAGGCCAAATTGAGAATGAGAATGTTGGAATTACAGTTTTAGAAACAGAAAATGCAAGGACTGGAAGAGGCCTTAAAGGTAATCTAATCCAATCACTGACTGGAGCTGCAGCTACCTCCTACTGTTAGAATTTTTTTATCTGTTGTCCAATTAAAATCTATTTCTTGTACTTTAAATCCATTGTTTCTAGTTTTGTGTTCAGGAATAGTTTTGCCCCATCTTCTGCAGATATTTGAACGTAGCTGTTAAATCTCTATAAAGTCTTCTGTTTCCAGGTTAAAGATACCCAGCATCTTCAAATTGTTTCTTATACGTTTTTCTTTTCCAGGCCTCTGTTCATCTTGTTGTCTCTCCAACCATATGCAAGAGTTATTTGGGGGGAAAATCTGCAACTGTATATTTGTTAGCTAAACCTCTTTCTGAGTAAAGAGAAGCTCAGCATGCCACTGCTACCGTGTTTCCCCCAAAATAAGACCCAGACTTATTTATTTTTTTTGCCTCCAAAATAGATGCCAGGTCTTATTTTTTGGGGGGGGGTCTTTTCCACAGTCTCACCTTGCCGTGGCGGCACCGACAGCCCAGCCAGCCAGGCCACTTCTGCGGCTGAAAGAAATGCCTCTGCAGCTGAGAATGGAGCCCCATATTGACAGAGGATTGAATCTGTAACTCAGTTCTTGGCAGCAGAGGCCTTTCTGGAAGTGGACCAGCGAGGTGGTGTTGATTCATGGGAGGCCTGGCTGCAATGGTAAGCGGGTGCGGAGCGCATGGGGAAGCTCCACCCCCCACTCCTGCCCTAGCTTGATTTTTAGGCATCTACCTTGCCCCCAAACTATGGCTTATTTTTGGGATAGGGCTTATATTAGCCCCCCCCCCAAAATCAAGCTAGGGCTTATTTTGGGGGGAGGTCTTACTTTTGGGGAAACACGGTAGAATGCCTGTGTGCTAAGATTGTATGAGATGCCATTATCGTTATCTATTGTCCTTTATCATCTGGAGGTAAGGTGAAGGACAGAGAGCAAAGCAGAAATCATGGAGTTTTCTTAGAAAAACCTGCTTTATGAAAATCTATACTAATATTTTGTCAGCCCTAAAATTCAGATATGGTTTGAAGTTTACCATTTTACCAATGCGTAGTCTCTATGGAAATTGGTGCTTCATAATTATTATTAGCCAGTGATTAAATAAGTTTATTGATTATAGATCTTTACTGAGTATAAAAAATGAAAGGATATGATTTAAGCATGGCTAATGTGCATGGCTTCTCTGCAGGATACTGACAGGTGCAATGAATGCACCCTACACTCACTCCAAAGTACTTTTTCCTCTTTGGATCCAAATCTCTGATAATTTGGCTTAAGTGCCAAATTGATTGCAAGAAAGTTGATCAGGGCTACATGTTAGCATAGATAAGGCAAAAAAACATGGGTGATTTTTTTTTTTTAAGAGAGGGGCTCTGTATTCGTGAAAAGATGATCTTTCTTCTACAATTCCCCCACTTTACCCAAAAACATACTCCATGCAACAATCATGATTTAAAAATAGCCCCAGTTGTGCATTTTAATAATTTTATAAAAGCTCTGGAAAGGAAAAACTGCTATTTGCAATCAGTTGCTGATACAAAATAGAGGCTTGAAGTAAAAGCCTGATGTGGCCAGGAACTGCATATTTCTTTTGGTCACATGTGGCCACTAGCTGGAGATTTTCAAACTTGATTTAAAATCTTGGCGGGAGGGAGATGAAAGCACTAAAATTGGACCAATTTTGAACAACAGTAAATATTTTTTAGGAAGTGACATAGATCAATCCGACAGTGAAACAGCACTAGTGGAAGTCAACACCCTTGCAATTTGCTTTCCACTGACCAAATGTATTCTAGAGAATTGGTGAGATCTTTAAGATCTTATGAAGCTAAAAGAGGAAGAGTAGATAAACTTTATACTAGTTCTGTTGAAAGTCTTTTTATGTAATACTAGATTTAGCGCAATAATCCCTTTTATTACAATAGATGATAGTTAACTGTTTTCTACAGTATGTTCATTGCCATGTCTGAAATAGCTAAACTTCCAACACAAGCTTAAGTCCCAAGAAATCCTGTTTTGGGGATATATTCATATATTACCTGAGTAGACTTTGCCATGAACCCACACACATCATTCAGTTCTCCAGATAAGAATAATTGGGTACAATCCTGACATTTGGATGCCGACTAAAGTGGATAAATAGAATTTTCTAATGGTTGAAATACTATAGTGCTGAGATGATGCCATTTAAAAATGTGCAGATGAAGTTTGAAATAGCTTACACATATGATACTAGACTGTTTTGCTGACATTGTAACTTCCATTGTACGTCTATTTCTTTTCACGGATCCCATATTGCATTATTTTGCCGCCTAATCATTCATGGTCTTGTCTTATCTTCTACTTGCATGGCTCCATTGTGTAACCATGTGCTACATCATTCATCTAATCCAGGAGCCAATGAAGGTATGATAATGTTCTAATGTTAATAGTTGCTGTTATTAAGATAATCATATTGCTGTTGTTTTATTATTTAACATTGTAAATATGAAAACTCTTTTATGCTAAAATCTGCCATCTAGCTCTATTTTTCCCCAAATAAATGGTACATGATGAATGTCCATCCTATATGCACAGAATCAAATTGTATAGGTTTCTGAATTGCTTTTGATATGGAGAAAATCCATCTTTTAAAAAATCAGTTGGCATGTGTGGAGATTGTAGAAAGTTTTTTCTATCAGAAATATAAGTTTACTTTAATACACTATAATAGTTTATGCAGATTTCTACTCCTGTATGTGACATATTGTTCACTTCAAGAGTGAGCAGTGATGTTTTGGACTTTCATTCCAGTGCCCCAGCCATCATAACCAATGGCAATGGATTGTAGACTTATCATCTAGAAGACCAATTTTGGCTTTTATGTCTTATATTCCAGCAGTGATGCTACTAAAGAACCTGGGTTACATCATAAAAAAAAAAAATCAAATGTCCCCTTCAATAAAGAATGGGCACCGGAATTTTGCTGCATTTATTGTTTACAGTAAACTTTAAACATACTAAGTTTCAATGTCTTCACCTATGCCACAAGTCTAAAATATCTGGAAGGTAATTAAGTTGCTTATCTCTGGATCTTGGTGTGCTATAGACTTTGACTTTGACAATATTTCTGCATTTGGCTTTGATTTCTCCCCAAGTTAGTATTTAGCAAGTGGTTTTAGACTAATATTCAAAAAGAAAAGCCTTATGTCTAGTCTTGGTTCTATCCGAACTGTTAACTACTTGTCTTCTCATGAAGCATATGTTTCTGTGTTTATTTGCTCGTGCAATACAGTTGACAAATTATTTGTGCAGAGGATTTAATAGATGATAGTTCCTCAATTCTCTGCTTGTTGAACTATGAAAAGGATCCTACTTTTCCCAAGATGCTGTAATTTAAAATCAGGTCATATTAATAAATTATTCCAGATATTGTATCTTATGATGTTAGTATCAGCTATCATTTGTTGACAGAATTAATAGCAAGAGAGAATGAAAGTATGCTAAATGACTATTATTCTGTTCTGCTTTTTCCTCAGGTACTTTATTACCCAGATTACCATCTGAGCCCGGGATGACATTACTAACTATCAAAATAGAAAAAATTGGTCTTAAAGATGCTGGGCAGTGCATTGATCCCTATATCACAGTTAGTGTGAAAGGTAGGTATATTTTTCTTAATTGATTTGCCTAGGCATGTAATTTTGATCCTTTTTTATCCAATATTAGCTAGAATTGAATTGGCAAAATATACCACTATGTAATCAGCATTTAGAGTTTAAAATATTCACATTTGTCATATTGGATTTCTCTTTCGCCCCATGGAAACTCTTCAATATGCTGCTTTTCAGAACTGCCTTATCCTGATTCCTTGCAAGCCTTAACATATGAAAACTGTATTTTTTTAATTTTCTAATGAGTCACTTTGATTTAGCATGCAGAGTTCTTGAAATTTAATCTGCCATTTTCATATCAGCTAATTTAAAATAATTTTTTATGGATTAACTTCTGGTGGATAGTGAAAGGGTACAGTTAGTCCTCAATCTATTACCATGCAGTTAGTGTACATTCCTTATTATAGTGGTGCTGAATGAATGTTGGTTATGGTGAGTAGTTAAGAGTTTTGGCTGTCCCAGCACACCCACAGTCACGTGATCATGATCTGGATGCTTGACAACCCATTTGCATTTATGATCAGTTGCCAAGCACTATGCAATCATGTGATCACCATTGGCAATGTTCCCTACTGGCTTGCCCAGAAAGTCAAAGGGGAAGTTGCTGGGTAAGTGTCTCCCACCTGTGCACTCTCCCCTAGCCCTTCCGTGCATCTTCTCCCTCCCACTCAACACCCTTCAACAATTCCTCTACACTCATGCCAGAACCACACATCCTTCCCAACCACATGGCACTTCTTGCGCACCTTCCCCAATCTGCCTCTCATGCACTCAGCTTGCACCAAATCTCTTGTACACTTCTGCATGTCTCACACAGACTGTCCCCACACTTGCACTGCACCTCTATTGCACTCCTTAGCACTTTCCTCAACTTGTGTGGCACTTCTCACATACCCATTTGTACCCTGCCTGATTGGGCATCACCTCCCACACACCCCTCACACCCTCATGCACCCTTCTCAGTAGTGCTTCATTTCCTTCTCCACTTGGTAGCATCCACTTTTTTGTCTGCCAACCTTGTACCCTTTCCTGTCTGATTTTGTTTGTGGAAAGCTGGGAGGAAAGTGCCTCTCCTAATGACCATGGAATCTGGGACTTCAGAGATTGTCGTTACTAAGCATTGCCATTGCACTTTATAACCCACATTGCTTAATGTTGGAAATTCTGGTTTGAACTGCCATTGTAAGTCGAAGGCTATCTGTATTGAAAGGTTTCCATCATACTTTTTTCAAAAAGCCCTTGATAAGAAATTACTTTGTAGGCCACATTGCTTAGAACTGGAAATTCTAGTCCCAATTGACGTTGCAAGTTATGGACTATGTGTATTAAATGGTTTCCATCCACTCTTTCTTCAGAGAGCCTTGGTTAAAATTGGTGTTGCCCTAAGTCTTTTGTTTCTGTTCAATAAATGTTCCCCTAAACTGGACACACGGATCAACTTTCTATTAATACCTAATATGTCATCACTTTGGAAAGCATGTGTCACCTTTCTCAGAAAATGTGCACTGGGAAGGCCAAATAAGCAAGGTTACTTTACCATAACCACACCTCAGTATTGGTTACTCACGATTACCGCCATGTTTTTGGAAGTGACAGTCCTGTAAAAAATCTTGTGTAAAGATATTGTTTGAATGTTTACAAAAAGAAACAATCTTTTCCTTAGACTTTTAGATCATGAATTATAATGACCCTGGGGGAACAGATCAAAGTACTCCTTGTTCAATATACCAAATGTCACAACTGTTTTCCCCCTACTTAATGCTTAAATTTTATTCTTGGACAGATCTCAATGGGATAGATCTTACACCTGTGCAAGACACCCCTGTTGCTTCAAGAAAGGAGGACACTTACATTCATTTTAATGTGGACATTGAAATTCAGAAACATGTTGAAAAATTAACAAAAGGTTTGTTGCATGAAGGCTTGAAAATCATGTTGAACTATGATCAATAGAACAAGGTATAATTTAGATCAATAACTTGGAGAGGAGCAGATATGCTGTCCCCAGAAAAATTAGTTACCCCATAGTGCCTTAACCAAACTACTCAAAAAATTTTTAAAGATGTTATTTATGATTTAGGATGGGAGCAGATCAAATGATAGTGGCTTCAAACTTCTTAGGTTGATTCTTTGCAAAGGTACAGAATCTTCAATGAGGATTGTTTTTCCTCAAGGTAGTTCTAACAACTTTGTATTAACTATGTTAGCCTATAAAGAAGTACAGTGATGTAATTTGAAAAGTGTTTCAGATTTTTTTTTTCTCTTCTGCCTTTCAGGTGCAGCTATTTTCTTTGAATTTAAACACTATAAACCCAAGAAAAGGTTCACCAGCACAAAGTGCTTTGCCTTTATGGAGATGGATGAAATTAAAGCTGGACCAATTGTTATAGAACTGTAAGTAAGTGTGTGCATCAACCACAACAAACAATGCAATCCAGAATTTCTGCTAAACTCTTTCAGTTCAGTCAGAAGCAAAATCTGGAACGTTTTGGTGGTCCCGGGCTTTGGTGCAAAACAAATAGGGATGATTTTATGGTGCAAGTATGATAGAATGAGTATGCATCATCTTCTCTGATCATCAGTAGTGCATGGGTCCATCCACCTGCCTTCAATCTTCTCCATATCTTCTCTCTCCACTCCAGCTGCTGCTATCTACATGTGCCATTGCCAAGAAAATCCCTTACATACTGTTGTATTTCCCCAGAGCTGTGTATTTCAGTTCATATTCAGAACAAAACATTTCTGTTTTATTCCATGTACAGCCAAAATTTGAGTTTTAGTTGAGACATGGACTGCCCAAAAACAAAAATTCCATGCATATCTCTAAATGTAAGTAAAATTTTGCATAAAATAGGCATCCATATCTGCAATTATATAAATTATGGTTGAAAGTTATGCTTGGAAATAATGCACTTCATTAATTTTCTTCCTGAGTACGAAGAGAAATGCTAAGTTTCCACAATGTTTGATTTGTATGTTATTTTATGATGGCTGAGGAATACCTTAGCTTTGAACCCAAATAAAAGTGTGCATGTTTAAAAGATCTGAAGGGTCCCCCCCCCCAAAATGTAATATTCAGAATAGATATATTAGAGTAGGTGTTTGTGATTCTGAAACCACTTTAACTACTTTGGCTTAATTTAGAAGAAAACCAGTAGAGAGAAAAGTGAAAGAATGATTAAATGATTATCTCAATAATTAATCTAGAATAAATTCTGAGACAGTTTTATATCAAACAAGTACCACTGAATTTAAATGGGACAATTATTGTGGAGGTAGAAATTAGAATTAAGAGTTGTAGCTATTTGTTTAACTTGGCTTTTCAAATTGTACAAAATCCCTTTAAGTAAGAAAAGAATAATCTGGGGTAAGTTCCTAAACAGCACTAAGATCAATTCTGATATCTACTCTTTTTATCATTATAGGTACAAAAAACCCACTGATTTTAAGAGGAAGAAACTTCAGTTGTTGACCAAGAAGCCACTTTATCTTCACCTTCATCAAACACTGCACAAAGAGTGACTTTTGTGAACTGAACCACTTGCCATAAATTCATAGTAGCTGCATATGTAGCACTTGTCTTTCAGGAGAAGGAAGAATGGATGCATTTACCTTGTGGTCACAAATGACCCTCAGTGCTGCACAGCAGTGGGTCAAGTAGCCACACTCTGCATCCAAGCCCAGTTTCTTTGGAATGTATATTTTTAATTCAGATGTTCCAAAGTGTGTTGCAAGTTTTTCATAAATGGGCCGGTTATTAAGTTCAGTTCTGTAACTTGATTTCTACAGTTATATCAGAACCCTTAATTAAAGCAGTTGAGGAATCCCCGTCTGCCAAACCCGATACAGCAATAAAGATATGCCAGTATCAAAAAACTTTTACACTTCTACTGTATTTTGTTTGTATCATTTTCATAAGTGCATTACATTTGTAAAGAACTATTACCATCTGAGTTTACTTATATAAAATATCTTGGTGAAAAGACACTCCCACCCTCCACGTTGCATCCGTTTTTGTTTTTGTTTTTTTAAAAAAACATATTTTTCTCAAGATTGGGAACTACCTGTTATAAAACTACCAGTTATGGTTGTTCTGAAAGTTAGTAAATGCATTACAGTTGGTCCTCAGCTTACAACGGCAATTGGGGCCGGAACTGCCATTGCTAAATGACTTGGTCGTATAGTTGTGCAATGTTACATTACTATATTGCTTAACAATGGCAATCCAAGTCGTCCTGGTTGTTGTCATTAAAGGGACGACCTCATGTGATCTTGACTTCCAACTTCCTGCCAGCTTTCCCACTGACTTTGCTTGTGGGAAGCCAGCAGGAACATAAGAAATTATGACCACGTGACCCTGGCTCACTGTAACATCATAATTGTGAGCCAGGAACCTGGATCACAGTCATGTGACCAGGGGGGCATTGCAATGACCAGAACTCCAAAGGTTCATCATATAGTAAGTGCCATTCATTCACTCAGTTCCATCATAACTTAGAACAGTAGTTGAATGAATGGTCATAACCCAAGGACTACCTGTACGCTTGTTCCAGATAATTTCAACAGCTATAGAATTTTACTATTGGGAACAGGCTGCAACTAATGGTTTAATTTTTTTTTAAGACAAACTGGGTGATTATAAAAAAAAATGAATCCATCCTAAATTGCTCTAAGAAAAAAGCTGAACACTGCTTCCAGTTTCTACGTTTACACTACATTATGTGCCTAAAGATGCTATCTACATAAGGGGGATGTACAAATGTCATGAATTATGCATATTACTTCTGGATATTAATATCTAATATGTCACCATTTTAAGGCTGTATCTTTCATGGTTATAATTAACTCTACATGTACTGGAATGTAGGAGACGGATGATTCGTAACTGTAAGATATCATTTACTACAAACCAATGTTTCCCAACATTGGCAAGATTAATAAGCGTAGACTTCAACTCCCAGAATTCCTGAGTCAGCATGCTTAGTAGCAATATTGGGAAGTTTAAGATACCCACAAATCTTAAACTTGCTGAAGTTGGAAACGCTGATTTAAACCACCAATTTCAAATTTCTGTTCCATGCAAGAATCCAAATTAAGGCATCCATAAATGACTATACTGCTGCTATTTGAACTTATCATGGCAGTATCTGGTTCTTCCATCAGACAGCTCTATTTGATTTTTTTTTAACATTCACCAGAAATGTATTCCCATAAGTTAAATCCATTACTTTACAAAGTTTACAAACGCCACTCTAGAATATAGAAGCGGACGATGTACTGCCATCACATCTCCTTTGTTTTCATAAAGCTAAACTTTCCCAAAATGAAATCGATTCCAAATTCTTTTCCAGAGTATTGATACTAGCTAAGTGTCCTCCATCCTAACCTCTCCATCTAACTGCTTTTTCTATTGGGTCTCTACTTTTTGGTTATTTTCATTTCTTTATCAGGATCATTTTGAATTTTTTCTATAGTCATAGCTATTCCATCCAAATTTATATTGTGTGCAAATGAGATGGCGGACTCTCATCCTGTTCTCATCCAAGTAATTGATAACATGTTTAAGAGTAAAGACCCTGAGACTGAACCTTGCAAACAGGATAACTGTATCTACAAAATGTCCATATCATATTAAGGAAGTGAGATTTTTTTAAAAAAATGATCTGGTCAGTAATCTGCTGACATTTTTTTCAAGGCAATAACATGTTAATCACTTTTTAAAATCAGCTATATAGCTTTACTGGGTAGAAATGGCAGATTAATTACCCTGTACTTTAGTTCCAAGGGCATTTGCCCTCCCTCGGCTGTGACCTTCACATGTTCTCAGTATTTCTCAAATACATGATAATTTGGCCAAACTGTCCGCAAGTTCCTTCAGTATTCTAAAATGCAATCTGGACAGATATCAACATTCAAATACCATTTTTCTTTATCTCAGGCTTCCACTATGTCCCTTCAACCTACTTTTGCATTTGCTTTGTGTAGCTTGTTCTTGAGGAAGAATGAGCCAAAATAAAAATTGGCAATAGCACCTTTGTATTAGGTCATCTTCATTGACCAAGTGAATCTTTATGTTTAATCTTTCTGAAGAAGCCATTTGCCGCTGTTTTTAGTATCCTTTCAAACAACGTCAGTTCATGTTGCATGTTACTTTCTTAATACTAACTACAGTTCCAGGCTACTTAATACGTATTCCTCATTGTGACCTCTCTGACAAACTTTTTTGCAGCAGCACTGGCTTTTTTTGTTCATTTTTATTTTCATCTTGTTGGATTTCTTTGGAACTGTGTTGTTACTACTAACTTCTTAGGAACTTTTTATGATCAGCTAAATAGCAAATGATTTAATAGTACTACAAGGAAACTAAGTAAACATGGGACATGTCTTTGATGAAAAAGAATGAAAATGTCTTACACAATGATGCATGTTGGATCACTATTCTAAAAATATGATACATTTGGACTGTTAAAACAGCCTTGGATACAGTCCCTCACTAAAGACTCCTTTGCAAACTCAGAAACCATTGAAGAAAAAGAAGGGCGCTTGCGTAGATTGGCAACTGTTAAAAACAGACAGTGAGCAGAAATGGGCAATTCTTGCATTGGTGAGATGTTCAAAGTAAGTTCCCCAGAAAAATGGTTCTGGAATCATTAATTTGTATAGAAAAACTATATTTTTAATAATTTTATTAAGTTTATCAAGATATAAAATAAAAAAATTAAAATGGGAAAATGCAGGAGGAAAAAGAAGAGAAAAAAATGTAGGGGAAAGGGGAAAAAAGAAAAACATTGAATTCTGACTCCTTTTAACGCAGTAGAATAAGATAGCAACATTATAGCCTTGACATTTTATTTTTACTTACTAATATGTACTAGCCATTTCTATAACAACACGTTATAATCAGCAAAACCCAATGTCAAGCAGTAAAAACAAATTTGATGCCAGGGCAACGCAAGGATCAACATTAAGAGAAAAAATGATGTTCACATAAATGATTACTAAATTCTCTGTGACAGCTGATACAATATCAAATTTACTCTGATGACATGGGGATTATAGAATAATTACTATCTTATTATTCTGGGGATAGAATAATGAATAAATGTACAAAAACCACCTTTCCCTCAATCATATTGCACATGCAAGTATTGAGAGAATTCCATATAACATCAATTAAGAATTTTTGAGGCTATTTTTACTGGAATCATCACTTTTACCTTGAAAGGAGAAGGAATTTTTTGTGATCCAAAACAAAATGTTAAGTATGACACAGAGATTAAATTAGACAGAGGAACAGAAATCTGCTCAATGTCATCAAGGCCAATTTTAAGCAAACATTCTCTGAAAAGGGAGGGAACTGAATGTCAAAATCCTGGTGAGGATGAGAGACTAGCTCCTTTATTGCCCTCCCTAAACTAGCAAGGAAACAAATTACAAACTGGAAACACTAAAAAAAACCTCCTTATTACCAATCTTATATCATTGATCTCACTGAGATTAAGTCCAAAGAAATCAGGTTTGGCATAAACAAATCCTCTGTTCACGATGACAGGAAAAAGAATAATTTACCGCTTTAGTTTAGGTCGAGCTTGCAGGAAAGAATAATATATCAGAAGGGGATCTAGAGCTAGAAGTCCCTTCTTCTTCTTCTGAGATCATGGGAATGGCAGTCTTTTGGGGCAATTACAAGAGAGATTTAACCACTTTGTCAACTGCTTGCAAATACCGAGTCTATCCTGAACTGATCCAAAGGGATTTAGTCTGGGATAGACCAGCAAGGGATGGCATACTGGAGTATCAAGAGAAACCTGGCTGGCACTAGTAATGAAGGCTGCCAAAGAAGGACCAGGAGCCAATAAAACATATAGATTTCAAAGGCTTCCTCTGAAATTAGGGAGCCCCCACCCAGACAAATTATTGGATATATCAATTTCATATCAAATGAAATACTCTCCACAAGAATATAATATTGTAACAAGGGCCAGCTGATGCTAAGAAGAAAAATCATTACTAGGAAAAGAGGCAGATCATTTGCAGATTACAGGAAACTATTACTTTTATTTTACTGTCTTTCCGTGCTATCCTAGAATGCTGTCAGATGAAAAGCTATGTTAAGAGATCCAGATCTTACAAGATTTATATCTAATTTTGACTTTATCTTTTTGATAGGAGTTCTCACACTTCATGGAGATTACTCAACTTCGCTGAGTGAATATAGATGCTTTGCCAGGAAGTTGATCAAGTTTGAGGTTGGCCATCTTATTCTTTTTTGCTGATACACGTTTACCTAACTTCACTAAGAGTAATCTATTTATGTGGTCAATGAGAATTGACAATGCCTTTATAGCACAATGATTTGACAGAGATTGACTCAATCACTGTTCTGTTGAGTTCTTATCAAAACAAAGGATAAACTCTCAAAGCAAACTAATGTGGTAAAGCTTAGAAAATTATATGGTGAAGTGATAACCAATCATCCTCAATCTTAGGTTATTCTAAGACAGCGGTTCTCAACCTGTGGGTCGGGACCCCATTTGGGGTCGAACGACCATTTCACGGGGGTCGCCAAACAACGCAGTCCGCCATTTTTTCCCCTTTTCCTTAGCTGTGCTACTCCCTTTTATTCTATTGGCTTTTGAAAGCCAATAGAATAGACTCTCTTGAATAGAGTCTAATTCTATTGGCTTTCAAAAGCCAATAGGAGTTGTCCAGGCTGTCTCTGCCCTGCTGAGCCCGCCAAAAGCCCCAGTCTGCAAACGGTGCTGCAAGTTGTCTGCAGCGAAGGCGAGCTGTCTGGAAGTTTCCACCCCTCCCTGCTGAGCAACTACTAAAAATGTAAATAAAAGAGGGCCAGGGGTGGGAGGTGGGAGGCCAGCGGGTGCAGGGAGGGTTGCTGGCACGCGTGGGGCCCGGCGGGTGCCTTACCTCCCTTGGGCTGGGCCAGCTGGTGGCCCAGCTGGTGGTCGGCCTGCGCCGTCTCTGCCGCTTGCCAGCTACGCCTCGGCCGGCGCAGAGGGCGGCACCACGCATGCACGGTGCTCCTGGGCAGGGAAAGTCCTCGACTTACGACCAGTTGGGTAGTCCTCAACTTACGACTGGTTGGGGGTCGTGGCATTAAAAAGGTTGAGAACCACTGTTCTAAGAGGATATTTTATTGCAAAACTAGGCCACAATGATCTGACCCTTTATCTAAAGTAACTTTAGATAAAGGGTCAGATCATTGTGGCCTAGTTTTGCAATAAAATATCCTCTTAGTAACTTTAGATAACTTCCAAAAAGTGATTTCCCACCATTAGAGACACTGTTAGTTCATTTAAAAATGGACAATGTAATTATGCTAGCTTTTGTCTAGCAAACTGTATTAATAAATACGTACTCACATCATAAATAGAATAGGCCATCTTCACATAGGTGAAAAGGCTAAGATGAGAGAAATCCAATGTTTAACAATAGTAGAACAAACTCTTGCCCTAATTGCAGAGGTTGGTCAAACTGATCACAACTCTGAAAGGGCTTTTGGATTTCACCCACTTAAAATACAGGTAGTCCTTGACTTATGACTATTCATTCAACAAACATTTTGTGGCACTTGATAAAAGGACTTAAGACCCGTGCCTGAAGTTATGACCACTGAAGTACCCCACAGTCACATAAACAAAATTGGGCACTTGTCAATTTTTCCATCTTATGACTGGGATGCAGCAGCAGTTTTTCCTGTCTATTCTCACCCCCCCCCCAAACCGGGAGGGTATGGGATGTAGCAAGTCAGGAAGCAGGCCAAACGCCTGTGGGACCCCAGAGCACAGGGTATTGCATTGGTGAGGTAGGCCTGGGCAAGTCACAGGTAAGCTGGGGAGGTGCTGCAGGGCAAGTCTGGGCCTGTGTTAGGCCTCACAGGGCCTCCCCCACCCCTTCGGCACCCTATGTTCCGATTAATGACCACAATGCAGGAAGCAGAAAATGTGGTTGTTAAGTGAGGTGATCATGTGGGTGATAATACCACCCAAATTTTGTTGAATACTCAGAACTCAGCAGCAACCCTTTTTCTTTTCTTAAAGGCAGTTGGTTAATTCCAACAGTGCTATGTGTCTGTTACCAGGAATCAATTACACTAAACTTGTAAGAGAAAAAACTTAATTACTTATGGAAGTTGTTCCAAGTAGCAATATGTATCCCTAATGGAGGCTTCAGACAAAAGGGTGGTTAAGAATTTTCATATACTGGCAAAAGAATGATCTCCATTAACTTAAACGTTTGACATTTTGATCTTGCTAAAAAAACTTTCATTCCATCTGGAAAAAGAAAAAGACATTGGAGACAGTTCTGAGACTGGTTTTATGTCAGAGGCACTATTGTTGCTGGGACAAAAACAGGCCACGGCTGTTTTTAGACAAAAAGATAAGAGAATTGCAATGGAATACAAAGCACTACATAGAATGCAGTTGAGGGATAGTAAATTTTACTTTCAATCAGATCAACATTTTAACTAGATTATAAATGAGGCTCTTTGATATCCCACCAACAACTACATTGAAGGGCAACTTTCAGAAAACCCAAGGACTTGTCCCTGCCTATCTAGAAATACTGCATCTGTGGGCCATGTGTTAACTTCTTATGACTTCTGTAGAGATATGCATAATGAATTCTTAGTGTCTTTCATTGTTAGTAATTTTCTGGATGAGCAGAATTTGCAATAAATCACCTTCTGGTAAACAAAGACCCCAGATAAAATAAGCCATTGCTAAGTTTGCATTTGCAGCCTTCAAAATGTGTGCTTTGCTAATAGAAAATGAATTCTGGATTGATTTAGGGGTATTCTGTGTAGAAAAGAGTATTTTGTAATTTTGGAGTTCTGTATCATTCTTACCTGATTTTACGGTATCTTACTTCTACTCTCTGTTCACGTTCTTTTCTTATTTTACTATACTTTATTTTACTGCTTTTATTCTGGTTTGTTTGGGGGCTCTGTGACATTAAGTATTCAACTTCAGTATATATATAGATGAATTGGAGTTAAGGCTTATCAGTGAAGTGGGCACATTTGTTGATGGTATCAGCTATTCAGGATGGTACAATCCAAAATGGATTGTAAAAAGCACTAAAAGAGCTCCAAATTGGGCAAATGAGCTTCAAAATAGTAAAATCAAGTTATGTACCATTAACCTTCATTTGCAAATATGCATTTGAAAGATCTCAGGTAGCAGAGTCCGGACCAGAGAAAGGATCCTGGAGTTATAGCGAACAGCTGTAGGTGGGTTAGACAGCATCACCACCAGATGGATTTGTAGCTGGCTGACCAGCCCTATTCAGTGTGTGGTCCTCAATGGAACTGCATCTACATGGAAGTGTGTAGTGGGGTACCCCAGGGCTCTGTTCTAGGCCCAGTGCTCTTCAACATCTTCATCAACGATTTGGACGAGGGGATAGATGGGGAACTCATCAAATTTGCAGACGACATCAAGCTGGCAGGAATAGCCAACACTCCAGAAGATAGGCTTAAGATACAGGAGGATCTGGACAGACTTGAACACTGGGTGCTATCTAACAAAATGAAATTCAATGGTGAAAAAAGTAAGGTTCTACATTTAGGCAAGAAAAACCAAATGTACAGGTATAATATAGGTGGTACCTCACTCAATAGTAATAACTGTGAGAGGGATCTTGGAGTCCTAGTGGACAATCACTTATATATGAGCCAGCAGTGTGCTGCAGCTGCTAAAAAAGTTGACACAATGCTAGGCTGCATTAACGGAGGAATAGAATCAAGATCACGTGAAGTGTTAATACCACTTTACAATGCCTTGTTAGGCCACACTTGGAATATTACATCCAGTTTTGGTCACCACAATGTAAAAAAGATGTTGGGACTCTAGATTTCTAGAGTACAGAGAAGAACAACAAAGATAATTAGGGGACTGGAGGCTAAAACATACGTAGTATAAGGAACGGTTGCTGGAATTGGGTATGTCTAGTTTAATGAAGAGAAGGATGAGGGGTGACATGATAGCAGTGTTCCAATATCTCAGGGGTTGCCACAAAGAAGAGGGAGTCAAGCTATTCTCCAAAGCACCTGAAGGCAGCACAAGAAGCAACGGGTGGAAACTAATCAAGGAGAGAAGTAACCTAGAACTAAGGAGAAACTTCCTGACAGTTAGAACAATTAACCAGTGGAACAACCTACCTCCAGAAGTTGTGAATGCTCCAACACTGGAAGTTTTTAAGAAGAGACTGGACAGCCATTTGTCTGAAATGATATAGGGTTTCCTGCCTGAGCAGGGGGTTGGACTAGATGACCTTCAAGGTCCCTTCCAACTTTATTATCTTTTATTCATTCAATATGAACCTCAGTCAACTGAACATTCAAATTGGCTGGCGCTGATGGTTGACACGGGTTGCTACCAGCATCCTAAGTGTCAACCAGGTATCTCCTTAAAATATAAGATGTTCCGAGTAGTGCAGTTTTTTGTAATATTGCTGGAATTATTTCAGGAAGCTGCAGTTTCTTGCAAAGTTTTGGGACATAGTTCCCAGTGCCCCAAGGACAATGGGTACCACTGTTACGCGTTTCATCCATAATCGCGCAGTTTTGATGGCCAGGTCGCAATATTTCATAATTTTTTCCAGTTCTTTTTCTTTGACTCTGGCATCTCCTGGTACAGCGATATCAATCAGCTGTACGCTTCATTTCTCTACAACTGTGATATCAGGCGTATTGTGTTCCAAATGGCGATCTGTCCGTATTCAAAAGTCTCACAAAATCTTCACCCTCTCATTCTCAACAACTTCTTCCACCCTATGTTCCCATGACTTTTCAGACACAGGCAAGTTGTATTTTTTACACAATGCCCAGTGGATTAATTTAGCAACTCGGTCATGTCTATTATTATTATTATTATTATTATTATTATTATTATTATTATTATTATTATTATTATTATTATTATTATTATTATTAAGCTACCGGTAGACGAAAATTGGCAGCTGCTGTTTTTAAAAATCTATACTTTGAATTAAAAGGGAATTGAAAAATAAATAAAAATAAAATAAAATTGTAATTAAAACTTGCAAATATAATGATGCCCTTAAAAAATATCTATGGTGAAACCATATTTTTGTATAAAACTTTTGTTACAAAATGAAGCATACATAGTAGTCGTTAGGGAACTATAGCAACTCCCCACAAGAATAGACTGCAGAGTGTAAGACTCTTCCACTTGGAATAAAGGGAAGACATAGGGAGGGTCAATAGTTTTTTAACCCTGGCAACTTTAAGATGCCTGGACTTCAACTCCCAGAATTTTTGAACCTTGGCAACTTTGAGATGCTCAGATATTACTGGCTAGGGAAGTCCATACATTTTAAAGTTGTCAAGGTTGAGAAACACTGCATAGATAGTGTGGAGACACAAGGTCATTTCTCTAACAATGCTAGAATTCAAAGACATCCAATGAAACTAAATTCAAGGAAATTCAGAAATGACATAAAACATTTTTTCCACACTCTGTAAATTCCCTTGTTACAGTTATAGTAATTGCAGGTAATTTCAATGGTTTTAAAAGGGGATTGCCTAAACTCATGAAGGATCATGAGGGCTACAACACTAATAGCCGTATATTATTTCCTAAGCCACAAACAGCATGCTCAACATCCTGATTGGTAGCCAATATGATAGCAGAAGGCTGATGGCCTTCAGTTTGGGCTTGTGAATTTCTCAAATGTTGTATCAGATGTGCTAATGGCCTTCTCTGGCAGGGCTTCATTGATGTTAACTCCCACTGTCTCAAGTTCTTTTTCCATTGATTTCTGAGTTAGAGATACACAATTATACAATTATACACCAGCATTTGTTTCTCTTAAAATCAACTCTCCCCAACTTTATGTGGTCACTTTCCCTGAATATCCTAATATCAAATCAAGAATACCTTATCCTATTGTGTCTTCCTCTATGTATGAAAGAAAATATGAAACCAAATCTAAAAATAGAGGCAAGAGAGGGGGAGAAAGTGCTATCAGAAAAAAAAATGTTAGTGTTTTTCTTCTGATACTCCTGACTCAAATACATGTGTATATGAAAATTTGCATAGCTATTTCATTCCATATTTATTTCAATATCTCAAAGTGCCTGCAATAGTAATAATGCATTTCCAAAGATAAAATGCCACCTTACAAAATAATCAAGCCTTTCTATTAAATTAGGAAGTTCTAAGAAATCTTTCAAAAGTCAACATTCTTAAGTTACAGGGCAGAATATCTATATTCAAGGAAGAGATGCTCTGTTCTAGAAGGGCCCTTTCAAGATTATTCGATATACTCAATTACCATTGCATTAAAAAGGAAGTGAAAGTTTTGTTTCAAGATAAATAATGTCTGTTGAACTTCTGCTTAATCTTCAAATCATGGTTTAGTCTTTCTTAGGCTAAAAAATCCCATAGCGTAATTCTATAAGGACTAACAATTTGCATTTCTTGGCTTACTGTCTATAAACCATCACTTGTCTTGGCAGTTGCTGGTTGAGAAAAAGGCATGTATACTTTGGGCTCTGTTCCAAGCTTCCAACAACATTTAGCTCTTAACAGAATTGTCACCTGAAAATTTCTCCACTGTAGGTTTTATCACTGAGTAGGTGGACTTACAATTAGTTTTTGAATTGTAGTTAGGCTATCTTTTCTACTGATACAATCTGGAAATAGTATTATGAGTAGATATAAGTAGAATATGTATATGTATGCAGGCACAGATGTATATGCATCATTATACATAGATGTGTGTATAAATCAAAAGAAGCATACAAGCAGAAAGGGTTTGATTCAGACATTCTGTGAAATGAAGATTGTCTTATCTTTCACACTGCATGATTCAATACTACTCCTAGAAAATGCATCTGCCCTTATACAACAGGATAGGAATTTTTAAAGACAGATATAATGAAAAAGTATTCTTAAGTTAGAAAACAGTTTCCAGCATCCTTTGATTCAATAATTATTTAAAATAAATTGCCCAATTATTTCGTATAAAAATGACATAATTCTACCTGAGCCTTTAGCTGGGACAAAACAGCAAACTAATTGCTACACTTCACTGTAAATTATGCTGAAATTAACAGACTTTGTATATATTTGATGTAGTGTTTCCTAAAGCAGCAGAGGACTCTGTCGTGTATATTTAAACTTGATTCTTCCTTACTACAGAATCCACTGAATTGGAACAATGTTTACTCTGGGATATTTACTCTTTATAACTACTTTCAACTTGTTAAGCCATTAAAAATGATTTTGTATATAGCAAAAAAAGAATCTTGCTTTATTAGTAGATTTGTCCTTCCAATATAGCATGTAGGTTTCTTCTGGTACTTTTACGCCAGATGCTTTAAAAAGTATGAGTTGGAATCTCTCTTTATGTAAACCATTTGTCTACAGTGACTGTAGGCTATATATGAATGGTAGCATTTCTTACTGAAGCTATTTCCACAGGAAATGTTCAGATTATAATTTTTAAATCATTTAACAACATCATTTACTGTACATAGGTTACATTATTTAAAAACTAACTATACAGGTATTTCTTATATATTGCACGTTGAGAGCTGCGAGTTGGTCACAGCTGTAAAAGCAGGCTTCAGGCTTATCACAGAAACATTCTAAGTACATCCAAAGAGGATGAACAAGTCCGATTTAAAGGTTATCAAAATGCACATTACTATAGAAATTATTTTTTGTAAAAAAAAAGAAAGAAAGAAAAAGAAAGCTACACTGAAACCAAATTTAGAAGGAAGAGTCCTGCTGAAGCCACTGAAATCCTCACCCCATGAAACGTGATCAAAATCAGTCCAGAAATCTGAAGTCATGGTTTCTGTTCAGGAAGATGTGCAGAGTCTTGTGAGCTAGACGGAGACTGAGAACAGGGAGGGCTTTCTTGGTAGTCATTGGGCCTTGTAGGTGGCAAGTCTCTAACAGGAGGAGAATAATCCCTTAAACCTGGTGGAGGTAGTCGTGGACCTGGAGGATAATCTCTGGGGGGAGGTGGCCGGAAAGGAGGTGGCCCACGGATATATCCTCTCTGTTCAGGATGTGGCAGTGGAACAGGAGGAAAATCTCGCATTCCAAATGGAGGACCAGGTGGATAATCTCTAGGAATAGGTGGCGGTAGAGGAGGTCCACGAACTGAAAGGGGGGGGGAAAAAAATGAAACTGGGCAGTTCAAAATCAAGTTACCATTTGTCATCACTTTCATTTTAGGAAAGCATGCTTCTAAATCTTTATGGCTGCACATAAATATTCAAAATAGGCTGCAAAAGATCTCTGAGTTGTAAGGATAAAGAATCGGTGCTCTTTATAGCCTTTTAACACTCCCAAGCATTTTCCTCTTTTTTTTTTTTTTGCTAAAAATCAATTATACTTAGCACAAGACTGAACATGCCATCAAAGAAGCCTATAATACTCAAATTGGTATTACTATTATCATCCAACCCTTGCAAGTTCCATATATAACGCAACTTCATATTCTGTACAAAATAACATTTCTTGGAATACTAAGAATGGAATTTCTTTTAAAGTGCATTTTTAGCAAACTCTGATATGAAAGGTATTCAGCAATAAAGCTAAATAATCTGAAAAAAAGCACAATGTACAATACAGTCCGTACCCAAAGGAAGAGGAAGAGGCCGAGGTCCATAGGGCAGGCGGGGTGGTGGTCCAAATCGAATAGGAGGTGGCAAAGGCCCAACTGCTGGGGATGTCATCATGGGAGGTCCCAGGAAAGGCGGTGGGCCTTTAGAACCAAGGTTAACCTGTAGAAGACTGCAGTGTTAGTTGTCTATAAGGCATTATTCATGACATTAGAGAACTATAGATTAAAAGTACTTTAAGAAATATTGTTGCTGAAAAGACCTCAAATTTCCAAATTTAGCTCACTGTGTTTTATGGAAATTTTCTTTTTTCAGGAATATTCTCATCTTCAGGCATCCAAGAGGTATTATCCTATAAAAGCATTCTCAAAATGGCCCTCCAGATCTGAACTAGACACTCTTCTAAGTGCATTCCTTTATAATACCAGCAAATCCCACACCATCTACAGAAGGAAATGATCAGAGGACCTCAGGGGTTAGAAAAGCCTTAGGTGTCAAGCGCCACCATGTATGAAGCAACTGGATTATATTTTCCTTAAAGCAACTAAAATATGTTTTTTTCCAAATGCTGTTACAATGCATGTAGCTTTAGCAAAATGCAAAGCCAAGAAAAAGAGCTGCAACCCAGAGTGAGTTCTGCACCGCATCTCTCATGCTGAGTCATGAAGCACCATGCTTTTTACATCCTCCCCATCAAATGCAGGAGAAAGGCACCAGTCCCAGCCTCTTGGTACTCACTGCAGTTGCTTCACTGGAGGAAGGTGGGGCAGCAGAAACATGGGGGACTTCAAGCTCTTTGGTAAGATTTTGCTTTTTTCCCCCCAGCAATGTAAAGATGAGTGACAGACAAATAGAAATTGATACATAAGTGAGGGATGATATGGCATATATAAGGTAACAAAACAAAGATTCCGTACAGCATGTCAGTTCACCCAAAGAAATAGCAACCCCCCCTCCACTTACTATTCCATCAACAACTGCAGTTGAAGGAGAAGATGTTCTTGGTCCACAGTTGATCAGTGTTGTTACAGGAGGACCAAGGTCTAGAAGGAGGGGGGGAAAATGACACATTTAATATTGCTTGAAAAAAGATGCTACACTTTCAAAATGTAGATGGACTCTCTTGCCATTCTTACCTGGAGCAGATATCCTTCCTGATTGCTCGGAATGCCTTTTTTGGACCGGAGGGCCATCAGTCATAGTATCTGAAGGATTACAATGCAGTTTGGTAGAGATTATTATTTTGCCAACTAACGGCTATGCAATACAGTGCCCTCTAGATACTTTAGACAACAACCTCCCAATTCTGACTATTCTTCACGCTAACTGAACTTATAGAAATAACAAAGGGTGTCCAAAGCAACCTGGAAAACACGAGTCCACTCTACGTTTCTTTATATCTTATATCTGCCTTATAAAAAGTGATACATCTATTTTTAAACTAGTGTGATTTAGGAAGTAAGTATTAGTCTAGGATTGAAAAGATTAGGCTTGAATTCAACATGAGTTCTGAAAATGCAGTGATTTTATGCTAATCATCTTTCTGTCCAAATCACTTATAAGATTGCTATATGAAAAAAAAGACAGCATTATGCACACTAGTTGAGATCAAAAAGAAAATGTAGAGTATACATTTAAGTAAATATACAGAAGT
Organism: Crotalus tigris; assembly: GCF_016545835.1. Lineage (NCBI taxonomy): Eukaryota > Metazoa > Chordata > Lepidosauria > Squamata > Viperidae > Crotalus > Crotalus tigris. The sequence continues at coordinate 2,390,868 of NW_024096622.1, read as the reverse complement.
GTGTATTTTTCCTTTCATACAAGAGATATTCAAATTAAAACATATGACGGGTTATAAAAGGAATTCAGCACTAGTACATAAGTGCTTGATAAAGTTTAGCAACAAAAAGCAAAGGATCTGAACTAAAAATCAATAAGTTAATCGACATACTATGACAGAGAAATAATCTAAACTTTGGGGCAGGAAGTTTCCCAAGTAGGGTTTAGCAAAGTATTCCTATAAAGGTCTTTTATGATTTAGCATTGGAAGACTCGTAGGCAAATTTCTTTCTCACATAAATTCAAATAAAAAATTATCATGCTTGGTTTTCTTAAAGTTATAATGATTCTAAGTACTTCCTCCCTAGTTCTTATCTTGACTTAACTTGAGGTAGAAACATAAGAACCACTTGATTTAGTTAGTGGATTTAAAAATTCAAGAAAAGCATCTGCCATACTGGGTAGATCCAGTGGTGGGATTCAGCCAGTTCGTACCACTTTGGCAGAACCGGTAGCTAATTTTTTGTTGCTCAGGCCCAGAATGAACTTCTGGAAGCAGAGAACCGGAGAACTTCCGGAACACAGAGAACCGGTTGTTCACATATTTGAATCCCACCACTGGGTAGATCCATATGTTGTGCTAAGCCAAAGATGAGCAGCTTTTTGATTACTGGGAAGAATGTTTAATATTTTTCAGGTGATTAAGATGGTGAAAAATAGACATTGCCAAAATGCAATCTTTAGTAACTGAAGCGCAGAGGGTTAACCAGACATGAGCTCCTCCAAGATACAAAGGTGATGTTAACATAATGGAGAGCGACAGTAATAGAAATGAAAGAAATATTAACCAGGTCTATCCAACTGAACAAATATCATTGGTGGAACAAGGTTTGTTTCCACCAAAATTACCCAAGTCTATTTCAAATGAGTGGGGTTATCCTCAAGAGGAATAAAGGGAAAAGAAAAAAAAAGCAAATCCCACTGTGCAAGTGACAGTCCGTGTTCACAGTTATCACAGTGATGAAAAGTAACTTTGTGACCAATGTGCATATTAAAGATCTTGGTCTGGGTGATAAACAAATATCTGGCATTACCCGTCTTTCCCTGAAAATAAGACCTGGTCTTATATTTTTTTTGCCTCCAAAAGAGGCACCAGGACTTATTTTCAGGGGATGTCTGACCCGCTTACCTTAGGACTGCCGCAGCCAGGCCTCCCACGTCCAGACAGCTCTTGCACCACTGCCTGAGTTCTTCTGTGGCTGCTTGCGGTCTCACGCCACGTGGCACAATGTGCCACGGCCGCCTCTTACAGAAGGCCACATGGCTCGTTGTGCTGATTATGCCGCTGGCACCACTTGCGGCAGGAAGCTATGAGGCTCAGAATGCCGATCATGCTGCCGCCACGATCGATGGCACTGGCATGCGACTGGCACGATCGCCATGCGGCCTCCTTCTGCAAGCAGCAGCAGCACGATCAGTGAGATAGTTCTCATGGCCTTCAGCCACGAGTAGTGGCGGCAGGGAGATTGACAGAATGAGCCCTGCGGCCTTCAGCTGCGAGCAGCAGCAGCGGTGCAATTAGCGTGATACATTGTGTGGCTTCTAATTGCGAGCGGCAGCAGCAGTGCAACGAGCCTTATGGTCTTCTACAGCAAGTTGTGGCAGTGGCACAATATGCCATGTGGCATTTGGCCGCAAGCGGCCACAGAATTCAGGCAGCGGTGCAACAAGTGTTGGGGCTTGGGAGACCTGGCTATCATAGTCCTAAGGTAAGCGGGTGCAGGGCACGTGGGGCAGCTCCACTCCCCCACCCCAGCTTGATTTTTACGCATGTGCCTCACCCCAAACCTTGGGCTTATTTCTGCAGTAGGGCTTATATTGGGCGCACATATAAAAATCAAGCTGGGGCTTATTTTCAGGATAAGTCTTATTTTTGGAAAAACGCAGTAGTGCATTCTTTTCCATGTGTATTCCCCTTTGTGTGCTGCTTATTTTGTTGTAATCCCTTCCTCTCCAATGAATATAAATACAATTTTCTTCTGGGGGAGCATTCCAAAGGGCGAGGGAGTGAGAGAGAAGGACTATAAGATTTTCTCATGAGTTAAGTTTCAGAAACCTTCCCTGCCAGCTTACCCAGCTGCTTAGGGTCATATCCTTCTGATGCCACAAAGGAAAGCTGAAATAAAATTGTAAACACAGTCGCAGGCATGTCATTTTCCCACTTACTAACTATGTCACTTAATGAGTGAGTTTTCTGTCCCAGTGGCAGTTTTAAAATGAAGACTACCTGTGCTATTGTTAACCCAGAGAAATTTATTTATTTATTTATTAAATTTAAATCCTGCCCATCTCAATGATAAGGCAACTCTGGGCTGCTTACTAATAGTAAAAAGATAAATATATAAATAGTAAATATTAAATTATGTATGCTTGTTTAGAAGATAGATAAATATTAATTTCTTGCTGCAGAATAATTATTAAAAAAAGATTGCTTACTAAATTCACCTCTTGATCCATCTCTTGGGTTGGCAGAAGGAGGTCGTCCAGGTGGTTCCATCATCAGTGGTGGGGAAGGAGCTCCCCCACTCACAGGCGAGGGGCCAAAAGAGCCATCTCGACTTATTGGACCTGTTATGAAATAGAAATAATACACAGGAAATATGGCAAAGTATCTATTTCCTCTTCTAAAATGGTAAGTTTAAAGACATGGGAAACAACTATACCTCTGCGAGGTAAAGTCTGATGGTCTGGCCGGCCTGCAGTCGGTTTCACAATTATTGGTCTCTGAAGGGAAGCTATTTTTTGATTCACCTCTATTATTCTAATAAGAAAAAACAACATTCTTAATGCAATCCACTCACTTAAAAAAATAACTCTTAATGTTGTCTCTTAGAAACAGTGATCACATGTATAAAACATGCTTACTTTTGTCTCAAGCTGGCAGATTCCCTTTTTTCTTCAACCAATGCCCTCTCTGCAGAACGTGCTATGAGCTGTAAAAAAAGATAGAAGTACATAAATCAGAAACTGTTAGTCAAATATCACTTGAAATCAAAGCCTACTAGAACAGCTTTCAGGAATATCAAGAGGCTATAGTAAATAAGTGTAATGCAACAAAATATTCAAAGCTGAAATGCTGTTCTTAAAAGAAAACACAGCCTTACCCAATTGTCATGGGCCTTCTTCTCATGAGCAGCAATCTTAAAATATGAAAGAAAAAATGTTTTAATTTGCAGATCACCTTATAATATAAAGTTTTCTTTTTCAGAATGCCTTGAAATAACTCCAGACCTGATTTTTATAAGACCGCTCTGTTTTTTGCAATTCTTCCTCCATTTCCTGAATTCTCTGCCTGTCAAAGAAGATGAAAAGTTATTTCTAATCACAATGCTTTCCCTCAAAATCAAAAGTCGACGTATTTATATATCAGAATTACTTGTAGATTTTCACTTCTTCAACAGCCAGGACTGCCTTTTCATCTGCAGCAGAGAGCTTTTGCTCTTTCTCTTGACGTTCATACTCCTCTTGTGTCAATTTCCTAGGACAAAATAAAAAGTGGCATAATGAAATACAATTAAGTTATGTTCAACTGCTAATACCAAAAAGCAAGTAACCTGAAGAGAGGCGGTAGGAAGATGGTCAAAGTAATCTTGAAGAAAGAGATACAAGAGCACTGCCTCTTGTTAAGGAAGGAGTAAGAGCGTGCTCTTCTCCATTTAGTATTATCAAATATGCTGGCACTTTACTTTCCAGCAAAAGGACATAAGCATGAGAAACCAAGCTCATTTAAAACGCCAATACATCCCTTAAGAAAACTTCCAGTTCCGGGTTGCGGTGCAGGCAGTCGTGCGCAAAGACTTCTCTCTTCGCCGGCCGTTTCCCTCCACAGGTAGACCCTCAATAGGGTCGAAAAGTCACCCTGGAAGGGCGACTACCGTTGAGGAGGCCCTCGTCTGACTGCAGAAGGGCGGCAGCTCCTTCCGCGGTCCGAACTAGCTCCTTAGGGCTGACGGAGAAAAGATCGGCCAATAAAATGGCCGATCACTTTGCCGCTCCAGCCAAAAGTCAGAAGAACAGCTAAGCGATAAAGAACCACCGTGGAGGATCTTGGTGAGACCTTTCCTTTCCTCTCTTTGCCCTAACTATCTTTCCTGTAAAAAGCCTTTGAACTACTTCCCTGCTTTAAGAGAGCGGTGTCTGTCTACTTGGGAAAAAGAGCTCTGGAACAAAAGAAATAAAACAGCTAACTTTTATTGACTATTCAACTTTTTGGATACCTAGGGGTCCTGGAAAAAATTCTATTACAGAACATTATTATTACTTTACTTATGATGCTGGAGATACCTGTCTTTTTTTTTTATTTTCCTAATGAGATAAAATTTTAGTAAGTGGGGAAAAAAAAGGATCTTACAGTCTACTGAGGTCATCTTGTGGCAGAAATTGTTATTGCAAGTGTATTTCCTTCTGGTGTTTGAAGATGGATTTGACCTTCAAATGATAATAAAAGGGAAAAGATAAAGGACTTGTAACAGCTGGGTGGTGAGTTTGATTACTATTGTGGAGGTGGATACTTGTTGACTTTTAGCAAATACAGCCTCCACCAAAAGATTAAAAGACTATTTCACCACTGAAATGGAGGAAGTTTACCCACAGCTTGATTATGACCTTATATTGGAAATTTTTTGGGAAGCTATGGAGTACATGAAATCTTGAAGAAAAATTAAAGATGAAATTTCAGAACCACAAATTGAATTTCAAATTCTAATAGATCAATCTATAGGCCAAGGAACACTAGAGAAGGAACAGTTCATGGAATCTACTGAACAAATCAACTTTAGAAAAACTTTTGCCCTAAAATTTCAAACTGGCTTTCAGACTCCAATTGATTATGCCACAAGTCAAGAAACAGAAAAGGAAGCAATTAACACAGATGAGGCTAAAACAACAGGAATTGATATCCTGACACAAGTTACTGAAAACCGTGACAATGTGGATAACCAACTAGTAATTACAAATGGAATACAATTGATTACACTACTCAGCTGATATTGGAAAAAGGGGAAGAGAACTTTGACCAGACTGAAGTGTCAATAAATACCCCTACCCAAATATTGAGATTTAATGACACAGATGCTTTACGATGGAAACTGGTTTGGCACAGAAAGAAAGCCAGAATTAGATTTAAAAATGTGACTTAAAATTTCACTTAATGGATTAAAATGGCTGAAGAGACCCTGATTGATTGAATAATTAATGAAATATGTGAATTCAATAAGAAGATATCTTCTGTAATAATTGTTTTAGATGTGATAACTACCTGGAGGGGATGTAAACTTTACCTAATGGGTTAAAAAGGTTTTTTAATAGATATAGATTGATTGATAGAATATATATTTAAAATAGAGTAGAAATGTATTTCTTGGAATAATATTTTTATTTAGGTAGGATAACTATTTCATAATGGAAGAATAATAAGAGGGATTTGTGACAAGAGAAGAAAGGATATTAATAAATGACTTATTAGATTAAGAAATAGAATATATCTGGAAACAACAAGAATGTTATTGTTGGAATAAGGGATACCCGAAGTGTTAATAATATGTTTATTTAAGGCTAAAATGGAATATGGTAATAGTAAATTAGTAACGCTTAAAACAGGATTTGGATCTTTATAGATGAAATGTTATTGATGACTGCTTTGATTGATTGAATTCTATTCAGAAACATATTAATTTGAATATGTTATATTAATACAAGGGAAATAGGGAGGGAACTTTTGATGAATTAACCTGAGTTATATATGTATGAATTTGTTGTTGGATGATTGATTCCCCTACCACCACGTTGTTTCTTAAGCATTTTGATGTAAAAATTAAAAAACCAATAAAACTTGTTTAAAAAAAAAGAAAACACCTCATCTTACTTTAGAAATCTGAAACTTCTGTAACAAAACTTCAGAGCTGTGATTGTCACTGAAGAAATGGTAAAAGCACAGTGCTTAAAGAAACCCACTAGCCAAAAAACCCAACCCTGTTTAAACATAATAAAGGTATGGACAAGTTTTGGGTTTCATATACAGGATACGATTTCCCTAATGAAACATCTTGAAGGCACACCTAGCAATTCTTTCTTACTACTTCATTAGGTTTCCTTTCTCTTGATACTGCTAATTGTCCTTTTGTAATGTGAATATGTAAGCGTTCTATTGAATGTATTAATTTTAGAAACAGTTTATTCTGCAGGATACCAAACATAAAGAAGTTTTTCAATGGATAAGTAAATATTTAAATATGAGAGTGTGCTTGCTTTCTTAACAATTGCCATGTGAGGTTGCCTCCATTTTTCCAGGACTGCTAGCAGGTATGCATTAACATTATCACTCATGCCACCAGTTGAAAATTGCTGTAGTAGAGGCTAGGAGTTGATCGCTAGATTGAGGGAATCACAGTTTAATTATATTATATTATAGTCCCTATGGTGATTTAAAAATACTTACTTTTGAAGTGCCATTTCTTTCTGCTGATAAAGTTCATTGAGAATCTCTATTTTCTGGTGGAGCATTTTACATTCACTTTCTAGCTGAGATTTTACTGTCTGTGTGGAACATGAATCATGCTCCAGCTTCTTGATTTGCTCTGCAATAAAATAAATTACATAGTATTACTTCATTCTTTATAAGCTTTTAACACTTTTTATGTGGTCTGATGTAGCAACACAAAACACTATTCCAAGAATGAAGCCATTTAGGAGCAGATTTTTTTTTAAAAAAAGATAGCAGTCCTCAGAAGTGAAGTATGGATCAGGGAAATGAGGAAGAGAACAGAGAGGCAACATGAGGCTTATATTAGTCAGAATATACATATACACATCTTAAAAGTAGATCAAAAATATAAAATTGACTTATGCACAGCCCTTCTTTTTACTAGGCCCATATTCTTGTTTGAAGAACCAGTTTGGCATAGTGATTAAGGTATAAGGCTAGAAATAGGTTGAATTCCAATCCTGCCTCAGGCACAAAGCCAGCTGAGTGACCTTGGGCCAATTACTACTCTCAGTCTTAGGAAGGAGGCAATAGCTAACCACTTCTGAAAAACCTTGCCAAGGAAACTGCAGAATCTAGTCTAGGCAGTTGCCAGGTGTCAAAAACTGACTCAAAGGCACAGAATACATTCTAGTTTCAGGATAGCAGGCAGGGCAATACTTGAAAACCTTAGAATTTGGAAAAAAAAAGAAGATAGACAATCTGTTGCCCTCCCTATTTTTTGCACTCCCTCTGTGGAATCAAAATGCAGGACCCGAAACAAATAATCAAGGCTCACTCAGAACTGCTCTGCGGTAAGAATTGCATTTTTCTGGGTTACTGGATATGAAGTCAAAACTAAGAGATAGCTAACCTAACAGCTATAACTTCTATTGTCATAAAAAAATTATGAACTGTTAAGAAGTAAAACCAAAATCTAAAATCAGGATAGACATTGTTTGTCTCCAGAATGAAGCATAATACTTTATTTAAAATGATAATTTTAAACTCTTATTTGCTGAACACACCTTCTAATTCATGTCTTGCTGCTACTTCATCATTTAGTTTGGAACGCAAGTGATCTCTTTCTTCTTCAATGATAGATAATGTTGTTTTAACCTGCAAAAGGTTAATGAATAGGAAGTGATGAACTATGCTATAATATAAACATGGGTCATATTGATTAGGTAAATCAATGTGTTGTATACCCTTGAAACATCCATCATTTGTTTAATCTGAGCCTTCATCTTTTCATTCCTGGAATCTAAGGAAAGAAAGACATTATTTCATTGTGTTTAACATGCAAATAATATTTTCAAAAGAGAGATCACAGATAATTTCTTATAAAGTTTCATTTTGATCCAATAATTTATTTTATATACATATATTTATATATGTATATACACATATCACATATTATACACACAAACACACACATATATAAAATCATCATACAAATTAAACATTGCTACTAAGGTAAGAAAGGAGTATGGCAATAGAAATTCAGCTAGTTATCTTGCAAATTATATTGCAAACTAGAATGTCAGAAGCGCAGTTATCTAATAATTCATTAATTGTTAGTGATTTTATTATCATTTTGCTTTTATCTTTATAGGCCCCCCCAAGTTCTTATGACCAGGGTAGTACAGTATAATAAAAAAAACTAAATATATAATAAAGTATATGATACAATCTAAGTGCTATTGCTAATACAACATGCTCTCTATTTGAGTCCTCATTCTTCTGGGGATGGTAGGGAAATCTGGAATTCTGAGAATAAGCCATGCTACTATCCAAGAATCATCATTTCTACAGTCATATTTGTCAAAGAGAAAAATAGTTGTTTAACAATTTGTAAACATTATTTTGAACCAAGGTTGTTTGGAATGATGATTATCAGAGCCAGTTAGTGTAAGGAACTCAAGTCAAGGCAGAAATTATATTGTTTTGAGAGACAAAACATGTTTTCCCCTTTAATTAAAACCACTATAATCAATATAAGATTTGTTCATATAGTGGTAGGCTCCACTATTATTTTAACTATTGCTCAATTAACTATTGTTCAGAATTGGGCTTTGTGCTAGTACCACGTAAGAAATCTATCTTCTGAGTTTTAGATACCTGAGATCTCTCCATTGGCCAGGTCATTTCCTTCCTGTTTCTTATCTTCTAACTCAGAATCTGCATCAAGTTGTTTCAGCTGCATAATACAGTTTGTCAAAACCTAAAGAAGCAGAAAAAAACCCAAAAGAAATAGAATATTGATATATATATACATATATATATATATATATATATATATATATATATATATATATATATATATATATATATATATATATATATATATATATATATAATGATACAATCATAAATAAACTACTGGATAGCTAGGCTGAATTTACCTCATTTTCATTTTCTTTATAGGCAAGTGCTTCTTCAGTGTCTTTCTGAGACTTCTGATATAATTTTATCTGTTCACTGAGCTCACCATGCCTTTCGCTCCAGCCCTCTGCTTCTTGCAGCAGCTAAAAATATAAGTTAAAATTTATCAAAATGTATCTTTCAAAACAATCCTACATGGTTCACATGAAGTGCTCAGTGAACTACTGCAGGCATCTAAATATTCACATGGCTTAAAACAAAAATCAGATTTGAAATGCTTTTCTTTCACTCGTATTTGAAGGTGTGCATACACTCATGTGCACTTGTTTAACATTTGTGAATATAAACAATACACCATACAATAAACTAAGCAGAGGAAAATAATGGATATAATGGCCAGTTTGGGTATTTGACAGCAAAAGCATTCTTAAAATATAATTCCGAAGAAATATCAAGCTGGCATTAGAAAACCATGTCTTCCTTTAACTGCAATTCTCCACAGAGGCTTGCCCTCAACTGCAATAGCCTTTAGTTACTTGGACATAATGTCTGTACAGCATTTCCCTATATCCATAGTTTGCTTCCTCGACACGTCTCAATTACCATCCAAGGCTCACCTTTTCTTAATTGCCTTATGGCATTACTGGTATTCTCAATGAAATATATAACATTCAAGTCATCAGCAAACCTAACACACAGGCTAGAATATTCAAAAAGGTAATTTATTAGGAATAATTGAGTAAGCACAACTCACTTGCTCCTTACTCTTCCTCAGTCTCGTATTTTCTTCTTGCATGCGATGCAGTTCAGATTTCACTTTTTCTTCACTTAATTTAGCTTCATTAAGAGCTATCTGAACCTGTATCAATAATTCGACATCTGAGATACAAATCTTTAAAAAAATTCACATTACCAAGCACTGATTCCGCAAGAATTTTATCTGCCCAAACTTTAAGTTTATAGATATTGCTTTTAATAGTCATAAAAGCTGCTTTAAGTTGAAAATCCAGATGCTTTACCTCAGAGAGCTCTACAGAATGCAAGGTAATGACTTCTTGGAGTTTCTCCAAAGACTTATGTGCTTCCATAATCTATGCAAATAGAAATAAAAAACTATCACGTACATTGTACATAAAGTCAAATTCAGTTAATACAATAACAGATTTGTCAAGATTTTTACGCACATATTTTTGGGAAGAGTTAAGCAATCTTTCGGATTAATACCAGCCAAATTCCCAATTATGTACTAGATTAAATCAGACAATCAAAATGGTTATAAATCCCCAATATAGATCATTTTAGAAAGAGCATCCTTAATTCAACGAAAGGCTTAAAAAAGGCTCTTAGTTATGCCTAAGAACTGACTAGTTTCAGTGTAAAAAATGATAACATAGTTAATATAGAGCATTGGATACAGATAGTCCCCAACTTATGACCATAATTGAGCCCAAAATTTCTGTTGTTAAGACATTTGTTAAGTGAGTTTTGCCCCATTTTACAACCTTTCTTGCCATAGTTGTTAAACGAATCACTGCAATTGATAAGTTAGTAACCCAGTTGTTTAGTGAATCGGCTTCCCCATTGACTTTGCTTGTGAGAAGGTCGCAAAAGGTGATCCCATGACCTTGAAACACAGCAAAGATCATAAAGGTTATGAATCAGTTGCCAAGCAACTGAATTTTGATCACATGATCATGGGGATGCTTCAAAAGACGTAATTGTGAAAAATAGTCATAAGTCACATTTTTCAGTGCCGTCAATAAACGGTCAATAAACAAACTGTTGCAAGTTGAGCACTACCTGTATTATTTTTTACTAGCTTCAAACAAGAATGGCTCTGTTTTCTTACTCTCTCTCACAGTACCTGCCAAGCAGAAATAATACTGCCTACTTGACAGGACTATTAAAATGATTTACATAAATTCCAATAAACACTTTGCATATTAAAATACAGTATGTAAACATAATATATATTATGCTTTAACAAAATGTGTATGATATTCTTATAACAAATCAATAATCTGCAAAGAACAAAAAAGAAACGTTTAGAAAATTATACTATCCTCTACAAAGCATATCAAAAAAATATACTACAGTACAAAAGCAGACTGTAAAATCAGTAAAATTACAATAATATATATGAATTGAGTAAATATCTGAATATTAGATCTCAGGATAGAGTAGAAGCAGGAGCAAAAACAAGAGTTGGGACCTTGTTCTCCCTAATGGATTCCAAGACTGATTAAACTCTCTGTGGCAAATAAATTACTTACTTCTTTCTGTTTCTTCAAACTGTGTTTTTTCTCCTCTTCTAGCATGGTGTTTACATTTTTCATTCTGTTATCCAGAAAGTTATTTGTGTCCTGTAACATATGTGATATCAATTGAACTGAATTGAATTCCAATTCTTTAACACCTACACACACAACAAAAATCATCATTCCTACATACCTTAAGCTTTGCAATTTCCTCTGCAAGACTTGTATTTTCTTTCTGGCCTTCCTCCACAGCTTGTTTTACCCTTTCCTTTATCTAATCACAATGCGGAAATAATGTAGTAAATAACAAATAATGGCCTATAATCCCAACTTTTCTTTGTTACTTGACAGTCTCTACTATTTTTATTTTATTCTTTTAACATTTAAGGTTTTTAGGACAGTTTACTTACCTGCTCAGTATTACAAATTATGATAAATTTTAGATTAATCAAAAGTAAATAAATGCACACAGAAAGACATTTATACTTATTCCAGGTATTTGTCTCATGTCACAATTCAAAGATATGAATGCATACATACCTTTTGATCATATTCTGACAACTTTTCTAATATTTCTGTCTTTTCTTTCAGAAGAGTCTTAATTTTTTCTGCTAGCTGTGTTTCTGTCACTAAGAGAGAAAAAAGACAAATGTAGAACAATTTGTTGCAGAACTGGAATATTTGCTATTATACCTCAAAAGCTGACCCATGAATTTCCCGTATACTCCTCTCCCACAGCAGTAATTTCATCACTGGAAAACAACAGGCAATTTCCCACTATGAAGCATATCATTTAAATGTACAAATCTGTTTGGTATTTTTAGATGAAAAATATTGATGGGGAAAATTCTACAAATGAGTAATACAGTAATGTTTCAAACTGATAAACATTCCTGTGATGGCTTTCTTTCAGAGTCAAAAGGAAGGTACTTCTCACTGTGAGAACAAATTGGCCAAAATTATAGTAAGGTAGTGAAGATAGTGTATTTAGGAATTTATTTGGAAAGACTGAGGCAGAGAGGAAAAAATTGAATTTTGGAAATAATAAATATTCAGTAGTTAAAATGCTGAAATTACATTAATGTTTCTTAAGTCTCCTATTCTCAGCTCAGCGGTCCAAAAACTCTACAGAAGAAAAAGAGTTTTCTCCAAGTGATATTAATACAGTGCAGAAAATCAATATAATACAAATAAACAGGACAGTGCTATTTGAGAAATAGAGAATTGAGAAAGAGTTAAGATGTTTTGAAATCCTACATTTTCTCTGTCATTGACCTACAACACTGAAACAGAAGTTCATCATGCCCAAATAACATCAAGTACACATGACAGTACAGCATATTCTATTACTTATAAGCAAGCAATATTAAGCAAGCAATTCCCCCCAAATTAATCACAGTACAATTTTTAAGGGCAAATTTTTTTACCTTGATACATTCTACTCTTAACCTACAAAGAACCAAAAGAATAAAAATGTTATAAAAATAGTCATTTTATTAATAGAATTTCAACAATAAAAATCAAGTGCTGACCAAATACACTGCTTCCAAGACAAGTAAAAAATAAACTGCTTCTAGCGCAAGCATCAAGTGACATAACACATCTAAGCTGATTCTAATTAAAGTTTCAAGTTCAATGTCTTACTAGAAAAACAAGTCACAGGTTTGATTACTCAATTCTTATATAGGAACAATTCAGTCAACATTTTTTCACATACACACATAATTTCAAAGCTTAATTAGAGAATTATTCAAATTATATAATAAACAAGATAAAGATTAAATGATTGCCCAAATTTTGCTCTCTCAAATTGAAGTTTAGTTGCCTCTCAAACAATTTGTCACTGCCTATATTGTAATTTCAAGCTGAGCACTTTAACAGCAGCATGCAAACAGATATCCTCTTTCACATTAATGTCTTATAAATAGCCACAATTTACTGTTATGATTTTACAACCTCAGTGTTATTCTCTTCCTTACAACAATTGGTTTCCACAGATAATACACTCACCCAAATCAGTTTATCCTGAAAATTCAGACCAATGCCCAAATTATCAAAAATGAATGAATTAAATATACCTTTCTAATTACTATTTCAAATTTAATCATAAAAGCAACACCAAAGCTAGCAGACAAATGTCAACAACACATTTTTCAGATGAATGAAAAAGATGACCTAAGTATTTTATTAATAGCACATTTTGAATATATTTATGTTTTGCTTCTAGTGATAAAACAAGGCATCAACTGATATGCAAAGATTTATAATTCACTGCTGAAGTTAATTATCTACTCTATTTACTTGCTTTAGTTTACTTATAAACAGGCAGTTCTGAAAATTTACTTACAGATAGACAGGTTCTCCAGAAGAAAATAGCAAGTGTAGCAATTCCAGCAAAGGCAGTCATGATAATGGGCTCCCAAGGAAATCCATGGAAGTCAGGGCCAGGCTGCATGTTTTCAGGTAGTGTTGAAACCAGCTAAAAAAAAGTAAGTCTCTACATTTAAAATAATTTAAATATATGTTTAGAAATAGCAGGATACTACTATGAACATTTCATTTAAGAAGGTTCACTCAAATTAATTCCATAACTTTCCATTATGTTTATTCCCAAAAGCCATAAAGCCAGAGTCAAGTGTATTCACAATGCTCTGTTGAATAACAAGTTTCAACAAACAACACAAGGAATTTTCTCCAACTCTGAATTTGTTTAGAACAATTCTAGTTTACATTTTTTACCATTTTTATTATTATAATTATAGTCAGAAGATCAGAAGCTAATGGTAATAAGTTAAGGTCAATTACATTCTAGTTTTTTTATTCCTGATGATTCACATTTAGAATCTAACACGTCATAGAGTTTGAATGTATTGTTTCATCTTTGTTATATAATACACTATGTTTTAAAAATGTGCACATAGTCTAGTAAGTAGGTTTGTAAGCATAGCTCATGTTTGCCTTATTTCCCCCATCCATAATCTTGAAAAAAAAGATTTGTTGTAATATTTTCTTTTTGCTCCATGGTAAGATGCTACTAAAAAGCACCACAGCTAATTAGTTTACCAGTTTTAAGACTAAAACAGAAATATAAGACACTGCTGCAGCCAAACTTACATTTAAGTAATGTTAATGCTATACATAATGTACAAAAACACAGATGGAACTAATTTAAAGTATTTTTTCCTGAACTTCCCATGCTTACATTCTATGCTTTCAGATGGATATGTGTACTCTTAAAAAAGTTGCAATCTCTGACAGCTTCCTATACTTATGCTACAAACATTTTATGATCCAGATGGTTATGTGTTTACGTTTTCCTTATCTGAAGTCAAGCTACAATTATATCAAGTTTGCATAGTTCCACCAACATTAAAAATTAGAACTAAATTACCAACACAGAAATTCATGCGTAACTAACAACTTTTACTCCCTTCAGCATTTGAAAAAAAACAAGTAAGAATACAAACTCTTCCCCCCCCCCCAAAACAAATCCCACCTCTGCTTAGCACTTAGCACTTCAATTTACCCAGGGCCACCTACAGCCACAAATCTATCCCTAAAGTATAAAGTACATCTGGCTACCTAGTAGCTAGAAGTGGAAAGCGACTTAATGGCACAATCTATCAAAGTACGAAGCCAGCATTTTGTTCTGGCAGTCTTTTTTTTTAAATTACTATGTATTTGTTCTGGCAGTTTTTTTGAATAAATAAATTACTATTTATTTCGAAGACAAGAAGCCTGTCTTTTCCCAGCAGCCCGACTCGACTTTCGCTTATTTCTTCGCCGAAAGCGCGGTTGTTTTCAGTTCACTATCCTGACAACAGCTGTCTTCACCAGGCCCAGCCGCCCCGTTCAATATGCCCCCCTCGTCCCTCGCCCCCGTAGCTGAGGATATTTGGCAGGCAACCCCGCTCCTCCCAGAGCAAAGACCCTTCGGTCCCTGTCGATCACTCCTACTTCCTTTCCTCACCCACAAAAGACGGTCCCTAAAGGAAGCATAGCCCCGGGAGAGCGGCCCCTGGAGCAGAGCGGCGCTACTGTTGCTGGAAGGAACAACGGATGCCATGGAGAAAGCAGCCTGCGACGAGCCTCTCGCTCTCCTCCTCTCCCGTTGGTGCAAGAGCACCCCTACCTTCCCGGCTTCTGTTTCCACAGGGACACGTCACCTCACCGTGACCCCACTGCGACCCCTCGACGTCATCGGCCTGTGCCCGCGAGTCACGGTTGTAGGTCCCGGAAGCAGAGAAGCTCAGCCGGCTTCGGACCGGAAGAAGGGGCAGGAGGAGCGTTTAAGCTCGCTAGTTAAACTAGCATTTGCTAAAAGAGTTGGGGGTGGGTGGAGGCTTCTGTTTTTGTAAGCTGTGGTGACAGGAAGGATCTCTTTTATAGAAGAAGAACCATAATACATTATGTGGGCTCTTCTGAACTCCTGAAAAACATATATTTTGCTTATTACGTAGCCAGCAAAATGAGGAAATGGAACTTACAATGCTGATTCTAGGTTCCAGATAATCTCCGGGTTCCAGTGTTCTAAGCTCAGATCTATTGACCCCAATGTGAGAAGGCAAAGCTACATGGACGTTCTCAAGTATGCGCTTAAAAACCCAGTAAGCTATACAGAAAGACCCACAAGCAAGCTCCAAAACTGAATTTTAAAGAAAATATCAAGTTGTTTTACATAACAATTTCCTACTAGATTTTAAAACTAAAAAATACCACACTATACTTTGCTTTTCTCCCCCTACATGTTTATACTTTTCTTCAAAGGAAGTGCCACTTTTACTATTTGAACAGTGTACAGACTAGGCTGCAAATATTGTGTGCATTTTAATTCTCTAACACTCTAGAAAAGGCCTGATACTAGGAAAGCTGGAAGGAAAGAGAAGAGGATGACCAGATGACTGGGTTCCCCCCCCCCCTTTCCATTCAATTTTTGATTGTTGGAGACTGCCTGGACAAGTTCCTTAAGTTTTTTTGACAAGGTTTTTCAGAAATGGTTTGCTATTGCATCCTTCCAATACGGCTTAGACTCAGAGAAAGTGATTGGCCCAAGACTCACCCAGCTGCCTTTGTGCCTAAGGCAGGAATAAAATTCAAGAGTCTCCAGGTTTTTACCCTGATGTCTTAACCAGGGAAATAAATTCTATTAAAGCATATGGGAAATTTTGGCTTTTACAACTACTATATGTCAAGTAAGATAAAATACTTACAATTTCTGTGATGGGTTGCATATTTTCTTTGGCTGACAGGACTACATCATCCAAGATAGAAAGAATATTTGGAGCAGCAGAATTTCCTTCTGATAGATTACTATCTTCTTGCATTGCATCATCCTTAGCATTAATTTGACCTTAGATTAAACAAAGATTTTGAATCTTTTAATGAAATTATTTTTATTAAACAATAATTTGGGAGCATCTTGACACAACTTGTAATAGTAATCATGTTAGTATGTAGAAGCCAACCAAAACCTTGTGGTTTATAAATGTTTTCATAAAATAAGTTTAGTTCATCAGACACATACAATATAAAAAATAGGCTACCTATTTTGAAGTTGTATTTTCACTGTTTGTATTCTGAAGCTTGCATAGCTGTTATTTTACTGTATCCTGAACTGTACATTTCAGTTTTACAGTTTAATCAGAATAGATGGTGAGGAATTCTAGAAATTGTAATTTACTAAGTTCAAAAGAATGATTGCCCATAACTCATTGAACTGACTTTTTAATAGATTTGAGTGACTCATTAAATCATTTTTAATTAGAATTGTATCTAAATTTATATTCAGTTGAACTATTAGAATCAAATTATCCTACTTTGGACATTATACAAAGACAAACGCTCTAGAAAAGGCCCTGATGCTGGGAAAGCTGGAAAGAAAGAGAAGAGGATGACCAACAGCAAGGCTGTCATTGCATCCCTGGAAGACCAGGTCAGGGAGAGATTGTCAGGGAGAAAATCTAACTATATGGTTGCTAGGAGTTGACAGTAAGTTGATGGCACATAACCAGTCAATTAACCTGAAAATAAATGTTTCTTGTTCCACTATCATGAGGCAAGTACAATGGACATCTAGCACTATTTACAGAAAAAAATGCTTTGATTTCACTCCTGAGTTTGTACTTGTCCCTAGCTATTATTTATTTAACTATAATCATTATATTCATAGGTTTGTACCATATCCTAAGCCATAAAACATGGCTAATAAACCACACTAACTAGGTTGTCATAATCTGCTAAATTGAAATCGAACAGCTCTATGACTTTGATATAACCTGGTTCATAGTAGCAACTTTTATCACTCTAAGCTTAGGGATGTCAAACTGGTGGTCTGTTGGCTGGATGCATCATGCGTAGGCCATGCCCACCATGGCTCCACAAAGCAAAAAACATTGTGATATGCCACAATACATCACGTGACGCAATCGACTTTGACGCCCATGCTCTAAGCATTTGTCTCTTTAAAAATGTACATACAGAAGAGGATGTCTCTCTCATAATGAATATATCTTTAAAAATAGTTGTTTCCTGAATTATAATCTTGCAGATATTTTTATATTATATTTTTGTATAAAGAAACAAGCTATCCTGAAAGTTACCTGTAATGAAATCCTTTTTAGCTCCCGATGCAACTGATCCAAAGACATCATCCACATCTGGCAAGTTTTTGTCACCCTCAGGAACATCCTTGTTTTCCATATTAACCACCATTCCAGTGTCTGTCAAAATGTTCTCTTCCTCTTTTGATTGATCCATGTGAACAGTTTCTTCTTTTTCAAATACCTGTTCTGAGTCTTGTACAGACTTTTGATCTGTGTCCTCCACCAGGGTTTCCATAGTATGTCTGTCATATTCTGTTTGTTTTTCATTAGCTACAGTAAATAGAGATTTCTATGTTAGTTATAAGCTTTTTCTTGCAAATGTATTTTAGTTATCTCTAACTTAGCATTTGAAGTTAAGCAGAATACACACATAGATATTAAAAGTACCTTTTCCTGCAAGAAATGTGCAGAAGTTGTGGGTTCTTTTTATTGTTTACATTTTCTGTTTCTCCTGCCTTTTTTTATCTTAAAACTCATGGCAGCAAATTTCTAAGTAGTCTTTGAAGCAGGTGGTGACCAGACCTTATTCAGCTATAACACATTTCTTATACTTTCCATTAAGATTATATTCCAAATTTCTAAAATATTAATTAAATATTCTGAAATTTTGGGAACAAAATAAAACTCAGAATTTATAAACTTCTACAAGGATTTTATCCACATTATTATTGTTGTTGTTTTCAAAATTTGCTTGGACATTCGCTTGAACATCTATTTTTATGAAAATATAATACTGAGTTCCAGAGTAAGGCACAATTTATTGCTAGGAGTGTTGTTCCTTTTGTAAAAGTATATAATAGATCCTCCAACTTACATAAGCTTAAAGTAGCCCTCAGGACCATTGCAATCCAGGTGCAAACTGTGCACCACACAAGGTTGCCACATGAGGGAAGGGACCAGCAGGCAACTGCATATGAATGGAGCTGGAAGCAAGTGCAATATTTAATACATTTTGAATATTTTTTTAAAAAAAGATGGGGAGCTAAGTGGAGTTCTGCATAATGGCACCTTTTATGCTAGTAGCAGTCCTGGTAGCCCTGAAATAATTGGGATTAATGTGTTCCGTTAATTTAAACTCCAAGAATGATTATGTTGGGATATTACTCAACATGTAAACAATTACAGAGCTGTGCTTAAATATAGTTACTTCATATCTTTAAAAATAGTTTCACCTGAGCGACTGAATATATTAATTTGAGTAGCAAAATATGTCTCGATCCCTCAGGGTTAGGGTTAGGGTTAGGATTAGGTCTGAAAAACGATTATAAAGTATAAAAATTGAAAATATTTTTTTATCTTACTAGAATTTGCACTGAAATAAAGACATTTGCACCAAGCCCTCAATTCAAACTGTAAAAAAATCAGCTT
This sequence comes from Crotalus tigris, assembly GCF_016545835.1. NCBI lineage: Eukaryota > Metazoa > Chordata > Lepidosauria > Squamata > Viperidae > Crotalus > Crotalus tigris. Next base: position 2,371,757 of record NW_024096622.1, on the reverse strand, counting down.
AAATGAGCTAATTTTCTGTTATTTAAATTTGAAAGAAATTGATTTGTCATATCATTGTTGTAATTTAATCAGATATAAAACCCAACAACTTTATTAAACACCATCCGTAACATTTTATCTAATCAAGGGATATAAAAAATTAATTATTTATTCTGAGATTACTATCAAATTTGCTTATAGCACAAGGGAATCTGGCTCTTTTTTAGCTCTTTCACTAAATCATGAGCACAATCCAAAATACGTTAAAAAGGGAATGGAGTTTATTTCCAACTAAGCATTATGGAACTGCAACCTTAAATCTTACCTTTAATTGGATCAGGGACGTCCATCCTTGATTTTGGAACAGATGCAAGTGGAACACTCTGGCTAACTGGAGAGTACTTTTGCCTTAATGAATACATTAGCTCTTGAATATCATCCATTAAAGCAGCTTCTTCATCAAACGAATCTGTTCCTTTAATCTCCTCTTTATTTTCCAGCTCCCTTGAATCTAAAATTTTGCTCAGAATATCCAGAATATTAGATTCTGAAGATTCAAGGATCTGATCCAAAGCTTTTTCAGTATCCTCTTGATTATCACTGTGTTTTTGAGCAAGCATCAACTCTAATTCCATGTCATGAAATAAATGCTCTATTTTGAAAAGATGCTGTTGTCCAAGATACTTTTTTAAACGTGCAATACGTTTTTCATCAAGAAACTCTTTCATTATAAGGAGCTGGGTCACAGACTCACTGTATTCTGGCTCTCTAAGTTCTTTTGTGTTTTCCATCATATCTCTGGAATCATATAAGTTCTGAAATTGGTTTTCTGAGTTTTTTGGCAGTTTAAGACCTTTTTCTGAAAAATCTGTAGGGAGGTGTTCATTTCTTTGACTGAAATCATAATCTCTGTCTTCTGGTTCAGAAACATTTAAGTTGCTTGGTATTAGTTTATCGTATATAGTTTTTTTCTCACGTGGAGACATTTTAATTTCAGACAATAATATTGACTTAATCTTCTCATTGTCTTCATTTCCCTTCATTTTACTCTGCTGAGAATTATAATTTAGTTGCACTGCCTCATCACTGGCCTCGTTAATTTCTTCTCCAACAACTTCTTCCTTAGCCTGATCAAGTATCATTGCTTCTTCTCTGGTTTCGTCAACAGGATTAGCAGTTTTTAAAATAGCATTATTTGGCATTTGCAGCGGAGGACTTGGAATATCAGTATCTAATTTGAAACTCTGGTCATCTATAAGTCGCTCCTTGGATACTTTTGCACTTTCAGCATTTTCATCTTGTAGTAACTCCTCTTCTATTTCTTCTATGAAATCATCATCTTCAGCTTCTAGATCTATAGATAGGAATTCTTCTGTGAGTGATTTTTCTGTATTTAAATAATCAGCTTCCATGTAATTAACATTATGTTGAGTAAGATTTCTATGTTGGGTAATTCTCTTAGATTTTTCTATAACAGTTTTTTTCTCAAACATTTTCTTGACACTGGTAACATCATTCTTTTCACTATTTAAATCCTGCATTGCATTTCCTTGTTGAGGCTGTTCAATAGGCATTTCCATAGTTTTCTCATTGGAAATATTTCTCTTTGCAGAGACATTTGAGTGCTTTTTACTACTGAAAGTCTTGTTTAATTCAAAATCTGCTTTATCTTTCTTTGTGTCATACTTAGTTTTTCCATCATCCAAATCACTTAGAGACTTATTCATTAGGTCTTCTGACAAATCTAGTACTATGTTCACTTGCTGATTATCTTTCTCATCTATTTTGCTCATTTTTTCCAAGCTATTGTCCTCACTTTTTTCTTCCCCTCTTTCATTAACTTTCATTATTTTATTTAGAGAAAGACCTTCTGGATCAACTTTGATATCTAGAGGTGGGCTTAATATTTCTTCTGTTGTTTTCATAGATGCCTTAGCTTGCTGGTCTTCTAAGTCATGAGGAAATGTACCCAAACTATGTGTAGAAGAGCTTGGCAGTTGTTCTTCACTTGTTCGCTCTTCACGTTTTTCATTCTTTTCTTCATAGTACTGAGTTGTATCTATTTCTCCTGTAAGGTCTCTGATATTTATATCATGTATCTGTTCTTTAACAAAATCATGTTCTAATGTTAAAGGATCATCTTCCGATGAAGTATGTGAATGGGTTAACACATGCTCAATATTTTGCTGTTTTCTAAATAAAGCTTCTTCTTCTCCTCTTTCTACTCCTGTTTGATCACCATCAGTTTTATCAACTATTCTTTCATCCTCACTGACATCTGCAAGAAAATTATTCCCTAAACGTGCAGAATCATCTTTTATTTCATGCTGCAGTTTTGCAGCAGTTTCCTCAGTATTATCATAATCATTATTACCATCATCTGCATCATCATTGTCATCATCACTATCATTGCTGGTTTCTGATTCAAATACATCATCAGACGTCAGCTTTTCAGCTTCTGGGTCTTTTGAAAATGTGATTTCTTCTTCTACAAATGATAATGAAGTAATTTCTTCTGATTGTGCCTCTGGTTCTTGCTGCTTCTCAATATCATAAGAATCAACGTCCAGTTCTTCCGTGAAGCTATCATCATCCCGTGATGTAACAAGGCTTGTTGTTTCATCATCAGACACAAAGGCATCTGCAGTTGAGCCAAATGTTGTTTTCAAATCTTCTGATCCTTCATGGTGTAAAAGTGTATAAGCAGCATCATTTTTATCTACATAATCTGATTGTTTAGTTTCACCCTGAGAGTTATGATTTTTGGCACTTTCATGTTTTGGCACTTTTAATGTTTCCTGCAGCATTTCTTCTGAAGGCTGATGTGCATTTTTGTCTCCCTGAGAAACGTCTGCCTCCTGACTTACAGCAAGGCTCTCCCCCTTGGAATCAAGAGCTTCTTCTATATTCTCATTCTTTTTTTGGAGAAACCTGCTGTGTTCACCATAGTCTTCATTGCCTTTTACACTTATTTTAAAACCACGATCAATCTCTGGATCAGCAGGCACTGTCCAATTAATCACTTCTTCCTTTGCTGTTTCCAACTCTGGTTCTTTATTTTCCATGTTTTCTGATAGTTTTAAAAGTTTGTTAACATCATAATTGTCAAAATCATCTTTGCCTCCATCAAAGCAAACAAAATCTGTTTCCTGAAAGGAACAAAAAAATCTCAATTTTTAACTATTTAACTACAATTTACATAAATTGTCCCTAGTGTCTAAATAATCATACTAGCAGTCAGAAACCCTTTAAAACATAAATAAGGTCTGTGCTGCAATCCTCTCATATTTACCTATGAGTAAAGGCCATCAAATTTATTCGGGATTTCATAACTATGCATTGTGTTAGGTTGCACAGAACATGAGCTATATTGAATTAGACTATATCAGAACTTATCTATCTTCAAGCTATAGATACAATCCTATGTACATGATGGAACTGGACTGCACTGGTTTATACTGAAGCAGGCAATGACGCCATTTAATATAAATATAAATCACAAAATCTGGTAATCAGATATAGTAGGAGCCTAACAACACCCTTCTTTTCTATGTCCAGTAAGGTAAAAAAATAAAGTTTACTGAATCTGCTGTATGGTTTCATATATATCTGATGAAAAAAAAAAGGACTGACAGTTGTTGAATCAGAGGGTTGCATTTTGTGCAAACTTCATAAATTAATAGAATTCTCTTTACCCTTCCTCTCCAATAGTTGACAAAACTAATTGCACCCAGTTAATGATTAACCTAAACAGAGATGAATACTTGATGAGCAGTTTCCTACTTTCCCCATCAATTATTCTTCTCTGCATCAATTGTCTGCATACAATTCTATTATGGCATGTAACTGGAAAACAACACACAAATTTAAATAACTTACATCTGTTGGTAATTCTAGCTCATCATGAGTATAAATATGATTTATTTCAAGTAAATCCTTGGGAAAATATCCAAATTCATTTCCAACCTATTTACAAAAATAAAGTAAAGAACAATGTAAGAAGAAAACTTCATATGCAAATTTATAAATTGGAGTCAAGTGTACATTGCTACAAAGGCAATAAATTGTAATAAATTGTAGTTATGTAACTATGGAATGCTACAGACACCATAAATATGGGCAGGTTGCTGAGCACCTAAAATGCTGTCATGTGACAATGGGAGGATACAGATGTTGAACCTCAAATCTGGATTGTAAATCCCTTTTCAAGGTCCATCGTAACTTTGAATGGTTGCTAAGCAACCAGTCATAAGTCGAGGACTAGCTGTAATCCTAAATTCATTTCACAGAGAGCTAGAGTTTTTTCTCAATAAATTTATAAAAAGGCTTATGCTCATACTATATTCTCTAGGTCAGTGTTTTCAAACTTGGCCATTTAAGATGTGTGAACTTCAACTCCCAGAATCCCTAGCTAGCATGCTGACTCAGGAATTCTGGGAGTTTTAAGTCCCCATGCCTTAAAATGGCTAAGGTTGGGAAATACCGCTCTAGATTTTATAACTGTTATCAGGAAGACAATATTAACAGTGGAGAATTGCCACTGAGATTAGATAACCTTGGCAATTAGATGCTGGCAGAGCACATTAAAAGTAAACACACTCTCTACAGATACTAGGTGTAGTTAGAGTGTGATTCCTGAATGTTGTCCTTTTCTGGTAATAGCTTTTATTATAGGAAGAATCAAACATCAGCAATTGACCACAGGAAATGTTTTATGACATATGGCATAAAATGCTATACAATAACTTTTATGTCATAAAATATTTTATGACAAATTTCAATTCTACTGGAGTCCCAGATCCTGGATTTTGGATGCATTCTGTAAATTAGCCAATCTGAAGTACCTTAGTTTAAAAATTGTTGCCCTATAATGTCCTGTTTTGCCCAGTGAAAGGTTACAGAAACAAGAGTTTTAATAGTATATAGATAGCACTAAGAGCAGTAGGACTTCTTTGGCACAGGAAAATAATCTTTTTAGTGATACAGTGAATCCCCTCATCTAATATAGCTGCCTCTATGGATCTATTCACCAGTGACTTATTAGTAAGAAAAAGTAGCCTACTAATATCTCCTTGACCCTCACTTGCAAAAAAAAGCACTTAATATAAGATGAATCATTTTGAACTAAAGTAGCATCTCTGAAAGGAATTCCAGCACCAGCCTAAGATAACAACTTATCATGCTAATCCAGAAACAAACAAACCGACCATACTAGAGTTAAAAATTATGTGTACCGAAGAAAATCCACAGATTATCACAGCAATTTGAGTTAACTAGTATTATTTTAAATATCACTTAGGCTATAACTATACCATGTTTGCAACAGAGAATTGTGTCCAATAGCACAATCATTCTCAACAGGTGGCATGCATGCCACAGGTGGGACTGAAGTCATCTATATGAGTCACAGAGTAATCTTTTAAAAGTCTTTAGCATTTGACATGGATGATAACAATGCCTTTAAGAAATTATTGGGGAAAAGAAGCTTATCATTACAACTTACTTATCATTACACTTACATCCTCAAGCTTATTTTAATAATATTTGAAATGTTACTATAATCAACTTTTTCAACTGAAATTAAGTACAGATGCTTGAATTGTTAAAATTAAACTTGCTAATAAGATGTTCTTCAATGTCACAGCAGGTTGATGTTTAAAAATTCTCTCTCATATAGTTTGCCATGCCAGACCATGTTATTACAATTATTATTTTAAATAATTCACAGAAATACAATTAAATAGAGTGAATTGGCAATGGCATTTTCTTTTTCCTAATTAGATGTTTCTTCAGATAAATTGATATTTGGTCACAGAGGGATTAGAGATATTTTCCTGAAAGGGAAATTTATCCATACAGAATCAGATTCAAGTCCATTGATCTGCATGGGTGAAGGAAAAGGAAACTGTTAACTAATTATCTAATTTGGAAAATGCCATAGAGACTATGTTTGGATAATCATATTCATTCCATAAATCAAGACATAAATGAGACATCTGTCTCTGCGATTATGTTCTTCAATCTTTCCCTCAAACCATAATACCTCTAATCAAGAATTTACCATTTTATCCCAACTTTGAAATGGTGGTTATTTTAGAACAAGCCAAAACATTAAAGCATAATTGGTTACTATCTGTAATGGTATGTGAGGATGACCTTGGGAACAATGCTTAGGGAAAATCATGTATGAGAGACCATAGCCCAGGCTGCATAATGGGCAGAGAAAAAGGCTCAGAAGGGATCTCCCCCAAGTTCTCAGGTTGTGAAAGAAACAGCAGGAAATTTCAACACTGATGTCAGTTTTCCTCGGTAGACCAAACAGGAAATATGACCAGAGGAATTAATTCTACTTTATTGTAAAGCTATTATTAATAGAATTTTTAAAGTCTGAAAGTACAAATTTCCTGTTGTCTCCTTTGCAATCTGAGGGGGTCCCTTCTGAATCTTTTTCATAGTTCATTATACAGATGTGGCCTCTCTTATCTGTTCTGTAGGCAGCATGTCCACCCCCCTTAAGTCATTCCCACATACCATTACACTATCCCAATTTGTTTACAATCCACTCACAGGTAACAGACTTCCTGGTTTGCTTTATATTTATACAAAAAATGCTAAGCAGAAGCAAGGTCATACTTTGAAACAATCAGCATCCTTGATTTTTCAAAGTCCTAGAAAAAACCTCCACATGGGATCCCAAAACCAAGCTATTTCTAACTGTTTCCTTTATCCAATTCAAACTTTGTATCATGCCTTAACTATTTTGAACTATTCATATCATGTCTTAATAGGCAGAGAAATCAAGGAATGGGTCCTTACAATACTAACAAACGAAGCCTTGAATTAGTTGCAGTTCTCCAAATATTTCTTAGCAACTTTTTTTGGTATTATAAGAATTTTTTTTAAAAAAGTTGGTGAACACAATTGAGTTTCTAATTGAACATTAATTAAAATACCATGTTCCCCAATGTTTGTAAAAACAGAAAGAAAACTTACACTTCCAGCCCAAAGTTCATTTGTTCTTCCAATTAATTTATAATAAACATATATCGATTCACCTTCTTTAAAATCTACAAAACGACAATCTGGACCTTTAAAATCCTTGACTGCTTTTCCTCGACACATTAACACTGTTGAAAGAAAGAGAGACAAAAATAAGAGAAAAGTAAAGGAACTCTGTCATTGACAAATAGTCCATCATGTTCACAAAAGAATGCCATGTAGCCTAAGAATGAAAAGCACCATAGTAATGTAGTGAAATTATGTTTTCATTATTTCCTACTAGCACAATGAAACCAAGTCCAGGATTTGTTGAAGTTTATGACAAAATCCCTATTTAAGTCAATAAGCCACAGTTGCAACTTAAATGAACCCACAATTAAGTTCCATCCAGACTAAAAGGAACTTGAAATATTAGATACGTTATCTGTTAACATCAGATCAAATGAATAACAGATTCAGCTGTGCAATTAAAGAACCACCCACTTACTTTTTATTTTCAAAGAACATATTTTTATGTACTTGTTACTTTCAGCAATTTCATGACAGAGACAGAAAAGGAACACAGAAATGAGAATCAGATACTGAAATTGCTTCTCATTAAAATGACTTGCAGAATTTGCAGGTTTGTTTACAAAAAAGGCACAAAATATTCATGTTTATTAAATGTACATGTAACACACTGAAGCAATGCTGGGGGGGAGCATTAAGGCAAACAGGTTATATTAGAAGTTTACACCCTTATCCAATGTTAAAATTGCACATTCATGCCCCGAGGTTCATGTAGGGCAGCACTAACACAATTGGCTTGCTGCCAGTCAGCATCCTGGTACAATTCAGGATGCTAGTTCTAAGCCTTACACTTCAAGGCATGGCTATCTCCAAGACTACCTGCTTCAAAGTGAACCTGCATATTCTGTAAACTCTGGGAAAGAAACCCTGCTGAGGGCCCCATTTCTGAAAAAATTCTGCCTGGAGGAGTACTGGTCTGCCATATTGGCAAGACATCCTCAAGGAAAATATACAGGAACCATTACCTGGGCAAAAAAAAGGAGTTAAACATGTTTTAAATCAAGAGAATAAGATGACATTCGGAAACAAGCAGATGCTTCCCTTATTTATTGGATGAGGAGAAGGTTCAACACAATTAGACTTGCAAGATTCTGATATTATAACCACTTTCCATAATAGTTATAACCTTTCTATGAACTTTATTTCCTGGTTTGGTCTACTAGTAAAAGAAAGCTCTGCACCAGGGCCTGCTTAATGGTGGTCTCCCTCCCCCCAACAACTTGCTTGCTTCTACATGTAATAATTGTGTATTCCACAGCTTCCAAAAGGAAAAAAAAAGAAAGCTTGTATACAGTATATTTGCAATATACTGTATATTGCATCACGGTTCCAATGCTTTTAATTTTTATTTCTGTTGAATGTCACTCTGAGCCACCCAGAGTAGAGTGGCATAAAAATACCATTAATAAAATGGCAATGGAGCCTCAAAAGTCTTTAACATTTGGTTAACAAAAGTCTTCTTCTATCACATCACAGTATCTCAGATGATAACCTGTCAAGAGTCTCTCAAAAGTAATACAGTACGAGATTTCTCAGGTTTAATTCCAAGCGATTTTTGTTTTAAGTCGGCTATAAATCCTGCAGTTATCAAATAAACCCAAACAAACAAACCCTAATTGCTTTAAGTTTTATAGCGGCCCAAACAAGACTTGATTGCTTTCATCATTGACTCCAATAAGTAGCACAGGAAAAGCCAGGAATGCTCAGCAAAAGGCGTCTTTCGCTCTTCTCAACCAGGCAAGGCGAGAGGAGGGATGCCCGCAGCTATCGCCTCCCTCCCCGGTTCCCCCATAGCCCCAACTTTGGAGGCAAAGCGCGGCTCTACGAAAGGAAGCAGAGGCTACAGTCTCCCCTCCCCAGCGCCCGCGAGGAAGGAAGCAGCCCATCGCGGCACTGCTTGACGTGGCCTTGAGGATGCCACAGGTCCAGCCTGCTTCAGATCTGCTGCGGCTCGGCAGTCGCAGGGACCCGGCGGATGCCATCCTCGCTTCTACTTACTGCTACATTCGGGATCGGCGCAGCGCTTGTATTCGGAAAACCGGCCGCCCGGTTCTCGACTGGCGTGACTGGGAGCCACCGGGATGCAAAGCAGCATTGCGATGAGCGGGAGCGCTCGGGGAAGACGCCGCCGCGCCGCAGCCATGTTTTAGTTGACGAGGGCTGCCGAGCTGGTGGAGGGGGGAAGTAAAGCAGACACGTCAGCAGAGCCGCCCGAGAGAAGGATATGGAGAAGAGGAGGAGCAGCAGAAGCTGGAGCCGACTCGGTCTCTCTCCCAAAGGCGGAGGGGATGGAGGCGCACCACGCCCCGGCTTCCCCTTCCGAGCATCCTCAGCCGCCCACCAAAGCCCAGAGGAAGGAACGCTGTACCTGGCTTGCTAAGAGGCATTCAACTGTTCATCCCCAAATTCTGCTGCTATTGGTATTCCAGATAGCTAGCTAGAGAGACAGACAGACACATAAACATACTCTATATATTCCATATAAATAAGTGAGGCAAGGCTTCCTCTGATATGGCTTACAAGCAATTTTTTCCCCATCCTCTATTATTAAAGAAAAGTTGTCTCATTGACTTTCATCACACATTTATAGGAGGAGAGCTATGTTACAGTCCCCGCAAAATTGGAAGTCTGTTAATAGTTCGACTAACAAATTTTACTAAAAGACAAGCTTTTGTGAATTGCAGCTCACTTCATCAGCTGCCTAAAGGTGTTAGACTGATGTAGAACTTAACATGTTGCAATTACTAATTTATTCAGTTATAATGTATCTCACATGTAAGGTGCATCTGCCAACCTGTTCCCATTTCTTTTCCCCAGATCATTTCAAATCCTATATCAGTTTTGCCCCTGTATGCATTCGATTAGTGAACTGCAGCTCACAGTTGTTTTAGTCAGAAAAGGTGCTACCAGATTCATGATTTTTCACTTGTCAAATAGTTGTGAGCTTAGGTCTTAACTTACTGAGCCCTGGGTAACAAGCCAGAGTCCCACAATTTATTTGGATTTGTTTGTTTCCCTCAGTTAAAGTCTCAAAACATGGATTTTATATCTGAGGGATCTCTCCCAAAAGAAAAATGAAAAGGGAGTGGGAGATCATTTTTCAGATACAAGTGGTAAAACAATTTAGATTGAATTCTGGGAGTTGAGGTCCACAAGTCTTAAAGTTGGCAAGGTTGAGAAACACTGACTTAGACTAAAAGAAAAGAGAGAAATCCATTTTTTTAACCTCTGAAGAATAACTTTTCTGCACATTGTCTAAGACAGTAGGCTGCAAGACAAATAAAGCCTTCTCCTCTGGCTTACTGTCTTTTATTAGTTTCTTGAAAGGATTAAGCAGGTGACCTCTGAAGATATGGTTGAGTGGAAAAGTACACAAGAATTAGTGTTGAACAGGAAAATATATTCATCCAAGAATCTGACATAAGAAAGCCAAGGTTTGTTGGATTTGTGTCCTCCCATGAAAGAAGCAGAGAGCCTGTTACCTATGAAATGCAATTGTGTTCACCTTTGGATGGTTGGCAGAGGAGCCCTTTAAAATAACAAAATGTGTAAAGCAGACAGAGTTCCTGGTGCCAAATACACACTTTATGACTGTGTGCTATCCACTGTATCCTTCTGATCATTGCTATTTTCTTATCTGCAGTTACTATAAATAATTTTAATTATTAACTAATATATAAAACATCACATTTATTGTTTTATTTTATTTCATTCCAGGGAATCCTCAGTGTGAACCTGAACATTCTGAAAATTGCCTACTATTCCATTCCTTAAATGTAATGTCTAAATATAGTATAAAAGTAATTTTCTTTCAGCTGGCTTACTTTTTTGTTGATAACCAGGATCTTTGACCTACAACTGGGTTTTTGTGCCATACAAAGCGGAATATTTGCTGTACATCAGGTTCTTCATTCATCTGGATAAATGGTACAGAAGTGGAAACATGATACAGAACACAAATCCACAGTTAGTGTCAGTAAGTTACATAATAAGGCCCTTGGAGTGCTTTAGAATCCAGAGATATCATTGCTGGGTCTTGATTAGACAAAGAATTATTTACAAAGTTTCTGGTTCTGAGTCCCAAATCCATTTTACTTTGTAAGTATACTGAAAAGTCCCTGGCATGCAAGTTCCTTTGCAGACTTTGGCACACATCCATGAAATTCCTCTATGGCTACTTTTGTTCTTTATAGTTCACCAAGTTATCAGAGAATAAGCTTTACTATACAGCTGTAAGCTAGTTTGACTTTTAATGTAGATAATGATTAGGATTTTGCCATAGGACTAAGAATACCAAAGTTCAAGTGGAAACTCACTGGATTACTTTGGATCACAATAAAATAAAATTCAGTTTATAAGTAGGGAAACCATACTCTGTGAAAGAATGCATGCAATCATACAATCCTGTTTTCCCCAAGTACATGTAATATGTAAAGCTAGAATAGTCTGAGGAGAGAAAAACAGCGAGTTAACACTGAACATGCTGAGCCAATTAACATTTAAGCATAGATGGAAGAAATTTTTTCGTGCACAGTGATTAGATATAAATGAATGGTTAAATATTAGTAGAAAAAACTAGTTAATATTCTAGTCCCAAAGGAACTGGAGAATGTGGATTTTTAAGGATCACAGCTGAAGGGAGATAGTAATTCTGTCTGTATTACAGTATATTGCTTGAAACAAGTTTAGCTTCACATACTTTTCTTGACACCAGCATACATTAACCATTGCCTTCTTTCAAAATATTCTTAATTTAGCCTTCAGCCCTGGGATTTCTGGGTGATGGCCTGACCCTGCTTCACTAGGCTTAACCATCTAAAAAGGCCTCTCTACAAAAAGCATTTTCTGGAAATGAATCTGAAGTGGTGCACTTATATTAGCCTAGGTGTAAATATTTTAATACAGTATTAAAATAACTACAGTCCATAATATAAGACAGTACTGCACAGTGGTGAAAGACAACCTAAGAAAAAAGCCTGGGAAAAAAACCAAACTATTTGTCAACCTATTAGATCTTGCTTTTTCTTCAATTTATCTAGGTTCCAATTCTGTTATGTACCGAGAGACCACCAGAATCACTGAAAAATACGTAAATGATGAACTGGTATTATCTTTAACAAGGCTCAGTTTGCGAGCATAAAAACGCGTCCAGGGATTCCAAGGCGATGAAAGGACACCGGTAATTAGACACCAATTAGACACCAAAGGGAAAGGATTCACGCATGTGCAGGTGAATTTGATACTTTGAAAGGCGGAGAGTATCACGCAGAAAATCGTTTTTCCTGACGCCCAAATAAAAGATGGCGTTCGCTGCAGCAAAGCATCGGAAGTGAAAGAAAAGGCGTTGTCGTATAGAATGTAACGCGCATATTCTCGGAACCGGAACGAAGGGAGGTGGGAAGAAAGGAAGCTTCCTGTTCTGGTAGGTAGCGCTATCCTGAGAATTCTCAGATTTTGCGCTTTCATCGGCTGTTAAAAATAAGAAAAGGGAAGGAAACAATTTGTCTTACGAAGGGTGTGTAATGTGTATGGGTATTACAGCGTAACCAACGAATTCATTGACCATTAGGTAAGCGACGCCATAAAACACACCCTTCACAATAACTTTATAACTCAGTTGTTATTTCGTATTGTCGTTTTCCTTCCGCTCGTAAAACAAATGCTTAGAAAATGTGTCCTGCAAAGGCCAATTGAGTTTCCTGTTTTGCGGCTCTGGGGTTGCTGGGTGATATTGGAAAGACACTTTTTCTCTCTCCATAAGCCTGTGAATCTTATGCCTTTCAATTACAGGTTCTGTGAAACAAGGTGGGCTCTTAACTCCTTTCAGTCACATTATCTTGTACTTGGGAAGCACTCTCTGTTCAATGTAATTTTGTACTTGTAATAATGTAGAAATTTTTAAGTGCCACCCACTTCCCTAAGAGTTCTGAAGGTGTTGCAAGATGTAGGAAAAAGATACATGAAATTATTTATGTAAGGCACACTTAATGATTTCTATAGGACCAATGCTTTTATCAAAATGATGAAAGGAGCCTTGCATTTGAGGATTCAAGCTGCATCCTTTTCATATGTGCAAACAAAAGACTTCACACATGTTTAGAAAGGTGGCTTACAAAGCTGCAGGGCACATTACATCATTTGCCCCCTCCTTCCGGGTTTCTCTGCAAAACACACAAAAGTGAATACAGTAATATTGAAAGCCCAGGGAAAACAAATATTTTGAAGTTCTTGAATTGTTCCAAGGAGGGCGATTGTTTCAATCCCAATGGCAATTTATTCTACAATATGGTTCCTACCACAAAGAAAGCCAGATTGGTTGCTTATATTCAATTTATTCATAAAAGTCCATTGATTATCTGAGAGCACAGTAGTTTGTCCATGAATTCATAGCCTTGCAGGTATCTTGCATCTAATCTATGTAAAATTTTATAGACTACTGTGAGCACCTTCAGTTGTGCTTGAATGATTTTTGGTAGTCAATGAAACTGATTCAACATGGATAATGAGGCATCTTGAACAGGCTCTCATGCTAACGTATTGGATATAATCTGGATGTCTTCAAAGCCACGGAGAATAGATTGTAATATTCAAGTCATAAAGTTAGTACTATCTGAATCATTTAGAGTAGATTTGTCTCCATCTAATTCAGTGGTTCTCAACCTTTTTAATGCCGCGACCCCCCCCCAACCAGTCGTAAGTCGAGGACTACTCAATTGGTCGTAAGTCGAGGACTACTCAACTGGTGCAGCACCGTTTGCAGACTGGGACTTTTGGCGGGCTCAGCAGGGCAGAGACAGCCTGGACAATTCCTATTGGCTTTTGAAAGCCAATAGAATTAGACTCTATTCAAGAGAGTCTATTCTATTGGCTTTCAAAAGCCAATAGAATAAAAGGGAGTAGCACAGCTAAGGAAAAGAGGAAAAAAATGGCAGACTGCGTTGTTTGGCGACCCCCGTGAAATGGTCGTTCGACCCCAAATGGGGTCCCGACCCCCAGGTTGAGAACCACTTATCTAATATATCAACTTTATTATGTAGTTATCCAGATCATTGGTGGATTGAAGAGGCTGTTTATATTGTAAATCTATTTCTAGAGGGAACAAATCAAGAATAAACATCCCATAGCAGGTCTCTCTGTTTGATCCACCTTTAAGAGATATTGAAGCTTCAAAAGACTTCTTTGAGAATGGCCCAAAATTTCAGACCTAGGTATTTGCTGGAGTTTGGTGCTCATTTACTGTTTTTATTAATGATTATATGATTATAATTAATATAACCCAACTATTGTCCTAAGTATTTTTGATTCTTAGTTAATAAGGTTTCCTGATATTGCTTTATTTGAAATATGTGGCATTTTTCTTAATGGTTAAATGCTGATGTATGTAAGTGTATATTTCATGAAAAAAACTATTTCTGGGAGCCAGTTCAGGTGAAGAGACCTGTTAAACACATTTAAAACTATTAATGTTGCTGATTTTTTTCTAAACCATATAATGTATATTTTCCTCTTTACTGTGTTTTGCAGATTATTAGGTTTGATTTATTTATAAGCTTTACACTATTGTACAAGTAACGGGTTTTCTTCTAAATATAGTCATAGAAATGGATAACTTTGTTGAAGAACTGAGACAAGAAAGAAGGTCTCTGTCCACAGGAGAAACAGAGGATGAATCTGCAGCCAATGCTCTGGTCCCAGAAATTTATTTGCCTTTATTGCCAAAACATTTCAACCATCCAAGTAAGTTTTTACTGACATGATGGAAAGTAGAGATGAAGGAAAGCAGCAAAATCCTGGGGTCATTCTCTCTCCTTCTCCCATATACACCTTCATCAGCCTGCAGTATATGGTAGTGTTACCTTTATCTTTTGCTATGAACTTGTTATAACCAATTGTTTTCTTCAAAAAAATTGCATAATATATCTTTTGGGTGCCACTTTGAAATACAGTTGAGGAATGGTATGTTGAACATTAACCTAACATGGAATTCTCGTTTATAGAAAAACTAGCAATTAGAAAGATGAGTTCCAACCTAGCTGTTGCCCTGATACTTTATTTTTTCCTTTTTGCAAAGCAAATTCAATTGGGTGGCCTTTACCAGCGTGCTCTGCTATAGTACATATTTTTATTTATTCATTTGCTGAATTTGGGGGGGGTGTACAGTTGCTAGTTAACTATTACTGTTATTAATGTGATAGTGACATAGGATACTTAATAGGATACAGACTGGTAGTCGAAAATCACATATTAGTAACTTACAGTTTCTTCCTGCAATTCTGTGGCCAGACTTAGCATATAATTTTTATTTATTTGCATCCCATCTTTATTATTTTTACAAATAACTCACGGCAACAAACTTATCCAACACACCTTCCTCCGCGTATTTTCCCCACAATAACAACCATCCTTATGAGGTAGGTTGAAAGAGAGACTGACTGGCCCAAGGTAACCCAGCTGGCTTTCATGACTAAGACGGGACTAGAACTCACAGTCCCCTGCTTTCTAGTCTGGTGACTTAACTGCTAGGCCAAACTGGCTAATGTATCTAGTAAAGCTTCATCTGTTACCTATTGATCAGATTCTTCCATTTGTTCTGTTTCCCCAAATTCCCTTGTTGCTTTGGGACAAAATGTGAGTTCTTGGAGCAGTGGGGTACATGGAAAAGAGGATAGACCGGAGAATTAGTGGAAAGTTAAAGTGGCATCTGTAGCCTTAGATGTATTTAATAAAAGGGATCCTCTTTTGAAGCCAGTAAAAGAAGTTCTAGAAGCAATTAAACTGTAAGTAGCTTACTTGAAAGTCTTTGAAGAGAAGAGCACTGAACTTGAAAGGATATGGAATTCAGAATTTTTTAGCTGAGTCAAAGACCAATCACATGATCTGTCTAAAGTTAACTGATTGCAGTATTATTTTGTACTTTCAGATGACGATTGATTATCAAGATACTGTGCTTTTATACACTGTACACTGTTTACCTTAAAATTGATTTTTGTATAATTGAAAAATAGGCTCTGCACACAGTTACCTATGTCATAGCCACCTCTGGGTTTTTCTACTGTAATGCGCTCCACATGGGGCTGCCCTTGAAAAGTATCTGGAAGCTTCAGTTGGTTCAAAACATGGTGGTTTAGTGCAAATCTGGATTCCTCTTGTGGGAGCTGCTTCGGTTGCCACTTTGCTTCTGCATCCAATTCAGGGTGCCTGTTATTACTTTTAAAGCCCTATATGGCTTGGGGCCAGGTTATTTGATGGACCATCTTTTCCCAGTAGATCCAGTTGATCTACTTGATCCACCAGAGTGAGGAGACAAGGTATGTTAGGTCCATCTAGAGGGACTAAGATGAGGGGACTTTTCTGTGGTGGCTCCCTTCCTAAGGAACATCATCCCCATGGAGATAAGATTGCCCCCACCTTGATACTCTTTTGAAAGTCCCTGAAGATATGGTTTTGGCAGCCACCCTATGGATCTCAGGATGACTTGGAGCCCATTAAGTGATTTGTCTGAATGTTGTTGCCAGGAAGGTAGGAATGTATTGTTTTGTATTTGGGGTCTGGTCTTTGTAAGTCTCCTGGAGTCAAAGTGAGTGAGTTGGGTGGTCTTATAAATCTTTTTAATAAATAAATAAATAAAATGATCTGGCACTTTAAAGATGATAATCAGCATCTTGGATTGTGCTCAAAAAAAATTGGGATTCAGGGCAGGTCACCCAGATGTTCTTAATATTCTTCCAATAAGAAATATGCCTTTTTATTTTAATTCCATTGTAGGAAGGATTGTTTATGTTAATAACATTTGTGCAATCACCAGAAAAAAAGCTAAAATTCATAATGCTTTTCAGTTGATGTGACACATCCTAACCTATGCCAGGAAAATCCATGAATTTGATGCTTCAGGATACTGACAAAATTTCTGAGATAAGATAATGCCAAATTGATGCACAATATATTCTTGGAGTTCACATTCCAGACATGAATATAAATTCACATTTTCTCTGTAAATGGCAAACGTAGCTCCATAAATGCTTTAGGTATGCATTATTTATAAAACAAATAATGTTTTCTCATGTTGGTTGAAGCAAACATGGCTGTGAAATCTTCAGAATTTCAGAAGGTGAAAGAGGATTGTTTATGCTGTATCCAAGATGCTCTCTTACAAAGTCAGTGGCAGAGGGCTGCAGAATTAATGATAAGCTACTTGGAAATGCTGGAAAATACAACTGCAGAAAAAAGGGTGACAGCTCAAGAGGTAAGTAAATTAATTAATAGAATATCTTTGAAATGATTGGAAATATATCATTTCTTTAGCATGTGCCTCTATATAATATAATTAAGAACAGGATAAAAATGTCTCATTTATGCATTGTGTCGTGCATTTAGATGTATGACATGGGACATTTTTTCATAAATGTGGGATTCAAACCTTTTTTAGGCCGTAGGAACCTTTGAAAATTTGAATGTATGTAGTGAGTGCTCTCACAAAATGTCAGAGTAAGTTATAATGGGATTGTCTGTTCACAAAAAAGTTACAAACAATGCAGCCAATCATGAAATACTTATTTAGTTGACATAAGGCAGGCATGTCAAACACAAGGCCCGGGGGCCGGATGCGGCCCACGAACTGGTTTCACGTGGCCCACGAAACCATCCTGGAAACAGTGAGGGAACGGCCCCTGCTGTCTTGGCCCTGGCCCAGGCCAGCCGGGAGCCAATGTACAATTTTGTGGTGGCCATCTATGCTGAAATGCATTCAGTCTTAGCTCCACAAGGCCGTCTGGAAACAGTGAGGAACCAGCCCCTGCCGCGTCGGCCCCACCCCCTTGGGTGCATGCTGGAGAGGTGTCACCTTTTGTGAGGAATGAAGAAATGCACCATCGCCTGGAAGTGGCCAGCAAATGGCCCTCGCCTACTTCATATATCCGGCTTGATGGGCTCTGCCCTGGTCCCACCCCTTTCTGCCAGAGACCCTCAGATCTGTCCCACTCCTGCCCAGGCCCCCCGAGGCACCCTTGACACGAATGATGTAGAGCTGGCCATGCCCACCCAGTAGGCCACACCACTCTATCCACACCCACCCAGTAGGCTGCACCCACCCTGGCCACACCCCCCCGCCCCCCCGAGGGCAACCACATTTTTCTGGATACCTAAGCAACTTTCTTAAAGCCCTATCTTACAGTCACCTACCTTTTTTATTTTCTGTAATATATGTTGGGTCTATATGGGGTCCTGTATTCTATGTAAATAAAGATGATAGAGGCTGGTGTTTTGATCTGTAGAATGTCAGATCTCTCTATCTGTCTGTCTACCTGCCTATCTTATGGCACAGCTCATGGGGAAGTGAATATTGGAAATATAGTGTTCATAGGTATTGGGACTTTGATCAAGAAAATCAAAATGGCAACCTTGACCACAGGATTGACTTTGCCATGTTGACTTTCTTGACTTTGCCCCCTGTGCATGTCCTTGCTCATGGACATCATGTTAGTGATTTTGTTGTAAATAATTTATAAGGGTGCACCAGTAGTCACAGTGCATTTGCTTTTAGTACTGTGGTTTTATGATTTGCTCGTAATGTATTTTCTACCTCATTAGGAGATCTGGAGAATAGGAACTGAAATCCTGCAGCAGCATCCGCAAAGTAATATAGAAGAGATCAATCATTTTGCAGATCGGATGAAAAATTTAGGAGTCAAAAGATATTTAAAGGTAAGAAAAAAACTTTTAAGTAAAAATAACTTTAATGCAATATTTTAATATTGAAAACATGTTTTATTATGAGAATTCCTACTGATTCCTTTAAGAATATGATGTAATCTTAGAAAGGTCAAATATAAAATACATTTATAACCACATTGTCAAAATAGTTAGAAGCCACAATTCCTTCCTTCCTTCCTTCCTTCCTTCCTTCCTTCCTTCCTTCCTTCCTTCCTTCCTTCCTTCCTTCCTTCCCTGTTTTATTTTCTTATTTTACTTTCTAATATTTGTATTATTTTACCTTGTTAAAATTTCTTTGCTAAAAATATATTAAAAAAGAAAATATACTGTTATCATAAAATTTTAGTATAGATCTCTACATTACACTTCTTGTGTGATATTTTTGATAAAATATATGGCTTTAAATTTTAACGACACAGAATTGTATTTTAATTATGGCTTTGGAACTATTTAAAAACTGAGTAGTTCCATAATTGATTCTAACTGAATACCATAAGCTTATTTGTTCCACAACCTGGAAAAACCACTCTCATGTATCAGCAAAAAAGTGTGATTATTTCTATAGTAGGAATCTTTGATTTCTTATAGAGTTGACTGTCTAGCGTACCCATACACATCTGCAGTTGAAAGTGGTTCCTTGTTTTAAAACAGAATAGTTCTAAAGACACAACTCATATCTGAAGTTATTGGGAACTGCTGCTTTGTTTATGTGTATTGGTATCCAAAGTTGCTGCTTCTGTTCAACCTAGTAAACAAAGCTCAAATTACAGATTTCTTTAGAGCATGCCTTCCACCTTTTGTGCAGTGGATTTCTGGATGAAGCCTATCAGAATTTGATCTTGGCTGAAAGTTGGCGATATGGAGAAGAAACTGTTGCTCAGGAAAAAGAGCTGAAACTCGTTCAAGCTTATAAGGGATTGATAGGCTATTATATGTGGTTAAAAAAGAAGACAGAGCTTTTGGAGCTGGGTGAGTATGTGCCTGTAGATGCCACAGTGGCAGCATGCAGCAGTAACTGTTATAGTTGTCCGTGAATTTTTCAATTCCATTCATGAAATATGAAAGGTGAGACAAGGCTTTGGCTGAGTCTTCTCTGGCATGTTTGCTAGGAAGGAAGTTCTAGAGAATTTCATGGAATTAGTACCTGATGAAGTATGTAGAAGGTTTTGAAATTCATTTGGTACCTTCCTTAACAATGGGGATGGCTAAGGATTACTGTATATGTTGTTCCTCCTGTATTGCAATTTTTAAAAAAACTGACCCTGGAGAACTCAGATCAAATGGCTTTCTCATCTGGCTAATATTAGTTTGTTTGCTGATAAGCTCTATCAGAATTATTGGCCTTGGATAATCATAGTATTTAATTATGATTTGGAGCCATAATCAGGACTGTCAAAAATGCTGTCAATATGGTTTTGTTGATAAGCTAAATTTTTACAAAGGAAAGTGTAAGGAGAAATCATAATAATCTGTTAGTGATTTTGCAAAGGCACAAAATGAAATAGGGAAATGCTAGTTGCTCAGTTCACCTATGATATTTTACCACAGTAAGTATTAAGGTTGAGAACTGGGAAACTGTGAGCATCCTAGACCAAACTAAGTCTAACAATGCTAGCTAGTGAATTCCTGGAAACTTGGCACTTGAACAAATCACCCATTAGTGGACACAGAGAGATAAACCATATTTATACACCATCCAGAAGAGACAATAAAAAGCTAAGGAAATCAAAAGACCAGAACATATTCTTACCCACAGCCAACATTCAGATTGGTAGGGATCAGCATAAGACAAAAGATCAGGCAGAAAACAATACTCTGACCAAGGAACTACCAAAAGGAAAATCACTCCCCCACTGATACTCACAAGGCAAGTTACTCTATATAAATAAAGAACAACTCCCTTCCCAAACTAGCAATGATAATGTTACCTAGTTAGGTAATAAAATGTCTGTAAGCAAACAACAAAGCTCAGAGAGAACTAAGGACTCCACATTGTTACATATAACAGTAGTGGGAGAAGGTAAACACATCTGAGTTGTGTATTTCAAAGAAACATTCTGCCATCTCCAAAAGATATATAGATATATTTGGTTCTGAACTGATTACCTTGGGATGCTACTTTTGAGTTTCATAAAAGAGATACTGATCATAACTTACCAAGTATATTATTATGGCGAAGCATTGATGAAATATTTTGCCAGCTATGAAATGGAATGTTTTTTATCATTCTCCTTCACCATTCCTTTTATTGTTTGACTTCTTTACTATAAAAAATATTCAGGAGATCTGAAATGGCAGCTGTTGTATTGCAAATATGACATTTTCTTTCGTGTGTTCAATTTGAATTACTATATTCTTTGACTATCTCTTTTTTTTTAAGCTTTTCTTCCTGGAGGGTTTTTGAGAAGTTGATTTTAAAATTGAGGCTAAAATCATGATGTCATCTGTTTCAAATTGAATTTATGAGATGGATGTCTTGCCTTTCACAGATGAAGACAGCTGTACACAAACTTCTCTTCAACAGGAAATGCATGGCTTGTACCAGCAGGCTAAAGTCAGCCTCAGAGAAATAATCAGAATTCCTGGTGTTTGGGATCCTTTCGTAATTTGTTATGTGGATGTAAGAGCACCTTTTGTACAACAAACTTTCTGTGTCACATAATCTGGATGGCTGTCAGATGGGGCAGCTTTAGAGAGTCATTAAGTAACTCAGTGGTAGAGGCTTTTGCAGAGATTCAGAAATTTGTGAAAGTGCTATAAGCTCTACCATCACACAGCTATCTGTATAGTTAATCATAAAATAGTTATTGGATGGCTGGTATTGTCTTATGCTTAGTTTCATGGGCACATGTCCAACATTACAAAATTATATATTTAGTTCAAATGTTGTAAAAACACACAAAACAACCCTGATACATATTCATTTGTTTGATTTATATCTTACCTTTTGTTCAGGAGCTTGAGGCAGCATATATAGTGCTCCTTCCTCCCATTCCCCTCATAACAACCACTCGGTGAGGTAGGTTGAACTAAAAGAAAATGACTGGTTCAGAATTACTCCATGAGCTTCTATGGCTGAGAGTGGACTATGGCTGAGAGTGACTAGGTTTACATGTTACACTAAGCCATAATGTGATTTGTTTGTTTCTAGCTTAACATATTGTGGGAACCAGCCATTTGATCTATAAACCAAAGTTTATGATTCCACATATTTTTGTGGAACCAATCAGTCATGGGCTGGACCAGAACCTGCGGATTGTACTATTAAGAAACTAGATTTTAGGAAATATTTCCTGATGATATGTGGACATGTGACTCAGTGGAACAGTGGAACAGTTGCCTTATGGAATGACATGTTCTCCTTCAATGAAGGCCTTCAAACAGAGGCTGGTGATTCTTCTGTCCAAACTGCTTATTACATAATATGTGCCATGATACGTACTTTTCTCATCACGCATACACAGATGATCCGTTTTCCATATTTATCATTGTAGCAAAATCTTCCTTGATGCTGCAGTTCAGGTAGTTGACAATAGATGGCCCTATGGCATCAATTTTCAATGGTGAGATAAAAATTGTAAAAAGAAGCAAGGAAGGCAGCAGAAGAAAAAGGAAAGGGAAGTGGGGAAGTCTGTTGGATAATGAAAAAACAGAAAAACTAAATGGGAGAGGGTAGAGAAATACTGGGAAGTTTTTGTGAGCAGGAAATTGGAAAAGTATTGGAGAAGCAGCAAGTGGGGATACAGGTAGCTGGTAGTGCAATCAGGAGTTGGAAGAGAGCTCAGAGATCATTACGTCTAACTCACTGTGCAAAATTTGCTAAAGCATTTTGGACAGATGGCTATCCAGCCCCTGTTTAAAGATCTTTGCTGAGAAGGAATATATAGTTTCAGGAAGCAATCTGTTTCATTGCTTGAACCAATCAGTAATTTTCTCTCAGAATCTGAATTACTTTTCCTGTAGTTTTAATCCACTGAGCATGGTCAAGCCCTCCAGAGCAACAAAGAACAAGTTCACTCCCTCCTTCATATGGCAGCTCTTTAGTTATCCAAAGAGGGCTGTCATGATCTCAGCTCAGTCTTTTCTTATGCCGATTCCTTTAACTGTTCTTCCTAGGACCTGGTTTCCAGTCCCTGTACCATCTTAGTAATATTAGCAAGCAAAAGCTTCAATGGGCACTTGGGGGAGAGAAAAGCTTGTCAGGAAGCCTCAAGGGACACATACACTTCCCCCCCCCCGAACTGCACCTGGAGCCATATGTTTTTGCACCTTGCCTTAATGCAGTTTAAAAAACAATTGCACTGTTAAATTACTTTTACTTTAATCTCATTTTGTTGCAAAACAGTTTGGTACTACTTTGTAACCTTGTATTTGTTTTAAATGAATAGCTGAACATTTATGTTCTTTTAGTTGCTGGAACATTACGAGGAGTACGAAGAAGCACGGGAAGTGTTAAGTGACTATGCGTATAATTCCAAGTTTCCTTCCAACCCTAATGCCCATGTCTACTACTACCACTTTCTAAAGAGAAGGGGGGAATCCAGGAAAACCCAGATCTCTGCACTGCAGGCAAGAATTCTGGAGTTTTACTATTCTGTTTGTTTATGATTCTGTTCTTACTCTCTTTTATCTGTGAATAATGAAGAACACAAACTGGCTAATGAATGTTTTCTTGAAAGTTGAATATGTCTAATATAGTGTACCAAATAGCTTGCCAAAATCAACAGAATTTAACAACTAGAGGTAGTCCTCAGCTTACCCCTGATCATTTTATGATCCTTTGGAGTTACAACAGCCTTGGAATGGTGCTTTATGACCCATAAAGCACTTCTGGCTGTTGTAAAATATCACACACAAAAACACATACACACAGACATACACACACACATACACACACAGAGAGACAAAGTCATGTAATTGCATTTATGGTGCTTGGTAGCCGACTTGCATATATGATCAGTTGCAGCATCATGTGGCCATAGGAACGTGATTTGTGATTTGTCACAATTTTCAGTGGGGTTCTTTTTTGGGTGATTTCTGACAAAAAAACACCCCTTTGGAAAAATGGATACATTTAATGATTGTATTATTCCTTTAAGGATTGTGTGATTCACTTAACAACTACTGTGAAAAATGTAAAAAAATTTATATAGGTCTGGTGGTGTGGGTGTCTCGACTTAACAACTGCAGTGATTTACAGCTGGATTTCTGGTTTCAAGTTGAGAAATTTATTTATTTATTGATTGATTGATTGCCTGTCTGGCCATGGGGCTACTCTAGGTGGCTTATAACAGTAAAAAAGGAAGAAATGAAAAGAGTGTAAACAGTACAGAAATAAGATAATAGAACAATGAAACAATGAGAAAGAACACAATGAGAATACATTAATATGAAAACCAAAAAAAGATGGATGGGTGGACAGCAGAAAACAAGAGGGGGGAGGTGGAGTCTGCCATCAACCCAGCAGCCTCCTTCAGAGTGGAACTTCCCCGTTTGGACCCTGGGCCAATCAGCAGAACCAGGTTTTCAGGCTCTTGCAGAAGGACAGGAGGGTGGGGGCAGACCTTACTTAGAGGGTGAGATGTTCCAAAAGGTAGGAGCTGCAGCAGAGAAGGCTCTTTTTCTGCATCCTGACAGGCATAGTTTTTTGACTGACTGGATCCAAGTAGGCCCTCTTTGCTGGCACAAGTAGGATGGGCTTGTCCTAGCAGGACAAGGTGGTTCATTAGGTAGTCTGGACCTATGCCATTAAGGGCTTCAAAGGTCATAACCAACACCTTGAACTGCACTTAGAAGCAGACCGTGAAGTTCATGGAGCAGTGGTGTAATATAGGTCGTCATAGGGGCCACAAAGGCTGCTCTTGCTGCTACACTTTGCACCAGTTGAATCTTCCAAATAGATTTCAATGGTAGCCCCATGCAGAGAGCATTGTAGTAGTCCATATGACAGATGACCAGGACTTTAGTAACTGAGTGCAGGGAGCCATGATCCAGGTAAAGTCATAGCTAGTGCACAGATTGGGACTGTGTGTAAGCTCTCTTAGTCACGAGCAGGAAATGTGAGGCCAGGAGAACCCCTAGGTTGCAAACTAGGTGTGAGCAGGGCAGTGCAACCCCATCCAGAATGAAGGATGACAAATACTCGGATCCTGAGGCTTCTTGTACCCAAAACCACTCTGTCTTGCCAGGGTTCATTTGAAGTCTGCTGTCCCCAACCAGATCCTTAACAGCCTCCAGGCATTGCAAGAAGGCAGAGACAGCATCACTCGGGTTACAATGTCTAGAGATGTAGAGCTGAATATGACCAGCATATTGATGATGTCTCAAGCCATGGTGACAAGTGATCTTACCCAACAACTTCATGTATGTTGATCTAAGTTCCTACATTCTTAACTTAAGCTGGAACAACACCATCAGGGTGGCACAATAACGTAGAGGTAGTCCTTGAATTATGACTTATGATCACAAGTGGGACCATATTGCTAAGTGATGGGGCCATTAACTATGACTGATTTTATGACCATTAAATGAATCACATAATCGTTAAGCAAATTTGGCTCCCTCCTCCCCAATTGACCTTGTTGGAAGCAGACTGGGAAGATTGTAAATAGCAATCACGTGTCCCTGGGATGCTGCAGACTTCATAAATACATACCAGTTGCAAAGATCATGTGACAGCAGGGACCATCACAGGCCATTGTTTTCAGCACCATCATAATTTCAGATGTTCACTAAATGAATGGTCATAATTTGAAAACTACCTATACGCAGCAACAGAAATTCTCCAAACCCAGATTGTTTTTTTTAAGAATGTTATCCTGTTTTATCGCAGAACTGCTAATGCACAATTTGCTCAAGGGAATACAGTGTCTTTACAGTAAATAGGAACTTGGGAGTGTGGAGAGGGGCAAATGTAATGTCTATTTGCAATTTCTTCAACCAAATATATTTTTTTCCTAGGCTTGAGCAATGATGCTGGGAGAAGGCAGGGCTGCTTTAAGAAGTTGCAAACATGTACCCCTGGGCTTTCCAAACCACCTTTCGTATTTGTAATTAAAATATTGCACAGTCTTTTAGATGTAGATAATCACCGTCTTCTGTGCTGATATATTCCCTTATACTGTGTTTTTCAAGTGTAAAATGCTCAAACAAGTACTTTTTAGAAAACAAATTAAATGCAATAATTGCACGACAACCCTAAAATATTTGTCATATAAATTTGACACTATTATTATAGTAAGAATGCAGTGCCAGTAATCTTTGCAATAACTGGAATAGATTAATGGGCTGACTTCAGTTTCTATGCACCTTTTTTGCTTAATAAAATATAATTTTTTGATGCCAGAATACGTATTTCAAACTCTTTAGCGTGGCATGTACTTTACACCTGATACACAGATAATCCTTGATTTACAACGACAATGGAGCCTGGGATTTCAGTCATAAGTTGTTGCAGTTGTAAGTTGATGTACTACATAAGCAGACTCAACCTTTTTAAGATGGTCATTAAGCAAATCACATCATTTTCTGCTGGAAAATGGCAAAAAAAAAAAAGTAACAGATTGCAGTCATGGGATGCTGCACTGGTCATAAATGCAATCTCATCATTTCACCCATGTGCCCAAAATGCAAAAATTTGATTCTGTTTGTGTGTGTGGGGGGGAATGTTAACTTTGAGATTGGGCTATAAATAGCTTTTCTCAAGCCTGTTGTATCTTCAAATTAAGACTGGTTAAGGATTGGTGATAAGTTGAGGACTACCTGTAATGTGCCTTTCACTCTGAGGTGAAACTGGCAGTCTAATTCTGTCCTCTGGTATAAACGTCTGCAGGTATCTTCTGTAAAACCATTGAGATGTAAAAGTGCCTAGTTTTGCTTTCCAACATTCACCCATTTGCCTGTTTCTTCCTAGATCCTGCATGAGCTTGTTCCTTCCCATGAACTAATGCTGGAATTTTACAACTTGCTTAGAAAATCGAGTGAGTCTTTTTAAGGTATCCCAGCATTGAACTCAGATTAGTTGCTCTGTTCCTCCCTTGAGCCATAATTAAAAGAAAAAGTTTCAAGCAAATCCTAATGCAAATAAAAGTTTACGACCAAGAGTTCCTTTTACTATCTTGGACTTATCTCTTGGAGGAAAGCAGAACAACCGTGTTCTACCTGCATTGGTTACAGCCTGACTAAATTATTGCAAGGCATTCTGTGTAGAACTGCCTTTGTTTTGAAAACATCGCTATAGATCAGGGGTTCTCAACCTTGGCAACTTTAAGACTTGTGGACTTCAACTCCCAGAATTCCTCAGCCACAAAGCTGGCTGAGTTGCTCTGGGAATTGAAGTCCACAAGTCTTAAAGTTGCCAAGGTTGAGAACCCCTGCTATAGATGATAGTGCCTGGATGTTCATGAAAGCCAAGCACACTGATTAAATTATTCTGATATTGTGCTAATTACTGTTTCCTTTTTTTCCTGGCTCACTTTATCTTATTGGTTTTCATACTAAAAGGCTTGATACCTGAACTCCTATGAACCTGCCCATATCTTGTGATGGGTCCCTCTGTTTCTGGCCCTCTAATAATATCCAGCAAAGGCCTTGTTTTAGCTGGGGCCTGCTATTATTGAATAATATATATCATTGGCTTTTAAGCTAATTTTAAAAACTAGTTTTTATCACATACTTTTTAATTCACTTTATATTGAGTCCTTTTCAATCTCCTATAATTTCCAACTACCTTGGTTAAAAGCTAGGAATTAGTGGCTGACTTTAGAATGGTGTCTGGTTGGGGAAGGTTCATATATAGTATCTTATCATTGCAAATTGAAGAGATTATATCCAATACAATTAGTTGCTAATACTACAGCTGTTAGTGGATTATTGTGCTTGGTTTCAGAAATTGAAAAACCAAGTCTCACCAACTGGAAAATGAGAACTTTTATCTCTTTTGCTTATATTAGAATATTATAAAAATAATGGAATCTATTCTAATTTCAGAAAAAAGGAAAAAACGTAAGTTACAGCTGAAAGTTATTTTTGGAGCCTTGGATTTTGCTGGATGGAAGGAAAACGTAAAAGCTTGGAGTTATTTAGCAAAACAGACAGTAGAAATTCTGCAAAAGTAAGTCTATCGGGTCTTGCAATATGATTATAGCCATATAAATATTTGTGCTATATGTATTGTAAAAATCTAATGTACTTTAATTTTCTTGGGGAAGAGGTCTAGCCCTCTGCATAAAATGGGGGATCTTTTCAGATGGAAATAAGATATTCTTAAAAAATAGAATCTGAAATCCAGAGTTGGAAATGTTCAAGAAAATTTAGCAATCTCCTTAAGTGAGCATTAGGTAATTTTAATAAAATGCACATTTGGGAAGGGTTCTTTTCCCTTAAATTCTAGACTTTAGATGACCCATCCGTACCAGGTCAAAACATTAAAAATCAAAGTAAAAAAATAACTATATTGAACTCAATGCAATTGCATAGTAATGTGCTGAATTTTTGAAAAATCAGTTACATAAGAGTTTTTATTGCTGGACTCCATTGAAAGATTCTAACTGATTAAATACAGGACAAAGCTATACTTGCCCAAAGTGATATCTGATTAGAACAAAGCTGTGTTTACTTGGATTTCCTGGCTAACATTCATCTTGCTTTGCCTGTCCTTTTGAATTTAAGCTAGATTTGAGTTAATTTTTAGCGTGAGTACGTTCATAATTGTATGGAAAACAGAAATGGCCCTATATGACCCAGACTAAATTTTTTGAAGCAATGTATGCTTTGTACCCGATCTTTGCAATTTTTTACAGGTGGGCCTTGAGTTAACTATTCACTTAGTGACTGTTCAAAGTTACAACGGCACTGAAAAAAGTGACTTGTGACCATTTTTCGCACTTAACAGGCATTGCAATATCCCCATTGTCATGTTGAGCAAATTGGACGCTTGGCAACTGGGATGTATTTATGATGGTTGCAACGTCCTGGGGTTATGTGATCACCTTTTGTGACCTTCTGATAAGCAAAGTCAAGGCAGAAGCCAGATTCATTTAATAGCTGCAGTGATTCCCTTAACAACTGTTGCAGTAAGTGGGGCAAAACTCACTTAACACTTAGCAATGGAAACTTTGGACTCAGTTGTGGTTGTAACTTGAGGACTGCCTGTAATAAAGTAGGAAATTCCCCTACTAATATTTGAGATCTATCTATTCAGGTTGTGATCTAATGCAGATACTACTGGGTTTTCTTTAAATGTTTTTCAGCTCTGATAAGCAATTTCACTGGCTCAAAAAGGAGTGGGATATTCGAAAGGACTGGTGGCCGGCTTTTCATTTCAGTCTTTATTTGGCAAAAAGTAACTGGCAGGAAAACCAAAAGCTCACTTGTGAAAAAGTTCTGGTAGCTGGAATACTGCTGGGAAAAGGTAAGGTTTTCTTTCCCTATAAATAATATTTTATTTTATGTTAATGATGATTTCAAATACTATTTAAATAGTGTTAAAAAAACTATTCCTCTTTCCCCATAAAGTGTGCATAGTCCATAACTATGCCATGAAGAGCTTTATAGGTGATTCTCAGCGCACTCAATTGCGTCCAGGTGAGAAGTGAAAACTAGTGCCGCTGTCAAAGTAGCAGTGGTACACAGGCATCATAACTATCTGGGCCACTGTATTCTAGCCAATTGTACTTCTGAGTAATCTTCAAGGGCAACCTCATATAAAACATATTGAAGCAATCTAACTGGGAGGTGACTAAGGAGTCAGTGACCATGAGCTCGGCTTTCCAATCTAGGAACAAGTGCAATTGGCACACAAAATGGAGGTGTGCAAAAGCCCTCCCTGCCACTGCTGCCACTTGCTGTTGAAGCAAGAGCCAAGTCAAAAAAAAAAACCTGGCAAATTTCACACTAATTCTGGTGTCTGATAAGTCATATCCTTCAGGGCTTTGTGAAGCTGCAGCCTGACCATCTTCTCAATAGCTTTCCCTAAAAGGAAAAGTTGGAGGCAGGGTGAAAATGAGGTTGATTTAATAGACAGGTGACCATGCTTAAATTGCTCTTGGTAATGTCTCAGGACCAACAGGTGCAAATTGTCCTCAGAAAATTGAGCCACTTCAGAGGACCTACCCAACTGGGTCTGGCTCAGAGCAAATCCGAATGACTTCATATAGCAGTTGCCTCAAGTGGTCTTCAAGATGGCCCTGCAGATATTTCTCTGGTCTTTCCCTCTCCAGGAAGAACTTGGTCACCTTGAACAGGGCTGCAGAGGCAGTAAGAGCAGAAAAATAGTTATGTTTGGCTGCTTTCCTTGCCACAAAGTAATACCTGTATTTGTCTGGATTTGCTATTCATCTCCAAGTGCCTTTTCTGATGTTTCATTTCCTAGAGTTAACAAAATATGTCCAGTTGAATTGACTAATTGTGTTTAGAAGAGCCCTACTTGGGTCACAAGTTATTTTAATACCATTGTTGTGTCACATTTGTGCTAATGCCATTTCAATTTTTATATATTTTTAGACTGCAAGTACTTTAAATATGTCACAAAAGAAGCTTGCAAAGTTCAGAAGAAAAAGTTCCGACAGTTGAAGACATTTGTGAAGAAACACAACTGGGTCAGTTTAAGATTGGCTGCTACGTGATTACTTAGTGTCAAATCTCTTGATTTTTCAAGGGTGTTAGATGATTTGGATGTCCTGTATACACAAGTCATCCTGACAAGCAATTATTGTAAAATTCAGGTAATTCTTGAGATGTGATCGGTCACCTAAGGGCTATTTGAAGTTACAACACTCCCCTCCCCAAAAAAGCTACATATGATCTATTTTGAAATATGGCTGCTGCAGCACCCCTTACAACTGGCAACAGGGATGTTGCAGCATCCCCCACCTCTCTCCCCCCCCCAATGGCCTGACCCCCTGGGACCCCACAGTGCTTGGTCTACTCCCCATGCCTCCTGGAAGCACCTGCCATTTTCCATAAACTGACAGTTTCTTGTGGAAATGGTGGCTGCTTTCAGAGCATTCTGCCCTGGTCAGTTGGCTGTTGGGAGACTGCAAAGCTCTCCTGGCTCTTGGGAGGCTTTGGCGAAGCCAGCTGCCTGCATGCAAAAGTGGTAGCTTCAGGATTATCTTCCCAAAGGTGGCTTTATCAGGCATGCACAGAGGCTTGTTTGGAAGCTTCTCTGGCATTGGAACATGGCGCTGGGCCTTAATCTAACTGGGCTCTTTCCCCCCCCCCCCCGCTGAGCTGTTTTTGGCTTTGCTGCTTGTCTGCTTCCTTTATGGATCCAGCTGAGTGATGGGCCTTCCCCATCCAGAAGGCACCCCATGCTCCACTTAACAACCCACATTTGTTGAAGGGCATCAGGGAGAGCAGGGATGGGGATTGTTAAGCAAGACTGTTTCGCTTAATGGCCATCCCCTCTTACGACTGTAATGGGCAGGCTCCATTACTGTCCTAGGTCAAGGACTACTTGTATGTATATGTAGAAGAGTTGTATTTTTTTTACAATAAAAATATGCTTCTGTAATAAATCTGTTTCATGAATGAACTTCTTTACTTTTTTATTTATGTTTATGTTAAAATAAAAATCGAGGCTTTAGATTTTAGACTTTTAAAAATTGAGACTTTAGAGGAAATAGACATAATAATTTACATTTCCAAAATTGCACATGCAGTACAACACTTGAAACTTATTTAAAATGTTTATATGTCTGCCCATCTTGTGGCACCACAACTCAAAATACGTTAAATATGGATGTGGCTAGTGTTTATATATAATTTTTGAACAGGCACATGGTGCTCTTTGATGCTTCCTGAAGGCATATATTTCTGAAGGCTTCCTGGTTCATGGATAGCATGTTGTAGTATATGAGGACCAAGCTCAAGAGGCGGGCAGGACTAACCTTGGAAAATGGTGAAGTTAGTGCCTTAAATAACTACACAGTGTAAGCCATTGTGTAAGTTGACTGATTATCAATGCATACATTTATTTATATTTTAGAGAATTGAAACTGTAAGCTGGTTTGAAACACCAAAGAACAGGTTCTTTAAAGAACATTCTGTATAAGGTTAACCTGAAAGAAAGGAATATCATGGACATATATCTATGATATGTTTTAAAAGAGTATTCATCCATCCAGCCCAACCTCTAGTCCTTGGAACTGTGTCATTGTCTGATATGTGACTAGACAAAGCAACTCACAAAGATATCCTGCAGAGAATGTCTAGACGTGGACAAGGCAGCTTCTGCCCTTCAATGAGTGATAAAAAAACATGAAAATGAGTAAGACAGCTGCTACAGAAGGATGACGTCAGTCTTTATTCTTATTGGCCAATGTATATTTCTTCTAGTACAGTTTTGTAAATGAATCCACAACTCTCAACAAACTTATTGGGCAACGGTAGAACTGAATTGCCTTCAGCCACTTCTGGTAACTCCCAGCGTTTCTAAGCAAGCTGCAAAGTTCTTTCCATTTTCTGATATCTATATTAGATGCAAAGGAGCCTAATTAGATGCAAAAGGAGCCTATATAGATGGAAAAGCCTAATTAGATGCAAAAGCCTAATTTTGCCAGATCACTTCTTGACTGCACACGACTCCTATTTTCTTGTGGCTTCAGGCAAGGACATTAATACAATATTGCTTTAGTGTATTGGAAAAAGGTAACAGATATGCAAAGATTTGGGCTTAAAACTTTTTTTCTTTTAAGTTCTAGTTAAGCCTGTATTCAGCTCTGGGAAGAATGGGGGAGGGTTTTGGGGTGGGTTGGGAGGGATTGGGGAAGGGGTTTTTATTGTAAAATCTTAAAAATTTTTAATAATAAAAAAAAGATATGCAAAGAATAACTTTGACCATCATTTTTCATGATGGTGGAACTTGGGAGGCCATTTCTGTGGCTGGCAGACTATGGCATTAATTTTTTTAATTGTTCCACTCTATCATGTTTCATTGAAAGGCTGACTTGGTAGAACTTGGATATTGCCATATGATAGAGTGGGGTTTTGGGGTCACAGAAGGCAAACGAGGGAGGGTAGTTTGATTCATAATTATCCCCATACAGTTTTGAGTTACAACTGGCTCTTTCCTTGATCAGCCTAGTGTAGGGGGTCTGCAATCTTGACAACTTTTAAGATTTGTGGACTTCAGCTCCCAGAATTCCTCAGCCAGCTATGCTGTCTGAAGAATTCTGGGAGCTGAAGTCCACAAGTCTTAAAGTTGTCAAGGTTGCAGACCCCTGGCCTAGTGGATTCACAGAGCAAATTAATTTGCTCCTGTGCAGTTTACAATGTTTTGTAAATCCAACCCATAAGTAACAACAAAAATAGTATACAGTATTTAGGCCCAAGGGCAAAAAAGGAAAGTAAAATATAGCAAGTACAGTACTATCTAATAAAGCAGAGTAAAAAGTTGATGAAATAAAAAAGGACAGAAGATTAATAACTGGTTTAAATCTTTTGGGGGAAGAGTAAGCTGCCAGTTAATTACTTAATTTGAAATCAGACTCAGTCTGGCACCTCACAGCAACCAGAAATGAGATAAAATTTCAGTCTGCCATATACAGAATTCTTGAACTGCTAATTTAGACAGGAGCAGAGCTCAGGAGCAGAGCACTTTATATACAGAAGATATAGTGCACGTGTGCCAGAGGCGGCACTCAGAGCTCTCTCTGTGAGCATGCACACCATGCTCCGGAGATGGCAACTGTCCCTCTTCAACCAGCTGCCTGCTAACTTGCCGAGGTCCATGTGGCTGGATGCATCCCAGCACCCATGCGCTCGCTGGCCTCTGTGTGCAGGGGCCAATGGTGTCAGGCAGCAGCCACCCCGGCCCCTGCTTTCCTTGCCCTACAACAATGGCTCCCCCGCCCTGCCTCGCCTTGCTTTGCCTCATCCCGCAGGACGAGCCTCCTGCCCACTGCCCAACCTGCCAGAGACCACCTGGATTTCCCCCAGCTCTGCCAGGCCCCCACAGGCGTCCATCCCCACGAGCAACATCGAGGTGATCACGCTCACCTTGGCCACACCCACCCAGTCTGCCATGAGCACCACAGCCATGTCCACCCAGTGGGCCACACCCACCTGACACCCGGTGATAAATAAGTGTGTTTTGGGTTGCAGTTTGGGTACTTGATCTCTAAAAGGTTCGCCATCACTGATATAGTGCAACCATTTTTTCCAGAGTCAACAGTTTTCTAAAATCAGACAAAAACCAGATATGGCTAGGTCAGTAGGGAACACATGATCTTTTGTTCATGTGATGCCATAGCTCAGCAGAAAAAAAATCCTGTGGTCCCTTTGCTTGACGAGCATCTCTAGCATACAAAGTACTTTGTGTGTACATGTGTGTGTGTGTGTGTGTGTGTGTGTGTGTGTGTGTGTGTGTGAAGTCTGTTCCTCTCAGTCATTTAAAATATATTATTGTGAGGTTGAAATATATTCTATCAATCTAAAATTGTTGCAGTGAGAAGCAATTCCTTAACAAGTGATTAAAAATCCAATTTTGGTTTCAACATGTGTAGGATCAGAGGTGGAGGGGGAATCGTGTTTCTTTATAATTTAGTCTGGCTAAGCTGAAATAAATTGGAATGAGAATGTAACTGATGGGCATGATTCATCTTCCTTCTCGGCTATTTGGCTGAAGTTTGGGAACCATTTGGAACTGGAAAAAACAGATCCTTCCCCCTCCCCCCCCGTAACCATACACCAGACATCCCTGTACAGTTGCAGCGGCTGTCATTCTTCGGTCTGTCTGCCTATCTGCCTCTTATCATCTCAGTCTGGATGTGTTCTTGAATGAAATCTATGGTATTCAAGGGAGCAGATAAGTTCGTGAAAAAGGAAGGAGGGGGGCGTGGAACTGCAAGGAGGCGGACTTGGAAGGTTGCTTCTCAGCTCACTATTAACAAACTTAATGAGACAGGGAGGGATTAGGGTGGATGTGTGCGCCTGCATGCCTGGAAGCAAACCTGAGCAAACATTGGGCTCCATGCTGATGTATCACAGCTTAGAAGATGAATAAACCCAATTATCCAGCTGGACACATATCAGATTCACATGACCCCAGGAAACCTTCAGGGGAGAAAACTACTTTAAGCCTCCACAGTTCCAGGATTTCTCTCCATGCATCTTATTTCCTCATTTGCATCTCCATACTCCTTTTGCACCATGCTGCAGTTCTCCTGGGACATCCCCAGTGCCTGGATTATGGTCCTCCTTTCCAGCCTCCTTTCCATCTGGAGTTTTGCTCTGCCTATGAAACATTTGGCTGTTGCGAGCAAGAGAAGGACAACCATATTGCTGCCAAATACTGGAACATCATGGATTATATTGATCCCCAAGCCCAAAAACTTTGTGGAGGATTCATCAAAGATATTTTGTGCCAGGTAAGGTGTTGGTGAGTAGCTTCATCTTCCTCATGTGCCCTTATGACGGATATGATTGTCAGCTGTTTTGGCCTTTCTGAGAAATGGTGGGAATGGTAATTTAAGAATTTGCATTTAAGGTTCCCAGGAGCATTTTTCTGCTGTAAGTAGGGTGAGCCTACTGAATGAGCATAAATTCTGCAAATTTGCTTTGCGTGGAAATTGTTGTGTTAGTTTTGTTGTATATCTCTCAGAATAACTTGTTTGTGAGATGGACAACTATATAATTTAGACAGACAGATAGATAGATAGATAGATAGATAGATAGATAGATAGATAGATAGATAGATAGATAGATAGATAGATAGATACAGGGCTTTTTTGTCATAGAACGCCCAGAACAGAGTTCTGGCACCTTTTTTGGATGAAACCTTGTAGGGTAGGCAAGGTGGGTTGTATGACGTGTGTGAGTTCCGGCACCTTTTTTTTTTTTTTTTTTACAAAAAAAGCACTGGATAGATAGATACATACATAGATAGATAGATAGATAGATAGATAGATAACCATATTATAATTGAAAGATTCTGTTACACGACTAAGCCAATAATTTAAGGATGACTCAAGGGTAGAAATTTGCCTTCTGATGAATTCACAGTTCCAAGTAAGAAACTGTAGCTGGAGAGAGTAATGTTCATTTGCTCTTCTCTCCAAAAACGCAAAGGCAGCTTGAAAAGAAAATCAGTGCTTATGATTGAACACTAACACCATTTTATTCCATGATAAACAAATTTTTCAAATTTCATAGAGTACTGATTTGGGGTAAGCCTGTTTGGACAGTGACAGCAGTATGATAAATTATATATCTCTATCTATATAAAGCACTCCACCAGAAGCAAAAATGTTCTCAAATCAGTTTAAAGAATAATAATATAATCACCTCTTGCATAATTGGTCTGTCTATCAAGCTTAAGCCTCCCCTGCAAGACAGCTATGAGCTCAGGAAGAAGATTATGGAATGGCATATCCTGGTGATGAAATAAAAAAGATAAATATTGCATTCTGTTAAAGGATTAAGGTGATTATTTCATGTTCAAAGCCAAAAGACCTTTTTGTGGCTTTTCAAATGCAGCCTGAGGTAGGCAGTTGGCAAATGAATCAAATCAACCCACAGACCTTAGTATTTTGGTTTCTGGTTGCTATAAAGGGGATGTGTAGACTGCACTCTTAATGACCAGCAATAGCCATGCTCCTGAAGACAGTCTTAGATCAAACAGCTGGATTCATGCCTCTAGAACAGGGGTAGGGAACCTTGGCTCTTTTATGACTTCTGAACTCCAACTCCCAGAATTTCTGAGCCAGTCATAAAAGAGCCAAGGTTCCCCACCCTTGCTCTAGAACAACTGTTGGAACAGCCACCTTCCACTCTGCTCCCTCCCCACCTTTCCCTGTCTCCCAGCCTGCTCTTTGCCTTGCCAAAATAGCCATTCCACTGGTGTGAGGAGAACAATGACTGTCCCGTGGAACCCTTCCTGGCCTCCTGCCTACAGTATTCATTGATTTATGGGTAGGAAGGGGTTTCTTCTGTCTAAAGCCAAGTGGTTGTGATTTACCATATGCCAGCACTGAGCAGCAAAAACAAAACAAAAAAGCAAAACAAAAAATATTCTTCGGGCTTGCCATTCCTTCATCAATGACCTATACATGTTGGATATATCCTAATGTTGTTAAGTCAGTATAGAATTGTTTTCAGGATTCCATTTTGAATGCAATCGTACAACTGCTGGACCCTACGTTATTGTGATGCTCAATGCAATTTTGCAATTAATGTATAAATACATTTATTATTTATTTGTTAAATTCGATTCTAGGTAGCTCATGGCATAAAAGCAGTAAAATCATTAGAGATCAAATGAAAATGCCAACAAAATAAAATCACAGTTACAAGACAGGGAGGAGGGGAATGGATGGTGGGGGGAGGTGGGATTGGCTCTTAATTAATCAACCACCTCCAGTGTGATACTCCCCCCCCCCCATAGGGCTCTGGAGCCATCTGGAACAGCCAGGTCTGACCTTGTGGAAGGTCAAAAGGATGGGAGCTGATCTCAGGGGATATGTTATTGCAAAGAGCAGGAACCCCCCCCCCTTTTTTTTAACACACAAAAAATGGATGACATAGTGGTTTTCATTTCAGTGCAAAGACCAACTTCAGAAGAGAAATGTTCTAAGCAGCCACAGTTGGAGAGAAAAGGATTAAGCTAAATCTTATTGCCCATCTGTACCAAGTTTCATTAATATCATCTTATAGCTGATGAGTTTGCATTAAAAATCTGCACTTTAAATAAAATACATTTTAATTATGTCACTGTTGGAATCCCTGATTAATTTTCCTAATACAAAACTCTGATGTCAGTAGTCTAAGCAGCCTTATTCATGGTTGTGCTGTGAATCATGCCATTTTAGATTTTTTATCATTCTTGTTACGTCATGGCACAGCAGCCCTTTCTAATTAGGCAGCTCCAAATCTGTTGGACTTCCAAGTCAACTCCCCAAATTTTCAGCCAGTCACTATAATTCCTGAAAGCTGCAGACTAATGTCATTAATGTCTGCAAGGAAAAATGATTTTTAATCTTTTTTCTCAAAGAGAAATCCCAAAGATTAAAGTATTCTGTTTTAAATCCTTCTTGAGTGAAGTGAATGAGAGTAAAATGGAAGATGATCCACAAGAGAGTTTTGCGTCTTTGAAATTCTATCTGACTCTTGAATTCAAGAATGGAAAAATTAACTGGGGTTAGCCTCAGAATGGGATACTTGGAGGGTCCAGCCCTGAAACTTCATCTGGATTTCTTTGATCTACCTTTGTATATCCCTGAAAATCCCTGGTTGGGGTCCTACTGGCAGAAACATCACCACCAGCATGTATAAAAGCAATTCTCCTAACCTTTCAGCAGAACATTTCTGCATAAGCAGGGGTGATTTTTTTTGTTCATTCTGAATTCAAACCAACAGATTAGGATTGTTCTCTAAAGCTTTGATTGATTAAAAAAAATCTGCAGCTATGTGGGAATCTGATTTGAAGACATTCTTTTGTAGGAAAGGAATAAGATGCAGCATACTTAACACCATCTGTATCATCTAATATAAGTGGTTCTCAGGAAGAAAGAAAGGAAGGAAAATAAATAGATGCTCACACAAGCAGAAAGCGTTTTACAGCAGCTATTTAGAACAGGGGTCCCCAACCCCCGGTCTATGGACCAGTACCAGGCTGCGGCATGCCAGCAAACGGTTCGCACAAAGAAACAAAGGCCCATCCACGGGATGCAGGCAGCACACAAAACCATGCTCTCTCTGGTCCGCGGAAAAACCTCTCTCCATGGAACTGGTCCCTGGTGCCCAAAAGGTTGGGGACCTCTGATCTAGAATTACTGTAGCATTTACACGCTGTGACCACTAATTCTAAATTAAAGATTATGTAGTGGAAGCAACTTTTTCAAATGATCAAATGGAATCATTATACAGTGGAAAATGTGGGAATGAAATTTTCATATGCCCAGTTCTTGTTGAGGGAAAATAAGAATAGTAATCAGAACATCCCTTCGATTACCATCTCACATGGAAAAATGAAAAGCAGCAGAGGGGCTGAGTTTTTTTTTTTATTGTTAAGGCAATTTAATTCTTATGTGAACCCAATGAACTGTCTTAACATTAGGCGTACTTAGTCACAGTGGATGTTACTTGTATTCTTTGATATAGAAACAAAGCAGGGACAAGATTTGGAGTTTAAGCAATAGATCATAAACCTAAGGAAATTGTGGGAAAATGGGTATTAATTTGTTCAGTTACATTTTTGCTAAATAAGTAGCAACTTTGTAGGTTTCACTTATTTAAAATTTTCAAATTGTGTGTATTATCCTACAAGTAACATGATTTAAAAGAATGGAAGACCCATACCCACCAATCTCCTCTACAGATTGGGCATTTGCCTGATCTGTATAATTCGAAAATGTTTAGGGTAAAAAGCTTTCTTAGATCTCTTGGCTCAGGCCTGCTGACCTTGATTGCTCATTTGTTGTCTCAGCCCAATCTCTTCAGGAACCCAGATAATTTGCTTTGCATGGAAAATGCTGCTGACATTTCCCATTAAAGATATCAGATAGCGATTGATGGGAAAGAGCACTGTTACCACAAATCATAATTTAAACATGGTAAATTGGAATAAAAGCTTGACTTTAACTGGTTTAATAAGATGGTTTTTAGGTAATTTCAAAAAGGGCTGTGAAAATATAAAATATGTGAGGTAAATGCAACTGCAATTCATTTGCCCCAAACTCTTCAAATAATACATGACCTTTTCTGGAAATCTCAGGTACTGTGCCCACATTAGAGGTCCAAATTTAATTTAATTTATTTTTTTCACTTTTAGCCCACCTAGGATAAATATAGCATAGTTATTTTTATTTTAATCTTTCTCTTCAAATTATTATCTTAATATTTGAAGCTATAGTAACAAATGCTTTCCAAGCAATCAATTTTAAGTTAATTTTTCATGATATTTCCTCACATTATCTCCTTCCCTACACACACACACACACACACACACACACACACACCTGCAATATTGCCCAGCACCTCATGTTTGACTGTCTGCTGAATATAAGTACTGGGCTCAAATAACACATTCTTAATCTGAATGCACAACAGAGAAGTCCAGATTTAATCACCCACGTTGCAATCAATGGGTTAATGACTATTCTACTGTGTTGGATCCAATTTATTATTTATTCCTCCATCCTGCAGGAAAAATTTAGAAATATGTTTAGATAATTGTGTTTCTTAAGAACATGAAGCCCTGCCGATATGAAATGTCTTTATAACTATTTATTCAAATTTGAGTTTAGCAGATTAAAATGATTGAGCAGATGCAAACAGTCACAATCCATTCCATAGCATTTCAGAGAATAACATAATGTTTTAATCTTTAACAGGAATGCTCACCCTATGCAGCCCATCTCTATGATGCTGAGAACCCCCAGACGCCCCTTCGAAACCTCCCTGGCCTTTGTTTTGACTACTGCTCAGAATTCCATCTCAATTGCCGGTCGGCAATCACACTGCTTACAGATGACAGGCACATTCAAAAATGGTGTGAGAAGAACAGGACCCATTTCTGCAACATCTTAAACATTCAGGACAAAGACTATTGCTTCCCTGATGTACTGAAGAACACTGATCTAAATGATAACTTGGGTGCTGTGGTGGCAGACAAGAAAGGTTGCCTTCAACTGTGCCTCAAAGAAGTGGCCAATGGGCTAAGGAATCCAGTGCTCATGGTGCATGCCAATGACAATAGCCATCGAATGTTTGCAGCTGAACAAGTGGGCCTTGTGTGGGTTTACCTCCCAGATGGAAGTAGATTAGAAGAACCTTTTTTAGACATTAAGCAATTGGTGCTGACTACCCCCTGGGTTGGGGATGAGAGGGGCTTCCTTGGGATGGCTTTCCATCCCCAATACAAAGAAAATGGGAAATTCTACATCTATTACTCCTACCAGGACAAGAAAAAGGTGGAAAAAATCAGGATTAGTGAACTGATGGTCTCCACATCGGATGTCAACAAGGCGGATGTAACCACAGAAAGGTAATAACTCCTTTCCTCAACTTGCTTTCTTCCGGGTCTGGAGGATATATTTGCTCATTTCATTTACATAAAATCTTATAAGACAGGATAGACCAAAACAGAATACTAAGACCATGGATAACCCATTTCAAAATAAATAAATCAAATTAAGAACCACTTATACAAATCCTACAAATGCATGTCATCTATTTTTCTGCTGCTAAGCAAGAGAAGTAACATTGTGGTATTAAGCCAAGAACACATCTATCTATGGTGCACATCACTCTTTAGCCCACATCATTTCAGAGCAGTGGTTTTTAACTCTTTGTGACTCTGAATCTCACTAAAACTCTGATTCATAAACAGGTTTTTCTGTTGTTTTTATTGAGGTATGGCATGACTGATGTTTTAGGGTCCTGATTTAGAAGCTGATCAACCAATGTCAGATTCAGAACTAGGGCTGTTCATGAAGGCACAGAGGGGTCAAAAAAAAAAAGGGGTTCACGAAACCATGTTATTTTTAATCCTGAAACCATGCTTGAATATTCCCTTTTCAAAGACAGGGAGAGTCATGAATCCATTCTGAGATAATAATGGCTTATACAGAAGACCATTCAGAGTTTCAATCATACTCCAGAAGCAGCAGCAAGACTGCTATTGCATCCAGAGTTGTGCAGACTAACAGTTTGGATTCAAAATATATAAAAAAACAATACTGTATTTTCCGGCATATCAAACGACTTTCTAAACCATGAAAATCTTCTCAAAAGTTGGGGGTCGTCTTATATACCCAGTCATCTTATATGCCAGAAAATATGGTACATCAAAGCAAGCTCCCCCGTATCCTGTGCCCCATGCTCCTCACCCCTTGGCACGGGGATTGGCTGTTCGGATGAGAGTTTAAGTGTCCCACATAGCCAAATAGCCCTAGTAAAGTGTCCCTCCGAGAAACAGCCAGGAGGAAGGGGCGAGGTTGGAGTGTTGGCGGACCAATGGTGGGAGAGGAGCTGCTGGCAGAGAGCCAGCCGAGTAAGAATGCCCATGTTGGGTCAGTGGTGTGGGCTTCCCGAGAAGAAGTAGCCCCGCCCCCTTGCTGCTGAAGTGCTGCTCAGCACGTGCAGAAGGCCAGCAATTTTGCAGAAGTGTCTGCCCCTTGGGCGGGGATCCTGCCCCTCCCAGTCTAGTGCGGTGGAGGGAGGTGGTGCGAGCGGGGCTTTTTCTCCCCC
The DNA here is from genome assembly GCF_016545835.1 of Crotalus tigris. Taxonomy (NCBI): domain Eukaryota; kingdom Metazoa; phylum Chordata; class Lepidosauria; order Squamata; family Viperidae; genus Crotalus; species Crotalus tigris. The sequence goes on along the minus strand of NW_024096622.1, from coordinate 2,329,811 downwards.
AGGGAAACCCCCCTGCCACCAGCCTCTGCTCAGGTGGGCAGCAGGAGCAGCTGGTGGGAGCCGGCGGGCTGCGCAGAGGGTGCCACTTCCTTGGGGTTGACCACACCCGGTGCCATTGCGCTGAGCGCCAGAAGCCCTGGGCCCCTGATGGACGGATGCTCAGCATTTCCTCCTCCGTGCTCGGCCACTTCTTTGGCAACCTGCTGCTATGGCTGGTGCTCTCGCTGCGCAGATGACAGAGCGATCCGCCCATGGGGTGTCGTCCTAGAAGCGGTCTGGCAGGCGCCTCCACCAACGGACTTTAGGATGCGCCGCCTTTGCCAGCCACACCCAATGTGGGCAGTCTTGGGGGTCGGGCAAGTGAGACTAGAGGGTGCTTTCAGATGTCACGGAGAAAATAGATCCAAAGTCTCTACCTGTTGGACAGCTGGGCTTGGCTAGCTCTGTGACCCGCTTTCCTCCCCCCTCCCACTCTCCTTTAGTCCTCCTGGATCGGCACCTGGAAGAATGACCTCAACTTCACCATGGAGATCAACAGCATCGGTAACATGGGGGTGTTCAGTGGCCTCTACAAAATGGCAGTCTCAGCCTCCGACAATTCCATCAGGCCATCCCCGCTGCAGGGCATCCAGCACCAGGGGCCCCAGCCCACCTTTGGCTTCACCGTCAACTGGAACTTCTGGCTCTGCCAGAAGGCCAGGATTGTGTTCTTGTGTCTCTGGGGGGGGGGAATCTCACCTCTGATGGTAGAATATTCTGGGGCGGGGCACAGCAGAAATCTTCTCTGGAGCCCAGCAACAGAAATTCTTTGGCCAGTGAGATCCAAATTAGGCTGCTTCCACTGGAACGAGAGGGGCCAGCTAGTCCCATTGGGGTGAGGCAGTTCCTCATATACTGCAAAGTTTCACAAGTGCACCCCCGTGCTTATTATGGGATGTTACCCAGCTACATTTGTCTTCAGCAGATCAGGAACAAGTGATGAAATATAATGAAATGCTAATGTGTTTAGGACTTACATTACTTTTATTAGAAAGTAATATATATTTTCCGGCGTATAAGACGACTTGCTAAACCATGAAAATCTTCTCAAAAGTTGGGGGGGGGGGTCGTCTTATACGCCCAGTTGTCTTATACGCTGGAAAATATGGTAACACTTTTCTTGAAAATTACAATCTGTCTACAATCATGGAAGCATAGATGCTGATAGACATTGTGTCCTGACCCAGATTTTATCATGTGCCTCTGATCAGCAAAAGAATGCTAATATCCTTTCTTTGTTTAGTGTAAGAAAAGTTAAACAAAAGCACTAAGTTGATAAGCTGTTGTAGATAATGCTTGAATAAATAATCTACTTGCAAAGAATCCTTGAAAGTCATCTAAGGCATCCAACTTTATCTGTTTTTTCTTCTTCCCCTTGCATATTGTTTCTCTTTTCTTCTTTAGGAATCTCTTAGAGATTGAACAACCAGCTGCAAATCATAATGGCGGAGAGATCCTGTTTGGGCTAGATGGTTACTTGTATCTGTTTACTGGAGATGGAGGGAAAGCTGGGGACCCTTTTGGTAAATTTGGAAATGCTCAAAACAAGTAAATATATTCACCTTTGATTGCATTTAAATGTGAATGGTTATATGGGAAGTTTGTTAATATAAACAGTTCAATAAAGTTAATTGTTGTAACTATTGTAAATTAATTTTTATTGAACTTTACTTTTAATATTGAGAGCCAGTTTAGTGTATTAGTTAACCCATCAGGTTAAAAACTGGGAGACTGTGAATTTTAGTCCTGCCTTGGGCACAAAGCCAGATGCATGACCTTGGGCCAGTCACTTTCTCTCAGCCCTAGGAAGGAGGCAATAGCAAAAGCCTTCTGAAAAACTTTGCCAAGAAAACTTCAGGGGTTTGTTCAGACAGTCTCCAAAAATCAGATATAATTGAACCAAAGGGGGAAAAATCTTTCTATCAGTTTTTAAAACCAAAGGGGGAAAAATCTATCAGTTTTTAAAACTATTTAATAAAACTGTTTTAAATATTATCCATAAAATGGCAAGTGTGCGCCTTTCAAGTAATTTTGCAATTTATTAATATAAGCTATTAAATAAAGTTACTGGCATATGCTAATAGTCTCCTATAACAGTGGAAAATATTTATCAGAACATACTGTATATTCAATGCATGGTAAACAAACAGACAAACCAATTAGATTTCTTAATATACTGCTCACATTTAAATAGTATATTGTAAATATTAGTATTCTGTATGTGGAGATGAAGCCTTGGCTTAAGATTTCATTCAGAAGTTGAGGAGTTCCATGATGAAATAAAAAATAAACCAAGATTTTCTCTGCTTCCCAAACCAGAATAAATCTCTATTGACAACTACTCTTCACAACTACTGTATTATTTGCTGAGTAGTATATTATATTATTTCATCTATAGTAGTTTAAACCAAACCAAACTGCTTATCCATTTTTAACTTTTTGTAGACTTAAGTTGTTTGTCCATGCCTTGAACAGTGCCTTTTTATGTCTTGGTTTTGTCTTAGGAGTAGCTTGTTAGGGAAAGTTTTACGGATTGATGTGGATGGAAGAGGTCCCCAGGGGAAGCCCTACCGCATTCCCAATGACAATCCATTTTCCTCGGATCCCAAAGCTCGCCCTGAAGTCTATGCATATGGTGTGAGGAACATGTGGCGCTGCTCTGTGGATCGTGGAGATCCACTCAGTCAGAAGGGAAAGGGACGAATTTTTTGTGGAGACGTTGGCCAGAACAGATTTGAAGAAGTGGATATAATTATTAAAGGAGGGAACTATGGTTGGAGAGCCAAGGAAGGATTTGAGTGCTACGACACAAAACTGTGTCAAAATTCCTCCTTAGGTAAGTATTAATTTCATTGTGAGTTACATAATGACAATAAGGTTATTCTATTCTATTACAACATATCAGGGCTTCCAATAAAATGTACACCAATGTGTAGGCATCTATAGCAGCTTACTACTTACATTAAAACAATAAAAGCAGTGTTACGGCATGAAACCTTTCATGCATGCATATAACATCACGATATACATATAAAAGGGATGTGTGAAACCACTTTCATTATTTTACAGTTCTCCTTCCCCCCCTTGCCTGCTTCTTACATTCTGCTGAACCTGTTTTCTTAGAAGAAAATGAAGGCAAGGCTCAACCTATTGCTGAAAACAGACAAAAGAAATAACTAATCAAAAATAGACATACGTAACTCCACATAGGCAATCATGGCACCACCTACATTTAAAAGTGTTGCAGAAAAGGCTAACCTTCACCAATGCATGGCCCTATTTCTGCCAGCCTGATCCAAATAACAAGTAGCAATATCCCCAAACTTGCCAGTATTTGCTTGACACAAAGACTCATAGAATGCAAGATATAGCACCAGAATATTAGAAAGTGGGTGGGACTATGTGTTCTCCAAATTATAAAAAAAACCTAGTTAGCATGTTTATGTGTTGCTAAAAAAACCTGGCATGGAGCATATAGTGGGAACAGTCTATCAGATCAAAAGTCTACATTAAGCTATCCATTTCCTAAGAGATGCAGGCATCCTCAGGATGTGTTGTGGAGTTGTGCCACCAGTTCCGCCTTTCTACCAAAAGGTGGATCATGCAGCTTGTAACCATATGTTGGTTTGGGGATTTGGCCTTCCCTAGACTTTCTCTGCAGCTAAGATCTTTACTGAGTTTCTAAATGAATGTGTTACTTCTATATATGTCAATCAAGTGGAAAACCCTGCCTATAAACATTACAATGTTTTGTTTACCTCTTAAAATAAATGAGCAAACAAATAATCTTTAAATAGATATTTGGACAGGCCTATTATTTGTAAGACTGTTTACATACTATGTTGCAGTTATAGTTGGGTCAAATGACAAGTGCATTAAGAACACTTAGTGTACTTAATCAGGAATAATATCAGGCAAATAAATTTTCTCTGAGCAACACATAGTAGAAAACAATACCTGTATGCATGCTTACTGCTCAGAGAAATGTGCTCTATGCCAGAGGTTCCCAACCTTTTGGGCACCAAGGACTGGTTACATGGAGAGAGGTTTTTCCGCGGAGTGGAGGGGATGTGGTTTTGTGTGCTGCCTGCATCCTATGGATGGGGCTTTCCTTGTTTGTTCAGACCTGTTGCTGGCATGCCATGGCCCAGTACTGGTCCACAGATCGGGGATTGGGGACCCCTGCTTTACGCTACTATTAATTGTGTACCCTGAAAGGACCACTGCCCTGTTTCTGAGATACTATTCTCCCAATAAACCTTTCTTAACTTGGATTTGTTTTGTATAGCTATAAATCTTGAGGTTCATCTTCCTCTGCAGAAGTGGTGCTGGTTTAGCTATTTAAGGATTGACCCAATGGAAATTTAGATTCTTATTAGTAGATACTAATCAGAGGTTAACACTGACATTGCTCTTGATCAAGATACAGAAGGATCTTGACAGACGTGAACATTGAGTGCTATCTAACAAAATGAAATTCAATGGAGAAAAAGGTAAGGTTCTACATTTAAGCAAGAATAACCAAATTCACAGGTATAGTATAGGTGCTCAATAGTAGTAACTGTGAGAGTGATTTCAAAGTCCTAGTGGACAATCACTTAAATATGAGCCAGCAGTGTGCTGTAGCTATCAAAAAAGTCAACACAGTGCTAGGCTGCTTTAACAGAGGGATAGAATCAAGATCACGTGGTTAATACCATTTTACAGTGCCTTGGTAAGGCCACACTTGGAATACTGCATCCAGTTTTGGTCACCACAATGTAAAAAATATGTTGGGACTCTAGAATGAGTGCAGAGAAGAGCAACAAAGATGATTAGGGGACTGGAGGCTAAAACATATAAGGAACGGTTTCTGGAATTAGGTATGTCTAGTTTAATGAAGAGAAGGACGAGGGGTGACATGATAGCGGTGTTCCAATATCTCAGGGGCTGCCACAAAGAAGAGGGAGTCAAGCTATTCTCCAAAGCACCTGAAGGCAGCACAAGAAGCAATGGATGGAAACTAATCAAAGAGAGAAGCAACCTAGAACTAAGGAGAAATTTCCTGACAGTTAGAACAATTAATCAGTGGATTAACCTGCCTCCAGAAGTTGTGAATACTCCAACACTGGAAGTTCTTAAGAAGAGACTAGATACCATTTGTCTGAAATGGTATAGGGTTTCCTGCCAGAGCAGGCGGTTCAACTAGAAGTTGTTACTATTATTATTACTACTATTACTACTACCACTACTACTACTACTGTTGTTATTGTTGTTATTATACATTTGTTCGCTTCTTTTTAGATCATCAGACAATTTTAGTTGAGTAACTTCTATTTTTTTTTTAACAGAGGATGTACTTCCAATATTTTCTTATGGACGTTCTGTAGGAAAATCAGTCACTGGTGGATATGTTTATCGAGGGTGTGAGTCTCCAAACCTCAATGGCCTTTACATCTTTGGTGACTTTATGAGTGGGTAAGGAGGACAGTTATTTCCTTTTACTTTTAAATACACTAACATGTGTAATACACGAAGGACAAAGTTTATTGGTCACAAATAAACGTTATGATCAGATAAAATTCTATTTATCTTGCCTGAGTATGCAAAACATTTGTTTCTTTTTGACTGTTCTCAGTGTTGCCCATTATGAAAATTATTTATTAATTAATTAAATGTATATAACATCTATCTCACTGTTGAGGTGAGATAATTATGCTTATTAAATTCTGCAATTCCCATCAAATTTCAAGCGGTTGTTTATCAGCATTTACTTCAAACTATCCATTACAGACAGTCTGAAAAGATGGCTGTCCAAGCTATAGATCTTTAGCACATTCAGCCCAAATATGTATCTGGGATTATATATTTGATGATAGTTACCATTAGGTAAAAGCCAGTGACTAGCAAAACATCAAAGTACAGGAAGTGACCATGGTAGCGAAGTTCAACATCATCTTTCTAAAGGTCTTCTTCCTGTTCTAACTGCTGTCACTGTGTACATAAAGTTTTATCACCTAGTTTCTGACAGTTCTCATCAGGCAGTGCTATGTCTCAGTTACAGACATTCAGGTAACCATTCCTTCAAGACAGAGAGAATCATCAGAAAATGAATGTCCTTCCCACGGGTACAAAATCATGGATCTACATCTAAAAATCTACATCATAGAGTCAGTTCTGATAGGGAAAATACATAGAAGTTACTTAAATGGAATAGAGCAATAGATGGCAACTTATTGCCCATCACATCTAACTCACATCATATCTAATTAGTATGTTCAGTAGTCAAGGCTAATGGGAGTATTCTCTAATAGCGTCTGAAGGGTCACAAATTCCCAATTTCTGGTGTAAGGATCAGTAGCTACCCAAAGAACTTGAGGTTCCAAGGGGGGCAAATCAGGAGACTCAAACGGAGGCTTCCAGGTCAAACAGAACCTTATTTGGCCAATAGAAGTTGCTGGGTGGAACACTGTCTGAAAGCACTGGTGGCTGCGTTCAGAAGTGTCACACAGTGGTCAGTTAGGCACTTCTGTTTATATACAGATAACAACCAATCACAAAGTGACACTTATTGGCACACAGAATGTTGATCAATCATCTTTCATTACTTTCCTGCTTTTTCCCCTGTCTCTGGGTCTGTATACGTGATCTTCCTGCCTTCACAAAATGGCATCCCTAAAACAAGCACAGTGTACAGAAGCAAAATGGCGGTCATTATGCTAATAACAAGAATAACCTTTTCTACAATCCCTATACTGGGTAATAGAGAAATATAGGAAGTGACTTATATTGAGTCACAATATTGATCCTTGTAACTCAGTTTTGTTACACTGAAGTTCTAAACAAGTTTAAGCTTTTAGATGAAAGTTTTAAAGACCTTTTGGGTTTTTTTTAGAGAGGCTGCGGGTTGAACCTGGGATCTTTTTCATGAAAGCAGATGCTCCAACACGGACCTATGGCCTTTCCTAAGTGAATGCAGTAGGGTGTGTGGCTCAGGATCACCAAGGTTTAAATTCATTTCTGCTTGAATTAAGAAGGGACCCTCATTTTGTAGATATTGTATGTACCACCATTATTTTTTAAAACTTCAAACTATCACGGGATTGCAAAATAAAAATAAGGTTTAACTTTCTTTCCCCATTCAGTCGACTTATGGCTTTGCGGGAAGATGAGAGAACAAATACATGGAAGAAACAAGATATTTGCATTGGTAGCATGAAAGCCTGTGCTTTTCCAGGGCTCATTAGTTCCTACAGCAAATTTATAATCTCTTTTGCAGAGGATGAAGCAGGTAACCTGTTTCTTAAATCTTATTTTCCAAATCTTAGAAAATAGAGGATCTAATTCAAAGAAGTATATGATTAGTACAGGGATACCTCAGTCACTATCTTGCCAAAATTGAATCTGCCATCTGGTCCGAAGCAATAGAGATGATCTGCTGGGAATCCTACCTGCCATGACAGATTTATGGGTGGAAGATAGAGGATAGGCCTTTTCTATAATAATGTCCATGCTCTGGAGCAGATTTGACAAAGGAGTTAAAACAGTATTATTTTACTAAACCTTTGGCTTGAATTTATTGGGTATGTATGCATCTTTTTATTTAATTTTTATTTACCATGCTTTCTGTTTTATTCTTGCTTTCTTTACTGCCAACATGTTTTAATTGTTTGGGGGCAGTCTACACATATTGTATATATTGCATGTAATTAACTAATTAAACTTGTTCTGCATTTGTGGTGACTTTCCAAAGCATATCTTTGGTCACAGACAACATTTTTGAATAGATGGTCATGCTTGAAAGGTTTAGAACTTGCTGTGGATGCTCTCACAAAATGGCTATTGCAGGAATATTTGCAAAATTACTATTGTGACCAGTCCCCCAAAACCATTTATCAGAATGCAACCTGTTAGGTTGCTCCTGCCAAGCCTTTGGGTCTCACAGATATATTTTTAATATGCTAATTTACCTATGTCTTGTTTCCCATCAAATAGGCATAGTCCCAAAGTCTTGAGCTTCAGCTGCCATCTAATTTACTTCCTAAGGATGCCAGTGGGCTAATGTGAGGCACATAGCTCAACCTAGAACCAAAGATTACACTTGAGGCTGATACTGTATGCCACTTTCCCATTAAAATATGCTTTTAAAAATTAAAAGTATCTTTAAAAATTTAAAGTGAGGAGCAGATGCCAAGAAAAATGTCTGGTCATTCATGCTGCATAGTTCTACACAAAATAGAGCTTTGTTCTTGCTTGTATTAAAGTAGAGGTGGGCAGACATGGCTGACTAGCAATCAATAAAGCCAAATCAACTATATTTATTATTTTACCAATAACTTAAAACCTTCCAGCTTTATATCTGCCAGAAACTGCAAGAACAGGAGTTGGAAAGAAAGACACTGGATGGCTATAGTACTCAGCTACCTTCAGCCTTGATATGCCTATAACGTGAGCCAGCCAAAGGAGAAATTACATCCCAACAACCAATTCAGTCTTGTCCAAAGTAGTCCCATTACTAGTACACATCCTTCCTTCTGTTTTCTCCAGGTGAACTTTATTTTATGGCTACATCTTATCCAAGTGCCTATGCACCACGTGGCTGTATTTACAAATTTGTGGATCCAGCAAGGTTGGTACCTCTTCCAAGATGTTGAAACTTTTTTCTTGAGCTACTTTAAAAGAAAAAAGAAGAAAGAAAGCATCTGTAATTGCTTAGACACTCTCATGAATCCATCTGACTTCAGTTTCATGAATGATATCTGTGGATGAATTTACATTATTGATAAGTTACTCTTTCTTTCTTAATGAAGGAGTGCACAACTTTTATTTGTATGTTTTTTTTTCCTTTGCAGCTGGGAAAGCCTTTTCTCCCCTCACAGAGTAGGGAATGGAAGAGATTAAAGCCATACAGTATTTCTCAATAAAGATGTGTGGACTTCAGCAGCTGGCTGGGAAATTCTGGGAGTTGGAGTCCACACATTTTAAAATGGCCAAGGTTGAGAAACGCTAGATTAGAGAGCACTGTCTGTATTAGTCCCGCACTGAAGCTTCCTGTTACTACAGCTGCTTCTCTGTAAAACAAAACCTGTCAGAAAAAGCCGTCTAAGACTAAAAATGTGAAAACAGATGAAACGTGTTTAGTTATAAACTCTAATTTATACTCTAACAACCTGAAAGATTGTTTCAATGATCTCAAAAATAGCTTGTTTAAAGGGCCTGAACAAATAATTTGTATAGACCCACAACAAAAGCTTTATTTTCTCTGCTCAGAAGTCAAATGAGCATCAGTTCATGTGTGTGAGGGTATGTGGTGAAATCTGTAATATTTTAAAAAGCACCCTATTTAAAAATTATGGGTCACATCAATATATGTTCAACATTCTGCTTTTTCACCATCCTGGTCCATTTGTCATTCTAACCCAAAAGCAAAGAAATTATATTAGTATGACATATGAGTCATCCCATACTGTTGATGTTGGTTAGTTGTCTCAAAGAAGCACTTAAGGCTGCATTAATTGACTCGGCATCTCTCCTCCTACCAATCCAGAGGAGTGTTTATATTTCCATTAACATGGAAATAATAGTAATAGTAATAATAATGATGATAAGGTGACCAACCGTCCTCCTTTAGGGAGGACAGTCCTCCTTTTGTAAGTTCTGTCCTCCCTCGAAAAGTGTCCTCCTACATGTCCTCCTTTTCGATATTTGAAGACTAATCTGCAGGGCTTTTTTTTTCTCATAGAACGTTCAGAACGGCGTTCTGGCACCTTTTTTTTATGGTTTTTTTTCAACTTTTATATGAGCTGTGCTACTCCCCCTATTGCCTTTCGAAAGCCAATAGGAATTGCTGCTGAGCGCAATTTTATTTACAATATTTTTTCTTCAATTTATTTGTGTCCTCCTTTTCATTGTAAAAAAGTTGGTTACCTTAATGATGATGATGGTTCAAGTAATCAGTGCTTTAAAAGAGGCAAGGTGATAAGCCTGGGCCTGTCCTCCAAAATCTGTTTAGTTCATCTCTCTGTGCATCTTGTTTTCATCACTGGAAGCTATCATGTTGTTCCAGTTCTTTCTGTTCTGTCTTGTTCTTATTTTAGAGGATAGTTTTATCCCAGCCAATGCCCTCCAGATGTGTTGGACTCTAATTCTCATCTGAAGCAAGTTATAGTCCAACATATCTCACCAAGTGCCAGTTTAGGGAAGGCTGTGGTAAGCAAAACTGGTCATCAAGGAAAGTTGGCCTTCAGGAGACTCTGCGGGACTGACAGCATGGAAAGCAGGCAAAAATATATCTTTCCATTCCATGTAAATTAGGCGTATATTTATTTTAAAATGGAGAATTACCGTAGAATTTGTCTGCAACTGAGGAACAAGTTTAGGACAAACATGAAAACTCTATTGATAGACTTGAAGTGAAAGCATTGGATATATTCTCCACAAGAGCAAGCCGCAGTAAGAAAAACAGCAGCAGGGGAAAAAAAGCAGAAAAAAAATGATCTGCTGCTAGTTTTATGAAAGGATAGGAAAAAATGAACATAGGAAATGTAATTTACAGTATTCTTTGAAAAAGGGAAGTATTTACATAGGAAATTTCAGGACTGGCATTTGAGCTATCGATTTCAGATGATTACAGGCAATCATTGTTTAATGAACATTTGCAGTTACAACGTTAACTTTATAACCAATCCTCACATTTACAGCCTTTGAGGATCTGTACAGCAAAGAAAAGCTGAAGTAAAATAATAAACTCAGCCAGGATTTCACTTAGCGACTACCTTGCTTGGCCTCCTCGACATTATAGTAGCCCATACCTGTTACCATTGTATGTCCCAACTTTACTGAGAACATAAGAGAATACACTGAGTTGCTGGTCACAATTTTGGTCACTAAAAGAGGACTACCTGTATGTACAAAGCAAAACTAGCATGCTGAGTCTATAGTTGAAGCTACTGGTTTTCTTGTGGAAAACAAAAGGACTTTTACGAATTCCAGAGGGTTTAGCAGAGAGATTTATTGCGCAGGTTCAGAAGCAATGAAGACCAGCAATTCTGAACCCTGAGGGCGGGTTCAAACTACAGTTTTATACTTTTCATTTCTCAGGAACAAAGGAACACACATAGAAATCTACACTGTAATACATTAGATTCATTTCTCACGGGCACACAATGGAGAATCTGCTACATACATTGTATCTGAATGCAATGCACATTTGGTTAGTCACATATTGCTAACACAGCATTACTCCAGTAATTATGCAGACACATCATTATTTTAGTGATTTTTCATTATTATTATTATTATTCCACATTATTCTACATTATTCTACCTTAGTTTTGCTTTTAAATATGCCATAACTTTGAGTTGTTTGGATAGGAATTGTATGTATGCATACATGTATTTTAGGGTATGTGAAAACCTTTTGACTAAAACCTTTGAAAGAAGAAGGGATCAACATTGTTCATTCTATGCAATTGGCATCTGTTGCACATATCCGTACATTTAATTGATAGTAAGTGTATTCTCTTATGTTCTCAGTAAAGTTGGGACATACAATGGTAACAGGTATGGGCTACTATAATGTCGAGGAGGCCAAATATAGGATTTAAACCTGGGAGAGAGAGATGTGGTCCTTCAGAAGTTGATTTATCCCTTCCATCATCCCATGTAGGCCAAGGGTTAGCCTCAAGGCCTGGTTTCCTTTAAGAGATGTGTGTCAACCATGATTGTCAAGAAGTACTATGCATTGTAACTATGGAAACCCACTCTTTGATGGTGAGATGTCATGTGACAGCTCTTTCTAGCCACTTCTGGGGGCACTTGTTTTTTTCAAAATAGGCAGATCTCAAAGGAGGTTTATTTTACTCAGGAACTTTTTCAATCATGTTTATACAGTATACCAGCCACGGGTCTACCTTCCCTTTTTTCCTGTAACTATTTTTTTCTGACAAAAAATCCCCCAATTTTCAAATTCTTAATACATTTTGTGGCTGGATTAATATAGTTACTGCTGTAATATGGTTTGTCTTCCTTTTGGCCAACCTATCTGTCTGGGTTTAAAGTCACAGTTAATTAGCAGAGCATGGAAAATATACAAAAACAGCTATGATCTCATTGGTAGATTATCTAAATGAGGAATAATGTCCATTTTAATTAGAAAATATATCAACAAACATCCTTAATTAAAGCCATTATTCTGTCAAGGAAAGGATTAACATCAGGATTCAAAACAGGGCATCTAGAAAAGGGTCAAAATGGCAACTGCACTATTGAAGTCCACCCTTTTTAGGTATGCCTGACTTTTTTGATACTATCCTTTGGGCCCCATATTCAAAAGGAATAATAACTTTAATAGCAAAAACTACAAAATGTCTTTTTTGCATTTAAATTAAATTCATTGAATACAGTTATTACCTTCTTTGCATTTAATAATTTTCCTGTTTGGAAAGATCAAAAAAATCTGCATCGACTGCACACCTTTGAATTACTCAAAAATTAGGTAGCCCCCTAGGATAAAAAAATCGAAACTCTTTATCCACATTGTGATGCCCAGATGTATTTTTTTGTGATCAAATTTGTGTTTTAGGAGAGCTCCACCAGGAAAATGTAAACAGAAGCCAGTTCCAGTGAAAACAAAGAGCAAGCGGATCCCATTTGTTCCAACTGCAAGTAAGTCAATAAGATTTGGGTTTGCTCTACTGTTTATTTTCACTATGTAATAGTACAAATATTCAGACATACTGAAAGGAAAGATTTATTCAGCTTTCAACACTTTTTTCCAGGTCCCAAGAAGTCAGTTCTTCAGCAAGAAATTGTACATTGTTTCTGTTCTATTGCCATTTCTTTCACATGATCCCTTGTCCAGACAATATAGTTGGTCAATGATTCGTGTGCTTATTTACTGATAACACGATAGCATGATTTGGTAGTGCTTCTTAATTTGTGGTAGATATATCATTGGAAGTAAGGAAAAATAGTTCAGGGTAGATGCAGCTTTTCTTCCCAAATGGGAAAAAAACACTGGAAAGGACAGAGGAGAGCCGAGATGATGGGCAAAGTTACTGATCTCTAATCAGATCCAACAAAGCAAAGGGAACTGAGCATCTTCGCAAGTAATTCCTGGAAACCAGAACTGGAGTAACGTCTGGAGCTTTTGAGTTTGAGAATCTAAATAATTAAATACATTTCCCTCAACTCTAAAAAGAAATTTTCTGACAGTGAAAACAATCAGTGGGATGACTTGCCTCCAAAAATTGTGGGTGCTCCAACGTGGGAGGTTTTTAAGAAGAGATTGCACAATCATTTGTCAGGAAAGGTATAAGGCTTCCTGCTCGAGCAGGGAGTTGGACTAGAAGACCTCCAAAGGTCTCTCCCAAAACCTTGGTGTCCTATGTTATTCTTTCCTTAGGTTTGTTCATTATTTAGTTGTAGGTTTTGGTTTTGATACAAGGAGATACTGTTCTCAGAATGACAAACACTTTCCGTCCCATCAGCTCTTTTTTTTAAAAAAGTGATAACATTGTCATTAGTGGCACTGCATTTTAATGTTCTTAAGTCTTACCTTAACTGATAAATATAATAAAGAACTAAACAGCTTTCTCCCTCCTGTTGGAAAGATTATCTGGTGATGCAAATATCTGTGGTCACATCACATGTTGGTATGGCTGATATGTCTTATTTCCTTTCTGGACTTTTGTTTTAATTATGTAAGACCTATGTTGGAGCTTACACTATAGTCTTCTCTGGAAATATGTCATTGATTTTCAGCAACTATATTGCTGAATTTGGGGCCAAAATAATGAGTTTGAGGGTCACAGGAAATCATGGCTTTGTAGACTATTTGTCCACATTAAATGCTTGATTTAGGCAATACTGTTTGCTGATTTCCTCCCGTAAAGTTGCACTTTTACCCCCAAATATCTACAGATATGGGCACGGCATTTAAAGATGTTTATAAGTTCATAAGTTTCTTTAATCTGCTACCCAGATCAACCTTTCAAATATAATGCCTATGGTTGAATGAAAACATGATCTTACCTTCCACTACTTTTGCAAGTAAGGGAAAAATATGGGAGGGGTGTATTGCTTGCTTTTAGGCAGCATTTGTAACTGGTCAATCTGCTAAGGTGAGTTATGACCTTTTAAACCATATTTTCTCAGAGACTGTGCCTGAACTGATCAAAGAGCGCCTTGCAACCCAGTCTTCCAAAACAGTTGTCCGTTCTACAGAATGTCCCCCGGCTTCTTCTGGGCAGAAACGGAAGAAGCCTGCATCTCATAGAAAATCTTTGACTCATGGCTCAGCAACTCCTACACGGTCTGGTAAAAAGCCGCCAACAGCACAGCAACCCAAAGGCCGGGGTTCCCAAGCCAAATTTGGTGGGCGAACACAAAAGGAGAAAGCACCAGTTATCTCTGGAGCAAGAACTCAGCCCCACCAGAAGAGAAGATCACAGTTATCTGGAGCCCTGAAGAAACCGTCACCATCTCCAAAGCTGAAGTCAGCAGCTAAGGAGAAAACACTGAAGAAAGGAAAGAAGAAAGGTAGGATCAGTGCAAGAAGTACTGTTTGAACATCCAAAATGCTTCCAAGAATCAAGAGAAGGGAATCTGGGTGGGATTGCCAAGTGACTCATTTTACTTTCAAGAAAGTGAATCAGACTAGCATATAGATTTTATACAAAACATTTTAAACCTGAATCTACACAGCTTTTCAGCTACTGACCACGCCAGATATGCTACATACATTTAAACGCTTAATTGTTTAAATGTTTACAACTGGGAGTTTAACCATCCCAGATGTTTTCCAGTTTACTGCTCTGGACAGGTCTTTCTCTGAGAATAGCTTAATGAATTTGAGCAGGCACTCTAGTGAGCACTTACTACAGTCCACCAAAAATATAACTGTATCATGAGAGAATGGATTTGCTCCCTTTTTCTGAAAAAAAACAGACCCTTGATGACTTCCTTGGAAAAAGCATCCCTAAGAATACAGGGAGCTGCAGTTTAAGAGCTCGTTTTTGGCAAAGGAGGAAGGGCTGAGCAAATGAGGAAAGCTGGTTGTATCTCAAGAATGAAATCTTCTGATTTTTCTCCTAAAATGTTTGCATTTTTACAACAGAAATCAAAATGACCAAATGCTACTCAATCTTTTAAATTTCAATGATGCCAACCCAAAAATTGAATTTTTAAAATGAGCGATAGCATACAGTCCAAGAGTTTTTAAAAGGTTTTTTCTCTCTCTCTTTGTATTCTATTAAATACAGACTGAACAACAACAACAAAAAAAGGAAGTGTTTGTGGTTTCTGTGAGACTATTGCAAGAATATAGATGTTAATCAGAGGAAATTTTATACATCAAAATCTTCTCCATCTCTAAAATGCATGTCCCTGTTGGTTTCCATAGTTACAATGCTCTGGATTTCATCTCTCTCACCTTCTCCATGCTGGTGCCTCTCAGATGTGTTATAGCAAAACTCCCCCAATCTTGGTTACATTGCTAATATATGGGAATCACAACACAACATCCATGGAGGAGACTTTGCTTTGAGAAGGCAGATTGCTTCTATATGCTAATAGAGAATTCCCTGTTCAGGTATTGAGCCTTATTAACCAGTCTAATGTTGCTCAGACTATCTGCTAATTTGTGAAAGGGGTGTATGTGTGTTGGTGTTGGTGTAGTAACCTCAAATAACCCCATAAAAGAAATGCAGCGGGAGAAATAAAGAGAGCACAGTTGTCTGTCAGTCTGAGCTGAAACACCTCCTGTCCCCCATGTTGTTGCAGTCCTTGTGTGACCATAGAATCATAGAATAACAGAATTGGGAGGGGCCTTGGAGGTCATCCAGTCCAACCCTCCCACCCAAGCAGGAGACCCCCCCACCACCTCAAACAACTGACTTGTCCAGTCTCCTCCAAAAAACCTATAGCGATGAAGCACCCACTGGATGGGGAGCAGGAAGCCTCCGATATAAAACCACCAGGAGCCCCGGATAGCTGACTTCAGACCCAGTTGCTTTCTGAACCCACCATACTTCACTTTTTCCATAACAGCCTGTAAGAGAAATTGGACTCAGGGATTCGGGCGGAATATAAATCTGACTAATGAATAGACATCCAAATCCTGTCTGGGCGTCACGGGAATAGGGGATGGTAGGCTAAGCATTCCAACTGTGTGCTCAGGAGGCTGATTTTTTTTTTCTTGTTCCACATAAATCTTTCTCGGCTGCCATTGCCTTTTTCACCATATTCCTTGATCAGCAGCCCCACCTGCTGGTCCTAATGTGGAAAGACAACTTACACCACATATTTTATACAACTCGCTCACTTCTTATTGTTCTTCGGACCTAACATTCACTTGGGATCCTAGCTGATTAAGCATCATTTTTGCGCACGAACAGTCGTTCCAGGCAGCGCCCGATTTCAAAATATAGAATAAATCAAAATGTTTTGATTTCACCCGCACCAATTAAGCTATTTGAAAAAAATCTCTTCGATTGTCAGTATTTTGCAATCAGAAATTGAGCATGTTTGTGGACAATAAAGCTGTCATCGACCTTAAATTTCTATATTGAACGTGTTGTGTTAAATTGCACACAGAACACTTTGAAAAAACAACACTGAATAAATGTTTAAGAAAAATGCTAAGGCCCCAGCGAGGATCGAACTCACGACCCCTGGTTTACAAGACCAGTGCTCTAACCACTGAGCTATGGAGCCACCTATCATCTTGGCTTATCTAGATGAATGGTACAGTACTGTTCTTCAAATATGTTCACTCATTCCATCGATTTCTCTAAATCGATGATATTGTGAAGATTGAATTAATTCCACTTTTCAGCCAGAGATTTGAGACCGTGCTGGATAATAAAGTTTACAGAGACAAGAGGACTTCCGGCCTTTTATGTGCTGTAACATGAAACCATTTCATTAAAAACAGGAATAAATACTCAGCAGGAAACCAAGAACGACTAGGTCTGTATTTCTGGAAGATAAAAACATAGAAGTACATAATATCAGAGCTATTTATGACACTTTATTATTATGTATGGGCAATCTACAGTTAGATTCATAGTCTAAGACGAGTGGAAACTTAATAATTCAAGTCCTAACCAAGGACATAAGAATTACTAAGGCAATGTCTAAGAATGTTATAAGCAGTTCCAAGCAGGATTTGTGTGTGTGCGTGTATTCAGGTGTGATAAATTCAATATTTCCACATATTGAGACGCCCTTGAAGTATCGCTCTGAGGACTCCAATCACTGTTGGTGTAACAACGGATTTCTTTTTCATAAGTGTTCAAGCTCAATCTGCAGGTATCAATTTTTTTTATTTTTTCCAATTGCTTTTTCTTAATCCTAGCATCATCTGGAATGAACCAGACTTTCCTCTTGTCAATATCAGGCATATCACAAACAGGATGCCTCTCTTTTTAGATTTTAAAGTCCCACAAGATCTTAACCAGGTCATTTCCCAAAACCTTCCCAATGTGATGGTGCCGGTAGGTTTCACTACATTGAAATCTAAGCCTCGGGCAAAGTTTCCAATAAATAATTCTGGTAACTCCGTCATGCTGCTGTTTGTAGTCACTTTGTAAAATTTTGCTGCAGCTACTGATCAAATGGTCAATTGTGTCAATTATTACAAAGGCAACATTTGCTGTTTTTGTTACATGTTGAATTTTCACTTTCATGCAGTTAGTTAACAAAGCTTGTTCTTGAGTTGCTAAAATGAAGCCTTCAGTTATTATTAATGTTCGGTGCACAGTCAGCCACATGTTTAGACTGAGTTTGGCAGTCTAAGCCCTTCCCAAAGACCATGATGAGGATGATTTCAATAACAGCAGAGATCAATTGAATATTTACTAATGCATATACCTGTTCTCAGATATCGTAAGATGCTGAAGACCTTAATAATGTGATGTGGAGAAGAAGCAGAGAAAGTTGCAGAAAGTTCTGGCAGCTTCTCTGCTTCCAGTGCCTCCCTAACCCATTGCCAAGGGTGGGGGGAGGGGACAGGAGAAAATGAGTTGGGAAAAATCATCTTTTGCCTGATTTCCCCTTACAGGCGAATACAATATATGACTTCAACTCACCTCAGATATTCCTAGAATAGTGTTTCTCAACCTTAGCAACTTTTAAGATGTGTGGACTTCAACTTTACCCAACTTGCCTTTACATATTCTCTCTGAGGCTGCAGTGGGTGTAGTCATGACACAGCAAAGACATTAACAAGAGAGGAGGCATAAGTTATGCTTCTTTAGAAAGAATTATTTCATAAAAGTGGGAAATTATCCCTCTTAAATATGTCAATTAACAGGGGACATGGCAGGGTGTGGTAAAAAAAATAAAATAAAGATGGTGTCCACCATGGTGCAATCAAGCACCACTGTGATCATCTGGGTTGATTAGTGCTCAACTTTACCAACATGAAAGGAAGAGATCTGGGTATAGATCCTTGATTTCTCCTACAGCTGGAGATCTCTTGAGGTCTGTAAGTCACAGATTGCTCACTCCTAGGCTTTAAGTACCAACTAAGCTGTAATAATCAGAATAATTAATCAATTTCAGTTTTCTCTGAGAAAGATTGACTACCCCACTCAAAACCCCTAGGTGGAGCCAAAATGTCATAGAAACAGAGCAAATTAGAACATTAAATATGCTAAGCAGATCAGCAAGGGAAAGCCCCTAATATTTCACAAACTCCATAAACATCTCATCTGATTTATTGGAGGATTTAACTAGTTTGCATTGTTCAGTACTTCTGGTTTTTATTTTGCTGAGTTATACACCTCCTATATATTTGGGATATAATCTCCCAAAGTTAATTGTTTTGAACACTTTGGAATGCATTTTAAAAATTTTCGTGTTTTGATCATAACAATGTAACAAGAGTAGCGCAAGTACACCTAGCTTTCTATTCTTGCATTGGTCAAACAACTGGCTAGGGGTAACCTATCAGTAGGGCATAAACTACAGAGGGTCACCTAGGTGAGAAATGTGATTGGATGGATGGATAATAGAATCTTGGAATTATAGAACTATGGAACTGAAATTGTGGGAGCCACGAGGATCATTCCACACACTTACACCAATTCTCTGCAATGTGCAGGAAAATTAGGTGAACCATCCTAGAGATGTCATAGTCCATCTTCACCTTTAACCTCTAGAAATGAAGAATCCACAGTCTCCATAGACAGACTGTCCCACTGTTGGACAGATCTTATTATCAGAAAAATTCTCTTTATACTGCATTAAATGAAATACATGTAGATCCATTGTTTCTAGTTTCTATGGCATGAAAAGTATTCCTGACCATTTTCCCCTGCAGTACCCTTTTGATTCAAGATGGGGTTGACTTTTAGTGTCCAAAATATGATAATTTGAGCTTCGTTATTGGAGACTGAACTGAGAATTCTGGGTTGATTTGTTTTGTTGTTGTTAGTTGCGAAGTCGTGTCCGACCCATCGCGACCCCATGGACAATGTTCCTCCAGGTCTTCCTGTCCTCTACCATCTTCTGGAGTCCATTTAAGTTCACACCTACTGCTTCAGTGACTCCATCCAGCCATCTCATTCTCTGTCGTCCCCTTCTTCTATTGCCCTCAATCTTTCCCAGCATTAGGCCCTTCTCCAGTGAGTCCTTCCTTCTCATTAGGTGGCCAAAGTATTTGAGTTTCAACTTCAGGATCTGGCCTTCTAAAGAGCAGTCGGGGTTGATCTCTTCTAGGACTGACCGGTTTGAACGCCTTGCAGTCCAAGGGACTCGCAGGAGTCTTCTCCAGCACCATAGTTCAAAGGCCTCAATTCTTTTGCGCTCAGCCTTTCTTATGGTCCAACTTTCACAGCCATACATTGCAACTGGGAAAACCATGGCCTGGACTATACGCACTTTTGTTGGCAGGGTGATGTCTCTGCTTTTTAGTATGCTGTCTAGATTTGCCATAGCTTTCCTCCCCAGGAGCAAGCGTCTTTTAATTTCTTGGCTGCAGTCCCCATCTGAGGTGATCTTGGAGCCCAGAAAAATAAAATCTGTCACTACCTCCATTTCTTCCCCATCTATTTGCCAGGAATTGAGAGGGCCGGATGCCATGATTTTGGTTTTCTTAATGTTGAGTTTCAAGCCAACTTTTGCACTCTCCTTCTTTACCCGCATCAAGAGGCTCTTTAGTTCCTCTTCACTTTCTGCCATTAGAGTGGTATCATCTGCATATCTTAGGTTGTTGATATTTCTCCCGGCAATCTTAATTCCAACTTTTGATTCATCTAGCCCTGCCTTTCTCATGATGTGCTCTGCATATAAGTTAAATAGGCAGGGCGACAGTATACAGCCTTGCCGGACTCCTTTTCCAATTTTGAACCAATCAGTGGTTCCGTGTTCGGTTCTCACTGTTGCTTCTTGACCCGCATATAGGTTTCTCAAGAGACAAATGAGATGGTCTGGTACTCCCATCTCTTTAAGAACTTGCCACAATTTGTTGTGATCCACACAATCAAAGGCTTTTGCATAGTCAATGAAGCAGAAGTAGATGTTTTTCTGGAACTCCCTAGCTTTCTCCATGATCCAGCGTATGTTGGCAATTTGATCTCTAGTTCCTCTGCCTCTTCGAAATCCTGCCTGTACTTCTGGTAGTTCTCGATCCACATACTGCTGGAGTCTAGCTTGTAGGATTTTAAGCATAACTTTACTAGCATGTGAAATGAGTGCAATGGTGCGATAGTTTGAACATTCTTTGGCATTGCCTTTCTTTGGAATTGGAATGTAAACTGACCTTTTCCAATCCTGTGGCCACTGTTGAGTTTTCCAAATTTGCTGGCAAATTGAGTGTAGCACTTTTACTGCATCGTCTTTTAAGATTTTGAATAGCTCAGCTGGAATACTGTCACCTCCACTAGCTTTGTTGTTGCTCAGATTTTCTAAGGCCCATTTCACTTCACATTCTAGGATGTCTGGTTCGAGGTCAGTGACCATCTCATTGTGGTTATCTGGGATGTTAAGCTCATTCTTGTATAGTTCTTCTGTGTAGTTTTGCCATCTCTTCTTAATCTCTTCTGCCTCTGTTAGGTCTCTGCCATTTTGGTCCTTTATCATGCCCATCTTTGCATGAAACGTTCCCTTCATATCTCCAATTTTCTTGAAGAGATCTCTGGTCCTCCCTATTCTGTTGTTTTCTTCTATTTCTTTGCACTGTTCATTTAAGAAGGCATTCTTATCTCTTCTAGCTATTCTCTGGAATTCTGCATTCAATTGGGTGTATCTTTCTCTTTCTCCTTTGCCTTTCGCTTCCCTTCTTTCCTCAGCTATTTGCAAAGCTTCCTCAGACAGCCATTTTGCTTTCTTGCATTTCTTTTTCTTTGGGATGGTTTTAGTTGCTACCTCTTGTACAATGTTGCGAACTTCCATCCATAGTTCTTCAGGCACTCTGTCTATCAGATCTAATTCCTTAAATCTATTTGTCACCTCTACTGTATATTCATCAGGAATATGATTTAGTTCATACCTGAGTGGCCTAGTGCTTTTCCCTACTTTTTTCAATTTAAGCCTAAATTTTGCAACGAGAAGCTCATGATCTGAGCCACAGTCAGCTCCTGGTCTTGTTTTTACTGACTGTATAGAGCTTCTCCATCTTTGGCTGCAGAGCACATAGTCAATCTGATTTCTATGTTGACCGTCTGGTGATGTCCATGTGTAGAACCGTCTCTTGGGTTGTTGGAAAAGAGTGTTTGTTATGACCATCGTATTCTCTTGACAAAATTCTATTAGCCTGTGCCCTGCTTCATTTTGTACTCCAAGGCCAAACTTGCCTGTTATTCCGGTTATCTTTTGGCTTCCTACCTTAGCATTCCAATCCCCCATGATGATAAGGACATCATTTTTTGGTGTTAATTCTATAAGGTGCTGTAGGGCTTCATAGAACCGGTCAATTTCATCCTCTTCAGCACCAGTGGTTGGGGCATAGATTTGGACTACTGTGATATTGAATGGTTTGCCTTGGATTCGAATTGAGATCATTCTGTCATTTTGGGGATTGTATCCCAGTATTGCTTTTCCTATTCTTTTATTGACTATGAAGGCTACTCCATTTCTTCTGAGGGATTCTTGCCCACAGTAGTATACCTGATAGTCATCTGAGTTAAATTCACCCATTCCTGTCCATTTTAGTTCGCTGATTCCTAAGATGTCAATGTTCATTCTTGTCATCTCTTTTTTGACTACGTCTAGCTTGCCTTGATTCATGGATCTTACATTCCAGGTTCCTATGGAGAAAAGATCTTTACAGCATCGGACTTTCCTTTCACCACCAGATATATCCACAGCTGAGCGTCCTTTCGGCTTTGGCCCAGTCGCTTCATTCTTTCTGGCGCTACTAGTACTAGCCCTCTGCTCTTCCCCAGTAGCATATTGGACACCTTCCGACCTGAGGGGCTCATCTTCCAGCGTCATATCTTTTTTCCTTTTAGTACTGTCCATGGGGTTTTCATGGCAAAGATACTGGAGTGGTTTGCCATTTCCTTCTCCAGTGGATCACATTTTGTCAGAACTCTCTGCTATAACCTGTCCGTCTTGGGTGGCCCTGCACGGCATAGCTTATAGCTTCATTGAGTTACGCAAGCCCCTTCGCCACGACAAGGCAGTAATCCATAAAAGGGGGTTGATTTGTTAGATGATCCTTTTTATTTTCTCAGCTGTCCATGGTATTCTCGGAAGTCAACACCAAAGTTCAAAAGCATTGATCCCACTTCATCAAAATCTACTATTTAATTCTACCCAGAGTGAAAAAATGCTCTTTTGATCACCTTAAATCTCCCACCATTCAAATATTAAGAGATTATATGTGATTCTCTGCAGATAATATTCTATACAAATATTGTCACCAACATTAGCACTGCTCAATCATTTCTCCCCTTACCATATTTAGACTACAACTGATTAATTTTCAGGAATGTTTCCATGGTGTCTAAAAATACAGTAGAGAGCATTATTTTATGTCCCCATGTATAGGGCTAACTCTGTGTACCTTTTATCTATCTTTGTTTATTTCTGTAAAATTTCTAATCAGAGATCACTTTCTCTCCATGCATAGAGTGTATGATTTTATACTTTTATGGTTGGATAGAGCTAGCTAAGTATCATGCTTTAGCTATCACTGTTACATTTCCTGTAAATGGATCTTTCTTTTTTTTTTCTTTTTTTTATTGAGAATTTTTAAAAGTTTTTACAAATAACAAAAAAAGAACAATAAAAAACAAAAAAACAAAACAACCCTCACCCAACCCCTCCCAAACCACCCCCTCCATCCCCCCCCCGAGCTTCCCAGAGCTGAATATAGGCTTAAATAAAATTTTAAGAAACCTAAACAAGTTTTAACAACTTATAAAATAGTTAATAATAAAATATAAGTAACATAAACATTAAAAAGAAAAAGTACTTAAAAAGGAAAAAAGAAAAGAAGAAAGAAAGAAAGAGGAAAAAAAATAGGAAAAAGAAAAAAAAGAAAAAAAGAGAAAACAATCCATAAAATATCAAAAATTATATACAAGTTATAAAAAAGCTAAATGATATTTTTTTTATATCCAATTTATGTTGTATAAAATTTATCCATTTTTCCCATACAACAAAGAATTTCTCTTGCGATTGCTCCTTTAAAAAAGCCGAAATCTTTGCCATTTCCGCCAGATAGGAAACTTTAAAAAACCACTCTTGCAAGGTAGGCAAAGATTCCTTCTTCCAATATTGCCCTACTAACAGCCTTGCGGCTGTAATCAAATTTAACATCAATATAACCTCCTTAGCATCACAATCAGTAACAATACCTAACAAAAATAATTGCGGAGTAAATTTTACCCTCCTTCTAAAAATTCTTTGAATATTCCACCATATCTTAATCCAAAAAGCTTTTATATTTTTGCACGACCACCAAATATGATAATAGGTGACGTCCAAACAGCCACATCTCCAACATTTAGGCTGTAAATCAGGGTACATAAGAGACATTTTTTGTGGATCAAGGTGCCATCTATAAAACATTTTATAAAAATTCTCCCTTAAGTTCTGGGCTTGTGTAAATTTAACATTCCTCACCCAGATAATTTCCCAGGTATCCAGTGGGATTGGTTCACCAAAATTTTGTGCCCATTTAATCATACAATCTTTGATTAATTCAGATTCTGAATCCAATTCCACTAGAACCCCGTAGATCCTCTTAATGTGAGTTTGTCTTTGATCCTTTACTTGTTTAAAAAGATTTTCATCTTCTCTAAGCCAGCCCATATTACAATCCATCTTTCATCTGTCCACTAATTGTCTATATTGAAACCATGAATAGGTAATATTTTCATGTTGACCATCCCATCTAAGTAATTGTGTGTAAGAAACCCTATCCATTTTGAGCTTCCGGTGTGAGGCGACGGCGATGGCGGCTAGCTTTTAGCCGTCCAGCTGGGGAAGTGTCAGAGCCGCGGAGCGCAGCGTGCATCAGCTGGCCCGCGGCTCGGAAATCCCTTCCCGGGCAAAGGGAAGGGACAGAGAGTGCAGGGATAGAGGTAGAACCCCTGAACCCCCTCTGGATTTGTTTCTAGAGGGGGTGAAAGGAGTGTTCCCTCGGAGCTCCTGCTGATCTCCGCCTCCCAGCTGTTTTTGCTTCCTAGGAAGCAAAAGAAACCGCCGCTTCTATCTCCGTGTTTATAGCATTCTGGTGAGTAATTTTTAAACGGACGGAGCAGTTTAAAGGATTTTTTGTTATAATTTAGGTGTTTATTTTTTTTATTTTTTGATTTCTACTATTATTCCTCCTTTTTTTGTTATATTAGTGAAAGGATTTAAGATGGCGCTTTGAAAGTGTCGGAGTTTTTTTTTCCTTTCTCTTTTGTTTTACTTTCCCTTTTTAAGGACTGGTTTTTGCTTTTACTTTTGCTTTTGGCTTAGAATTTTTTCTTTTGAATTGTTTGCTCTTTTATTTTTTATTCTTTGGATTTACTCTGGACTTTCAAGGACTATAGTTTGTCTCTTTTTAAAAATTTTTTTCTTTTTTTTCCCTCCTCCCTTCCTGGCTGGAGGGGAAAGGGAAGTGACAATTGTGCTTTTTAAAATGGCTTCAAAGAGGCAGCAGCCTTCCTCAATACCCAAGGTTATTTCTTCTCCTATAACTTCCACTGCACAGCTACAACAACAATCTAAACATGTACCACCGGCTCAGCCACCACCCTCCCCTCCTCTATCTGGACTTTCAGCACAAGAGGTTAGAGGCATAATGGGAGAGATTGTAGTTCAAATGAGAGAGGAAATGAATCAATTTGTCTCACAGATTAAATCAGAAATTAAATCTGATCTCAAAGAAGAGATAACGGGGATAAAGACTAAATTGCAAGAAAACAATAATGAATTACGACAAGATATACTGGCAGCTGTTTCAGGTTTGGCTACTGTGGTGGTTAAGCTCGATGCAAGGCTTGAGGAAGTGGAAGACAAAGTTGACTCTTTGGATGACAAAATTCAAGATGTGGAAAGGAAGGTGGACTCCTCACAAGAAGATATTTTGATGTTTCAGTACAGACAAATGGAGTATGCCCTGAGGATCAGAGGCCTCAAGGAAGATGTGAATCAAGATCTGGTGGAGGTGGTCCTTACTGATCTGGCGCTGGCCTTGGATATGGATAAAGGAGAATTACAGAGAGAAGTGGAAAAAATTTATAGGCTCAACTCCTGGATTGCTAAGCAGAAGAACTTGCCTAGAGATGTGGTGATTTATTTTACAAAGAAGTCCCTGCGGAATGAGATTATACAAGCTTTTTACAATAAAAGATTTCAGATTGCTGCCCAAGATGTCATCATTCTAAAGGAAATCCCATCCAAAATTTTAAGAAGCAGGAAAGACTTTGCTTTTTTAACCAATGAGCTTAAAGCTAGATCGATGCCATTTAGATGGGAAATTCCGATGGGTATTGTTTTGAGCCATGCTGGAACACGCTACAGATTGAACACAGTTGACAAAGCTAGAGACTTTTATACTTCGGTCCTGGGTGCAGGCTCAACCTCATCTGGTCGGAAATCTCTGAGTGGCAAGGAAGTTGAGCAGCAATCTGAGGCATTAGATTTGGTTTCCGCTGGGATGATAGAAGCTGTAAAGCAACGCCAGACGGAGGTTAAAGAGCAGAGGATGACCCGTGCAGCCTATAAGCGTAAAGAGAAGGAGCAACGTAAAAAAGAGCCTAAAGAGAGTTCTCCTGGAAGTGCATCACCGCCGGTGGGAGGAGCAAGACCCAAGAGTTATGCAACACACGCAGCTCTTTCAGAGTTTGATGGTGTCTTCTCCAGGCTGCGTGCCAAGGGAGATGGCAAAGTTTTTGACCTGGAATGTTAATGGATTGAATTCTCCTCAGAAACGCAAAAAAATCTTTTATTATTTGAAGCAACATACTAATGATGTTATTTGCTTACAGGAAACTCATATTTTACTTAAAGATCAGAAATATTTAGTTAATGCTCGTTTGGGATCTCATTTTATATCTTCTGCTCCTGGGAAGAAAGGGGGAGTTGTTATATATGTTAAACAAAACCTACCAGCTTGTCTGGTAGAATCAGATCCCCAGGGGAGATATGTGATGATTGAACTTGGTATTTATGGTAAGAAAATACTTATAGTTGGACTTTACGCTCCAAATCAACAACAGGAACAATTTTATAAGCAGTTACATCAAAAAATAACATTGCTTGATTATAGATCAGTGGTATTAATGGGTGATTGGAATGGTGTCTTAGATACACAAAGGGACAAGAAAGGTTCCTCTCCTTTTCTTAAACAAGCAAGGCTACCTAAAGCCTTTTTTGATATGAAAGAAGACTGGGAATTAAGGGATTATTGGCGGGAACGTAACCAAGAGGAGAGAGACTTTACTTTTTTTTCTGATAGACACCAATCTTTTTCAAGAATTGACTTTTTCTTGATTACCACGGACTTGTATAATAAAGTAAAGAATGTTAAGATTTTTCCTAGATCACTGACGGATCATAGTCCAGTTTGGATGGAGCTGATTCAAGAGAAAGAGGAAAGAAGATCCTGGAGAGTTAATGAAAATTTGTTTAGACAAGAGAAGAATGTTCAAAAATTAAAGGAGTGTTTAAAGGACTATTTTGCTTTGAATATGTACAAGGGGACTTCAATGTCAATGGTATGGGATGCAGGTAAAGCATTTATGCGCGGTGTTTTGATAAAAATGAATAATTTTTATAAGCGAAATCAGATTCAGAAACGTAGAGAACTTGAAGATGAAATTAAATTAAAAGAAAGGGCTTTGATTCTAAATCCTTCTGATGAAAGTACTAAAGAATCTGTAAAGTTATTAAGGTCACAATTTAATATGTTGATAGCAGATCAAGCTGCAACCAACTTATTATTTATGAAACAAAATACATTTTGTAATGCTAATAAGCCGGGGAGATGGTTGGCTTATCAATTAAGAAAGAAACAGAGACAGAGAATAATAGAGAAAATAAATTACAAGGGTAAACTAGTTTCTCAGAAGGAATTAATTAAAAAATCTTTTTTGGATTATTATCAAAACTTATATAAATCTACTAATGTACAATTGTTAGATATAAATAAATATTTAGCTGAGGCAAGTTTTCCTAAACTGACTGAGGATCAGAAATATGAAATTAATGGCTTAATTACTAAGGAGGAAATTGCCTCAGCAATTCAACAATTGAAATTAGGGAAAGCACCGGGTACGGATGGGTTAACAGCTGTTTATTATAAAGCTTTAATGGAGGAGATGATCCAACCATTAAATGATCTTTTTAATGGTATCTTACAGGGTTTAGAGATTCCTCCTTCATGGCGTAGTGCCTTTATATCATTGATTCCAAAGGAGGACCAAGATCTTACTTTACCAAAAAATTATAGGCCTATATCTCTTTTAAACGTGGATTATAAGATATTTGTAAAAATTTTGGTAAATAGGCTTATGAGGGTGGTGCATCATCTTGTGCATAAAGATCAATCAGGGTTTATAACAGGAAGGTATATGAAAAACAATGTTAGACAAATTATTAATCTATTAGAATACTTAGATAAGAACAACCAAGTTCCTGCAGGGCTCATATTTTTAGATGCTGAAAAAGCATTTGACCAATTGAATTGGCATTTTATGCTAAGAGTAATGGAAGAAATGAATTTTGGTGAAAACATATTACAAGCCCTTAAGGTAATATATCAAAAACAAACAGCACAACTTATTGTTAATGGAGGTTTGTCGGAGGTTTTCACAATAGAGAAAGGTACTAGACAGGGGTGTCCTTTATCGCCATTGTTGTTTGTTTTAACATTGGAAATATTATTGATCAAAATTCGAGAGTCTCAGGAAATTAAAGGAATATATGTTAATAAAAAAGAATATAAGTTAAGAGCTTTTGCGGATGACTTGGTTGTTACTTTGTCGCAACCTGATTATTCTGTAGTAAACTTATTACAGTTGATTCATCATTATGGCTTGGTCTCGGGTTTTAAGATTAATGTAAATAAGACCAAAATTTTACCTAAAAATATGTCTAGTCAGGAGAAGCAGATTTTGACTAACCTGACGGGTTTTGAGATTGTTAATAAGGTAAAATATTTGGGGGTGATGTTGTCTGTTTCTAATGTAAAATTATTTAAAAATAATTATGAAAGGTTGTGGGTCAGGGTACAGAAGGACTTGAAGAACTGGGAAAAGTTGCAATTATCCCTCATGGGAAGAATTGCAGTGATAAAAATGAATATTTTACCCAAGTTTCTTTTTCTGTTTCAAATGTTACCAATTTTGAAAAATGAGATTAATTTAAATGAGTGGCAGAAGGGTCTTAATAAATTTATCTGGGCAGGGAAAAAGCCAAGGGTTAAGTTTAAAATTATGCAAGACTTCCGTGAGAGGGGTGGACTTAAGGTACCAAATTTGAAATTATATTATGACGCGGTGGTTTTAACACTAATCAGTGATTGGGTAAATTTGACAAATTCTGAGATACTTTATCTAGAGGGATGGGATTTACTTTATGGGTGGCATGCCTATTTAATATTCAATAAAAAAATGGATTGGGCTTTTAAATCTCATATCTTAAGAATTTCTTTACTTAGGATTTGGAGAAAATATTATAAAAGTGATTTCAAAGTACCATTATGGGCTATACCTTGGCATGCGATAGAAGCAATAAAAAGAGGGGTTAAAATGGATATGGTGTCTTACAGACAGTTACTTAAATGGGATGGACAAAACTGGCAATTAAAATCACGGGAAGAGTTAGCACAAGAAAACTTTATTTATTCTTGGTTCCAATATAGGCAATTACTAGACAGATGGAAGATGGATTGTAAGGTGGGTTTTCTTAGAGAAGATGAAAATCTTATTAAGCAAGTGAAGGATTCAAGACAAACCCACATTAAGAGAATTTATGCGGTTTTAGTTGAATTGGATTCAGAAACGGAACTAATTAAAGATTGTATGATAAGATGGGCGCAGAATTTTGGTGAGCCAGTCTCATTGGACACCTGGGAAAATATTTGGGTGAGAAATGTCAAATTTACACAAGCACAGAACTTAAGGGAGAATTTTTATAAAATGTTTTATAGATGGCACCTTGATCCACAAAAAATGTCTTATATGTACCCTGACGTGCAACCCAAATGTTGGAGATGTGGTTATAAGGAGGCTTCCTATTATCATATTTGGTGGTCATGCAGAGAGATAAAAGCATTTTGGATCAAAATATGGTGGAATATCCAGAGAATTTTTAGAAGGAGGGTAAAATTTACTCCGCAATTATTTTTGTTAGGTATTGTTACAGATTGTGATACAAAGGAGGTTGTATTGATGTTAAATTTGATTACAGCCGCTAGGCTGTTAGTAGGACAATATTGGAAGAAGGAATCTTTGCCTACATTGCAGGAATGGTTTCTTAAAGTAGCTTATCTGGCGGAAATGGCAAAGATTTCGGCTTTCTTAAAGCAACAAACGCAAGAGAAGTTTCTTGCTGTTTGGGACAAATGGATAAAATTTATACAATTTAGATTGGGTATACAAAAATATTATATAGTTTTTTCATAAGTTTTATTTTCATATATATTATAGATAATCTTTTTATATATATAAATATAAAGTTCTTAATTTAATTTTTATTTTTACTTCTTAAGCCTATATTCTGCTCTGGGAAGCTCGGGGGGGGGGAAGGGAGGGGGGGGTTTTGGGAGGGGTGGGGTTTTTTTTTTCTTTTTTTTATATATATGTATTGTTTAGTTTTATTTTTTTTTGTATATGTTGTCTCTTGTTTTGTATTCTTTTTTCTTTTTTGTAAAATTTATAAAACTTTTAATAAAAAAAAAAAAAAAAAAAAGAAACCCTATCCATTTTAACTCCTCTCCTTATCCCCTCTATCGCATGCCAAGGTATAGCCCATAAAGGTATTTTAAAATCACTCTTATAATACTTCCTCCAAACCCGAAGTAAAGAGATCCTCATAATATGTGATTTAAAAACTCGATCCACTTTTTTATTAAAAATTAAATAGGCATGCCATCCAAAAAGTAAATCCCAACCCTCCAGATGGAGTATTTCTACATTTGTTAAGTTTACCCAATCACTAATCAATGTTAAGTCCACAGAATCATAATATAATTTCAAATTCGGCACCTTGAGTCCACCCCTCTCACAAAAATCTTGCATAATTTTAAGCTTGGTTTTTTCCCTGCCCAAATAAATTTATTAATGCCTTTCTGCCATTCATTTAAATTAAGCTCATTCTTTAAAATAGGTAGCATTTGAAACAAAAAAAAAAAATTTGATAGGACATTCATTTTAATCACTGCAATTCTACCCATAAGAGATAGCTGTAACTTATCCCAATTCTTCAAATCTTTCTGAACCCTGATCCACAACTTTTCATAATTATTCTTGTACAATTTTACATTAGAAACAGATAAAGTAACCCCCAAATAGTAAATGGATCTTTCTATTATAGTTATAAAACCAATTTCACCAGAGTTACAGTTCCCTCTCTGAGTAACTCTTGTATGCTCAGTCAAAACATGTCAACATCCAGCACAAAGAACTTCATGCCACATGATTCTGTTTGTCAAGAGGGAAAAGGAGATGTGACTGGATGAGGCATTTTGCATTGCTTTGCAAGCTTCAGCCAGAGCTTGCTAAAGCTGGAAGAGGCTTGTGTTTCTCACATACCTCATGTACACAGAATCCTCTTCTGGCCGTTGCAAATTCTGGATGAATCATGGAGGGAGGAAAGTCATCTGAACATTTCTTTCAGCGGAAGTTTGCTTATTTATCAAGCCTTTTGCTCTTTAAATGAACAGAGATGCACAAAGTAAGCAGGGTGTTGGACTAGAACAGGGATCTTCAAACTTGGCCCTTTTATGACTTGTGGACTTCAACTCCCAGAATTCCTCAGCCAGGCACGCTAAGAGTTATTTTTCATATAACTCTCTCTCTTAATCAGAAAGAAATTTAAGAAATATTTAGGTAATTCTGGTTAAGACATTTTAGTACCATTGTCACAGTTTTGAAAAAAATAGAAGATTGAAATAAGACTTGGTTGACTTTAGAATATACTCATTGTAATAATCAAGTTATATTTAATTACTTTCAGTGGCTTAATTAATTCTAAAGTTGACAGAATTACTCAGATTGGTACATGTGTATAAATCTACACATGTAGTCCTTGATTTACAACAGTTCATTTAGTGACCAGTCAAAGTTACTTATGTGACTTATGCCCATTTTTCACAGTTACGACCTTTGCAGCATCCCTATGATCATGTGATCGAAATTCAGATGATTGGCAACTAGTTCATACTTATGACCATTGCAGTGTCCTATAGTCATGTGATCACGTTTTGCGACTTTCTGACAAAGTCAACAGGGAAGCCAGATTCACTTAACAACCAGGTTATTGACTTATTAGCTGCAGTGATTCGTTAAACAACTTTGGCAAGAAAGGTTGTAAAATGAGTCAAAACTCACTTAACAAATTACTCACTTAACAACAGAAATTTTTGGGCTCAGTTGTGGTTGTATGTTGAGGACTACCTATACCAGCTATACTATAGCTGGCTGAGGAATTCAGGGAGCTGAAGTCCACAAATCTTAAAGCTGTCCACGTTGCAGATCCCTGACCTATACTTATTATAATATTTTCTTTTTGGAATAAACAATGTCAGTTTTCAAATCCATACTCCTTTGCACAGCAGTTATCAAGGAAAAACAAAATATCAATTAATTTAACAAAAATATATGGAATTCCAAGATTTTTCTAACAGTATAAGATACCTGAAAGAAAAGTGAATGTAATTTCAGCCAGTCTTTAAATGTGTGCTGATCAAATTTTCTTTAGATGCCCAGAAGAGGGAGTACCTGCTCCATTGTGTTCTTTTTGAGGTAATGCTGCCTAACCAAAATCCCCTTCGTTGTAATGAAAGCCACGAAATCTTCTGAAAGGGATTTCAGAGCCACTTTATTTTCAGTTTAGAAACAGGAAAATAACAAAATGGTTCCTGGAGTTCCATCATGACAAATTATCTGAGAAGTTATCATCTGGGGATTGTTCATGCTGAATGGAGAAGACAGGCATCTTTCAACAAGATACTATGGGGGTTCTGGACCAATTCAGAACCAGTCCAGAATCAGTCCAGAATGCCCATTGTATATGCTACTACATCAATGTTTATGAGTGTCTGTGTGGGGGAGAGAGAGAGAGAGAGAGAAAAGGAAGTGAGGAAGGAAGAGAGAGGAAGAATTATTATTATTATTTCAAATATGTTTTATTGATTTTTAACATAATCACCTTAATATTTGGTAAAGAGCGTGTTGTCTGGGTTAGTATTTAAAAAACAATAACAATTAATTTCTATAATTCTATAGTCCATATAATGGCTTTGCTTGATTTTCTCTTCTTCCAATAATATTCTCTTTTTCCAATCTTAATATAATTTCTTTTCTCCAGCATGATTGGATGGAGAATCCACTAGTGGGTTGTCTTAATCTTCCTGCTCCAATAAGACTAAGTCTGGAAAGTTGCCATGCCTCTGCTGTGCAAGAACCCCCCAGTTTATAACTTAGTCTCTTGCTCATCAGATGCGTGTTTCGTGCTTCCTTCCAGGATTAGCTGCAGGTTGTACCATCCCTAGTGGAGTTTCCTTCTTAATTTATTTCACAATAATGATAGAACCTATACTGGATATTACTTTATATTATTTACTTTGCAAAAGGACCGCAGGGATTGGGGCTGAGGGTGGTCCCCTTCCCAATTTCAGGGTTCTCTGCAGGCTCTGCCTGACGACGGAGGGCTAGCTTCAGCGTGAGCCCTTCCAATGACCCAAATTGAAGCAGCTGATCGCCGCCAGGTTGGGAAGCCTCAGCACGAGCCCTCCTGATGACCCTGTCTTATGTCGGCCCTACGAGGCTCCAAGGGAGAATGTTGTACAGAGCGAGGTGCCTGAAGATGACGCGGACAGGTTTGGCCATCCGGCATTAGACCTTTTTGCCTCTCCAACCAACTCTCAACTCCCAAGATTTTTTTCCAGGTTCCCGTCTTGGGGAGCAGAGGGGACGGATGCCCTCTGCAGCCCCTGGCACAGGGAGCTATTGTACGCCTTTCCTCCCCTTCCTCTGCTCCTGGTGACGATCTGCAAGATCCTACACGAACAGGCGGAGGTTGTCCTGATTGCCCCACACTGGCCGAGGTGTCCATGGTTTGCCGACCTGAGGGAGCTTTCCATCTCTCAACCGTGGAGGATTCTCTCGGATCGCATCGGCCTCAGCCAGGGAGTACTTCAGCATCCGGATCCCCAGTGGCTCCAACTAACTGCCTGGCATTTGAACGGCGGGCCTTGACCAGAGGCTTATATTCGGCAAGGGTGATAGCAATGATCCAGCATTCCAGGTGTCCCTCCACAAATAGGATTTACGATGTCACATGGAGGAATTTCTGTACCTGGTGCTCAGATCACAGAGTGGTTCTTTTGGACATCACTATTCCGGTTGTCCTGGAATTCCTGATGGATGGGTTGGACAAGGGGTTATCACCAAACACCATCTGCAGAAAGGTTTCAGCACTCTCTACGGTGATAGTGTGTGATAATTCCATTTCCTTGGCACAACACCCCACAGTGCGTTCCTTTCTAAAGGAGGCTACCAATGCCAGGCCTCCAATGGTCTGCCATTACCCCTCCTAAGACTTACCCCAGGTCTTACAGGCCGTCACATCATCAGCCTTTGAGCCCATTACCACATGTTCCCTGAAACTGTTATCTATGAAGGTGGCCTTTCTTGTAGCGGTCACGTTGGCCAGACAAATTTCAGAGCTGGCTGCCCTCTCTGTCAGAGAGGACCTGTGCATTTTTCATGCAGACAGGGTGATTCTACATCTGGACCCTTCCTTTGTTCCTAAGGTTAACTCCTTTACCATAGGTCCCAAGAAGTAGTGCTTCCTAACTTCTGCCCTAACCTGACTCACGATCTAGAAAAACAGTGGCATACTCTGGACGTTCACAGGGCCCTGTGGTGTTACATCAAGAGGACTTCTGCCTTCTGTAAATCCGAGGCACTGTTCATTTCCTTTCAGCCCTCATCCATGGGTCAGAAGGTTTCCTCATCGACTGTAGGCAGGTGGATCCAGGCTTGCATTTCTCAAGCCTATTGGTCCCAATCACTGACCGTCCCCAGTTATATCACTGCTCATTCCACCCGCAGTGCAGCTACATCTGTGGCCTGGGATACCCAGGCGCCTATAGGGGAGATATGCAGAGCGGTGATGTGGTCTTCGCTGTCCTCATTTGTCAAGAATTATAGGATTGACAAATTTGCCTCTTTGGATACTTCATTCGGATGGAGGGTACTACATCAAGTGGTATCTACCAGTAGAACTCAGGCCCAAACTTCTCCCCCCCCTTAGGGACAACAGGGCTTTGGTATGTCCCACTAGTGGATTCTCCATCCAATCATGCTGGAGAAGGGGCGTTGTCTTATCTGAATGCCTTTTCTCAGCATGATGATGGAGAATCCACACCCTCCCATGTAGTATGTTTGGTCATAGGTTCTGTATAGGATGAGCACACACATTGGACTAATGTCTGTGGTTCACCTTTGTTGCAAACTGGGGGGTTCTTGCATAGCAGAGGCATGGCAACTTTCCAGACTTAGTCTTATTGGAGCAGGAAGATTAAGACAACCCACTAGTGGATTCTCCATCATCATGCTGAGAAAAGGTGTTCAGGTAAGACAACGCCCCTTCTAATTGCTTCGTCACAGATCCTGTTTACAGAATTCTTATTTAAATTTGTTTTCCCCACAATATTCAAAGCATTCTTACTGATTTTCTCAAAAGATTTTCTCAAAAGATTTTCTCAAAATTAGTTATACTTAAGCATTTAAGTCTTTTTTCTCATACAGGCCATTCCAACACTTTTACATTTCTCATATCTTAAAAAAAGAAAAAAAAGCAGAGAAAACATTTCTTTTATATAAACCATCCCAACATTTTTATATTTCTCATGTCAAAAAACAAAACACAAAGGAAAAAAGAAAGAAAAAATATTATGTTACTTCAGGGGTTCATTCCTCTTAAACTAATCTTCATTTATATCCAAAATCTTTCTATTTCTTTAACCATATTCAAACAAATGTTTAATTTCTAAATATTCCCTCTGGTAAATCCCATCATCTAATTTCTTAATTCTCACTTTAGCCTTTTTTTTTTTTGCCAAACATTTTTCTGATCAATATGCTTTGCTGAATCAAATAATCTTTCCATAATCTTAAAAGTGTTGTTGCAGGTACAAAAGGCAAAAATAGGTAAGATGTTTTTATAAGAAGGTTTCACCCCTTCGTATTCATTGAGAATCTTTTACTTACTTTCTTTCTTTCTTGATTTTATTTATCATTTTTTGTCTCTCAAGTTTTCATAGTTCTCCTGGCAGAATCCATGTTGTCAAATCTTTTTTTTTTTGTCCTCAAACTTATTTTGTAATCTTAGGGCAGACATGTCAAACTCGCAACTCACGTGACATCATGTGATGTATCAGAGCTTTCCCCCCATTGCCAGCAATGGGGTGGATGTGGTTTCATTGTAATGCATCCAGCCCATGGGATGGCAGTTTGACACCCCTGTTTTAGGGTATAGGTTATCTTTTCCATATCCAGTATTTCCTGTAAGTTTTTTTTCCATCTGGGTTAAGTCATACTTTCTTCTATTGTTAAGTTCCATCTTGAAATCTCTCTTCTCTGTCTTATATCCAATTGTCTGTTTTTTCTGCTCATTCTGTTTTAATTTTCTGAGAATTTTTGTGCTATAAAGTTAAATTGGAGATGTGTTCATTTATATTTTCAAAGTTATTTTTAATTTCCTCAAGGTTTGAGATCATTGTTGTTTGTATTAATTGCAACATAGCATAGATCTCCTTCTGGAAAGTATTTGTTTTTTCTTGGTATATTCTTTCTGCAGATCTATGGTTTTCAATGATAGCTAAAAATCAGGGTTTTCCTTTCTCTGCAGACAGCTTTAGAGTCACAGTTGAGTTATTATTTGTAATCCAGAAAGGTCAATTCTTTTTTTTTTTAGAGTTTATAATTCTCACTTTGTAGATATCCCAAAATATTTTCTTTCATCAAAACCAAGTTATCTTTTCCTGGGCTTTGACAATCTCTGTAATAAAGCAACTGCTGTCATCCACCACTAGATGTCAGCATCAGTCAGTAATAGACAATTGTTTACTTCTATTTTCATGATTTAAAAGGAAAATTTTAACAGATTCCACTGATTTCAAACCTATACAAATTATGTCTTATATTCATTTCATTTCAGTATATTTCTGTTTTTCCTGAAAAGTTTAATTCACTGCTTTCATCTGTAGAAGATTGGGGCAAAGATCCCCCCTCTTCTCACTTTTGGAGGCTTTTTGCTTCTTGGGGTTTTTCTTTTTTTCCCCAGGAAATCAATTTTCAAGCAGAAGAGACAAAATCACCATTCTTACCAAGTTCCAAACATGTTGTTTACAGTCAGCTTAAAGTAGTGCTTTTGGGCTTCGGCAGCTTGTAGCTTGGGCTGGTCTCTGAAGTTAAGCTAGCCTTTCTCCTGCTGGTTTCTGAAGGGTTTTTTCCAAACCGATCGGACCAACCGCTGTCTCTCCACAATCAGCGGGACTTTCTTCTTTGTTGCCTCTATACAGCAACATCAGGCCCATTTAGGATCCCCTAACAGGCAGAAATTGGCCATAGGGTGCAGAGCCCCACGATCCCTTGGCTACTGCACTACTACTACAAAACCAGAAGCCCAGAAGAATTATTTTTTAACTTTAGAGAATATAATATAAATAACTCATAAATGGAAGGATCATGTTGCATTTATATGAATATATCTGTGAATATTATGGCTGTTAATACTTTAACTGTTTGGTT
The DNA here is from genome assembly GCF_016545835.1 of Crotalus tigris. Lineage (NCBI taxonomy): Eukaryota > Metazoa > Chordata > Lepidosauria > Squamata > Viperidae > Crotalus > Crotalus tigris. Next base: position 2,292,363 of record NW_024096622.1, on the reverse strand, counting down.
ATGTTTTTAACTCTCCAGGCAATAAAACATCATTCTGGAACCCCCCCCCCCCAAAGTTGAAGGACACTGTTTATTTTGATGGATCACTATAAAACATATTAATAGGGAAAAAGAGATAAGCATGTTTCTTTTTAGACAAAAGCCAATGTTTTTCTTGCTCCATGCAAGGCAACTAATAATAGATCCATTAGTACTGAGAGTTGACTATTAAAATGCTGGATTGGGTTATTTGTTCTCTGTCTAATGAGGGATGCTAGAAAGCATGGGGAAGTCTCTCAGCAACTCAGCACAGATTTTAAAAAACAGCCAGCTGCAAAATTTGTTTTGCCAAGATCTTCTTTTGGCCTATGAAATTGTCCATTTAATACAAATTTTACTGATTGTGACAAATTTCATAGTTGTCCTATCTATGTACTTGGGAATCACTAGCTTTTATTGTCAAAAGACAACTCTGAGTACTTTCAGGTTGATAAGTGATAATGAGAAACTTTTTTTTGAAGAATGTGACTTTAAGGGATTGGATTTGAGTGCATTGTAGAACTCTATCTGAGCATGTAGGTGTGATTTTATACCTTCTATTTAATTAAAGAGCCCAATGTAAGAGCCATACTGTTTCTCCAGCATAGAAAATACGACACCCCAATAAGAAAAATTAGATTGTACCAAATATGCTTGACAAATGAAACACATCAAGAATTGAAATGAAGCCTTTTATTTCAATCTTCTGACTTTGACCAGAGCATGGAGCTTTCTTTTTCTAATGTTTACACCCTATCTTACTTTTAAGGTCACTGAAATAAGGATAGACTGTTTTAACGGGTATGATTATTACAGCATATTTCACAAAGCTACATTCATGCACTACTTTCCTGTTTGATAAAAGACACAGTCCCAATAGTGGAGTGAGATGAGGTTCTGCTGATCACATGATATTGTAGCTGGATTCTTCTATCTGTAAGCAATGTGGATATATCTCTGTGCCAATAACATTTTATCTGGGGACAGGGAATTGCTGTTTTAAGGCATCTGAAGCACTGTGGGAGAAAGCTAGCTATATTATTTAGAGCTTCTTGAGGAAAAGTTGGGAAATAAAAAGAAATGTAATTTATAGTCTATCTTTAGAAAGTGGAAATATGCAATTATATATAGGTTGCATAACATGGTAATATGAAAAAAGTATACATATTCAGTCAAGAAGTATCTTCCCAAAATAGAATTTGCCTTTTCAGTATGGACATTTTGAAAGAATCTGTTAAGGTTACCTCTGTTTGTGAGATATATGGAGGGTGGACCTGGTGACAGGTCTTCTTGACGGCAACCATCATTCTTTAGAAAACTTTTCTCATGGAAGTATGGGTAGCCCCAAATCTCTTTGCTTTCTGGCAAAAGTTAAATCAGTGCTGTTCTAGGACTCCTAGGTACTTTCTTATTATTAATGTTATTGCTTGTTTTGATTCTATTGCCTATTGAATTGTTCACTAGAATGTGTATAGATAGAACTATTACTAGTTATTACTACTATTTCAATTTTCAATTTCAATTTCCTTATTCATAAATCAAATTCCAAACAGGTAAATAAACTAGGTCCAAGACTACTGCTAAGTTTGTCCTTAAATGACCTACAAACACCTATCTGATGAATAATAATCTAGCTAATCGAGAGGCTAAGTAATATTTTCAGGCTTACAAGGCCCTAATATGATAATGAATTTTAGTGTACTTTTTTCTAATATTATAACGGATTTCCTCTGAGAAAGTGACTCTTATTTTCTAAAATTTAAATTTATTTTAGAATCTCTTTCCTTTGGAGATGTTGAAGGAAAGTAAAGAAATTGAAGACTCATCCACTTGCTTTTTAGTTTTTGGTTTACAGAACTCTTAGTAATCAAAAGACATTGTCCTTAAATCTGTCAATTTCCAAAATCTCTGTCCTTTCCCTATCCTTAGAAACCCCATTATGCTTCCTTGCTTCAGAGATGGGTAAAACTCACTCTCCAAGCAATTCATCCCATGTTTGTCAGTATGTTCTTTTCCTGAGAAAAACCCTTACATGCAATTTTATTTGCATGTATTTTAATAAGAGTTTGATAGCAATAGCACTTAGACTTATATACCACTTCACAGTGCTTTACAGCCCTCTCTAAGCAGTTCACAGAGTCAGCATATTGCCCCCAACAATCTGGGTCTTCATTTTACCGACCTTGGAAGGATGGAATGCCGAATCGAATTGCCAAACTGCTGGCATCCGGCAGTCAGCAGAATTAGCCTGCCATACTGCATTCTAACCGCTGCGCCACCACAGCTTGATGCCGTACAACATTTTCAGGATTTGTTGGGAACTCTTCAGAAGAACTCAAAAGAATGTCATTTTATGGACAAATACACAAATTGTGTAAATGTGTCTGCAATACTAGAAACACATTTGCTTTTCTTTTTTTGTGAATAAAGTAGAAAAGCTGTTTGTTGCTGTACTAAAAGCTTTAAGAGTAGCACACTCAGCAATTATCTAGTTTGATACAGAAAGAAAGAGCACTGATTGGCTAGCTTATCTGTCTTCAGCTGTTGGCTGAATGCTTGACCTATGGTGCTCTCTGCAAATTCTAGAACTTCATAGCAGTATCACTGTGCTGAAAACATTTGAAATTTGCAGATTGTGAGGACAATGTGGAGAAGCCACTGGTTGACTTTAAAGTTCAGAGAAAATTATTCACAAATGGAATGGTTAGCAATGTAGTAGTCCTCTTGGATTAGATCAGAAGGAAGCAGTGTTAAAAGCCTATCAAAATGCTGTTAAAAATCCAGCAGTCTCCTTCTATTCATGGAAGGCTGTTTGTCTGAGTGGAATGGAAAGAAGGGGGTGGATTTTTCCTGAATGGTTTTCTATTTGTTAGAATAGTTATCTATTAATTGTCTCCTCTTCTCAATTTTAAATCTTCTTTAGAGAATGTGTGAGAGCATTAGGAAAGTGGCAGAAGTGGTTGCAGGAGAAAGCAGGAATTAATAAAAAGAATTTCCCTATCTGTTCAGTGAAGTCTGCTACATGAAAAAGCTTTCAGTGAACCAAAGGCCAGTTTTGGCTATAGTGACTCAACAAATTTATGAAAATTAAATCCATAAACATTTTTAGGACATTATTTACTGACTCTGGAACCTCCTTGAAAGTTCTATTTAAAGATATGTAACTTTATTTTTCTGATTCCTAATCAATGACAGTTGTGGTTTCCTACTATTCAAAAGATCCATAGTTCTTTTAGTGAATTTGTTACCTAAGAATCTGCTCTTCTTCCTAGGAATTCAGGATGGACTATACAGACTTCTCCCATTTCATCCTGCTGGTCAAAGTCTTCTGTGGATTATGCCGAGAGATTCATGATTATACATTAACTTTATGACTAAGAAGGGACTTGATTTCTTGCTGCTTCATTATCCAAACTCTTATTGGTAAGAGAAGATTTGAGGTGGGATTTCAAACTATTTTTATTTAACAGTCCATATATAATTTATGGTACCTAATAATTACTTAGATAATAAATAGATACTCTCAGAAGTAATTTGAAGGTGACTTAGGAGCCAGTTTGGTGTAGAGGTTAAAGCATCAGGCTAGAAATCAGGAGACTGGAAGTTCTAGCCTGCTTCGGACATGAAGCCAACTGGGCGATCTTGGGCCAGTCATTTTCTCTCAGCCATAGGAAGGAATCAATGGCTAACCACTTTTGAAAAACCTTGCCAGGAAAACTTCAGGCACTCTTCCAGAACTGGATACAATCGAATGGAAGAAAATATAAAATATGTATGATTTATAGTATCTAATAAATACTTAAGGCAAAGTTATACTTCCATTTTGCACAACTCTGCTAACTACATTTATTTCACATTTGCTATACCCTTAATTTATTTTACATTTGCTGTACACACACATGGTGAACGGGAATCCTGTTGTGAGCAGATGGTGATGTTTGGCAGATGTAAGGCTGCATTACAGAACAGATGGTTCATATATAGAGAGTGGCCAGCTGTGCAATTGATCATGATGTCAGTAGCCTAGTTCTACGTCAGGAAACTTTCATGTACTAATAGCTGAAGGTGAACTTTCTCTCTCTCTCCTGAATTACTTCTACTAAGCAACATGTTCCTCAGGAGGCATAAAGCTTTCTATTCTGTAGAAAACGCTCAGTAGCATAGTTATTTATTGTCTTAATTCCAAATTTATGAATACATGGTTTCCAATTTCTTTTCTTTATCAAATATTTGGTAAACAGCTATAGATGCTGATAGGCAAAAGAAGGTAAATGGTCTTCAGGTCCTACAGTAAATAAAATAAAACAAAACACACCCTGTCTTGTCTTGGCACAATTTGTAAAGCTGTGAAGACTTTGTTGTGTGCCCTTGTGACTCCCTTGTGTGTTAAGGTCCTATTTCTTGGCTGTGTTACCATCCTTAAGAACACTTCTATTTTTTATATATACTACCGACATCATCAGAACATAATGCAAGATTGCTGGGAGTCCTTTTTATGCTGCCGGGTGGCTCTGCGCTCGGCTCCTTGACCCAGTGACCGGTTCGTCCATTCTCTCTGCCTGGTTTCTTAAAAAGCCCACGTCTCTTACTATGTTAAAGCCCCTCCAAGGTTGCCATTTCCTTTTTCTTGGATCCAACTGTTCTCTGTCTGCTAGCGTGAGTTAACTGTTTCTGCTCACTTGCTCTCGCGTCTGTCGTCCTTTCCAGTTCTATTTCGGGATCTGTCTGACTTTCCTTGACTGTGCTTGTATACATTTGAGGGTGGGGGTGGGGGTGTATTAAACGGATCCAGACCCCTATCAGCTCAATCCCTGTTGCTGCATTCCTGCATGTGTTCTTCCAACCTGGGACGCTGCCCTCCTCCATGGGTGTCCGTGAGTATGCTGTACCACTTCTAGTTGTCCCCCTCCTCGTAAAGTTTTTTGTCATTTGATCACATACTAAATTCCTCAGTCCTCCTTCGCTGTTCATAGGTTCTTTTGCCCTTTTTGCGCACATACAAGGTCCCACAATATGGCTTTCTATCATTGATCTATGCTTTCCTTTCTTATGCACGTCAGTGGAGTGACTCATTTCTCCCCTCATATTAGTGGGGGTTGTGGAGTAGGTGTCCCGTGGGTTATCATCCAGCCATCCTTGTTGTTCAGCCCCATCATTATTTCCCCTTTTCATGGGGTGAGTTAAAACACACATATCTGGGGTATCTAGGGGGGTGTTTCTTGTTCCTCTTGTAGGTTCCCTATCACATAGATGGACTATCTCCTCCATTCTTCCTTCCCTCTGATTTCATGAGGGGTGTGCCAATTGCTTTTGTTGTGGATTCCGATGTTGTTGTTTCCATACCTTGAATGTCTGGTATGCTGGGTAAAGTTCTATATGGCAATTGATAGAGTAGCCATCAGAAAGCCAGGCTTCTTTGAGTAGGCGGCCTCCCTTGGTAGTGTCCCTGGATATGGGCTGTGCACTATTGAGGTCAAATTCATGCCCATGGTTGCTCATATGTCCCTGCGCCCAGTCTCCTTCCCTCCCAGGGCCTTGGGGGTGGGGAGGATAATGGCCCTAGGAGGGAGGGAGACTGGGCGCAGGGACGGATTGACAGCTGCCCTCCAAGTGCTTGCACATGCTCTAAAAGAGCACTTGAGGACTATAAAACAACTAGTGGAGCCAAGGACAGTTTGCCTGATGAAGAACAACTCTGCATGATAGGGATTAATACAATCAATGGGTCGATGACACACTCAAGGAGCCGGGCGCAGAGGCAGGAGGCTATATGAGCTGCCTTTCCGATCTCCTTCTATTCTAACTCTGATGATTATGGAAGCCATCGAAATAGAAAAACACCCCCACAACATGAATAAACGCGACGATACCTCCCACCTACCAGACATCTGGAAACTAGCCCTAATCAACAAATGAGTCCTAGCCACGAAAACTGACAAAGGACCCAGAACAACACAGTACACCACCACCCTCACCAAACCCAAGCCAAACCCATCCCTCAGACGAAATGCAACCACCATCCAGAAGCCAAACTATGATGACATCACCAGCTGCTACATCTCCCTCCGACCCCTACACAAAGCAAATGGACACACGCCATGAACACAGAGCTAGACCGCAAACTCAGAGCCAAACCAAAGCCCGGTATGTTACTTCACAGCCTTATGCCCTGGACATCACACCACAGAACTCAGGACATTACAATGCTAAAGCTCAGGATGTTACAACATAGCCCACCACCCAGGATGGTGCAACACAGAACTCAGGATATCACTACACTAGATCTCAGGATGTCATCACACAACCCATTACCCAGGTTGTTACAACACAAAAGACTAATGGGCACACAGCCAGCATCTCAGCTACTCAAGATGTTATGAAACAGCCGAACAATCCACAAACAATAACTCCAACACAGCCAACCAACCCTCTTACAGCAACTAAGCCAGCACTCTACACCCCACACCAATATTTATAGAAAGATGGCAGTTCCGATCACACTTTGCTTGCACAAGCATGAAGCTGAAGACCCCAGTCTGAAGATGACGAATGGGACCTCGTCGAAACGTCGCCAAGACACTCTCAATCTTACATGGGAAAAGACCTGAATACGCCAAGACCTGCATACCTATACCCATGAAAATCTACAAAAACATACATACATACATACATACATACATACATACATATAAAATGTGTGTGTACACACACACACATACCTGTTTAAATTGCATTTTTTTGTGTGTGTTCTATGATGTACTCTGCCCAGTTACTTGTTGAGAAGGGGTACCTTTAGAAAGGTGTGGCTTTGTGCCTAAGGCAGGTGCAGCACTCATATTCTCCCGGTTTTTATCCTGGTATCTTATCCACTTTTTAACCCCCTTGCTGCTCCTAGGGCTGAGACAAAATGACTGGCCCAAGGTCACCCAATTGGCTTCACGCCAAAGGCAAGACTAGAACTCATAGTCTCTAGCCTGATGCCTTAACTACTACATCAAACTGACTCCTCAGTCACCTTCAAATTTCTTCAGAGAGTTTTGGGAATAAAAAAATGCTGGAAATGTCCTGGCTACCATCAAGAAAAAGAGATCAACCCCGACTGCTCTTTAGAAGGCCAGATCCTGAAGTTGAAACTCAAATACTTTGGCCACCTAATGAGAAGGAAGGACTCACTGGAGAAGGGCCTAATGCTGGGAAAGATTGAGGGCAATAGAAGAAGGGGACGACAGAGAATGAGATGGCTGGATGGAGTCACTGAAGCAGTAGGTGTGAACTTAAATGGACTCCAGAAGATGGTAGAGGACAGGAAGACCTGGAGGAACGTTGTCCATGGGGTCGCGATGGGTTGGACACGACTTCGCAACTAACAACAACAACAACAACAACCATCAAGAAAAGACTTACTTAATTGCCTTATTGAGCCTATTAAGGAGAAGGGATTTATGATTGATTGTGTTCTACCATTTGAATGTTGTATAAAGATTGATATAATAGAGGTAGACTATTTTGTTCTCTTCCTGAGTGGCTTCCCAGAACAGTATCATGAAACTCTATTATTTAAAGCAATATTTTTAGGGAAGGCTTGCTCTAGCATACTGTATAATCAATCAAACACTTCTTTTACAACTGACTTCCTTAAGTATCTAATTATTACATGTTCCCAGTTTTTGCAACATTGTCATTATATATTATATATGTCCCCTTTAATTAATTAATCAATCAATTGTTTAAATAAGATTGGTTCAGTTCTTGCTTATGTTATTATAAAATGGTTATTTCAGATGTTAGTACATTTTTGGTGATTGAAGATCATCTTTACTGTACATTTGTTGGTTAGTCAAGGCCACAGTACTGAAAAAATGATGCAAATCTTATTTTTTATTGGGTTTGTACAGTATGATTTCTTAAGGTTTTCTGTGTTTTCTCCTTTTCAATTTAAAACCAGTTTTTGGATTATTGTATCATGTTTTCCACATTTCCTACTTTAAAACAGGCCAAAACTCTGCCCTGTCATTAATTTTGGCCCTTTGTTTTGGTGAATTTGACTTATTTTAAGTAAGTCATCCCATTCAAAATCTTCAGGCCTTTTAAAGTAGGTGTGCTTAGAAATAAGGTGACCAACTTTTTTACAATGAAAAGGAGGACACAAATAAATTGAAGAAAAAAATATTGTAAATAAAAGAAACATTTTATTAATTGCAACGATAATACAGAATACACTATAATATGATAAATGCATAATAAAAACATTTGGAACAATAACATTTTATATTGTAATTATGCTTATATGCTGCGCCCCCACCTGCAGCCGCCCTGCCAGCACTGCTGCCCCGCCATGTAGAACGGGTCCCATGGCTCCCAAAGCACCAGCTGCACTGGCTCCAGCCCCGGGGGGGGGATAACCCGCCGTCAACATGCCCCACCTGCAGCCACCCTGCCAACACCATCACCCACCCTGTGCAGCCCCGTGTAGAGCAGGCCCCATGGCTCCCACAGCATGGGGGCAGCCAACCACTGCTGCCCCTCACACCCCCGCCCGCAGCAGCCCCGCTGCCCCTGCCTCTTGCGCCCGCAGCCATTATTGTCTTAGCAGGGCCGAAGGTCAAGAGAAAGTTACCGTAGCATCGCTGCTCCAGTCTCCTCCAGGTATCTTTGGGACTACCTAGGAGATGGTGTAGTTGGGTAGCAGGGAGGGGTGCAAAGTTCCTGCCAATTCGCCTTCGCTGCAGACAACTTGCATGTGCAAAGTTTGCCGGCCAGGTGTTTTAGCACGCTCAGCAGCAATTCCTATTGGCTTTCGAAAGCCAATAAGGGGAGAAGCACAGCTCATGCAAAAGTTGAAAAAAAAACCATCAAAAAAGGTGCCAGAATGCCGTTCTGAGCGTTCTATGAGGAAAAAAAAAAGCCCTGCAGATTAGTCTTCAGATATCGAAAAGGAGGACATGAAGGAGGACACTTTTTGAGGGAGGACAGAACTCACAAAAGGAGGACTGTCCTCCCTAAAGGAGGACGGTTGGTCACCTTATTAGAAAGCTCACATTTTTCCTTGCAGACAAAACATGTCTACAGGATACTCATGTCCCTATAACTGGAATGGTCCAATCTGTGGCATTAAGATTCAAACTTCTACATATATCAGAACTTTTGCACATATCATATATTTCAGGGAGATAAAGAAAATATATCTGCATGTCATTGATATCAAAGAATTGCAAATCAGAGCCTGTTGTACATCAAATAAGTTATATTGCACAGAATCTACTAACATCCAAAAGAGCATATTTGAGAAAACTGCATTCAATTCGGGGATATGCTAATGATCAGCTGTATATTAAAAAAACATGTAGTAGAAAAATTTGCAATTTTAAAGCATTACATTTTGGAAAGTTGCATTCAAAAATGTGTGAGCTTCAGGAAAATTGCTTACAATAACAAACACAAATTTGGTTGAAAGCAAACAGAAATTGACAGAATGAAAGACTATGTCAATACCTCTGATATGAATAATATGAATGTATTTAGATTGATTCATACATCTTCACCTTGTTTAATGACTTGGCTAATTAAGACTGCTTTCTCCCATACAAACCTGTCAAATTACTGAAGTATTGACTGCAAGACCATCTTCTAGTATGATGTACTTTCAAAATATTCTATTGAAGGTAAGTTCATGCAAATGTGTGCGGCAGCAGCCAAAAAAAGCTAATACAATCCTTGGTTGCATAAACAGAGACACAGAACCAAAATCTGTGTACTGCTTTAGTACTGCTTTATAAAGCTTTAGTAAGACCACACCTGGAATACTGCATCCAGTTTTGGTCACCACATTACAAAAAAGATGTTGAAATATTGGAAAAAGAGCAAAAAAAGAGCAATTAAGGTGATTAAAGGCCTGGAGACAAAAACATGAAGAACGGTTGTAGGATTTGGGTTTGGCTAGTCTAGAGAAAAGAAGGACTGGGGGGGGGGTATGATAGCAGTATTTCAGTATTTGAGAGGTTGCCGCAAAGAGGAGGGGGTCAACTTATTTTCCAAAGCATCAGAGGGCAGGATAAGAAACAATGGATGAAAACTATCAAGGAGAGAAGCAACCTAGAATTAAAGAGAAACTTCCTAGTGTGAGAACTCAGAAGTTGTGGGTGCTTAATCACTGGATTTTTTAAAGAAGACTCTGGACAGTGACTTGTCTGGAATAGTATAAAGTATCCTGTTTGAGCATGGACTTGAAGACCTTGAAAGTCCCTTCCAGATCTATTCTGATTCTGAAATTCAGATCTAAATAGGTGTTTTCTATATTCCCTGATTTTCAGAAAGCAGTGTCCCAGATCACAGGCACAGTTGATGATTTAATTCAGGCAGATGTGAGTGTAGTCCTTTTTCAATCTCTCCTCAACTGACTGTGTGAAGGTCACAGAGAGCAAGAATCAAGGCAGGTCAGATGCATATAGGTAAGTGTGGGGAAGCTTAACCCTTGCTCATGATTCAAGTCTTCATGATTCACCTTCATAGGCAATTGACTATACCTGCTTAGGGCTACAGATTTACCTTAAACCTCTGCATATGTTACCTAGTATGTAGCTCAAGAATCACTGTTAATATCTTTTTATAATGCTGCTGTGGTAACAAATTAGGGGGATGGAATCAACCACGTGGGCGATGACCATCAGATAAAAATATTTGCATGTAGGACTGAAAGTAGCACATTGTAGAAAAAAGACAGTTGCCATGACATTGTTTCAAGGCAGCCTTTTTCAACTTTCCACCCTCCAGACATGTTGGAATGTATCTCCAGAATCCTCACCTAGCACGGTCTTTAGAATTTGCTGCTCAAAAATTCTGTATCCCAATATCTCTGGAGGGTACAAAATTGGAGAACTGCAATCTGGAAAGTGCTGGAGTAGGGAAAACCGCTATAGTATAAACTATCATGGGAACCCCTTGTTTGAAGAACTGCCCTGCTGGGTCAAAGGGCAGGCGTATTAGTCAACTCAAGAGGATTCCCGACAGACAGCAAGTGAAGACATCTGCATGCTGAGTACAGTTGTGAGCAATTGGGGACAAGAACATTCATGATATGGATATACTGAACTCTTCAGAAACTTTTCTTTGGGTCTCACTGCTACATTTGATGACTGCCTTCTCTAGTTGTATCCCAGCTTTCAAACCTGTTCCCCAGCAAGACTGGCTTAGCTGTGAGTTTAGTAGTTCTGTTTTTGATGAGAGATCTTGTTTTCTGAAGCCTGAGAGTTTTGTTTTTCATTTGGATGTTTTAGATGTTTTTTTCTAGTCAATTTATTGCTGCTCTGTTACACCAGTTGCTAATTATTGTTGATATATTTTCTTCTCTGTTCTGTCAACAGTGGTATTGAACAGCAGGGTATGGAATGCTTAATTAAAAGTCAATGCATTTGGCACATTACCAATACTCATTTGTGTTGAAAACCAAACATAAATTACATAGAGAAATAAGAGATAAATGGTAAGTATATGGAAGGTCATTTTACCTGCCATCCTCCCACTGATCATCATTTTCAGAATGGTTGATTTGTATGTTGAAAGGGGGCTATACTTTGAATGAAGTATTTGGATTATACTATTAATTTCAAAATGTGTACAGCTTTGAAGACAATAAAAGATTGCATATGTTTATAAGACAAACATACATCTGCCATTATGAGTTTTCTGGTATCATGCTATTTGTACAATGAAGCGTTGCCCTCATTTTATGTAAGCTGGAAATCCTGGGACAGTTAACAGTATTTCATGATTCTCAATCAAGGATTTAATATCTCTAACATTATGAATATATCCCTAATCCTAGAAGTTTTCACAATGAAAGATCATATGCATTGGATACAATTAAAAACAAACAAATCAGTTTTTCTAATCTTTCAAGGTAAAAGGATGGGGAAATGACATGTTTTCCCATTAACAGAATAACAGAAGACCTTGGAGGTCTTCTAATTCAGCACCCTGCTCAAGCAGGAAGCCCTATAACATTTCAGACAAATGGTTTCCCATTTCTTTGTAAAAGCCTTCAGTGTTGTAACATCCACAGCTTCCGGAGGTAAGGTGTTTTACTGATTAATTGTTCTGTCAGGAAATTTCTCCTTAGTTCTAAGTTGGTTCTTTCCTTGATTAGTTTCCATCCATTGCTTCTTGTTCTGGCTTCAGGTGCTTTGGAGAATAGGTTGACCCCCCCTCTCCTTTATGGCAGCCCCTTAGATATTGGAACACTGCTATCATGTCACCCCTAGTCCTTTTTTATTAAAGTAGACATACCCAATTCCTGCAGTCATTCTTCATATGTTTTAGCTTCCAATCCCCTAATCATCTTTTTGCTCTCCTCTGCACTCTTTCTAGACTAGAGTCTCAACATCTTTTTTATATCATGGTGACCAAAACTGGATGCAACTCGAAGTGTGATCATACCAGGACATTATAAAATGGTACTAACACTTCATGTGATCTTGATTCTATCCCTCTGTTTATGCAGACTAGGACTACATTGGCTTTTTTTTGGCAGCTGCAGCATACTGCTGGCTCATATTTAAGTGATTATTCATGGACTCCAAGATCCCTCTCACAGTGATTACTATTGAGCCAGCCCTTGTTTATTATTAGAACAGAAACCTTAAAGCAATGGATGCTTTTCTTCAACACCTTTCCACATTCAATGATTTAGCATTGAATGAGCACTATTGCTAATTCCACCATGAAAAAGTATATGAAACTTGTTCCATTTAAATTTATAGATGCTAGTCACTTTGGAATTATTCTGTTCAGAAGGTACATTTATAGTGTTCTGATTTTGCAGTACTTTTTTTCACTGTATTTTGAAAAAAAAAAAATTTCTGAGTCAAGCCAGTGATATGGTAGAAATCCTGACTTATAGAACCCGGAAAGGAAGGAATGAGTTGAAATTGGATTCCTGCAAGATGGAACTGCTGTTTATAGTAACGAGCTTTCTTCTTACATTCCATATTTCATACTATTTATATTCCACATTTTCACTGTTCTGGTTTTGCAGTTTCAAATTTGACCTAAGGGGCTCATTGTCTACATTTTCTCTATAGATCAGGGGTCTACAAACTTGGCGCTTTTATGGCTTGTGGACTTCAACTCCCAGAATTCCTCAGCCAGCGTGCCTGGCTGAGGAATTCTGAGAGTTGAAGTCCACAAGTCATAAAAGGGCCAAGTTTGAAGACCCCTGCTATAGATTGTATTGTATATCAAACCTTTTATCTCATCTATTTATTTCTGAGGGCTTGGGATAAAATACAGGAATCTTTTGTCTTTGCATTCTCCCATTCAGCATGAAACACTACCTTTACTTTGTCAGTAAGGCAGTGTTTCATGCTGAACCCAACATCTTCCTCCATTGCTGCTGCCCAATACAGCTGCTTGCTTACTTTAGCTGGAAATGATGACCTCCATAGTGACTCTGCTGGGAATATATATTCCTTACATTCTTTGGTCATTTCTCTCACCCCCATCTCCACCACCATAACTAGCAGCTTGTGGGGAGGAATTGCATGAAATATAACCATAATTTTTGGAAACATACAGTATCAACTTATAGAGGCAACACTGTTTTAAAAAAAGAAAAATATGGAGAGTCTTTCTTTTAATTTCAGAAGATGTTCATGTAATTTAGGAAGGATGTAGATACAGATTATGTGACAGTGCTGTGCCAAGGTAATTACAACATCAGTTTTACCAGATATAACTGAATGTACCACAAGTCAAAGCAATTTATTTTTATCTTGAGTGCCAGAAATTAAGTTAATCAATTCCTATTTTAAACTGCTTTACATGTGAAAATGCAGCAAGGACACTGCAAAGGGGATTTTATTCTGGTAAATTGACTATATTATTTGACTTAGCAATAAATAATCAGGATATGAAAAACCCCTCAAAAGGCCAGCTGCTTATGTTGTCATTCCATGTTGACCTGCATCCAAAACATTAAAAAAGGAACATTTAAAAAGTGTTGCTGAAAAAGAATGTCTGGAAATATAGAGTTATAATCTAATCAATGGTAATGAATACATTCATACTTTACTCAAATGACTAATCAGATATCAAGAGTTTCTTAGCCTTCAGTTATCAAATTGCCATAGTCTTTCAAAGCCTGAATATACCTATGATTCTACAATCATTTGTTTGTCTTCAGTTTCTATATCTGGAGAAAAATCAGGCTTTTTTTTTTTTTTTTTTTTTTTAGCAAAATAGCAGTTAGACTTCATGATACATTAAATGCATGATCACATTTAACATCAGTTTCCTTATTGGGAGAGAAGGAAGAATGCAGCAATAGGTGGACTTGACTCTATCACTATAATTTCAATGAAAGTTCTTCCACAATGTCTATTGTCTTCTACTGAAAGTAATGTACAGTACCTGGAGCACACTAGAAAACATGGGTTGCTTCAAGATTTCAGAAGTAGATTTGATGCTCTATCATCCAAGGAATGATTAAAAGAGCAGGAAGAACCTGGCCCTGACTACTCCATTTACTATAGATTAGCTTTTTATAATTTCTCACAAAATCTCCTGAAAAATGACCAGTCTAATTTCATTCAGCCACTATCTACAAATACGTCTATACATATAGAGAAGCTTATAGTCATTGGGGTACAAACAAAATGTATGAGGTTGTCCAGTGTCCCTTAAAAAAATCTGTGGTATGACCAAAGTACCATGCAGATCATAGATTATAGTAATTTTTGCCAGTAACATATACCTTCTTCTTAGGTAGTGAAATAGATACAGATCCATCTGGATCTATAGATTTTGGCCTGGTTATGGGGTAGAACTGACCTTGTGCTTCCTGATGAACCAAGGGGGAAAAAGGCCTGCTTTGAGTGAAGTTATATTCCTTCATAATTTAAAGATGTTGCTGAATCCATTTTGGATCCATCACTGAAGATCCAAATAACCTCTGGGGCTAGGTGTGCTTATTATTAATTTAGGCTAGTATTTCATTAAAACCCTTTGCTAAATATGGACAGCTTAGCCATTGTGATCTATGCACGGTAACCCCAGGACAAGGTTATTATAACCCAGGCTATATGGGGCTGCTCTTGAATTGGTTTAAAAATTACATATGATGCAGAATACAGTCACTAGGTTATGAACTGGTATATGTGTATTTGGGGGAAAATACTGCACAAACATGGGGTCATAGAGCACAAACATGACTGCTATGCTGAATTGGATGCCACTCTTACTTTTGGATTTAAAATAGTGATGTTACAAAGTATAAAATCTTCTGAGCAACATTTAAGATCAAAGCTGCCAGAATCATGTTGCATCACCCTGCAGGCACTTAGAATCTCTGGGGGAGGTTCTGCAAGCAGCAGCTTGCAATTGCCTTTTGGCAGACTTTCATGATGATCTTTCTGATTTTGGATGACTTCTCTTCTGGCATCTTTTAGGTACTTTTAAAGGCTCACTTGCTTACATATTCCCCAGCTACTAACTTCTCCCAAAAGTTCTATTTTTAGGGACCTTCTAAACACTATTTAAATAACTTGTTTACTTAACAAGTTATTTATTTTAGATTTTTTTAAATAAACCACTTCACTTGGTTTTTTAGATTTTTATCCTGTATTTTTTATTTTATTATATATTAAAAACTCCTTTTTATGATTCTGTAATCTCTTAATTTGGTGTAGAGTTGGGGTGACTGGATGGAGAAGAGCATTTACTGGCCAGATGCCCTTCCTGACACCATGTGGAGTTCGTACCAGATATATTTTCTTTGCGGTTTGAGAGAGAAAGATCTGCCACTATCTAGGATTGAACTTTCAACCTTCCAAGTGTCTTCACTACTAGGGCACTGTTTTATTATGTATTATATGTATTACAGTATATTTTATTATATATTATATGTATTACAGTATAAATAATTCAAGGCAGGAAATATACCTAATATTCCTTCCACCTCCCATTTTTCCAACAACAATAATCCTATGAGGTGAAGTTAGGCTGAGAGAGAGCAACCATTTCTTTGCCTAAGGCAGGACTAGAAACCTTACAAAAATGTTGCTAACAAACAAATAATTTTTTTTCAGGTTATTAGAATCAACTTTCCCCCCCCCAAAAAAAAAATCAAGGAAAGGAGACACTCAAAAAATTGCATTTAATTTTCCACACAACACTGAAGGGGATGCTCCATTGGAGGCATTTCAAGTAATCAAATTGCTAGCAAGAGCCTAAAAGTTGCTGCAGGAATGTATGAAGGATCTTCATAATTACCTGACGTTTTGGCAGTTCTCTAAAGATGCTTGGTGCTGATGTGTGGTCTGCATCTTATAATAATTGGTGGCTCATATTTTTATGTTATTTTTACAAATTTGCAAGAGGGAACAATAAAAACTTTCCATATGGTAGACTTCTAATGTTCTTCAGGATACAGAATAAAAGGATTGTATGTTGTTTTAATTATTTGTTTTTTTTATAAATTTGTAGCCACCATATCAGCAAATACACTAAATTATACAAAATAGTTACAGGCAGCCTAGAGGTGAAGATTTACTGTAGTTAAATGGAAGTATCTTTCCTACAGAAACAAAGTCATCATAGATGAAGTGAGTTGTGCTTTGGAGTAGACCTCAAGTTAGTCACTTTTTCAGAGACTACTTCTCTCTTTCTCTAAATAGAAGTTCTTAACCTGGGATCTGTGGATAGTTTTCAAGGAGTTCATGAACCTGGATGGATTTTTGCTAACCTCTAACTGAAATTTAGCTTTTCAGTTTAATGATGAATGTAGGCAAAGCAATTTATGGCCTGTAGACTCAAAAAATGTTTTAATTCCATTTACAACAACATCTCTTTGCAAATCAAGATTTTCAGCACTTGTAACCATTAAAAAAATACTGAAATTGATTTGATAACCTACATGACATGTGTACTGCTTTGTCAAAGACTACTCCACAATTTAATTTTCTTATTCAAGCTAAAGAACAGCCATCACAGTGATGTTTTTTTAAAACTATATTTTTTAACCAATTTTTAACTAGTTGACCGTATTCAATACACCTTGTATAATAATGTATTTTATTTATGGATTTAAATACATTTTTCTGTGAGAATCCTTAGGTTTCATTAGTGTCTCAAAGGGATGCATGGCATAAAAATTTAAGAATCTCTGCACTAGAACATACAGTGAATCAAGATTCTTTGCAAGCATATTTTAGTCATCAGGATAAAAAAGTATACTTGAGTTTGCCTGTTGAAATCACACCGAAAGCTCTATAGAAGCTCTACACAAAAAAAACCTTTTTTACGTTTTTGCTTTCTAAATAACGAATATTGGATTTTTAAGTCATCTTAAAGCAGGAATAACTGTTCAATCAATTTCTAACATATGACAGACTGATTAGTATTTCTTCTTTATTTACAGAAAAATCCATAAAATGACATTTTCAACAATGGTTTTCAACCTTTTCTTCCTCCCTCCCTCCTTCTTTCTTCATCACCTTGTGTGCTGAATGAGAAATAAGTTTAATTCTGCACACATTTTTCCTTAACTAATTTGCCATTCAGCCATTAACTCTGGCTGACACATTAATTATTTTTAGCTGCAGTGAAGTCCTCAAGGAATATGGTTTTCAGCTCATGGAATTTAGCTTTAACTTTAACTTAGTTTTAGTGATGTACAAATGAGTGTATGCACGTATGTATTTATTTAAAATGCCCCCATCCCACTAAAATTATCCCATAGCAGATTGTAAATGAATCTCCTGATACTATCATTCAGGTATAGTGGTATAAAAGAGGGAAAGAACTGGGATAACAGTGTCTTTCAGGTTTATTTATTTTTGGTAGATCAACAAATTGAAAGCTTGGACAATAATTATACAGAATTGAATACTTCTTTAATTTTCTTTGTCAGAGCTCATAGTCTATACTAGCCATAGTTCATATCATTTTTTAAAGGATTGCTAACATTTATTTTTGTATCTCTCCATTTTTCAAATGGATTTCCTGTGAACAAAACTTCTCAGAGAAGGTTAAAAGTTATTAAAGCTGAACAAAAGTCATAATAAAATCAGAACAAAATTTAAAGTGTTTCTTACTGTAATGACAGAAAAAAAATGCAAAATTGAAAAGCAGCCACAGGAAGAGATAAAACTCAGTGACAAGCGTATGATGCTAAAATGACCCAAATCTGCAAGTATAGCTTCTGGCAAAAGAAGAACACAGTATAGTTCTTTGATACCTCAATGATTCAAGTTCCTGCTTTCACCTGTGTTTTTTTTCTTGATTTGGCTATTACTTGTAGCAGTGCCCATTGCAAAACTCCAAGGCAAGATGAGCTAACACAATGGCAGATCAGATATGGTCTCTGATGTAAGAAGTGCTGCAAAAACGAAGCTGTTTCTATCTTCCAATAAGCCTTTATCTTCTCATTGTTTTTCTACTGCAAATGTTAACCATGGCAGAATACAATCTACGTGACAGGCAACTTTTTAGAATCAGAAATGGAACTGAATGATTTCTTTTCATCCTACCCCACCAACACATAAAGGGCTAAATTCAGCAAAACAGAGTATTAATATATTGGTCTAAACCGGTATTTGCAAAAGTGGAAATGAGCAATGAACCAGCCCAGAAGAAGAAAACCACATGAAGATATTGTGAAACTAAACTCAGTTCCTCATATTCTGCATGGGGTGGTGAATTTATTAAGCTGTCTGGAAAAGTCACGCTATCCAAGTGAAGGCAAATTTGTGTTGTAGTTTCAATGTTAACTTTCTCTCTCTCTCTCTCTCTCTCTCTCTCTCTCTCTCTCTCTCTCTCTCTCTCTCTCTCTCTCTCTCTCTCTCTCTCTCTCTCTCTCTCACACACACACACACACACACACACACACGTAGAATGTCTTCTGGTTTGCTTATATTCTCAAGGAACTGGCAGATGTGATATCGGAACCACTGAACTATATTTTTCAAAGATCCTGGAACACAAGGGAACTACCAGAGGACTGGAAAAGAGCTGATGTAGTTCCCATCCTCAAAAAAGGAAAAAAAAATGGATCCAGGAAATTACAGACCTATCAGCCTGACCTCAATACCTGGAAAGATCCTGGGAAAGATAATCAAACAACGAATCAACGAACACCTAGAGGCAAACAAAGTCATTACTAAAAGCCAACATGGGTTTGTCAAAAATAGATCATGCCAGACAAATCTTATTGCTTTCTTTGACCAAGAGACAAAATTAGTGGATCAGAAGAATGCTGTGGACATAATTTACTTGGACTTCAGTAAGGCATTTGATAAAGTAGATCACAACCTACTACTTGATATGATAGAAAAATGTGAGGTAGACAGAATCACCACCAGATGGATCCGTAGCTGGCTGACAGGCCGTACTCAGCGAGTGGTCTCAATGGAACTGCATCTATATGGAGGGAAGTGTGTAGTGGGTGTCCCAGGGCTCTGTTCTGGGCCCAGTGCTCTTCAACATCTTCATCAACGATTTGGACGAAGGGATAGATGGGGACTCATCAAATTTGCAGACGACACCAAGCTGGCAGGAATAGCCAACACTCCAGAAGACAGGCTTAAGATACAGAAAGATCTGGACAGACTTGAACACTGGGCACTAACTAACAAAATGAAATTCAATGGTGAAAAAGCAAGGTTCTACATTTAGGCAAGAAAAACTAAATGCATAAGTACAGCATAGGTGGCACCATGCTCAATAGTAGTAACTGTGAGAGGGACCTCGGAGTCCTAGTAGACAATCACCTAAATATGAGCCAGCAGTGTGCTGCAGCTGCAAAAAGGCCAACACAGTGCTAGGCTGCATTAACAGAGGGATAGAATCAAGATCACGTGAAGTATTAATACCACTCCACAATGCCTTGGTAAGGCCACACTTGGAATACTGCATCCAGTTTTGATCACCACGATGTAAAAAAGATGTTGAGACTCTAGAAAGAGTACAGAGAAGAGCAACAAAGATGATTAGGGGACTGGAGGCTAAAACATATAAGGAACGGTTGCGAGAATTGGGTATGTCTAGTTTAACGAAGAGAAGGACAAGGGGGGACATGATAGCAGTATTCCCATATCTCAGGGGCTGCCATAAAGAAGAGGGAATTAAGCTATTTTCCAAAGCACCTGAAGGCAGGACAAGAAGCAACGGGTGGAAACTAATCAAGGAGAGAAGCAACCTAGAACTAAGGAGAAACTTCCTGACAGTGAGAACAATTAATCAGTGGAACAGCTTGCCTCCAGAAGCAGTAAATGCTCCAACACTAGAAGTTTTTAAGAAGAGACTGGACAGCCATTTGTCCAAAATGGTGCAGGGTTTCCTGCCTGAGCAGGGGGTTGGACTAGATGACCTCCAAGGTCCCTTCCAACTTTACTACTATTATTATTATATATTTCTCACTGGTGTGGTCTGATGCACTGTTTTGCTTTTTGGTCAACCCTGTGCCAGACCTCCTGGTTTGTTTTTCACCTGTTGATTTCTACTTCTGCAAGAAGAGTAGGCAACCATTTGAACACTTGCCTAATTCTAACAGGCCTCAGCAAGGGGTAAGTATAGGCTTTTGCAGAGAACAGCCAGTCCTCTGCACTGTACCAGAAAGAAAAATACCTAGAGAGGTAGAGTAGTAAAGAAAAGTTGGATGAAAGGGGTTAGTGCTGTTCACTTTTCCTTTCAATTCCATTCACTATATTGTTACCACAGGCTGTTGACATGTACTCTCTAAGGAAGATTTCCTTTAAAATGTTAAAATGTTAGAGAGTGCTAAATGGATTCTTGCAACCCAGAGGCATGTTGATATACTTCCTGGCTCACTTCTTCCTTTTCAATATAATGTAAGGTCTTTGAGCCTGCAAATCTTTGAGGAATAGAGCATAATTTTCCCAGTAGGCTATTGATTAAAGTTTCTTTTCAAGGCAAGTCAGTGAACAAAAGCTGATCTTACTTGTCCTTCCCTAAGACCTTGTGATTACCCTGAATATGGTATAGAAAGAAGGGATATAAATCAATAATGCTGCTTCTGATCAGAGATGTAAAAGAAATTTGTTGTGAACAACAGTAATGGCTGACAATGTGATCTATAAAATTTCCATGGAAAATTTCCATTAGTGTTTACAAGTCTTTTTAAAAAACATTTATGAAGAAGCTTCTTAATTTATTGGCTTTATCTCAATCTCAGGACTCGTAGCAAGTTATACTAATGAAACAAACAGATGGACAAAAATCTATGCTAAAAAGTAAAATTACCATACATTTAATAAATAATCATGAAAACAAAAAGGCATAGCAAACACATCCATTCTAGACATCTCTTATCGCTCTGAAACAACTCCATCTAGTTTCTAGAAGACTAAAACTGGAGGCATTAAGCAAGTTATTATTACTAGGAGCTGCCACAGAAAAGCTGTACTTACGATATTACTTCATGAAAGAATTACTTTATGTAAATGGCGAACTACAGGTTTCCAAGACAAATTAATTGGGAGGGCTAATTCTGATTCTGGCTGGGAATATGCATTTGGTTGGACAGGATGCTTGATTGGACAGTAGCAGCAGAAAGTATAGTGGAGCAGTATTTAGAATCCATTTTATTTCTTCATTTGTTCAATTTATATAGTTGCATATATCACATATGTGCTTTTGGCTCATAATGTTAGAAAACAAAAAAAATGCAAAATCATACAACAAAAGCAATTAAAACAGATTAAAAACAAAATCTATTAAAACCATAAAAAACAAACTGAGAGAGTACAATCCAATTTATTAACAATATAACCATCTAGCACAGCAATCGCCAACCTTTTTGGCCCCAGTGATTAGTTTTGTGGAAGACAATTTTTCTACAGACTGGAGAGGGGGAGGAGAACGCACAGCCTAGATACCTCACATACACAGTTTATGCACTGCTATGAGAATGTAATGTCTGATGATCTAAAGTGGAGTTGAAGTGGTGATGTTAGTGCTGGGGAGTGGCTGCAAATACATATGAAGCTTTGCTTGCTTACCTGCTGCTCACCTCCAGATGTGCGGCCCAGTTCCTAACAGGCCATGGACCAGTACTGGTCCATGGCCTGGTGACTGGGGACCCCTAATTAAGCTGGCTCACACCATTACCAGATCCCTAGGCAAGATGGCAAAACTAAGTTTTTCCTAATGGCCAGAAAGAGGCACCAATCTAAATTCTGGGGTATATGTGTATTGATGTTCCAAAGGGTATGCGCCACAACAGAAAATACTCTCTTCCTGGGTCCCATCAGATGACCTTCTGTAATATACCGGACCTATAACATACCTCTCCTGCTATTTATATCTTAATATTAGTTCTAAGTTTTAAGAAACATAATATTTATAAACTAATATTCCATATGGATGACTGGCCATCACAAATAAATATGAAGGAAGCTAGAATTTTTATCAGTCAAAAGGAAAATATATATTGTAAAAATAACCTTTGAATAAATTCTCACAAAACAGCTTTAGACCAAGGGAAAAAAAAGATGTTCAGGTAAAATACAGGCAATGTCTCACTTTTCTGCAAAAGCCTTTTTATGTCCCTTGTCTTGGTCATTTTTCTGAAGCCTGGAGAACTTTATGGCCTTTTGCTTCTGAATATTTTTGCAGGGCTGTTGCTGAATTTATTTTAGGAATGATAAAAGACTATGAACAAGCTTTCAAAAGCTTTCTGGGAGATTGTTCTTTTTAAAAAAAAGCAAGATAAAGTTTTTAATTTGCTTTATGGTTGATGAAAATTGAGTTTGGTTGTATTCTTGCCAGAGTTATCTGCAAGGCAGGACTAGATATGTCAGGATGATGGCCATGAAATTGGCTACAATGGTGTGATTAAAGCTCTGTCCGTTTTTTTTATGTGTGTGAATTATTATGAACAATTTAGTAACTAAAATGGGAAAGTATCCTATAGCAAACCAGTCCATAAAATGAGATTGTTCATTTAATAACATTTGGAAGAATTTGAACCTTTTATTCCTTTGCAGTTGCCCTCAAATTCAAGCTGTTTTGCAATGAAAGCCTTTAATACCATCAGCCAGGGACAACGAGCATTTACAGTGTTACTGAACAAGTGCTGGTGCCTGCTATTAAGGATTCACAGAGCAATGTTCTCAGGTCCTAAATCGATTGCTTGATAAAAGGGGTTTTAATTTACACTGTAGAAAATGTGAATTTTTTTAGAAGTTTTGCAAGGTTGCTAAATGATAGACAATGGGCAACGTAACTCCTTTTATCTCACAATTGTTCATTTCTTTTCAGCTTTTCTAAACAGCTTCTATCTTCTAGATGTTTGAGTGTTTTTAAAGGTATCTTAGTCATTTCTAAGGTCCCCCTCAAAGTAAGAGCTTAGGTGTATTTAAGGTTATCTTCAGTGTCTATCTTCTAGATGTTTAGATGTTTCTAAAGGTGTCTGAGATGTTTCTAAGGTTTTCTTCAAAGTAAGATCTTGAGATGATCTTTCTCACATTTCTACCGTATTTTTCCGTGTATAAGACGCTATTTTTTCCTGCAAACACCCAGTTCAAAAATCAGGTGCTTCTTATACAAGTGCAGCGTCTTATACACGAAAAAATAATGGTAACCTCCGCAGCCCACGGCATGCTTGTATGGGTTCTTTACATGCCGCTGGCATGCCGCCGGGTGCAGGAAGATATTGCTGGCCCGAGATGCCACCTGGATGGGAAAAAGCCGGCCTGAGATGCCGCCTGGTGCTGGAGGATTGCACTGCCCCAAGGATGCTGCCGGTCCCACTGAAGCCACCTTCTATGACCCGTTTTTTACTGGTGCAGCTCGGGCTGAAGCCACAAGAGGCCCTGGGAAACCGCCTCAGTACAGTGATTGACGTCCGAGGGGGTGGGTGGGACTAAGACCGCAGAGCGCCATCTGATTGGAAGAAGTCGCCTCCCTTGTGTGATGGTACTGAGAAGTACCAGTAAGCGAACATCTTACTCTGTTTAATATTTAAAATGTTGATTTCTGAATTTTTGTTTAGAAAATTGGGAGGCGTCTTATAGAAGGATGCATCTTATAAATGGAAAAATACAGTACTTGCTCTTTTATGGGTTCTCATATGTAGGTTTTTATTCTACTCATCTATTTACAAACATATCCATCCCTTGTTTCCCCCTATTCACAAAAGGTCTTATTGTACTGCCTTAAAAGCCAAAGAATGCACTGAGGCAACTGCAAACAAGAACCATCTCTCGGGCAAGTATTATTGTGAACCAACACCACACCAGAAATCAGCATGCCCTGATGCTGATGGCTCGTCTGAGTTTGCGCAATGTTTCATAGTAGACTTCTGAATTGATGGTCGAACCATGCTCCATGAACTTCACTAGCAGTACTCCTTTCGCATCTTCACATTTGGTGGGATTTTCTATAGCACCACTTCCGGTGTGATGTTGGTTCACGATAATGCTCACCCGCACAACGCTAGATGTGCTCAAGAACTTTTGAAGCAGTTCCATTGGGATGTTTTTGATCACCCCCTCCTATAGCTCAGATTTGGTGCTGAGCGGTTACTACTAAGGAATTTCAAACCTTGTAAGACATTATAACAAGTGTCTCAATCTGAATGATAATTATGTTGAAAAGTAATATAATGTAGTTTTCTAATGTGTATAATAAAAGTTCTGTATCTACATTCTGTCTGTCATTGATAACCAAACGGAGGTTTATTTCTGAATTGCTCTCGTACATTCAAACAAAAGCACAAGTAGAATTTGAATGGGAAAAGAACAGGTGCAAATGATTGTGTCTGCTGTGTCATTTATTAGTCATATTGTGGTTTGTTCATTTTATAATAGTTTAATAATCAAGACTGATACTCTTGTGGGCTAACAAAACACTGCTGATTGCAGTGAAGGTTATGTACTAGATTATGGTGTAAGTAGGAGTTCTGTTCATTAATATTTTCTTTGGTATTTTGACTTTCAAGTACCATATTTTTATCATGATGTAGTTTTGTTCTGTTTGTCTCTGATTAAATTGGAAGAAGTCTTCAGAAGTATTGTTATATGAATGTCAAGTGAATAGCCTCCTCCCACATCCACCCTCATTACTCTCCTAGCAACTCCATCTGGCAATGTATATTGATGGTCTTAAATAGATATTTGGCATTTCCCAAAATCATGATTGTTCTTTTGGAGACTGTCTCAGAAATAGTGATTAGGAATCAATCAAATAATAGACTTGTTAAAAAAAAACACCATACTGTAGTGTTTAAAACAGAAAACCAACATTCCAGCTGCCTTTCTTGAATTGTTCATAAAATAAAAATTGAGAAAGGGCAGCTTTCGCTGCAAGTGTTTGTAGAACTAAACGTTTCTTCAATACTCATCCATTAAAAAATGGAAATAAAATAAGATGCTTGCTTCTCTATCTCACAATTCATATTGTGTTGTCATATGCAAAATAATAATAATAATAAAAGATCTGAACTGAACTTATGAAATGGAGCTATAAATAAATCCACTCATCGCATAAATACAATTGACATTATGAGATCATGGAAAATGAGAACTGGTTACTAGTAACTAGGATAGTAATACTTTCAGAAATTGCTCCAATGGCCACATTTACAGATGAGAATAGCAACACACAAAGTTTCCTTATATTAGTTTGGGTTTGCTTGTCCCTCTGGCTATGCATCATCCACTCTGAGTGGCAGAGGCTTTTCTATTGAATCCTTTAAAGCAGGGGTCTTCAAACTTGGCCCTTTTATGGGTTGAAGTTGTGGACTTCAACTCCCAGAATTCCTCAGCTAGGCATGCTGTCTAAGGAATTCTGGGAGTTGACATCCACAAGTTATAAAAGGGCCAAGTTTGAAGACCCCTGCTTTAAAGGCCAAATGCCTCAGACTTATTTGGGATCTTCTGTGTACATAGAACTATTGAATGATGGTCCAATGAATGAAAATGATGTCACTGAAAACTCCACAGCCATTATCATATGTAAACTTAGTGCTAATAGTGTCTACTGCCATAAAATATGGGAAAAAATAAACCTTAATGTATTTTAACTATCTTTTGCTTTTTCCTCAAGATAGCTGAATTTTCTTCTCTTTATTCTTCCAAGTTGAGATAGTTGATTCTCTGGAATTTGATTAGGCTTTTTCTTTCTGACCTAATAACACCAGGAAGGTGCAATATGTAAACTAATAATTAGAGCCATTGGTAGAATACAGAAAGTTAGGTGTCTTATTCTTGTTGTTAATTGTGAAGTCATGTCCGACCCATCACGACCCCATGGACAACGTTCCTCCAGGCCTTCCTGTCCTCTATCATCTTCTGGACTCCATTTAAGCTCACGCCTACTGCTTCAGTGACTCCATCCAGCCACCTCATTCTCTGTCGTCCCCTTCTTCTATTGCCCTCAATCTTTCCTAGCATTAGGCTCTTCTCCAGTGAGTCCTTCCTTTTCATTAGGTGGCCAAAGTATTTGAGTTTCAACTTCAGGATCTGGCCTTTTAAAGAGCAGTCAGGATTGATCTCCTCTAGGACTGACCAGTTTGATTGCCTTGTAGTCCAAGGGACTTGCAGGAGTCTTCTCCAGCACCATAGTTCAAAGGCCTCAATTCTTTGGCGCTCAGCCTTTCTTATGGTCCAACTTTCACAACCGTACATTGCAAATGGGAAAACCATGGCCTTCTCTATACGTACTTTTGTTGGCAGGATGATGTCTCTGCTTTTTAGTATGCTGTCTAGATTTGCCATAGCTTTCCTCCCCAGGAGCAAGCGTCTTTTAATTTCTTGGCTGCAGTCCCCATCTGCAGTGATCTTGGAGCCCAGGAAGATAAAATCTGTCACTACCTCCATTTCTTTCCCATCTATTTTCCAGGAATTGAGAGGGCGGATGCCATGATCTTGGTTTTCTTAATGTTGAGTTTCAAGTCAACTTTTGCACTCTCCTTCACCCGTATCAAGAGGCTCTTTAGTTCCTCTTCACTTTCTGCCATTAGAGTGGTATGTCACTTTCTGCCCTTAGAGTGGTATCATCTGCATATCTTAGGTTGTTGATATTTCTCCTGGCAATCTTAATTCCAACTTTTGATTCACTACCAAAAATTAGAAATATTTAGAAATTCCACATATTGCAATAATATGTCTAAATGATTGGTGCCATAAGTTCTTTTAGAATGTTAGATAGTAAACATACACATAGAGCAAAGGACCCAGAAGCTTATTAAAGTAATAAGCTACAAATTAAAGTAATATACATTACAATAGAATATATACTTAAATGCACTTTCTTCATATAGGATCTCTGAAAAAGATGGAGCCTTTTCTGCTGCCACTTGGAATATAGCACCTTTCTACACTGAATTTCCCATTCTACTATGACTTCTCTTGGTTTAAATACCTTTTCCTGAGTGGTGTGTGTGTGTGTGTGTGTGTGTGTGTGTGTGTGTGTGTGTGATCTAATTTAGTCCCTAGAGATGTCTGCCCATAACATTCCAGAGGAGATGCCTTTTCTTGGCATCTATCAATTCATCCTCCCTTTTGGAAAATTATACAGCTGTTCATTAGAGCAATAAGGCTGAAATAAATAACAGAAGTTTAGGACAGCAAGTGTTTGTGCATGAAGGTCAGTGCAAGATAAGGTTATTAGAGGACAATTAAAAGAAAGTTGAAAGTTGCTTATAAAAGCAAGCAAGTAATACAATATTAGATGAGATAGGATAATATGGAGTTCATATAAAGTACCATAGAAAAAGGTGGATCACATCACTAGACCTCTTTGTCATTTCATCTACATGAATACTACAGTGCGGTAACATCTCATATGACAATACATGAATTTAAAATAAATATCATTGACATGAGCACCAATGGTTTGGTTTGGGCTTACAAATAAAATGAAAATAAGACACCCACTGTGATACATTTAAAAGAAGGAGAAGGGGAAGAAAGCAAAACCCCCAAAATTCTCCTGGCTTGCTCTCAGTTGTTAATGCAATTGTTTTGAAAATGTATTGTGATGATTTTTAGCAATAGAAAAAATTAAAGGAATCCCACTAAGCCAGTATAGAATCTTATGAAATGGTCACTTTCCTCATCCCCTGTGATGCTAGAAACAGCTTGTCTACAACAGTGCTTATCTGGATATAGGGGCCTAGCATCTCTACAAAAACATTTTTCTTTAATGATGTCTCCTTTCAGACACAAGGAATGAAACCAGCTGGCCTCCTTTCTAGTTGCTGGCCAAACCATTGGAGGTTGAAATGGGTTCATGGAAATGGGAATTGAATCTGAGCAAAGGGGCAAGCAAGTGTTGAAAGGGGTTTAATAGAGAATAAATTAGCGTGTGGTTAGGCAAAGCCTAGCATGCCACTAAACTACACACTATCACTAGAGAGTCAAAGAGTATGAACTCTGTGCAGTAAGTGCTTGGGAAGAAAGGCCAAAGATAGTGACCATTGATTAGTAATCTCAGACAAACTGCAGGACAGAAAAGACAAAGGTAAAGAGGTCTCTGTGGATTTTGCCAATGAGGGGTGTGTGTGTGCTCATCTCCATTTCAAGGCCATTGAGCCAGCACTGTCTGAAACCATTTCCATGATCATGTGACCAGCATGACATCATGGAGCACAGTTATTTTCCCATCAAAGCAGTACTTATTATCTACTCACATCTGCATGCTTTTGAAAAGGAGCTGAGGCAAGGATGGGAGCTCACCCTGTTGTGTGGTGCTTGGGTCTCGATTCTGGGCTATCAGGCTTTCCAGCTGACAAGCCCAGAGTCATAAGTGCTGAGCCACCATGCCGCCTAGACAGAAAGGAGGACATCCTTAATTTTCTGTTCACATCCTATTACCCTTTTGAGGTCAGTAGATGATTTTGTTTTGAATTTTCCTAGTCCTATTATTTATCAATTAAAGCAGTCTTTTAAAAAAGGAAAGTCAGGTAAAACAAGACATTAAGAAAAAGCCTTGGGAACCATGTCATTTCCTAATCTTGCTCCAGCATGTTATTGCCTCTACTTCTTACTTCTGTTAATACCCTATTTTGCTGGGAGGTTTTAACACAGTAAATCCTGCTTCCAAACCAGTTAAGCTTATGCAATTAGAGGGATTTTTTCCAAACCTACCCTGGAAATCCCTTTGTCTTGGTGAAGTTGCTTTGTTGGCTGGCTGCCGGTAGACTGTGCCTCTTTATAAAAGTCTTCTTCCTCTCACTCACTTGGATTCTGCTTCCTAATCTACAACTCCATAGTAAATTACTCCTTTCCCCTGCTTTCTGGATATCTCGTACCAGTTGGTCTTGCAGAATTTGATTATTAATTTATTGATTGTTGTAAACTCTAAAATATCCCACCTTCTTTCATTTATGAAAGTATAAAATAAGAGGTAATCCAAATGTTCCTGCAGTTACCCATGTCTTTGCTGACAATATACGAGGCTCATAGCTTTCTAAAACTTTTATGATTGATCAATATTATTTAACATCTGGGAATAATCTCTCTAACTGCTATGCTTTATTTCAGTATTGAAAGTCATCTTTCCCAGAAAAACCAATTTACCATCCATTTTAACATTACATTCCTGTCAGAATGTATTGATCACTGAGACCAAAGGTTTATTCTTCCAAGCTTTTGAGCTCGTGCTGGAGCCCATCCTCAGGGAACTTCTCTCTCTCCAGAATAAGTGCCCTGGGCTATTCTATGCATTGTATTTATATGATATCTGGTTGCCTGTAGCTCTTGGTTGTTAATTAAGGTGTTGATGGCTGACTAATAGGTTGTTGATTGTTTCCTTGTACCTGTTGTGCCCTTAGCTGTTAAATAGCTGATAAACTGGTGATAAATCAGCATTCCTGTTGACTGACAAGGGACCCTTTTCCCAGGCTTCAATCATTTCTCTGGCTATTTTTGTCCCTCCTCAGCCTACAATCATAGTAGCTGCAAAATTAAATCATGTCCTTGTTCATTGCAATTTGAGGGTACCAATGATTTCAGGTCTCCTAATCTAACCACTCGCTTGTATTCTAATAATCTGGTGGTTACCTCCTCCCCATCTGTCCTACATAGTCACAAGGGCAATCCATGCAGGGAATCCAGTAAATTGCATTAGAAGTTTCTCCCACCTCTTTGTAATGCATGATTTGTCTTTATATGGTAGCCTCTTGGTGACGGGTGATGCCCACTTGCAGATCTTGTAAGCTGTGTTCTACTACTTCTGGAATGTTTTGGATGTATGGCAAGATTATAGTTGGTCTTGTATCTTCTTTCTTCCTTTCTCTCCCCTGTGTGTTGTGCAGGCATCTTGTAAAAATGCTTGTGGGTACCCATTCTGCCCAGTGGTGGGATTCAAATATGTGAACAACCATTTCTCTGTGTGGATGCCACATCCGGAAGTCCATTCTGAGCCTGGGCAACAAAAAATTAGCTACCGGTTCTGCCGAAGTAGTGTGAACTGGCTGAATCCCACCACTGATTCTGCCTGAATTGTTCATGTGGGTACCTGCTCTCCAGTTGTTTAGCTTGCTGAGTAATACAGTGGGTTCTCACCTTGCCATATAGTGTTCTGACACTACTCTTTTTGTGTGACAATGGATGGTTGCTGTTGAAACTCAAAATGCATGGACTATTGGTAGCCTTGTGATATACTGTGGTTTCTAGACTTCTATCTTTCTGTCTGTTGACAAGCACATCTAATAGTGGCAACTGTCTAGCCATTTCTTCCTCCACTGTGAATTGTATGTCTGGGAAAATGGAGTTCAGTAGAGTATGAGAGTCTTCCAGTGCATTTCTTTTGATGACGACAAATATGTCATCCACATAGAAGCACCAAATGTGTCATCCATGTAGCAGCACCAAAATATAGGTGTGTAATTTTGAAATGCATGGTGTTCTAGTTTATGTAGGACTATTTTTACAATGACTCCTGATATTGGGTGTTCCTTTTATTTACTCATACATTTCCCTTTTAAACGTAAAGAAAGTATATTGATAGTACTGCCATTCCTACAATTCAAGAACATGAACATGGAATTACTTATTCCTTCACATTTTAAAAGATTATGTTTTGACTTAATTCACCTGGAAAACTTAGTTTTAGATACCAGAGCTCTATATTCTATTTAATTTTTTTATTCTGGCATTCTGTAATTATGAGATATTGATTTTCAATCTTAAGTATTACAATTATTTCTAAGCTTGCATTTCTAACAAGAAAGCACATTTTCTATAGGAAATCTGTGCTCTCCTTTTTGTTTGCATTTTTATCAGGATAAGGATTTCTATTGCTTCTATTCTATCTTCTGTTTTTGATTTCTTAGTCTTTTCTCCAGGAACCTGGGAAGATAAATATCTCTCCTGGAATAATGAAAGGATTATACATATCTTGGCTCAAATTCATATTCCAGAAAACACCAGGTAGGATACAGCCTGCTTTTCCCCTTCATATTTATTAAATTTATATAGCTACCCATCTCATGAATGTGGTGCACACAATAAAAATAACAAAACCATCAAAATCATTATTTTTCTATAAAAAATTTTTTTTAATAAAACAAATAAACAAAAATGGAAAAATGCATTCCAAAATATACAAATAATATAGCCACTTAGCTATACTTCCATGGAATTACCCAATGATTAAACCAAGTTTTAAGAGCCTGCTGGAAGGTCAGCATAAGGATGCTTCTTTTGAACTGTTGCTAAGATTGCAGAGAAGGGACTCCAGACAATATTTACTGGCATGAGATGCATCATATCTGGTTCATATATAAAATATACTGGAAGATTTGATGCTTTTATGTCAGTTCCTTGGGATATCTAGACCTGAGTCTATCTGGATTTGGGAGTGTTTAATTCTATCAAGTGTGCCAGTTTGGTAGGGGGATTATGATGCTGGATTGGAATTAGTGAGACACAGAGGGAAATTGCCATTTAATCGAATAGTTCATTGCATAAATTTGGCAAGGTTTATTTTATTGTATTTTATTAATCAAATATACATGGCTGGCCATCTCACAGAAAGTGACTCTGAGAAGCATATAGCAACCCAAATAGGTTACTGTTTTCAGCTCAGCATCTGTTATTGGAGAATAAAATTAGGGGCGATCCCTTCACACATGCATTATATTTGTCAACATATTCAGAGATTTGTTGGGGGAAGAGGAAGTTGATCAAGAACCACATCTATTTTTAGTAGGGGCTAGGTCTGGCACGAGTATGCAAAACCTCCAGGCAGCTGCTTTGGCATCTTGGGAGATTACTACCGACATATTCCCCCTTTAAAGTGAGTGGGCCTATCAGTGTCAAGAGATTGTACAAAATTAAACTGGTGAGCATGCAGAAGTATCTTATTCAATTAGGGGTCACTGGGAAAAGTTAAAATGCTCATCAAATCAGAGGTGAAATTGTGGGCCACTGAAACTACTTTTTATGTTTGAACTCAGAAATGGAAAGCCCAACCCTGCCTTGCTAAATCTTACTTAGCTGCTTTATTTCCTAGTCAAGGCAAGCTAATGGCTGCACATTTTCTCTATTGATAAATGGGTGTCTTAGCAACATCCCAATTTCCCTGAATATTGTTCATTGCCCATAAGTGATATGATTTTGGTACAGATTAGCACAAGATTGTAATATCAATCAAAGCAGCTATAAAGGGTTTTCAATTACACTATGAGGTTTCTCTTGAAGAGCTATTTTCTAATCTAGGGTTTCTGTCTGCTGCCAGCGCTGAGTCAAGAGAACTCTGCCCACAAATGGAAGACCACAAACCTATTACAAAAGAGGGAAAACTTTCAGCTGAAAATTTGTGCAGGGGTTGGTAGGTTTTCCCGTGGTATGGCTTAGCCACGAAAGCTACACAAATATGGGATACATGATTCATGTCTGCAGCTAAGAATTCTAGACATAACGTAAAATAGAGAAATACAAGATTGGTGGGAAAGAAAATACTTCTCACTTCTTGAATACTTCAGTTATAAAACAGAAAAAAAGCAAATCTTGGCCACCAATGAAAGATGGAATTAAAACTAGAAGTCTCAGAATTTCTACTGTTCTTATATGTGGGAACAAAGTGAGTGTACTATTTTGCCTAGAGTCAGGGCAGTGATCAGGTGCCCAGGCAAGTTGTTCTTTTGGATTCAGAGACAATGAGCACACCAGTGAATAAAGAGGTTTGAAACTTAATTACTAACTCAACAAACAGATTTAAAAGCATGATATAAAAAGCATACAATCTAGGCAAAATGATACCCAAATCTTTTATAAGCTGTCAGGAACCCCTCAATAATGACAATAGAGATACCCCAAGGGTGGCCAATTTCCACAGTATCCAGTGCTAGATTTGGTGCAGTTTAAAGGTCAATACTAAGGTTTGTATTAAAACCTGGCACCATGATTTCATGGTCTGCTTCACTCTGGGATGGGAACTGAAAGTCTAAGACTTTCACACATAAGAAAAACCTTGCAGCTATGTGAAGATTTCCGCCCCCTCCCCTTTATTCAGCAAGCAAGAGTGTAAAACAGGCAGGTTAGCTCAGAATGAGTTCTAAACTTTTAAACTTAATGTGAAGGAAAAATCAAAATATGTCACTCAACTCCTCAAAATACAATGGTTTGCCTCATCATCACCACGTGTACATGTGCACTTGTCTCCCTTTGCCTAAGCATCCATGGCTTTTTTTTTTAACAAGGGCATTTAGACATGGGGTAATATCTTGAATTATGGTATCTAAGTTTTTAATCAAACATGTCCTGTCCTGATTCCTTACCAAAACTGTATGCAGTTTCAGGGCTGCATTTTCAGCACTGGGGACTAAAGGTTCTCTAAAAAAAAAGTTGCCAAATTATAATTTTGATATGACAGAAAGAAGTATTATATGTTTTTAATTGAATTTTAATTCTGTTTATACTGAAAATAAAAGGAATAAAATTTAGTTATCCTTGCTCCATTTTTGCCCTGTTTTTGCCTACTTTTTGGAGTGTGGCCTCCTACATTCATTGAAAGACCAAGTGTGACATTGAGCTTAAAAAGATTAGCACTCATACTCTACTGTAACCCTACTTACCTCCTCATCCTATCCTATGTATGTCTGTATCCCTGTTTATCAACTGGCATTAAAGATAAAATCAGTGATGGGCTCTTGATTTCAAAGCTATACATGCTTTGAAAATTATCCAGAAAAAATGCTCTGGAACTTATGGGAGTATAAACACAGCATTTCTCTGTTCTTGAAAAACCATTACACAGTTTTATGAAACAGCCAGTAAAAGATGTGGCTGCTTTAAAAACTTCAGTAATGTCTTGCTTGCTTCAATAGATTGACTGATACAATAACTTTTTTTTTATTGCCTGAACTAAAACATTCCAGGTTTAGCAAATGGAACTCATCCAAACTGGATTCTCATTTGTTGTTTTTTTGGAGTATCATTTATTCTTGATAATTTGTCAATCACCTGGAATGAGAATTTAATTTTTTCATTTTTTCTCTAATCCAATGTCTTTCCTGACATTCTAATTGTTCTTCATGGGTTGTAAAATCTATATAATTTGCTTTAGTGGCAAACATTGCCTTTGAATAAAAAGGGTTCAGTGAAACTGCATGCAGTTTATTAATTTACTTTCAGTGTGATAGACAAAGACTCTTCATTAAGGCTACACTTAGCTGTACCTCCTTACCCTTATAGTTACTGTTTTAATATGAAAGTTTTCTTATTTTTTGTAATTGTCTACTGTTGTTGCTATCCTTTCCCCTCTCTAGAAAATTCTTCAGAAATTATTTAATTGTTGATGTATATGTTCCAGGTCTGTGAACATATCTGTACTCAGTATCTGTACTCAGTAAAGAATAGACGAGAACATCTATTTAGACCTGATAACAGGTAATTCTCAATTTATGACCATGTAAGTCTGAAAAATGGTCATAACTCATTTTTCAGTGCCATTGTAACTTTGAACGGTCACTAAATGAATTGTTGTAGGTTGAGGACCACCTATGTAGGCTGCCTGGTGCCTTTCAGGGCTTTTGGCAAACTTGCATCAATCACAGCTGGCATAGCTAATGATTAAACAGAGTTGTAATAGAAAAATGATTAGAGTGCACTATTTGCTAGGTTTAGGCTTTATTCACTTACTAAAAGAGCCAATGAGATGTTAGTGGACAGAGAATCATGTTAAAATAAAGGTAACTTAGCTAAGAAAGTTCATTGCTGGAATAAAAGAATAGTATACTCTTTAATTTCAAAAGTAGCTCAGCATTGATTTCCCTCCCCATCCAGTATTGGTGACAGGTCAGGTTCTTCTACCTCAGAGGAACAGTCTAACCAGAGGTCTCAGAATAATATATAGTCCAATACATCAACATCATCAGGCAAGGGTCTCTGAAAGCCATTTTAATCTGGGTCAAGATAGAGCTAATTTTGATATGAATTTATTTGAGTTTGTCACTTACAACTTGACGTACACTGAAAGATGTGAGGAGTAGCTATGTCCACTCATTTAGGACTCTTTGAGATAATAATAATAATAGTAGTAAAGTTGGAAGAGACCTTGGAGGTCATCTAGTCCAACCCCCTGCTCAGGCAGGAAACCCTACACCATTTCGGACAAATGGCTGTCCAGTCTCTTCTTAAAAAGTTCCAGTGTCAGAGCATTCACCGCTTCTGGAGGCAGGTTGTTCCACTGGTTAATTGTTCTAACTGTCAGGAAGTTTCTCCTTAGTTCTAGGTTGCTTCTCTGCTTGATTAGTTTCCACCCGTTGCTTCTTGTCCTGCCTTCAGGTGCTTTGGAAAATAGCTTAATTCCCTCTTCTTTATGGCAGCCCCTGAGATATTGGAATACTGCTATCATGTCCCCCCTTGTCCTTCTCTTCGTTAAACTAGACATACCCAATTCTAGCAACCGTTCCTTATATGTTTTAGCCTCCAGTCCCCTAATCATCTTTGTTGCTCTTCTCTGTACTCTTTCTAGAGTCTCAACATCTTTTTTACATCGTGGTGACCAAAACTGGATGCAGTATTCCAAGTGTGGCCTTACCAAGGCATTGAAGAGTGGTATTAATACTTCACGTGATCTTGATTCTATCCCTCTGTTAATGCAGCCTAGCACTGTGTTGGCCTTTTTGGCAGCTGCAGCACACTGCTGGCTCATATTTAAGTGATTGTCTACTAGGACTCCGAGGTCCCTCTCACAGTTACTACTATTGAGCATGGTGCCACCTATGCTGTTCTTGTGCATTTGGTTTTTCTTGCCTAAATGTAGAACCTTGCTTTTTTCACCATTGAATTTCATTTTGTTAGTTAGTGCCCAGTGTTCAAGTCTGTCCAGATCCTTCTGTATCTAAGCCTGTCTTCTGGAGTGTTGGCTATTCCTGCAGCTTGGTGTCGTCTGCAAATTTGATGAGTTCCCCATCTATCCCTTCATCCAAATCGTTGATGAAGATGTTGAAGAGTACTGGGCCCAGAACAGAGCCCTGGGGCACCCCACTACACAGTTCCCTCCATATAGATGCAGTTCCATTGAGGACCACTCGCTGAGTACGGCCGGTCAGCCAGCTACGGATCCATCTGGTGGTGGTTCTGTCTACCCCACATTTTTCTATCTTGTCAAGTAGTAGGTTGTGATCTACTTTATCAAATGCCTTACTGAAGTCCAAGTAAATTATGTCCACAGCATTCCTCTGATCCACTAATTTTGTCACTTGGTCAAAGAATGCAATAAGATTTGTCTGGCATGATCTATTTTTGACAAACCCATGTTGGCTTTTAGTAATGACTTTGTTTGCCTCTAGGTGTTCGTTGATTCGTTGTTTGATTATCTTTTCCAGGATCTTCCCAGGTATTGAGGTCAGGCTGATAGGTCTGTAATTTCCTGGATCCATTTTTTTTCCTTTTTTGAGGATGGGAACTACATCAGCTCTTTTCCAATCCTCTGGTAGTTCCCCTGTGTTCCAGGATCTTTGAAAAATATAGTTCAGTGGCTCTGATATCACATCTGCCAGTTCCTTGAGAACTCTGGGGTGTAATCCATCTGGTCCTGGCGATTTGAACTCATCTAGGCTGGACAGGTGCTCCCTAACCATTTTCTTGCCTATCTTAACTTGTGTTTCTGTTTTGTTTTTTATGGCACTATTTTTGATAGGTTGGTCTGTTTTTTCCCTTTGTGTAAAGACAGATGCAAAAAATGAGTTAAATAGTTCTGCTTTCTCCCTGTTGCTTGTCACCTTCTTGCCACTTCCACCCACTAATGGACCAATCATTTCCTTCACTTTTTTCTTGTTTTTTACATGTTGAAAGAAGCTTTTTTTGTTATTTTTGACTTTGGTCGCAAGCCTTGATGTATACTAAAGGAATAAACAGCAAGGAGAGAGGGTGAGGAGATATTTCCTTTGCTGCCACTACCTATCATGTGAGAAGCTGCCTTATATCAGGTCATTTAATCTAGTTGGCAATCTGGATGAACTGGCCCAGAATTTTTGCCATCATTGTTCATGAAGAGGAGATCTACTGGTTTGGGCCCAGGGAGCCAAATCTCTGCTGCTTGTTTTACAATCTAACTCACAGATGCTTTAAGTAGTTTCATCTGTGACATTTAAGAAGGAAAAAAAAATTTTTCACAGTGTCAGATAAGATTTAACATTGCAGCAGCAAACTAGTCATTTGCCACAAACATTATAGCTTAATATAAATTCTAGCAGTGTGAGGATTTGATAAAACTCTTAATCTGAATAAAGGGCAAGGTGAATTTTAATGCAGCTTTAAGAAATACCTCATTATATAGTACAAATTCTTTCTTGGCACACACCATTCTTTATACTTTCCTTATTTCTTATCTTATTAAGTCAGAGGTAGACCCACTCGAATCTTTTCATAGCAAGTTAATCTTTTAAGGAATCAGTTTTTTCCTTAAGTCTTATGATTGACTTTTTTGCTTGCTTTGCTGCTGACAAAATGATATTTACAATGGTACTTTGCAGCATGATTGCTACAAATTTGTCTTTAATTATGTTATTTTGATAGCTATTTAAAAGCACAACAAAGTAAGAAAGAGGAAAAAAAAGAAAAGAAGTAAAAAATAAAACAAAAGAGATTTACAAGTTCCATACCTCCTCAATTCTGGTGATTTTGAGGATACAGATGAATCCTCAAGTTGCTTCAACAACTCTCAAAGAGCTAAATAACAACAACAACAACAACAACAACAACAACAATAATAATAATAGAGTTGGACGGGACCTTGGAGGTCTTCTAGTCCAACCCCCTACTCAGGCAGGAAACCCTATACCATTTCACACAAATGGTTGTCTAATCTCTTCTTAAAAACTTCCAGTGTTGGAGCATTCACAGCTTCTGGAGGTTGTTCCACTGATTAATTGTTCTAACTGTCAGTTCTAGGTTGCTTCTCTCTTTGGTTAGTTTCCATCTGTTGCTCCTTGTCCTGCCTTCAGGTGCTTTGGAGAATAGCTTGACTCCCTCTTCTTTGTGGCAACCCCTGAGATATTGGAACACTGCTATCAGGTTACCGCTAATCCTTCTCTTCATTAAACTAGATATACCCAATTTCTGCAACCGTTCTTTAAATGTTTTAGCCTCCAGACCTCTAATCATCTTTGTTGCTCTTCTATGTATTCTTTCTAGAGTCTCAACATCTTTTTTACATCATGGTGACCAAAACGGAATGTAGTATTCCAAGTATGACCTTACCAAGGTGTTATAAAGTGGTATTAATACTTCCCATGATATTGATTGTACCCCTCTGTTAATGCAGCCTAGCATTGTGTTGGCTTTTTTGGCAGCTGCAGCACACTGTTGACTCATATTTAAGTGATTGTCCACCAGGATTTCGAGATCCCTCTCACAGTTATTACTATTGAGCCAGGTACCACCTATACTATATCTGTGCATTTGATTTTTCTTCCCTAACTGTAGAACCTTACTTTTTTCACCACTAAATTTCATTTTGCTAGATAGTGCCCAATGTTCAAGTCTGTCAAGATCCTCCTGTATCTTAAGCCTATCTTCTGGAGTGTTGGCTATTCCTGTCAGCTTGGTGTCGTCTGCAAATTTGAAGAATTTCCCATCTATCCCCTCATCCAAATAATTGATGAATATATTGAAGAGTACTGTGCCCAGAACAGAGCCCTGGGGCACCCACTACACACTTTCCTCCATGTAGATGCAGTTCCATTGAGGACCACACACTGAGTACGGCCGATCAGCCAACTATGGTGATGCTGTCTAACCCACATTTTTCTATCTTATCAAGTAGTAGGCTGTGGTCTACTTTTCCGATGACTGAAAAGAATAGAAATAATTCCATTCCCTACCAGTCAGTTAGAAATGAAGAAGTTTCTTGGATAAGAAGCGAAATGTTTTCAAAGAAAACATCAAGAAAGTCCAGTTCCCTTTTGGAAAAAAACACCTTTGGGACAACCATGACCTGGTTGATTGAAAATCTCCACAGATACATAATAAATGTTATTTTGTCAATTATTACTTTTGAACTTTAAAGCAAAACTTGATGTAGAATTTAGGACTGTATAAAGCTTAGGAGTGGCACTTTTCTTTTGAAGTGCCAGATCTAAGCATTTGCCCTATTCAAATTGGTTTCCTCTTTTCCTATTGTACTCAAGTGGCTGGTGGAATGAAGTCAGCCTGCTTCTGAGTTTAAGCCTGAGGTATTGTGGTGCAGTGAGTCAAGCCAATGCTTCCAGTGGATTAATGAAACAGTCCTATTCAAGGCAGGGGCTTATATCTAAATGTCACAGGTGTCCCACATGAATCTGCTTATTTGT
Source organism: Crotalus tigris (assembly GCF_016545835.1). Classification (NCBI taxonomy): domain Eukaryota; kingdom Metazoa; phylum Chordata; class Lepidosauria; order Squamata; family Viperidae; genus Crotalus; species Crotalus tigris. The sequence continues at coordinate 2,252,585 of NW_024096622.1, read as the reverse complement.
TAAATTAATAATAAAGACCTTCATTTGAGGGCCCTGTCATAAGTTAACTGTTTGAAATCAGTCAGAACATCTGGCATCTTAACTTGGACTTGCTTTTTTTTTTTGTGCTGACTGCTTGGTGTGTTGTTGGTTTTTTTTTGGTCAAAACTCCACCACAGAAGGCCGATGTTTGTTCTGTGATGTTGGGACACACTTTTCATCATTTTGTTGTCATTGTGGTTTGCTCACAATTGAAGGCAGCTTTAATTACTCATATATTTTAAGATCCATAATACTTTGGTCATTTTTTATTTTCAGTTCTTTTTAAACTACCACGTTAAATGCATTCTAAAGGCCCTTAAACAAGTAAGGGGACACTGAGGCTAGAATCTGGCCCTTTCCTTAGTAGTAATCAAATGCTGATACTATGCAAATACCCAAAAGTTTAATTTGGGAAGAGGCCATTGCTGTTCCAAATGATGGACATGTACTGGAATTGAACAATCCTCTTTTTATCTCCAGCATGCAGTCAACTGACAATATATCATTACCATGATGATGAACAAGATGCTCAGGATATTCTGGTTCAGTTTCAGGCTTCTTTTTCTAAATTGAGTAAAGCCACGTGTTAGCAGGAATAGTTTTAAGATAGTTAGCTTTATGTATTTGCATATCAGTATCTCAATTTCCATCAAACATTTGGAGGAAGGGAAGAATATGATATAGAGAAATATCTACCTAAGTTTAATCATTTTCATTTTCAGGAAATGCAGATATTTTCATCTCTTATAATAAGGCAATTAGCTAGCTGATGTTGAATGATCTTTAAAAAGCTAATGCCAGACCTAAACATTTCTTGGATGGCATTCCATCAGGGAATATGAGAACTGTAGGTGAGACTGGGGAATTGGGGGGGGGGGAAAGCATTCTGGAAAAAGGTAATGACAAATCACTTGTATAATTTCCAAGAAAGCTATATGGATATGTCCACATAGTAACTAGGAACTGAGCATTTATCCCTTACCTTTTTACCTTTTAAAACTAACATGTTTGGATGATTGGATTGTGTCACAAAGATAGCTGGTGTTTCTGGGCAGCAGCTTTGGTGTGTTCATAGAAGATTTTTTGCATATATGATACATCCATATCTCTCTCTCTCTCTCTCTCTCTCTCTCTCTCTCTCTCTCTCTCTCTCTCTCTCTCTCTCTCTCTCTCTCTCTCTCTCCCTTCCTCCCTCCCTCCTTCATCAAAAAGCAGAATCTAAAAAAAAGATACATCTGTGAATATTGTATTTAGCAAGCTGAGAAGATTATATCAAGTTGGATCAGATTCATTTATAAACATTTAGTCTTCAGTCTTCAAAATATTTTATGCATGTGTAGACATCTGTTTACTAAACTAAACACATGATGTTCTAGAAGACTTTAGCTCTGTTAAACTGTAAGGAACTGAATGCTCCACTGGAATGATTGGAATAATAAATCAGAGGCTTAATTGATTTATTGAGCGTGAGAAGACCTTCACGATGTAAAAAAAAGACTCTAGAAAGGATACAGAGAAGAGCAACAAAGATGATTAGAGGACTGGAGGCTAAAGCATATAAGGAAAGGCTGCTGGAATTGGGTATGTCTAGTTTAATGAAGAGAAGGACGAGAGGGAACATGATAGCAGTATTCCAATATCTCAGGGGCTGCCACAAAGAAGAGGGAGTCAAGCTATTTTCCAAGGTGCCTGAAGGCAGGACAAGAAGCAACAGATGGAAATTAATCAAGGAGAGAAGCAACCTAGAATTATGGAGAAACTTCCTGACAGTTAGAACAATTAACCAGTGGAACAACCTGCCCCCAGAAATGGTGAATGCTCCAACACTGGAAGTTTTAAAGAAGAGACTGGACAGCCATTTGTCTGAAATGGTATAGGTTTTCCTTCCTGAGCAGGGGGTTGGACTAGATGACCTCCAAGGTCCCTTCCAACTTTGTATTATTATTATTATTATTATTATTATTATTATTATTATTATTATTATTATTAATCTGTTTCCTAACAGGAAGCAAAAGCAATGTTCAAAACTAAAATAGACATATCTTCCAATGTGTTTTACACTGGAATATAGGGTAAGAAAAAAGGAACAGCTTTTGATTTATATATAAAAGAAACTAATTTATCAACAATATAGAATGAACAATATGTACATAAGGTGGTTTTTAAAAAAAGCAGTCAAAGATCCACCAACAGGAACCTGATGGAAAAGATATATCCTTAGAAGAAACAGATACTCCCCCCACCCCGGACTGCTAGGACTGCAAATTATTGGATTCGATTTCAATTTAAGTTAAGCTAATGTTACATATCAATGTGTGTTTAAAAATTTAGCCCTTTGTTGTATTTAAAATTACAATTCCATAAGAACCTTAAGAGATGCTTAAAAAAAAACACTTAAGGCCATATTTAATTCTTAGGATTCTGTTTTATAAAGTTTGTCCTTGATGCCAAGAGGAAACCATTCATTTTTAAGAGTGACAGTTTCCTTACTAAAGAACTGGAGGAGTTTTTTCTTCAGAGAAGAAAACTCTTCAGCTGATTTAATTTTCTGGCAAATAATTTTTGTTAAATACAGGAGGGTGCTAGTTATGTAATCCAGTTACACATTAGAGCGATCATTTCACATTTTGCACTCATGTTATATGGCCTGGAAATAATTTGATGGAAAAGGCTTTTTAGTTCAACCTACAAACATTTTTTTTTCTTTTTTGAGACTGATCAGCACTGAGTTTGCATGAGGCATGAAAGTGGTCACATAAAACAAACATAAAAAACATGGATTTTTAAGAGTTTTCAACAAATAAAAGAAAGCTATCATTGTCATATTGGGCGTTACATTATTTTTATGTGAATAAAATATAAATATACAATGATGACGGCAATGGTGAGGATGATGATTTTATACTGAATGTATTCTTTTAATATAGGTGTTCAGTAGTAGACATGGAGTTTGAGACTCATTACAGAGTGTAAGCTCCAGGTTCTAGTAACTTCTGATATGGCAAAACAATTGGAAAAATCTCTCAAATCAAACAATATCTTCAAAAAATCAATTGCATCAGAAACATAACAAAAGAAGAAAACATTAAATTGCTTAAAACAGAGATACACCCAGAGATGCATTTGACAACACATCTAATCTGGCCTTTAGAGTCAATCAATAGATTGTCCAAAATCACATTAAATGCATTGCCAATATTTAAATATGGGACTTAAATGTTTGTGAATGTACAAAGTTCTTACATACAGAAAAGAAAATTATCAGTGTGTCAGGTAATTTATGATTTATCACAGGCAGAGATATGTAACAGTATCTAACTAATTATTAAAATCAGTGATTATTCATTGAGATTGAGATTGCCAGTAAATGGAAGCCAATAAGCATTTTAGGGGTATAGAAATGTGTCTGTTGTAGCGTCTTCTCCAATAGGATGGTTCAGCCAAAGACATGAATTAGACAGTGATTAGAGCAAAATAAGGAATCAGAAGGAGGGAAAGTGAAGGATATTCTGAGAATAGATCAATGCAGTGTTTTAAGAGTTAATGAATCTTGAAAATGGTCTAAAGTGCTCCTAGAAGCCAATTGTGAGTTTCTGGAGAGAGTGATACAATCAGATGAAGGAAGTAGCAGTTCATATGAATCTGATCTTGGCAATTCATAATTCAATCTGTACTGTTATAGCCTACGTTTCTGACAAATCAAAGGTATCCCTATGTAATTCAATCTGTTTCTGTTATAAATAATAACAATATCTAGTTTTGGTTTACTAAAACCAATCCTGAAAGAGAAAAGCAGCAATCTGCTATGTGCATGTGTGTGGGTATGCTTGTGTGGGTTACATTCTGTATAGCATCACTGTAATTTAAGAAGGTAACAGGTGTTCAAAGGTTGGCTTATTATCCAAGCGGCACTTATGTCCCAGCATGCCATATGCTCTTTTCTTTCTCTAAATCTAGTCCAAGAAATTATGTAAAGAGTAATATAGTTTTGAGTCATTCCAAATATAAAGTGTTCCTTAAGGATTTCCTTAAAACATCAGTCCTCTTTTCAAGAATGTGACTTCCACTATAATTCCATTGTCTTTATGAAGAGGTGAATGGGCATGAGCAGACTTTGCCAACAGATGTCCTGTGGATGTTAGATGATAGTCCAAGCCAGTTGGTTATAGTCTATAAATCTAGGAGGCACCAGATTATGGAAGATTGATCTAGGACCTGAATGACCCAGTTCACCCAGTCCTGTAACTCACAAACAGATATCACTTCTCAAGCAAACCTGGCTCATAGAGCTGTGGATCAAAATCCATGAGGAGCTGTTGCTTAGATGAAAGGGAGACTGAAAGAGTAATAAATAATAAATTTTGTTATGTACATTTAACACTTGTCTAATGCTAGTAGATAAAATAAAATTTTCAACTCAATTTCACAAAGTGCTTATAATAGGGTAGGCCAAGTGCAACTTTTAAAGCAGTTTCTGGGTTATGCAGTTATAGACATTAATAATATGTGTAACTTCTGGGCGTTCTTCCTGCCACTTTCACTCGCCACTATCTTTCCACTCCTTCAGCTTCTCTTTTTCCAGGCTTCCCCTTTCTGCTTTCTTTTTTGATGCGTCTACCAAAACTGCTCACAAAGCTTTGGGAAAAAGTCAATTTAGTCAAATCCAATTTACCGTCGTTCTGCTATTTCCTCACTTACTCTGTCCAGCTGCCAGCTTCAGTAGCCATTTTGGGCCGTCTTCTTCCTGATCCACTCAGTACTGGGTTTATCTGCTACCCTTCGCCAGACGCCACCCATGGCAGAGCAGCAAATCGCCCACACCTTCCGTCACCCCCACAAGGCTTCTTTCGGCTCGGATGAACCCCACAGACCTAGGATGAGCGTTTGGCGGTGTGGAGAGACCATTCACACCGCCGCCCATTCTGACAGCTGGCTCCATCCCCTACACTTCAAGAGTAGAATTATAGTTCTATTCAGTCCAATCTTTTCTGAAAGTATACAATTGCAGCCTGCTGTCTCATTCCATTTAAGTTACAGTTAATTATGGAAAATGTCAGAGAAATTGCACTTGTTTCAATATTTTGAGCATTGTTCATATGTACAGAATGCAGCAGCTGCTGATCTGTCCTTACCTGAGTGAATACCTTAATTGAAGCCTCTTGTTCACTGAAGTGGGACTGACTGATTCGTAAGTTATTGTCTAGGTTTACATCCAGCACAAGGCATCATGTAATGCAAAAAAAACATTCAGAAAGTCGGTTCCATTTGGCTGCTGTAAATAGAAAAAATAATGATTATTATAATAGTATAATAATATAATATAACCTAAGAAAAGCCTTGCATTTCTTATCCCAAAGATGTTTGTTTTCACAAGGCAACTGAACTTTCTTGTTTTTTTCTTTGAACACATTTCACTTCTCATCTCAGAAGCTTCTTCAGCTCTGACTGGATGGTGGGGAATGGAAAGATTTATACTCCTTGCAGTCAACTGTTCATTTACATTCTTTTAGCGAGTCGTTAATGCTACCTGGAGGCTTATCTGTGTCCCCGAGGTCACCTGAGTGGTGCACACTTCAAACCCAAAATACACTAAGGCAAAAGCTTGTCCACCCCAAGGATAAAACACCCAGACACAAACTGAGCAATGTGGTATATGCAGTACAGTGCAGTGAGCCATGTGCAGATCTATTTATTGGGTAAACGAAACAACTTCATAAACACATAGGATAACATAGGCACAACATAGGAGAACAAACCCATCAGGACCAGATTCACCAGTCCATCTGCATTTAAAAGACAAAGGCCACTCTTTTGAAGACAGCAAAGTTCACATTTTGGATAGTGAGGACTGCTGGTTTGAAAGAGGGGTCATCTATGTCAAAATTGAACAGCCCTCTCTCAACAGAGGGGGAGATATACAACAACATTTATCTCCAGTCTACAATACAGTCCTTTTAACAGTTCCAAGAAGGCTCCACACACATTTGCACCACTCAGGTGACCCTGAGGTAAGCCTCCAGGTAGCATTAACAACTCGCTAAAAAGAATGCAAATGAACAACTGTCTGCAAGGAGTATAAATCTTTCCATTCCCCACCATCCAGTCAGAGCTGAAGAAGCTTCTTGGATGAGAAGTGAAATGTCTTCAAAGAAAAAAACAAGGAAGTCCAGTTGCTTCATGAAAAAAAAAAAACATCTTTGGGATAACTATGACTTGGATGACTGAGAAGCTCCATAGACATCTTGCTTCATTATTTTCATTTGAAATTACAGCTCTTTATTTGGTAAGATATTAAGAAAGAAACTATGAATAATCTTGCATATCCTTTTTGATGCTATAGGTGAACTGTGGTAGATATGAAAAATACATTCAGGTCCAAATATTTGCAAGAGAAAACAAGGGAAAGGGGCAAAGAAAGAGTGGTTAAGATAAAGAAATATTAAAAGCAGCCAGCTGGCTTTCATGGCAAAGGAGAGTCTTGAACTCATGGCCTCTTGTTTTAACAGTTTTAATAGTTGACATCCTCTGCCTAACAGTAAGACAAGCTGGGAGATCATAAGAACATCTCCTCCTATACACAACATAACAAGCTGGAGAACTCCAGAGCCTATCTCTCCACTGTCATAACTGTTTGCATCTCACAATCTCAAGATGTTGAGGGTTTCTCTCACTTCCACAGATTATTACTCCACTATGAAACATTTCAACAGTCTGACAGTTGGTACTTTTGATTTGACAATTGCAGACAGCAATGGAATAGCAACATTTGAAAAAGTACAATTTAGCAAAGCTGGCTGAGGAATTCTGGGAGTTGAAGTCCACAAGTCTTAAACTTGCCAAGGTTGATATCTAGAGCATATCAAAGGGGAAGGCAAGCTAGCTATTTTGGGGTCTACCCGCACAAGAGCTGCCTCTTCATTCTCAAGCAGCCTATAACAGAGAAATAGGATGGAAAGTAGGAAGAGATGAGATTGCCAGCCTGAGTCAGACATTGCCTCAGTCAGTAATGGCCGACTTACCACCATGGCTACCAGTTTTCTCTTCTTTTAATTGGCCAGGTTATCTAGAAATGATAAAAGGAAAGGCCATGCCATGCAGTCAAACTGGTGACCATGGAGGCACCTTTTGGCTGCTCTGGTCTTCTTCTTCTAGGTCTGTCAGGTAGCTCAAGCCTGCTGCTACATTTATGGCAGGCCATGAAACTTTTCTGGAGAGAGAGTTGGGATTTCCTCTACATGTAGAATGAATGAGGGGAGAGGATTTTGATTTTGATCACTGTACTCCTCAGAGAAACTTGTCTGTTTGATGTTTGTTGTAAAGATTGCTTTGCACATGCAGAAATAGGCACACAGAGCTACTTGATGGATGGCAGGAGCCTGCTCCATCCAAGTTCCTCTTTATGTGCAACCATTCTCCAACTGTAATCCCTTTGTGCATAGATGACTTAATATATTCACATCAAGCACTATACTAGCACTATATTCATATTCATAGTGCTAGTAGTGGGTGGGGTTAATTCTTGCAACTTACAATGCTTTGCTTTAGCTTGTTAGTTGGGAGGCTCAGTGATGCTCTCTGTGACCATTACTGCCTTTGCTGGTAACATTAAAAGGAATGATTTTGGGTTTGCTTTAAGTTACAAATCAAATCATGGAATGCTCTATTTTGAAAATGATCTCATAAATAAATGGGTAGACAATTATAAAATGATTTCAAAAAGACATTGATAAAGGCCCAAATCCGCAATATTTTATGTGATTTCTCAGGAGATTTATATTTCCAAACAATTTTTCAATTCTGCATCAGAAAAGCGTGATTACTGTATTTCATGCCCAATAATTATGTTTGGGATTTTGTGGTTTATTCCTATTGGCCTTCTGTTTAAGGTTTCTTAGTAGCTGAAATGTGTGATAACTATGTAAAATAAACAGAAACCTGCATATTCATCTAATCAGTTATTGTCAGTTCCAATTAGAAGCAGTTCTCTGTGGGTTTTTATTGGAGGCCTTCTCCATCACTTGCTATCTGGCACTTTGTATGGGTGATGTTGTGTTTCTGGATCGGTGAGGCATTGACGAGGCAGCAGGTGCAAACAACAATTCTTTTATTAGGTTAATACAGAAGCAGCACTAACCGCTGCTCAACCTCTATTTATACTGATCACTGGTAGACGGCGGCCAATAGAATTAAAGCAGTCTTTCCAGCGTAAACACATGCTAATAAGTATGTAGACAGACATTCTGGAGTTTAAACAGACTCAGCCGAATGGCCGTTTCCAACAGTTTCTAAGTAATTCACATCAATACATAACAGGTAATGACAATGATTGACTCTAGTTCAGTTTGCATGAAAAAGGTGTGTGTGATTAGCGTAGTTTTGGTTCCTTTTGTTGACTAGATCAGTGGCCCCCAACCTTTTGGGCACCAGGGACTAGTTCCATGGAGAGAGGTTTTTCCATGGACCGGAGGGGGTCTGGTTTTGTGTGCTGCCTGCATCTCATGGATGGGGCTTTGCTTAATAGCACAGCCTCGTTTCTGGCATGGTGCGGCCCAGTTCTGGTCCATGGACCAGGGGTCAGGGACCCCTGGACTAGATTGGTTAACCCTTAACATGATGACAATGATGTAGAAAGGAAATTGTTTTATATACTACTTTAAGACAGGGACAAGAGTTGTGTTATGGCGATGTCATTTTTATCAGTGGTCCTGAAAAAATACAGCAATAGTCACTATATTTCTGTTTATTGTTAAAGTGTTGCTGGCTCTGGTTAAGCTGCTTATATCAAACTGTTTATGGTCTGCATCACTCTAGCTTCTTTAGTTACCAGCAATGACTTTGGTAAGCTGTATCTTCATTTTTGCTGGGCTAAAATTGCATTAGCTCCCATAGCCCATTTGAAACAAAATTTGAGTTCACTGCATATCTCAACTGACACAAAGTTTCTCACAAAAAGGTTTTATCTGTCTAAATACAGAAAAGACAATTGCTTTCCAACCAGTAATATCAAACATATGTCATTTTATGCATCCATTACAGAAATACAGTCACCAGCTCATATACTTCTTGACTGGAAGCAAAATATAAGAAACCATAGGATAGAAGAAAACAATTATGCCAAACAATCAGGCAACCATGTAATTAAATGTTCCCTTTATTAGAAGAAAATTGGGAACTGTATGTCTCTAACTATGATTATCAGACAGATTATTTCAGTCTAATGTGTAAGGTTCAAAAAGTGGGAATGAAGAACTCCTGTAATAATAATGTTATGAAGTTTTATATCATTTTAAAATCCCTGTTAACTGACTTTTAAAGCTGAGCTGTACTTTTTCCATTGATTTAGGGTCTTTAATTTCTCCTGTGTCCAGTTTCTAAAATCATAAAGTTGCTTATCTTGTTATGAATCAAGATAGCCAAAATAATTCTGGTTCCCATGACAAGCTATTTTTTATACCTAAATACAAAATTTTATGGTAAACATCAGTATTCCAAATTTAACTGGATCCTTAATTCATTTATAATTTTTAAAGATCAAAATCTTATCTAGTGTTTTGCTGATTATTTCAATATTATTAAAAATTTTAAGCTTGTAATTAATTTTTCTTTTGTTCAGAATTGTTCAGAAATATACCTGAGGACTTTGCAAACTTATCATTTTGAAGGTCTCTAATAGCTTTAAGATTGTAAATAGACAATTTCTGAAAGTGATTGGAAATTGTGGCTTGCATACTTAGTGTCCTTTAGAAGGCTGTACTGTGGTTGCAAGCAAAATGGCCATTCCCTTTGTCTTCTATCACTCTTTGTCTTCTATCACTCAAAAAATGCAAAAGCATTGACTTGCAGTCTCTGGAGAATGTGTGGATGTTCTCCTATTCTATCCCTATCTGGAGAAATTACTCACTGTTTGGTTTTTGGTATTTGCCCAGCTGCTGGTTCTGTTTTTGCAGAGACATATTCAGTTCACTATGCCTTCTCTAGAAGAACCCTCCCCTGACAATTCCTAGGGAGTTAAAGGCATTGTTTACTTTAAAGAATCTTTTATTAGAGAAACAAAGTATCGGCACTACATAGTTGAACCCAAACCTAAATTCCCCTTCCCTGGATACAAAGTAACGAAGTAAAAAGTACTAATTCTAAAACTCTGCTAACATTGGATGTTCTTGCTTTGACAACAGATGGAAATGCAGCCATTTTCTCTATGCTTTTAGAATTAGTCGATGCTGGGAGGGGGAATAGGGATGAGATTCCAGCTAGTCATAACAATAATAACTCAGCCGTGGGAACCCAAGGACATTGGGCCCAGAGCTGATAGTGTTTTGGCGGGCTGGAGAGCTGGGGAGAAAGCCTGCACTTCAAGCTAATTGGGGAATGGGATTTATGACTGTTTATTGGAGGAGGGAACTGTACTTTGTTACTTTGTATCCAAGGGAAGGGAATTTAGTTTTTGGGTTCAACTATGTAGTGCCGATACTTTGTTGCTCGAATAAAAGATTCTTTAAGGTAAACAATGCTAAAAGATTCTTTAAGGTAAACAAAAGTTCTTTTGAAAGGTTTCATCTGTCGGAACCATGACATCCAGTACGATATTTGTCAGGGGCACCGGTCACTGCAGTGATGACATCAGCTATCTGGTGGCTTAATAGAAAGAACTATCATTCCTACATAAATGATTTTTTTCCCATAGTGCAGTACCTGAACATACAAGAATTTGATTAAAAGGTAGGGCTGTGAAACCTTGTGACAACTGAAATGCACACAGATATCTAAATTGAAAGCAATGAAGAGGATGAAGAGCATCTAAATTGATTGTTGGCTGGTCCTCAGTATATCTTCCCTTCAAACATCCAGCTCAATATGTAGAGCTTAGGAAGAAGAGGCCAAATTGGCACTCACTGTGTTCTTTATTTGTATGAAGCCCTTTATATATAAGATTTCTCTCCTTCAAAAGATTGTTGTGATGAATTGCCCTCTGCTGAAGTGTGATATGAATGAAGAATAAATATAGCATTAGAATAATAAACTCAGAAGGGATTTTGGTGGTTATCTAATCTTAGAATCTGCAGTGCAGAATTAATCAAGCATCCCACATAATTGCACGACATAGATAAGTTTAATGGTCCAGTATTGTAAAACTTTCTCTGTTGTGTTACTTTATAATAATATATAAAATTATACTAATATTATTTCTTTACTACTCTTGAACAATCAGTGAGTGACTTGACTTTAACAGGACACCCAGAGCCTCACTATATAGCTGAAAAATCCAATGACTTAATCTTTTTGTCAGTCTTTTCAGTAGGCCATTCCCTAATGTTCCTTAATTAGGATACTGACCCAATTCCCTGTAGTAAACTTTGCCTTGGGTAATTGTTTTGATGCTGAAGGCCTGTGTTATTAACCTCTATAATATATTAAACATGAAACAAAATGGCTGATAAACAAAATCCACTGTAGCTAACAAAGGGAATGAAGGAATAAAGACATTTCCCCATTATATACTTTATTTGCAAAAATTGTCTCCAAAGTTGAAAGAATGGCTGCTAAGAGTATTGTGTGCCACTTTGGCAAATGAGTCAGACCTTTAAAAAAATCCTTGAAAATTGAATATACTAAGTTCTTAAATTTGAGCACTTCCTTGCTATAAGATTCTTGGTTACAGCGGTTGGTGCTTTGTTTTCTGTCCTTTTGTTCAATGCTAATTTATTCTGGCAATACTGACTCAGGGGCAGATATATTTGTAAATATCTACCAGGACTTACACAACTTCTTTGTCTCGCACTGAAGAGGGAGTTAATGTATGAGAAGTGGCACCTGGACCTATGGAATAAAGTTCATAAATCCAATATGAAATTGTGCTTTAAGGTGATGTACATTAGCTGATAACATTAGCTTTCCTGAAGCAGAGGCCGGCCAGATACATTACATCACAAACAGCCAGTGGCAAACCAAGATAGGGGGCAGGAGGGGTAGTCCATACCAGCCTGTACCAGCTGGCCTTATAGCTAAGGCATGTACTCTCCAGAATGGTTCTTGGCAGTGAAGGAAGGGGGGGGGGGTTAAAGAAAAAAGATCCATTCCAGGTTTCAAACATGCTAGGTATGTTATTGTAGGCAACATAGCCAATACATATATGTGGTACAGAGTTAAAGAAAGTTGAATAGAATAGAATAGAATAGAATAGAATAGAATAGAATAGAATAGAAGAGTTGAAAGGGACCTTGGAGGTCATCTAGTTCAACCCCCTGCTCAGGCAGGAAACCCTATACATTTCAGACAAATGGTTATCCAATCTCTTCTTTAAAACTTCCAGTGTTGGAGCATTCACAATTTCTGGAGGCAAGTTGTTCCATTGGTTAATTGTTCTAACTGTCAGGAAATGTCTTGTTAGTTCTAGGTGGCTTCTCTCCTTGAGTAGTTTCCATCCATTGCTTCTTGTCCTGCACTCAGGTGCTTTGTAGATGCAGTTTCATTGATTTCAGATTAAATAACCTAATTGAATAATATCCATTGTGCGCATGTGTTCCTTCTATTAATACAAATTCAAATTATTGAGAGATAGCTTATACATAGGTTATACATCCAGCAATCCCAGGGTTCCACACAGTCTTTTCACTTCTAAGTCTTGGCTGCAATCTCCAGAGCTTCTTGAAAAGTTGTCACCAAATTGTAAATTCTAATGTCATGGAAATGGAAAGTTATTGATTACATAGGGAATCCTATTAATTGCATTTAGTTTAAATTTAATTTAAACAAAATCAAATTAAATTAAGTTTGCTTTTTGTCTTGATTTATTTATATTTTGGTGTAGCTCACAACATACTATTTGAAGGGCAAGTACATCTTACCCTTTAAAAGTACGTTGTGCCCCCTAGGTTTATATATTCAGCAGGAACAAATGGTAACTTTGCCTGAGTTATAAATTCCAGCATATTCAGAAAGATGGCCCAGTAAAAAGCCTTTTTTATTTCATCCTGGTAGAAACTGGCCAATCTGGGTAGAACAATAATGGCAGAAATCAGCCAAGTCAAATGTGCTAAGCTATCTATGTTGAGAAAGGAGCCCTCTTGTGTAAAAGGCAATAAAAAAACAGGATTATGGATAAATCCAAATGTTTTCCTGGTTGGAATCATTCTTCACTGGAACAGTAGGAGGATATGGTGTTAATTGGTATCTCAGGTACATCAAAATTGTAAGTGGACAGTAGTCATGACTGAAGTTCTATCGGCTGTACTCCATCTAAAGGAGCTGGTTGGCCTACTGAAAGGCCCTCATCTGGTTTTCATCATCATCTGTGAGACAGGAAAATGAAGGATCCTTTTGTAAGGGCTTACATTTTACACTACCTGGCCTTGTCCAGTGGCCTGCCGGATTCTATGTGCTCTGCACTCTGTACTCTGTACTCTGAAGGACAGCAGGTCCCCTACTTAATTTGGATTTTTCTGTAGTGATGTATTCTTGTACCTACCTTCAATATGGTATTATAACAAAGTATTACCAGTGGTTATCAGATGATATGGGGGTATCCCAGTGGGTACCTAGTTTTTACCTGTGGGTTTGGAGAGTTAGTTTTGGAAGTGCTCGAGGGATGGAAAATCCTGCATTGGTTTGGGGCCCTATATGGATTACAATCTGGAAAGCAGTGATAATATATTAAGAAAATTATTGATAAAACTGCAGGTGATACACGGAAAGATACACAAACATTTATGCAAAAATATGTATAAATGTTCATGTAAGCAAACAAAAAAGCCAATTCTAGAACCATAATTAACTAAAATTAACACTGAAAAAACAGGAAACTAAAGCTAGATGTTAGATCAACGTTTCTCAGCCTTGACAATTTTAAGATATGTGGACATCAGCTCTTAGAATTCCCCAGCCAGCATGGGAGTTGAAGTCCACACATTTTAAAGTTGCCAAGGTTGAGAAACACTGTGATGAAAGTTTGGGAAGATAGTAACTGAGCTCTTCAACTCTCCACATTGTAACTTTAAAAAAATTCTTGGGCGGAAAACAATTTTGACACTAAATAAAATATGCTGTTCTACTTTTTATTTCTTGTTGTATATTTGTTTATTCATTATACACATTTCTTCTGCTTTCCAATGCATCTGAATTTGGCATCCTTCCGATGTTCTGGGACTGCCATTCCCAAGATTTCAAGTTAACATGTGGGCTGCCAAAGGCAGTCCCAGTGCATCTGGGGAAGCCAATGTAGGCTGCTTTCTTTCAGAAGAGGATCCTAATTCTGAACATCATTTTATTGAACGGTATTTTTTAACATAAGTATTTTTTTTCTTCTGTGTATTTTTAATTATCTTCCAGTTTCTAACATTTTGCCTCTTCTGCCTGCTAATTGGAAAGTATGGACAGAAACGATATACACCGATGCATTAAAATATTTTTTTTGCAGTAGTTGTGATACCAGAGCAAGCTTTTGAAAAAGAATGAATAGAAATGCACATTCATGCATGAACACATATGCACATAAAGCACACAGCTCAGTTAGGAAGAAGAATTTTAGACTTGGAAAAGTGTGAGATTAGTTTTCACTAATTTATATATTGCCTATTTCTGATTTGTACCAGGTGACTCCCTCCCTACTTCTCCCTCTCCCTCTCCCTCTTCCTCTCCCCCTCCCCCCCCTCTCATATTGTTTCATGAGTACTCATTTAATTTCTATTACTCTTTTTCTTTCCTGTCCTTCATTCAAAGGTGCTTATTGTGAACCCTACTCTTCCTTTCCAATCCCCCATGTGGCTTAGTATTCTCTTTATGTTTCACACATAGAATTTTTTTTCTATCTATCTGTCTGTCTGTCTGTCTGTATCCATCCCCATCCATCTTACATCAACAACATTCACTTTGCAATGACCAACAGATATCTTAACTGTGTGTCTCCCTTTTTAGCTGTTTAGTTATTGTCAAGGTTCCGGCTGATGATTCCAACAAAGTAAGTACACTTGAGACATTACAATCTCTAATGCAAAACTTTATTGAGCACAGCATACCAGCACTAATGAACGGAAAACCAGCCGAAACCTTGGCACTAAACCAGCTCTGGTATTATGGCACCAGAAAGATAGTTAACAGAGTAAATCCTTCCCTCTCTGACACTTCAGGTCACATTATCCAATTAATCTTCAGGCCGTTGTTATGAAAAAAAAGTCTCCGCTCACCATAACATCTCTTCCACAAACTTGCTTCCCAGCGGATTCCTGTGCATTCCATACATTTCTCTCCCACCTCAGAACTGTTGGCAAGCTAGAAGCGGCATGGCTGTCCTAGCGCAAGCAATCTTCATAGCTTGACAGTTATATTTGCCTTCATTTTTATTTGACATCTTTATTCTAGAAAGCATTCTCAAAAGCACTGGCAGAAATGATAGTGGGAAACACTGGAGCTTCTGTTGGTTAGCTAAGAAATCAATATAGTTTATATTTCTCTTCATTGTAGCTTGAAAAAAGCATGGCATTAAAAAAAAATTGGAACTGTTTTCTCCTCAATTATTTCATTTACAATGAAAAGTATGCAGAGAGGTGAAAATAATGGCCTATTCATTTATTTATTCCATAAGGGAATTGTGTTAGGTTCCTGCCAGTTATTGCTCAGTGGAATGGGTTCATAGCAGGACATTTATGAAGAGAAGATCATAACAATATTCACAAGGAAGCAGCAAAGTGTATCAATTGGTTCTTGGCTGTTTTATAAACTAAAGCGATTTTTCCTTGATATGTTTATTATTTAGAGGCAAAGGACAAATAGGGATAGATACTTCTTAAAATATCTTTACATGCTTCTCCCCAGTTCTCTTGATTGTGCTGCTGAGCATAGACACAAGTGATATTAACAATCATTGAACTTTTAACCTAGAATGTTCTTTTTTTTAAAAAAAATCTGTGAAATAAGTATCCCTTAACAAAAAATGTTGAACCTCATTCATTGGAGGAGATTATAACTATTCCCAAAGGGATATATAAATATGCAATTTTCTCCCACTAATTTGGATGACATCATATTTTCTGCATTCTTCTACAATAAATTGATTAGTTTATTTGTCTGTGGCATTTTCACTCCTTTATCATATTGAATAAACATTTATGTGATAAAGAAAATAGGATAACTGTTCAGATGAAAAGAGGCTGTTTTATAATGATCCTCAGTCCACCAAATATAATATTGCAAACATAGTTGGGTAATAGTTTCCCATCTGGTTAGAAAGGAATCTTTTCCACCATTCTTGCAATGTTGGGAATTATATATGTTATACAGTTTTGTCAATAAGATTATAAACAGTGGAATATTGTTATTTTTTCCAAAAAAATGTATACTGGAATGTGATAACCTATTAGTTCCATTGAAGTTTCTCAAATTCATTGTTATTCTGCATTTCAAGTCTCAGTCTACTCATCTGGCAACATCAAAGGCTATACTGAAGATGATGGGAATTGAAGTTCACAGCTGGAGAGAAACTGTTTGGAAAATTCTGCCTTAAGATATTATTGGTAACCTTTGGGGATATCCTTATTCCTCTCAGATTATCTCAGAATAAGCATGGGTCCAGCTCCATTTTTAACTAATGAAATTGTTAAGAAATGTCTACTTGTGAGGAACACTCATGAAGGGTTGGGAACAGCATCAGAAAATGACTGCAGAAGACATGGAGACAACATGAGCAAACCAGATGTTGCCATGTCTTTTTTTTATATAGATTTTATTGATGTTGCCCATGTTTTGTGTATGTTTTGCTTTTGGGAGATTTGTATGGGTTATATAGACCCATGCAATTTGGGGATCAAGCCCTGCCTCTGTCTTGTGATCAGCTTCTTGACCAAGATGTAATAAGAACCTTGTATTCAGTTCTCTGCAACTTATTTGTTCTTGGTTACTAGCAGCCATCTAATAACAAAGCAGCTTTGCAAATGGGGAACAGCAATGATCAGAAGCCATTTCAGAACAGTTTCTGAATTTTCAAACCTTGCCCATAAACTTAGAAATATTATGGGAGATAAATTAAGAACAACTTTTATTAGAACTTATGCTACTAAAAATAATATTAATATTGAATATTTTTGCTAAGCTCCTTGTTGGCAGCTGATAAAATAGATATACTGGGGATAGAATTGCTGCATTTCAATATTGAAAAAAACACATTTCCTGTGATTCAGTGTTGAACTCTTTATCTTTTATTATTCTGACATCAATTACTTAGGGTAGCTGATTCCCAAAACTCTGGATTAGAAGCACAAAGATTTGAGCTCATAAGGGAACAGATATCTGTCAGATATAGTTTTCTTCCTTCACTTCCTTTTTCTTATCAATTGCTTGAGTTAATCAGAATTTCAATTTCTTCTTAAAAAGGGCTTCCTCAGCCAGGATTAGATTGATTTTGTTTTTTGAATACCTAATGGAAGGGTTTAACTGCAGCAGGCAACAGTAAGTGCTAGAATAGAGTCCCTGGTCTCCCAATGGGGGATTTACTGTGACCTATATTTTAGAATATAATTAGAAGACTGAACTGCTGATAAAATATGGATATTTTAATGCGTAAGCAGTAACAGACTCTCATCTGTTGGGTTCTTCTAATATTTATAGTAACTATCTCTGCTTAAAGTTTTGTGTTTTCTTATGTGAAAAAGAAATCTAGGATGACTCCATCCCTTTGATTGTGAAAATGACACATGTAGACATTTGTCTCTTGAAATTACTCAGAGTAAGCACATTCACCCACACCCTGTTTGACTCAACACCACCCCGTCAAGAAATAATTGTTTATGTGTCAGTTTTTCAGTGATTTGTCAAACTTGGGCCTTTATGAGATAAACAAAGGATGTGTGATATTATAAAAATATTACTATTATTGCTACATCGCAGATGAATTGTAAGAGGAAGGAATCGATTTCATTACAAATAGTGATGGAAGATTCTAAGAAATCCAATAAGATATTTATTTCTTTAGATATTTGATAATGTAAATCTCATCACCGAAGATTTTTTAAAAACTGATGACAAGGAAGGTCTTTAGAAGGCTGTAACTCTACATAAAAGCTATTTGATGTATTTTTTAATACAAGGACTCCAGTCCCAGCAGAAGTTTTCCACCAAGAAATAGTCACAGCTGACAAAATAACCAAACTTGAAAAAAATGCCTCCATCAAGAGAAAGATAGTTAGGTCCAGTGGTGGGATTCAGTCGGTTCGCACTACTTCAGCAGAACTGGTAGTTAATTTTTTGTTGCCCAGGCCCAGAATGGACTTCCAGAAACAGCATCTGCACAGAGAACCAGTTGTTCACATATTTGAATCCCACCACTGGTTAGCTCCACTAATTTCTGGACAAGAAATCTGCTTATCTATAAATGCCCCACTTGTTTAGGATTCAATCACAGGATTTTGAGCCTCATCCAACCAACTCTGTATCCAGACATACCTCTGAATGCTGTACAGACTCTCTTGATTCAGAATAGTCCTAGAGTTGGGTATCATATTCTATGACTGCCCCCAAACGACTCTATAAATGTTTAATAGCACTGGAAACCAGATAGAAATCTGTGGAATTCCACATTTAGAACAATAACCAGTGGAACAACCTGCCTCCAGAAGTGGTGAATGCTCCAACACTGGAAGTTTTTAAGAAGAGACTGGACAGCCATTTGTCTGAAATGGTATAGGGTTTCCTGCCTGAGCAGGGGTTGAACTAGATGACTTCCAAGGTCCCTTCCAACTTTATTATTATTATTATTATTGTTGTTGTTGTTGTTATTATTATTATTATTATTATTAAAATTTCCATGGGACCTTGGCATGGTAACTTAGTGTTTCCCTCTGAATATAGCTCTGTAGGGAGCAGGAAGCAAAACCATCATTAGACCATGTTCTCAACTCCCAACTTATATAGGTGTCCAGAAGGATGTCATGGTTAATAATATCAATAGGCACCAAAAGATCAGGGAGAATCAGCAATATTTCATTCCCCTTTTTTCTCTTCCTGTAAAGTTTTTCCATTAAAGCTGTGGATATTTCGCTGTGGACACACACACACACACACACACACACACACACACACACACACGGGGGGGGGAGAAAGAGAGAGAGGGAGAGACAGAGAGAGGGAGAGAGAGAGAGGGAGAGACAGAGGTTTTATCAGATATTTATTTATTTGATTTTTGATACTGACTCAACTGACTTTGGCAGGCTCACAGAGTAAAGAATATAAAAACAACAGAATACAATAAATTACACCAAATTAGAAAATTAATATACAAGATGGTTATTGCATATTATATTTTGTATATATTTGTGTTTATATGTAGATGTATATAGTTATTGTGAAATAAAACTTCACAAACAGGATAGTCCCATCTACCCTACCCCAAAGCGAGGTTCTCTGGAATCCTATCAGGATGGGACCACATGGATCAAAGGGAGGACCTTATCTGAGAGGGCAGATGCTGCTACAGAGAGGCACACTTCCTGGACACTGAAAGATGACATTAATTGAGGAGACACAGAGCATGCCCACTCTGCTGGATCATGATGGCTTGGTAAGAAGTGTGGGAGAGAAGGTAATCCTCAAAGGTATCCCTGAAATAACTGTGCCATATGCCACTAATAGATTTCTAGGTAATAATCAACAAGAATGGCATCTGGAAGCCTAATGGCAACCAGGGCAGCTTGCTAAGCAGAGGTGTCACATGGGCAAGCCAAGGCAAGCTTATCAGTGCTCAGGCCACAGGAAAGCATGCATTTGGGGCATCAGATAGAACTGTGCAAAGGCCAACTTGGCCCCAGCTGTCACCTGCTCTTAAATATCTCCCTGAAAGATTTAAGTTGTATGAAAAATCTATTCACTGTCTAATTGAAGCCCTTTATTACCAAGAGCACTGTCCCCCTTCCTCTGACATATGTTTCTTTGCAAAGAAAGCCCACTAATTATTATTTCCAAGAAAAAACAATTTCACCTCTGTTGCTTCTAAGATTGCAATGACTGGACCATCACGTGACTGACCTTTTCAAAAATGTGTTGACATGTCCCAAAATAAGGTTTATTATGCAAAGATAATAGACTTGAAAGTAAATCAGAAAGAAGGAGAAAAAGGATGTTTTTCTTTCTTTCCCGAGGACAGGAAGGCCTGAAGGAACGTTGTCCATGGGGTCACAATGGGTCGGACACGACTTCGCAACTAACAACAACAACAAAATTTCTTTCCCATCCTAGTAATAGCACTGTCACCCATTCAATTTCAGGTTGCATGTATCATCATGCCCTCATGAAAGCTAACTTATTTAACTCCTGTCTATGTTGTGAGCTTATCTTTTACATGGTAAACTGATAGGTGCTGAGCAAAATTTAACCTTTCCTTTATGATGTCACTGCTAGTTTGTTTTGAGAGTCCAGGTCTAGGCAGAATTCATTGGGCTAGAATTCATTGGACCAAACTGGAATTGAGGAATTTGGCATTAGGTTTAACCATGTCATGTTCCAGTCGAGACAGTCAGAAATTAATCTCTGGTGCATGCTAGAAAGTTTTTCAGGGAATAGCAAAGAATTTGAAAAACAATAAAGGAATTTAAAGTGATATACTTCCAAAACAAAACACCAGAAGATATCAATGTGTAAATCCATTCAAAAGTTATATCTTAATAGAAAGCTTTTCATAACCAAAACATAAATTAGAAGATGAAAATTTGCATGCACACTTAGATTAGTAAAAGATGAATTACTGGCAATGTTTAAATATTTATGAATGATTCCATGGTTTCATATGACAAATGCTACTATTCTGTGCATTTCATGTCTTCATTCTATTGAATGAACATATCAACCAATTTTAATCTATTGTTATGTAGCCCATAATTACCGTATAACCTAGAACTGAAAACAGGTATTGTAATCAGAGAAGCTGATGAGTACACTCTCAGATTAAGACCTCCCACTAATGCAGCATGGAGAAATAAACCATATTTGACAAATCATTCCAGCAAAGCAAATGAATCATGTCTCAAATTTGATGAGTCTGCTTGCTATCTTATTTTGCCTGCATTTGAACAGTAAAGTACAAGCAGAGTATTGAAAATGACATTGAGTTAAAATATTCAATTTGTTTTTCCATTTAGAGCCAAATATGCATTGTCTTTCTATGGCATCCCAGTTAGTTACACTAAAATTAAATAGCCATTAATTATTTTGATGTAATGTGCTGCTACATAACATATTGGGAATCATTCATTTAAAAAAAATTATGACAATAAACTATCAATTTTTTTTGAGCAAATGAATTCCCATATCATTCTCATATCAAGAGATAAGGCATGATGGGCAAAGAATTACAACGTAGTAGTAATAATGATATACAATTTCAATTTTGTGTTTGGAGTAAAATAACAATTAGTGTTGTTCTGATAGCCTGAGATAATGACAACTCTTTGGAAAATGAAATAGGAAGAAGCCTTTCCCTAGAGAAAATACTTGATTGGATTCAAATCCCTACATTAAATTTAATATGAGGTTTGATTTATAATAACACCGTGCTTGAGATACATAAGTCTCTGGCAAAAGTTTATTCATTCATAGTTCAGTGAGTGAACACATGGGATTTTAATAGTTGTTAGAAGAAATTTCACCACTCTATCTTAGATATCCTTTTGTAATATTCTTATATACATACATATATTTGGCCACCATTTGTAGAACTTACCACTGAATGATCCCAGCCAGTCAGATATATGAGAATAAATGAAAAAATGTCACTGGGCATTATAATCAATTAGATTCAACCTTGTGACTATGCTCATGGCAGCTGAGGAAATCATCATATTGCTCTTATTTTGAATAGAGGAAAGGAGTAATGTGTCCCTCAGGCCCAGACCATCAGATGGACATGACTAATTTTGCCTGCAAGGCTGCATAGGAAGACTTTTGCCCAAGTCTTGAACTAATCATGCTCAATAAATAGTTAATAATGAGGGAATAGTTCTGGTGAAGATAGATCCCATTCTGTTGATGAAATTTCTTTTAGAGAAGAAGTAAATTTGAGGGAAGCACTCATGAAAAATGTGTTCTACTATTTAGTCAATAGATGTTCTGAGAGGATTTAGGTGACAGCTGTGACTTTCTTGTACAATTTTCTCTCCAGTGAGTACAGCTTGCCTGATTTCCCATATCTTAATTAAACCCCAAGGGAAGGCATTAGGAGAGAACTCATTGTGTGGGGAAAAATAGACATCCAGGAGAGCTTCAGAGCAATGGGCAGCAATATGAGCAGAAATTTCAATCGTTCATATGAACAAACAACAGCATCCACTGTAGTAGTATCCTATACCAACTCCAACAAATTCCTATCCCACTACCAACAACAGATTTGAAAGTAATGCTCTAACATCTTAAATATAAGGCTGAAGTGTGTGTGTGTGTGTGTATGTGTGTGTGTATGTGGGGGAAATAAAGTATTTTTTTTACAGGTGGTGAAAACTGTTGAGGTAGATTTTAACATGGCATTAATCCCAAAACACCACCAAATATGCACCCCATCCCAGTTGTGCTGTAATTAATAATCTACAAGTGTCTGAATGGGAATCAGAAGACATCACCCCATTTCTGATGGTAACAGGAGGTAAGGGAGCATTTGCTCTGCCCTCTATGGCTTGTCCCTCATTAATAAATTTTGTAAAGCAAGTTCAGGCATTTCCCCATATACTCCCATGCATAACAACTGACACACATTGAAATTAAACAGATGCTGCTACCGCTGTCTGACTCTGTTCAAAAGGCTGGTATGAAAAGTCCTCAGTATTTATTTTGGGTTAAAGGAGAGCTATGCTGACAACAGATAGATGCAGATGAAGCCTGATCAAGAAAGGAGTCTTGTGAGTGAAGTAAATATCAGATAAAAAGTTACAATATCTGAGATGTTTTGCCATTGAAAAAGAATATAGTATAGTACATGAAAGAGCATATTACAGTTGTGGAAATGTGAAGAGCGGAATGTTCTCTCTCCCTCCCAATTCTAAAACAGTGTTTTCCTCTGAAACTGAACTCATTATTAAATGATGGAATTTTGTTGTGTTCATGTCTGTCAATTGCATCTCTTTCCATAGGAATATTTTGCAAGTTTGCTTGTCAAATGGAACTAAAATAAAGCTTTGGTAAGTTTAAGGGTAGTGGTGGTGTCACAAATTATGTCTGAGGGATCAGCTGAGTAATTCTCATGCTTTTATAATCAACTCTGTTCTTAAAAAGCATGATTAAAAAAAGGATATCAGCAGAATTAATATTAATCATTTCTGGAAACTATATGAAATCACTATGCTAAGCATAATTTTATGCTCCGAGAAATAGTGTTTATGCGTTGCCATAATAATGCATTAAACAGGGTTCAGTTTTAGTGAATATGCGATTGTTAAGTAGAGGAGCTTGGAGGGGTAAAAATACGAAGGTGCTTGGACTGTGTAATACCTTATTGGACATCAACTATCCATCCTAAGTCACATAACTCTTTTGCTGTCTGATCCCCAGTCTCTGAATTAGCTTTTCTGCTAGGTTGGATTACCTTGAGGGAGATCACTAGCAGGTATCAAGGAGATGGATGTGACCTGAGTGGAAAATGGGTGTATAATTAGGCTGAAACAACTGAACATTCTAACTAGCATAACATCCCAACTTTGGAATAGTGTGATTTTGGCACAACTCTTCCTGGCTGGGAAACAAAAGCATGGGAGGATTTACTATTTTATAACCTTTGTTGTATGCTGCCCAGAATCACTTTGTGCATGATGGCTGTTTATAGTTCTATTTTATTAATTAATTAATTTTACTTTTAAAATACTTTAATTTTACTTTAAAAATACTTTAAAGTATTTTTTAAAATACTTTAAAATACATTTACTATTTTTTACTTTAAAAATAGATAAGTTATCTATATCCTAGCTTGAAAGGATCCATTTGTTAATTATCCTTTAATGCCTCCATGCTCTAGTTGGATTGCTAAACTTCTTGTTAACATTTGTTTCCTTCTTTCAAAGGAAAAAAAAAAGGAATGAAGCGCCTACATTTCTTGCACTTTCCTCAGTTCTGCTGTGCTTGAAGCTGCAATATATATACATTGAGAGGTCTTAATAATGAAGTATATTATCCAGCAAGTTTCTGGACAAGAAAGCACTTTAATGATGTATTTTTAAACAACTTGAAATGAGCATTGGAATAATTTACTGCCCTTCACTTCACACCACTATATTTACTGAATTCTGCCTTTGTGGAGCTTAGCTTGGTGGTAGAGGCCATTATCTGAATGCAAAAATTGCCAAGTTCTACTCTCCATAAGAAAGGACTTCAGCATGAAATCCGAGAAAGTTTTTGACTGTCAAGATTTCATTTATTTTGCAATGTATAAGGCTGCCCCTCCACAATGATTCTGGGAGGCAAACAATAAACATAATCACAACATAAGTTTAAAAAACTCAAATACTGAATAATACTAGATACAGCAATTGCTTGTAATAACTGAAAGCAGTTTCAAGAGGTTCATGGCTTCCTGAAATATAAATAGTTGAACAAATGGAAATTTCATAAGCTATATAAGAGTGCATGAGATCTCTTGAGACATTTAAATTTAATGAACTTTCACCCCAAAGTACTATTGTCACCAGAGCTTGTGTGAGAAAGCTTAAAGTTACAAAATTTCATATCAGAATGTTGGATCTACTAACCTGAGAGGTTTCATGAGGCATTAACATTTTATATGCATGTCCACTACTGTAAAAAGTAATGTACAACTATTAATGCGGTATTCACTTAAAAATATTTCCAACTTCTTAAAAATGGCAAAAGACTTTAAAGTTGAAATGGGAACTAATTCATATATATTTTAGGATGAAATTATAGATTTATATAGATGAGGTGTTTTCCTTTGTATGGAAACAGTTTACTTTTCAATATTATTCATTAGTAAAGATATTACGGTTGTTCATGTACCAAAACTGTTTCAGAAAAGGTGTATCAATTTCTGTGAAAGCACAAGCACAGCAACATCTTTTAAAAGCAATTTCTTTTTTTTCCTGCTTCCATGCCAGTCTGAAGACAGATATGGTTGACTTAAAAAATCAAAGATGTGGCAGCTTTAAATAGTAACTCAGAAGTGTGAAAAGAAATATGCTGTTTTAAAGAGTTGCTGTGTCCTGTGTTCATACTCTCAGATATGGTGAAAAACCTCTTTTGAATCAGCTTTGAAACATTCACAGCTGTACATTACTGAGATTAATAACACAGCGCTGTTAAAGCCAACAATTTAAATGGGAACCAGATGCTGACAAATTCAGTTTGATTTGGAAACAATGAAATTTTGTACCTCTAATAGACCTGGGAAGTTTTCCAGTAGTGGTGACTTATTATGGATGAAGAAAAATTATAGAACAGCTTTATCCAAACACATATGGAGGTGCTGGATAGGGAAAGGCTACATTTACTGCATATTTAAGCTGCCTCAACTTGCTAGGACCATTTTTAGAATGTTATCTGACCACATTCCTCTGCAGAATGTGAAAATGAAATTATCAAAAGGAAGAGATTTGCTGATGTTTAATAGTAAAGTTTCTAATGCTTTGAAAAGTTCTTGTGCATGTTGGGTTGGTGAGTAGAGCCTTCAAAAGAAGTATTAAATGACCAAGATCTTAAAAGGATGATAAAAGTACTAAATACTTGTTTTTCCCTTATAGGATGAAGAGTTGCAATACGATGAGGAGGACCTTTTCCCAGTATGGATGGTTTTCTCTCTTATCTTCCATGCACTTCAATATACCACCACACTATCTTCATCACTATGGAAAGGTAAAGGGCATAGCTGAAAAGCCTCTGATTTCCCTTGAAACATGCTCTGGCAATGATCACTTCAGGAATCATATATAGAAACAAATCTAAGCAACTTAAGGCATTTCTATCTTCAGCCTTCCCTCCCCGAAAGAAAGAAAGAAGGAAAGAAAGAAGGAAAAGAAAAAAGAAAAAAGAAAAAGAAAGAATACCACAGTGATGGGGATGATGGGCAGCCAACATTGTGGCTTTGTCCTAGTAGTCATTATATAAGTTGCAAATTGTTTTTCATCTGGAATGCACTAATCTGATTAAAATTGCATAGCTCTTTTGACATGCCATTTTAAAATTAGTATGCACTGATAATTGTGAAGATTTAGAAATTTACAAACTCACTATGATAAAACCTGAACTGACTGCTCTACCAATTTATAATCTCTAAGTTAGCTGGGATAACTGCTCCACTGTTTTTCTTCCTCTAGTCACAACTGAGCCAATATGCTCTTTGCAAACATACAAGATTGACAGATAGTTTGCTGCTTATTCTTAACTGCTCAGAAGAGTTCAATATTTGTTCCACTGTGGTTCTTTTCCTGCTGACTGTTGATGATTGGCTAGAAAATTGGCTAATGTCATTCAAAGTTATCCCAGCATAATGCTTTGCATAGCATTTTAAACAGCATAAAATGACATCAAAGTATATCAATCCTAATATAATCTTGTTTGTTTTGGTTCTTTGTTATTCTGGGAGCAATGACTAAGAAGCTCTTAGTAAGTCTAGAGTAATTTACATCAATATATTGATCTAACTGGAAGAACATTTTGGTGTAAGATTTTGTTTTAATTTTAAAATTGTGGATTTAGTTTTGGTTGGACTGATAGGTGAGGATGGATTTCTTTGCATCTTTAGAGATGCATTTTAAATGACTAAATTGCTGAGAAGTATCTACTGGGCTAATTTAACTATACTGAAAGATAGATGAGTAAAGCCAGTTGGGTTGTTTCTTCCTCCCGAATAGCAAAGTAATCTCTTATCAACTCTGGGATTAAATGTTAGCGGTTTAAATGATGTTTAAATTTCATGCTGATTGGTTTACTTTGCAAGGAGATAAGGAGATGAATAGACCAAGATGAACGTGCTTCTTTTTTGATATAATGTATCAGCTTTCATCCAGATAATCTGAAAAATTTAAAACTATTTAAGATTGATCCACAGGCTATTAAAATATATGGTAGAACACAAGAAGCCTTGATGTGATAACCTTAAAGAGGGGAAGTGTTTAAAACAGATTTTTAGGAAATTTTAAAATTAAACTTTAAAAAATTAAAATTAAATTCAGAGGTTGTCAGTGCTCCATCACCAGATGTTTTTAGGAAGAGATTGGACAGCCACTTGTATGGAATGGTATAGGGCAGTGGTGGCAAACCTATGGCACGCATGCCAGAGGCGGCACTCAGAGTCCTCTCTGTGGGCACGTGTGCCATGCCCCGGAGATGGCAACCATCTCTCTTCAACCAGCCACCCGCTAACTCACCGAGGTCCCACATGGCTGGATGCATCCCAGCACAGCTGGTTTCCCTCCCCCCCATCCCATCCCTCCTGGCCTCGCATGCTCTCCTTTTCCCGGGCACGACCCACTCCATTGCCTCCTCAGCTGTAGGCCGTCCATCCAGCTCAGAGGTAGCTTCTCTGAACTGCTGGCGACGGGCCACAGAACCCCAGAGTGCACTGGTCGAGGGACCGGCAGGCTATGGCTGCTGACAGACACTGTTGGCCCCCATGCACTCACTGGCCTCTGTGTGCGGGGGGTGATGATGTCAGGCAGCAGCCGCCCTGGCCCCTACCTCACCTTGCCCTGTGACAATGGCACCCCCCACTCTGCCTCACCTTGCCTCGCTTCACCCCGCAGGATGAGCCTCCTGTCCACTGCCCCACCTGCCAGAGACCCCCTGGATCTCCCCCAAACCTGTTTGGCCCCCACAGGCTTCCCTCCCCATGAGCAACATTGAGGTGACCCCACCAACTTTGGCCACACACCCACCCAGTCTGCCATGACCACCACAGCCATGCCCAGCAAGTGGGCCATGCCCACCTGGCACCCGATGATAAATAAGTGGGTTTTGGGTTGCAATTTGGGCACTTGGTCTCTAAAAGGTTCGCCATCACTGGTATAGGGTCTCCTACTTGAGCAGAGGGTTGGACTAGAAATCCTCCATAGTCCCTTCCAACTCTGCTATTCTGTTCTATTTTGTAAACAGATCTTCCTCTGAAATTAGGAAAACGTGAGTACACCGCAAAAAAAGAATTAATTAGTGAAGATTCCTAAGAAAATGGACATTCATTGTGCCTTTTGAGCAGATTTGCCTTTTAAAAGGGCAACTGTGTATAGCTAATGCTATGCAGTATAAGGCCCTTTACAATGACAATCATCATAAAATAGATGGGAAGGACCATCCTTATGCTATATGCTGCTGATGGGGATCAAACAATCCTGTTCATAACTGAATTTATAACCACAATGGTGCATTTCTAGGTTTGATTCAGATCCAATATGTAGTTGGCAGATGTTTCCCAACTGACCTTCAAGTATTATGTAAAAGAATTGAATAACAGCAAGTTTTAAAAATACCTTATCTTTACTCATAGTTCTCTTGTTAGATGGGTGAGGTTCTGTAACAACAATGAAGTCTACTTAACGAATGCTGGATAGCTTTTGCCTTTTAGGATCAACCATCAATAGTAAAGGAACAAGCAGTCAGGAAATAGGCTGCAGACTAGCACATGGTACAGCAGCTATCCAAATGCCACAAGGTGTCTATACCTACCAGGATAAGGATTATGCAAGCCACAGTATTCTCTGTGATGCTCTATAGAAAGAAAGTTGAACCTTAAAGAAGCAGGATAGAATATTGAATATTGATATTTGAACTTTGGTCTTGGAGAAAACTCCTGAGAGTATTGTGGATTGCCAAAAAGACAAACAGATAATCATTGAATAAATCAATCCAAAGTTCTCCTTTGAGGCATACATGATCAGGTTCAAATTAAATATTCCAGCTCTCTGGAAAAGGCTCTAATGCTGAAAAAGAAAGAAAGAAAGAAAGAAAGAAAGAAAGAAAGAAAGAAAGAAAGAAAGAAAGAAAGAAAGAAAGAAAGAAAGAAAGAAAGAAAAGATGGACTCAGTTGCAGGAGCAATGAATACACTGTTGGAAGATATGAAACAACAGGTTAGGGATAGATAGTCCCAGAGAAAATCTATGGCAGGGTCCAGAGCTCCTAGGCCACAGACCAGTCTCAGTCTATGACCTGTTAGGAACCAGGTTGTGCAAGTGGTGGGTGAACGAATGAAGCTTCATCTGCAAATACGCAGGATCTAGGTTGTGCATGAAACACCCACCCTCCATTCCATGGAAGAATTGTCTTCCATGAAACCAATCCCTGGTGCCAGAAAGGATGGGGACCACTGATCTATGGGATTGCTAGGAGTTGAAAACGACTTGATGGCACATATTATAATCAATCAATCAATAAAAGAATGACGCTTGCATGAAAGTACTAAATGACAATGGTCCATGCCACTTTTATAATATGGACTCTATTTATCTTGTACAAATATCTCTGAGACAGTTTCAAACAGTTATTTTTTAATAAAATTGGAAATTTCTATCCCTCTTTTTTTTCCATATGGCAATGCTGCATGATGAATGAAAAATTAAATTGTTTTTGTTGTTTGGCTTGCCAACAGAATGCAAGTTTCTGAGATGAATGTTGAGTGTTTCTTAGAGCAGAAAGTTATTTGCAGCTGTATTAAGACTGCCATAGTTCCATTCAATTTTTACAAATTTCTACTATCAGAAGTCAATTTATATTTCATAACCCTATTATAGATTGCAATGGCTGATTTGCAAGGCTTCTTTGTTATGGAGTCATAGAACAGCACTGTAGAACAATATCCAACATTTCCACTTAATAAATACATTCTCTACCCAACCAAAGAAATAAATTACTCTCCCTTTTGAAGGTTTTATTCTTGGGATGGATTTGATGAAAAGGAAAGAATATATTCAGATAATTCATCAAAGGCACATTTTGCTTGTGAGCCTTAACATGGCAATGCTTTCAGATGAGGACTCATTGTACAATACATCTGGTTTCATTGAAAACATTTTATAGGACATAAAGAGGTTGCCACCTTCCAATCTGTATTTCTTAGCATCTTCCATCTTTGTATTGATCACAGAAATTTCTCTGCTTGGAAAAAAAGATGGAATAATGCCTTTTGATTATCTTCACAAAGAAATAACTCTAAAAATATCACACACATTCTGTTTATGTGTACCTTGAATGGTACCTTGCAAATTCATCTCATTTCCATAATGTAGACCCAAGTAACAGTTATTTTAGTTAAATATCAATCACCGTGCCTTAGTATGATTAACATATAGTATCTATGCTTTGCCTTTGGAAAATAAATGCCTCGGCTTTATCATTATCATTATGGGATAATACTGGCCAATTCCCCCCCCCCCCCCAAATACACAACATGCAGCAAAATGCAGTCATTCTTGTAGAAACCAGGAATGACACTGAAATGTTAGAGAACAGACTTTTGCCTCCTAAATAATACCTTGGTGCCTGAGAGATTAGCTGCCCCATTACAAGGTGGTGACTGATAGCTTGAGGTATTGTAGCTCATGAAAGGTGTTAAGAACTACAGGTCTACTTATAGGTAGGTCTCCCATCTGGAGGTGTCAGCACTTTGGAATATTCTTCTTGAAATATGTTATCATTATACATTCTGATCCCTGTTCAAGACTTCTCATCTAAGCATGAACAACATTCAATGTTTTTTGTACCTTTCCCTCAGTCAGTTTCTAATAAATATGGCTTTATAATTATTTTTATTTTTATGGATTATAGTCATGTAGTCATTTTTACTGCATAGCTCTTTGAAATGTATCTGTCCTGGAAGTGGTATAGAAAACTGCACATAAGTAAATCTATTAAGTGTGGTGGAGAAAGCTGAGATAACTGGCTTCTTTACTGAAACTTCTTCACTGGAGGCAACTAAAGGTCTAGACCAGGGGTGTCAAACTCGCAATGTCACCTGATGTGTCGCGCCATATTGTGACTTTTTTTTTCCATTGCTGGCAATGGGGCGGGGGCGGTTTCGCCATGACGCATGTGGCCAGCGGGCTGGCAGTTTGACACCCTGGTCTAGACTGATATAATTCCATGGGGGACACTTAGTTTCCATGCAGAACATCACAGAGAAGGTATTCCTTACTTCTATACAGGCAAATTGTACAAAATTCCTGAGAGGTGTTGTTGAACAGAACAGAGAAAGGGAATCTTTAATCTCAGGGCCATATAGGATCCTCAGATACATTTTGATAACCTTCCAGCCTCCTCCTGCTGCTCCTGCTGCTGCTCCTCCTCCTCCTCCTCCTCCTCCTCTTCCTCCTTCCTCCTTGCTCCTCCCTTCTTTTTGCTCTGGGATCATTTAGTTCAAACCTATCAATGTATAATAGGATACAAGGATTTGTTTTACAGCCAGCTTCTTGCAGACATTGATGTTGAGAAGGGGTATCAGGCGCAAGGTCACCCAGTTGCCTTCTGTGCCTAAGAGGGAACAAAAACCTGCTTTTCTTTGTTCTAAGCCCAGAATCTTGAATGCTACACACCAGTTGGCTCTCTCCTCTCTCCTTCCCGCTTATCACTATCAAAATTCACTGGTTTGGTTTAAATGTACTTTTCCTATAGCCTGCAGCCCTATCAAACATCTCTCAATCACCCAACGCTGGGCAATCTTTAGCAGGAAGAAAGTTTCTTACCTTTGTGAACTGGAAGGGCTAATAGATTAATTTGGCCTCTACCGATACTTGCAACTGTCAACTTGTGCTAATAGGAAAAATGCTTTCCCAGTGGGAAGTTCTTGTATTTTCTATACTATATAAGATATCTATGCCTTACTTTCATAATATTTAGGTATCTCTCAGGTTGATGCATCCATCAATATTAAAATCTCATAATGAATAATATACAGTAAAGAGTGGCAAGAGAAATGTGCAGAATTTTTCAATTAAAATACTAACCATCCAGCAATTGGATTCAAAGAAATTAAAAACTAGACAACTGAAAAGGACAGTGTTCTGTTTTGTTCGTTGTGAAGGCATTGAGGTGAGGCAGGAGTAACACAGTCCTTCTTTATTCAATCTCCAACACCAGGGACAGCATCAACCAATCAACGCAAAGGATTCTCCCGCCTTGCACATGCGTAATAGGCTGGAGACAGCCTGTCTGGTCCCGGGCATCCATGTGGTCTGCCCAGGCCTCTTTACAGCTTCCTGCACCTGGTGAGTCACTCAGCAGGCTCAGGACATAACACCCCTCCCCTCTTAGATCAAAAACAAATAACACTTAGTATTTTAAAATACTACAAATCTAACACTTATTCTTTTGAGCATGTTCTGATTTCTAAGTAACCTTAAGCCTGCCCACCTACTGACAGGAACCTTATGTAGTCCTGTAAGTGCTTGGGTGGAACTCTGGCCCACTCTGATCTTCTTAGAACAGGTGTGCTTGCCTGGTTTGCAAGCTCACCTGCGAGGCTCGGCAGACCAGGACTTTTATGCCTCCTATATTCAGGCGGCCCTCCATCATGCTGACTGGCCAGATCCTGTAAACCCAGCCCAGAGTTCCTTGGTGGGGTGGAATTCCCCAAGTCCACAATGGACCCTGTTGGAAGCACTGTCCCGTGAGCCCAAGACCAGCAGATGGAGTGGCCGGAACAGCCAGTTACGAGCAATGTCCCATGGACCCAGTGCCAGAGTCAGGAGCCGCCTCATTGGCAAAACCCCCTACTGGTGCATGTGAAGTTCCGCTTTCGCAGAGAGACTGCGGTCCACGATTGTAATCATGGTCCTCCCCCCCCCCCCGAGAGCAGAGTCAGGAGCGGAAGTGTGGCTGTGAAGTCTCCAGTGCAGTTGGTCAAGTGTCTACGTAACACCCGACCATCATCCAAGGCCACTTCGTATGACAGTGGCCCAGTGACTTTGCAGACCACTGCTATCACCCAGAGATGTCCAGGTCCATAGTTCCTTGCCCAAACCGGATTGCCCACCTGTAGTCTCCTAGGTGCCCATAGCTGTGACACCTGTGAAGCCACCCAGTCTGGGTGCAACCTATTCAGTTTTGTAATGAGTCGGCGACCCCAGCGGAGTTCAGCTGGGCTCTTCCCTGTGGCTGTGCAAGGTGTGGTGCAGTGGCAAAGAAGAAAGTCAGCTAACCTGTGATCCCACCTTTGTCGCCAATGTTCTGTTTTGTTCGTTGTGAAGGCATTGAGACAAGGCAGGAGTAACACAGTCCTTCTTTATTCAATCTCCAACAGAACAATACAAAATGGCACCAATTCCTTTTATACCCTTTTGCAGGGACAGCATAACCAATTAATGCAACAGATTCTCCCACTTTGCACATGCGCAATAGGCTGGAGACAGCCTGTCTGGTCCCAGGCATCCACGTGGTCTGCCCAGGCCTCTTTGCAGCTTCCTGCACCTGGTGAGTCACTCAGCAGGCCCAGGACATAACAGACAGCATCCAAATCTCTTCTTCTTGTTGTTGTTCTACAATTTCAGCAATGTCCAGAAAACTACAGATTCACCATCCCAATTCCAATACCTTTAAAAAAAAAACTGGCAGTATATTCAAGATAAAGAATTATACTATTGGAAGTTAAAAGTAGTTCTCACATTTCATTTTACAGTCTTTCATTTCACACGCTTTCATTTTACAATCTGGACAATGGATAGCTGTCTTATTTTTAGAATCTCCTATACTTTGGAGATGGATGAAAGAAAAGGCATGTAGGTTAGCTCTATCCCCTAGTATGGGAAATGTGGACTCTGAGCTGAGCCTACCACCTTGAATGCATAGTGAAGGTTAAGTGAGAAATCTGAATTTTGATTCTTATTTTCCTGGGAAAAGATCATATTAGATGTAATGGCAGATAATAATTAAGCTCCATTTGCACAGAGTTAGTGTAAAAAAGAGAAATGACAGGGCATAAGGGCAACAATCAAACTATATTTATATATACCACATTTAATTTCACCCTTGACTTCTCCATCATTTCTATATCTGTTTCAATTTCAACATTTCTTTACTTAAAGTTATTGAAAAAATTTCACTGATGGAAATAATCTTCTTTTTTGTTTGGAAAAGCAAAATAGTCTTGAGGTATGCTCTTTGTTAATATTCAGATTAAAATATTCTCTCTTGGTACATATAAAATTTTTTAAAGCATAACCGAGGTGCAAAATCCATTACTCTTCAAAGTATTAAATGCTTCCTTATTTACATTTGGACAATGTATCATTTAGAAGTCATTGTTTGGTTATTTTGCTATGTAGGAGACAGGACGTGTTCATTGCATTTATTACAGGTTCACCAGCTTGTTGTACCTGGTTTCTTGAATAAGTCTCAGTTTGCTAGGTTAAACAATTGCACTAAACCATAAACCAAGGTATGCTATATGCAGTAGCTGGCCTCACACTTAATAATATGACTTAACATGAACTGTGAGCCATGTTCTTGACTGCTAGATGTTGCTTAGCACTCATCCAAAATGTTTTTCTTTTTCTTCCATTTTTTCTTTTTCTCTTTTGTGCGGCAATATCCCAGTTTTATTGGATTTTGCTTTCCTTCCTAGCCTGCTCATTTTGCTATTCTTCTCTTCATATGTCAGCAGAGAAAAAACTCTATTCAGCATTCTGTTACTATATTTATCTTCATAATATACCGTAGTACAGTTCCTCAACTGAACATATGAATGAAAACATATTTATAAGGATGTAAAAAGGCCCTATAAGGATCAAGCCACAAGTACATCTAATCCATCATCCTATTTGTCATAATGGCCAATCCAAAAACTCCCCGAATGACCTTAAGAGAATATGAGAGCCATCAATCATTCATTCTTGCCATTTTCCTTCAGTGACTGGTCTTCTCCACAAAGTAATTTAATTTCTGCAACTTTGTGCTTGCAGTAAGACTGATGAAGGCAAAAGAAGTTAAACTTAAAAAGCTAAATTTCAGGATACAGGAAATAAAATCTTTGAAGTAAAAAGTACAGATGGAAACCTTCTCAAGGATCTGCTGGCTCCAGGCTATAGTCTTAAATGAGTCAAATACTGGAAGGAGGACATAGATTAAGGAAAAAGAGGCCAGCGTAGAAACATGTTAAAATCCCAACATTAGATATGGCAAAACGAAAAGGGAGAGAAGGAAAGGAGAACCTAAGAGCCTGTGGAATCAATTTGGGAGGAGGAAGACCACCCCAATGCTAGTAGAAAGCCAACACATGACAACTTAAGAGAACCATGGGTGAGCAAGATGGGAGGCAACGAAACAGTGTGCAAGAGATTGTAAAACACAATTTGGCAACTCGGTATGAGAAGCTGGAAGTTTTAACCATGAAACAATTATCGAGGAGAGTGATGGGGAGGGGGGGAGGAGATCAAGGTGTGGATTATCAAGAGGAGGAAAAGCAGACTGGGTTTAGATGAGCTGGATGTGAGGACATCCAAGTCATTAAGGATGCATCAAAGTTCCCAAAAATAGATGGAAGGAAAACAACTGGGTGAGCCTCTGTAAGGAGACTGTAGATGTTTACAATGGAGGGGAGGGGGGAATTGGAACAAATCAACAAATAAAGCTGTATTTGAAAAGCAACAAAAACTAAACAGCAGTTCAAAATACCCCAAAGCAACAAAATTAATATGCCACATAATATATTTACAATAAATATAACACTTATACAAATACAAAATCCTAGATTTATCTATCATCTGACTAATAAGCTAATAAGATTTACATTAAAACAGCCTTACAGCCATTCCTGGCATCTCACAACCAGTCACTAAGCAGTCAGCTTTTGTGAAATACAGCATAGGAAGTAGGGTATATACAATCTCTTCATAACTAACTTGTTTGTTATTGTTGCAATTATTAAAGTCTAGACTAAATAAAGAAGATCTTACGAAACTTTGTGTTACAGTTTGGTAATTCTTGATTTTGATGGCCATGATGTTCAGAAAGGACTTATGAAATGGCAAGGTTTTCTTCACTTCCTTCATATCATGGCAAGTTAGCTAAGTGACATTTTGAACAAGTTTCCATAGGTCCTACTCAAGGTATGTTACTGATAAAATAACTTAGTTATACCTCCAGAAGTAAGCTGAACAGAGATTTTATACATGGTTAATGATAAGTATGATTTGGCCTTGAAATTCATTATTTTAGGTCAATGTCATCAAACCTGAAAAGAAGGAGCTCTTCATTAAGATTCTCCACTCTTAATTTTTTTTTGCTAATTGAAATGTTTACATGGTTTACATTAATTAATTAATTCAACATACATATCAGTCATTTAGCGTGAAAGGAATAAATAAAATGCACAGGAAGCTCTGATGTGGAAATATACAGATAGTGTCCTGGATAGGAGCCCCAAATTCAATCACAACTATTCTTGCCCTCAATTTTTCCATCTTAAAATCATTTTGAATTAAGGTATCATATATCAGTTCATCATCTGCTATATGTGGCTACAAAAGTGACAATAATGTTAAGCCTCATCACTAGAGCTTCTCCTGAAAATCCCAAATCCTAAAATGTCTCAAAGCTGAAGATACTCTGCACTCATTGTATTATAACTTCATTTTTTTCTTTTAAAAAATAAGATAGTTATATAAAGATTACAAATAGCATCTTTGTGGTTTCCAGTACTTTGAAATAATTAAATATGAAGTATATAACACGGACCTGCAAATCTGGCAGTATTTTCTTAGATAATCTGTCATTGGACTCATCGAATT
This sequence comes from Crotalus tigris, assembly GCF_016545835.1. NCBI lineage: Eukaryota > Metazoa > Chordata > Lepidosauria > Squamata > Viperidae > Crotalus > Crotalus tigris. The sequence continues at coordinate 2,215,889 of NW_024096622.1, read as the reverse complement.
GATATTTGCATTGCAAGTATACATTTTTCAAGAAAAGAAATTGTACAGTAGAAATATATTTGAGATCACTATTTGAGAGATTTATGAACTGAGGGAAGCAGAAATTCACTTCTGTTTCTAGAAGCAAGGTACCCAATATGGTGGAGGCATCTCATTTGTGTATTTTTCTTAAGGAGCAAATCTGTTTGAGCTAAACTAGAAGTGAACCCAGGAAATGCAAGTGTAAATGAGGTTGGGATATTTGATGTTTTAGGGTTCAGTGGTCATACCGATACTTTTATTGAATATTATTGTGACCCATATAAGATAGTGAGCCATATAAGTTTCTGAATAAACAAACACCTCTATATTTTTAAAAGGAAAACTTATGATCAATCTTCAAAATAGAATCAAAACTTTTATGTCTATTGATGAGTAGAAGATTCCAGTTAGGTCCCTTCCCTTCCCTTCCCTAGCATTTTTGAATTTAGTTTGGTCTAAGATGCTCAAAATAATAATAATAATAATTAATAATAATAATAAATAATAATACCCTACAAGAAAGACCAAATGAAGAACAGAATAGAGGCATGGGAAGACAAAGCACTACATGGCCAATACATTAAAAAAATAGCTGGGAAAGCAGATAATAATAAAACCTGGCAATGGCTAAGAGCAGGAAAATTGAAGAAAGAGACCGAGGGACTAATTCTGGCTGCACAAGACCAAGCCTTAAGGACAAATGCATACAAAGTCAAAATTGAGAAGACAGCAACAGACAGTAAGTGCCGCCTATGCAAAGAAGCTGAAGAAACAGTGGACCACTTGGTAAGCTGTTGCAAGAAGATTGCACAGACTGACTACAAGCAGCGGCATGACAAAGTAGCAACAATGGTGCATTGGAAGATCTGCAAAAAATATCATTTGCCTGTAAGCAAAAACTGGTGGAATCATAAAATAGAGAAAGTCATAGAAAATGATAAAATTAAACTGCTCTGGGACTTCAGAATTCAAACAGACAAGCACCTGCAACATAACACCCCAGACTTAACAATTGTCGATAAGAAAGACAAAAAAGTCTGGATAGTGGACGTGGCAGTGCCTGGAGATAGCAGAATAGAAGAGAAAGAACTGGAGAAGATAACAAAATACAAAGACCTACAAATAGAAATAGAAAGACTGTGGCAAAAGCAAGCAAGGGTAGTACCAATAGTAATAGGCTCCTTGGGTGCAATCCCAAAACAACTGGAGCACCACTTGAACACCATTGGCATTGACAAATTCGCTATTAGTCAATTGCAAAAGGCGGCCTTATTAGGAACTGCTTCCATCCTGCGACGATACCTGTAATACCATCAAACATCCACATCTGCCTATCCCAGGTCCTGGGTAAGACTCGATAGGTAGACAAAATGCCAAATCCAGTCTGAACATCTGGCTGACTGTGCGATGATAATAATAATAATAATAATAATAATAATAATAATAATAATAATAATAATAATAAAGTTGGAAGGGACCTTGGAGGTAATCTAGTCCAACCCCCTGCTCAGGCAGGAAACTCAGTTGAAACTATGGTTGAGTCTATCCATGTGTTGTGAGACTAAGGAGCTTTCATGTCTTCTGACTGTGTCTTCTGAAAAATCAACCCACATTAAGCAAGTGCTCCATTATTCAATCCAACCTCTCAGGAAAGGAACTATGTAAGAACATAATTCAAACTAATACAAACACACTGCAGCAACCTAGAACACCAGAAAAATGAATCATTTTTTTTTTTAAAAAATACTATTTATTTATTTATAAACTTGTATGGCTGCCAATTTTTACACAATAATCCTAGGTGGGTCAAAATAATATTCAATAAAAATAGAATCAGTGTGACCACTGAAACCTACGTCACATGTTCCAATTACAGTGCTGCACTATCCCATTTTTTTTATCATATGTTCTGACTGGTAGATCATGCTTATGGATGTACTCTTCTACTCTTCTCTCTGCCCATCCTACATAATGGCTGTTACAGTCCTTACATTGTATGCTGTAAATGGAAACTTCTTAATCTCACCATATGGACAGATTCAACTACATTTATACACTCCCACCAACACTGGCAGGGCAAGCTACTGTATACAAACACAGAGCAAACACCACACTCATTGGCACTGATGATGTTACCTAGTCAGGTGGGAAAATGTCTGCAAACAATCAAGCTCAGAGAACATTAAGGATTTCATAGTTCAACCCTGAGCTACAAATATTCTCTTCTATTGGAAAAGATTTATCCCAAATGGCAGTGTGCAGTACTGTGTCACAGATGTGCCTGAGGATTTTGCTAGCATAATAATGCCCATAAATATGCAATTCAACAGAGAATATATTGCTGCAGACCTGGTTTATGGTTGCAGTTTGCCCGCTTTAGTAATGAAAGCCTCTTCACAATCGAGGAAAAAGAATGCATGCTTTTTCCTTTCCTCAAAAGAAAACAAAAACAAAATCCCCACTGGCTCTTAACCATCTTCAAGTCATAAAAAGGCCATTGCTGGGGATGATTTATTATCCGTCAGATATAATAAAAGAAGAGACTTTTCCTCTGGCATTTACACTTCCTTGGTTAATCCTTTTGGCAGTTTCTTTTTTAAAAATATCAACTGCAGCACTGAGAAATGTACACATGAACTTGCTCTTAAGAAAATTGCAGGAGGAGCAAATGAGATTCTGTCTGTATAAAACTGTACATGAAATTGTGAGCTTTTTGGCCTCCATTTAGTGATGAACCTGAATTGTAATTCCACAACACTGGAGATCAAAGCCAGGGAAGGTGGGCAAATAATTACTATGGTAATTCTGTTTTAACTGAATACATCATTTCATCCAAATGAGAAAAGAATTCTGAGATAATTGGTCCCTCAAGGATCATAAGGGTGGAATATTTTGCTCTAAGATGGTCTCTCATACCCCTATCCAACATATCAGGGTAACTATAATAGTTTTCTCCCACTAAAATATAGGCTTTATAAATGATTAGCAAAAAAATCAATTGTGATGGGGATGTTCGTGCTTGCTTTGTTTAATTGTGATTAATTCTCTGGGAAAGTTGTGAATAAACCTGAGATATAAGAGAGATAGAATAAGAACAAAATTCAAATAACATATTTCACTTGTAATGCTTAAGAGGCCTTTCCTCATTACCAAGTTATAATACAAGGTACTGGTTATCATCTTCAAAGCCCTACCTGGCTTGGGACCAGACTATTTGAAGGACTGTCTCTTCCCTATTACATCCATCTGATCTATTATGGGTATACATCTGGTTGGATGTATATAGAGATGGTGACCCCATCTCTATGAAACACCATTCCCTCAAATATGATTTGCCCCCACCCTGTTGCTTTTCTGAAAGACCTGAAGATATAGTTTTGTCAGTGGGCCTAGGGACCACAAGTGGAGATGGAGCTGACCAAGTAGTTGATTTGATTGTGTTGTTGCTGCCATGGGGGTGTGAGATGGGGATGGGGCTTGTGGATTTTTATGCTGTGGATTTTTAATATTGTCAGCCACCTGCAGTCATCTTGATGTGAGTTGGGCAGCCATATACATTTGTTTAATAAATAAATAATACTATCTACTCCCTCATTGAGTGGGAAGAAAATTATACTGGCATGAAATTTGCTGTCCCAGTTATTAATATCTATCTTGCCTCTATTTCCTTTGTCCCTGTCACTCACTTGATTTCCATCCAAGGCAACGGCTTTCAGAATTTATATACCTTGAAGTTGCCTTTGGACAGTGTCAGAATAAGAGGAAAAGTATAACTTTAACACTGGATATTAAGGATGATTTAAACTAGTCTCATTCATGCCCTGGAGAATGGTGGCAGGGGGAGGGGGAGAGAGAGAAAAAGATTCTTTCACGTAGGTCAGAAAGTGCTATCTATCATTCCTTTGGCTGATTGCAAACCATGCAGAGATCAACTTTGTTGTCCCCTTCTCTGATCTCTAACCTGCACAGTACAGATGCTGTCAAATAGTGATGGGGCTGAGAAGTTCTGGCAGCTGAATCTCATGCTGAGTGAAGAGAAGAGGCAGAAAAGGAGAGCTAAGCAGCTCCCATCTGATCCTTTGCCTAAAGCTATGAGATCAGAGACTTGGTGAGTAAGGAGCCACTATCCACTTTTCCTGACATCTCTCTCAGCCTTGAGCTAGAAGATATGGTACGGGACCTCAAAACCATGCCAAGTATAAAGAAGAGGTTTGATGGTGAGGCATGAGGGAAACTTGTGCTGCACTATGGAACTTCCCTGCAGGCCTGTCTCATGAAGTAAGAGCTAATAGCTAAGCTGGGGTGTGGGTTAGTAAGAAAAATACACAACTACCATGTGCATGACAAATATTACCCATTAACAACTGAAAGATACATGGAAGGTTGCTCAGGGTGATGGGAGAGAAATTCCATCTTGCTTTATTACATTTCTCTCTCTCTTTCTCTCTGGCATCTTCCAGTTGTTGTTTCAGCTTTTGGCAAGGAAGAGGTTAATGCTATTTCAAAAGATCATTAAACTAGTCAAGATAAGCTGCCTGAGACTTGACAAATTCTTTGGGGGGGGGGTTGCATTAAACTAAACAATATTCCAAAGAGTGCAAACAGTTGATAAGCAAAGAGTTGCACAGTGAAGTGGCAGAGAGAAGTCATCCCTTTATCTCTTGGTTCACTCTATATGTCCCTGTTTCACTGTTTTCAGAGTAGCACTGGAAAACAGTGCCTAGAAACTGCGGGGGGGGGGGGGATTATGCTGGATTGATTCTACTGTTAAGGTCATCTGAAAGCACTGGTTGATGAAAAAATCAGATTGTACCTCTAGTACCAGTTTGTTACGAACGTAAGCAGGATTATATATATTGAAAATCAGAACAACTCAGGATGACTTAAGCCTTCTTTAGATATGGATTTGGGATGAGATGAAGGCAAAATTATGAGGACATGGGAGAAAAGAGAGGTTGATAAGGCATATTCAATTAGTGGGGAAGTGCAAGTGAGGAAAGGCCTATGGTTAGGAGTTTGTAACTATTGTGAATAGATTTCTCATTGCAGATACCTCAACTTTTTGATAGAATGCATGTTTGTATTATGGGATAATACAAATACTGGACATATTTCCTTGCTTCTTGTGTGATGATAGTGCTCAACATTGGCCCCACATTCCCAGTCTGGTAAATGTTTCAAAGGAATCCCTGGGCAAGTCAGAATTCCTTGCATGGAATTAAGATATTGTGTAGTATCCCTTTACCTCAAGAACATGAGACCACCACACACACAACAGCAACAAAAATAACAAGAAAACAGAAGAAATGCTTTCTTTTAAAACATCAAACATTAGGCCAGTTGTACAATAAGGTTTGCAATTGAAACTCAGTTTGAAGAAGATAAAACGAATTAATCATTGAGAACTACCCGATTACAGTTGGTATTATGGGACAAAGATGCAGTGTGTTGAAATCTATAAGTCACTATCCTCTTGCCTCTGGCAATGCAGATTCCTGGCTAGGGACAAAAGAAAGAATATCAAATCAATTAAGGTAATCCAGTGGTGTCACACTGCTGGCCCGCAGGCTGGTAGCATCATACAGATGCCCACCCCAGCTCCGACAATGCAAAAAAAGTCATGATACATCATGACACACCATGTGACGCGGCAAGTTTGACACCCATGAGGTCATCAATTGAATATTTAACTATCAATACAGTAATTAGGTCCAGTTACAATATCAGTAGTGGGATATATTAAGAAAAACAGATATTTGGTGTTTTGTTCATATCTCTTGTTCCAGGATCATGGAGGTATGGCTACACAGTAATTTCAGAATAAGAATAAAGGAGAACAACTCTGGTAGGAAAAGAAGGTTGCACCTAAGTTAGAACAATTAATCAGTGGAACAATTTGCATCCAGAAGTTTTTAAGAAGAGATTGGACAACCATTTGTCTGAAATGGTTAGGCAGGATATCCTGCCTAAACAGGTGCTTGGACTAGAAGACCTCCAAGCTCCATTCCAACTCTATTCTATTCTATTCTATTCTATTCTATTCTATTCTATTCTATTCTATTCTATTCTATTCTATTCTATTCCATTCTTTGAGTAGATACAAGTAAAGGATATTGCAATAGAGCATTTAAGAAATGGCTTATCATCTTCCTTTTATCTTAAGTGCCACTCTGATTGCCCCTATTTAAGAAGAAGCCAAGCCCTTGGAGCATTGGAATCAAAGCTTTCAGGAACCTTCCTCAGGGGAGCAAGAAAATGATAGGGATTTGACCTCCTAGGTTGCTCTGGAGACAACCACTCCATGCTGGTGGCCATGCTGCCACCAGCCATCGCTATCCCTTGCAGGCGGCCAGGTGGGGGTGGTCCCAGTGAAAGGGAAGCTGCAAGGCTAGGGCCAGGGAGGTGCTGGGGATGATGGTGCTGATCTACAACCTAGTTGCGTCCATCAAAGCAAGAATGCGCTCAGCCTTAGATTGATGAGGCAGCCCTGGAACCAGCGAGGGGCTGCCCCCTGCCTCTGCCCTGCCCCAGGGTGTGCGTACGGTAGGCAGCACGCTCTGGTATCCTGGGTGAAGTCAGCCTCCGGGGCAAGATAGCCAGCAGGGACGCTGGATTCAGTGTGCTCGCAGTCCCCTGCACATGCACCCAGGGGGCAGAGTGGGGGCAGCCCCTTGCTGGTTCCAGGGCTGCCCCCTGAATCTAAGGCTGAGCGCATTCTGGCTTTGATGGCTGGCACCAGGTTGTAGATCAGTGCCCAGTCAGCCTGGGCTGGGTCGAGGTGCCGAGGGCCAGTCCTTTGCTGTTTCGAGGGCAGCTCTGTAGGACAGATGCAACCAAATGGTGGGCCAGATTTGGCCCACAGGCCTTGCGTTTGACATGTCTGATCTACATCTACAAAAAATCTTAGGCTCTACAAGACTTGTTCCTTGTGGGTTTTACATAAGCAATAATGGACCGTGTCACACCCAGGCTGACATCTTATTCTTTAATGACAGCTTGATTTGTTGGAATTAGCATTATAATTAAGACAATACCTTTTTAAAAACAATATACCAAGAGTTGCGGGCTGAAAGAATTATGCGTTCTAATGGAGCTTCACATGTGATAGTATAGCATAGAGCCAATGTAGTGTAGAGGTTAAAATAGTGGACTAGGATTAAAGAAACAGAGGTTGGAATCCATCCTTAGCCATGGAAACTCACAGCACGGGTTCCCAATCTTTTAGCCAAATCTACTCACAAGTTGTATTGTGGGTAAAAATAGGCATGCTGGAAATTAATAATAATAATAAATAAAAAAGAACTATATGGTTATTTTTATCTTGGTTTTCAACACATTCAGAAGAAACCTGGAAAGAAAAGTTAAATATGGAGTGTCCCTATTAATGATCCAGTAATATTACTTATATGACAAGGTAGAGAAACATGCAGAGCATGACTTCTACAAATCTTTCCATCTCCTTTACTATCAGTGATCATAGGAGGCACCTGTTCTCTTCTGTAATATGTTATGTCCATGTCTGTGTTTCTACCTTTTCTATGTGCTGCATCTCCATGTCTTCATGCATATGAACTTTTTCCCCTGGATCATATCATGGTATGAGCCGAAGTATGGCCTTTATGTATGTTTCTGCTGTGTGGCATCAATGTGTGTATTAGGAAGCACAGGGCATGAAACACATGGAAAGCATGCAGAGGGTGGCTTTTGGAAATCTTATTCAACTATTTAACAGCAAATTTGTCCTGGATCATTTGATTAGCAAGGAAAAGGGCTTGAGAATGGAGTAGCTGGCAGCATTCGGAGCTGTTGCCCAACAAAGTCTCCAATAAGGAATCATTGGGGAAATTTTTTCTTGATTTATTTTTCTCCATCATCCCTAGCCAGCTTGGCCAATTTGTTAAACCTCAGTGTTGGTTGTATTTGGTTCTGTTTGGTTATGTTTTGGAGAGAAATTCTGCTGACAATGAACTGAAAGACAGATGAGCAATCCTTTTGGTTGATGTCAAAAACCTCTCAATAACACACTATAACAATTTGCAGTGTTGCTGTTAAGATTATGAACAGCTTTAAATTTCTCAGGAGGCTTGATTCATTTTCTAAATACTGATTTAATAATAGCCTCACATTTTGTCCTGGCACATGAAAATTTAGCATCGTGAAACTTTTTCAATAATTTAGTTGTACAATCCATACTACTTTGATTGTGAATTATGGTATGAAATGCAAATGTTCCCTCCATTGCAGCTAACTGTTTTTCATCTTCAGAATAATCTGAAGTTTTAAAAAAACTTGTTACTTTACAACTGGAAGCAGATGCATCTGATGACTGCTTATGTTTCTTGGTGGTCAAGTGTTTCGTAATAGCTGCTCTGCCCCCAACTGCAATACAAAATTCTCCACTGCAATATTGCAGAAAACAATGTTATCCTTCTTTGATATGAGGAATGGAAATTCCTTATTCAATTTATCATTAAAATGGCATTTCCTCTTTTTTTGATTTTTCCACCCCTAAATGAAATTCAAAATTCAAAATAAAATATAGAGCTACACGAATGATGCAAGCACATTCATTATGAATAAATAAAATTAATTATTAAAACTGAAACAATAATATAAGCCAGACACGTCAAACACAAGGCCCGTGGGCTGGATGCGGCCCGCAAACTGGTTTCATGTGGCCTGCAAAGCCATCCTGGAAACAGTGAGGGAACAACCCCCTCTGCCTTGGCTCTGGCCCAGGCCAGCCAGGAGCCAATATACAATTTTGTGGTGGCCATCTATGCTGAAACGCATTCAGTCTTAGCTCCATGAGGCTGTCTGGAAACAGCGAGGAACCAGCCCCTGCTGTGTCGTCCCTGCCCCCTGGGTGCATGTTGGGCTGGTGTCACCTTTTGTGAGGAATGAAGAAATGGACCATCGCCTAGAAGTGGCCAGCAAATGGCCCTTGCCTACTTCACATATCCAGCTTGATGGGCTCCAGGGGAGGGGTTTTGGGAGGCAGCAGGGTGCTCTTACAGTGCCGAGAGGCTGAGCTGGGTGGCACAAATCCAAAAAGAAGCATGATGCCCCCCCAAGCCCCCAGCCTGCCAAGTTTCAGCATGCAGCAAGGTGCAAAGCTGATGAGCTTCGCACTGCCTGGCTCAACCTCTTGGCGCTATGAGGAAAGCGCCATGCTGCCTGCCGAAATCGGGCAGGCTGGGTGGCATCGTGCTTCTTTTTGGATTTGCGCCACCTGGTTCAGCCTCTTGGCTCTGTGTGGAAAGTGCCCTGCTGCCTGCTGAAACCAGGCAGCCTGAGGGCTGGGTGGCCTTGTGCTTGTTTTTGGATTCGCGCTGCCTGGCTCGGTCTCTTGGCGCTGTGAGCAGAGTGCCCCACTGTCTGCTGAGACCAGGCAGGCTGGGGGCTGGGTGGCATTGCACGGGTAACGTTGACTCTCATGCTGCTATGGCATCGCCTCCCCCAGAGCCCACTAAACCAGATAGGTGAAGTAGGTGATGGCCATGTGCTGGCCACTTCCAGGTGATAATGCATTTCTTCATTCCTGACGAAGGGTGACACCTCCCCAGCTGCGTTTCTTGCCTGTTTTTCTCCCTCCCTCATCTCAAATATTTTCCCACCACTCTGTACTTAGGAAGGAAAGAAGGAAAGGAAAGAAGGAGAGGGAGGGTCTGAGGGAAGTCCTGCCGTAGTCCTGAACTGCTTCCCTTTCACCATCCCCTTGCCCCCTCCTCCTGGCCTATCCTGGGGGTCTCCCATACTATTGATAAGGAAGCTTTGGATATAAAGCTGGGTCTCCTCCCATGGAGAGGGAATGGGCCTCCCTCTAACTTTGCCCTTGTACCCATCATGAGCAACTTGGTTAAGGAGAGCAAGCAAAGCAGCAGCAGCCTTGAGGAGGAGGCAAGTGCAGCTGGGCACCCCCTTGGGGAAGTGGGGCTGGGCTTGGTGCCGTGGGTGCTCAAGGGCCAGGCTGGGCATTTGACCTCTGCTGCCCAGGGCTCCGGGCAGCCCGCACCACCATCCAGCCCTCCCTGCATGGCCTGAGAGGAATAGTGAGGCCTTGGCACTTGCCCTGGTCCCACCCCCTTCTGCCAGAGACTCTCAGATCTGTCCCACTCCTGCCCAGGCCCCCACAGGCCCCTTTGACGCGAACAATGTAGAGCTGGCCACGCCCACCCAGTAGGCCACATCCACTCCATCCATGCCCACCCAGTAGGTTGCACCCACCCAGGCCACACCCACCCAGCCCCCTGAGGGCAACTGCAATGATGATGCGGCCCTCAATGAAATTGAGTTTGACATCCCTGACATAAGCGAATAAACTTGTAAATAAAATTATACATATTTGGAAATTATTAAATAGATAATGAATTAATAAAATGTGAATTATTTTGCTCACCTGTGTATGATTGAATATTCACTGAGAAAGAAGTGAGTCTAATGCGTGCATGTGTGCCGTGTCGTGTTTCGGTAAGAAGTAAACAAAGCTACTTGCGCGCGGCGCACTCTCTCAAAACAATTCTCCTGTGCGGATTGCATGCGTCTCATAATCGCATCTCGCCGCACTGTACCAAGCCTTGACAAATCGTCATGTCAAATACAAATACGTCACATCACACGCAACGTATCGACTTGGCATCGATCAAATACGGAGATTTACAGATTAGTCTTCAAATATCGAAAAGGAGGACATGTAGGAGGACACTTTTCAAGAGAGGACAGAACTTACAAAAGAAGGACTGTCCTCTCTAAAGGAGGACGATTGGTCACCTTACTATAAAGGACCTGAAGAAGAACTTTAGCTGCCTCTAAATGACATGATCTGTGTACATCAGTTGGCAGTCATTAAATAGATGGAGTTAGAGAACGGAGACAAAATAAGCAGCCCTGGAAAGAAATAAAACACCATGATGAGATTGCAACATATTCTGTTAACTTTCCCTTACGTACTGGCTCCAGTTCTTTTAAGCAGAGGGTCGGAAGAAAAGAAGTTCCTAGCCTTCTTGCTTCCCTGAGAAATTTCCAGCCCCGACTGCCCAGGCCAAAGAAACATTTAACTTCTTCTCCCCCTTAATCTCTCCATTCTCCCTTTTAATGGGATGGGAGGAGTGGTGACTATAGATCAGAATGCTTAGGGATCATTAGCTAACCAGCAGGCTACTCATGAGTCATCAGACTGCAGATTCTAGGTTTATTGCACTAGGCTACAAGATTTGGATTGCACAGATTCACCTGATCATTCCAAGGCCACAAAGAGATAAAGAACCTGGAGGGTGTAAGATTCCCTTTGCTGATGTATTGCTATGTACACAAGGCAGAAGGAAAACCGTAGATGATTTATCTAAGTGCTAATATCAGCTTTGACTTATTATCTTCACTATTTATTTGGCTTGCTCCTTTCCAAAAAATTAATAGTTTACTCTGCCCAACATATAACAAAATGATTGTTCTGACTATTGTGCCTTGAAATTTTCTTATAGTATGAGACTTCCAGAACCAATCTTCAAAAATCAGGATAACTAGTGAGTGGATACAAAGAGAAGAGTTTTCTGTTTTTTTTTCCCCTTTCCTGCTGTTTGGTGGTCTTTTCCTTGATTTTTGCACCTCAGATCTGGTTTCCCTATTTTATACATTCATTCAGTTTATAAGTCACTCTAGTTGGGAACAACTAACATGTTCATATATATACAAGACAAAGGTTGTCAACAGTCCATGGACTGATTTGGGGGCTGATGGTGGTGGTGTCTGAAAACTTGGATGGGAAAAAGTTACAACTTTACTTTCATATATATTGCTATATTAGACATTTGCTATTTTTAATATTTTGATAACTACATAACAGTTTGTAATTTAATTTAATTTAAATTTTATTTAAGTACATTTTACTGGAAAAGAGTGGAGAGATTACATCACACTCTCAAAAGGGACAAAGACACAAAAAAATTAAGACTCTCTGTTATAATAAATGAGCCCAGAGAACTGCAGGCAAACCTCTGCTCATTTATCAACCAGGACCTTAGACTGATGTCCAGCAACCTCAAGTTGGTATTTATAAACACACATCCATTCTCTCTCTTCAACAAAACTTTCAATTTAAAATTGCTCACAGTAGCAAGTATCCAGTTACAACATTGTGGGATTGTGGGGATCATCTCACATAATTCCTGGGTCCCAAAGACTCCATAGATAGTATGACTTTCTCATTTTGCAGGTAGGACATTTGTGTCTGTTTTGTTAAATGTGTGTAATAGCTAACTTAAAGATTAAAATAAAAATAATTGTTACAGATTTGTAAAGTATGACTCAAATGATTAACAATCCATTGGCAGCAATTTTTGTTTTGCTTCTGTTTCTTAGTTACACTAGTAAATTACCAAAAGAAGCATGTCTCTTGGAAAGTGCTGACTCACAGCCCTTTTAGTTTTGGCAATATAGAACTTCAAAAGGAATAGAACTTAAATTTCTTAATCCATTTCTGAACTGTTTTTCTTTTTCTCCGTCTTATTACATAAAAAGTTTTGATTCAGAGTATTCTCCATTACTCTTCTCCTTGCGTGTGCGCACGTTTACCTGCACACAGACACACATATACACACACACTTGCTGTAAAATGTTAAGCTAAGTCCAGATAATTGAGGAGGAGGAGCTCAAATGGCAGCCAAAGTTTTAAAAAGGGGGGAAAGGTAAGAAAAGAAAGACAAATGTCTATCTTGCTGGTAGTTATGGCTTTCACCCTGAGCATCTCCTTGAGAATTGATTTCCTGTTGGAGTTCATCCAGTTTTTCTGTCCAGAAACAAAGTATAGATTTCAATAGATCCATTGTAAAATGTTAATGAAAGAAGCCAGATCCTCCTTTTTGTAGCTCAAGGACTCTAAGGAGTTGCAAGAGCAAGTGAATGAGGAATGGAGGTGAAATTTCTCAAATTTTCTGGCAACATAGGAGGTGTGCAAACTTTCTTTTAGGTTGAGTAATCTGAAAACCTCTCATGCTTCCCCGATGAAACCATTTCAGGTTAGAGTTGTTGCTATACTATGACTTCTGGTGCAATTTTCAGATAGAATTTCAGATACCTCTTGGTGTAGAGATGCATTAGTTTGTGAGTGTCATATTTTTATTGACATAACATTTACATTCTTATTGTCTTACATAATTTCCCCCTAACATCCATAACAATCCATAACATTCAAATGCAGCTAAATGCACCCGAATGGGCAAACCCTACTACAAGGTTCCCTACCATTGCAGAATAATAATTAGCAGGTTATAACTAGACTTTATCACAAACATCAGAACTTTCACAAAACTCAGCTGAGAAGTAGGCATGAGAATAATCTATTTTTGTGCCTGATTGCACATAGATTTTCAACAGCACAATAGAGAGTGCATTCTGCATTCACCAACAGGCAGGAAAGCATGGGTAAAGGACATCATATCAGTGCTCCATAAACAATGAATGAGAAATGGGTGGCTACTGAACCATAAACATTTACAGATAATCTTTGATTTATGACCGATCATTTAGCAACTATTCAAAGTTATAACAGATATCCCTGGACGTATTACAACCTGGATTCGAAGTTCAATGACTGGGCCTCCTGCTGCAGTCACATGACCACACTTTGGGTGCTTGGTAACCAGCCTGCATTTACAATCATTTGCAGCATCCCATGATCATGTGACTGCATATTATGACATTTTTTTTGCCAAAAAACTGGTCTTTACTTCCATTTTTTGACAAAAACACCTCATAGTGAAGTATTGGTTCAATTAATGACTGCTGTGTTCATTAATGACCACAGCATTCACTTAATGACTATTGCAAAAAGATTGTAAAACTGGGTCTGATCACATGACAACTCATTTTATGACTTATGGCTATGATGGGTAGGCTCCATTACAGTTGTATTTTGAGGACTGAAGTATGCAAGTACCAAAATCTTTCAGTTTTTCTTCATTTCCTCTTTCCCTTATTTGAAAGGTCTACTCTTCTTCCCCTGCTTTAAATCATTCTCTTCATTTTTCCTATCTCACTTCTATGCTGTACTATAACCCCCCCCCATTTATATATATATACTGTATGCCTCATTGGGCCTACAGTTGACCTGTTGCTGACCTTTGGCTATGATGGAAGTCTGCAAAAATTTGATGATGTTTTCCTAAAGAGGAAGATTGGGAATGACTGAAACAGTTCGCAATCAGTCAGTGAATTCAAAGAATAGTGTCATGCTAGCATAACAAATAAAGTTTCCTCCCCACAATTAATAAGCAAGACTTACTAAATGGTGGCACTAAACAATGGTTGAAACTTTGGGCTCTTTTGTCTACAGAATCTAAGCACTCTTTTTTCCACCATCGTTCGAAAGCTACAACTAGAGTATGCAGACCTTGTCTCCACTCCCCAACAATCAACCATTCATCTGTTTCTTTCTTCTTTCCAGCAACTGTTCTTAAAGATTCTTATATATATATACTATCTTCAAGCTACCAAGTTTTCTGATCCTGTCTAGGTGTGTTGATCTAAGAGTTTCCATGTTAACATTTAAAGAGGCCCTGCTCTTCTCCAGAGACAGTGTTTCCCTCTTGAAATTAGTGCTGCATGAACTCTGCTGACCTCAAGAGGTGAGAAGTCCCAGGACCAATGCTATTAATTTCACCTTGGGAAGTGAAAGCATTAGGATTCGTGGCATTGCTGTAATACTGCTGGCTGATATATAAGCATTCAAATGTGTGTATGTGTACTCTTTAAAATGTTAAATCATTAAAAAAAATGACATTTGCTTTCTTGCCAGGAAGTTGTTGCTCCACATCAATTCCCCAGCAAAATAAACCCTTTGTAGGTGCTCAAAGAATGCCTGATTCTCATTGATTCTACCCCAACTTTCCTAATCTGAATGGAGAAAACCAAAAGAGGATTCCATATATGTTCAGATTAATACAGTCATTACCTTCTTATTAGATCCCCTGAATTGGATAAGGATGTAAAACAAACTTAGGGGAAGGTGGGTATAATTTACATAAGAATCCTCAAATCAACTCCATATTTGATGTTCTTCTTTGAACACATGACAGGCTTATGTCTATATCATCTGGATATCATCAACTGTGCTGCAATTGCCAGCTAGATCAGAAGGAGGTGTTAAGTTTAGAGCCTTTGCACTGCAGAAAGTGGCACAAGCCTATCCTCCCCCTTGAAGCCTTATCTGACAGTTCCCAAGGCAATGTGGTCAATCTGGTGAGATTCTAAGTAACATAAGTGACCAGCAATAAAGCTTTTGTTTGAGAGTATTCATGAGTGGCCCTGGTTGCTGGGTGTTCTCAGCTTGCTATTGAACAAGTGGAACACTGTGGCTCTTAAGTTTGCTAACTATGATTCTATCTCCTGTTGGTGTTTATAGACACCTTGAAGCTGCTTGTGGTATTGTAGCCATTTCCATATATTTTCTCATTCCTGGGAGGGTGGAGTGTCTGGTGAGATTAATGTTTTGCAAAAGCAACCATAACAATTGGTAAAACAGAGATTTTATTGGTAGTCACCTATTTTATAAGAATCTCGCCAGACTGGGAATGGTCAGATAATGCTTCAAGGATATTGGGGGAGACCAGGCCTGTGCCATTTTCTGCAGCATAGACTCTAAACTCAGCCTCTCTTAACACCTCCCTCCAGTCTAGCTAGTGATTTCGCCAATCAACCCATATATTTGCTCTTTCATTCACAGATGCACACGACGAGACTTGTCATCTTCTCCATTCACTGGTGGAGGGACCTTTCCAAACATTCCAGGCTAATTTCTGCATTGATCACCTACAAAAAATTATCAGAACCTGCCACAAAGAGGCACTCCCCAGTCAGTCTGTTGAATCTTCTGTTGAATTAAGCCAGGGTAATCAAATATTGATGCAGGGCAATTATTCATTATATGCCTTCCTGATGTGTTAGACCACAATTCTCATTACTTTAACCATCATGGAAGGTTGTTTTAGGACACAGCAGTGAGGATAAATAGATAAAAATATTGCTTTAGGACAACACAAGAATTGGGCAGCAAATTTCATATTAAGATTTTCAGAGCTGGGAATGTACAAATAGTGCAAATAAAATTTATTCCCAGTGTGGAAAATGTGAATTACTTTTGCACTTAGTACAAATGATTAAATAAAAATAGACAAATGGAGCTGGTTAGACCAAACTATTTTGTATTCTGTACAGCTGTTGAAAAACAGAGTTCAGGATGCATGAAATGTCAGCCAAGACATGCTCTGAATTGTTTAGAATATTAACAATATCCCATTTAGAATAAGTCACACAGGATGTCTTATTTGTGCAATTAAATTGGGATTTGTTTCTTATGAACATTGCCAAAATAATTAAACTCTTCAATGAAACAAGGAATTCCCATGAACAAGAGTGTAAAATGAAGAGCTTCTAAGTAACTTCAGCTAAAATTTCTATGGAGATTCTACTAGGGTTTTAGGAACATTTGGTAGGTTCCCTAAACAGATATTGATTAATACCAGCTGAGAGAAATGTGTCAGCTAAGAAGAAAATCTCTTTGATGTTAAGCCAAAGCCTAGAGATGGATGGACACCTCCAAGAGATTTTCTAGTTCTGGAGGGTTACAAAATACATCCATGTGGAGGAAGGGTTGTGAAATGGGATGCCTTGATAGATATGATGATGGAACTGAAAGTGAAGAAAATCTCATGTCAGATAATCAAAGTCTGAGGGGAAATAATCATTCTGGTACATGAACATGTTACTTAAAAATATAAGAAAAGCTCTGGAGGATCAATGTAAAACTTAATTGCTTATATAGCTTATGTTTTATTCTATTGTTAGTCACCTTGACTCTTCAATAGATGCACTACAACTGCATCTACTGTCCATTATTCTCCTGCTCCTGGACTCACCTTTGACTCTCATCTGTATCAAAAATTCCTTCTCCACCTGTTTCCTAGATTTGTCTTTTGTGGGTGAGAGGAATAGCAACAAGTCCTATAGCTGAGCAATCTTTTGGGGGCAAGGATCCAATAACAATCAGAACATGGCTGCCTTCATAATTAGCATGTCTTGTAAAATACAAAGAGATTTTGGAATTTCTTATAATTTTATGCAGTTAAAATGTATGACTGCATTTATGGCTTTGGTGATAAACTGATAGGCTTGGTTACTTAATTATATTGATATGACAGGGATGAACTGATCTTTAACAACAGTAAAGTGTAGCACTTAAGGAGTTGGACTACAACTGAGGAGCTTGTCTTCAAGTCCACCCTCATCCTGGAAGTCTTTGGGTCACTCACTCTCAACCAAATCTGTTTCACTTGTGGGGAAAATTAAAGGAAGAAGTGCTATATAAGCAGTCTTGATCTGAAGGAAAGATGGAATATAAATCTAGTAAGAAATAAAGAACACTACAACATTCAGTTTTGAATGTTCTGTAAGGATACCTATAGGATTGAACTGTAGGGTTGGATTAGAAGACTTCCAAGGTCTCTTCCAACTCTGTTATTCTGTTATACCATATCTGGGCTCCAAAAATCATCAGGACCACTAGATGGGAGTAAAGACTTAGGGTTGTCTGAATCCTTTTGTTTCCATCTTGTGGTCATTCTGATTTCTTCAGTCCAAATGCAGGCATCTTTCCATGTGAAACATTCACTTTTATGAACTTCTGATCATACAGTTCAGGCTAGAGAGACTAAACTTCCTATGGAAGAGGCAGCATTGTGTTTTACAATCCTTTCTTTTTCCCCACGGAAAAAGTTTGACTGAAATTACAGACCAGTCTGTAATTCCAGAAAGATGATTGTGAAGAGGAGGCCAGCAAATAAAGTTCTTTGCCTGATTCTGCTTGAACCACATTGGAACAAAGTTCCACTTTACATAAATTGCTTGATAAGTGAATTGCTTATTTTAAGCAAGATATGCAGCATTTGCAGGTGTTTCTGATACAGGAAACTACTTAAGACAATGTTAAGAAAATATCTGTTTTGGTCAATCTGGCTTCCTTCCCCGAGAAAAGGTTTTGTGTACTGTCATGCATTTAAATGGCTACAACAAAACCATTGTCCCACCCCACTCCTGCTTTCTACATTTGCTTCTTTGAAATATTAACACTCCACCTGTTCTTATTAATCTATAATTAAGATTAACACCCCAAAAACAATAAATTCCCTTAAAAACTATTACACCAAAGCTTCTTTCAGTTAGGAAATCTGGAGTGCCCTAAAAGCATGCTTCAGTTAAAGAATTTTAAAGAATTAAAAATAATCACAATTCTGCACCAAGCAACCTAGATGAATAAAGATAGACAAACTCTTTCTAATCAATGCCATTTTTGTATGATTAAAAAGTTACATTTTTTGTTCTATTTTCATATACATCTGCTTTGGGGTTTTGCTATTTTTTATAAAAGGAAACTTTCAAAGTGTGTATATTGAGTGTGTGTGTGGGGGGGGAAAGCTAAAATTACTACTTTTTTCCAACCCATTTCACAAGTAGGAAAGTAGTGTCAGAGATTTTTCAATTTGGGGGTCACAAACTGACTCTCTGATTCAGCTTGTGAAATGAATAAGAGGAAGGTGCTTCAGCATTTGTATATGCATATGCAGTTCTGGGAATGTGTGAAAGAGAGTGTTGGGGGAGGAGGCATATTCTGAAATATTCTCCTCCTTTCATTTACAGGTACTGGACAGCAGAGCTACTTCAGTTTGGAAGAAAAAAACAACAAGAAAGTTCATTTGCCTTTTGAAAAGCACCTTTGGGACAACCATGACCTGGATGATAGAGAATCTCCATAGAAACTGTTGGTTTGTGTGATTCTGGCTTGAAAGATGGAGGTGAAGGGTGACAGTTTAAAACTCCATCATCTTGCATAAAATCTGGTAACAGTATATCCTTAACTTGTCGCAAGGAACAGTTAATCTATAATTCTGCTATAAACGAACATTTCCTAGTAATACCCATTTCTATCCAACTTGCTACGCAATGAAGCTGAATCAAAAGACACTTTTATCTGTTGGGATCACACAGTAAGAATTTACTAAAAATCTGAGCTACAGTGGTGATGAAACATGCAATTCTTTAGTATCTCTGCCTGATATGACAGTATCAAGGAACTACTGATATGAACTGGGCTGACTTCAAAATGTAAAGTGTGGGGGTAGATTAAAAACTGCCGGAAATCTTACATGGATAAATCATATGAAGAATACTAAAAATGTGTTTGTGTGATGTCAAAAGGCATCACACAAGAACATCAATGTTTTTTTTAGAATCCTTGTAAAAAAAATAAAGGCAGGATGAAAATAATAAAATAAAATAAAAATATTCCTTAAACATATTGCTTCTATTTAATCCTTTGCCTGGATCCAGAAGTAATAATGCAGGATCCAATCTGGGCCAGTCATTGGGACCAGAAATTTAGTCTTTTGACTCATGCTGGAGCCCATCCTCAGGGAACTTCACTCACACACACTGTGTTCATTTTGCTCCCAGACAAATACTTCATATTTTTCTAAGTAGTGCAAATCATTTTATTAATAGCTTTTTGCACAGCTATTTCTTGCAACATTATAATACTTAATTGTATTGCTGATTTTAATTTTCACTGCCTAGCATTTGACAAATGAACTTATGTATATGTGTAAAGATCCTTCATATGAAGTGCCTGAGTTACAAATACGCAGACTAGTAAGAATTTAGGATATGTTCTTATGTATGCTCCAAGTATGTTGGGAACCCACCACATATGACTACCCACTTCACAGTTCCTGAACACTTTGTAACGCATGTGACAACGTCCTGAACCATAGTGCTTCAAGGCATTTCATGCAACCTAATTAACAAAGTGTTTGGAATAACACAAACAATAACAACAAAATAGTAAAAACAACCAAAATATCTCTAAATATTCAATATAAAATAGATAGTAGTGTCTCATTGACACTATTTGGGCTGAAAATTTACATAGGTACTGGTTAGTACTTGGATGGGAGACTACAAGAAAAGACCAGGACTCTAAACTAGCCAATATTTCTCAGCCTCAGCAATTGTAATATATGTAAATGTTTTGGTTGGGGAATTCTGGGAGTGGAAGTTCATATATCTTAAAGTTGCTGAGGATGAGAAATATTGAACTAGAATATGAAGTCAAAAAGTATCCTAGAAGAAAAATAGTGAATTGCTTTCACCCTGTTGCCAAGAAAACTGCATGGACTTCTCCAATTCAACATGAAAAAGTCCTTCTTCTTACTCTTAAAGTGTACCCTGGAACAACAATTACTTCCCACTTGTATAGAGAAGTTTGTGATATCCAGGAAAGAAAATTTGCAGTTGTAGAAGAGACCTTGACCTTAATCCAGGCTGTAATTACTGTAAAAAAAGACTGCCATGTTAGGAAACTTTAGGAAAAAAATGCAAAATAAAATTGATGGGGCTATAGTGGTCAGATATGGTGGCTTTATGCTTTGATTCCATGCACTCATAAATTCGGCCAGAATAACATAAAAGTAATAGCGTGCTTCTCAGAAGAAAATAAGCATGACATCAATTGGAATCTGATTTTTATTATACTGAAAACATTAGCACTGGTAAATATTTGAAGGCAGTCACCCAAATATTTACATCAGTTTTTTTTTGTTTTTTCCACAATGTGAATGTGGAAAAGAATGGACTCATTGTTGGAACTATCTATTGCTTGGTCTCCCAACTTTATAATAAATTTGAATTTATTCATTTCTCTATCATGCACCTAATCTGGCTAGGATTTTATTTTGACTATATGCTAATCCTGAAGCCATGTTCTAATAGTATCTCTTTAATATATGGAGGGGCACAAGAAGGAATCACTTGAATATGTTGCTCTGTTGCGAGTGTATCATTAGGATTCATAAACAATCTTGGTGAAAACCAAGTACAGAAAATTTAGGTCCACCCAGATTCTTTATTAGGGTTTGAGATCTATTTCCTATTGAAGTTTTCAGTAAATTAAACCAAAGGAATTTTCCATATTTTAGAGTAATTTCTATTTCTCTTCTAGAATTTAGAAAAAATAATATTTAACCTATGAAATGGGTTAATGAAAAAAATAGTTAAATAGTTGTACAGGACTGCAAACAATCTGGATGACCATGGATGGCAGCAAAGAGTATTTTCTGTTCCACTTACGTGCCCTACAGGCCTTTCTACAGATGTGCAAAATATTTATGGCTTCCTTATTTGGATAATTCCTGGTGAAGTCTCTCTCTTTTTTAAGTTGCTCCATTTTTGCACCTTAATATTTTGAGCAAATGTTTGAGAAGGATTTAGAAGCAAATCAATAATAAATAAACTATGCATTTAATTCTACATGTCTTTTTATACCACAGTTTAAACCATGATTTCAAACAGGTTTACTGTCCTAGATCATCCCATGGTTTATTTACTGGCTATGGGTGGCACAAAGCCAAAACCATGGAATCACAGTATAATATGCCTATAGATGAAAGTATTTGTAGGTCAGGTTTGAAACAAGGGTCCTTGGTTCTCTGGGAGCTTGGCAGATATTTCCTTAACCAAACCAGGTAACACTCTCAGTACTCCATAAAACAGCACATCCAAGTGAAATGGCAATGTTTTATGGGCAATAGTTCCAAAGAAGATGAATCAGTTTGGCAGTTGGGCTCAAACTGATGGGGGTGCGCTGCTTTAAATCACTTGATTTTAGAACAGTGGTTCTCAACCTGTGGGTCGGGACCCCATTTGGGGTCGAATGACCATTTCACGGGGGTCGCCAAACAACGCAGTCCGCCATTTTTTCCCCCTTTTCCTTAGCTGTGCTACTCCCTTTTATTCTATTGGCTTTTGAAAGCCAATAGAATAGACTCTCTTGAATAGAGTCTAATTCTATTGGCTTTCAAAAGCCAATAGGAATTGTTCAGGCTGTCTCTGCCCTGCTGAGCCTGCCAAAAGTCCCATTCTGCAAACAGTGCTGCACCAGTTGAGTAGTCCTCGACTTACGACTGGTTGAGTAGTCCTCGACTTACGACTGGTTGGGGGTCGCGGCATTAAAAAGGTTGAGAACCACTGTTTTAGAACATTACAGCATCAGAGGCATCAAACACAGAGGAGGAGCGCAGGGAGAGCCTTATTTTATACCAGTGTTTCTCTACCTCGAAAACTTTAAGAGGCATGAATTTCATCTCCCAGAATTCCCTGGCCAGCATGCTGGGTTGAAATCCACACCTCTTAAAGTTGCCAACGTTGAGAAACAATGCTTTATCACCTCCAGCATAGTTAGGGATGACAGGGGTTTCAGAACAATACACAAGCCTTTGCTTCTCAGAGAAGACAGATGTCAATCTCTTAAGCAAAGGAGAAGCTACAGCAGTGTAGTAACAGTTGTAGACAAACCACATAAGCGTATGGTTTGCAGACAGATTTCTAAATGGTTAAATGTGAAAAGAGAAGTTCTCTTACAAATATGTGCTGCCTGACTGGAAAAACCACTGAGTCTTGAACAAAGAAATATGATATCATTCCACTGGTTTCTGAACTTTAGACAACCTTCTAGACACTTCTTCAAACATGCAAAGATTGACCCAAAATATGGAAATCATGTTTAGAGTGTTTTGTGGATGCATTTTTTAAAAATGAGTTTACACAGCAAGCCGCCTGCATTAACACAACATAAACATATTTCTCAATCATGGAGTTGCTTGAATAGGCACATAAATGCCTATAGATAATATCTCTGTGCCTGTGCTTCTTTTATTTTGTGCTTCAACTCTCAGAAACAGATAAAATGCTTCAGGGTGACAACTCTGATAAAAGTTAAAATGTTGAAGCCCTCCCCCCCCCCATGTATGTGTGTATTATCATAACCGTCATGCAAGTCTACTGAGCCACAGAGATCCAGACTTGTAGGAAGAAGTCTGACCTCAAAGATGTCTTCCTATTCCTATGAGGCCTATTTTTTCCAATATCCAAAATCCAATAGGAACAGGAAGAGACAGTTATTAAGGGAGATGGTCCATATTGATGGTGATGGATGGATTTGATGTTTTGAAGCCTTAGTGACGCTGGGCATACCATCAAACGGGTACTGTAAAAAATTACTTCCCTTTTATTTGTTTCATAGTGGGGAATTCCTTTAAAGAAAGAAAGTAAGTTAGGGAGGGGAGGGAGGAGGGGAGGGGAAGAATCAAAACAAACATTGCAAGCAGGGAAGGGTTTACATCAGAATGGCTCCAATGAACATCAATTTGTTTGTTTATCTACTTATTTATACAATTTATAGGCCACCCATCTTACATCAAAGTAATTCTGAAGCCCCAAAGCTCAGCAGGTCTATTGCACACTTTTCCAATCTGATGTCCTCCAAATTGATCAAATATGGTTGGAGATATAGGAGACAAACCTTCAATACAGGTGAACAGTTCCAAATTGGAGAAACCTGTTTTAATAGAAACTTTTCTCCTAGGGCTAAGAGGAGCTTCAGGAGATGATTTTCATCAAGAATTTTAGTTGGGCAAAAAAATTTAACCCCCTTCCACCCAGTGTATTCTGAATCCTGTTCTCTTCCTATAGTGATGCATAATTTTTATAAACATATGTGAATTGCTTTTTCTTGGTTGATATCAAATGTTGTAGATGCTATATAAGAAGACATAAAATCTTGCCTGAATTAGCTTGAGTCTCTTTGGCAAATTAATCAATAATATAATTTTTCATCTGTTTTTATTTTAACCTGGTATTGCAAAAATATTTCATGTTTTATTTAGCTCATATTACAAAATATGTCATATTTCTCCTAAAAGGAAGAGGGATGTACACATCCCCAGTATGCTTAACTGATGCCAAAATAGCTCCTTGATGTGTCAGAATTAAATAAATGGATTGAAACATTATCTTACTGAAATTAATCATTTCACATTGCAAACAATCCTTGTTGGATTTAACCAAATGGCCTCTGCAGTGTATTTGATGGGAGATACTGTTAAAACTTCTGATTATATAATTTATATTCTGTGCTAATGGAGATGATATGAAAAGAGGATATTATGCAGTGTTTTTCCAGCTGGTGTATACTTGGTGTAACTTGTGTATGTTTGTAAAAGACTTCCCCCAACTGTTGGACTGTTGCAACACTTTGGCCAAATTTTCTAACTAATCAATAAAAATAGTGAGGTTTAGAAAGGAAAGGAAGAGAAAAAAATGACTTTCTCTTCTATTCCTAGCTATAATATTCACTTTCTTGCTATATTCTTGTCATATCCTTTCTGTTAATCATTTCACACTGTAAACAATGTACACCCTTGTTGGGTTTAACCAAATGACCTCTGTAGTGTATTGGATGGGAGCTACTATTATAACTTCTAATTATATAATCTTATATTCTGTGCTAATGGAGATGATATGAAAAGAGGATATTATGCATTGTTTTTCCAGCTGGTGTACAAAAAAACAACTGTGGTAGTCTCCCATGGAGAATGAGACACGCACGCAGGTATCTCGGGATGGGAGCCCAGAGCTGACTCCAACACCCTATTTTATTGTTACTATAGTTTTTACATCACACAGCGTAATCAAAAGACGTATATAGGGGTAGTTACAATGTATCACATAACAGACACTTTCCAGATGCAAGGCTATGCAGGTGGGTAATGATTCATGCATCCTGCTTTCCATGTTCTTATCAGACCCTGTCCAAATGGCTGATGAATGTGTTCTGTGTCTGGAGCAGTCCGTTTGTTATCTCAAGGACTTTGTGGGAGCATGTCTATGGGCATATTTATGCAATTAATTCCACATCTCCTCCTTTTGTGTTTTTTTAATGTTACTCACTTCCAGTTCCAGAAGGGATCTTGATTCACTGATTAAGGCGTCCTTCCTAGTGGAGGGCGTAACATTTTTGCACATTTGCAGGAGGGAGGGAATACATTGAATGCAACAACATAGCAATACAATTAATATCAAAATGGTTACTATAATAGAAATCAAAGATCGTAGCCAGGATCCATCTGGTAGCCAGGACCAAAGGGCACCCCAGATATCCACGGTGCCTGATCCATCACTGTGTAAGAGATTATTTTGGATCATAGATTCCATTTTCCTTGCTGTAGCAGAAATATTAGGTTGAAAATCATGTATATACATACAACAATGAGAATGAATTAAAGCACATACACCGCCTTTTGCTGCTAAAATAATATCTAAAGCATACCGATTTTGCAAAACTACTTCCCTTATTTCCCCCATTTCTTGATTAATCATTTTAATGCTTGTTTCATTAAACATATGAACAGTCCAATTGTTGTTCATGGCAACTCCTAGATTGGGCAATATTCCTCTGCTGATTTGAGTCTCTAAACTACCACCCAATGTTAGGGGTGGATCCGAGGAACCAGTATCACGTTTGTTCCGCAGGCGTCCATCAGGGAGATGAGGCAAGGCATATACAGCAGGGGTCAAAAGGCCCTTTCCAATCCTTAGGCACCTGGCGATAGGCTCTACGGCCACATAGTAGCCACATATCGGGTAACTCATAATAACCCTGGCGAGACTCATTAGCAAATGTTATTATGGATTCCATGTCAAGGCAAGCCATGTAGGTACTGACGTTTGTCCATTGATTGCTTCGATAAGTGTTGTTTATCTTAGTAAGGTTGCTTTTGATGGATTTGCATTTCTTTGCTGAATTCTATATAATAACTTGTTGACAATTACTATAATTTCCCAAATCAGTGGCAGTACGGAATAGTCCTGTGCTATAAAAACAAAATCTGGCAGGTTCCATTATATGAGCACCCACAGCATATGTCATATTCAATGTCTCTGTAGTTATGTTCCACAGCTGCTTCCATCCTGTTTCATTGAATGGGATGGCATGGAAAATGAGGCCACCATGACTGTCACCAGGAATTTGCATGCAAATCCAACAGTTCGTGATGTTAAGTGTAAGAGCAGTGCACCTGGCATCCCGTACAAAAGCATTAAAAGCCCACAGTCCCTGATCCTCATATGCCTGGCTGAGGTGGTGTACATTGAACCATATAAGGACAAACACAACGAGCTGGAGTCCAAATGATCTCGCCATGGTCGTCTATTGCAGCGTAGCCTCGACCCCAGGTAATGAGGGAGGCAGGCCCTTTCCAGGTGGGATCAGGCAAACGTCGATAGTATACTTGGGGGTGTGAAGAATCTGTGGGAGAAGCAGAAAAATGCCTGCTTGCGGCGGTTGAGCCAGGGGTGCCAGAAACATTCAAAAAGTTTAAGGTAAAAAGTACAAGATTAAGAGTGTTTTGTATCCCAGGCAAGCCGGGGGTATTTTCCCCTTTCTTTTTTGCATGCATGTCTAGAGCCCTTTTTACGGTCTGATTGGCTCATTCCACGATCGCTTGACCAGTGGAGTTATATGAAATGCCAAATTTATGAACAATAGACCAGCGAGAGCAAAACTGCGCAAAGGAGGTGCTGGTATAAGCAGGAGCATTGTCTGTTTTAATTTCTTTTGGGTTGCCCAGGGTAGAAAAGGTACGAATACAATGATTAATAACATGTTTAGCAGACTCACCCCTTTGAGGGGTAGCCATAATAAAACCTGAATAGGTGTCAATGGAAACATGCAAATATTTCCAGGGGGCAAATGGCAAATATTGCGTAACATCCATTTGCCAAAGTTGACAGCTCTGCGTCCCTCTTGGGTTGACCCCTTGAGGAACAGAGTGTGCTTGGAGGCTGCAGGTGGGACATTGTTGTATGATAGCTGCAGCCTCTGTAGCCGTTAAAGAAAATTGTTTCATTAAAGCCTTCTTATTTTGATGAAAATATGAATGGCTGTCCCATGGGGTTATGGGAGATAAAACAAGGACAGAAACGTCCTGGTGTGTCGAGGCAGCCGAAGCGGCAGCATCTGCCTTGGCATTGCCTTTGGAGATAATACCAGGGAAAGGTTGGTGACTTCTAATATGAGCAGGAAAAAAACAAGCAGAGTGGGAATGGAGAAGGGATTGGAGTGTGAGAAATAGACTGAGGAGAGAGTCATCCAATGAGGGTGACACATATGAGTCAGATAAAGAGGTGAGAACTTTATATACATAAAGACTATCTAAAATAAGATTAAAAGGTTTGGAAGAAAAAGTTTGTAAAGCCAGTATTGTAGCGGCAAGTTCAGCACGCTGAGCAGAAGTTTGAGGAGGAGTAATTTTTGTGTGCCATTGTTCACCCTCCTTCCATACACATGAACCATAAGTCTTGCTGCCATCAACATACAGGGTGACAGCGTTAGGAATGGGAGAGGAGGAAATGGGAGAATGCAGAGAAATTGAAACATTATTAAGGAGTTGGAAGCGAGGGTCAGAGGGAATATGACAGGAAACAGATCCTGCCCAGTCAGCAAGAGAAAGTTGCAATACATCTGAAGAGGCAAATAAAGGTTCCCATATAGTAAGAGACATGGGGACATATAAAAAAACAATATCAAATCCAATTAAACATTTTGCTCGAAAACGGCCCTTCGTAATTAAAAGAGCAAACATATATGGCAGTGGATTGATAGATTTGTGAGGGGTATTGGGGAGGTGAATCCATTCAACAATGGAGACCCTCCCCTTTAGATGTTGGAGAAGGGCAGCTGTAGGAATAGAGGGAGTATTAAATATGGCCAAAGACAAAGGCTCATTGGGAATGGCTCGGTCCACCCAGCGGGTGGAGAGGGCACTATTAATTAAGGCAAAAACATGTTTTTGAGTGGGGTTAAGAACAACAACAGAGTAGGGGGAAGTGTGGCCTCGCAAAGCCAAAAACAAGGGTGCCATTTGGGCAGTGGTGAGTGCAAGAAATGGACGCACAAAATTTATGGTGCCCAAGATTTGTTGTAAAGCAACTAAAGTTAGAGGAGAAGGAAGGTGGATGGCAGGGAGTACTGGAACAGAATGAGAGGCTAGGACTTTGTGTCCCAGATATAAAAAGGGAGATTGGGTCTGAACTTTTTCCGGGGCGACAATAAAGCCATAAGAAGCTAAAAGCTGAATGAGTTGGGGAAGGACAGTTTGCACCGTGCCGGGAGGACCCAGTGCAACTAGGAGAATGTCATCCATATAGTGATAAAGCAAAAAGTTAGGATAGGATTTGCGAAAAGGCAACAAGGCAGCGTCCACAAAAGCTTGACATATGGTGGGGCTGTTGAGCATGCCTTGGGGAAGAACAGTCCATTGATAGCGAGGAGTAGGTCGGGACATGTTAGTTTGAGGCAAAGAAAAGGAAAAAAGTTGTTTGTCATCAGGGTGTAGAGGAATGGTAAAAAAACAGTCTTTTAAATCAATAATTGCCAAATCATAGTCTTTGGGGATCATATTTGGGTTGGGCATTCTGCACTGTAGCGGACCCATGGGTTTAATTATTATGTTAATGAGGCGTAAATCATGAATAATTCTCCAGTTGCCTGATTTTTTCTTGACTACAAATACTGGGGTGTTATAAGGACTGGTAGTTGGTTCCAAATGGCCAGATTGTATTTGCTGATATACCAGTTTGTGCAATGCTTCCTGTTTTTCCAAAGTGAGTGGCCATTGGTCTACCCACACGGGGGTGTCAGAAAGGAGCGTAAGCTTCATGGGTGAAGGAGGCATTATTAGTCTTCCAGAGTTAACTTCGCATTAAATTGAGAGAGTAAGTCTCTGCCCCATAAATTTGTGTGAAGAGGGAGGACGACAGGTTTAAATTTAGCAGAAATGCCTTTTGTGATTCGTTGTGCAGTAAGCCAATTTTTACTGGAGCTTGCTTGTTGAAGTCCTCCCACTCCCCTGACTGCCGGTGAGGATTCGAGGGGCCAGTTAGAGGGCCATTCAGCTGTTCTTATGACTGAGACATCCGCACCAGAGTCTACAAGACCAGAGAAGAGAATGCCATTGATTAAAAAAGGCATCACCAGTTTTTGGGGAGTAATTTGCTTTGTTAGTGCCAATAAATCAGAGGAAGAATTCCCAGAGTGAGGTGCATATGCAGCCTCTGGAATGGATGGTGCTGCACGTGGTAATAAAACCAAGCATGCCACCGTATCCCCCCGGTTCATTGTGACAAGGAGATTGGTATAAAATTGGACTTTTAGGGTGTCTCTATACGTGGGATCTATCATACCTGGAAGCACAAACACTCCTTGTTCCCGAGCAACAGGTGTGGGAAGGATTATTCCCTCTGTTTCTGGAGGCAAGGGTCCAGAATAAAGGGTTTCAGCAACCGTAAGTAGGTTAGGAAAAGTAACAGAAAGATCAGAAGCCAATTTTAAATCAATGCCAGAAAGATATTGCGAAGCAGAAGGAGTAAAGTCTGAAAAGGATGCAGCCTTTGGAGAGGGGTTAGCTGCAGACCCCTCTGTTAGTTTCCCCGATTGGACTGAGAGGAACGGCACTGATTGGCCCAATGAAAACCCTTTCTACATTTTGGGCACACAGTTTTGGGCTTGGCTCCGGGGATGGCAGCGGGTTGAGCCGCGCTGCCTCCTGGGGCTCTGCATTGCTTTTTAAAATGACCAGGTTTTCCACAATTGAAGCAAGTGCCTTGGGGTTGATTCCCCTTTTGGATTGCGGCTGCAAGAGTGTCCATTTGATAAGCATTGGTTCCCACAATGCGGCAGGCTTTAAGAAAGTCCGCTAGGGTGGCTGTGGGACTGGAAACAAGTGGTTTAAGAATGGACTGGCAGTCCGCATTTGCATGCTCATAAGCCAATTTTATGAGGATTTCATTTGCTGCATCTCTGTTTGAAATTTGACGCTCAATGGCAACTTGCAGGCAATTCACAAAGTCTGCATAGGATTCAGTCGCAGTTTGGCGGGTGGCAGAAAAAGACTGAATCGGGGTGCCAGACTCATCAACACGAGCCATGGCAGAAAGAACACAAGTATTAATAATTGGAAATGCAAAGGGGGTGAAAGTTTGAGCCTGAGCATTAAGGGTAGCAAAATTGCCTTCTGCGAAGAGTTGTTCCGCTGTCCATTGTGAACCTGGGTGATTAGCTCTGTTTTGTGCCTCTCTCTTATATTCAGATTCAAAAACTACATATTGCATTCCGTTAAGAAGCATGCGGAACAGATCTTTCCAATCTTGAGGCAACATTCGATATGCGCTAGCAACTGAGTGTATCAGTCCTCTAGTATAGGGACTGGTTATGCCATAATCTTTTGTAGCCTTTTTCAATTCTCGGATCATAGCCAGGGGAAGTGCTTCCCAATCAACCACTATGCCTGCTGAGGTCTGTTGATAAGTAACAGGGAACAACTCTGTCTCAGATAGTTCAGAAACACTCAAATCACCATTGTTCAAAGCCTTTTGAAAAGCACCACTGATGATTCCGGGCTGGGAGACAGGCGGCAACGTGGCAGGAACAGGAGAGGCTGTTTGTTGTTTATCAGGATCCATAGAATTTGCAGGGGCAGAAGGAGGGTTAAAACCGGCTCCAGGTGGCAAGAGAGTGGCCAACATAACAGACGGACTTTTATACGGTGGAGGGTCTAATAAAGGCTGATGAGGCGAGTCAGCATGGGTTTGAATCAGGGTATAGGCAATTTTCCAAAGGCACAAAATCTCTGGGGGGGGCTCTCGGAGACTGATGGAGGACGGCGCCGATTTTCCTCCATGTATCTACTTTTAAAGATCCAAACTCCGGATAGAATGAGCAGTTAGCCCATATGTAAGCAAGCAATTTAACAGCCTCAGATTTAGAAAGGTGACGGGTTAAATTTCTGTTCCTGATCAGTAAGATATTTTTTCCTGCCAAGTAGCCTCAGCTCTTCCACATGCTGCTTTTGAGTGTGAGACATTCCACCCACCATACTTACGAAGAGGAGTCAGTTGCCAGCAACTTCGTCGGGTGCACCAAGCCTATTCCAGGCGATAAGTAAAGGGTCGGCAGGGACGTATCCCTCAGTGGATCACATCGGGGTCACCAGATGTGGTAGTCTCCCATGGAGAATGAGACACGCACGCAGGTATCTCGGGATGGGAGCCCAGAGCTGACTCCAACACCCTATTTTATTGTTACTATAGTTTTTACATCACACAGCGTAATCAAAAGACGTATATAGGGGTGGTTACAATGTATCACATAACAGACACTTTCCAGATGCAAGGCTATGCAGGTGGGTAATGATTCATGCATCCTGCTTTCTGTGTTCTTATCAGACTCTGTCCAAATGGCTGATGAATGTGTTCCGTGTCTGGAGCAGTCCGTTTGTTATCTCAAGGACTTTGTGGGAGCATGTCTATGGGCATATTTATGCAATTAATTCCACAAACAACATACTCTTTCTGTTGTTTTTTCCCTCCACTGCCCTTGGTTTTGCCCAATGGCAGAAACAAATACCCTGACATTTTA
Source organism: Crotalus tigris (assembly GCF_016545835.1). Taxonomy (NCBI): domain Eukaryota; kingdom Metazoa; phylum Chordata; class Lepidosauria; order Squamata; family Viperidae; genus Crotalus; species Crotalus tigris. The sequence continues at coordinate 2,184,514 of NW_024096622.1, read as the reverse complement.
ATTCTATTTCCCTCTGGATTTTTATGTAGCAGGCAAATTGAGGCTGCAATTTCAAATATATACTTTGCATGGCAATCAAGCCAATCTACCTTCATATTTTGGCTAATCCAAACTGCAGGCTAGAAATTAGATCATAGATCATAGAATCATAGGTCTGGAAGGGACCTTGAAGTAATGTTGTCAGGAGTCCTTATATCATCCTGGAAAAATGGGTGGATGGAACATGCACAACTCTAGGAGGCAAACTCTTTCACTGCTTAATTGCTCTCACTGTCAGGAAATTTCTCCTTAGTTCCAGGTAGGATCTCTCTTTAACAGCTTCCACCCATTGCTTCTTGTTCCACCCTCAGGTGCTTCTGGAAATTAAGTTAACCCCCTCTTCTCTATGAAAGTCCTTCAAGTACTTCCCTAGATATACCTAGTTCACTTAACCATTCATCATATAGTTTAGTCTCTAGACCTATCATCTTTATTTATTTATTTAATTTATATAAACAATCGTCTTAGTAAATGACTCTTTCAATTTTTTTTAAAAAAGCATTACAATTAAAATACTAAAAACATGTTATTGTTTTGCTTTCCTGCCTAGTTGCTTATAGTCCCTAGATATTATTTCCAGGCTCATAGTTGTACTATTTGTCCCAGCATGGAACGGGGGTGGTGAGGAATGCTAAACTAGTTAAAAGCTTGACTGCTCTCAAAGGATTTTTCCTTTGTACTTGCATATAGTCTGGAAATACTATTGAAAGGAGTTTCCTCCTGTTCATTAAAGCATTTAATTTGAAAAAAGCAACAACAACCCATCACACATAATATATATAGGATACACAACTTTAGTTATCTTTGAGTTTTGCTATTTTTGGAAATGATTTAAAGCAAAATAAGGGTGGCAATTTGAATAGCATCTGGGATTCTATAAAAGCAATGTATTTCAGAAGTGAGTAATGTGAAGATATTTAGCAAACTGTAGCTCTCTTTTAGCCTCATGCACTTTCTCTGTCTCTATAATCATTCAGGGACTTGTTGAAATAATTTCAAATAGTGCTTCTTTCTCATCTTCATGAATCCTCCCCAAAAGCCCCCCTTTCAGTCTGGATATATCCTATCTCCTCCAAATATTTATCTTTCGTTGGGATAGTTGGAGTGCACAAAATTCTGTGGAAAACATTACAAGGCAGAAATTTGGATTATTTAAACAATGAGAAAACTTTGCCCCACCTCATCCAGAAAATTGAGGTCAGATAGCCCATGAAGTCTACATTTCACTACCTGATTTCCTAAAAGTACTATAAGGATGGTTCTTTTCATGTCTTGCCACCTGATTTTTATCTAAAAAATGGTCTACAAACTGAAGCTGGGATCTCTTGCATTCAGATTATATGCAATTTCATTGATTTGTTTCATTTAGTTTCATTCCTATTTATGCCTCTCCAGATGCAAGACTGCATTTTCTCTGTGTAATATAAGAAGCAACTTTACAAAAAAATCTATTTCCAATTTCCTGGGAATAAGTCAAAGGGGTTGATCACTTCAAAGACTTGTTGGAAATTATCCTATATGGTATTTTCATCCAGGAGGTGGAACCATAATGAGTGGTAAAATCATACTCAGAGCATCAAAAATTCTGTAATGTGCAAATGCATTTGTCTGCTTTAATAATGTTTAACAGTGAAAAGGGGCATCGTTGTTTTATAAATAAATTTTAAATTATAAACTGAAATGATAATAAATATGCTCTGCTTTGAATAATTGGGTTTTTTAATCGTGCAGAAAAATTATTCTTAGACATCTAGAATTCACATTAAACCTCTGATTTGGAACCTAATAGTGGATGGAACCTCACATAGTTTTCAAATGTAAATTTATGGGAAATTGGTTTGACAGAAACTCAGCCAATCAAACAACCAGGTTTAGAATAATAAAAAGTGCACTTTTGATATGGACAATATCACTTAGTTGGTTGAAATTTAATCTTAATTTTTATACCATAGTACTTTGGATGGAGAATCTCAGAGAATTAGAATTAGTTTTTCATTTTCTTCCTCCAGTATATCTTAAAGAAAAGTGGAAGGTTTTTTTTCTTTTTTTCTAAAGCAGATGTACTGCAAAAATATGCCACCGTATTTTTCTTTTTCTCTTTCCTTTTTCAATGTGAAGCTTTTCCTTAAAGACACAAATAAATAGCCCGAGGATGGACCCCTTAGGATATTTTTAAGGGTAAAGAGTATTGGGTATGATAATATGAATGCACATATTCAAATGCATGTGTTCATGAAACCAGCATGCTTAATTTGAGATGCTATCTAGTACAAGTAAGATAGAGTGAGCCAGATAGTTTCCTTCAGTATTTAGACTGTGGCATGGTTTTAAAATGACATCACATACAAAACATTTGCCAAATTGGGAAATTCGAATTTATTTTTGGCAGGCCAACAAGATATGCAGGCAAAGGGCAAAAGTTAGTTTTTTAAAAATATTTTTTATTAGGAACACATGGCTGTTGATTTTTATATAAATGTTGAGATACTTTACATGGTACTGATGCAAGCCCTGGTGGAACTTCATCAATTCTTCAAGAGATTATCTAATTAAATAAAATAACACAAATTATATTCCTTTTACCGAGCCAGATTTTCTTCCCTACTTGGGCCTTCTTAAGAACAGATGTGGAAAGAAAAAAGCAACAATTAACTATTATTGGTATATAGGTTGCTTGCCAACCTAGCTATGTCTGCAAGAGCAGTCTGCCCACACATTTCAGTCTATATTAGCATCATCACTTCATTATGTGGTGCAGAATTTGGTAAGGCAAAGTCTCCTTCATGTTGGACTCTCGGTGACCTCATGTACTCATCCATGATGTTTTCTTAGCAACAGTACAGAGATGGTTTGATACTGACTTACTGGACATTTTTGACTTACTGATCTAGCCTACAGCTCTGCAATTTCCGGGAAGTCTCACTGGCTAGGACTACTGAAAGCTGTAACTCAACAGGGCTACTAAATCTAGAAGATCACAATTATATTGGATAACAATGTTATAATTGGCTTAAAATATTTCATTATATTAATATAATACTTTCCCTTAGTACCATTACTTTTCTGATTTAATCCTGTATATTTCTACTCAGAAGTATGATAAATAAATCTCATCCCCCCATAAACAGATGCAAGTTTGATGTTTGAAGTAATTGAAGTAATTAACCTTATCAGTTAATTTAAAAGTGAACTTGAGAATACATCTTCCATATTGATCATGTATTTGTAAAAACAAAATTGGTCATGCATTTGTAAAAACAAAATACATTTAATCATCAAATCTATGTGTCATGGTTCCCACAGACAGAGACGAATAAAGGCTTGAAAATTTCCCAAAGAACATGTTTATTATCAGCACAGTCAAAAGTGAAATCAAATCTGAATACACAAGTAACAATTGCTCAACTACAAAATTAAATGCCTCACCCCCAAACCATGCAAGCAACTACATTGCCCAATATACTTATTTGGCAGGCTTTTTATGCAACGCCCAGTCCCTGGTCGCAGGAGCAACAGATGACCTTGGTTCCTATGGGACAGAAGATTATTTTGACTAATGAAGCACCTGGGCAACCCCCCTCCTACCGTTCTATGTGGCAACCTAGAATGAGAAGAAAAAAATGGTTGCAGCCATGCTCATTGTAGAGTTGACACTATGCAGAAAACAAGGAAAATTTCTATCAAGCCCACCCTCCCAGCAAATAAGCCAAGTTTGCTATGATAAAGAATCTCTAATGTCATTCATTCTTCCAGCATCTTAGTCCATATGTGCTGATTAGTGAGAATTCTTGAATATATTTATATTCCTAATCAACTTGTTGTTTTTAATTAGTTTTGTTATAATATGATCTTCACTTTTGTCAAAAGTGTCATTTTTTTCCAGTAAACAGGATAAAGTGCAGTGGAATATTTTATGGCGTCTGAAAATGTTATATCCAGACAAGACACAACTTTCAGAGCCAACAGTATTGTATCTAAGAAAGAAAGACAAATAAGGTGATATCCAAGAATCATTTCCATTCCCATGCTGCCAGATGGGCTAGGACTTATCATTTCAGTCATACCTTGTAGAAATACAGTGGTGATCTTGAAGACACAAGACTCTGAAAAGTGCTCCATAACTTAATTGTTTACAGTTGCCACCAAAGCTAAAGAATACATTCTGAATGGTTGGTTCTTGGTAAAGTTAGTGGGTTGAGTTTTGTTTTTGGTTTTTTTTTGGTATGGTTGCAGTCAGATGCTATTATAAAATCTCTATCCAAATGCTTTCTTGAGCTAATAAAGCAATCAGAGGAAAAATGCATTGCTGAGGGAAAAATAGAAATAAACCAACCATTTGAATGCAAGAATATTTATATATTTGGAATGGTCAAATTTGTTGCATATATTATAGGCAGATATACAGAATCAAAATGGTATTTTTACTACTTCTTATATCCTCTCTCTCCATATGTGTTATAAATTCCACATATGGAATTTATATAAATTTCATGTTTTACATTCAAAGAACACATAAATGTATTTGTGATGAATTAATGACACAAGTCAACTAAAAATCCCTTGCAGAGTTTGTGGTTATACTAGGACAACAAAACATCAAGATTCAGGATAAAATTCTTGTTTTGCTTCATGTGCTGTTTACCTTTTGAGTTTTTTTAAATTTCTCCTGGTGTGGTACAAGGGCATTTGGGGGGAATTCATGCCAAGTACAGTAATGGGTATCCTCTTCTTTTACAGCTGGGACTGGACCAGAGATTGAGAATTGAAAGCCATGGGCCAAAGAATGAGATCAAGAAATCAATGAAACTAAAGAAGGAAGCTGGTGACCCAACTGAAATGGACAAAAGTACAAAAAGTACTTTTCAGGTCTAAAATTTTCATGCCACGCATTTTGATGAGAGGCTGTTAAAGTGATAGGACTGTCAGCCGCATCATGTTATTGACTCAAAAATACCCTTTCTTGGTATGCCCACTTTGGCATGGGGCATGAGTTGAAACACAGGCTTTCCCTCACAGGTTGGCAATCCCTACCATTATGTTAATTCCTGGAAAACAAAAAGGAAGAAAACAAAGAAGGAAATAACATGAAATGCAAACTAAAGATGAACTGTGTTGCTTGTTTTGTTGCTTTAATACAAATAATGTTTCCCAGCTGAGGATCAGTTAAACAGAGGCATTCTAGAGAAGGTCCTGGGTCCATATAAAATGTAATTGTCAGTCACTGATAAATGTTAAAACAAGGCCAGAAAAATGTGACATTCCAGATGTTGGTGGAGTTGAACTCCCATGATTTCCATAAAGCTCTATCCATGGTTAGAGACTGTGAGAGTTTTAGATCAACACAAGCGAAGAAGAACAAACTTTATATTTCTGTTTTTAAAATTTATAATCAGCTTTATTTTATATCCTGGTGGCACATGTTGCTATAACTGCTTGGAGTGTTTTTTTAAAAGAAAAAAAATCTTTTTTTGTATGCAATATTAACTGAATTGTTTTTTATAAATAGCCAAAAAAGTATAATGGATTTTAATTATGACTATTTATAAACAATGTCAATACATATTGTATTTTGTCAATCAACAGTTTGTGACTTGAAATAATTTGAACAGTCTTCCCTATACATAGTATTGTTTTATCTCTCCATTGTAGGCTATCACTTTGGATTGATAATTTTCAAGGTCTGTAGATGAAAACTGGCCTTGGAGAATTTCTTTGTATTTATATCTGTTTCAGGAGGAACTTACCTTTATGTTTTGCGTGCACTGAACTCCCTATTGTGGAATATTGCATGCTGTATTTTCTCACTTTCATTGTTTTTTAATGTTCAGGCTTGGTGGTTTCCTGGCCTGTTTTAGATGCTGTTGGATCACTTCAAAGGTGGCCTGAAAAACTGCCATCTAATACATATTAATAACCCATCAGTTTCTGTGCAATTGATACAAATAAAAATCAAGAGCAAACATAGCCAAAGGTAGGAACTGCGTACCTAAATCAGTAATCTGCTTTGAAGATTAATGGTGTACTTTGCAACTCCTGAATTCTTTATTTCTGCTTCCAAGAAATTCATAGCACGTCAAAAATTCAGAAATCACTTCATTTTATTCCAAATTTGTTTGATTGAGAAATATAAGAAATTGAGAAATATAACACTTGCTTTTCAATAAACATGAAGAATCCCATCTTCCTAACTTGGATCAAGTTGACCTTGGGTATCTTCTAATCCAAGCCCTTGCCCAAGGTAGGAATCTTCATATAATTCTGGATAAATGTCTGCCTAATTTTTGTTTGAAAACAACTGAATATCCATAATTCCAGAAAGCAGACCATTCCACTGCTTAATAACTCTCATGGTCAGGTAATTGCTCCTTATTTTAAGCTGGAACTACCTTAACTTTCCATCTATTAATACTGGTCCTATGGCTACTATGGAGAATAAATCCAAATCTTCTTCCCTTTGAGAGCCCTTCAAGTATTGGATGATTCCTATAATTTTCGCCTAAGCACTTATTTCTTTAAGCTAAATAAACCCAGTTCCCTTAACCATTCTTCACAGGATTGAGCTTCCAAGCTTTTACTATCTTCATCACCCTTTTCATGAGATATATGCATAATAATTCTCATTTAAAATCTCTAAGACTTTCAAGAACCTTGTTTTGACATATCCTGTATACGCCATCTTGGTTGTTTACTGAAAAGAACATAAGGGGTTAAAATAATCATAACTTATTTGTGCTTTTTCTCTGAAGGCTATAAACACTTTTAGGATATATTGCGAAAACTGTATTTTCTATTTCCCTTCAGTAGATTTTATTTGACATTCAAAGTCATGATGAACGGGGGCATGATATTTTCAGAAAGCATTTCAATGCCATCTTCTAAAAACAACTATTTTCTCTGGATAGACTTTAATAGCTTGCAAGCTTGACTAAGCAATTTCTAAAGTGGTTTCCAGCTCTTTCTTTTCCATGTTGTTATTTATACATAACAGTTTGTGAAAGCTGATCTCAAAATCATAAACCTCAAGCCTTGCTCAGTTTGGGATCTGCAGTATTTAATTCAGTTATAGAAGTCTTATATTACCTCTTGAGGCAGTTCTTGTTGGGAATTTTCTTTTAATTTTTAACAAAATATGGAAGGCCAAGCTTGCCTTTTGAAACAAAAGAGAAAAAAATCTGCTTCATCTTCCACATAAAGTATTAATAGTAATAAGTTAAAATTTAGTTCCCTTCTCTATCTAGATAGAGGGAATTGGATTGAAAGACCATGATTAGAATCCTTTGTTATAAAGCAATTGTATTAGCTGATAGTTAGCTATTGATCCAAGTTCAAGGTTTTTCAATGACATGTGAGGCTTTAGGTGACCAGAGTATCTACCAAATTCATCTCACTGTTACAGATCAAATCTATAATTTCATCCTGTATTTTTGGTACTTTCTTTATCCAGGCTTTTCTTATATAGGTTCCGTATTTTAGCTTTTAGTTTTGCTTCCATTTTTTATTTCACTTTTTAAATTCTGTGTCATTTTTATGCTATTTAATTTACCACTACCATTTTTTTTACTACTTAATCTATTTGGATTTTGTATTTTATAACATTGTTGAAATTTGTAATATGGGAAGGAATATACACTAAATAAAATAAATAAATCTGGTCCACATTAAATATGATAGCCAGAACTTGGTTTGGGACCAGTAGTATGACCAATATCGATGGAGTGGAACTATTTTGTATGGAAACATAGTTTATGTAAAAAACTATTTTACAGTACTGTACTGTAATGTAATGTACTGTATTGTATTGTATTGTACACCCACTTTCCAGAGTAAAGGGAAATAAGAATTTCTCTTTTTTGGTATAAACAAATATATAAGTAGTCCTTGAGTTAGGACCATTTGTTCAGTGACTGTTTGAAGTTATCTCGGTGCTGTTTGAATTATGCCTGACTTAATAGCTCAGGCAGATAACGGCTGTCAAAGTTACAGCCATTGCAGCACCCTTGTGATCATATGATTGAAATGTGGATGTTGGCAGCCAGCCTACACTTATGATCACAGGGGCACTTCAACTTCCCTCACCTATCTATCTTCCTCCCCCCATCTGTACCCTTTTGGACCTTACACCCCAAGGCCTTTGCTCCCTTCTTCTCTGCTGCCCCACTTTGACCTTTGCTGTCATCTTGCTCCCGCTGCTGACCATACATGACTGGCTGGCCCTTTCCAAGGCTGTGTGAGGCCTTCTTCTCATGAACATGCATGGTGGTTTCCTGACAAGATCTCAGAAAGGCTTCACGTGTTCAGGAGCTGCCTCATGAAGGGCCAGGCTGGGCACACCTCATCAGCTGTGGGAGTAAGAAGAAAGAGAAGGTCAGCTGAGGCAGTGTAGCACAGGGTGACAGGGGCTTCGGGATGCAGGATGGCTAGGCTGTGACTCAGGCTTCCTGCCATGTTGCCAGGCTGGGTGGGGGCAGCTGTGGCTTCTTGATGAAGCTATGGCTTCTCGCTTCAGGGCTGGGCTGGGCTGTGGCAGCTGTGGCTTTGCACTGCAGAGTTGGGCTCAGCTTTGCACTATGGCTCAGTGCTTTTGGCAGCCTCAGAGCTGCAGCATGCCAAGAAGTCCCTGAGCTGCAGTGTGGCAAGCATCCCCAGAACTCATGCTTGCTGCCGTTCAGGACAGGGTGCAGAGTCTACAAAAGAGCAGTGATGTGGGAGGGATCACTGGTTGAGGGGAGTTGAAGGGTTTGCACTCCCTTACTTTGGAAGAACAAAGGCTTGGGGCTGGGAAAGATCATGCCTGAAATGGTTTGGCTTGAGGTTGGTCTTTAGTCAACAAATGATGGGATTAGGTTAATGATGGCAATGGAGACTGCTGGGATTGCTGTCATTAAGTGATGTGATCATCTGATATTGCATTTTATGATTGCATTGTGTAGCAATAGAACTTCTGATCGCCATTGCCATCGTAACTCAAGGACTACCTTTACAGAACTTTGATGCCAGTTGCAGTGCATTACTGGCTCATGTTTATCTTTTGAGGAATTAAGATATATCTACACCCTCTTTATTTATTAGTATCCCCAACTTATTTTTTCCCATTTAGTCTTTTTATACTTAAATATAGAACTTTATATTTGTGTTTTGTAGATTTCACCTTTTTGATTTTGATCCAGTATTCAAGCCCTGAAACAATCAAGTATGGAATGTTTATTCCCTGTTCTTTTGTGATGAACTCTCTCTCCCGGTTTCATATTATTTGTACATTGGATAAGCATCCATCTTTATCCTTACTGAAGGGATTAATAATAACACTGAATAGCACAGTGTTTTGATAGGATTTAGATTGGAAAAAAGAAAAACTTGCTTTTTGTTGTTTTGGCTACTTCACACACATTCTGTAGTAGACACCATCTTAGAAGAATCATGGATAAGAATGGAGACTGTCGTCTTATTAAACCAGGAATGGGGAATCTATAGCATTCCAGATATTGTTGAATCATAGATCCCAGTATCTATCATATAAATATCACTACAATGTTTTTTGCAAATTTGCAAACAATATGACACCATCAATATTTTTTTTCCTTTTATTTCTCAGAACATGGTAGTCACCTGAATCTTCTATGGCTGAAGTTTATAGACTTCCCAGTTTCTATCACTATTTATCCCTGATTCAATATGCCGTATGTATTTATAAAAACTCATTCCTCTTCAAAACATTTATGTGAGTCAGTAATAGTTTTGGTGATTTATACATCTAAAAATCTGTATCTCATATCCCGCTGGATTTATATGGGTAAGTCTCTTGTCCTGAGAGGCGTGTGATATCTGAATGTCAGAAAGGAATAACAGATGCTGTGATGTTTAGCTGGTCTATGTCTGTTAAAGGTAAGACAATCAAGTAATCCTTCTAAGAGGTTTCTCACCTAGATTCCTTCTAGGTCCCTATCATCCCAGCCAAATTTCTGGAAAGATTGAAAAGGAAAACCCTTTCATGACATTACTGGGATTCTAAAGCTGTCCTACAGTTAAGCTGATTAATTTCAACTGAGTTGCATCACAGCAAGAAGCAGTACGAAAACAATTCTGCAGTGTCAACATTGAAACTCTAAATTTTTAGCTCTGATCATCCATAAGGCTGCCTTTACTGGGAACTGATTTTAAAAAAAATCAACTTCAATTCTTGAAGGTGTTTCCAATTATGAACTTCACTATGTTCACTCTATATATTTGTAAAGAACTGTTCCTATTTTTCTTTGTGATAAAACTCTTCAGACCTTTTTACAGAACAATTTACAAGAAATCCTGAATCTTCATAATCTTGAGAAAGAGGTAATTGCAGTAATGTTTCTTTAATATTTAAAGACTACTGATCCTGTCCCAAAACTTATCTTTATCTCCCCTCCCATATCTGTGTTAATAGCAAAAGTTGGGATCAAACACTCTACTTCAGGGGTGTCAAACTGCCGGCCCACGAGCCGGATGCATCACGCAGAAGCCATGCCCATGTCATAGCCAGCAATGGCAAAACAGTCCCGATACGTTGCGCGATATCATGTGATGTCGTGAGTTTGACATGTCTGCTCTACTTTGTTATCTTCTAGCACACTAAATTCAGTAAAAAACAGTCAGTATAATTACAATTATAGAGTAAAAAGATATAACCATTACCACAGTAATTAGATCCACTTTGGAGAAGTTGAACTTGATCAATTTTTAACTATTTCTGTGCCTGCCCCCTGCCTCTCTTCCCCACATTTTAGTTGCTCAAGATTTCCCAGGAGGGGGATAAAAGTGATCAGCAGTTTAAGAATCTCTACCCAAACATTTTTATAGAACCATTTTCAGAATAAGCATTGATGTTTGCTAATCCCCCCCTCCCCCCCCAAAAGGAACTGGAGCAAGGAGAGCTAAAATAGCACTCAGAGACAGAAAGTTATGAAGTCATATTCTTTTGAAGTAATCTAGTCTGGGTTTGGAAATAAATCTGTTGCTGGACAGCTTTTAATGCAATGCAGAATGACTTGTTTTACATAACTATGCCCTAGGCCTTCTATACTATACTATATCAAAGTATCTGTATTCCTGGAGGCTATGTATGTTCAAAGCAGAAGAGACTGCATTTTGTGTAAATAAATATAAACATATATTTTTCATGTTGTTCAAATAGCTAAGACATTTGAAATGAGAACAAAAATCACAAATAACAGGTTTGGGTTGTCCTTCAATAATAGCTTTCTGTGTATTGTTCTTAAAAATATATTCTGCATTAACATTTTAAATGTAGCTTTATCCATGTTCATTTACATGCCAAAACAAGATTACAAAATCCAGCTATGGTTTCTTTGATCACTAATCAATCTTAGCAGATTTCTAGTTAAGTTGTACTTGACTAAATATTTTTTTTAAAAAAAGTACAAACATGGGACAACAATAGGTAATCCTTTCCAAAATTTCATCCTCATGTAGAGACCTACTGCTATATCACCATTCTCTGCTCAAGCAATGGCTGGGCTCCATTATATTATGCCACAATGTGTATGAGCTACTACAGGTTCTAAACCTGAGTATAGATAACTTATTTGAGTCCTGGGCAAATTGATCCATTTTTATGCAAGAAGACATGGTTAAATATCATGGCTTAATGTGCTGTATGAACTCAATAATAATGTACATCCCAGATCCCACATTGTGAGAATATATGTGAAAAAGGTACTAGTTTGTTAAAAGCCCAGAAGCCAATTTTTGAGAACATCCTTCATTGTTACCAAGTTGAGAGTTAGGTTGCTGAGTATTCTTTGGAGCAGGGGTTTTCAAACATGGCCCTTTTATGACTTGTGGACTTCAACTCCCAGAATTCCTCAGCCAGGTATGCTGGCTGAGGAATTCTGGGAGTTGAAGTCCCCAAGTCATAAAAGGACCATGTTTGAAGACTCCTGCTTTGGAGCAATAACCCAGGAAGTTAAGTTAATCAATGGAAAAAGAATATGCGTCGCTCAGGTTTGACATGTGGAGTCCTTGATGCTCTCTGAGTTTGGTTATTTTCTCGCTAATATTTTGTAACCAGATTAGATAATATTTTGGGCACCAAAGATGTTTCCTAGCCTGGTAACAAAGTCCCTGTAAGAAAACAGCCAAGCTCAGAGAGCACCAAGGATTCCACAGTTAAGTTAATCTTATATCAGCTAGCAAAATGTGTTGATGTAGAAATATTATTAATTTCAGTGTCTCTAGATTTTCTATACAACTGATAATATTGGTATGCTTGTCCAGACAGTTTCAGTTTATATGACTATTCAGGCTTTAGTCAGAGCAAATATATATTCTTAAAACTTGTAACAGCTGTTACAAGTGAAAATGTACTTCTTTTGGTGATTTAAGAACATATTTATAACTTGGAAATTTATGAGAAATACATTCTTCCTTTGATGTGGGTCACCAACTGCACCTTGGTTCACTGGGATAAGATAACGAATTCCAAGACAGAGAAGCATGTTATGACTGAGCAAGAAATAAGCAAGAAATGAAGCTTATTTTCTGGTGGAAGGACATCGACAGCATTTGCTCTATGACTCTTGGTGACCTGCAAGCAAAAGCTATTAACATCAGCTTCAGCAAAAAAAAGTCAATCAATCCATCTGAGTATTCATAGGATGCCCTTTGTACAAAGTGCCTCTGGGTCATTTGCTAAAAATACTACCATCTAATGGGATCTGTTTAAAACAGGGTAGTCAGAGAGATTCAAAACAAAAACTTTAAAGCTAAATGCAGCAGAAGGGTTACTGTCAATTAACTTATCAGTCATTCAGTTATATGGCCATACTGTTGAGTGAAAACTATTTTTTGGTATCTTGCTTCTGGGGAACATGGAGTTGCCCACCAAGAAAAACAGATCCACTATGTTAGAATAGAATAGAATGGAATAGAATAGAATAGAATAGAATAGAATAGAATAGAATAGAATGGAATGGAATGGAATGGAATGGAATGGAATGGAGTGGAGTGGAGTGGAGTGGAGTGGAGTGGAGTGGAGTGGAGTGGAATGGAATGGAATGGAATAGAATAGAATAGAATAGAATAGAATAGAATAGAATAGAATAGAATAGAACTGGAAGAGACCTTGGAGGTCTTCTAGTCCAGCCCCCTCTCTGAACTTTTTCCAAAGTCTTAACATCTTTTTTGTAATATGGTGACCAAAATTGGTTGCAGTATTCCAGGTGTGGTCTTACTAGGGTTTTATAAAGCAGTTCTATGCCTCTGTTTATACAACCCAGGATTGTGTTAGCTTTTTTGGCTGCTGCTGCACACTGCTGGCTCATAGTCAATTGGTTGTCCACTAGGACTCCAAGGTCCCTCTCACAGTTACCATTTTTGAGCCAGGTCTTGCCTAATCTGTACTTATACCTTTGATTTTTCCTGCTTAAATGTAAAACTTTGCTTTTCTCCACATTAAAGTTCATTTTGTTGGATAGGGCTCATTGTTCAAGTTTGTCAAGATTTTTTTGGATCCTGAGCTTGTCTTCTGGGGTGTTGGCTACTCCTGCCAGATTGACATCCTTTCTGGCCAGAGCTGCAAAACTGGCCTGTTTTCCAAGAGTAGAAGGGAGAGAGCATCATCTATTGTGGATATTTTCTAGAAAGAGTATCAACAATATGGTAACAAAAAGAAGCAGAACACGAGTTGTTTGGTCGCATTCTAAAGGTCATCTGGATTTTTACAACCAGACATAGTAGACTTATTCTCACCTTGGTTGTATCTATTTGTATGTTTATAAATAATTATGCTCTTCCTGTAGAGAGGGATTCTGAACATAAATAAAGGAAAAAAGAAGGAAGGAAGCCACATACTTAGTTCAGAGGTAATAACTGAACAATTACAAAAACATTCAAGAATATCCACAGTATTGAAGTATGAAATTAAGTTTGCTCACAGTATACCCATCTCATTTGTTCTGTATCCCAAAGCCTATTGCTTTACATAGACATGGTATCTTTTATTTCTACTGCTCTGCTGGGTTTCATCAGTTTTAATATTCATACAGAGTAAGGTCACATTGTATTTATTTGAGTCTAGGAATTGTCAGATCCACCAGCTTCGGCTTGGTGCCTCGCTGGCATTTTCTCATCAATTGGAGAAGGAGGGGGAAGGAAATGGGCAATAAAGCTGTATATCTTTATTATGGGAAATAGGGATTGAGAGTTGAAGAAGAGCAGAGTGATTTGGAATCTGGTTCATGCTGGTGCACTGGCATCTTCAAGGCCGTTTGCTCTGAATGAGGAATTTCACCAGCCCAAACACCTCAGAGTTTCTCATAACATCACGGTGGTACTGGATTGGCTATGCTCAAACAGAACAGGGGGGAAACCAGGGGCTTTAGTTCTGTATTGGCACATGGGAATTTTAAATTACTCTTGACTCTCCGGCAATCAGCATCTCTTAGTAAAAGTGCCTTTTCACTTCAAAGGGGGTTGAGTTTTACTTCCCTAAGGGATTAGACTGGGGCAGGTCTGACAAGAATCTTAACTGGATTGTTACCAGAAAAAAATGAACTGGATGTATGGATGTATGTGGTAATGCAATTAATGAGAAGATATTGTAATTTTCTGTCCTTTTTTGAATGGAATGGGTTTTAAAAATAAAAATAGGTACTTTAAATATGTCACAACCTTAACATATTTGTTTGGGGTACTGCTTTAATTGAAAAAGTTCATTTAAAATGCAACTTTGAAAATAATTGTTTTACTTCCAAATGTTAGGCAGCATGATCCTGGCAGATTCTTGGGCAGCAGAAATAAGACTAGGAGAAATTATCCTTAAAGACTATAGACTTTAAGTGAATATTACTGAAAGTTACGTTAAGTTATTACAAAAAATTATTACAAAAACTTTTCAGTGGGAAGAACCTATCAAATACTGCCTTTTTTCACAAACATAAAAGCAGTAAGATAGATGTGTTATTCATTTCACCAGTGCATGCATATATTAATTTTTCCTGGTCTGTCTTAGAGCAAACAGGCTTTTTCAAAAATCTTCACTGCTTATTTTATCAACAGTCACATTAAGTCTGAGCCCAATGAAAAAATGTTTCAGTGATGAATATTTGAAACTTTCTGTACTCAGTCTAACTCCCTTCCTCCCTCTGTTTTTACCTCTTAAACATACTAATAAACAAAACAGAAATATGGTTTTGTATTGGGGCAGGGTTTGCTTTGAAAAATGCTTGAGAACAGTGGTTCTCAACCTTTTTAATGCTGCGACCCCCCAACCGGTCATAAGTCGAGGACTACCCAACCAGTCGTAAGTCAAGGACTACCCAACCGGTCGTAAGTTGAGGACTTTCCCTGCCCGGGAGCGCTGCGCATGTATGGTGCCTCTCCCTGCGCTGGCTGAGGCGTAGCTGGCAAGCAGCAGAGATGGTGCAGGCCGACCACTGGCTGGGCC
Organism: Crotalus tigris; assembly: GCF_016545835.1. Classification (NCBI taxonomy): domain Eukaryota; kingdom Metazoa; phylum Chordata; class Lepidosauria; order Squamata; family Viperidae; genus Crotalus; species Crotalus tigris. The sequence goes on along the minus strand of NW_024096622.1, from coordinate 2,169,039 downwards.
ACCAGCTGGCCCAGCCCAAGGGAGGTAAGGCACCCACCGGGCCCCACGCGCACCAGCAACCCTCCCTGAGCCCGCTGGCCTCCCACCTCCCACCCCTGGCCCTCTTTTACTAACATTTTTAGTAGTTGCTCAGCAGGGAGGGGTGGAAACTTCCAGACAGCTTGCCTTGCTGCAGACAACTTGCAGCAGTTTGCAGAATTGGACTTTTGGCGGGCTCAGCAGGGCAGAGACAGCCTGAACAATTCCTATTGGCTTTTGAAAGCCAATAGAATTAGACTCTATTTCAAAAGCCAATAGAATAAAAGGGAGTAGCATAGCTAAGGAAAAGGGAAAAAAATGGCAGACTGCGTTGTTTGGCGACCGTGAAATGGTCATTCAACCCCAAATGGGGTCCCGACCCACAGGTTGAGAACCACTGTTTTAGAAGATATGGTTTGAAATGCATGGGCATATGAGTACAACACTTCATTCACACAGCCAGAGCTTTTTTTCAGGTTTATCTGAGTCTGAAAACAGATGTAGCTGCTTCAGTGGAGGAAAATATAGCACACATGGCTATATTATTTTATACACAAAGATTGTTTAATGCTGCTGATTTAGTTGCTGAGATATTAAATAGTGACAGTTTATTTATTCTTCCTGTTTTATCATGCATCTTGAATGTTCCTGGGCAATGCAAAGTAGGTTCACCAACCTTGCCATGTAAACATATGTTCTTATGGAAACAAATATATGGATCCTTTTCTTATCAATATTACAGTAAAGTCCTTTGGATTTATGGTGTATTTAGTAATTGTGTCTCAAGTCCTTCCTATAATTGTTGAATTATAGTATTTGCTAACATATGTTCACATATGTATTGGTATTTTTTGTGACATAGAAGTTCCTTTTAGATAAAGCTTGGTGGAGATCTCTATGAAATGTAAATTGACTGCCTATCCTGGGCTGGCCCATAATAAGTCTATTGCGCTGCATTGAATAAATTCTAAAATGTCCAGATTCCATCCAACAAGGTTGACAGCATTATAGGCATCCAGGACAGGAACATTTATGCTACATGCTGCATGATGGCTTGACCATCATGGCTGGGTTTGTACAACAAATGAAACAATCCAGGCTTACCATGTAGGAACCTATATAGAGAGTAACTTTGCGGGAGAGGAGTTGGCTTTGAAAGTCTATGTTTCTTGAACACCACAGGAAGTAGTCTGAGTACAATGGTACATTGATTTTATTGCTGAAGCACAATGCATTGCAATATAGCAAGAACTATATAAATGTTTCTTCAGTTTAAACATTCTACGCACACAATTACCTCTCTTCACAAATCATTGGTTAATCTCACAATTAGCTTTTGTATACAGAAGCTGTAAGCACATACGCATTAGATTATGAGCATTATTTTTGGTGCAGGGTGACATTTGAGGTTTTGATGTCAGGGTATGATATTGGTACTATAAAATACAGCAGTATACACCTATAATACGCACACAGGAAGGGAAGTGGTTTCTCTCTAAAATGTGATACCACAGCATACTTAGGCTGTTTTTTTCCTTCTTCAAATATGCACAAATAACATTAAGATGCAATTGCAAGTGTAGACTCCCTTCTTTATATTGATTTATGTATTAATTAAAGGACTTATTAGCCTTCAGTGTTTTTCATTTCAAGTTGCACAAGAATTCCATCTGCTGAAAGCTGCTAAGATTATTTAGTCTCCAAAACTCATTGTACAATGAAATTGTGAGCAAAATGTCGCCATGACTTGGTGGCACTCAGGAAATGTGATAAAGATACTACAGTATATGAAAATGAACAAAGCTCAAGGAAACAGGTCTTGTGCTGTAAGGAAGAACCATGGTCAATGCCAATGATCTGCTGGTGTCATGAGGCAGCCACCAGGAGACAGGGGCAAGAACTGATGCTAAGTAACAAGAGGATTCTAATCTGCCCTTGAAGTCAGCAGGCCGGTTTAGAGGGCAGAGATAGGTAACTTTTCTTATTCTGTTATCTACCAGCAACTTAAAAACACTTTCTGCCTTCCAGCATCTGCTATCTGAGGCAAGCAGTAATGATTACTGTACTTTGGAGAATTTCCAAGGTGAGGCACCTCATTCTCAGAAAGCCTAAAGTCTGAAATTAATCTTATGAGGAAAGATACAAAAGCTTGCCCATATTCTTTCATTCTCTTCCTTAGCATCAAGCACTTTCTGCACCAAGCATTACACCTTCGTGAAAAAGAATTCCCTAATCCAGCGGCCCCCAACCTTTTGGATACCAAGGACTGGTTCCACGGAGAGAGATTTTTCTGTGGACAGGAGGGGGCGTGGTTTTGCTTCCTGCCTGCATCCCGTGCATGTGCAGATGGGGTTTTGTTCATTTGTGTCACCTGGTTTTTGGCGTTCTGCAGCCCAGTGCCAGTCCATGGCCTGGGGTTGGGGACCCCTGCCTTAACCTTATCAGTAAACCCTAAATCTAGTCCCACTCAACAGTGAATATACCCTCAGGAATCCATACAGGATCTTCTGAGCTGATGCCCTCTTTAGTTTGGGTGCCAGTGAGCTTGCAAATAAGCAAACAGCAAAGTATGCCTGCTGGCTCTGACTCTCTCTTTGTTCAAGGAATCTTAACAAATTAAGTTGTTAGGTAGGGCAGGTACAATATTCTGGAAGCCCCAAGTGGGATCTAGGAAGACCTCCTCTAAATCTTAGCACATTTCTAGAATTATTGTCAGAGGTGCCACAGTTTAAAATTTCAATTAAATTCAAATATTTAATCAGTTTGAATTACTGAACAAATTAAGTCACATTCAAAAATCCTTAATACTCTATTGGAAGATAATATATTTTTAAGGAAGTTATAACAGCAGCAAGTTACACAAACAGTAAGCAAATCATCACCTTAAGAGAATCTCATAAAGGAAGTGTCCCATGTACATATATACAAAAGGATATGGTTTTGGCCACAGTTACTTGAAAATGTTCTGCCAACTACAGAAGTACTTACTTCCAAGCAAATATGCACTGGAAGTATGCATACAGCATGATGCACCTTTAAGACAATCAAACAAAACATCTAATCTGTATTCTCAACATTCCAGCTGTATAAACAAATAATAAAAAAAAACTTGCTTTCCTATTTGAACTACAGGTCAACTTTCTCAACTTCGAACATTGAGCAACTGTTTGGCGCTATACTGGCACTGAAAAAAGTAACACAACTGGTCCTCATACTTATAATTGCCACAGCATCCCCATAGTCAAGTGATCAAAATTTGGTTGCTTGACAACAGACCTGTATTTATGTTGCTATGTCCTGGGGTAACATGATCTCCACTTGCAACTTTCCTAGCTGGCTTTCAATAAGCAAAGTCAGTGAGAAAAGCCGAATTTGCTGAACAATCATGTGATTCATTTAACAACCAGGGTGATTCACTTAATTCTTGCAAAAACAGGTCATAAAATAGTGTGGCTCACTTAACAACTGCTCCACTTAGTAACAGAAGTACCATTCCCAACTGTGGTCATAAGTCAAGGAGTGCCTGTAATAGTAGTTTGAAACAGTCAGCTTACAAGTACAGCGTTCTTGTAAAAGAGAGCTAGGAGCCCATTTCAAATAAGTTATTTTGCTTTAAAGCCCATAAATACAGAAGTCATTTTAAAACACTTGTTTCGTGGCCAACCAGAATATAGTCATACATATTTCAGAACACAAGAACTGTATAAGGAAAACCTTAAAAGGCAATTTTCAGCAAAGGAAGCAAGACAAAATAGCAGAGGTAGATACTAATCATAAAGAAGGTTTTTTTTCTTTTAAATTTAGTATTCTCTCCCCCCCCCCCCCAGTGTTCTAGATCACATGTATAAGATTGTAAAGAAAATTGCTTTTATAGTTTCACATCATTGTTTTTCTTGATAGTGTGCCATTAGGAGTGGCCATTTGTTATCCATACAAAACAGCCAGATTTCTTTGCTCTATTGCCCGCATCTCTCATCAGATGACTAGCTCACTGGGTCATTATCAGGAAAATTACTGCATTCATTTTGCAATCCTGAAATGTATTTTACATATCACATCTTCATACTGAGGAAACCTGTCATTCTGGTGAGACTTCCTCCCCTCCCCCCACCAAAAAATTGTTTCACAAATTGTGGCTGTTCTCATTTACAGAAGGGTTGCTATTAAAAAAGGAAACAGATACCCAAGAACCATGTGGTGCTATCTGATATGATAAAGGGAAGTTGTTTTATACTGATTTCTGCTTTGACATGCACGCAAATAGAAGAGTGTCAAATCACAAATGGACTTGATTAACAAAAAATATTATCAAGTAGGTGATCCCCCTGGATCCAGATATGTATTACAGATAGAATACAATAATATGATATTAGAATTGAGCCCAAAATTTCCACTGATAAGCAAAGCAGTTGTTAAGTGAGTTTCACCCCATTTTATGACCTTTTTTGTCACAGTTGTTAAGTGAATCACTGCAGTTGTTAAGTGAATTATGCAGTCATTAAGCAAATCTGGCTTCCGCCGTTGACTTGGCTTGTCAGAAGCCAGCTGGCAAAGTTACAAATGATGACTCTGGGACACTGCAACTGTCATAAATACCTGCCAGTTGCCAAGCACCTGAATTTTGATCACATGACCACAGGAATGCTGCAATGGTTGTGAATGTGAAAACCAGTCATAAGTCACTTTTTCAGTGCTGTTATAACTTCGAATTGTCACTAAATGAATGTAAGTCAAGGATTAATAGGGGAGGAATTCCTTTACAGAAGCCCATTTTAAATTATTTCTTGTCCTTCCTAGGGAGGAGATTTTCAAACATCAACTCCCTAGTGTCATTTCTTATTAAGATTCTGGGGCCTTGGAAATGATGATACTTATTCTTCTGTTCGATATCCTTAATATGATATAAAGAAAGAATTTATTCAGCCATTACATTTGAGGTTTGCAATTTTATTTTATGTCACCTATTTATTGTATTTATTTATATCCAGCCGTGGTGGTGCAGTGGTTAGAATGCAGTACTGCAGGCTACTTCTGCTGACTCTTGGCTGCCAGCAGTTTGGCAGTTCGAGTCTCACTAGCTCAGAGTTGACTCCTCCTTCCATCTTTCCAAGGTCAGTAAAATGAGGACCCAGATTGTTGGGGTGAAACCACTTAAACTGCTTAGAAAGGGCTGTAAAGCATTGTGAAGCAGTATATAAGTCTAAGTGCTATTGCCAGGGCTTTTTTTGTCATAGAATGCCCAGAACGGAGTTCCGGCACCTTTTTTGGATGGAACCTTGTAGGGTAGGCAAGGCAGGTTGTATGATGTGTGTGAGTTCTGGCACCCTTTTTTTATACAAAAAAAGCACTGGCTATTGCTATTGCTATTAGTTGTTCTATACTCTGGCTGGTGTCAGTTTTGATGGTGTCCAGCCACCTGTTCTTCTTTGGCGGCCTGATTTCCTTTTATTGCTAACTCTTCCAAGCATAACTGCTTTCTTCAGTGAATTTCCCCGCATGACATGGTCAAAATAAGTAAGATGCAATTTTGTGATTATGCCTTCCAGTGACATGTCTGCTGTTATACACTCCAGTACTTGCTTATTAGTCAACTTTGCTGTCCAGGAATACGTAGGAGCCTTCTCCAGCACCACAGCTCAGATGAGTCAATGTTCTTTTTGTCTTGCATTTTTAAGGTCCAACTTTCACAACCATAGGTAGCTCTGAGGAACACGATAGAGTGGACTAACTACATTTAGTTGCCAGGTTGATGTCCTTGCTTTTCTGTCTTCTTTGCACTACTTCAGGCCAGCATTCCTTGAAAGTCAATCTGGAGCCCAGCAATGGCTGAATGCTTCCATTTCAGATAAGAAAGGGCTTTGCATTGTTTAACTTATATAGGTGTTCAGGGTTTAGATATTGACTTTGCCAGAAGTACTGAATAAAATCAGCTAAGCCCAGGGCTGTACCAGATGTTTTGGTTTACATTTCCCATCTTCCTGGCTTTGGACTCTACACATTGTGTTTTAAGAAAGTCATAGGCCAAAACACCTGGAAAACAAATATTTCCTCCCATTGAAAACAGAAGGGGGGAATACCCAAGCCAATTCAAGAATCAATGTAAATTGAGCACAGATTTTAAAGTGTGTCTTTAGCCCATCAGAATGTTGGATTGTATTGATTCAAAGCATTTTCTAATCTGCCCTGGCCTTCCTGTTGATCAATCCTCTTTTAACCCACTCCAATAACCATGGAATATTTTGTAGAGAAGAGAAATCATCTGAAATTGAATGTTCCACTTCAAGAGTAGAATTATAGTTCTATTCAATCCAATCTTTTCTGAAAGTATACAATTGCAGCCTGCTGTCTCATTCCACTTTAAGTTACAGTTAACTATGGAAAATGACAGAGAAATTGTACTTGTTTCAATATTTTGAGCATTGTTCATATGCACAGAATGTAGCAGCTGCTGATCTGTCCTTACCTGAGTGAATACCTTAATTGAAGCCTCTTGTTCACTGAAGTGGGACTGACTGATTCATAAGTTATTGTCTAGGTTTACATCCAGCATAAGACATTCAGAAAGTCAGTTCCATTTGGCTGCTGTAAATATAAACAATAATGATTATTATAATAGTATAATAATATAATATAACCTAAGAAAAGCCTTGCATTTCTTATCCCAAAGATGTTTGTTTTCACAAGGCAACTGAACTTTCTTGTTTTTTTCTTTGAAGACATTTCACTTCTCATCCAAGAAGCTTCTTCAGCTCTGACTGGATGGTGGGGAATGGAAAGATTTATACTCCTTGCAGTCAACTGTTCATTTACATTCTTTTAGCGAGTCGTTACCTGGAGGCTACCTGGAGGCTTATCTGTGTCCCCGGGGTCACCTGAGTGGTGCACACTTCAAACCCAAAATACACTAAGGCAAAAACTTGTCCACCCCAAGGATAAAACACCCAGACACAAACTGAGCAATGTGGTATATGCAGTACAGTGCAGTGAGCCATGTGCAGATCTATATATTGGGTAAACGAAACAACTTCATAAACACATAGGAGAACATAGGCACAACATAGGAGAACAAACCCATCAGGACCAGATTCACCAGTCCATCTGCATTTAAAAGACAAAGGCCACTCTTTTGAAGACAGCAAAGTTCACATTTTGGATAGAGAGGACTGCTGGTTTGAAAGAGAGGTCATCTATGTCAAAATTGAACAGCCCTCGGACTTCCGGTGGATTTTGCGTGCGTGATGGCGGCTACTTTGTAGCCGTCCTCCTGGGTAAGTGTAAGAACCGCTATGAACAGCAGATATCAGCTGTTCAGCGGTTCAAAATCCCCCTCCCGGGCAAAGGGGGGGGGTAGAGAGTGTCTGAATAGTGGTAGAGCCTCTTTCGCACCCCCCAAGTTTTTTTTTTGGGGGGGTGAAAGGAGTGCTCCCACGGAGTTCAGACTTGTCTCCGCTTCCCAGCTGTTTTTGTCCTCAGGGACAAAACGAGCCGCCGCAAACACCTCCGTGCTTAAAGAGAACTGGTGAGTTTTTTTTTTTAAATGGACAGAGCTGAGTAGAGGATTTAGTTTTTGCTTTCTTTGACTTATTTGGATTTTAAGTTTTAAGATTTGTTTCTATTTTTATTCTCTCTTTTTATTTTTTTTCTTTGTTGAAAGGGAAAGTAAAATGGCGATCGGCAAACTCCTCGGTGTTTTTTTTTCTGGAAGTTAGAATGCTGACCGGCAGGCTTTTTGGTGTTTTTCTTTCTTTCCTTTCCCTTTCTCTTTTTATTTCCTTATGATTGGAATGGTTGTTTTTGGTATCTCTAAGTATTTTTTTTGGAACGGACTTTTTTTATTTAATTATTTTTTTTTTCTTCTCCCTTTTTTTTTCCTTTGAACTCCCTTTTTTTTTATTGTAATGACCCTTTTTTGAAGGACTTTTTTTCTGTTTAATTTTTTGTAATTTTTAAGAAGGAGTAAAACTTTTTTTTAATTCTTTTTCTCTTCCTTTTTTTCCCTTTTTTCTTTTTATTATAATGACCTTCTTTGGAGGGAGTTATGATTTTTGAAGGAATTTTTATAATTTCTTAAGAAGGACTAAAGGTTTTTCTTTAAGATGGCTCCAAAGCGTCCAGGGATTTCTACAGTTTCTAAATCAACAGTTTCACCCTCTTCTGGGGGTCAGCTAATAACTATGAAGGACTTGCAAGACATGATGGGAGATGTTATAATTCAAATTAGGGCAGAAATGAAAAAGATTTTAGAGGAAAACAATAAGATCTTGAGACAAGATTTTGTTTTGGCTTTAGAAGGTGTTGCTTCTGTTCTTGAAAAGGTGAACTCCCATGTGGAAGAGGTAGCTGAAAAAGTGGACATAATGGAGGGGAAAATTGAAAGTATGGAAAAAGAAATGGAAAATGAGATTCTTATGCTTCAATATGGACAAATGGAATATGCCTTAAGAATTAGAGGCCTGGGAGAGTCTTTGCAAGGAGATCTGAAGGAGATGGTTGCAAAGGACTTTGCATTGATTTTGAATAAAGAAAAAGAGGGAATACTTAATGAAATTGAAAAATTATTTAGGGTTAACTCTGTGGTGGCAGCACAGAAGAATCTGCCAAGAGATGTGGTAATTTACTTTGGTAAAAGATCTTTACGCAATGAAATTGTGCAAGCCTATTATAAGAAGAGATTTCAAATTGCTTCACAAGATGTTATAATTTTTAAAGAGATCCCATCTAAAATTTTAAGAAGAAGAAAGGAGTTTGCTTTTTTAGCAAATGAACTTAAAAAGAGAAAAATTTCATTCAGATGGGATGTTCCGATTGGAATGGTGGTGAATTACCTGGGGACATGTTATAGACTTAATACTGTTTCTCAAGCAAAAGATTTTTATACTTCGGTCCTGGGGGTATGTGCATCGCCATCAATTAAGTTTAAAGCTTTGGAAGAAAAGAATGTAGAATCACAGTTTGAAGAGCCTATATTTATGAAAACTGGAGAATCTTTGTGTGAGAGGCCTCAACAAGTCCAGGTTGAGGAGCAGAAGACAACTTGTGCAGTATATAATCCCAAAGAAAAGCAGCAACAGAAGAAGGTTAAGGAAGTTTCATATTTAGTGGTTTCTGAATCTCTGGGAGATGTTAGACCTACAAAGTCTTTGGAGCAATCTTTAAGGGTGGAATTGTTGCCTGAAATGGAAACTGGGAAATCTCAGTCTGAGGGGCATCAACAAGAGAGGAACGGGCAGAGGATAACTTGTACAACTTACAATTGTAAAGATCAATACAAGGAGGAATTTAAGGAACCCTTATTGGCTTCGGAGTCGATGGGAGATTCAGGAATTTTGGAGCAGTCTCCTAAGGCAGAACTTGCAGCATTTCTTACGAGTTTGATACAAGAATGGAGAAGGGAAATGGAAGAATGGAAGAATGGAGAATGGAAAAAACTGGAATGTGAATAATTAATAATACTAATATAATTGAGATTGATAAGGATGTAGTTTTTTACGGATGGAATTAGTTATTGGTGAAGATTGAAATGTTTAATGTGTTTATTAACTTTGTTGTTTTAAGTTTTGAACCTTTAATGATAATATTGTTTAAATTTGTGTTTTGAAGGGATTATAATTTGCTTATTTTAGTGAGTGGATTCTAATGTTTTAAATTTTAAAAATTTGTGGTTTTGGAGGGAGTTTATATAGAGTGATGATTGTATTTAGATTTGTTTAGGATTTAAAAGTGTTTTTAGTTTTTAAATATTATTATTAATATTTTTAAGACAAAATAATTTGTTTAATTAAATGTGCTTAGATTTGTTTAGGACTTATAGGTTTTTTAAGTTTTTGTTTTTTGTTTTTTTTTTTTTTTTTTTCTTTTTGGATAGGAGAGAAGATTATGAAGATTGAAGGAAATATGTACTTACTTTAAGTTCTTTAAGAGTATTTAGCTTTAATGGTATAACAAAGATTTGTATGTTTATTTTTTCGTTTTAGGATAAAGAAAGAGGGAGAAATTAGATTTTATATTATAGATATAGATATTCAAAGAAAGTAATGTTTAAATTTGTGTTTTTGGAGGGAGCTTATATAGAATGATGATTGTATTTAAATTTGTTTAGGTTTTAAAAGTGTTTTAAGTTTTTTTTTTTTTTTAATTAAGCCTGTACTCAGCTCTGGGAAGTCCAGGGGAGGGTTTGGGAGGTTGGGAAGGGGGGGGGGTGAGGTAGGGGGGGGTATGGGAAGGGGATTTGTTTTTGTAAAATGTAAAAATTTTCAATAAAAAAAAAAAAAAAAAAAATTGAACAGCCCTCTCTCAACAGAGGGGGAGATATACAACAGCATTTATCTCCAGTCTACAATACAGTCCTTTTAACAGTTCCAAGAAGGCTCCACACACATTTGCACCACTCAGGTGACCCTGAGGTAAGCCTCCAGGTAGCATTAACGACTCGCTAAAAAGAATGCAAATGAACAACTGTCTGCAAGGAGTATAAATCTTTCCATTCCCCACCATCCAGTCAGAGCTGAAGAAGCTTCTTGGATGAGAAGTGAAATGTCTTCAAAGAAAAAAACAAGGAAGTCCAGTTGCTTCATGAAAAAAAAAAAACATCTTTGGGATAACTATGACTTGGATGACTGAGAAGCTCCATAGACATCTTGCTTCATTATTTTCATTTGAAATTACAGCTCTTTATTTGGTAAGATATTAAGAAAGAAACTATGAATAATCTTGCATATCCTTTTTGATGCTATAGGTGAACTGTGGTAGATATGAAAAATACATTCAGGTCCAAATGTTTGCAAGAGAAAACAAGGGAAAGGGACAAAGAAAGAGTGGTTAAGATAAAGAAATATTAAAAGCAGCCAGCTGGTTTTCATGGCAAAGGTGAGTCTTGAACTCATGGCCTCTTGTTTTAACAGTTTTAATAGTTGACATCCTCTGCCTAACAGTAAGACAAGCTGGGAGATCATAAGAACATCTCCTCCTATACACAACATAACAAGCTGGAGAACTCCAGAGCCTATCTCTCCACTGTCATAACTGTTTGCATCTCACAATCTCAAGATGTTGAGGGTTTCTCTCACTTCCACAGATTGTTACTCCACCATGAAACATTTCAACAGTCTGACAGTTGGTGCTTTTGATTTGACAATTGCAGACAGCAATGGAATAGCAACATTTGAAAAAGTACAATCTATCTTTTCAATTATTTTTGTGAAATCAAGTGACAGAGACTAGTTATGGCAAAAACACTTAAATGAATATGATACCTAACTTTCCTACAAATAATGTTGTATGGGATAAACATGGTCATCTGAGGTGACTTCTAGACTGGTGACTCCATGAGGAGAAATAAACAAAGGCAAGACGGGAGGTTTTTTTAATCACCAGCAAAATGAGGAAACATGCTGAAGGGTGCACAATGGCATCTACTCACTAATATTATGCCTGAGTTCGGTTAGTAAAAGTTTCCTGTTGCAAGCAAGGGGTTGTTTTACCTCAGCACAATGACCAAGATGGTACATCAGCACCTTTTAAAAGTATTACTTTGCTCTGATGGAAAGGCAGCATCCACACAGGTGAATCTGATCCACCTAGGCACAAACAGGCAAAACCAGGTGCTCCTTCATGTTTCTGGATATTATGGCATTAATAAAACATGATCATAAGGCCCAGATTAGCCTTCCATCCCAAGGCCTGCTCCCTTTCAAGTTTCTGTTTTGTTAGTCATGCACGTGGTTGTCTTCAAGATGGAAGCTTTTAGAATTCAGAAATTTTCTCGTTTCTTCTGTACTCCAGTGATGGAGGAAACCTCTGAAATGAGACTATAATGAATAGGAGGAAAAACTTTGGATTCTCAGTATCTCAATGCTCTAAAATTAATTCACACCACCATTAATTGGGGCAGGGGTATATATGTTACAGTATTGTGTCAGCATTGTAATGCAAGACCACAGTTTTAGCCTGAATCTTCCCAATGGACATGTAGAGACTTAACTGCTCTGGTCAGTGTTTCATGCCAAAAAGATGGAAAAGTTTAACTGAGTGTTATCCTTCTATCCTATTCTGTTTTTAAACAGAAATGAATTGCTAGAGAAGCCTAGTAACAACTGGGTTGCTTTAAGCATTCCATCTCTCTTGTCCTATTTTTCACAAAGAGGGTTAGTATGTCCCTTGGCTCCATCTGAAGTGAAGTCAGTCTCAAATGGGCCATAAGGGTTTTCTGTTTACTTTTATGAAAGAAACAGCAGCAGCAGCAAACCAATAGATTCAGGCATGTCAAACTCGCGACGTCCCGTGACGTCATGGGACGTATCGGAGCTTTTTCTCCATTGCCAGCAATGGGGTGGGCGCAGTTTTAGGATGACGCATCCGGCCCACAAGCCAACAGTTTGACATGCCTGCAATAGAATGCCGGGATGTTAAAGCAGCAGTTAGGAGAATGTCAAACATGACTGCTCTCCATTTGACTGACTCATTCTTTAGAGTACACTGTAGCTTGGGGATGACTTATTTGCCCTGGGCAGTAGCTGCCTTAGTCATGTTGTCTGAAAAAGGCACTGGGTGACTTTTGACAAAATGGTATCTTGTAGATTTCCATATTTTAGAGTAGTGATTCTCAGCTTTAGCAACATTAAGACATGTGGACATCAACTCCAAGAATGCTCCAGCCAGCATGCTTTAGAGCAGGGTGTCAAACTGGTGGCAGTCAAACTGCAGAGCCCACCCCGGCTCTGCAAAGGCAAAAAATGTTGCAATACATCATGATATGTCACATGACGCGATTGAGTTTGACACCTGTGCTTTAGAGGATTGTTGAAAGGGTGGGAGGGACTCTATATATGAGTTAGGGCACTATCCAGAAGTGTAGAGATCATATGTTTAAAGATCGCTTAGTCTATGATGATGTGTATCTTCTGCTACTAGTTAGGCTGGATATTTGAGCACTGTAAATCTTACACATCTGGAAGGAACCAGGTTGGAGAAGCCATCTATGTATGATGATCTAAGAATGAATCCCTTGACTTAGTGAGAATTACTGATGAACAGGATTCAACTAGAAAGGTGATTGGGTACGTTTGTTCAAAACTGAGTCCCCCTGAGTTCAGTCTGACTCAGTCCCAAGGAATTGCATATCCTAAGGAAGCAGAAATCTGTAAAATCTGATTAATATCAATTTACCACTAGTGGTAAAATATGAAAGCATTATTCTATCTATAAATGTACTGAACAGATTACAAAATAACACAGATAAGAAATTTCAAATAAGGATTACTAGTGAACTGTCCCATGCACACAAATTATTTTATAGGCAGCAAGGCAATCATCAAAATGTAAACAGTATGAATTAATATACAATAGAAGATATATCTCTCTCTTATAGCTCAATATGGATCCTGCAGTTGAGAATGGCATGAGAAACATTCTGCTCTAATTTCTTCTTAACTGTTCAATAGATGGTAAGTAGTTGCTTTACGTGAGATTAATATCAAGTTTATTAGAATTTGGATTTGTGCAAATCCAAACCATCTGGATTTTTGCACTTTAGGTATGATAACCCTAGGTTTATATCAGACAAGGATTTTATATTAAGGCCATAATGTGAAGTTTTCTGTTTAACAAAATATAATGCAGAATATATTTCAATATTTTCAAGCAATACGAGCAATTCAACTAAATACAGCAGTAAATAATTTCACGGATTCTCTCAGCCCACATATTTAAACAGAAAATTAGAGGGGAGAGAAATAAGCAGGCAAAACTTTTTTTCTAGCATTATTGAATAGTTAATATCCAATTAAATTTTATGACTTTGATCTAGAGATCCCAGAAGTGGAAGCTCATCTTTAAAAAAAAAAAAAAAAGAGTTACTATCATTATAGAACCCTCTCCAATCTACCCCAAAGGGTAAACTAGACCTTCTTCTCATATAAATATTTACCCCTATAAATATGGAACAAAAGGAAACTGCAAAAATATTATTCCACCAGATGTGTTTTTGCTATATTGTCTAGCCTTTCTCTAAAGGTAATACTATTTTAATATAATAAAAGAGGAAATTTCTTTTAAAAAATCAGTAGTGTTCCAAGTGCTATGATTTGTAGAAGATTGTCTTGTTTCAGTATAAGCACAAATAGGATTCAGCTGCAAATAAACAGCAGTGGTCAGATTGCACAGTCGTGTAACTATGCCTCAGAGAGGAGAGAGATCCATTTTAAAGTTTATGTACTGTATATCTAAGTGTCTAGCAGGAAGTCATCAGATCGGGGTACTGCCACATGGGGTCCTCGCTTCACTCAAGTATCAGTAACACTTGTGTGATCTCATACTGTCCATGGTTGTTGAGCTGACTTGATTCTGACTCAGCTATAGTATATTTAAGACACCTCTGATCTTTTGGGGATGCTATTTTTGTTTGTTTGTTTGAATGCTGTGACTTTATAGAGTTTAGTTCTTCATTTGGAAAACTGTTTCTTTCTATGTCTTGGCTCCTATATTTTGTCTAGACTTCTGTGATCTTAGCAGGTCTTTCAAAGAAAGAGGTGGCTTAACTAGTTTATAGTTCTGAATTATAGCTACAGCACACATTTTATTCTTTAATGCACTTAATCATACAAATGCATAGAATCCAAAGTAAGAAACTGAATATAGAAACAGGGTAGCTGCAAACAATTTATTACATTTGAAGTTGGATTGAGAGGATTTCTGACAGTTTGGGCAAGGTCTGTGAATCAATGATGTTCTTTACTTTTTCTCTCTCCCCCCCTCCAGCATTCTGAGAGTAGTAGCATGTGGGTCATCTTATTTTTTTTTCCTACATAGAACACGTTACAAGGAAAACTTACAGATCTCTATGATTTTGCAAACAAGATACTTACGCTAAGCCTGCAATGTAAAGAAAAGAACTGTGTAGCATCTCTTATTTAAAGCAAACTGCTCCTTCTGCCAATGGAGCATCTGCCTGCAACACCTTAAAGTAGCCACCACTCTTCCCACAACTGTGCAGCTGTCTGATGCTGGGAAAAGAATGGTTTGCTTAGAGTAATCACAGCCAGATGCCATCCTAGCAGTTCTGAAGTACTGCAGAGCCTTAATGGAAGTATAGAGCATTGTGCAGAGAATCAGAAAGTCAACACGGTAGTTTTAAGTAACCAATCAAACCAGTGGTGGGATTCAAATATCTGAACAACCGATTCTCTGTGTGGACGCACTTCTGGTGGGCTGTTCTGGGCCTGGGAGGTCTCTCCGGCTCAGAATGGACTTCCAGAAGTGGCATCCATACACTTCCAATGGTCTGTTCTGGGCCTTGCAAAAAAAAAGGCTAGAGGATCAGCTAGTTCGCTGAAGTCAACAAAAAATTAGCTACCGGTTTTACTGAACCGGTGTGAACCAGCTGAATCCCACCACTGAATCAAACCCTTGTTCCCTTTTATTGCCCTGCACATGGCATGCATGTGAAAAAAGGAGAAGGGCTTTGGTCACAGGGCCATGGTTACCATCTTGATTTTTTTGATCCCTGGTGGAGAGAGGAATGCCATCTTGTTTGAACTATCTAATCTTGCCTATGTATGATCTTCATGGAAGCAAATCCATATCTTTTTTAAATCAACTTTTCCAGTGGATACATTTCTAGGAACTGTTTTTTTGAAATTGCTCATACAAAGAATATTTACCCTTTTAGGTAAATGAACTGATTGTGCTAACCAAAGGTCACCTAAATTAATCATTTAAGCATCTGGCAACATTGTTTAGTAAAGTAATCTTTGGGCTAAGGTTTAAGTACTCCTAATCTATCTTCTTACTCTGAATTTCGAACCCTTCTCACGTATTTCCCTTTGCTTCCATTTCCCCATTGCCTCCTATATGTTTACTGAAGGAATTCCTTGCTAAGCCTGCAAGGATTAGATAATTACTGTGGATTAAAAACATGAGCTTCAGCAAGCAAAATCACGTGCAAATTTAATCCTCAGTAGATCAAAAACTTCAAAAATAATTTAAGAAGAAATGAAAGAACGAATGTTGTCATGTCAGGAAAGAAGTCAAAATAACAGTCTTAGAATAAACCTTTTTGGTGAGTCTCATAAACAGTTTCTACTTAATTTCATCTTCTATTACTTTCTCCTTTTTTGCATATATGAATCACAGTAGCATACATATGCAATTCTAAGAAGGGAGATGGCCGAAGAGGAGGTGATGTTAGGGATACTGACATTCTTTTTTCTAAGCAAAACAGAGTATCTTGAAATGGAACTGCTGTTATTAACAGCAGACTGATGCAACCTGATTTGGAGGGGGGGAGGAGAGGGGAAAAATCTTGTTAAGACTTTGTTGCTTTATGTGACATGAAGGACTGATGCCGTGAACATCAGACAATTGTGGGCAATCTTTATGGTCTGTACAATTCATAGCAGGTGGCTTTGTCTAACTTCCTGTGGGAAAAATCTTAGCACACATTTAAGTTCTGTGGCAGTATTTTAAGGCCAAGGTTCTGGTGAAAAACAGAGTTATTAATGGCTAGTCAGAATAGATGGTTCATACCACTATGATGATTAGTATCAGAAGGTATATGCTAAGGGAAGATAAGTAGCAAAAAGTGCTTGTATTTGTGAAGCTGTGTAAGATTGTAGGCTTTTGGGGAAACAGACTAGTTACCTGGAAATAGAAACAATTTTTAAATCTCTTTATGGCCAGATTAAAGAAGAGAAAGGGCTCATACAAGGTAAAGCCTTATGCTTATAATACAAAATCAGAATTTGGTGTTGTGATTGAGCCAGGCCAATGTGTAAATAAGGCTATTTTGTACTGGAAATATTTATCCCTTAGTTTTCCACTAATGTAATGTGGTAATTTTCATATAAAACACTGGCTATTTCATATTAACTTCCTTATAGATGATATAAGTTAACTAAACTGATTTTGAACAACACACTGAAGTTAAAGGGTAACTAAGCACAGCACAGTAGAATAAAATGGACTTAGGCAGTAAAGGGTGTAGTACAATCACAACTCTTGAGTTCTGGATGTCTAATTTTGCAACCACTGGAGAGAGAAATACACTATGCCTTTAGCCCTCTTTTCCTAAAACTGACTCTTCCAGAGGGTAATGGACTTCTCATTACTTAGGGTGAAAACTAAAGGTGAAAATGAAGTGGAAGGGTAGACATTCTGGTGCCCTTCATATATTTGGATTATAGTTCTCACACACTCCAGCTTGCCAAGTTGCCACATTCAGATGTAGCATCTGTCTGTCTGTCTGTCTAGGAAATCCTATGCAGGCTTCTCTAGACTGCAATGATCACACAGTAGTAAAGACAATAAAACTCATCCTGGAACTGCAACAATTGGCTATTTTTATCAGCCTTCTGCAAATATTGCAGTCCCAAAAAAGTCTCCAATGGATTTATAAACAATCCATTTATATGAACTTGGCCTTGGATTCCATTTCTAGATTCACAAAATACTAGTTGGTAGAATGAGATGTAGCATTGCAGCATACTTTAAAAAAAATAAAACAAAAACAACTGTCCCATCCCTTTCTTTCATTCCTCTATCATTATTTAGGGTAACTGAATGAGATATAGGCATAACTACTTCTTTCAGATAGTGTGGTTTAAAAAAATAGCAGCAAAATAACTATGGAAAGAAATGTCCCATCCCATTCTCTGTTTCTTCCATTATTATTTTAGCTAATATTTATTTAAATTTATTATAGCTACCCACTGCCATAAAATGTGTTCATTATCTCCCTATCCCAACAATCCTTCACCATAGAAATACTGAGAATATTTTAACTACGGTAATAAAGATTCTGGTATATTTATATGACAGGAAGAAACAGAATTGGAGAGGGTGGATTAATTCTGAAAACTAAAGTAAATGCTATGAATTTTATAAAGGGAAATCTATGCAGAACACACATTTGTTAGCATTTTCACTTAAGATAACCAGATGTAATTTTTGCCAAGCTTTTCAGTCATGGTTTTCTGACATACATACAAGTCTAAAATATCATGCACATACACAAACATCTTTTCCTCTGGGTTTTGGTGCCAATTTTGAATTGCTCTCCAAATATTCCAGCTTTCTCAGAAGTTTTTTTTTAAGTTTTTTGTTATATTTGTTTTTTATAAACTGAACTGAAATGTTGAGCTGTACAACAACATTTATTTATTTAAAATAACTAAGCATGTAAACTATTTACTATATATTCTTTCTGTAATGGAATCCTCAATCTTATAACAAAGTCCTACACCCTTCTGGCTTTTTTCCTTGCAAATATAAACTCCTCCTTCTATTTAGTTATTACTAGCATGTTTTGTTACGATTAATGTTTGTATATCAACACTGTAGGGCCCAGTCAAAGTGATTGCTATTGGATTAGCTGAAGCCAAAATTTAGGCCCTATTCTACTAACATGTGTGCCCAACTACAGCTGGAGAAAGCTACATGTCTGGGTATCTGTGAGCTGATGGTTTCTCTTGGGCTCAGACAACCATTTGACCAACCTTTCATCTTCCCCGTGGTAAGCAATCACACAACTGGATGCCTGCGCGACTGATTCTAGCATGGAGTCCTCTGCTTCTTTTCATATCTCTTTGCTTTCAGACTCAGAATGCCCAATAAGAATCTGCTGCATGACTCGTGGTGAGCACCGCTCATGGGCAATATGGGTTAAGACTGAACTTTAGATTAAGAGATGCTTTGAAAGGCTTGACAATTTAAGTGTATCATCTTGTGTGTGACTCATTAAAGCACCCCCCTGTGCTTCCAAGGACTGATGGATTCAACATAAGCCTCTCTGCAGCAGCCACACAATTTTAGAAAATGATGAGATTGTTTTAGTGAGTCAAACGGATGCTGTGTTTCCAATCCCATATCTTCTGCACAGTCCTAGCATGATTAGAGAATCTGCTTTTGAGCTTGAGGAGCAATGAGAGATATGTCACTGAGAATATATGACTGCTATAGAAAGAATGGACTATTCATCCCATTCAAGCCCTACCTGGCTGTTGTAAGCATTCACTCCTTCCTGTATCAAATATCTTCTTTCCAGATATTTATTTATTTGCAAATTTTATGTTTTCATTATTTTGCTGGAACTATTCATGAAATGTGCTAGGCAGGATTGTTATTGAATGCTCCCCAGCATCATCAAGGAAAATGACAGATTGGTGCATGGCATGGGGAATGTGTTGTGTGAATCAGACTGTCAGGACATATTAGGATGTTGTTCTGCCTCTAGCAGGGACTTGTGGGTCTTGTCCCTGTCTACAATTGGCTGAAGTAAATCCATAGATTTACTGTAGATTAACATGGCTGTCCTTCTACAGTGTCTACAATGAGAGGCACCAGGTTCATCTGGAAGCAGTAGAAAACTATAAAAACTACCAAGGAACTGACACCGTTACAAATAGGCATTATTTTTATAACCAAACGAAAAAAACCCCGAGTCAATTTGTTCTGGTGGTTAAGTCACTAGGTTAAAAACCAGAAGAGTATGAGTTCTAGTCTTGCCTTATGCAGAAAGCCAGCTGGATGACCTTGGGCAAGTCACTCTCTTGCAACTGTACTCGTCTTACAGGGTTGTGAGGAAAATGAGAGGAAGAAGGAATGCTGGATATGTTCGGCACTTTGAGTTATAAAAAATAATAATAAAAGCAGGATAAAAACAGCTTGAAGGTGAAGAACCCTCTGTAGTGTACATCTCTGTCCTTTCTTTTTTCTTTTTCACATTGTACCACTTTGCAGTTCATCATTTCATGTACTGAATT
Organism: Crotalus tigris; assembly: GCF_016545835.1. Taxonomy (NCBI): domain Eukaryota; kingdom Metazoa; phylum Chordata; class Lepidosauria; order Squamata; family Viperidae; genus Crotalus; species Crotalus tigris. Next base: position 2,149,267 of record NW_024096622.1, on the reverse strand, counting down.
ATTGCAATCAAATGGTCAGAGAGTCAAAGCTTATTTGCTGCAAAGAAAGGCTAATGTGCTGAGGAATTTGTGATTAGGAAAAAAAATAAAGACAAAGATGGAAAGTATAGAGATTCATAAAAGGATTCATGCTGTAGAGAAAAGAGACTGGTGATAAAAATGTCTTCTTTCATTGTACTTCAGTTCAGGGTCATCCAATTAAATTGGGAGAATATTAAAGATCAACTAAAGAAAAGATTCCTCTGAACAGCACAGAATTAATTCATTAATTCAGACATGTAAAATGTAATGAAGTCAAATTTAGTTTTTACCTGTTTGGCTCCACCTATTTCTTTCTCTTTATCCCACTGTATTATTTGAAATGTAGTTCCTTTGTATATTCATCTGTAGCCCTCAGCCTGAAAAAGTTATTCATCCCTGACCTACCGTATATGCAAATATCAGGTTAGACACTTTGAGTAAATGATTAAAAATTGCTAGGAAGAAACAGTAGAAACAGGAATATTGTATCAAGATCTACTTTTGGACTTCCCACAAACACATAAGTGGTCAGAATAGGAATAATGATGCTACAGTAGCCTTGGATCAATTCAGAAGGTTTCTAATACAGGTAGTCCTTGACTTACAACAGTTCATTTAGTGACTGTTCAAAGTTACAACAGCATTGAAAAATATGACTTAAGACCATTTTTCATACATATGACCATTGCAGCATCCCCATAGTCAAATTCGGACGCTTAGCAACTGACTTATGCTTATGATGGTTGCAATGTCCTGGGATCATGTGATCCCCTTTTGCAACTTTCTGACAAGCAAAGTCAATGGGGAAGAGAGATTCACTTAACAACTGTGTTACTCACTTAACAACTGCAGCGATTCATTTAACAACAGTGTCAAGATAGGTGGAAAATTCACTTAACAAATGTTTCACTTAGGAACAGAAATTTTTGGCTCAGTTGTGGTTGTAAGTCAAAAACTATTTGTAATCCTATAAATTAACTTGGAAAATGTTACTTGAATATAAAACCAATAAACGTGTCATTCTTCAGATATTGTCAATTTAAAATTCTATCCCCACTGACTGTTTGCCTTATTAAAAAATGAAGATCGACATTAAAGTACAAAAAAAAATGGAAGGTCATAAGTCTCCCAGTTCTATTATAACATTTGTTTCTAAATCATATCATTTGGGAGAAATAATCTCAGATAATTAAGACGGAATTGTTTTTTTCCTCAAAATTGTTTGGCAGATGCATGTAGTTCTTTTCAGAAGATCCAGCCTCTTCCAAAAATTATTTTTATTTTTGGTTGTACAGAGCTGAATCAAAGCAACTGAGAGAGAAATTAATCAATATAGTTCTTCCTAAGGATATCCAAAAATACAGACATAATTACAAGACACAAAGGAAGAAAAAATTTCCAGAACTGGATTGTTATTCCACTGAGTATTAAAAGATGTGTATTATGCCTTTTTCTTCAGTATTATTGGAAGTCCTTTTTGTATAAAATTTCCCATCCTCTATCAGTGAAGCTTATATAAGGTGATTGGTTTTTGAAGATCCTACAACTGCTGACCAATATTTTTGTAAAGTATTGATACAAAGATATTGACAGTAATTCTGGCACAAAGATTAGAGATATTTAATTATCCATCCTACACAATCTTTAGAAAGGGTAAACAAATGACTGATTTTTTTTAAAAAAGTGTACCTTTTTGAGCATAGCATACAAAATGAGAACCATTGAAAAATTTAAATCCTAACATATCCAATTTTATGTCATACAGAATAATAGTCTGATTCTTTTAGTGGTTATTTGAAATTCCACATTACTATTGGTCTTATAGAGAAGATTTCCAGTATTAACCTATCTGGTTATTTTCCCCATATCTGACAACTGAATATCTAATTATATGCATTCTTTTCTTTTTTTAATGTACATCAAATCCAGTCCTGTTATGTAACATATTCTGCTAGTCTAGCTGGAATGTTATTGAATGTTTGAAATCATAATACATAGTATATAATATTTGATTTTATTGTTTTATTTATATTTATAATAAACTTATTATATTTTATTTGTATTTATTAATTTATAATGTATTTTATATAAAATATGTAAATTTATATTCACCAACACAGCTACAGACTATAATATTTGAAAGTGGTAATTCTCCTTTTATATTGCTTAAATAAGTCACAAGACAATGTACCAAAATAAGAAAATGAAATATATAGCAATCATAAAAAGCCCTCCTCCCACTATAAAATCCATAAGCTAACAAAAACTATAACCAAAATAAAATTTAACCATAATAACAGTTTAAACAACAGTCTAACACATTCACTAATACCTACAAACCTATAAAAACAGGATTATTCTAAGAGTCTATAAAATACCTGCAGGATAGTAGCCAAATGAACCTCAGAGAATAAATTTTGCTCCAGTGTTGGGGCCTCTACCAAGAAGGTTTGCCTCTGAGGCCTATTTAAATATCTTATCTTGAAATGATAACACATAATTGACTAGTAGACCCCAGACAGGAGAGATGAACCTGCAAGTAAAATGGGAGTCAAGGCCACTTAGGGCTTTATGCAACAATACTCAGACAATGTTATGGGTTTCATCAGTCAGGAATATACCTGACAGACCATAAGGGGTGGACCTTCTCTGCTGTGGTACCCTCCTTGTGGAACATTTGCTCCCTCAAATTGAGGTTGTCTCCATCCCTATCTATTTTCCAGAAGTTCCTCAAGACCCTGGTTATGTCATCTGGTGGGGTGTGGGGGTGGGGTGTCTTAGAGGAATGGTGAAATCTTGAGGTGGCTCCCTTGTTTATCTAATCTCTTGTGTGTTTTATGCTTTATTAATTTTTTAATTTGACTGTTTTTGACATTTTTATTATTTTTATATTTTTGCTGTATGCCATTCAGGATCACTTCTTGTGAGATGGAAGATCATAAATTAGATAGATACCGTAGATAGATAGATAGATAGATAGATAGATAGATAGATAGATGGGAGAAATATATCACCAGATTTGAAATATAACCTTCCAAGATGGGGTGCAAATATGGCTGGTGGTGCTGTATCTGACTTGACTCATTATACTGAAGTAATGTTTCATAATGACTAAGGTACCCTATCTGGTAGTCCGGTGACCATGCTTTTGGGGAATAACACTAGTTGTCCAACACAGCTACAAGAAGTGAGGCTAGATGTGGCTACCTTATGCTTTTTATTAGGTTGTCATCTTCAGAGGGCTAGTTTTGAATGGTTCCCCAGTTAATAGAACCCAGATATAATGGGATTATTGAATTCTACCAGCCTCATCTCTTTGCTGTCTAAAAATTAAAGAAATCATAGCCAGGACTGAAAAACTAAGAGCACCAGTTTAATTCTAATAGTAATCATAGACCTGGTGAAATCTGAGATCAGGAAGTGTTATTTGGCCATTTCTCAAAACTACAAGGTGCATTATTATTTTCAGTTCTTTATTTACATCTTATTAACTATGGTGTAGTTGTTTGCTCTTTGATTGACTCTCTTTCTTCGGTTGCACTGCTGTAAAACCTCACTGCATCCTCCTCTGTGGAGATCACAACACATAATCTAATTAAAAAACTCAAGAGGGGACCTGGTCTTCCTAGTCCTGTTGTCCTCCAAGCGGTGGTGGATAAAGATAACAGCTGGACAAAATGATTGTTGTTTCTCCAGGGCTGCTCCGAATGAAAAGCTAATTGTCAGTCAGCGATGGGCTCCGGTGCGGTAACGCGTTGGATAAGAAGAACTGAGTGGCTGAGAGATTCATTCACCGATTCATTCATTCACTGAAAGAGTGGGAGGGAGGGAGATCTTAAAGGGAGAGTAGTAGAAAGTAGTGCTGAACCTCCTGTAAGTGTAAAAGAAATGTAAAAGAAAAGAAAGAGTGGGGAAAATCAGTTAGCCAAGCCACTTTGAGGAAAAGTAGTTAAAGGGCGCGATTGACAATTCTGCGCAGGAAAGGGTTAACCACATCCTCCTGGTAAAGTTTAAATGTAAATAGGGAGCAGCTGCTACTGCTCCTCTCCGGCTGAGGCTGGCCCACTGGAGCTTTTGATTGGCCTTCAATGACATCACTCGCTCCGCAGGTTATAACACAGAAAGCCCGAAGCGACTGCGACCAAACCAACCCTTAAGAGATGAGAGGGCAGCCAACGGCTCCGCCCACTTACTCATTCGCTCCCAATCATTGGCATCTCCGCGAGAGGCGGAAAACTAGCCACCAGGAGAGAACGCCTATTGGGTGAAGGCCCCGTTTATCTCTTCTATTGCCTCGGCCCCTTTCGAACCTTACATTTACTGGGTAGCAAAAGAGAAAGTAAGTATGTTGCAGCTGGAGATCAATGAAGCTAAGTGAATGGTGTACATAAATCGATCACCGCAGCCGCGCGCCAGGTGCTGAAGGATATCCATTCATTTATGAAGTAAGTAGATGACTTTCTTTCATACGGGAGAGGAGCTGTGTCTGTGTGTTTATGTAGACAACAGAGGAGCTTCGAAAAGAGTTTTTTTTTCTTTAAAGAGAGAGAGTTTGGGTCGATAAAAATGAGACCGCTGCCTCTCTTCCTAACCCCCATCTACCCCTTGTCGTCGTTTGTGCGTTTTTCTCTAGCGGATGTTCACCAAATGAGTTGGATGAAAGCGAGCTGTTCTCGTTTGGGATTACTGCAGTATATTGGGGGGTGGGGATCGGGGTGCATAAGAGGCACCCAGCTTCAGCATCCTTCGTATATACACTTGGGGGGGGGGCGTCTTCTCTTTCCTGGGACCTGTGGAACTATTAGATGAGCCTGAGGACAAGGAGTAGTTATTGTTGGCTGCGATTTGCTTCAGTCGCAACACTGACATCGCGGTTTGGCTGGGAATAAAAACTGCCTCTGCTGCAGAGACGCAGATCTTTCCGAATTGCTTTGCCTAGGGGGGAAAGGATTATCTTTGGCTCCCCAATATGTTCTTAAGATGTTTTAAACCCTCTCGCATTCCATACCCGACTCGGTTATAAAAGTCACAGTATGCTCCTGGTTTGTTTTTGTTTTAGAAAGTGCCGTTTGTCTTTGTGTGTCCCTTGTGTCCCTCCGCCCCTCCCCGCGCCTTTGCTTCCTTATTTCTTAAAGCGCCCGAGGGGCACATTTGCGCGCACCAAGATTTGTGCTTCACAAAGGAGGGGGAAGAGGGGTTAAAAAGCTCCTTCTGTATATTTCAGATTTTTTTTTCTTTTTTGCCTCTGAGTAGCGTTCTTGGGCTGCTGCTTTTCACCCAGATGACAGATTATTTTGTCCTTTTTTGCAGCAGCGATTTAAATTCATCCTGCAAATACTCTCCCCCCCCCTCCGTGGAGAGAAGAACATTACTTATTCTGACTTTGTCTTAAAATGAAGACCGTACTAACGGAAGGACAATCGGTGGAGAGGATGCTGTGATTTTAGAAGATCAGTATAGAAGAATTACTTTTCCTTTTTTTAAAAAAAAAAAAAAACCATGCCTCCTTAAATAGGTTTAAAATAATTTTTGAGGTACAGTCCTTTGGAGGAGATGAGGACAATTCCCCTTACTTTTGTCTGATCCTGGGCAAGCTTCCTCTGCATTTATGACTTAAATAGGAATTTAAGTATGATTAAGTTTTCAAGTTTCAGAGACTCAGAAGGTAATGCAGTAACCTTTTTTTTTTAAAAAAAATCATTGACATCTTTGACCTTTTAATTAGACTGAGCCAGATACCAATGTAATTGGTCACTCAGCAGTGCTCTAAAGTTAATATAAGATACAAACCTCCAAGGTAATAGGAAGGTTTACTTTTTTTTCTATTAAGATAAATAATTTCAAGCTCTGTAATCATGTGTTCAGCAGTAACCAGAAGAGTTTGTGTACCTTGAGGCTTAGATGTTCCAGAGCTGTCATTAAATGATTGCATTAGCATCTGACTAAAGAACAATTCCGAAATAGCAATTCCATTCATAAGAGATACATGACACCCTCCCATTTTTTTTTAAAAAAAAATCCTCTTTCATTTCAATATTTGTTTTCATTGCTAGACAGTATATTGGTGCATCCTCTCTGCTTCCTTGGCAGTTTTGAAAATGTCTTCTTAAAAAAAAAAGTTGCAACATTTCTTCCATGCTCAGATTTATTTTTCCTATTTTCTTGAGATGTTATAATAACTTTTGACTATTTCATTTATGGATTACATAGAAGAAAGCCTGGGATCTTTTGTGTAACCTTTCTTTCCTTTTAGAGCAACTTTGTAGGAGTTGTCTGCTACCTGCTCCACAGACACTGTGGTAGGTTGTCTACCACAGTAAGACGTGTTAGATTAATTAGTTTGCCAAACCTCTATTTTTTGCTCTTTAATATGGCTGTGTAGATTATCCAATCAAAATAACAGATGATAAATTTGAAGCAAAAAAGATTGATTTTTCATCTTTTTCTAATGAATGAGAGAGCAAGAAGCGATCATGGCTGGATTACTTTCAAGCAAAAAGTAACCTATTTAGTAACTTCATTGGTATCTGAAACTTACTATTTATTCTCAGACACATGCATTCATAATATTACCCTTAAAGTTTAAATGTGAGATAAAGGGGATATTCTGTAGCAAATGCCATCATTGTGCCCACATGAAAGTAGTACACATACAATCTTAGTTGGCAAAGAATTATATTCTGTCACTTCTGCAGTTCCATAAAGGATTGGGCTGGAGGATTTTCTGATTCATTTACACTCTTGCTTCTAACTTAGCTAAACAGTAATTCATCTTTAGTTTTCCATTATTTCTTTGCTAATTGATTGCAGTTGCTAATGGTTTTCTTTACTTTTACCAATTCCAAACAGCTCTTGGAATGATCATTGTTAAAGGAGGTTCCCACACAAGTCTAAGAATGAAAGCTTGTCCATCACAGTATAACTTACCTTTTCTCCTTTTCTTTTGTTTTTAACAGAGGACGCTTGAGTTCCTTTGGCTTCCCATTCTCAGCCTCCTCATGCCTCCTTCTCCACTAGACGACAGGGTTGTAGTGGCACTCTCCAGGCCCGTAAGACCTCAGGATCTCAATCTTTGCTTAGATTCCAGCTACCTTGACTCTGTTTCCTCCGCCAGTGAAAACCCTGTGAGTCTCCTCAGCACGGCTGTTGTGTCCATCAAGGCTGCTAATCTGACGTATATGCCCTCATCCAACGGCTCTGCCCGCTCCTTGAGTTGTGGATGCAGCAGTGCCAGTTGCTGCACTGTGGCAACATACGACAAGGACAATCAGGCCCAAACCCAAGCCAGCACCAGCAGCATCTCTGCCAGCATAGGAACCTTGACTACTTGCTCAGCAAACCAAATGGTCAACAACAATGAGAACATTAGCCCTCTGAGTCCATCAGGTGGTGTGGGGAATCCAGTCTCAGGTCCAACAAAGCAACTGGCAAGCATCAAAATCATCCATCCCAATGACCTGGCAAAAAAGATGACCAAATGCAACAAAAGCCACCAAGGCCCAGTCATCATTGATTGCCGGCCTTTCATGGAGTACAACAAAAGCCACATCCAAGGGGCTGTTCATATCAATTGCTCTGATAAGATCAGTAGGAGAAGGCTTCAGCAGGGCAAGATCACTGTCTTGGACTTGATCTCTTGCAGAGAAGGCAAGGACTCCTTTAAAAGAATCTTTTCCAAAGAAATAGTTGTTTATGATGAAAATACTAATGAGCCAAGCAGAATAATGCCTTCACAGCCATTGCACATAGTGCTAGAGTCTCTCAAGAGGGAAGGCAAGGAACCGCTGGTTCTGAAAGGTATTTATAACTGCTATTCTGCTTTTTTTTCCCTCCTCTGGATCCAATTTAACTTAGGCAAGATCTGAGCCAAGTTAAATTTGACTGGGTTACCCATTCCTACAGACATGTACTGTTGCTTACTTTCTTTTGAATAGAGTGGTATTTAGAGGAGCTCACACCAATTCAGAAATCTTCTAGAGCAGGGGTTCTCAACCTTGGCAACTTTCAGACTTGTGGACTTCAACTCCTAGAATTTCTCAGCCAGCTTTGTTGGCTGAGGAATTCTGGGAGTTGAAGTCCACAAGTCTTAAAGTTGCCAAGGTTGAGAACCCCTGTTATAGAGTTTCTGTGTTTCATGGGAGAGGGGAAAGTACAAACCATATAAAACTACTATTTAATAATAGTTTTCTGTGGTACTGTTAATAGAAAGGATCCCCAGCAGGATTCCATCTAAAGATCTCAAAGCACAGCTGTTTCATCATTTCTGGAGCTCCCAGTTGCTGGGAAGAGGAACTGGTGCACATGGCAGGGACAAAAGAGGAAGTTCAGGCCACTCATACTTCCTTTGGGGGTAATTTTTCCTCCTGGCTTCTGAAAGACTCATAGCATGTTAGTGATCTAAAAGGGTTTATTTTTTTAAATCTCTAAAGTACTTAATTAAACCAGGGATGAAATGGCTTGGCATTCAGAATACATATAAAGAGACATACGCTAAGCTCCCTTACAGTTTAGTGATGTATACATGCCTCAAAATGATTTGAAATAAATACTTCAGACCTAAAATAACTGCACATCATCTCCTGCTATTCATTAAAGTAGCCCAATTTTTTTTAGGCTTCTGTGAAACATGAACAACAACAACAAAATACTGCTGTTTTAAGAGTTGCATTAATCAGTTGGTTTCTTAAAAGTATTGGCACTTTTTCTCAGATTTGGGCAGAAGCCTGAAAGATTTTTAATAAATAGAGAGATGTTGCACTTATTTGATATCTGCACACACTGTATGTGTGTGTTTGTGCACATAACATATGCACATACATATAGTCAGGCTTGGTTATTGACTCGATCATATAATAGAAAATATCCGGTAATTAGTTGCTTCCATGCTTATTAACTAAAATCATAATTTTAAAAAATGTTATATTGCTTGTTTTTATAACATATGGTAGCACAACACAAATGCTAGGACCTCCAATGTATTGGAGTATTGTACTTTATAATCCTCATGTCCTTTTTGTCATAAGCAATCAGAGTAGCTTCTAGGCAAAAATAAAACTACAAAATATAAATCCATCCCAAACAATATTAAAATTGTGTGGTTTCATGTCTGGTTCCTTCAGTAATTTATTCACAATATTTATAACATGATAGAGGAGGAGGAAATGTTCTTAAGGAAACCTTTGCAAAATATACACATCATTCATGTTTTGAAATCTGATTTGAAGAAACTGGACTTGGGAGTAATAAGTACTTCAAAAGCCTGTCTCTTGGGCTTCCATTCTATATGATTTTATTGGCAGGAGTGCACAATAGAATCTTCAAAGCATATAGGAATCAATGGTAGGAAATGGTGAATGACCTCTTATAGGCTGATTTGGACTAGATAGGTCTAAGCCCGTGGTGGCGAACCTATGGCGCGCGTTCCACAGGTGGCACGCAGAGCCCTCTCTGTGAGCACGCGCGCCATCGCCCCAGTCCTAGGCCTTCAGCTAGCTTTTATAAAACCTTTTCGCTTTAGGCCTCCACCGCCGTGTACAAAAAAAAAAAAGGTTTAATCATACAATCAATTTCAACTTCTCGTAGGAAAAAAAGATCTCGCAAAGTTGGAATTGATTGATTGAACTTTTTAGTCCCACCCAGTCTGCCGTTATCACTGAAACCATGCCCATCCAATGGGCCATGCTCACCTGGCACCCGATGATACATAAGTGGGTTTTGGGTTGCAGTTTAGGCACTCATTCTCTAAAAGGTTCGCCATCACTGGTCTAAGCTGAGTAGTTTTGAAATCAAACTGCAGTTTATTAGAATATTGTCATGGTTATTGTAAATGTATTCATTAGAAAAATACTGCTTTTAATGAGGCAGGCTCTTTCATAGGTTGCATTCAGACCACACCAGTTATAATGAAGTCACTTCAAAATTAATGGGATTTACAGTCCCCAAACAAATCAGAATTGTGAAATTGTGAAATTCAGCATTTCTAATGAAACGAATAGCAGTAAACTTTCAAATAACTTAAGCAACTTTGAAGCAGGAGATTAAAGTAGAAGTTGCGTTTTGCATTATAATGCATCTTCCAAAGGCCAAAAGAAAGGAAGCAAACAAACTATATTGTTTATTAATATAAAAAAAGAAGTAATTGTTAACTGAAGTTTCATAATTCACTGATGAGGAATGGAATGCTCTAAGTATGCAAGGTTTAGTCAAAAGTTCTACTCATTTTAGAATATTTTCAAGAGAACAAAACAAGAAACTTAGAAAAAGTGGAGAAAAGCTATCTAGCTAAAGAAAATATTAGATGTACAATTGTGAGAATTTTGCAATTAAACTTCAGAGTAAACTGTCCTTTTGACTGAAAGACATTTTTTTAAAATATAAGAAAGTATGTTTTTAATATGTATGATATAACTCTGGGGAATTGAGATTGCAAATTCTATGGGAATTTGATTTCCTTGAGAATCTATGTAGATAAGGGAGTAATTTGAATTATCATCCTGGAAGGTTACAGAAAGGTTTGATGGCGACGAATGACTTTTTTCAGAATTTACGTAAGACTTCTTCAGTAGCAATTGCATATATCATCTACCAATAAGTCCCACTGAATGGATGGGCAATGATTTGTAAATAGACATTTTGGGTTTTATTGCTGTTTTGTTTTCTAATGATAGCAACTGAACTTACCAAACCTAGGTTCAGTTCCTCTGCTTCTGACCTCAAGATTTTCAGTGCTGTCTGCCAGGGTTCTGATGAGGCAGACATCTTCTAAAAAATATTGTTTTGGAATTTTGTTTAGTAAAACCAGAGGGTTTTTTTGTCATAGAATGCCCAGAACGGAGTTCCGGAACTTTTTTTTGGATGAAACCTTGTAGGATAGGCAAGGCAAGTTGTATGACCTGTGTGAGTTCTGGCACCTTTTTTTTTTTTACAAAAAAAGCACTGAGTAAAACAGTTGTATTCCAATGGTAAAAAACTTTTTCAGTTACTACAAGTAAAACTCAAGAATGGGATATTCTGTTAATAGATCTTGCACATTTTTCATGAGGTTACTTACTATATGGAAAACTATACAATAGGAATATTGGTTCTTTCACCATTTTTAATTGTGTGACTCTTAACTATACCTTTGCCAATAAGGGCAGCATATTGGTCATATGGATTTAAATCTCCTATGATTTCCCTTTCATTTTTTGCATCTTCCGAATTGGTTCCAGGATGAGACCTTCAGGAAAACACCCTATTGGCTAAGCCCTGTGCACCTTGACCAGTGGAAGGTTATGCTTGTCCCTTTGTAAATAGAGCACCCCTTTGTAAAAATTCATTCAGTTGTGATATCTTTGGGAACTATGGCTGCTATTTTACAAACAATTGTATTCTAAGATTTCCACTGGTGTCAATGGAACATCATTTTGTAGATGAAGTCGAAAGAAAACACCTTAATATACCTGTAGTACTGTGTTTTGATGCCAAAGATTACTCTATTTCTAAGCGTGCTTGGGACCTTCAGAATAATACATGTGCCTAGGATTTTTTTTTCAGTTTAGGAAATGAGTTGAAATTATTTTTAGGCAAAAAACAAACAATGCCTCCCCCCCAAAAAAATCATTCCTGGTAAACTTCAGGAATTGTTAATGAGGAAAATTGGATTTGATGTTAAAAAACATCAAATTCAATTTTCTGTTACAAACCTGCAGAGATGTACAAGCAGAGCTCACTCTGTCTTTCCATGTGTACAGGAATTATTTGCTAGTCTGACTTCTGAAATGGGAGGTATCTACTAATTATAAAAGGCTTAATAGAAAATACAATTTTAAAAAGTGGCATTTACTGTACTGTGACTTGTAGATTCAAATTGGGATGGACTTTCTTGTCTATTGGAAGGAAGCTAGCTACTCTTTGACACATCTTCAAACATTAATTCATCTTAAAATGGCCAAGGCAAGGACTGTATATTCTCTTAAATAGGTAATTTTTTAATACAAGCTTTAGAGCATTAATTGGGAAAAGGCTATGGTGGTGCAGAATAATCAAGATGGGTACAATCACTAGATGTACCCATCTAGTACAATCACTTTGAAGTCCTTCTGCTACCTCCAGATGCTCCTGGAATGGTGAGAAAGGAAGAGGACTAATATTTTGATGCTGTGTATCTGAGGGCAGCATGTTCACAGTCACTTCCCCTCAACCTGATGTCTTCTAGACATCCCATAGTTTTCAACTATACTGACTAGGGATTTGGGGGACTGGAATCTAAAGCAGTCAGAAAACATTCGAATGGGGAAGCCTGATCTGTATAGAGAGATTGTAATCAAGAGAATGGCATTTGGTCTTGTTCAAGATTTAATTTTGGGGATCTGCTGAAGGGACCAAAGATTAAGGACTGTTAACATTGGTTCTTAAATTTACATACTTTTTAAATCATTTCTACTTTGAAAAAAGGAATGTAGTAAATAAAATATGGAAACAGAATATAGAAAAAAAGGAACATGGAAAACAGTAATTACTCCCTAATCAGCAAATGGAGCTTATGGGTTCATAATTATGTTAGTCATAATAATAAAAAATCTCATTAAACATAGTAAACTTTAAATTAATTTTATATGGAGCATAAAAACACTGCTAATCTGCTCTTTTAATTGACAAATGATTATAACAGTCTCAATTTTGATAATTTTTAAAAATCTATGACTGAAGCTCAACTTTTGGTGCTTTCATGGGTCTGTATTTGCAGTTTTATTGTCAAGTGGTTTATCATCACCTTCTGGGAAGTTATTCCACTTTTCAGTCTATCCCACAGTTCTGGTATTCCCTGGTGGTGTCCTATCCAGATTACAACTAACCCCAATCTTGCATAGTTTCTGGTTATTTCCATTTCAAGGCATGGTTTCTTATTCTTGAATAATTTTGAAAACCATGAATATTAAACAGAAATATATAATACTTTTAAACACATAATGTTCCATATATTCAGTCCTGAATTTTAGAAGACTGAAGTTGAGTTCACTGTGATTTCTTGGTTAGTGTATGTTTGTGTATGACGTCTGCGAGATAACCAGGAGTCCAAATTCTTAGAAGTATGGATTCATAGAGAAGCAAAAACTCTGAAGCTTCTCAAGCCCTGATATGTGGTAAAAGCATTGTCACATAATCACCCCGCAAAACACTGCTACGTCTGTATTCTGAGGCTGGAATTTAAAATTAGCAGAAACATAAATCTAAAAATGCTTTAGAAAGGAGATTATTTTCACTCTCCCCTTTCCCAATTGCTGGTTGAATCCTTTTTGAAATTTAAAGCAGGAAAAAAAATGTTCCTAATTTCTCTGTATTATGTTCTTTTTTTTAAGAATCACAATTTGAAAAAATAGCAAGAGAAGGCCTTTTTTGGAAGTAGGATTTGGACCATGGATGCATATTATCACAAGGCTCTGCTTCAGCCTCTGTGCTTGCAGTGTGGTTGGAGAGGTGTTTGTTATTCAATTTCACTTGTCAGATGGAATTTTTTCCATCATGCTTCAGTAGCTCTTAATGCCCTGCATGTGATGCCATTTTTGTTTTTAGATATTGAACTAAAACTGAAGTTGGGCTATGGAGCTGCTCTGCGTTTTATGTTGAGTGAGGCTCTTTCTTGACTGCAATCCAGTCATAATTTATGGCTGGCCCATCTGATCTTCCTGGTTTATGTTTGTAAACATTGGTTGCTAACTGCCCCATCCAAGTTTGTCTCCGCTCCCCCCCCCTTGTCTAGGACCATGTTCTCCATGTTTGGTGCTGCCTGTCACGCAGGCTGTGCTGTTGCCATTTCAGTGGCTCAGTGTCACACAGAGGAGAAACTGATCAGAGAGACTCTACTGGCCTCACCCCCCATCTCCCCCACCTTTCCTGCTTAAGTTACAGGCTTAATTTACAGCTCTGCCTGATGACCTCGATCAAGTATATTTTCACTCTTCTAGGCATCTGGTGCATTTTGTAAATTTTTTTTTTTGTTTAAGTATAATGAAATGCTGGAGCCAGATAGAATGCCAGAATTTTGTAAATATTAAATGTTTATATTATTGGAATGTACAGATAAAAACTCTTTTTTAGTTATCTGAGCAGAAGTCTACCCTATCTTTACTATAAGAATTTTAGATGTCCATATTTTGTCTCTCCTATTTCTCTTAGTACAGTGCTTCTGTATTATATAAACCTCTGATTGATCACTTTATGGACAGAATACTGGATGATATAAACTGACTTGAGGAGCTCCAGATGTGTTGGATCTTCCGAAATTGTAGCTTTTGCAACCATTCTTTTCACCATTTGTAGCTTGGTAATTAATTGCCCTATTGCTATGCAACTCTGCTGAATAGCTCATAGTCCCTTCATAAAGCAGAAGTAATCTCTTGAATATTAACCTACCTGTAGCATTGACAAATGATCTAGGCAAATTATTAGAATACAGACTTACTCTAATGTTTTCCATGTGCTAACCTGGCTATGAATTATGGATTGGGGGTTCAACACATTGGATTGATAGTGGCTAATTAATAATTACATATATTCTTATATTGTACTAAGTTGATCCCTTTAAGGTGATATGTGCAAATAAACCAATGGTATGATGTAGTGGTTGGAACCTTTGACTAGGAACTTAACTCAGCCATGAAAGCTCACTGGGTTAGTCAGTGGCTCTGCTTCCACATGCTTGTTTGGATCAATGAGGGACAGCGTGTTCAGGAAATATCAAAGGGAAGACTTAATCCAGGGTGATAACCCTTTAAAAACTTAGTCATGAACAAGTTAATGTTATGTTGAAGAATACCTACACATCAAGCTATGTGACCCATTTTGTGCTCTAGCTGCTTTGTAGAAGAATTGGTTTCAAGCCCTGGTAAAGAAGAATGCATGTCCCAAACAAAGACTTTAACACACAAGCCAAGGGCTCAGTATTGAAACATTTGAATGGGACATGACGCTTAGACCTTCCTATAAAGCACCAGAAGGTGCTTTGGACTTTAAGCATGCCACTGACAATGTATGTGTCCTTATTAGTGGAAATATGGATTAGATAGTGTTGTGGCCACTATCAGTCTAGTCTATTTTATGGAATGGTATTCTAATAAAATTGGAGAAAATAATATTTAAGGGTTATGGCCCCGGAAGGCAGATGTAATCCAAACCCAGTGAATAAATATAACAGTGGTTGCAACCATTGGTACTTATAATTCAGGCGTGTTGTCAACACATTACATCACATCCATTAACAGTTAACTAAGAACATTAACTTCCGTACATATGTCTCTGTTTGAAATTTGACTGACTGATAAGTAACACAAGCCTATATAGAAACAGAAGAAATGTGGTTGAGAATACTCCAACTAACTGGCTAAAATTTTATTTTGATTTCATGCAGTTGTTATTCTGTTTGGTATTTGTTTTTAGGAACCAATGGTGAATCATGGGACATTTTGAAACAAAAGAAAAAAGTTTGTTTAGTGTTTTTTTTTAGTTAGAATATCATGTTTTCTTTCTACGGTTATGTATAGAGAACTGTTTATGATGTGCTTTTTGTAAAATGACAGCATATTTATTCTAGCACAGTAGTTCACAATCTTTCTAATGCCGTGACCCCATAATACAGTTCCCCATGTTGTGGTGACCCCCAAGTGGGTGTGGCCACCAATAAGAGGGAGTAGGACAGCTAGGGAAAAGGGAAAAAATGGCGGACAGCGTGGTTTGGCAACCCCCGTGAAATGGTCGTTCGACCCCAAATGGGGTCCCGACCCACAGGTTGAGAACCACTGTTCTAGCAGAACTTGCTTTATCAACAATTTTTTGAGATTTGTCAATTCTGAAATGACTACTTCTGAAGTTACCAAACATTAGGTAATTGACTGAGATGGAGAACACACAGACTTTCAAGACCATACTAGCTTAAAAACCAAGGGCTATTTCACTGGAACTTGGTCATAAGGGAATAATACTATGTTGAAACCTGTTTTGCAATTTCTTCATAATTTTCTCGCTATGGGCAGGGGGTTGGACTAGATGACCTCCAAGGTCCCTTCCAACTTTACTATTATTATTATGTGAAAGATACTTCTATTTTTCTACTATATTCTAGACTACTTAAAATTTTCTTTCAGTTTTCTCTGGTTGATACTTTTGAGTTGAATGCTGGTATTATGCAGTTCCCCATCACCCCACAATCTTCCTGGTTACCCAATCATTGTAACTTGAAGAAACCTCTTGAAAATTTTCCCTTTGATTCAGTTGAAATGTGGGAAATCAGGCATCTGCAGATTAATAGAGAGATCATTGATTAACAATTGAATCAGAAGCTACCTTGTAATTAAGAATGTGCAAGAAGAATATTATACTCTACCACTAAGTTTTTCTCTTCTTGGAAAGAAACATCCCAGAATGAACTCTCTTTCATCCTATTGAATGAGAACTGGTAGGAAAAAATATGGAACTGTGTTTCTGAATGTAACATGAACGTATTTGCTAGTTTTTTAGGTATGGGAAGTGATTGGCATGTGCTATGTACTTCCACCTCTTTCCAGTGCAAGTATTGCCAAAATTTTTGTTAGTGATGATTAAATGCTAGATCTTCATCATGGGTGATGCTGACCAGGTCTCCCCTCTTAATTGGAATTTGAGAGTCTGATCAGTATTGTTGAGAGTTAGTAATTCTCCCAATGTAATATAATATTGAAACAATATAGAATATTTGAGCTGTAGAGCACAGGAAGAGGGAAGACTAAAATTAAAAGCAATTATGTGATTAAAGCCACAAGAGACAAATGATTCTTGCAGGAGCATTAGGCAGCCTGAATACTTTTGGTATGGCAAGGGACAGTAACATTTTTAAAAAAAACAAGGTTTTTTTTAGCCCATTTCTTAAAAACACAAGGGTTCTGGCAAGAAAATTGATGAGTAATTAGATGAAGTGTTGGTTTAAGGCAAAGAAATTAACTACCATGGGAATGATTGGAAAGCCGGAAGGAGTACAGCAGTGGTTCTCAACCTTTTTAATGCCATAACCCCCAACCGGTCGTAAGTCGAGGACTACTCAACCGGTCGTAAGTCGAGGACTACTCAACTGGTGCAGCACTGTTTGCAGAATGGGACTTTTGGCGGGCTCAGCAGGGCAGAGACAGCCTGGACAATTCCTATTGGCTTTTGAAAGCCAATAGAATTAGACTCTATTCAAGAGAGTCTATTCCTTTGGCTTTCAAAAGCCAATAGAATAAAAGAGAGTAGCATAGCTAAGGAAAAGGGGGAAAAAATGGCGGACTGCGTTGTTTGGCGACCCCCGTGAAATGGTCGTTCGACCCCAAATGGGGTCTCAATCCACAGGTTGAGAACAACTGGAGTACAGGAACTACTCACTTTTGTTTTCTACACACTGTAACCATCTATTTGGTAAATCTTGTTGGTAATTGCCATGTTCAGTTACTGAATCTTAAAACATATCCCAGATAAATTTTCTCTTATTTTATGGCCTTACGGGAGTGGAGTGGTCACAATTCTCAGGTAGTCACAAGGATTTTTTTAAAATTAAACTCCCAGCATTCTAGAAGATATACTGTTTTGGTAAGAGCATGCTCTGAATTGTATTGTAACACTCAGGAAAGATCTACTAATGTGAGACATACCCTACCCCTTATTGAATAGGATAGTACAGGTTGAACATTTACTCTCATATGAAACATTATCAGTTACCTGTTGGTAATTGCTTTTTACTTAAAGGATCAGGGTACCTTTATTTTCATGCTGGCATTTAAGGAATGTTTATTGCCAGAACTCAGATGGCAATTTATTGTGTATTAGTGACGCATCCTACCAGGACTTTCTATCCTGCATTCATTTTATTGCAATTAATATTTAATTATTTTTCATTTTATATGGGCTACAGTTTGGAAAGTGTTATTAAAACATGCAATCGTGCTATTTGCTTTCTAAGCTCTTACTATAGCTTTATAGCTTAACATGTATTCTGACTATTGATACAAAAGGCTGTAGCTTGTTGAGAGGGAAATACTGTGAGTTTTTCTTGGGTAAACATAATTTGTTTTGTCTGAAGTAGCAGAGTTATGATTTAGCATTATCATGTGCCTCATTAGTTCATTATCTAAACTGATTTCTTGCTTTTATTTTGTGCTTATTATGGAAAAATACAGAATTTAGGGCAGGTTTGATCAGCTAGCTTTGTGTGCCTATTGTGATACAGGTGATAGAGTTTCAGCTTAAGAATGCTAATTTGAAAGTTCTTGTTTTTTTATCTATGCAAATAGAAGTTGAATATGTTTGCACAGCTGGCTGTTGGATGGAATTAAAAGATAATGTATTGATTCTTACATTGTATCATTGTGTTCCTTAAATTGATTTCGTTTGATTTCAGAACAGCTGTAGCTTTTTTCAGGTATTTCTACTTGTATTTTCCATTGCACTGGGGGTGGGGACATCATCCATCCATCATGGAAAATTAACCTGAGAAATAGCATCTTGGTTCTAGCATCAGTGTACATTTTAATTTTTTGAACAGGCATAAACATTGCTAAAGGCCCAAAGGGAGTGAAGTTGTCATCTTTAGCAAAGGAGCCATATTTACATTTCATTAAAAATGAGCATTCACTGTGTTAAAAGTTCCAGATTGCTAAATTCATCCAAGGGGCTTCTTGTTCTGCCCCTTTCCAAATTTCTGAATGTTGCCCTTTGTGTTGTCTTAATGCTTGCATAATCCCCCACATGACAAGCACCAGCTGCTGATTTTGTTCCTGAACCAAGGCTGCAATGAAGGGCAAACAGTGTTGAATTAGATACCAGTACAGTGCTGGTTGGAAGAAAGAACGAATCAGCGATAAAAGCTCCAAATGGCTGTATTAATATTTCACACAAGTCACTTTCTGTGTATGTTTATGCTGACTAAATCTGGGCAAAATGATAGAGTGCCTTTAGCAGGAGCTAAAATAAAATGTGTGCATAAATTAATGAATTCTCCTCACTCTCTGTATGAACAGTAGTAACTTTCCTGTATTATAAACTATGTGATATTTGTTGGAGAAATCTGACATAATTGATTTTATTGCAATCATTTTCCCCCTTTTTCTAAGAATTGGAAAAGAAGATTTGTATTGAATGTTAAAAACAGAGAAGTAAAACAGTATGAAATTTGGATCAAAGCTCAGTTAAACTCTTTGGATGTTATAGAAAGAATATCATCCATGGTGTTGAAAGTCTCTGAAAGAAGGATTCAAATAATGCAAATGTTCCAATGTTTTCTGCTATGTCTTTCCTAGCCCAAATGGAGGAACACCATCTTGGGAAAGTAGTGTTAGAAGTAAGGTCTTCCTCCTGGTTCATCCAAGCCGGGAATAAATAAGCAAACATGGCGACTGCTTTGGGAAGAAGGTTACAGTTTATTGCAGAAAGATGGTTCTTCAGGAAAGTGCAGAGAAGGGGTGAGCACATGGTGTAGTAGGTTTTTATATCCCCTCTAGCCTTTTGTTTGGAATAGTTTCCTGTTCCTGTGGCATGAACCTTGACGCTGTTTCTGAGTGTTTGTCTAGGCCTTGATATCTGTGGTTTAATTCTATTATCATATCCTGCTTCCCAGGTGATGGGGCTAATGACTCCTAGAGTTTGGGTGGGGTATGCAGATCTTCTCTTTTGTCTTCTTGATTGCTCTGGCTCCAACTTTCTGATGGTTTTACATTTGCATTTGTATGAGGCTAACTCTTGCTTGGGACAAAGAAATTTGGGGCCAGGTTTGGTTTCTGCTTTTCAAAAAAAAAATCCTTTTGGTGAAAAATATATTTTCCTTTTTAATATTTCCTTCTGGGGGGGGCTAACTTCCATCAGTAGGTGAGGAATGGGCTTTGGAAATTAGTGGGTGGAGAAGAGTAAAGACAAAGGGCTGCTGATTCTAGGTAACATTTACTTGCTTCATCGCGGTAACTAACGAAGTGAGCTTACATAGTTTGATACTTGTATGTTCAATTTTTACCTACTCTGAATGTTCAGCTCAGTAGTGGCTTCTAGCTTTAGGGTTTTAGGGTACTTTTGTTACAATTGGTTCAAGTACATCTATGCTATGCAACACTTTCTGGAAAAAAAATGGGTTTGAGAAGGACTTTTAAGACTGTAAGTCAGGGGTCTCCAACCCCTGGTCCATGGACCGGCACTGGGCCATGGCATGCCAAAAACCAGGCTGTGCAAACAAGCAAAGCTCTATCTGTGGGATGCTGGCAGCACACAAAACCATGCCCCCTCCAGTCCATGGAAAAAACTCTCTCCATGGAACTGGTCCCTGGTGCCCAATAGGTTGGGGGCTGCTGCTGTAAGTAGTTTCATATGTAAAGGAACCTGGAGGCATTGATAGGCTATAGTATAACTGTTGGTTGTGTGGATTGTAAGTTCTGGAGGCTGCCAAATTGGATAAGGGTTAAGGTAGTTTAAAGAGTTAAGCAAAGTTCAACACAATTGAATATTATATAACTTGAAGAAACAGGAGGAAGTCCCAGGTTGCTCTTTGGACATTTTTAAAAAATGTATATGCTTTTTTTCACCTTGTCATGATTAAATTCCATTTGGCTGGATTTTGGTCATGAGTGACTGAGTGAATTGAGGCCACTGATATTTGAATTAGAATATTATTTTTTTCTTTCAAAAAATAAATAGTACAAAAGATGCCTCTAGCCTCCAGCTTTACAATTTAATATTATTTCTGTTTGCAGTATTTTCACAGGTATGATCTACTAAAATATTTTGTTTTTTTTCCCCTTGGACAGCTATTCTCTCCCTCTCGCCATATTCCCACTGCTAATACTTTGAAAATTCAAGGGCATGCCCTGTTACAGATTAATTGCTTAAGTATTAGCATAACTTTTGTAAGTGCTGACTTCAAATACACTGTCCTTTGTATGTGGTCAGGAGGCAACCCAATCCTAAAATTGTTGTGGCTAATATGAACTATCCAATATAACTGCCAGTTCATATATAGCCAATTGATGTACAAAAGTTGAAAACAGAAAGCAGGTGAATAATGGACTTGTCTGGAATGGAGATCTGTAAAATCTTTTACACAAGAAGATTGGAAACTTCCTTTGCAAAATTCTTCATCTGAACTACTTCTAAGGAGTTGGTTTTGTAGTTTCCTCAGTTTGAAAAACACTGCTTTAGATAAAAGTTTCTCAAATTATGCTAGGTGGTTGGCTGAAAGTAGTAGATGAGGCCATGTTTAGCAGGGTTGGATTATTAAACAGGCCAAGAAGGTTCTGATTTAAGGTCTATGATTATATGATGATGCTGTCACCCTTCAAGGTCACATTTAAAATTCTGGGTAATTTCAAGACTGCAATCATAAAATTACTTTGTAGTGTCATAAAGATTAACAACTCAGACTTTTCTTCGATTTGACTAGTATTTTGTTTAATTTGGTGCTAGTATTTTTAGCTAATACAGTTGATTGTCTTCATTACAGTTGCATATTTCTACTTCTTTTTCCCATCACCTAGAATGATGCATTTTAATATTGATATTTAAAAGAGATGGTTTTAGTTGCTGCTTCTTGTCCAATGTTACGAATTTCCATCCTTAGCTACTTCAGGAATGAAAAAGAGACTGCAATGCAGTTTAGATTGTTCATGAACTAATTTGGATGTAGCTTGTTTATAAATTGGCTTCTAAAGGTAACAAGTATATGGGGAATGAAAGGGTGGTGACAGGAGAATGATCTTTCATATTTATGGAATGTTCAGAATTTAGTTATTGTAAAGTAGTACAAATGAGTCATCCTGGAAGCTTCTTTTGGGAGTAGGTAAATGAGAGGAGTTGGTTTGTGAAAGTTCCTACACAGTCAGTGAAAACAATTTGATTACAAATCTGATAATTACAAAAACAAAGGACAGATGGAAACAGATCAGCCCACTCAAAAGAGAAGAGTTTAAATAGTATATTAGATGGAGCAGGAAGAAAAAAAACAAAAAAATAATATAAGAGGGCATGATTACTGTTTCTATATACAGGGCTTGTTCTTGAGTGACAGAACTAACATTTTTTGTTTGGTTCTGGCTTCCTATTTTCTCCATGCTGTAATTCTTTATTCTAAAGTCTGATCCACAATTCCAGCAACTGTTTACTTCTATCGTAAGGGTGCTTGCTTTAAATTCCTAGACCTGGACCATGGTGACCAGTTCTCTTGCCACATCTTGTTTTGTATAAGGACCAAATAGATCTGCTAGACTTATGTAGATTTGTAAATTAACCAGTTGATCCAAACAATTAGATCACACAGCAGACAGGGAAACGTCCAACAACTATCAGTTGCTGCATAGCTTTGTGCTACCTTATTACATTGCTCTGCATCGAGTACCAGAATGATTTAAGACTTTCATCACTTAGTATAAATTATACATTTGCTTAAGACAGGTAGAATTCCTCTCTAAGTATTCTCACATAGAATTTGTTCTTAGATTCTAAACAAGGGGAGGGGGTAAATGAGCAGTTTTACTTCTGGAAAATAACAATCCTGCCCAGGAGAGTATGCTAATTTTATGATCATATTGAGAGCTGCTTTGGACAACATTGCTGGAAGAGTGATAGCTAGCCATGAAATTTACAGTTTACTACAAGGTAATTGCTGAATATAGGTATATAATCATGGCCTGCTATATAAATATGATTAATAAATAAATATTATTGATTTGGGATAGGGACTGAAATGGCTTAGGCTGATCAATTAAAGGAGGTCCTATCTGGTGAACTGTGGGAAACGCTGTTTCATAGGTTGCTCAAACTCTTAAGGAGGATTATTTCAGTGTATAACCATAGTTGGAAGAACTGAAGGACAATGGCATACTATGTATTGAAAAAGGCAAAGTTGCCACTATTATCTCTCTTTCTGTGTACTCCCTCTTCTGATCAGATTTTTCAAATGTCAAGCCCATGCAATTTATAGCCAATGGACCTCACTGATGGCTGTAGAAAAATAATGCAAATATACGCAAGGTCTTTGCTTATATTGTGGAGTGTGGGGGCATTTTGTACTAGCTTTCCAGAATAAATTTTCCTATCTTGAATTGACTATGAAGTATCGTAGCTGTGGCTTGAAGGATTATTGTCCAACTAAGTATTCTATTCACATGAAGCCTACTTTGCTAGAAAATGGCACAGTTCTTTTTGGAGTGTCAGGAGCAAGCGTCATCCAGCAATTTAAGGGACCGCAAACATACAGTGCTTTATATTGCCTATCATTCTCAAAGCAGATCCATAATAAATCTGAAGCCCTGATTGATTCAGGAGTCACAACCAATTTCATAGGTTCTTCTATTGCATGCAGATATATCTTGCCTAGCCAGTGTAAAACACCAGTGAGGGTGGGAATGACTGATGGCTGATTTCTATATTTGAGACTGGTTTCTGGATATAGAGCCATCTTCAACTCACCATTTTTACCACCAAAATACACATGTCTGATTTCTTTACATTTCCTCATAGTTTTGGGATAGGTTGGCTTCAGATCCACAGCTGAGGACCTTAGATAAGTTCTGACACCTTGTGCCATTTTATTCTGAGCAACAGCAACAGTGGAGAAATAAAGACAGAGACCAATAACACAAGCTCCTATTTTCCTCAGGGAGAATATGTATGCATCTCCATTCAGTTTGCTTTTGGAATGTGGACCCTAACAGATTTAAATTAAGATAGCATAGGCTAAAGCTAGGCATAAACATCCTTTAAGTATTGCTACATCTGCTGTGGTCCCCATCACTTCTAAGCTTATGCAGTTTCCTCAAGACATGGTTAGGCCAGCAAGCCTGGGGACCGCAGGGGGTGGTTCGACAAGTGAGGAGACTCCGTTACTATTAACATCCTCTCATCTATTATTCTTGTTTAATTCTTTTTGTAGTTTTAAAATGTTTTTAATATTTGTTAATGATGATTTTAGATATTTTAGCTTTTTGTATGCCACATATTGTACACCACCCAGAGTCACTTGCTTATGAGATGGACAGCTCTATAAGATAGGCAGGCATTCTTTAGCACATTGTAGTTAGGAAATGTGGGTGGTCAATTGCTATGCATTCTTCTAATAAGGAAAGGAGAAATTTCCTAACAATCTCTGGGGTGAGACTTCCTCTTAGTTGTGACAAGAGGATTGCTACAAAGTAAGCACAGTGGGGAAGAGTTTTCTCCCTGATGACTTAATTAAACGATGACTCAATTAAATCCCTGATGAGATTTAATTGAAACAGGGGAAGTATTGAGGTGTTAGAAATGTACAATAAAAGACATACCAATTTATGTACCTATGTATATTTTGGCTGTCATGTTATACCCATAATAGTTCTCCAAAAATGCCTTCTTCTGTGGAAGAATATCTAATAAAAATTCTCTAAGAATGGTGATTTTAAATCAGTATTTTAGTAACTGGGCAGTTAAACCCAATTCTTACCAGTCTTCTGTCTCAGGATACTGTCTTCTATGCTGCACTGACTGAGAGCTTCTTCTGAAGATAATTTAAGTGAAAGCTTTTGTGAATAAACTATCATGTTCAATGGCAATTGCTGGAGGGAATCTGACTTGATAAGGCTACCAACACCAGTTATGTAAGTTTTTTTGTTTGTTTCAATTGCAGGAAGGTAGTTGAGAACTCTTCTGTCTAAAAGTCCTCCTTCAGGCACTTCCAACACATCAGAATTTTAAATCTCAATTATCTTTTAAAAATAGCTTTTTTTTTTAATTGAAATTTTTTTAAAAGTTTTACAAAAAACAACAAAAAATAAAACAACCCTCCCCCAAACCCTCCCAAACCACCCCCCTCCATCCCCCCCCCCGAGCTTCCCAGAGCTGGATATAGGCTTAATTAAAATTTTAAAAATTCTAAAAAAAATTAATCAACTTATAAGGTAATTAACAATAAAATATATATACTTAAAAATAGCTTTTTGTTATCTTCCACGTTAGCTTCAGAGGATAGTATCTGAAATCTATGCGATTCTAAAGATGACCTATAGATAGTGGAGAATACACCAAGCTGAGAATACCTTATCTAAATCCTGAAATTGTTTACTAATGTGGACCATCTGTTTGCTTTTGTTCTGTGACTGTATAGCTGAAGTGTTAGAAAGCCCAAATGTATTCCTGAGTGGTTGATTAAATGAATCAGTGCAACTGTAAAATAGAGCAGATCCCATGATTTTCAGCAATGGTCTGGCCTAAAAAGACAAAGTTCATCTATAGAAGCTTTCTGGAATGTTCAGACAGACCAGTTCTTGTTTTTTAGTCTGGAAGCCAATGACAAATGCCAGAAATAATTTAATTGCTTATACAGTGGGTACTATATTGTTATGTAACATCATTGACAACCGGAAAGAAAATGGGGAATTCTGTTGATTTTTTTACATTGATATATTTCAAGCATCTGTGCCTGTGAACTGGCTTGCTTGTTATTAAAAACAGGTATCTGATGTTGAAATAATTCTGATTCACTAAGTAGCTAATAACACGTTGCCAAAGATTGCGTAAAAATTGTGTTTTCATTATATCTATTGGACCTTCCAATTTTCTTCTATCAACTTCAAGCCCAAGTCTTCTAAATTAAACAAATTTCATTATTTAAAAGGCTTCCCTTCCTGGGTAGGGGTCTATCTGCTTTTGCAAGATGATTTATAAAACATTGGCCAGCTTATAGGACTTCATGATTGTTGCTGACATCCTTGAGTAAATGTTTGAAATGGGGGTGTAATTCTGAAAGTTATAATAAAGAGCAGGCACTGAAATCTGTACAGTTTCCCACTCTTGTCTTTCAATTAAAATAAAAGCAATAATTTTAGAATCTGACAATTGCTAATCACATGGGTTTACCCCAGCTCAAATGGATCTATTCTTTGACCTTGTGTATATTTGTGTATGGGTTATTTATAGACTAACTAGAACAGCAGTCCCCAACCTTTTGGGCACCAGGGACCAGTTCTGTGGAGAGAGTTTTTTCCGTGGACCAGAGGGTGCGTGGTTTTGTGCGGTGACCCACATCCCATGGATGGGGCTTCACTTGTTTGCACAGCCCAGTTTCTGGCATGCTGCGGATTGGTGTCTGTCCATGGACCAGAGGTTGGGGACCCCAAACTAGAAGGTCTAAAAATTTCTATGCCAGTGTTACCCTCATACTGCTGTCCAAATGATTTAGACTGTAACAAGTATTATCCCTGGTTAGTGACCATGTTAATGATCTTGTTAGCACATGATTCAATGCATTTGAAGAGTACCACACTAGGAAACCATGAGGTACTCTATTAATCTCTGTGCTGGCATTTTGCTTACACAACTTTTTCACACGATGATCTTATTGACATGTTGCTTGACACTGATTGGTCAAATAAAGTGAAAATAATTTCACACACACACCCCAGGACTGTGTGACTTGTGTATAATATACAAATTTACATAACTGGATTATACAACTCTATGCTTAAAGAAAATGAAATCCTATCTAAATGTCAGCAAAAAAATGCATATAGTTTTTAACCATAGATTCAACTCTCTGTTGTACTTCCGGAATTTCTGAGATGCTAATGCAGGATTTTGTTCTGGGGATTATGACCATCTGTTCTCCCACAGAATAATGGGCTGAGATTTTCCTGCTTTTATCACTTTCTTCCTTTAGAATTAGGATTATTTACAGCAGGGCACTTGTTTATGCATACATAGATGGTTTGGCCTTTAATGTTTCCTATACTTGAAATTCCTGTTATCACTTCAGGAGATAGTTATTTATTGCTGATTAAATCTGAATATTCCTTGTGAAAAATCGTTGAGGAACACTCCAGCAGAAATGCCGGTTTTCTCCTCCTTCCATCTTTCTCTGTTCCTCTCTGAGATTTATTTTGTTTGATTGATAGTCACCAAAACTGGAGACTGGAGACAGTGTGCAAAGTTAAAAGAATGTAAAAATACAATATAAAAGCACACAGACAAACAGAACACATTGGGGAGAAAAATGCCCCCATCAACTGTCTACTGGTATCAGGATCACAAATCACACTAGTTTCAAAAGGCAGTTTTTCAGAGTTTTTCAATTGGCATTAAGGTCAGGGCCAGGTGAACCTCCAGTCAACAATATTCTAGAGCAGAGGTCCCCAACCTTTAGGGCACCAGGGACTGATTCTGTGGAGAAAGGTTTTTCCACGGACTGGAGAGTGTGTGGTTTGTGTGCTGTCTGCATCTCACAGCTGGGGTTTTGCTTGTTTGTGCAGACCAGTTGCTGGCATGCCACAGACCGGTACTGTCCATGGACTGGGGTTGGGGACCCCTGTTCTAGAGGTCTACCCTCTAGGGTGGCTCCAGGATCTTACAAGATGAGATGCTTCATCTTATAGGAACAGTAGAGATCATTGGGAAAAAAGTCCTATGGTTATTTATGAACTGCCTTTCTTCAATTAGGAGAAAGTCCAGGTAGGGCTTTACAGGTGACAACCAACATCTGCATACGGAATGGCTATCCAGTGGAATTTATTAAGAAGTACAGCAGACCATATGAGCCTTGCAGGAGCCAACACATAGGCACGCCTATGACATGGACAACATTGCGGTATATCAACGGCGTGTCGGAGGCAACAGCGCGGATGTTAGCCCCATATAATATTAGCATTGCCCATAAACCAGACCAAACCCTGCATGCTAAGATAATGCACCCCAAAGAGCCTCTCCCCAACGAAGAAAGATTCTCAGTGATATATAGAATAAAATGTGAGAATTGCCACTGCAATTGCATTGGGGAGACGACTAAACGGCTCAAGACCAGGATTCACGAGCATGAGCTGCCCATCAGAAGGCAGGAACAATGTTCACAAGTATGGGCACATATGGCCAGCTGCAACCATACGTTCGACCTTGCGGGGGCGGAGACCATTGCCACCAAAGGCAGCCGACTACTTAAGGAGGTCTGGCCAATCGACGGACACTTGATCAATCGCCACATAGACCTACTGCCTGCTTATCAGGCATTAAGGGAGTGGGAGGAACAATGTAACAATTTGCAGCGAAGGCAACGAGTGCCAGCCATGCAGGATCGGAATGGCTGGCCTGTGCAACAAAGAACTACAACTGCTGAAAGGAAGGAATCCCCAGTGCATCCTGTGCAAGAACTAAAGAGGGGGGCCAGGGTACAGCCAAAAGAAGGGGTGGCCATAAGACAGGAGGTGTTAGGGAACCAACCCACAGCAACAGGCACTTGGACACGAACCAGGCAGACAAGGAGAGCAACCATAAGGGAGGAAATGATTCCTGAGTTCAAGAACACACAGACTAATGTGGGACAGCTAGAAACAATACAGCCAATTTGGGTGGGCAGACCGGTAACTTGCTCCATGAGCAGAGTGCAAAAACGGCCGGCTTTATAAGCAAGCTCCCCAAACACTCTGACGACATTGGCAGTTAGCCAACGAAAGCTAAGTTAAAACAGTTTTGTTTGTATTTTATCCTGGTGTTCGATTATCTTCTTGAATATGAATATACCCGGAATCCACTATTGAGTATAGGTATTAGACAGCAATACTAAGCAGAGCAAAGCAGAAGTAAAGTAAGAATGGCATGGCTATTGCAATTTGCCAAATAAGTTTTGTGTATTTATTTGATGCCTGAAATGGCCTTTTATTTAAAATAGCCAGAGAACCAAGTACTGTGCTCTGTTTTTGATGTATCCCAAAATGGACCTCTTGGTTAAAGTCTTCCTCCAATATTTGATATTTTTCTTATCAGCAGTTATTGTGTGAATGAAACCAGTAACGAATAAGTAGGCTGGTCCATAACAAAAGTCTGACATCCATAATTACACAAAAGAACATGTGTTTTATAGTTCTCATGAACTCCTCAACTGAGAAGGGGTTTTTTTGTACAACGCTTTTCTAAAGTTATTTTCCTGCTGTGATTATTCTGCTGTCAAAATACATGCATATATACAGACATACACAGTTTTATTGATAATTATTTTTACGATAGTTATTTTTTAATCCGGTTGTATTTTGTATATTGAGAAGGAATGTTTCAGTTTAGAAGTATAGGAATATTTTTAAACCATAAAGTATATTGGCAGGAAATGTTTGTAAGCAGGGGGATGCAAAATGTGTCATAGATGCTTCAGTGGATACTGCAGTGAACCAGGGGGTTGGATTAGATCGCAAAGATACTTTGCAATATTCTATGAAAGGCTGCAGGCTGAAGTCTTCTCCCAGAGCCCCAGCCTTTCTCTGGGCATCTGCATGGTGCAGTAGATATTGATGTGTGTTTGAGAAGAGTGATGCTTCTCAACCCAACTCTTACATATATAATATGATATGGAAATATACTTGTTTACCTATTTTTAAGACCAAACCACACTGGTTTTGAGAGTTTTATTATATTCTCTTTCCATTCATCTCCTGTACTCCACAACCATTATAAGTTCAAGTATGATGGATGTGAAAGTTAAATATTGTTAATTGTTTCCATTCCCTTAAGAAAAAAAAAGAGGCTGTGATCAAGTGGCAAAGCACAAAATAACTAGGACCTGGAGATCAAACTGGTAATTTTAAAAAATCTCATTTTAAAGTATTTAAAGTGGAAGGAAGGGTATTCATGATATGGAAAAGAAAAAAACATTTCCTCTGGCTAAAGCCAAAGCTGCAATTTGTTGCTGCTGACCTTTCTTTTGAAATGTTTTGAGATTTCTCCCATTGTTTTCTCCAGACTGAAAGGAAGAAACCTTTAAGGGCTTAAATAAAATTCAGAGCAAAAGAATCTGATTTTTCTGAGATGCCTTTGTCGAATTACTGTATATTTTGATCATAATGTTTCTCTGTTGGCTAACAAAATAGCAGTACCTCACGAGGGGGGGGGGATGCAGGGAGAAGGTCTTGAACTGAGCAAACCAATAAATTATTAGGATAACCAAACTCTTGACTTCTCACTACACCCTCACCCGTGTTCTAGTACTTAATGCTCATCTTTTTAATACAAGCTACTTATTTTTTGTAATGACTAGCATATTTAGTATTTTTCTTTGAGAACTTAATTTAGGAATGTCTAAACTTTTTAAAAATTATTTTGGCACAGAAGAGCAACAACAGATGAAATAGTGGGACTATCCTGAATGGTTTGGGAACACAACTGCTTTTAAGTTACCACTTATTTATTTTTAATATGCCTATAAGGAATAAGATTTTCTGTTAAACTGACTTGGCTTTGTGCAAAATATCTTGCAATTTTCAAAAGTCCGCTTGCTCAGTTTTGGCAAAGGCAGCATTTCTCTTTAATTAAAGACAAAGTCCCTCTGTTGTTGGTAGCTTTCTCACCTATAATCTCCTATACATTCAGAAGGGCTATAGCTGTATTTTCCTACTCCTCCTTAGGCAAAAGCTGGTCCAACCACCTGTTAGCATTACATCATGGGCTGTGAAACACACAGTTGTACCAAAAGCCCTTAAACAAAGTGGTGCTTCTTACATTGTTTGCACTCAAAGAGCTGATGTCATGCCAAGCTGATGTCATTCTATGTCTTTGTGTCAATGCCATGGCAACCAGGCAGGTGGGGAGTCTCAGCTAAAGTTATTTGGATTGAAGGGAAGAAAGTTTTCACATTTTTACTTTTCAGAATTGGTCTCTCAACTGCAAGAGAACCAATCCTGGATGCCTGCTCAGGCATTAGGGAGGGGAAAAAAAGTTTTGTGTGTATCCCGTCCCTTTAACAATTCGCTTTTTGAGTAATCTCTTTGTGAAGCAGAATTTTATTAGAAGAAAATTGGATTGTGAAATCCAAATGGTTTGATTCAGTAGTTTATCAAATTTATATAGCCACCCATCTCACCAAAAGTGACTTTGGATGGCATACAACAATGAAAATAAAACAACTCTGTAAAAACCTCAGATGTAAAATGTAAAAAAACCCATATTAATAAACACCATAAAAATCAAAGATACAAACACTCTTCTTCTGAATGAAAAAGAAAGCAAAAAAAATATGAAATGGGTATTTGTTTCCATTTCTTGAAACACACGAACCAAAGTTATGCATCCTTTCAATTTTGATTCCAACTTTGGTACTGGATTCAACGTCTGTGGGCTAAGGAATTGTGAGAAAGTTGGTAAGCTGTAGAAAGGTGTACCTTAAAATATGTAAAGTGAGGGTATCTTAAAATATGTAAAGTGAGTATGTATCTACTGCAACTTAAAGGCATCTTGTCTGTTTTTTGAGATCACTAATGAACCAGTGAAATAACTAGTAAGCAAATATATTCCTGGACTTTGTGATCCAAGATAATTTGCTTTGTCAAGTAGCTTTGATTTGAGTTTCCAGCACATGATAGAAAATGAAAATTACAGCTTCAGAAACAGGGTGGAGCTATGTCTTTGCTTGGTGGATTCAGAATGTTAGCATTCACCTCCCCTTCCATTTTCTCCCACTAAAAACCCAACCCTTCTCTCTTGTTGCAGGTGGGCTCAGCAGTTTTAAGCAGAACCATGAAAACCTCTGTGATAATTCCCTCCAGCTTCAGGAGTGTCCTGAAAGCGGAGGTGGAGGTGCCGCAGTAACCTGTACACTACCTCAGTCCATTGCTACCACTCCAGACATTGAGAATGCCGAGCTCACCCCCATCTTGCCCTTCCTCTTTCTCGGCAATGAACATGATGCTCAGGACTTGGAGAAGATCCAGAGGTTGAACATCGGCTATGTAATCAACGTCACCACTCACCTCCCTCTCTACCATTATGAGAAAGGTTTGTTCAGCTACAAACGTCTCCCTGCCACGGATAGCAACAAGCAGAACCTCAGACAGTATTTCGAAGAGGCTTTTGAATTCATTGGTAACTATTCTTGTTTCCAGTTTGACTAGATTGCTCTAAATAAGTGCTGCTCTTGTGACTTTAGGTCTGGGTTGGAAAATATAAAGCAGATTATCTTGGCCCAGAGGATTGGTTGGATGACTGAAGCTGCTTTGGGTGGACATTTTAACAACGGAAGCTCTTTATTTATCCCTGGCTCCATTTCTAAAATAATTGATCACTTGTAGTATTCACCTTTTTCCTGCAGGTTTCTATTCATTGGGGTAGAGATACTTCTTTTTTGTAAAACAGAGGTTGATAGGAAGGGTGGCCTATCTTTATTAATGCCCTATTAACACCATCCTACAGATGTTTGCTAATATCCCTTCTCTGTATTCTCACACTCTTAAGGGATAACATATCTGCCTACGAGAGACACATAGGGATGTTGGCAGGTTATCTCAGAAACAGCAACCCAGTGCAGCTGATTAGAGATCTGGGAAAAAGCACCTTAAATGACTCTGCCTTCATAAACTCAGTATTATAGAAGCTGGGAAATTGTAGCCACAATGTTAAAAGAATAGTGCTTGGTTAAACTGTTGAATCTGGTTCACTGTTGTGCCACAGATTCCCAGGGGTGTTGATACACATTCATGGAGAATAGGGGTCTCAGTGGCTAAATGCAATAGTGTTTTATTGCTTCCAGGATGAAAAGCAGCATGTCACAAGAATACCAGCTGCTAAAAAGCAACTGTGAACAAACACTTCCGGGCTAGATGGGTGTTTCTTTGGTCTTCCTTTGATCCCTCAGGACTGCTTTTTGAGGTTAGCCAGTTTACCCATGAACGCTATGAGAACTGCTTGTCCTTTACTGGTGTCTTCTGGTGACATTCCCCCAGAGTACAGTTCAAGAAAGAAGGATAATTTTGCAGAACACAAAGCTTTATGCTATTTGATCTGCACAAAATATATGATCCTGCATAGTAGGCTTGTGGGAAGAGGCTGATGAAAAAGTGAATAAATAGGACAGAGTTACACATGACTGGGAATGATTATGAAGGAGGAGTTGCAGCAAAGCTTGCAAACATGCCAAGAATTATATATGTGTATGTTGTTCAAGGTTACACTTTTCTTTTTATTGTACCTGGCATAATGCATTTTGGTTTGGGGTATGGACAGAATGTTAAAAGGTACAATGATCTACTTTCAGAATTTTTAATAATATTGAGTTAAAATGCTTGCACCTTTTTATCCCTGGAAATAGAAGCATACATTTTTTTCCCCTAGATAGTTGAGACAGTGTTTCCCAACTGGTGCCAGATGTGTTAGTCATCAACTTCCTCATCATTGGCCGTGCTAGCTGAAGACTATGACAGTTGAAGCCCTATACAGCCACAGGCACAAGATTGGGAAAAGTTGATTAAATCCTTCACTTGCCTCCCTGCTTCTTTGTGAAGTTCAGTTTGGGGCATAAAGGTGGAATTGATGGGAATACTAAATAAACATAGATTTGAACTTTCTGTAAATATGCCTCTTTTGTAGTTTTCCCTCAGAAGACTCTTTGTGGATCTAGGTTGCACATTCTTATTTAGCAGCTTAATAGTCCTATTGCTAAATAAAACTAGTCTATTCCCTTTGTGCTGGTAACAGGATATGTCTTGCATCAGCTGAAGATTTATTGCACTTCCAGGCCAAATCCACTTTTCTAGAGCCCATATAGCAAAATAAGAACTTTGGTGTTGTCTAACCATCCAAACCTTGCCCCATTGCACTGGACCATTACAACATAGCAACTTAAACGTACTGTAACTGTAGCAGAGGAAAAGGAAACAGGAAGCAAAATTCTAGCTCTAGGAAACTGAACATGCCAACAGACCATTTATTGTTTAACTTGCAGATAAAGACTTTGACAGCCAGAAAATAAAATTGCCCCTTTCCCCCTCCCCAACTAGCAAACTCAGTTTTGTGATGGTTCATTAAAGATTCTGTATTTTTTATTGCACTGTCCAATTTGCAAGGGGTTATCAGGTTTTAGCTTTGTAACCCCATAAGTTGCCTGGCATTTATTTATTTATATATCAAATTTATATGGCTGCCCATCTTACAAAACAAAATGACTCTGGGTGGCATACAATACGGATATAAAAGAATAAATATAAAAATCATGCAGGTGATAAATAACAGATCCCATCTCCCTCTTGCTCATCCTATCGACCTCCCTCTCCATCTTTTATTTATAGTTGTTAATTTGTTTTTATAATGTTTTATTTTTCTTAAATACATGTCTTTGTCTATAACATTGTAAAAAGAATCACTTCAAGGTGAGATGAGCAACAAATTTAATAATAAATAAATGAATAAAAAACAATCATTATTTTTAAAAAAAGTTTTAAAAAATCATAAGGCCTACAAGAGATTAGAATATGTTAACAGCCATAATGGAGCTATCTCAAGATGTTACCAGTCTCCTGGGATCACCGAGCCTGATTGCATAGCCAAATCTTAAGGAATTTCTAGAAAATAAGTAAGGATGGAGATGACCTCACTTGCTGATGATAGTAGGAATTGTTCCAGAAGGCAGGTGCCATGGCAGAGAAGGTCTGCCTTCCGGGGCCAAGTGTAGTTCCCTAAGACAGGACTTGCAGCATGCCTCTTCTACCAGATCTGATGAGATGGGCAGATGTAATTTATTAATTACATTAATTACTACTTGCAGAACAATGATATTTCCTAAAGCCTATCAGTGCTATATTCTGAATTAGCCAAAGCTGGAGATAATCCTGGTCTGGGTTTTTTTTTCTTGTTTTGTTGATAAATTTCTTTAGGATAGCTTTGAAATAGTGCAAAAAATTGCCATATTGAATTTGTGTGTCTTTTACAAGATATGTGGCGAGAAAAATCTTGCCAAGAAAAGATAACAGTTGTAAATATTACTATTGCTTCTCTCTTAGAAATGCACTCTATGAGGTAGAATAAAAAGTTTTGTAGAATTTTTCCCATTTGAAATTAAGAGGCTTTGAACACTGCCAAAAGAGGGTGCAGCTATTTCTTTACAGATGATGACTTCCTGGGAAGATATGAGGGTATATTCAGTCTCAAAACACTTTTTTTTAAATGGTGTACAATACCATTTATTTTTTATGTTAACCTACATGAAACCACTGAGATAGCAGCAGGCAAAGATTCTTATTTCAGTAGTCAAAATATGCATATGCTGCATGAGGGTAGTGACCTTCACTGTTTATTTTTTTTACATATTTTTTACATAAACTCTTCTAGACATACTTTTTAATTTCAAGTTTGCTTCTGACGCCAAAATTAGAATTAGAAATAATTACAGTGACAAATTGGAAAGAAACATGTCATGGTTTCAGATTTTGCCCTTGTCCTTTTAATGGTTAAATAAATTTTCCACACTACTTTGAATGTAACCGTGGCAATTGCATCATTGAGTATTTCAGACAGTGACCATTTTACCAATGCTTTACATTGCTGGCCTGTGCATATTCTACAGGCTAGTTTTATGCATGTTATTCATATGAAGAGCATGAAATACAGGACAAAATCATAAAAGAAAGGTGGAGAGCTTTTAGCTTTTAGCTTCTTTGCTGCACTAGTGTTTCTGGCATCATGAAACAACATAGCTAGTGATATAATATACTGAGAAGTGTGTTTTTGCAACAAATGTCCAAAGGTTCCCAATTCCTTTCTTAAACGTTGGCTGAATTATGTCAAGATACAATGCACAGGGCTATTTGGCCCTGTGAAAAATAGCTCAAACAATCCATGAGTTTTCAGTATATATAATATCTAAAATATGCCCGCCATCGACAAGACTCTAATGAATTTTAATGGGAGGTTGTAATAACAGAAATGTTCTGAAACAAGGAGTGCTGGAGAGAAGAGAGGCAAGTGGTTTCTTCTAGGCTAATTTTCCAACAAAGCTTTAGAGAGTAGCAATGTGCACATTTCTCAAAGGTTTATGAACTTTGTACTGTTTGGATAGTTCACAAGCAGCAGTGCTGATTCATATAAATGCAATTTCTGTGTTGATTAGGCTCACTGAACATGAGCAAAGCCTTGGACTTGGGGCTTTCATTTCTGCTCTCCAGTTCTTCTCTCTGTACAGTGAAGAAAAAGAGTTCTGTCAAATTCTTTATGGGGTTCTTTAACTTCTCATTTGTTGCTGAAATATTAAGTGTTCTTCCTAGCTACACTTTGAATTTATTTGGCCCTGTATTGATTTGTACATTAGCACAAACAAATCAGGTATGGGATGGGCAGAGTGAAATTGAACAATGCCTAATTCTTCTTCCTCTTCCTTCTCCTCCTTCTTCCCAATGTGAAATTCTCATGTTCGCTGGGAATTCTTAGAGTTGCAATCATAACACAACTAGAAGACCCCAGGCTGGGAAAGGTGTACCGTATTAAATCATATGCTCATATGTCCCCCCACGTATTAAACTAGGCCAGTGAAATGTTAAGCTGTGAATTGCATTATGAAATTATGTCTTGATCTCTTTCAATGACCTTTTCTCTATTAAAGTCAATGTCTCCCTTTGTTTCTGATCTTTTCAGAGGAAGCTCACCAATGCGGTAAGGGTCTTCTTATCCACTGCCAGGCTGGGGTGTCTCGTTCCGCCACCATTGTCATTGCATACCTTATGAAGCACACAAGGATGACTATGACAGATGCCTATAAGTTTGTCAAAGGCAAGAGACCAATCATTTCTCCCAATCTTAATTTCATGGGGCAGTTATTGGAGTTTGAAGAAGATCTGAACAATGGAGTCACACCACGAATTCTTACACCAAAGCTGATTGGGGTTGAGACTGTTGTGTGACATAAAAGAACCAAAGGAGAGGGTTTTTCTTTTTTTAAAAAAAACTTTCCACAGACTGGGAAGCATGGGTGATTCTTTTCTTTTCAGCTTTACTAGGGAAAGCTTATTTTTTTTTAAAAAAAACTTCTTTTTTGAAAGTCATCACAGAATTTGCGCAGAATGCCATTGCAAATCCATTCTCAAAGGAATGGATGAAGAAGAAAGGCTTAAAAAGAAACCAGCTTTTTAAAATTGATGTTATGAGAAAAAAAAACTCCCTGGATATTATTTAGATTTTTTGTTTTTTTGAGGGAGTGGGTGGTTCAGCTACTTGTAGAGATTATAACTAAGTAGTCTGTGCAGGTTCATAGACTGAGAACAGCTATATTATTTTTTTAAAAAAAATAATGACACAACCAGCCAAAATAATAGCAAAAAGACTAGATCCACAGGCCTTGTGTTTGCAAAAACTTTACTAAACAAAACCTAATGAAAATGCTTGCTGGTGCAAAGGTGATCAGAGCAGCTTAAATTGTTTGCAAATCATGTCTCACCCTTCTGGCTAGAGAACACCTTTTTATTTTCTTTTATGTTTCATCTTCTGGTACTATTTTTCTATTTGGGTTGTGGGTAGGAGGGGTAGGACATTAAACACCAAGGGACATGACCATTTAATGCCATATGCCTTTATTGGCTTCTTGTGCAATAATAGTTTTTGGGAATGAAATGCATTTTTATTTTGAGTGTTCAAACCAATTATTGCGGGCTACCCAGTAATAATACTATTTTTTTTAAGAAATAGTGCAAAGATTACTGACTTGATATAGAAGCAGGAACACAACAAAAGCAATTATTCCCCCTCCCCCTTTTCTGGTTCTAGCAATGGTGCCATAAACCTTGTTACATATGTATATCAGAATGTACAAAGATTAAGAATAAGCAAAGTTTATTTAAAATATTTTTTCGCACAAAATACTGGCGTGTTTCTGTTTATGTAAAAAAATATATTGATTATAAAATGAAGTGTTTTAGAATTGTGAGTGTGTGTGTGTCCTTTTTATTATTTCTTTAATAAAATAACTTAGCTAGTTTAGCTTTCAATTTGTAACAAGTATGAAAGAGCATGTGGACCTGGAATTGACTGCATGTATTTTGCCCAGATAACTTATCCATGATGTATCAGATGGCTCCTTTCTCACTTATAGCAGCCTTGTTCAGGCACAGCAGTCTTTTCTAATTTAAATGTGGTGTATTGAACTAAAATAGAGACTTCTGCCTCTGTACTGTCTTCTCTTTTCAACACTTGAATGCCATATTTCTGGTTTGATCTGAGATATTCACAAAAGAGAAGGAATGAATCCAGGAGGGAAGGCTTGTACATTCTTGGTTTGATCAAGATGACATCTGACAACTGGTCAGTGTGCCTGCAGCATCAACACCCAGAAGGGGTGTTGAGCCAGCTTGCCATTGACACACAATAATTCACAATAATGCACATGTGTGGCCCGATACATACAGAACAAATATCAAAAGCCAATGGCAGCTATAGGACCTTTAGATGGGGTTTTCATCAAGGGTTCTCATCAGTCTGAAGATGGGATCAGGCTCCTGAAGTGCACTTTGTTTTCTCATTTCTTCTCTTTTCATTTTTCCATTGAAAAGGTATTTTGCACGTTTTCAACTTAAGTATTTCTCAGGGAATTGACTTTATTTTTCTGAAGTGAAAGTGCAAAGTGAGGAAAAGAAAAGTAATAATGGAGAAAAAAACAGTTGTTTCAGAGAATGCATAGGTATAGATGTCCTTGTTTCTAGGGGTCTTTTTTTGCCAGTTTTTAATTCACAAAAGTGAATAACTCTCACACTAACAGAATGAGTGCACTGATTCCTAGGGGGCTGCACAAGAGGTGGGAGAATCACAAAGCAGATAAAAAGTTGAAAATTTGCAGAAACTTCATGTCATTTTTCTTAATTAAGTAGTGAAGTGGCAGCATATGAAGTTCTGGGGCAGACTTAACTAACTTTCATTTTGCATCATAAGATCTATTTAAATGTCAAAAAGAGCGCAGATTCAGTTGCGATTCCTAAATGGGGAACTGTAAAGGCAGAAATAAAATGGAGGCATCTCTCATGGACTTATGATTCATTCTCAGGAAATCATCTAAATCTTTGTTTTCCCTTTATTTTATTACCTACAAATTGAATACCCGTGTTTGGAATAGTAACTATTTGAATCTTCTCGGGAGAAATCCTTTCAGCTTTTAGTCCATTTCACTTTGGAATAATATCTATGTTTA
Organism: Crotalus tigris; assembly: GCF_016545835.1. Taxonomy (NCBI): domain Eukaryota; kingdom Metazoa; phylum Chordata; class Lepidosauria; order Squamata; family Viperidae; genus Crotalus; species Crotalus tigris. The sequence goes on along the minus strand of NW_024096622.1, from coordinate 2,110,350 downwards.
TTTTTTGTCAAGGTCATGTCAGTTGTGAAATCAGACATTGTAAATTCTGTTTTACTACTGACTTCATTAGCAGTGCTAGTTTTTCGTAAATGAGGGCTCCCATTTTACAGCATAATCCTGCTATTGGTTGATGGAAAGCTTTGGCAGAATAAAAGTGGAATAAAGTACTCTGTAAGTGCCATTCAAATGTGTTTTTTCTTGTGCCCCTTTCATTCATTTCTGTGGAGTGTACAGAATACCTGATGGTAAGTCGTGCCTTTTATTAAGATTAGTTATATAGAGAGACAGATGTATGTATTAACTGTACTTTTGTCAAACAGAATTGTTATTAAACATATATTTTTTTCAATATTTGGTACATTTTATTAAAATATTTTTCTACAAGAATTGATTATATATTTTGCCTTTTTCTGAATAGTGGTAGTTTTTTCTCTCCCAATTTCCTCCTCCTTTCAAAGGGGAATGTCCTCTGTAATAAAATGCAAGAATGACCAAGTCCTGATTTTCATGAAGATAGCTGCTTTATGAAACATAAAGGGTAAGCGAATTTGCATACACTATTTAAATTTTAGGAACTCTCCTTGATTAACCCTCTTCTTGGTTTATGGATAAATTTTAGCCAAAGATGATCCTATAAAGACTGGTAGACATAATTTTTAAATTCATTTACTTTCTCAATGTCAGAAATAGGAAACCTGTGACTTCACACGTTTGTTTTTAATTTCCAACATTGTCAAATGGGATGAAAACTGACTACAACATATTTCTGGATGCCTGATAAACAAAACCCTAGAAGAAACAGCAGTTCCAGTACTTCTTATCAGGCCATGTTCTGAAAGTGGTGTTAGGGAACTGCTGTTCAACCTATGGCATTGCTGGAGCTTCCTCTTATTCTGCATGCTATTCACCATCTATCTGAAACTATTCAGGAAGACCAAAGTTTTGAAGTGAGTTATTACCTACCTTTATTATTCCTTACAATCAACTCCAGGACAGCTGTTGATAGGAATAATTTAAAGAAAAACAGGAGAGTCGGTATACCTGGAAAATAGTCATAAGGAGAATATCTCTAAAGCATCATCCCAAGCATTTGTAACTGGCGCCCTTCATCCAGATGCTATGGCTTCCATTTTATATGTATTAAAATGGCTGAAATCATCTGATAAGATTTTTTTCTAACTCATGAAAGTTTGGCATCATCAACAAGAGATTTTATGAAATCTTTGCAGGGGTGATAAAATGAAAGAGATGGGTGGTTTAGCAATAGGAATTAAAAATAAAACTCTTGGAATATTTGGAGATCTCCTCAATCTTTACTGGTAGAACTTCATCAGTTTCATTATGTTTGTTTTGCCATATTTTCATTCACTTGTCTTAAGCCTCAATGGTAAGCGTTAAACAGTAAAGTGGAATGTATTTGTATCATTGTTTTCTGCAATGAAAACAATGCATTCAAGTTTAGCATTCCCTAACCTGACTGCTGTTTTCTTGAAACATCTGATTGATGGGCATGAATTGGAAAAGGTACTGGACAAGATTGGTTATTTTGATAAGGTTCTTTCTTAACAAAAACATGCAAGCATGACAAATAAGCACCTTCAATCATAACTTTCTTCTAAAAAAACAAGGTATGTCCCCTTCCTTGGCATTCCCTCCCTTCTCCATTTTTTGAAGTTCTTGGTGCAGTACTTCCTAGGTTAGACCTTCTTGTTCCCTGTAGCAGTCAAAATAACAGCTGCAACCCGAGCTCAGTATAATAATAATGCAAGCTCCCCCCAGCCCCTATTCCTGCTGGGCCTGCTCCCTAAATTTCTCCTCCTTGAAAATGCCTGTTATTACATAGCCCATTTGCCTTCCAAAAGAGGAACCATCACTTTAGTGCTTGTCCCTGGTTTTATCATCCTATATTTACATCATCCCTCATTTTACACGAAGCCTTACAAGTAGCTGGGTTCTGATAAGCTGTTGTTGAACTTCTTGCCATCAAAATAGCCCCAGAATAGTTTGAGTGTTGTTTCTAATTGCAACGAATGAGCCGACCAGCTCATTAATCCTTTCCTATCAGCAGGACATAACTTGTCTACCCCAGAATAGCCCTGATCTCAGCAATCCTGCATTCAGCCCTTGGGCTTATGTGTTCATCGTATTTGGAAAAGGTAAGTTTCCATTGCAGACCCAAAGGGCCTGAGCTGGCTTTATATGAGAGAGGCTGCGCTGTATATGCCCTGCTGAGATTTCCTGACATTTTGGCATTGAAGTTTATAGGTTTTAAAGACGTTCTTAGAACACATATTGGTCAACTCTATTCTTTGAACTTATGACAGCCTCTGGCTATTTAAATGCTGAATTGGAAGAAAAAGTTAGAATTTCTGAGTAGCTTCTATTTAAATATATGGGGATATGACCATCCCAGAGTCTGCAATTTTACACAGTCAAATTGTATTTGTATTAATTTTGCCAAAATGTATTGCTACAGTTACTGGGCTAATGTTGCCTAATGGGATACTATTCTTTTTATGCAGTTCAGGATTAAGTGAAATGCAGAACAAGACCCAGAGCCTGTGCTCATTTGTGGCACAGAGCTGGAAATACCCCCAAAACATCACTAGATCCCTAGAAGCTTTGAGTGAGCCTCCTTCAAAAGTCACCACCCAACTATAAAAGCAAAACACTAAATACATGGTGGAATGGGACATCTCGCCACGACCAAATCATCAGGCTCAAATCGCCGCATCCAACTCACCATGGCCAACTCGTTGTGGGACAACTTGCCGTGAGAAAATTCAACAATTCAATTTAATGATTTAAAATAACTTTTAAAATATTTTAATTTTTGTCATTCACATTTTATTTTGTCCCTCTTTTGGCATCCTTTCTTTAATGATTCTATTCCACTAATTTTTTCGTATTAGTGTATCTCTTGACCCACGGTGAGTTGTCTCGTGACTACTCGGCCGTGGTAAGTTGGCTGTGGTGGGTTGTCCTAAACCCATACATGGGAGGTAAACTGATTAAACATATTGAGTTATTTCGACTGCATTTGAAATATAAAATAAATTAATGCTATTATTTTCATATCTCTGTTCTAGGAGTGTACCCCTGGCACACCCATCCAAGGCCAAGAGTGACTTCCTGCTAGGGACATCTGGAGGAATAAGGGAGCAGAAAAAGATAGCAGACACCTCTGCGAGACTTAAGTCCTGACCCTCTTTTTACATGCATTTACATGTGATGAATGTAAAAGGGGGGTTGGGGTTTTAGTTGCACAGCAGGGCCCACCATCTTGACTATTTTTATCCCTTACAAATATTTTTGCCCCTTTTGGATCATTGGATTTGCATATTACACTAAATCATAAACAAATAACTTGCACTGTGGCTTAGGAAAAATTTGGCTATAGCTGTGTATTTATATTGTTTTCTTTTTCTCTGCACTCTAGCTTCACATCTGCTTTTATTCCCTTTTATAAAAATTGCAAGCATTTTCTTAATTTGAAATCCTGTTATCAAATAAACTGAACTGGGGTCAGACTCTACTAGATGCTATCTATCACAACAAGGGAATGGCAGGTGATTTTCTCCCCACAAGCTTAGAATCACTTTCCACCCGATTCTGAGAGTCCTTCTGGCCTTCCAGAATACTGGAATGTTGCAGCAGGAAAGGAGAATGGGGTGAAAATAATTCCATCTCACCTTTTTCTTTTAACTTCAGCTATTAACTTTATTGTTTTCTGGAGATAATCCAATAAACTGAAGCATCAAAATTTAAAATGTATAATCAGATTTCACATTCAACAAGTTCACTTTTCAAACTTCATGCTTATTGGTTTAAAAAATATTCTGCATTTAAATAGACCATTGGTTCTAATTTACCCCCTCATTTTTTTCAAATCAAGTTCAAAAGAGGTTTAACAAAAGCATGCTAATATTTTTCCAAAGTTTGTCCTTCGCCTCCTGGTGCTCACTCCAGCTACTTCAACTTTTATCCAACCTCCTCCAACCTAGTCCTATTCACATACATTGGATCATAGCTCTCCTAATTCCCAGTAAACATGAGATTATTAAAATACTGTCGTGGAGGAGGATAGGTTAGGTCAGTCCTAGAGGGGATAAGTAAAGGGAGGCTGCTCTAACTGGAAAAGTTAGGAACCAAACATAGGATTACCTACAACTTTGAGCACTAATTGTATATATATCACAAAACAGATGTACACTGTATATTCTAAAGATTGCATGGCAATCAGATCCAAAATCTTGCCTCTAATCTGGCTTTTTGACAACATTACTGCTGTTCTTTGAAGTTGAAAGAAGGGTGATCAAAGCAGGGAAAGCTACTGATTCCAACTGAGATGTAGGTCAGCTCACCCTGAGTGCATTTCCAATGCATTCAGTGTTGCAGTGGCACCTTTATTTTAACTGTCTCATCAGCAGGATACTGTGTCCGGCTATGGAGAGGTGAAAGTACAGACTGTTTTTGCCTGCTAGGATGATAAAATACTACATTGTTTAGTCTTGAATACATAAATTTCAAGGGATGAAGAGAAGGCTTGAAAGAAGCAATTAGTCCTGTGGGATATCCCTTATGGCAGTCAGAGATGAGTTGACATTAAAAAAAAAAAATCAACCTAACCTGGATTTAGAGCATATAAGCAGCATGTCTTATATGTTGTCATTTGTTTAAATGACTAAACAATGTCTATGTCAAGCAGAATTTTTTCTCTTGCTCTTTTAAAATGGGAATGTCAAGATTGAACTTGGGACCTTCATCTTACAATCAGAAGCTATAATCATGTCCCAATAAAAATTAATCACAAACATTTCATTGATTCCAATGGAGAGCTCGAGGCAGTATAGATACATAAACTCCTTTGTAGCTAGACTAAGAGAACTGTAATTCACAACTCAGCATGGAGCTTGCAATAATCAAGGACAGTCTGATTAGAGACAGCAGAGATTCTGAAGCCAGTGACATCAAATATTTAAGAACTCTTCCTTTTTAAGGAATAAATAAATAATAGAGTGCAGTTGAATTATGGAAAGAATCAGTTATTGCTAACATTCCAGTATTTGGGAATGGCCATGAAAACACAAAACTGGATGTTTGGAATAGTGTTGCTGTTTTTTTAGAGAGCTAGAATGGTGGAGGGTGGTGATTGGTTTACCTAGGCTCAAGGTCCAAAGCAATCAATCACAGAAAAAGAGTGAACAGCCCAAATTTCAGCAGAAAGAGCAAAGGTTTGTACTTTTTGAACAATTCTGCCCTCTCTGCTACAAGATGGGGCCTTGAAGACAATTATCATATCTCTCAAACATCTTCTTTTCTCTAAACTAACACATACCCAGTTCTTCCAACCTTTTCCCATAAAGTAATTTCCAGACTTTTTATCTTTTTGGCTGCTTTCTTCTGGGCACATTGAAGTTTATCAATCCTGACAAAATGCTCTCATCTTCCTGCTCGAATCCATCACTCCTAGTGCAAAAGAGCCCACCACCTATTTGTATGCATTGTATACATTGATTCTATTGTGAAATTATTCTTATTGTGAGGATTCAGATTTGTTTTCTTATAGCAAAAATCCATGATTCAACAAATATATCACTTTTATTTGTTCTTTCTCTTATTATAAGATTTTTCTCTACAACCCACGTTCATTTACTTAGGTTTCTCTGTAGGTGTGCATACTGTACTTTTAACACAGAGTGAAACTCATCCTTCCTTTTGAATATATTGTATCCTTTAGTAGCTATATTCCAATCGTGGAATCAAGCTTGATTTAATAATTGTAGCGGAAACATGGAATTAATTGCACTATATCATTTTAGCTATGATATCATATTTGCTAGCTTGCATCAAGACATGAAGTTCATCTTGTTCATTTCCTATATTGTGGAGCATTAGTATATGGAAAATAAAGGCCACAAATTTTATGAGACAAAGTTTTGGATTTTTAAATTGGTTTAGTAGGTCTCATTAAAGTAATACTCTTCTTCCTTGCAGAGCACACAGGTCTTTATCTGAACTCCTTACCTCTCCATTCATCATTCATTGAGCCTTCCTGATCAAGATTATCATGGTTTGGGTAAATACATTGTTGCCCATCTTGAGGAGATCTCCTGCTAGCAATACAGTACCCAGATAATTTGAAGCATAGCCCCAGAAAGCATTTCCCCCCTTTCAACACCATTTCACCTGCAGTATTTCCCCCCCCCCCATTTTTCTCCCAAGAATTGAATAGTGCCCAGGCTGTTTCTGTTTACATTTTTCATTATAGATGCCAGGTCTTTTGGACATCACTTTCAGTGCTTTGTTTTTCTACGGATAAATCTGCATAATTTTCTCTTTTAATTCTTCTTGTTGGGAAATCTGTTCATTGGCTATTTCACTGCTGGCCTTTACTTGTTTTGTTGTTATTACTTTTTCTAAGTTATCATTTCTATAGTTCATATCAGTTTGTTTCTTTATTTTTTCAATTGTTATCTGAATTTTTTGTACTATTCTACTATTGTTTTTAGTAGAATAGTAAATAGTTCTCACATTTTCACATTTTTTTCTAATCTCTTCCAATTCTGCATCCCTGAATATTTTATTTCTGGTAACGAATCTCTTTTGGTCTGCTAACCATTGTTCAGTGATATTTGAGTCTGGATAAATTCTTTTTGCAATGTTCAAACATTGGTATTATTATTGTTTTCTGCTCACAATAATATGAAGTTACAAATGCCAGTTCTTTAGCTGGTATTGGCCTTCATACACATCAGGTTCTCCCCAATAAACAATAACGTTGTAATGTATTGGTGTAGTATATTGCGGATCTAAGCAGTATAACTTATTTTTATTATTATTTTAAATTTATTGACCATCCATCTCCAGCAGACTCTGCTTTTTCATGGTTCTGGGCAAAGGACAGACAGATTTCCTGTTATCTAAAAGAAGGGGAACTGCCAGAAAAATGCTTAGCATAAGATGACCAACTCAGGGTTCTGTGTTTAGTTGTTGTCTTGTTGATATAACTGCTTTTCATCCTGAAATCAAGATGCTGCTATGATCAGCTGGGGTGCTTTACGACTCAGTGAAGCAAGGCAGCTAAACAGCTATATGGCTGGAGTCTTCATCCACACTAAAGCCAGATGGAGTGGAAAGGCAAAGTGCACATAGATCTGAGAGGGAAGAGGAAGAAGTGTTGCCTACAGGTCAAAGCAAAGCACTGAGGCAACCAAAAGTCATATATGGTCTCCTGCTTCCTTTTTGCATCCCCTGCAATCCCCAAGGACTGGCAGGCTGAACTGGCATTTTTAGAACTGCATTTTAAAAAAGTCAATTAAGCTTCTGCTAGTTTAACACACACATTTTATTCTTTGGTAAAAAATAATAATAGACTGAAGATTTTGGCTGTCCATCTGCTGCTGAGCTGTTTGTGTCAGTGCTACATTCCTTGCAGCTCCTGAAGGCCAAATAAGTAAACAAAGATCTAGCTTTGTCTCTGGCCAGAGAGAAGTACCCTCCCTACCCTCCTGGGTTTAAAGGAACTGCAACTGCTAAATTGAATTGTGGTTTCTCTTCCTCCTTTGTTCATTCCCAAGAATTTCTTAGAAAACTGCATTCAGTGTATTAAATGTGGTTTTGTAAGCAACATTTCATTAGACCATGGGATATCTTTCCATAAGGCCATTGATATGTTATAAACTTTCCACAAGCACTGGATCACTGGCCAATATTTGTGTTCATCCTTCTGTGATTGATGCAAACAAAGCACAGCTCATCAGAAAGAGACCAATTGTGGATGATTTTAAGCAGACAGTTGGGAAGAATCCTTCTCACAAGCCTTAACACTGCTTTTCATGAAACGCCCCAAAACACCGCACCACACAAAGCAATTATGCAACTGAAGACCTTCTACAGACTCCTCAGCACCACCAAAAGGGAGACGTCTGTCAAAATCCTAACTGCTGTGCTGACTATTGCAATTTTATAGCAATTCTTTTTCAATTTGAGAGAAAAGAAATCAAGCTTTGGGTATTTGTATGCTATGGAGAAAAAGTAAGTGATATGGCTGAGTTGTGAGCTCTTGCATTCTTCTTGAAGAAGTTGTTGAGATGTTTGCATACATATCGTGCTTTTCATTCTACAATTGAGAGTTATATGAGGGAAAATGGTAACATTCTACATTGCAGAAATAAAATACATTCAGAAATTGAAAGATATTGAAAACTACCCTGAAAATAACATAATGAGAAATTAACTTTTAAGAAATTGAAGACAGATTTTACACACTATCAGCTGTTGTACAGGCACAGTGATGGTGGCACCTTGTGCAGGTGACTTGACATAATAAAATATGGCTATGGCTCATAATCAGAAGAAGGTGTTCTTGTGACCAAGAATGATAATTGGATCTGGGACAATTGGAAAATCAGATTGCTCCTGTTATCAAAGTCCCTGGCCTCAGCTCTTATAGATTGCAAATATGTGATGGTTTTTGTAGAATGACTACTTGTTTGATTTACACTGGAAAATTAATAAGATGATAAATGAAGGGGTCGCTTGTAGTTTTGAACATAAAACAACCTCATTTTTATTGCAAATTTTACTGCAAATAGCTTTTTTTTCTCTGCTTCATTACTGTGAACAAAGTATAGATCATCTTTCATAAAATCCTATAATGTTGTGTACTGCTAAAGCAGCCTGGTTTTTTGTCTCTAATAAATCATAACTTTTAGCAAAATGGTAACGGTGCTTTGTTTAAAGTAGACAACCCTATTGTGTTGTAATAGTGCGTGATATTTTTCTAGCCTATTTTGATCACTGCTATAAACATTCAGAGTTTAACTTCTCATCTTACCAGAATGTGTCAATTATTCTCACAATTCAATTGTGTGCCTTTTTTATACATATCATTGGATAAAAATACATCTTTTCTAGACTACTCTGCCAAATTACTCATTGGGATAAACTCTTTTTGCACATTATGATGGGGTTGCAGACTGCTCTCTTCTGCAGAGTAATGTGCTTATTTTGTCCCAGGAAAATCTCATCTGTTATATGAAAAATAGTTGGCAAAATTATCACCTTGTATTTATCCTTTATTAAAACCAGTTTGATCTGGTAGGCTAGAAAGCAGGAGACCATGAGTTCTAGTCCTGCCTTAGCCATGAAAGCTCACTGGGGAACCATGGGCCAGTCACTCACAGGGTTGTTGTTGTGGGGAAAATAGGAGGAAGAAGATGCATTGGATATATTTCCTGCCTTGAGTTATTTGTAAAAATAATAAAGGTGGGATACAAATAAATAAAATAACACCCTCCATTATAAAGCTTAAAGGCTAAGGCTGTCCAAGGAGACATGAGCAGCAAAGAAAACTAAGGCATCACCAATGTAAAAGTAAAAAAATAATAATAATCAGAATTATGATCATTAAAATGAGTATATAATAAGGTAGAGAAGTGGTATACATACAATTTTGAAAGGTTCATTTATAGCTTAAACATTGGGTCAAAGTCTGCCTTAGACATACTTTGCTTACTTGTTTTTTTTTTAATTAAGTAAACATTTATTTCTATTTTGAGAATGCCAATAGCTGGAGTTCTATCAGCGATGTACAAGTGAATTAAAAACATAAAATACAGAAGCAGCAGCAAGGACAAAAATAGCATGTAGTACAACCAAATAAAACTAGCCACTAGTTTAAAAAGAGCATAGGATAACAATAACTTTAAAGTAAAATCCAGAGCAAAATAAAACAGGATAATTTAAAAGCATTCTGCAATCTGTAGCTAAGGGTAGCTCTGCACTTTCTGCTTGGCCCATTACCAGAACAGACATTGAGCAAACATCTAGGAAAGCAAAGACAGAGTCTAGAGAGGAGGGAATAAACCTAAAAGAAAAGGTGGACCAGTAGACCAGTCCACATAGGAACCAGCCAGTATAGCTTTCTTTCTTTATATGGATGGGAAAGGCAAGGAGCAGGGGAAAAACCAATCTGGTTTTCTGGGACCCTAGTCCAGATTAAGCATCACCCTGGCCCCATTACCAATCCACTGCAATTGGAATTGGGATTCCTAAAGTTGATTTAAGAAATGGCTGGGGGTAGCACAGTAGACAATGAGCTTAGGTTTCAACACAGAATTGCTGTTTACAATTACAAGTAGCAATAAATATTCCAAGAAAGTTAAGCCTATTTCAGCTTCTTTGCTGCAATCACTGAGATCATAGTGCTACATCATTCCATTACTAGAAATGCTCACTGAAAAAGACCATGAGGTATAACTGCATCTGAGAGCGCTTACACATAGGGACCCCCTTTTGCCCTCCACATCCCCAAAAGGCATAGCTCCTTCAGCAGTTAATTGAACCCAAGTGAACCATGCCACTTTGGCTTCAGCAAGAAGGATGATGAACTGAGGATCTAGGAAGAACAAGATGAGAAATCTTCTCAACAGGAAACTATGTACTCTGTAGCTCAGGAATAAATGCAGCAGAACTGTTCTCACAATATTTAGCTATAGCACAGTTGATCCAAAAGTTCAGTACAATTGCAGAAGAACTATGGAAGTCCCACAAGGAACGTGGGAATGTAGGGCTGTGACCAATGCTTATGTGGAGGGCCTACATGGGAAGCATTTTTATTCATTGCTAGAATTTTCTATACAAAAGTAGAAAACTTTGGCAGAATGCGTTCTTCAGGTGAACTAATTTATTTTGCATGATGTTCCAAACAACAACCAAAAAAATCAAAGTCATGGTTTTCTATCAGCTTACACAACAGAATTGGGGATCATGGGATCCAGTTTCATTTGACCTAAACATCTATAATAAGCCCTAGTCAACAAAGCAAACATTTATCTTTAGTGTTTCCTCTCGGTATCTTTAGCTAGAAGCACCTATGAGGACATAAAACTTAGTAAAATAATATTTCTGGTTTTAGATCCATACTAATTTGTTTGTTTTTCTTGCTGACTCCTTGAAAGCAAGCTGCAGCTGCGTAAGCAAGGTCAGCCAGACATCCACTATCAGTCACACCTATCACTGCCATGCACTTCATAAATGTCTTCCATTTGCAACTTACAAGTTAGTCAGGTTATGTGGTTTTGAGTCTATTTTTAACTCAACAATCTGTCATTGGGGCTTTATGGAGGTCTTACATATCTCAAGGTTTGTAATACAATAGCTGAGAATATTATAGGATTTCCTCTACGGCTTTTTGGAAACAACAGGTGCGATGTCAGCAATCTGAGTTGATAACAAAATACAGTTATCTTCAGAAATACATTGCATAATCTACCTAACCTTGGAAGTATTTGCTTTGTCAGATGATCAGCAAACACCTCTTGTTTATGTTAACAATTGCCTGCTGATGAAAAGGTAGCCATCATAAGGGCAGATATATATATATATATATATATATATATATATATATATATATATATATATATATATATATACATACATACATACATACATACATACATACATACATACATACATACACACACACACACACACACACACACACATATATATATATATATGAATATATGAATATTAAAAATAAAACGGTGATTCCTGGGTAGACTCATGTTAAACAATAAAATATACGAACACCAGGAAGTTACAAAACTATAAAACGTTTTAATAGAATAAAACCAGCGAAAGCTTGGTTTTATTCTGGATTTATTCTATTAAAACTTTTTATAGTTTTGTAACTTCCTGGTGTTCGTATATTTTATTGTATATATATATATATATATATATATATATATATATATATATATATATATATATATATATATGATATATATATATATATATATGTATATATATATATATATATTATTGATATATATATATATATATGTTTTCTGAGGTTTTCGCGGGTGTTTGTATGTACGTCTTTGGTTATTCGGGTTTTCTCCCATGTAAAATTGGAAGTGTCTTGGCGATGTTTCGACGAAGTCTCATTCGTCATCTTCAGGCTGGTGCTTTCGGCTTCGTGCTCCTAGAACAATGATAGCCTTAACTATGTCTATTCCTATTGTGGAAGCTTGGCTCTATGGCTACATTTCTATACAGATATCACACTGCTGAACTGACACAACACAATGACTCATAACTGGGCTAACAAGACACAATTGCTATGTCCAACTATACCATTAAATAGCTTAATACATTGTCCTGGTTCACCTCACAGGCAATGGCTGAGTTTCCAAAAGATTTTGACCTTTTACATAGACTAATTCATTTTAGAGCAATATGTTATGTGACTTCAGTTACTATCACAAGTCCTCTTCAGGAGATCTCCCCCCCCCCACCCACCCCCAGATATACAACAGACCCCAACTTAGCTCACCTTTAAGAAAGCTATTAAGATCTGACCAGCTTTAGAGGCCAATGGAATAAGAGTCCATTTTTGGCTGTTTTGCATGTGCTTGGTCACTATTTTAGATTTTGTATTTACCATATTATATTGCTTTCTGTGATATGGTGAGGTTTTTTTTCTTTGTTTAATTTATTGGGGGGGTTATGTTGTACATTGCCAAGAGTCACATTATTTGAGGTGGTTGCCTTATAAATCTTAAAAATAAATAAATTACATCTTTATTTATTGCATATACTTGAGTACATGTGTGCCAGAAAAGCTACATTTTTTTACAGCAAAGTAGCTCTTTGGTGCTTTGAGAACTGCAATATCACATAAACAAATGTTGACAAATCAGTCTGGATCTTCCAGAAGAAATAAAGAATAATTGAATTTTGATTGTATCCAGCATTACTATAAGACTCCCTGACTTTCTGAAAGGACTGAGAAACTTAGTCAATCAACTAATATTAAGCTGCAACTAAATAGCCATTGATGATAATAATAAGCACAAAGAATTTTGCTCAAGCTATATTTACCCAACCGGAATAAATATACTAAAATTAAGTTGAAGTCTGGAATATAGGAAACAGTATATTTTAATCCCTATTTTTCCTTGCCTAGCCACCCACAGCAACACTGCCTTAATAAACCCTGAAGCAAATAACTATCATATCTAAACTAGACTGCATAGTTTCCTAAAACCCTACAAAACAATCTTATTTTAACTCAGGGGAAGTTTTGTCCAGGCTATCATGGAATCAGCTGTTCGCCTCTCAATAAAGTAGCTTCTAGTAAAGCACATATCTAGACACACAACAAGCAGAAAAAAGATGATGGGAAGCAAAATTATAGTCAGCCTGTCTTTTCGGTGTCAGATGCTCAGGTATTTGGACAGTTTAATTTATCTTGGGTATTTATTTCACTGACCTCCTACTTATCCTCCAAGAGTTCCAAGTATGCCATAGTCTCTCAGCAATGCCCTTCTGGATTCTGCATGGGACAAATAGGCCAAATTGTGCCTAATATGTATACAAGTTTTACATCAGGATTCAAAACAAAGACAATGAATTAGTTCATTACAATCTCTCAAGACACTCCATTATGGTCGTCAAAGTAGCCATTTGGGGGGGGGGGTAAGCTTATCTAGCATAGTTTTCAAGTTCAAATTGTTGAATTCACATATACTGAACAGTTTCAGAAGCTCCCAACACAAGAGGTTTTTTTAACACATTACACATTGATAATTGATGGGATATTTGCTATCTGTCTCTTAGTTATCCTTATCTTAGTCTAGCTCATCCCACTTTAAATCCCACAACACTTAATTATCTATACAGCTAATGAAGTTAGTTGTAGCTAGCCAATAAGTGCCAAGGCCTCCTAAAATTAACGTTCTATATATATATATATATATACATCTAAAATGCAGAGGTCCATCAGTTCAAGTTGCAGTAGAAGGGTTTGACAAGGGTTTGAACACCATAAAATAATACCTATGTCTGATAAGTCCCAAAAGGATAAAAATAGTCATGTAATGCCTCCTAGGTGACTGTAGCTCACAAAAACTTGTTTATTTTAATAAAATTTGTTAGTCTGAAAAGGAGTCTATTTGTGTTCTGATTTTGGGCTACTATAGATTATCATGGCTCTTCCTCAAAGTGGTGTATAATCTCCCAGTATTTGGTTTTCATAATTTCCGTATGATAGATGTTGGAGTAAACTGAACACTCAAAATGATGTCAATCTTCCTGGGAAGAAAGGGGGAGTTGTTATATATGTTAAACAAAACCTACCAGCCTGTCTGGTAGAATCAGATCCCCAGGGGAGATATGTGATGATTGAACTTGGTATTTATGGTAAGAAAATACTTATAGTTGGACTTTACGCTCCAAATCAACAACAGGAACAATTTTATAAGCAGTTACATCAAAAAATAACATTGTTTGATTATAGATCAGTGGTATTAATGGGTGATTGGAATGGTGTCCTAGATACACAAAGGGACAAGAAAGGTTCCTCTCCTTTTCTCAAACAAGCAAGGCTACCTAAAGCCTTTTTTGATATGAAAGAAGACTGGGAATTAAGGGATTATTGGCGGGAACGTAACCAAGAGGAGAGAGACTTTACTTTTTTTTCTGATAGACACCAATCTTTTTCAAGAATTGACTTTTTCTTGATTACCACGGACTTGTATAATAAAGTAAAGAATGTAAAGATTTTTCCTAGATCACTGACGGATCATAGTCCAGTTTGGATGGAGCTGATTCAAGAGAAAGAGGAAAGAAGATCCTGGAGAGTTAATGAAAATTTGTTTAGACAAGAGAAGAATGTTCAAAAATTAAAGGAGTCTTTAAAGGACTATTTTGCTTTGAATATGTACAAGGGGACTTCAATGTCAATGGTATGGGATGCAGGTAAAGCATTTATGCGCGGTGTTTTGATAAAAATGAATAATTTTTATAAGCGAAATCAGATTCAGAAACGTAGAGAACTTGAGGATGAAATTAAATTAAAAGAAAGGGCTTTGATTCTAAATCCTTCTGATGAAAGTACTAAAGAATCTGTAAAGTTATTAAGGTCACAATTTAATATGTTGATAGCAGATCAAGCTGCAACCAACTTATTATTTATGAAACAAAATACATTTTGTAATGCTAATAAGCCGGGGAGATGGTTGGCTTATCAATTAAGAAAGAAACAGAGACAGAGAATAATAGAGAAAATAAATTACAAGGGTAAACTAGTTTCTCAGAAGGAATTAATTAAAAAATCTTTTTTGGATTATTATCAAAACTTATATAAATCTACTAATGTACAATTGTTAGATATAAATAAATATTTAGCTGAGGCAAATTTTCCTAAATTGACTGAGGATCAGAAAGATGAAATTAATGGCTTAATTACTAAGGAGGAAATTGCCTCAGCAATTCAACAATTGAAATTAGGGAAAGCACCGGGTACGGATGGGTTAACAGCTGTTTATTATAAAGCTTTAATGGAGGAGATGATCCAACCATTAAATGATCTTTTTAATGGTATCTTACAGGGCTTAGAGATTCCTCCTTCATGGCGTAGTGCTTTTATATCATTGATTCCAAAGGAGGATCAAGATCTTACTTTACCAAAAAATTATAGGCCTATATCTCTTTTAAACGTGGATTATAAGATATTTGTAAAAATTTTGGTAAATAGGCTTATGAGGGTGGTGCATCATCTTGTGCATAAAGATCAATCAGGGTTTATAACAGGAAGGTATATGAAAAACAATGTTAGACAAATTATTAATTTATTAGAATACTTAGATAAGAACAACCAAGTTTCTGCAGGGCTCATATTTTTAGATGCTGAAAAAGCATTTGACCAACTGAATTGGCATTTTATGCTAAGAGTAATGGAAGAAATGAATTTTGGTGAAAACATATTACAAGCCCTTAAGGTAATATATCAAAAACAAACAGCACAACTTATTGTTAATGGAGGTCTTTCGGAGGTTTTCACAATAGAGAAAGGTACTAGACAGGGGTGTCCTTTATCGCCATTGTTGTTTGTTTTAACATTGGAAATATTATTGATCAAAATTCGAGAGTCTCAGGAAATTAAAGGAATATATGTTAATAAAAAAGAATATAAGTTAAGAGCTTTTGCGGATGACTTGGTTGTTACTTTGTCGCAACCTGATTATTCTGTAGTAAACTTATTACAGTTGATTCATCATTATGGCTTGGTCTCGGGTTTCAAGATTAATGTAAATAAGACCAAAATTTTACCTAAAAATATGTCTAGTCAGGAGAAGCAGATTTTGACTAACCTGACGGGTTTTGAGATTGTTAATAAGGTAAAATATTTGGGGGTGATGTTGTCTGTTTCTAATGTAAAATTATTTAAAAATAATTATGAAAGGTTGTGGGTCAGGGTACAGAAGGACTTGAAGAACTGGGAAAAGTTGCAATTATCCCTCATGGGAAGAATTGCAGTGATAAAAATGAATATTTTACCCAAGTTTCTTTTTCTGTTTCAAATGTTACCAATTTTGAAAAATGAGATTAATTTAAATGAGTGGCAGAAGGGTCTTAATAAATTTATCTGGGCAGGGAAAAAGCCAAGGGTTAAGTTTAAAATTATGCAAGACTTCCGTGAGAGGGGTGGACTTAAGGTACCAAATTTGAAATTATATTATGATGCGGTGGTTTTAACACTAATCAGTGATTGGGTAAATTTGACAAACTCTGAGATACTTTATCTAGAGGGATGGGACTTACTTTATGGGTGGCATGCCTATTTAATATTCAATAAAAAAATGGATTGGACTTTTAAATCTCATATCTTAAGAATCTCTTTACTTAGGATTTGGAGAAAATATTATAAAAGTGATTTCAAAGTACCATTATGGGCTATACCTTGGCATGCGATAGAAGCAATAAAAAGAGGGGTTAAAATGGATATGGTGTCCTACAGACAGTTACTTAAATGGGATGGACAAAACTGGCAATTAAAATCACGGGAAGAGTTAGCACAAGAAAACTTTATTTATTCTTGGTTCCAATATAGGCAATTATTAGACAGATGGAAGATGGATTGTAAGGTGGGTTTTCTTAGAGAAGATGAAAATCTTATTAAGCAAGTGAAGGATTCAAGACAAACCCACATTAAGAGAATTTATGCGGTTTTAGTTGAATTGGATTCAGAAACGGAACTAATTAAAGATTGTATGATAAGATGGGCGCAGAATTTTGGTGAGCCAGTTCATTGGACACCTGGGAAAAAATTTGGGTGAGAAATGTCAAATTTACACAAGCACAGAACTTAAGGGAGAATTTTTATAAAATGTTTTATAGATGGCACCTTGATCCACAAAAAATGTCTTATATGTACCCTGACGTGCAACCCAAATGTTGGAGATGTGGTTATAAGGAGGCTTCCTATTATCATATTTGGTGGTCATGCAGAGAGATAAAAGCATTTTGGATCAAAGTATGGTGGAATATCCAGAGAATTTTTAGAAGGAGGGTAAAATTTACTCCGCAATTATTTTTGTTAGGTATTGTTACAGATTGTGATACAAAGGAGGTTGTATTGATGTTAAATTTGATTACAGCCGCTAGGCTGTTAGTAGGACAATATTGGAAGAAGGAATCCTTGCCTACATTGCAGGAATGGTTTCTTAAAGTAGCTTATCTGGCGGAAATGGCAAAGATTTCGGCTTTCTTAAAGCAACAAACGCAAGAGAAGTTTCTTGCTGTTTGGGATAAATGGATAAAATTTATACAATTTAGATTGGGTATACAAAAATATTATATAGTTTTTTCATAAGTTTTATTTTTATATATATTATAGATAATCTTTTTATATATATAAATATAAAGTTCTTAATTTAATTTTTATTTTTACTTTTTAAGCCTATATTCTGCTCTGGGAAGCTCGGGGGGGGGAAGGGAGGGGTGGGGGGGGGGTTTTTTATATATGTATTGTTTAGTTTTATTTTTTTGTATATGTTGTCTCTTGTTTTGTATTCTTTTTTCTTTTTTGTAAAATTTATAAAACTTTTAATAAAAAAAAAAAAAATGATGTCAATCTGAATAGTCAGTATGGCTCTAAGGTTAGCCTTTGTTCCAATCTCAAAAGAAAACTCACAACAGAGAGACATTTTGCTTCACATTTAGAACACAGGTAGTCCTTGACTTACAACAGTTCATTTAGTGACTGTTCAAAGTTACAACAGCCCTGAAAATGATTATGGCTGTTTTTCACATGACGGTTGCAGCATCTCCATGGTCACGTGATCAAAATTTGGACTCTTGGCAACTGATTCATATTTATGATGGTTGCAGTGTCCCAGGGTCATATGATCACCTTTTGGGACCTTCTGACAAGCAAAGTCAATGGAGAAGCCAGATTCACTTAACAACCGTGTTACTAACTTAATCACTGCAGTGATTCACTTAAAATGGGGCAAAATTCACTTAATAAATGTTTCACTTAGTGACAGAAATTTTGGGTTCAGTTGTGGTCGTAAGTTGAGGACTACCTGTATTAGGATATTTCTGAGTCAGAACATTTAGAGCTTGAAAATATTTCATTGATTAAAACCATGGACCCTATCACTCAGATTTTCAAAATTGTCAGAAGCAAGGCTTCCTTCCAGACCAAAGCAGTCATCTATATTCTAAATTCACCAATAACTGACAGATTGTAGAGTTGGAAAAGGGGTTGTTATTTTTTTGGTCTATTTATCTGTTGCAAGAGGGTCAAATTGGTAATGGAGATTTAACCTTTAAGGTTAAACCCTGCTGTTGAATAAAAAAAGCCAGCATAAAAATCTATTGTCTTTTTATCCTTTAGTATTTCTGGAAGAGATTCTGAAAAACACAAATATGTTAATCAGGAAAAAATAAATTAATATGCATCATATTTCTAATGGGGGATACACTTTGAAAAAATAGAAACTGCCCAGTGCCAGTGCCAGGCTTGAAGTACTCATCAATTCCTTAGCCACTTTATGTGAGGGTTATGTTGGGTCCTTAGCCACTTTATGTCAGGGTTCTGGGAAAAAGAAAAAAGAAAAGGCTGGCCATCATTTTAAAAGCTCCTCGACCATGCTGAATTCTCCACAGCATTGCAGGGAGTCTAAACATCTAAATCTAAAAGAGGTGCATGGACCCAGAGCAATTATCATATCTTCTGTGCAAGGCCAAGAAAATTCCTGTGCCAGAAACTCAGGTTTTGGGAGTTCTATAACCATGTACAAGTGAATCAAAAACATAAGATACAGAAGCAGCATCAAGGCAAAAATGTGTCACCCTTAGTCACTAGGCTGTCTGACACTTTTTAAAATGCCAGTGGCAAACTCAAAACATTAATTAAACTTTTAGAATATTTCTGAGTGTCCAAAATCTGACCACCACCCCAAATTACTGACATTTTAGTGATCTTGCACAAGTGCACAGATATCTCACTTCAGATCTCACAGGATTATTATCATTCTCTCAAGAAATCTTGCAAGAACTTGGAGTAGATTCACATGAAAAAGCTGCCAAATTCTGTTTGAGAGACTGGCAGTTCACTTTTAATTTAAAAATGCAAAACATCTGCCCAGTCACACATGATAAACCTTTGTACCCCTGGTGTGAAATAAATGTGTATCCAGAGGCATATCTTTACCCTTTCTTTTTTAACAAATAAAATTGCTTCCACATGCAGGCTCTGGACAATAATTTCCAGCTCACATGATTTCATAGAAAAGCAATGTCCCTCATTTCTAACAATCTGCATTTTATACAATATGTATCCTCCTGCCTATGGAATACATTACTTTTCTTTAGATTTAGGAATAGGCATTGACCATGTCAAAATTTAGGAGAGTATAAATTATAATCTTCCAGATATAACTGCCTGTATACATATTACTTTTGTCTATATACATTTCTTAATTACATACAACATAACTTTCTCCTTAAATGGAACTCTTAACTTTAAACATACTTTATATAGAGCCAATTTGGCTTAGTGGTTAAGGCACCAGGCTCAAAACTAAAAGTCTAGGAGTTCTAGTCCCCCTTTAGCCATGAAAGCCAGCTGGGTGACTTTGGGACAACCGTTCTCTTTCAGCCCACATCAGGGTTGGATGACTAAGCCAGTTAATCAATTCTTGTCCCAACCTCTGGTTGATCTGAAAAAATATTGGGCCCTGCACTTGCAGAACTAGGAGGACAAAAATAGTAACATTTATGTCTTTTCTGTTAGGTGCAAACAACCACACCCACAAAGAGATCAAGCTAATTGCTTTATTATGTTCTGCCTATAATACAAAAATCTCCCTAACGGGCAGCCTACTTCCGGGAACAATTAGATAAAGATCCAAGGAACTTTGTTGTGTGTGTGTGGGGGGGGGAATCTATTCTAGCTCTTTTGCGGTTGTGCAGTAGTCCAAGTTAACCCATGCTTGAACCCTCCTTCTGCCTGGCTGGGTGCTTCCTAAAGTCCCTGAAAAGATAATTTATTATTTCCTTTTTTAAAAAAAATTCTGAAGAACTATAACCTTAATCTCTCCTTTGTGTCACATACGGACTGTATGTAAAGGAGATTGTGCTTGTGGCAAAATAAATAAGAAATGAAGGTAATAAGTAATAAATAAGAAAGGAAACCCTCCTAGAAAGACCTCCATCGCATCATATTTGAATATAATTGCTTTTATTTTTCTGCACTAACACAGACTTACTCCCCTTGATTTCTGCTCTTCTCTTCCTTCAAGCTGACAGAATCAAAAAGAGCCTGTGCACATACCCATGAAGTTAGGAACCCATCAACAGAACAGGACTTATCAATCACTTGAAGCCTTAACAGATGTTTTTCTCTGGGAGCTGCCAGCTAGCAGCAGACATTTTTCCATGTCTTTATCCCAGGAGCCAGGCATCAATTTGCTCTGCAATAGCTCGCTGCCCACTTCAAAAGATGTCTTTTGCAATTACAAACATGAGGCGTGTTCCTTTTTTTTTTTTGAGAGAGAGAGAGAGAGAGAGAGAGAGAGAGAGAGAGAGAGAGAGAGAGAGAGCTGACTTGAAAGTATCAGTTCCATGTCATTTCCAAAGAAATGAAAAGCCTGAGAAATAGCAACAAGCCTATAAGAAAGAGCATTATTTTTCACTGTCAAAGACATTGCCCCACAGCAAACAAACAAGCGCAGTTCCCAGAGAACAGTGTATTTGCCTCCTTTAGAAACAGGCACTACCTCCAAGATTTACAATATTGTGTGCCTGTCTCTTCTATTCTGGATAGAATGCTTCACCTTTTTTTTTCTTGCTAGTAAGGAAAAAAAAATAGAAAGAGCAGGAGGCAGAACAGGAACTGTTATGAGAACATAAGTTTTTTTTTAAAAAAAAAAAAAATAGTCTACACCATCACTTTTGATCACTATTTCAACTTTTCTGCTACTTGGAAACAAAAGTGTTTTGAGAAGACAACAAAATGTGCCTCTGTAATTCCATCATTGACTGCTGCATTTCATATGTTTATATGCCATCCTTTAACAGGAATATAATAGCAATAACAACCACAACTCACCCACAATAAAAAAATTAGTGGAATCACAATGTTAAAAATCCCCCAGGTGCTTTTTCAAAAGGGAACAGGGCTTTCTTGGTTTTTTTCTTTGAAAATGTTTCACTTCTTATCCAAGAAGCTTCTTCACGTTTTCAAAGAAAAAAACCAAGAAAGTCTCATTGCCTTTTGGAAAAGCACCTTTGGGACAACCATGACCTGGATGATTGAGAATCTCCATCAACACAATATTAAAAGTGGTTCAGAACATAGAAGTTAAGTTTTTTTAGCACTTCCAAATACAAGCTGATAAATGTTTACTCCATAGTAAGCCAGACATCATTCTACTATAGTTACAAAGAATAGGTACCAGGTACCAGGTGTATAATTGACATTGAAGGAGCTGGAGATAAAAGAATCATTCAAAAAAAAAAACCTAAAAAAACTTCTTGAAGTCTTTGAAATAGTGATCAAGTGACTCTGGAAAAAGAAAGTTGTAGAGATGACAATAGTGATTGGTGCACTTTATGTCATACTAGAAGATCTGGAAAAGCATTGGGTACAATAAGAATGGACAAAATCTCAATTACCAAAAATTACAGTACTTGGAATAGTGCACTGATTGTGATAACATCTATAACTATTTTAGATCCTTGGGAAAGATACAATGGTCAAATGTAACAAACACAGTAAAATATCTTGTGTTGTTGTTGTTAATTGCGAAGTCGTGTCCGACCCATCGCGACCCCATGGACAACATTCCTCCAGGTCTTCCTGTCCTCTACCATCTTCTGGAGTCCATTTAAATTCACACCTACTGCTTCAGTGACTCCATCCAGCCATCTCATTCTCTGTCGTCCCCTTCTTCTATTGCCCTCAATCTTTCCCAGCATTAGGCTCTTCTCCAGTGAATCCTTCCTTCTCATTAGGTGGCCAAAGTACTTGAGTTTCAACTTCAGGATCTGGCCTTCTAAAGAGCAGTCGGGGTTGATCTCTTCTAGGACCGACCGGTTTGAACGCCTTGCAGTCCAAGGGACTCGCAGGAGTCTTCTCCAGCACCACAGTTCAAAGGCCTCAATTCTTTTGCGCTCAGCCTTTCTTATGGTCCAACTTTCACAGCCATACATTGCAACTGGGAAAACCATGGCCTGGACTATGCGTACTTTTGTTGGCAGGGTGATGTCTCTGCTTTTTAGAATGCTGTCTAGATTTGCCATAGCTTTCCTCCCCAGGAGCAAGCGTCTTTTAATTTCTTGGCTGCAGTCCCCATCTGAGGTGATCTTGGAGCCCAGAAAAATAAAATCTCTCACTACCTCCATTTCTTCCCCATCTATTTGCCAGGAATTGAGAGGGCCGGATGCCATGATTTTGGTTTTCTTAATGTTGAGTTTCAAGCCAACTTTTGCACTCTCCTTCTTCACCCGCATCAAGAGGCTCTTTAGTTCCTCTTCACTTTCTGCCATTAGAGTGGTATCATCTGCATATCTTAGGTTGTTGATATTTCTCCCGGCAATCTTAATTCCAACGTTTGATTCATCTAGCCCTGCCTTTCTCATGATGTGCTCTGCATATAAGTTAAATAGGCAGGGCGACAGTATACAGCCTTGCCGGACTCCTTTTCCAATTTTGAACCAATCAGTGGTTCCGTGTTCGGTTCTCACTGTTGCTTCTTGACCCGCATATAGGTTTCTCAGGAGACAAATGAGATGGTCTGGTACTCCCATCTCTTTAAGAACTTGCCACAATTTGTTGTGATCCACACAATCAAAGGCTTTTGCATAGTCAATGAAGCAGAAGTAGATGTTTTTCTGGAACTCCCTAGCTTTCTCCATGATCCAGCGTATGTTGGCAATTTGATCTCTAGTTCCTCTGCCTCTTCGAAATCCTGCCTGTACTTCTGGTAGTTCTCGATCCACATACTGCTGGAGTCTAGCTTGTAGGATTTTAAGCATAACTTTACTAGCATGTGAAATGAGTGCAATGGTGCGATAGTTTGAACATTCTTTGGCATTGCCTTTCTTTGGAATTGGAATGTAAACTGACCTTTTCCAATCCTGTGGCCACTGTTGAGTTTTCCAAATTTGCTGGCAAATTGAGTGTAGCACTTTTACTGCATCGTCTTTTAAGATTTTGAATAGCTCAGCTGGAATACTGTCACCTCCACTAGCTTTGTTGTTGCTCAGATTTTCTAAGGCCCATTTCACTTCACATTCTAGGATGTCTGGTTCGAGGTCAATGACCATCTCATTGTGGTTATCTGGGATGTTAAGCTCATTCTTGTATAGTTCTTCTGTGTAGTTTTGCCATCTCTTCTTAATCTCTTCTGCCTCTGTTAGGTCTCTGCCATTTTGGTCCTTTATCATGCCCATCTTTGCATGAAACGTTCCCTTCATATCTCCAATTTTCTTGAAGAGATCTCTGGTCCTCCCTGTTCTGTTGTTTTCTTCTATTTCTTTGCACTGTTCATTTAAGAAGGCATTCTTATCTCTTCTAGCTACTCTCTGGAATTCTGCATTCAATTGGGTGTATCTTTCTCTTTCTCCTTTGCCTTTCGCTTCCCTTCTTTCCTCAGCTATTTGCAAAGCTTCCTGAGACAGCCATTTTGCTTTCTTGCATTTCTTTTTCTTTGGGATGGTTTTAGTTGCTACCTCTTGTACAATGTTGCGAACTTCCATCCATAGTTCTTCAGGCATTCTGTCTATCAGATCCAGTTCCTTAAATCTATTTGTCACCTCTACTGTATATTCATCAGGAATATGATTTAGTTCATACCTGAGTGGCCTAGTGCTTTTCCCTACTTTTTTCAATTTAAGCCTAAATTTTGCAACGAGAAGCTCATGATCTGAGCCACAGTCAGCTCCTGGTCTTGTTTTTACTGACTGTATAGAGCTTCTCCATCTTTGGCTGCAGAGTACATAGTCAATCTGATTTCTATGTTGACCGTCTGGTGATGTCCATGTGTAGATGTTGTTAGAGTGTTTGTTATGACCATCGTATTCTCTTGACAAAATTCTATAGCCTGTGCCCTGCTTCATTTTGTTCTCCAAGGCCAAACTTGCCTGTTATTCCGGTTATCTTTTGGCTTCCTACCTTAGCATTCCAATCCCCCATGATGATAAGGACATCATTTTTTGGTGTTAATTCTATAAGGTGCTGTAGGGCTTCATAGAACCGGTCAATTTCATCCTCTTCAGCACCAGTGGTTGGGGCATAGATTTGGACTATTGTGATATTGAATGGTTTGCCTTGGATTCGAATTGAGATCATTCTGTCATTTTGGGGATTGTATCCCAGTATTGCTTTTCCTATTCTTTTATTGACTATGAAGGCTACTCCATTTCTTCTGAGGGATTCTTGCCCACAGTAGTATATCTGATGGTCATCTGAGTTAAATTCACCCATTCCTGTCCATTTTAGTTCGCTGATTCCTAAGATGTCGATGTTCAGTCTTGTCATCTCTTTTTTGACTACGTCTAGCTTGCCTTGATTCATGGATCTTACATTCCAGGTTCCTATGGAGAAAAAATCTTTACAGCATCGGACTTTCCTTTCACCACCAGATATATCCACAGCTGAGCGTCCTTTCGGCTTTGGCCCAGTCGCTTCATTCTTTCTGGCGCTACTAGTACTAGCCCTCTGCTCTTCCCCAGTAGCATATTGGACACCTTCCGACCTGAGGGGATCATCTTCCAGCGTCATATCTTTTTGCCTTTTAGTACTGTCCATGGAGTTTTCATGGCAAAGATACTGGAGTGGTTTGCCATTTCCTTCTCCAGTGGACTATCCTGAAGACTATGTGTAAATAACAATAAAAACAAATAGTATGTGGAAAACAGATAGCATCCAGTATTCCATTCTCATTTCCTTCCTTCAAACTATAGGCCCGTGGTGGTGAACCTATGGCACGTGTGTCACAGGTGGCGCACAGGGCCCTCTCTGTGGGCATGCGCACCATTGCCCCAGTCCTATGCCTTCAGTTGGGTTTTATAAAACGTTTTTGCTTTAGGCCTCCGCCGCCATGTGCAAAAAAAAGAGGTTCAATCAATCAATTTCAACTTCTTGCGGGAAAACAAAATCTCGCAAAGTTGGAATTGATTGAACTTTTTAGTCCCACCCAGTCTGCTGTTACCACCATAGCCATGCCAACCCAATGGGCCATGTCCACCCAATGGACCACGCCCACTGAATGGGCTACGCCCATCGGGCACCCGACGATACATAAGTGGGTTTTGGGTTACAGTTTCGGCACTCGGTCTCTAAAAGGTTCGCCATCACTGCCGTAAATGAAATTTTCCTCCAATGTGATTTTCTCATGTATTTTACCAGGAAACATAGATAGGGCAGCCAAGAAAAGTCAGTATCCTCCTAACCATACCCAAGCACTTCAAATTTATTGGCGATGTCCCTTTTGCTCTATGAGTTCATGGTGACCTAACACTAACCCTAAGTGGAATATTCCTCCAATGGGATTTTCCAATAAATTTTATCTGGAAACATAGATAGGGCAGCCTAGAAAAGTCAGTGCCCTCCTAACCATACCCACGCACTCTGAATTTGTTGGCGATGTCCATTTTGCTTTCCACCTTCATGGTGACCTAACCCTAACCCTAAGTGGAATTTTCCTCCAATGGGATTTTCCAATGTATTTTATCTGGAAACAGATAGGGCAATCTAGAAAAGTAAGTTCCCTCCTAACCATACCGACGCACTCCGAATTTGTTGGCAATATCCATTTTACTTTGTGAGTTCATGGTGACCTAACCCTAACCCTAAGTGGAATTTTCCAATGGGATTTTCCCATGTATTTTACAAGGAAACACAGATAGGGCAGCCTAGAAAAGTCAGTGCCCTCCTAACCATACCCAAGCACTCCGAATTTGTTGGTGATGTCCCTTTTGCTCTATGAGTTTGTGGTGACCTAACCCTAACCCTAAGTCAATGGTTCTCAACCTTTTTAATGCCGCGACCCCCAACCGGTCGTAAGTCGAGGACTTTCCCTGCCCGGGAGTGCCGTGCATGTGAGGTGCTGCCCCCTGCACCAGCCAAAACATAGCTGGCAAGCGACAGAGACGACGCAGGCCGATCACCGGCTGGGCCACCAGCTGGCCCAGCCCAAGGGAGGTAAGGCACCCGCCGGGCCCCACATACGCCAGCAATGTTCCCTGCACCCGTCGGCCTCCCACCTCCCACTCCCGGCCCTCTTTTACTTACATTTTTAGTAGTTGCTCAGCAGGGAGGGGTGGAAACTTCCAGACAGCTCACCTTCACTGCAGACAACTTGCAGCACCGTTTGCAGAATGAGACTTTTGGTGGGCTCAGCAGGGCAGAGACAGCCTGGAAAATTCCTATTGGCTTTTGAAAGCCAATAGAATTAGACTCTATTCAAGAGAGTCTATTCTATTGGCTTTCAAAAGCCAATAGAATAAAAGGGAGTAGCACAGCTAAGGAAAAGGGGAAAAAAATGGCGGACTGCGTTGTTTGGCGACTCCCGTGAAATGGTCATTCGACCCCAAATGGGGTCCCGACCCACAGGTTGAGAACCGCTGCCCTAAGTGGAATTTTCTTCCAATGGGATTTTCCCATGTATTTTACCAGGAAACATAGATAGGGCACCCTAGAAAAGTCAGTGCCCTCACCATACCCAAGCACTCCAAATTTGTTGGCAATGTCCATTTTACTTTGTGAGTTCATAGTGACCTAACCCTAACCCTAAATGGAATTTTCCTCCAATGAGATTTTCCAATGTATTTTACCAGGAAACAGAGATAGGACAGCCTAGAAAAGTCAGTGCCCTCGTAACCATACCCAAGCACTCCAAATTTGTTGGTGATGTCCCTTTTGCTCTATGAGTTCATGGTGACCTAACCCTAACCCTAAGTGGAATTTTCCTCTAATGGGATTTTCCCATGTATTTTACCAGGAAACATAGATAGGGCAGCTTAGAAAAGTCAGTGCCCTCCTAAGCATACCCAAGCACTCCAAATTTGTTTGCAATATCCATTTTGCTCTCTAACGTCATGGTGACCCAACCCTAACTCTAACAGGAATTTTCCTCCAATGAGATTTTCCCATGTATTTTACCACGAACCATAGATAGGGCAGACTAGAAAAGTCAGTGCCCTCCTAACCATACCCAAGCACTCTCAATTTGTTGGCAATGTCCATTTTGCTCTCCGCGTTCCTGGTGACCTAACCATAACCCTAAGTGAAATTTTCCTCCAATGGCATTTTCCCATGTATTTTACCAGGAAACATAGATAGGGACGCCTAGAAAAGTCAATGCCCTCCTAACCATACCCAAGACTCCAAATTTGCTGGCAATGTCCATTTTGCTCTCCGAATTCATGGTGACCTAACCCTAACCCTAAGTGGATTTTTCCTCCAATGGGATTGTCCCATGTATTTTACCAGGAAACATAGATAGGGATGCCTAGAAAAGTCAGTACCCTCCTGACCATACCCAAGCACTCTGAATTTGTTGGCAATGTCCATTTTGCTCTCTGAGTTTATGGTGACCTAACCCTAACCCTAAGTGGATTTTTCCTCCAATGGGATTTTCCAATGTATTTTACCAGGAAACCTAGAAAAGGCAGTGTCCTCCTGACCATACCCAAGCTTTCTGAATTTGTTAGTGATGTCCATTTTGCTCTCTAACTTTATGGTGACCTAACTATAACCCTAACTGGAATCTTCCTCCAATGGGATTTTCCCATGTATTTTACCTGGAAACAGATAGGGCAGCCTAGAAAAGTCAATGCCCTTTTAACTATACTCAAGCACTCCAAATTTGTTGGCAATGTCCATTTTGCTCCCTGAGTTCATGGTAATGAAACCGTAACCCTAGACCATCATGAACCACTGTACAGGTAGTCCTTCACTTACAACCATAACTTAGCCCAACATTTCTGTCACTAAGTAAATATTTGTTATGTGAATTTTGCCCCATTTTACATGGCACAGTTCTTAAGTGAATCATTGCAGTTGTTAAGTTGGTAACATGGTTGTTAAGTGAATTTGGCTTCCCCATTGACTTTGCTTGTAAGAAGGTCCCAAAAGGTGATCACATGACCTTAGGACTCTGCAAGTGCCATAAATATGTGTCAGTTGTCAAGGCCCTGAATTTTGATCCTGTGACCATTGGCAGACCGTAATAGGCATTAATATAAAAATGGTCATAAGTCACTTTTCTGAGTGCCATTGTAAATTGAACAGCCACTAAATGAACTGTTATAAGTCGAGGACTACCTGTATATGCTTTGGATGACTGAGGAATCCTCAGGAATATATTTTGAAGGCATGTGAAGAGTCAGTGCAATACAGTGCTTAAGGTCTTGGACTAGGAGTAGGGACACTCAGGTATTAGACCACCCTCAGCCGGTCGCTCACTCTCAATCCAATCTACTTCTCTGGCTAGTTGTGGGGAGCAAGAAGAAGAATGGCAAAGTTCAGTGGCTCCCACTTTTAGCTTCTTTTACATCTGACAAAGACAAAGAGAAGATCTACCATGTGACCTTTCATGTGGTCATTGGGCCCTCAGTAAATTGGGGCCGATCCAAGGTTCTCATAGTGGCCATGAAATCCTGAGCTTTTTCCAGGAGAAGTCGCAAGGGAAATTGCTTCTTGCAGCAGGAACAATGAAAGGCCCGTAGAAGACATCCCTCAGTACTAATCAGGGAAATTCTGCCAACAGCCCAGCAAGCCGGTCAAGTAGTCCTGGCAGGGATAAATCTGTACAGTTGGTACAACAGTACACAAGCAACAGAACCAACTGGTCCTCCCTCAACTCCGTCACAGAAATAAGATCTCACATTCACTGGGTAGCATCTCAAAATGCTAACAGAGTCCCACAAATGACCATAGCCATGCCTCCTGGCACTTTGGCCAAGGATGCCATTTCCCCTTGGGTGTCTAGTGGCCAAATTATGCAGTCTTCATCTGATGTTAGTAGAACTGTATCCTAGTCTGCTGACTTAAACATCTGCCTGGATAATAGCAATAAAAAAACTGCATTGGGCATCTGAGCCACAGATTGGTATTGAAAAGGAGTTCAGCTCACAGGATTGCAACAGGATTGGCTTCCAGTTGAAATGAGATGATTTTTTTTTTCTGGTTGTTTTGGCATGTCTCATTCTGGAATTGCCGTTTCTCTTTCCAAAGTAAATACAAAAATAGGAATTGTGTGTATGCAGATGCTAATAAATCAAGCCTATAATCCGTAGGGAAAGGGACTGAGCTGCAACACAAAGGTCATTTATAAGGCATGTGGCATGTGGGGAGTTGTGGGAACAATGCAAAGGATGTCTTTTTTTAGCATAAATTTTAGCTAATCTTTATTTCAATATTAGGATGTTTATTTGATATGCGTATATATCAAAGCATAGTGCAAGATAGTACCAATAGGGACCTTTTTTCTTGTTTTTTATTAAGTCATCCTCTGTGTTCCATTTGCTTTTATCTTCCCTTCCATCTTCTCCCATTTTTGCCTTTCAGCTCATTTTCTTCCATTTGCTTTTATCTTTCTGTAACCTAATCAGCCAGATGAGATGGTCTGAAGTCATACCACCCCTGACTCAATCTGAAGAACTGCATGCAAGTAGCTGTTCCTTGCCAAGGAATCTACTTTTAGAGGCAGCAGTAAATTTAGCTTCACTTTCCTCTTGAACAGTTTGTCAATGGAACCCCACATAGACTAAGATGATAGATCATAGAGGGATATCTCACACCCAGAAATATTATAGATAGGCACAATGCTTCATGTGACTGGTATATGCATGCAAATAAATCCACTATAGTAAGATTGGGAAGGAATTTGGAGATCATCTAGTCCAACTGCAAGAATCATTCCTGCCCAGTGGAAAAATCCATTACGATCACAGGTCTGATAGATGGCCATCCAGTTTCTGTTTGAACACCTCCAGTGAACAAGGCCTCTTTCTGAGGCAGTCTGTTCCTTTATTAAATAGCTCTTAACATTTTCCTGATGATGAACTGAAATCTGCATCATTGTAATTGCTCCATTGTCCTTGTCCTGTGTTCTGGAACAACTTAAACATCTTCTACATAATTGCTCTTTAGATGTAAGAAGACAGGAATATATCCCTGCAGTCTTTTCTTGTTCTGGCTCAACATATCTAGTGAACCTAACTATTCCTCATATGTTTTTCTTCCATACCCTTTATAACTTTCCTATTCTGGACATGTTCAATATGTCAGTGGCTTTCTTTAAATGTCATACCTAGAACTAGTTGCATTATTCCAGGTGTAGTCTGAACAACATAGAAATAGAAAGGTACAATGACTTTTGTTATCAATAGTCTGTCTTTTCCTTATTCATTCTTTCAAAGCTTGGTTGAGCTGGTTTCCATTGATTTCTTTAGGAACTAGAGTGAGATACACTCTTATCTCATAATGAATAAATAAAATTATTGCTCTTCTCTATTTTCCAGCTTGGTTACACAATTATCTTAAATATAACAACCGATGCAGTGCATCAGATGCTAAAATTCAGTAAAAGCATGTTCAAAGGTGATTTGGAGACATTTTTTTTCTACAGGAAAATATAAAAACAGAACAGTCATTTGTAATCTAGTCTTATCTAGTATCTTGTGTCCAACCAGATATAAGATCCCAACAAGATGGACATTGACTAAATAGCTGCATTCTTAGCAACTAGTACTGAGATATGTATTTTCTCTAAATCTGGGGCATTATAATCCCATTTCAACTCTATAGCTCTTGATAAGTCTTCACCATAAATCGATTTAATCCCTTTCTAAAGTTGTCCATGTTTGTGGCCGTCATAACATCTTTTGGTTGAAAACTCCATATTTTGTGATTTATAAAGTGGTACCTTTTTTCTGTCCTGATTTTTCCTTTTTCAGCATTCTGGATGTTCCCCAGTTCTAGCCTTTCATTCACTTTCCTGGTTTCAAAGTTAAAAAGTCCCAAATGTACTTTTTGGTTATAGTAAACCTTATTTTGATGGCTACATCTTTTCTATCCCTTAAACTACAGCATATCTTTCTTATTTTAAAACAAGATTATCAAAATTACATAAGGCATTCTAAATCTAATCTCACAATATGTTTGAACAGAGACATTAAAATGATAATTATATTTTTAATTCCTTCAAATACAACGTTGCATTTTTGCAGTTAGCCTTTGCCCTCCAAAATACTGTTTCCTACGTATGGCATCTTCAGAAAGAAATAGTAATTAGTGTATGATGATAGTTGTTAAGTCCTCAGCGAAATGGCAATGACGCGAGAAGCAGTTGTAGTTCTCAAGAACCTCTTTATTTCTGTTCAGCATACTGGTTACAAGACGCCGACAACGCCCAAGTCTCCCTGCCCCTTTTATAGGCGATCCCCGGGCCAAATTGCAACATTTGGCGCGCTTGCACTCTGCGCATGCGCGCGAGTGCTGGCGATAGCCAGTCTGGTCCCAGGCAGCTTGCACCTGCCCGGGACCGTTGCAATTCCCCGAGTCTGCCTTCACAGGCTCAGGACATAACACCCCTTCCCCCCCGGCTAAGACTATAATCATACAAATAATAATATGCAACCCAATACGAGTGTGATACCCAAACTAGCTTTCGTACCAGTTATCTCTTTGCTTCTATTGTTCCCTAGTGTCCCATTCTTTTCCTACATGTACAGGAATACTCTCTGTTAACTCTGTTTTGCCAGTAGGGTTACAAAATCTTCTAAATACTTAGGAGATCTTTTAACTCTCTGTGACCTCCTGATTTCTGGGTACCTTCCAAGTACCCCTTGACTGAGGGGTGCTGTATGCTTGTTCCCCTTGCTTGGCCCTGGTGATTCCCAAGGACTGTGCTCCAATGCCTGGCCTGCTTGCTTGCCCACCGGGCTCGTCAGGCCAGGGCTTCTTTCTCTGTTTGACCTGGTTGTCCTGCCTGGTTGCAGGCTCTCGGGCCCTCCTAAGTGACTGCCACTGTTGGGCAACTCTGTAGAACCTCCCAGGTCTGTCCTAGACCTATCCAGAGGCTGTCTTCCCTCATGTTCCCATTCTGTAACCGGGCTTACTAGGGTTTCAGTACTGTCCCAAAACTCAGTTGTCCCCTGAGTGATGCCAGAGATGTTGTAATCGGGATTCGGTTCCTTGACCACCTCCCTGTGTGCTTGCCCCCTTCTAGGAGCAGTGGCAGTGTTGGGCCAACTAGACAGAATGTGTGCCAGCTCTCTTGCAGGGTGTGGGTTGTTTGGATTCTCCCGGATATCCTCCATGACTGGAGTACTGAATGATGCTGGTGTGTAGAGATTATGCCCCCGGGGTGACTTCCTGACTGGAGTAGGCACTGGTGCCTGAATTCTAGTTGGACTCCATGAATTCCTGTTTGGAGCACTCACAGAATTTTGGAATGAGCTGTCTGTGGTTCCCTCGTTAATGATAGGCTGCAGCCCATACCCTTCCCTTTGCCCATAGGTGTCCCCCTCCCCCCTGGAAAAGAACCAGGAGTCTCAGTGGGAAGGCCCCGTCTTGTGCGTAGCTGATCGATATGTCGTCACAGGACACGACCATCGTCCAGGGAAACCTCGTAGGACAAAGGACCTGTGACCCTGGACACAGTGGCAGGGACGCATAAATGACCAGGCCCGTAGTTACGAGTCCAAACCGGGGCACCCACTAGCAGTTGTCTAGGTGCCCTGGGGTGTGTGATTGTAGAAGGTAGTCTGTCCGGTCAAGCTTGGTAGTCAGTTTGCGCCCCCAACGAAGTTCAGCTGGGCTCCTCCTGGTAGAAGTGGAAGGTGTAGTGCGATAAGAAAGGAGGAAGTCAGCCAACCTGTGATGCCAGTCTCCATAGGTTAGTTTCTTCAAAGCATCCTTGGTGATGCGAACCATGTGTTCAGCCATACCATTGGTGGATGGGTGGAAGGGTGCAGAGGTGGCATGACGAATCATGTTGGCCTGTAAGAAAGCTTGGAATTCGGAAGAAGTGAATTGCGGGCCATTGTCAGATACGAGGACATCAGGAAGCCCGTGTGCAGCAAAAATTCCCCTCAGTACTTGAATAGTCTTTGCAGTGGTGGTGGAAGAGACAGGTACAACCTCAAGCCATTTTGAATGGCTATCAACCAAGACCAAGAAGAATTGACCCTGAAAGGGCCCAGCGTAGTCAATGTGCACCCTAGACCATGGAGACTGTGTTTCCTCCCATCTATGTACAGGAGCTTGGGGCATTTCAGGGCGTGAGCGTTGACAAAGGTGGCATGCATGCACCTTAGCTTCAATGTCTCTGTCTAACCCAGGCCACCACAAGTGGCTGCGCACAAGCGCCTTCATACGTACAATGCCAGGATGACCCTCGTGGAGGGAACCTAAGACCCTAGTCCTCATTGAGGTAGGAATGACAACTGTACTCCCCCAAAGCAGACAACCCTGGAAAGTGGGTAACTCGTTCCTTTTTGACCAGAAACTCTGAAACTCAGTGCCTGGACAGCTCTCTGGCCATCCAGATAAAACCCAAGATAGGGCACGAGAAAGTGTGAGATCTGTGGCTGATTCAGCAGCCACATCCCTGGCATCTAAAGGGGACTCAGGCAAGGCTTGAATTGAGAGGATATTGATTGTTGGTGCAGGGTCAGCCTCTACTACTGGCAGGGGTAATCTACTGAGGCCATCAGCATGGCCCATTTCTTTCCCAGGTTTGTGAATTAAGGAAAAATCATAGGCAGACAGAAAGATAGACCATCTCAGCATTCTGGGGGAGATGATTTGGGGTGTTTGTTTGTGTGTGGTAAACAGCCCCAACAAAGGCTTATGGTCAGTGAAGACCGTGAAATGCCTGCCATATAGGAAATCATGGAATTTTTTGATTCCAGCAACAACAGCTAAAGCCTCCCTGTCAATTTGAGCATAATTTCGCTCTGCAGAAGACAAGGTCCTGGAGTAATATGCAACAGGAACCTGAGTTCCATCAGGTCTGAGGTGGCTTAATATGGCTCCCATTCCATAAGGAGAAGCATCACAAGCGATGCACACAGGAAGGGATTCATTGAAATGTGCAAGCACACTGTTAGAAGTGAGTAAGGCCTTAACTTCATTGAAACTTGCTTCATGTTTTTGTGACCACTGCCACACTGCCTGTTTCTCCAGGAGCCTATGAAGAGGTTCGGCTACACTAGGAAGAAAGGAGTTGTAAAAGTTCAAAAGGCCCAGGAAGGCCTATAGTTCGGCCTTGGACTTTGGCCTAGGAGCATGCATAATAGCGTTTAATTTGGACTCAGCAGGGTGAATCCCAGTAGCATCAATTTTGAATCCCAGAAAATCTGTAGAAGGCACCCCAATTTTACATTTGTCCTTCTTGAGTTTGAGGCCCGTTTCCCTGAACCTCAGCAGGACAGCCCTTAGTCTCTCAGCTAAGTTGTGTGTAGAGTCTCCAGCAATTAAGACATCATCAAAATAGGGGCAAACCCCTGGTATACCCCGTAGTGTGTTTTCCATTATGCTTTGGAAAATTCCAGGAGCAACATTTACTCCAAATTGTAACCTCTTTACCTTGAATGCCCCCCTGTGGGTCACAATGGTTTGAGCTACAGCAGCAGCATCATCAACAGGCAACTGTTGATACGCCTGAGCTAGGTCAAGCTTTGCAAAAACACGCCCCCCCTTGAGGGAGGCCAGAATATGACTGACCATGGGGACAGGATAGGCATGTTGCTGCAATGCCTTATTCAGAGTGCATTTGTAATCTGCACAGATGCGAATGTCCCCATTTGCCTTAAGAGGCGTGACAATGGGGGTCTCCCAAGGACTGGAGTCAACAGGTTCTAAGACTCCTTGCTGAATCAATTTGTCCAATTCGGTGTCAATTTTACCTTTTAAAGCAAAAGGAACCCTTCTTGCTTTAATTCTAATAGGGGTGACAGTGGGGTCTAGTTTTAATGACACAGGGGGTCCTTTGTACGTGCCCAGCTGTGGGCTGAAAACATCTGCAAATTCTTTGCAGACTTCCTGTAAATCTACTGTTTGCAAGCTATTGAGCCCTGTGACGTGTATTCCCAAGGCCTCAAACCAATTGAGTCCTATGAGACTCGTTCGCTCACCCCCTACTACTATTACATCTAATGGACCTTCAAAATCCTTGTACTGCACGTTAAGGGTGGCCTCCCCCTTAACACACACTCTGGAGTTTTGAAAGTCTGTTAACACAATGTCGGAAGGCCTCAGTTTGGCCTGAAATCCGCTGCCAGAACAAATCTTCCTGAACGTGTGCATGGAAATGATTGAAAGTGCAGACCCCATATTCAGTTCCATAGCTAATGGAACCCCTTGTAACTTCACTTTAAGTGACAGCTTTTTCTTAATAGGCTTGTGTGTGCCTGTCCTATAAATGCTTCTTCACGAAGCACAGAAACCCACCCTGTTTTGGCTGGGGACCCTGGTACCTTTCAGGCGCAATTCTTCTCGAGTTTGTACCTTCTGACGGCCCAGACACACAGCTGCAATGTGGCCCTGTTTTCCGCATACTCTACAGATAGCGGAGCGAAATCTGCAGTCGGTCCTCTTGTGACGAACTCCACAACCGAGGCACTTGGGGACAGCTGAAGAGCTTTCCTTCTGCTTCCCTTCTTTTGTGGGGTAGAGACGGTCTACTTCATCGTCAGGATCCTCCTCTGGGTTCCTTTGGACTCCTTCCTGGTGCACGGACACAGCTTCTGGAGTACTTCTGATTGGCCTCATGTTCTTGATGGCGTCACCTGCTGCCTCTTCTGCATTAACCTCTCTCAAGGCATCTTGGAATGATAAGTCTTCTTTAGCGAAAAGTCTCTGCTGCAATTCTCTATGTCTCAGTCCGCATACAAATCTGTCTCTCAGCCGTTCTTCTAGATCTTTGAACTCGCAGTGTTTAGAGGCTTTTCTCAATGCAGCAATGTACTCTTTGGCTGATTCTCTGAGCCGCTGATCCCTCTGTTCGAAGGTGTGGCACCAAGCGATGACGGACAACTTGGGCTGGAAGTGTTCCTTTAGTAGTTTTTTGAGATCGGTGTAGTTAACAGATTCTAGAGGTGCAGGTGCTGCTATGTTTTCAGCAATTTCGAATGCGTCTTGACCGCAAACGCACAGCAGGGTGGCGGCTTTTAGACTATCTTCTCTTACTTGATTGACTTTAAGATAGTTTTCTACCCTGGCTACGTAGGACTCCCATCTTTCCGGATGCGAGACGTTGAATTCTGAAAGTCTTCCAACTTTTGCCATTTTTGTAGTACAGGAAGGGTCTATCAGCCAGCTTACCCCCGATGTTTGCTGAATTGGCGGGCAGCTGCTGAGTTTAACGCCATTTCCTACTGCTCAGGACTCTAGGGTAAGCTTACAACTTGTCTGCAGCCGTTGTAAGGCATCCCACCTTCGTCGCCAGTGTTAAGTCCTCAGCGAAATGGCAATGACGCGAGAAGCAGTTGTAGTTCTCAGGAACCTCTTTATTTCTATTCAGCATACTGGTTACAAGATGCCGACAATGCCCAAGTCTCCCTGCCCTTTTTATAGGCAATCCCCGGGCCAAATTGCAACATTTGGCGCACTTGCACTCTGCGCATGCACGCGAATGCTGGCAACAGACAGTCTGGTCCCGGGCAGCTTGCACCTGCCCGGGACCGTTGCAATGCCCCAAGCCTGCCTTCACAGGCTCAGGACATAACAATAGTGATAGGATTTCTAGGGGACAACTGGCATGTGACTTTAAACTAGAATAGAAAATGTGACTGACTTTGCTTAAGTACTACTGAATGCTTTAATTTAGGGTGAACTAACAATCTGTTAAAAATTTCCTATTCAGGTTGATTACAAAACTGACTAATCTGAACATTAAATATCTCACCCAAATGATTTCAACTTTCTAATGTTCCAAGCAAAAGCATTTTCTCAGACTTTTGTTAAGATCTTGATTTCGTGAGGTTTGACACTGACCTGTCTTTAAGAACCTTTTATCTCTAGTGCTCAAGAATCAGTTAAAAACAAGGCCTTGTTGATGATAGCATGAAAACAAGAGTAACCCTGATTGCTTTTTCTTGTGTTCCTAATTCCATATGATAGACATGACAGTAATTAAAGTGACAATTCTTTTTAAGATGTAGGAAGATACAGCCTATTGGTGATTACACAATTTCAAGTAACTCAGTACAGTATGTTGAGGATGGATGACCTATATTCTCTCTCTCTCTCTCTCTCTCTCTCTCTCTCTCTCTCTCTCTCTCTCTCTCTCTCCCTCTCTCTCTCCCTCCCTCCCTCCCTCCCTCCCTCTCTCTCTCTCTCTCTCTCTCTCTCTCTCTCTCTCTCTCTCAAGTGTTAGTCTAAGAAACAAATAAAATAACCATCTGTTCCAAATGTACTTTTTATTTTCTGGATAAAAATCTCAGTAATTTTTGCCCTGATTCACAATGACAACTCAGAACAAGTGACCCATTTTTAGATCAACTCAGACAACTGAACTTATGCCAGTGAGCAGATTGCCCAATAAAACTTATGCAAAAACTGTTTCTGATTGTGATACTAAAGAGATTACATTGATGTTAAATTTAATCACAGCGGCAAGGTTGTTAGTAGGGCAATGTTGGAAGAAGGAATCTTTGCCTACTTTACAAGAATGGTTTTTTAAAGTTTCTTATTTGGCGGAAATGGCAAAGATCTCGGCTTTCTTGAAAGACCAATCGCAAGAGAAGTATTTTTTGGTATGGAAAAAATGGATAGACTTTATACAATATAAGTTGGATATAAAAAATATTATTTAGCTTTTCAATAATTTATATTTAAAATTTAAGATATTTTATAGACTTTATAGATTTTTTAGACTTATTTTTTCTTTTTTTTCCTTTTTTTCTTTTTTCTTCTTTTCTTTTTCTTTCTTTCTATTTTTTTGTATTTCTTTGTATTTTTGTCTTTTTATACATATATTATTGTTAACTATTTTACAACTTGTTTAATTAATGCATTTAGATTTGTTTATGGTTTATATTTGTTTTAAGACTTTTTGAAATTTTTTTAACTAAGCCTGTATTCAGCTCTGGGAAGGTTGGGGGAGGGTAGGGGAGGGTGGGGGAGGGTTGGGGAAGGGATTTGTATTGTTTTGTAAAATCTAAAAATTTTCAATTAAAAAAAAAACTTATGCAAAAATGAGATCACAATTTTGCTATATAAAATAAAGCATGGCTGAACTATCTGGTAGCAAGAAAGGATAACTAAAAAAAATGAAAAAAGTAATTTGGCCATAGTTTTTATTCCCCAAACTTTAAAATCATTCTGAAAATAATTCCCAACTTTCCATATCACCAGTAGGTGAAATGCCAAGGCCTCTGAAAGTATTCTTTCGAAGCTGTGAAAATAGTCTTTTCACAATCGAAGCCTTGTCCTCCCATCCTTAGTTCTCTTTGTTTCCTGATAGCTTTATACAGTTAATCCTCGACTTATGATCACAACTGAGCCCAAAATTTCTGTTGCTAAGTGAGACATTTGCTGAGTTTCCCCCCATTTTACAGCCTTTCTTGCCACATTTGTTAAGTAACATGGTTGTTAAAGTGAATCTGGCTTCCCCATTGACTTTGCTTGTCAGAAGTTCACAAAAGCTGATCACATGACCCTGGGACATCGCTGCTGTCACAAAGATGAATCAGCTGCCAAAGCATCTGAATTTTGATCACATGACCATGGGGATGCTGCAATGGTCATAAATATGAAAATGGACATAAGTAACTTTTTTCAGTGCCATTGTAATTTCGAGCAGTTACTGAATGAACTGTTGCAAGTCTAGGACTACATATGTATGTGTGTGTGTGTCTGTCTGTGTGTCTGTGTCTATATGCGAATGGTTGGAGGGAAGGGGCTGTTAAGCTGCTGTTTCCCCTAGCTACAAAGACAGGAAGTGCCTTGGTAGCTTCTCTTAACAGAGAGGCCAAGAGTTCCATCCTTATTCAATGATGTTGCAGACACATGCAAAGAGAAGGTCCTTCAGTTGGAATGCAACAATTGCCCTCTTGCCTACTTTGATGCACACAATCCATCCTCTGCAAATGCTTCTGTTTTCCTGTGCTTTGACTTAAATATTGGAAAGAATGAGTATATCCAAAGTATATCCTACTTTGGATAGAATATAGCATAGCTCTAATTGTCACCATATCAAATGAGCTTCCAGTGCACTCATTACTATATATTCACTACGGTGACTGTTCTCTAGTGAGTGAGTGGTCTTTCTTTTTTTAATCTTATTTATTGTTTTATCATAGAAAATAAAATACAAAATAATAAAACAAACAAACAAGATGAAACAAAAGCATACATTCAATCCTAACAACAAAAGAAAAGAAAAAATAGTGTACAAAAAAAAAAAAGATTAAAAAGTGATCAATTAAATTTAACATGTAGGATCCATCCTCACTGGGTTCTAAAAGAAGAAAAAAGGCAGTAAATTCTCCTCCCCTTTTACAAATATATATAATGTTTAGTTCAATCTGTTGACTGCTTTTTCTTCTTTCATACACACATTATCTATATGTGTGTGTATATATATATGTGTGTGTGTGTGTGTGTGCATGTGTGTGTGTGCATGTGTGTGTGTGTGTATGAAAAAAACAGTCAACAGATTGAGCTAAACATTACACTAAACTTCAAATCCCACTGTTAACCATCTGTTATTATATTTAACATGCAGAAAGTCCACGAACGGTTTCCAAATTCTTATAAAGCTATTTAGTCCATTATCTCTAATCAAAGCAGTTAATTTCGCCAGCTCTGCTAATTCAGTCAGTTTCAGAATGCATTCTTCAACAGTTTGCAAGGATTGCACTTGCCAAACACTGGAAAATAAAAGGGATGCTGACTGATGAGTGGTCTTTCTTTTATTTCTTTGTTAACATTATGCTTAAAAGGCATTGGCATTGCCAAACTATAATGACCCTCACAGATACCCCTGACCTTTCCTCAAAGATGGAACTTAATGACAGAGTTTTGTCTTTCATGAGTGTAACACCACAGTAGGCTTGAGATCATTAGTTAACATTTCAGTAGTAGAATGGTGACTTGCTACTTGACTGCTTCAAAACTTACTAAATTTGGTACTCAACAGATTTTGACACAAAAATGTTGTCTCGGTACTTGTCGCTTGTTTGGTACTTAATGCGCTGCAGTAGAAAGAAAAGGAAAGCCACAGAGGGCAGACAGGGAGTTGACCATGCAGGGAAGGTCACTGCAAAAGGAAGCGGGATGGACACAGAGGGTGGACAGGACACCGGCCCAGCTGGGAAGGTCACTAACATAGGAAACGAGGAACAGTGGTGGAGAGCAGATAGAAAGTGTCATGTGGTAAGTCACATGGTTTGTTTGGTACTCATCATTTTTAGTACTCATCAGGCCTCCCAAAACCAATTAATGATGAATACCATGGTACCACTGTGGAGAAGAAATTTATAATTGAGACATAATTTCAACAGTATATAAATCAATCCAATCTAAGTGGACTTGATTCAAATTTCAGATCAGCCAGGTCCAAACTAACCTTACCAAGTCATATATCTTTTCCAACATTGCACAGTGTTTCTGAGTTAATGATAGCAAAGTCCAGTAGCGCACAGCAGTATGCTCATAAAGTACAAAAAAGAAATGTATGAAATTTGCCTTTTGCCATGTTGCAAGTCTCTAATCCAGTGGGGTGGTCCCATTTCATCGTATGTGTTTATTTTAAAAAGTGATATGGCTGCTTGCTCACTTTCAGTGACTCTAGGTGGCTTATAATATCTTACGGATTCTTGACTTACTGAACAAAAATGATTTAGACCAGGGGTAGTCAACCTTGGCTCTTTTATGACTCGTGGACTTCAACTCCCAGAATTCCTGAGCCAGCTGGCTCAGGAATTCTGGGAGTTGAAGTCCACGAGTCATAGAAGAGCCAAGGTTGACTACCCCTGATTTAGACTCTTCCTAAGGGGAAAATTTTTTTTTTGCTTGAATGTCCATGTCATATTCTATGATATTTCTTAATTATATCTTCCCGATTTAATCATATTTATTCCTAGAAGAACAGAGGGCCAAGGTAAAGTTCCTGATAGTTGCCAGTAGAAAAAGTTCAAAATTTTGGATAATAGTATTCCAAGTAATGAGCTATTTTTTCCAATTCCTCCTTGTTTATCTGTTTTGTTCATTATTCTATCTTTTCTTTCCATAAGTTAAAGACAGATCATATGGTGCTCTCTGTCCATTTTATACTCACAACAGCAGCACATTAAGATAAACTGGACTGAGAGATACCAACTGACCAATGTCAATATGACTGAGGCTCAACCAGACTCTGATAGTCCAATACATCTGGAAGGCCTGGGGAAGGCAGATCTGCTGAGGAAAAGACATTCCAAGCTTAATGGCTAATTTTGCTAACATTTCCCAAGACTTCAGAGAGGCCAAGGCTTAGACCAAATTCAGTCATGTCTACATGTTGTATAATGGAGGGTTATATCCAGATGGTACTCAGATATTGCTGAATTGCAGTAAAAACATTAAATACATCTAGAGAGGAATGTTATGGGGAAAGCTGACAGGCAAATGGTTGATGGGAGGAAGCAAATCAGAAGCACAAAGCAATGATTCAGGCAAATGTTTTTTATTCTGCACACTGAGTCATTTCTAAGATTTGCCTATTTTAGATGTGAGTGGAGATGATATAGAGATCAAGACACTGGCGCATGATACAAACTTTCAATACACACTAAATTGAAACCTCATGATCACCATGTGCTTCTCATATTTCAACAGCCATTATAGAATAGAAATAAGATTTTCAGTGGATAATGAGAAGTACTGGGAAATCTCTTTAGAGGAATTCCCATTTCCTGTAAGATTCTGCATGCCTATACAGAGTAGGTATCTTCAATAATTCTCCAGCTCTATATTAATGCTATCATGTGCTATTAGCTGCTAGAAGCCCCTCCTTTTCTGTCTGTATCCAAAGCCCTAAGGACTAGAGATGGATGGAAGCAGTCTATTTCTGGCCTATCCCATTTCTTCATCAACTTGAGTGCATTTTCCCATAAAATATATACTATACATCTTTCTTTTTGTAAGCACATCCTCCTCAAATGTGTCTTTTGAGCATTAAGATTTACATCATGACATTGAGAATTGATTATTCAGTTTGATTATTCAGGATTATTGTGCTTCAGAAGATAATTATCTTCAAATGACTCTGATCTACATCATTAGTATGAAAACTGTAAATTAGATTAAAATGTAGAAATTGTGAAATCAAACATTCCAAGGTTTTTAGAAAACTGTGACTGTTCCACAATATCTTAAATCAATGCTGACATGCTTCTGAGTATGACTGCTTCAATAAACTTG
This sequence comes from Crotalus tigris, assembly GCF_016545835.1. Lineage (NCBI taxonomy): Eukaryota > Metazoa > Chordata > Lepidosauria > Squamata > Viperidae > Crotalus > Crotalus tigris. The sequence continues at coordinate 2,067,623 of NW_024096622.1, read as the reverse complement.
TGCTCCCATTGTCATTGGGGATATGATGGTGTCTGAATTACTGAATTACTTTCATAATTCAGCTATCAATAAAGCAAACTATTTGTAAGAAGAAAGTTTTAGAGAAGAAGGCTTAATCTGTTGATTGAGAAATTACAAATGAGGCAGAAGCTTTGCAAATTGCTATGTGGAATTGATGGAGAGACTTGATTTCTATATTCGTGTTGGAAGCACCTACAAAACTAACTGAAAGGTGCTTCTGGATTGAAAAGATTTACCAGTGACAACACCACTGCCCAGGGGATGCCCTATTGCCAAAAGTAATGCAATCTTCAGGGAGGCTCCTTTTATGTCCCCCAGGATATCTGGTTGCTTCTCCCTTTAAGCTCAAGCATTCCTATTAAGAGAAAATAACACATAACATTTTATTTCTATCTTGAATTTTCTAAGAAGTTACATCCTTGTTAATACTAAAGGAAATAATATTCCTAGTTCAAACCAGAAGAAGAAAGGAGAATTGGAAGGAATCCAAGCATCAGACTCCTCTAAAAATCTTGAAATAATACGTAACTACTATGTATTAGAACAATATAAAAGCAATTCATGAATGGGAAATTGTTTAGCAATCTACAATTTCTTTTACAGTTCAGAGGACAAGGAAATAAAACAAAATAATAAAACAAAATACCAAAATATATATTCCATTCTTAAATCATTAAGTTTTTTTATGAGATTGCTGGATTGAGTATTTAAAATTATGGTCACTGTTTGATATTAGTATGAAGGGTGAGAAATTTTGTTCTTTAAAAGTATAAACAAATATTACAGAGTATTTATAAGAAATTAATCATTCAAGTTGCTGAATTCAGCCAACCACAAACATATTCACGCTGCCATTTCATGAATTTGTTATGGAAATGCCTTGCAAAATCAGCTCTGCTACTCTAACTTTAACTCCACAATTCTCTATTACTGAACTGTATCTTCCCCCTCCTTGTGGTACTGCAACCACTGGCAGAGGACAGTAAAGTTCTGTATCTATTAGATTTCCTGCTCTTTCCCCCTCCCTAAAGAACCAATTTAGTCATCAACCTCTGAGTCAGCTAGTAAATAATTCAGCTCTCCATATTCAGACACCAGAATCAATTGTAAAAACAGAGCAACTTGAAAGTGTGAAATGGGGGGGGGGCATAGGGAGGTAGCAAGACTGCAAAGGAGATTTGTTTTCCTTTTAAAAAAGTGTGGTTTTGCATTGGAACTTGTGATGCTACATGGTAATTATCAACTAGATTTTGACAGAGAAAGCAGGAAGACTTTCATGCCCAGAGTCATTTGCTGAGATGGGTGGCTACATAAATTGACTAAATAAATAAAGATACAGCTGCAGTGTTTGAAGTACTCTCTGGAGAGCATCCTTAAGCACTGCAATTTCTTTTGGACAAGGAGCATATTGGGGGGGGGGGTAGCAAAAATCCAGCTGCACTTAGTTAATGAGGTATTGAAGCTAAGATGAGTTCAGTTTGAGGAGTATTTCCATAAACGTAAGAGTAAAGTGTGGACTGATTCCTCTTTGGCTGCTGTGAAATAAAAATTAGGCACAAGGTAACATTCATCTTTATCTCCAACTCTTCCGTGTGGCTTCAAGCAACGTCAGTATTTAGATCTGCTTCCTTTAATTGGATGTATTCCAGTTTCATTGAATTACAAAAACCATGCTAGCTAGAATTTTTAGAAATTATAGTTCAAGACACCTGGAGAGCACAGTATTGCAGAACGTTGATTTAAACAGTTTTATATTTCTACTGAATATTTCTTCCTTTTTTAAAAAAAAATGAATGCAGTTAATTCAATTTCAGTATTTTAAAATAATGTGCATATTACTTTGTAATATATTTCTCCAGTGAACTAATAGTTTTGCGGCCCATTACTGAGCTGCACGAATGGCAGACTGGAACGTGCATGCATATGTGCACGCAACTCAACTGGCACGAGCGGTGGGCTGGCAGGCACTCACATGCATGCGGGCTGGCCCACCACTGTGCAAGGGCTGTGCATGTGTGTGCCAGCCCACCACTTGCACAAGGGCTGTGAGTGAGTGCATATGTGTCCCAGCCTGCTGCTCACTAGGCCCAGTTCCTCTCCCCTCCAGCCAGGCCTCCAAGCTGCAAAGACCACTGGCCTAATATATTGTACATATATTCTGCAATTACACCTTTTATCAGAAAATATATATGTTCAAACATTACCATTCTGTGTATAGTTTTCTCCAATATATACTGTACTCCCTTTTTTTCCAGTATATTTTTTCTTACTCTGGTTGAAAACAAATAAATTACTCTTTTTTTTCTGTTGTAGATGTTCTTTAAAGATCAGATCACATGAGTCAGTTCATTGACTAATGTAGGATGGATGGCAAATGTACAGGTGCATTCAGAAACACCCAAATTGTAACTGGTGTTTTACTTCTGCCTTCAGTATCACATCAAATTTACTTGATATTATGTGGAGAAACAAACCATTTTCCTGTTTTCTGCCATCATGAATTAATATAGTACATTGCAATATCATAAATCTGACAAGTTCTATTCAGATACCATGGGCAGAGGTGTACTAAGATTTCTCATACATGAAACCTTCACAACCAAAAAGGACTTCACTGATGTATGGATGATGGCAATGAACAATGAGGAAATGTATATGGCAGGGTCATACATATTTCCTCCCAGGCTCAGTAGAAGATGGCCATGGACATCCTTGCTTGGTATTTGGAAGCTGTGGGAGAATAGTTAGTACAAAATAAATTGAGACTGAATTCCAGTAGGACACAGTGATTCTGTCCAGAAAACATTTGGTTTATTTTGATTCCTATAATGGTGTAAGATTCTGTCACACTCATTTTGAAGAAGTGGGTCTGGGCATTGAGGATATTCTTAGATCCACACTTCTATTTTACCAGCACATGGAACCATAGCTAGGGAAATTTTTGCCCTGATTTGATTAGTATGCAAAGAGGACTTGGCAACAGTTATCAATGCCCTTGGGACTGTACATTCGATCACGCCAATGTGCTCTTTTGCTATTGTCTTTGAAGATACCTGGATACTTCAGTTATTACATAAGAGACTGGGCAACCACTCAACCCAGTGGACAGTAGCAGTAAAGGTTAGGGACTAGACCTGGGGAGCGTACACTGGGTGCCTTTGCACAAATTTTTTTAAGCCTAACCTACCTCCTCTTTGTGGAGATAAAATGAAGGAAGATCCCATGTACACTCTGCTTAAGTAACTGGCAGAGAAGGAATAGGAAGAGGAAATGGAAATGGAAAAGAAAGACATAGCACTAATTTACTGTCAAACAATATACAATGTGCATGTGTGTGTAGTGTTGTATATACAATATATGTAATATACACAATTTATCACTTGTGATATTAGAAGAAATAAAAGGATTCATATACCATATACCTATCAACAAATTTGTGATATGATTTCTTTATATTTTGTTTAATTATATTCATTTAATCATTCTCACAAAAAGACCCCCACTTTACAATGTTCTGTAGATGGAGTCATACTTCACATTAAGCCCAAATAAGGAAATTATACTATGGTTTAGCAAAAGGAGATCCCACTATTCTCACTTACTAATAATGGAGATTTAAATAAGATAAGATTAAGCAAATTATGATAGAAGCCTTAAAGAAGCAGTTTCTGTCCATTTTAAAATTGTCTTCAGGGAGTAAGAAATTAGGTATTTTTGTATAGAAAGATTGGGAATTGTATATATTCTGCATTCATGACCAGTTCTTGGGCTCAGGATGAATTAATTCTATGTCTTTGCCAGGAACCTCAGTTAGGAAGTCAATGGAACAAGCTCCAAACAAAACATAATAGAACCTGCAGGTTTGCAATTAATCTATTCCCAATTTAGCAAATATATAGGTTTAAAAGTGAATAAATCAACCATGATGTCACAAGTCAATGGACCAGGAAGTTGTGGGCCTGTTCTTCTATAAATAATTTCAAAGACTGCTTAATGTACTTCATGCCTATAGATGTAGTGCTGGAGAGAAAAGAATGCTAGAACAAACAATGAAACAGCCCTAGCAAATATCAGAAGAAATTCTGATTTCTTCTATGAACAGAGGAGAACAAAGTTAGTCCTTTTCTTTGAAAATCTGCTAATTTTTCCATGTTGCTTTTCAAAGTAACATCTATCTGAGGAATAGATAATAAATGTTGCATAGGGAAATCTAGATTCAGATATGAAACTCATTGTATTTTCTACTGAGCTACCAATACAGACTGGGTTTCGACAAGGATAAAAAGAGGGAGGGGAATCAGTACTATATAGAGTTTTTGTTGCTGTTGTTACAGTTATTAATCCAGGCCTTCCAGGTATAAGAAATCATTTTGCTCAGGAAACAAGACTGGTGGCCATCTTGGATTGAAATGGAAAAAGCCTCTAACATTTGCCTGTTGTACAAATTACTTTTGATAAAGTCGGGTAATAGTGCATCTAATGAGAGGACAAAACAAGCAAAGGAAAGCCATCAAGCTGCACAGCAGGTAGTGAAACCATAACCAATATTTGTTTTTGGGAAAAAATGCATCTCAATGTGACCTGCATTCCAATGGAAGATGATAATAGTAAATTGCAAAGCTAAGACTTAGGACAGGAATAGATGGAGCAAAACTTCCAGGGTCCACCTATGGTCTAGTTCTGTTTGTATTACAGAAATAGGTTTCACTCTCTATACTTTGTCACTTTCATCTTTCTTTCTTTTTGATTCCAGTGAGCTTTCTCTTTCATTTCCCACTTCTTTCTTTGCTCCTTGCTGGAAATGGAAGATTTTGAGCAACCTTTTTTATATTCATGGAAGCTTTTAATAGTACAATGCTAAAGTTAGAATAGCACAGAAAGTTTGGATGTTTTTAAGAGGAGAAAATTGGAAGAGGATTTGAAAATTGCAGTGTAGGAATTGGAATTCTTTATGATACTGGTGATTCTTTTTATTCACATTGTATTGCCTTGTTTTATTCCTCTTGTCATTTACTACCATTATATAATACTACTTTGATTGAGTTTTCTTTATGTTTTGTTATAATTACTTCAATTCACATTCTGATTTAGATAATGTTCCTGAAATGGCAAACGTGTATCAATAAACTGTTTGATTCCTTCCTATAATAATCTTGAGTTGGACTGCAGTTCAACTTTTATACACTGAGGGGCAAATTCAAGTCCACCATAGGATGTATAAATTCTGGATGTTTCTAAGATAAGCTAAATATAAACAAATGTATTTCTGAATGGATCTAATGTCAAGGATCAGTTGTAAAAAAAAAAATTGCCTCTACAGGAACCACAAAATGTTGAAAGCCTGGAGCTGAAGGATGTTCTAGTTGTGTGACTGTTGCTGTTTGCCATGCATAAAATCCTTGAAACAATTATAGAAATAGAGTAGGATTAGGATTACCAGATTGTAGTCTGTACATTATGTTGCATATTAGCCTCTCCTGACCAGATGTTCTCTCACTTAGATCTATCATGACCCATGGAAATTCTTCTTCTTAGTGTCTCTCTTACATAATCTTAATTAGATCTGAGCTGGAGTGTCTCCTGTCCAATGTCACCCAGCTGGCTTCCAGGCCTAAAGGAGAATCAGGACATAGATCTACCTGTTCCTAGTCCAGCACCTTAGAACTACATCATGCTGAGTCTCAGCATGGCCAGTGGCAGTACTGTATGTGATGGAAATTGCACACCAAAACACTTGGTTGATATAAGTTGAGAAAGGCTTTTATATACCTTAACATTCCCAATGAACTGCAGAATCATTTCTGTAATGTCTTTTGCACATTTCACCTCTGCTATGTAACATTTTGGTACTGGGGGACATGTTGATTTGGAGGGGGGGGGGAAGTTTTATAGGAGATTTGTCTGTTTACAAGAAGGCAACTATTGTGAGTATGAAAATCCCATTTTCAAAAAGATTCTCAGAAAGCATTCTACAATTTTGGTAAAAACTTTGTGGGCCTGCAAAACATTCTTGCAATAAATATAATGCTAAAGAATGTTGCTTTGCTTTTCAGCATATCAGCTTCCTTTGTAATTTTTTTTAACTAAAAGGATTTCCTCCCCCCCACAAATTTAGAGACTTGGTTGGGCAACTAGGAGATTTCCTGATTATATTATTGTGTATAGGCCCAGAGTTGCTTATCCCTGATAAAAATGCAATCATTCTTTGTTTTATCAATTATAATATTAAAAAAGGAGCCAAACTCTCCACTATAATGGAGAAAAATCTTTAAAAAATGTAGGTTGGATGCTTTTCATCCCTGTCTTTTAGATATGACTAAGGTCAAACTCAGTTCATCACTTTGCCTAAACTATCAGACCTAAATTAACCCTCCTTTCCCCCAGACAAAATCCCCTTGAAAGCCCACCCAAACCAAAGAATAATAGCCTCCTCATCAGCAACAAGTAAAACCCAAGGGCACCCTTAAAACAAGGGAATTACAACTTAAAGAAACCCCAAAAATCTGTCCTGTCTTAACTGATGACCTAAACATTCCATCTCCTTTAACAATGGACTTCCCCAGTTCTGCTGAACTCCTGAAAGGCCCATTTTGCCTAGCAATAGAAATATTCCCAAGTACACAATAAGGAGAACCAGTTTAGTATACAAAGTGGTTAAGGGATCAGCCTAGAAACCCAGAAAATGTAAGTTCTATACCATCTTAGGCACAAAACCAACTGGCAATTGCAAACAACTTCAGAAAAGCATGCCAAGAAAACTGAAGGCGCTTGTCCAGGAAATTGCCAGACGTCAACTGACTGACTCAAACACACACACAAAAACATATCCACAAGAACCTGACCAGCTTCCTCAGACTGGCTAGCAAACCAGATCCCTAGGATTTCCTGCCGTGTAGCCCTCATATTCTGTAAACAATGTTACTTTCCTATTGTTTGGGGTCCCTGTCTCCTGTGAAGGAGACACCTAATAATCATTGCAATAAACATCGTTCTTTGCAGTGTTTTGGTCTTTCATTTGATAAAATCACATCTATCCCTACAACACATGGCATTGTTGTGGCTTTCTGGAAGCAAAACAAGTTTATTAAAAAGTTAAACTCTCCAATACCAAACTTTTGAAAACCCCCGCTTTGAGGAAGTCTGAGCTGGTACATTTCATGGCACTCCTTCCTAGGGTCCCCATATCTGGGTTGCAAACATTCAGGTGATCGTGGCCAAGTAAGGTAGCTCTATTTCACACTAAAGTTATTATCACTGTTAATGTTTATTTCTTATGGTATACTGGGAAAACATAATAAAAATTAGCTTTTGTTTTAATTGACAGAATAAACATTCTCCAATCCTTTGATCAGTAATTTGGGTAACATTTTAATTAAATAAGAACAAACACTTGCCAGCATTGGTTTTGGAGATGTTGAATAAGACTTGCTGCTCACTTGCAGCTACGGGATGGTTTTGAAATACATTTTGACAAATATTACCACCTGCTGGGCAGACTGGAGCAGTGCCGTATGTAATAAATTGCAGAGAAAAAGCTGTGCAGATTCATAGCAACAGAAGTAATCCTGTCTACCTTTTAAGGTTACCATTTTATTCAGCACCAGTCTTTATGAACCAAAGTCCATGCTACAGAGCTTCATAAAACCTTGTTCTCTATCTCATATTGATACTACTTGTAAACACATACAAAGATTAAAAAGGGGAAATATTTGTTCATGTTGTGGCTAAAAGACTACAAAATGAAAAGCAGAGTGGTGTATCATTTAATCTAAATGATGCATAATTCATACATAGGTATAAACACTACATAATAATGTTATATAATTGTGTGATTTTTATTTCTAAAGTAGGAAAAGAAGGTCCAGACGCAATTAAATTTTCACTGAATATAATTGAATTCTATTTTAGATTTAAACCTAACAGTTCCCAGCCAAAATCTGATTTTCACTGACAGTCTCCTACCAGCACTTGTAATACTTGTTCATGTGGGCTACACAAGACTGAATGACCACTGCATGAAAATCTTCTGTGCTTCTTTGCTGTCATCTAATGGTTATATGAATATATTCATTTGAAGATTTTCTTACACAGAGAACTCTAAGTAAGCATCCTTTTGTTTGTCATGCTAACTTTCTGCAGGCAACGGGCAATACAGGTAATACTATATACTTGGGAAGTGAATGAGAAATATGGTTTCCTATGTAATTATAAGTATTCGTGAGAGGTGCAATAGTGAGCATGTAGTATTGCAGGCTAACTCTGCTCACATTGCCAGGAATTAGATTCTTTCTATCCTCACCAGCTCAAGGTTAATTCAGCCTTCCATCCTTCCAAGGTCAGTAAAATGAGGGCCCAGATTGTTGGGGACAGTAAGCTGACTCTGCAAACAGCTTAGAGAGGGCTGTAAAGCAATGTGAAGTGGTATATAAGTCTAAGTGCTATTGCTATTCACAATAGGAGGCCAATTTCACAATGAGAAGATGTAAAGAAATTTGAACCAAAATTCTTCTCACTCTTCTCACCAATTGCCTATCAGTAGGCTTGAATGCCACATAGCCTTCCAAGTGCCAAACTTAATAATAATAATAATAGTAGTAGTAAAGTTGGAAGGGACCTTGGAGGTCATCTAGTCCAACCCCCTGCTCGGGCAGGAAACCCTACACCATTTCGGACAAATGGCTGTCCAGTCTCTTCTTAAAAACTTCCAGTGTTGGAGCATTTACTGCTTCTGGAGGCAAGCTGTTCCACTGATTAATTGTTCTCACTGTCAGGAAGTTTCTCCTTAGTTCTAGGTTGCTTCTCTCCTTGATGAGTTTCCACCCGTTGCTTCTTGTCCTGCCTTCAGGTGCTTTGGAAAATAGCTTAATTCCCTCTTCTTTATGGCAGCCCCTGAGATATTGGAATACTGCTATCATGTCCCCCCTTGTCCTTCTCTTCGTTAAACTAGACATACCCAATTCTAGCAACCGTTCCTTATATGTTTTAGCCTCCAGTCCCCTAATCATCTTTGTTGCTCTTCTCTGTACTCTTTCTAGAGTCTCAACATCTTTTTTACATCGTGGTGACCAAAACTGGATGCAGTATTCCAAGTGTGGCCTTACCAAGGCATTGAAGAGTGGTATTAATACTTCACGTGATCTTGATTCTATCCCTCTGTTAATGCAGCCTAGCACTTGTCAGCCAAACTCAAATCCTTGGATTTGAAGAAAATCCATGATTGCAATTTGATTGTTAATTAGAGTTCCTATGTTTTGTTTTTTTTTAAAAAAAAATATTTATTGTATTTTATCAAGATTTTTTTCTGCAAAACAGAAAATATACATCCAACAGTAACAAAAAAAATGTGTAGAAAAAAGAAAAAATGACCTAAACATCAAATAAATCTAACATTAAACATACAAAAAAATCCATCCCAGGTGGATGCTGGAAAGAAAAGAAAAAAAACCCAACTCCCATTGGAGTTCCTTTAAATGTTGGTAGGTGGTTATCTGGGTGGAGGTTCCTAAAATACTTTCCAGTATTGATGTTCATTTGCAGATGGCTTAATAGATGCCCAGTTCAATGCAAGGATTGCACAAAAGGTACGGACATGTACATTCATCACTTTCATTTCCTCCACAATGTGACTCTTAATTAGCTATAGCACTGATCCAGAGCAAGCATTTTAAGTCCGCCACAATTTCCACAACCTAGCAAAATGCCAGGTCTTTTGGTGCAAAGATTATCAGCAACATACTCTTTTTTTTCTAGTGGTGTCATTAAAAAGAAATATCCCTTTCTCACAGAAATATTTTCACCTTCTCCTGTCTTTTTTAGATTGAACTCTTAATGGTAAATACTTTTCCAAAGGAAGACTCTCTTATCCAGATCTTTCCTGTACAGTTCCTGGTATGAATATGTGAAAATATTCCTGTGTTTTTAGACGCCAGGAGATGGAGCCATAATGCAGCTTTTTAAATGGTGATTGCCAGAGGGCAAATAGAGAATTATTGTGTGTCCTGTTAATAAGTAAAGAAAGGGCCAAGCTAACTGAGCAATGGTGCTGAAGGGTGCATGCATGTAAACAGAGAATGTTTTTTTTTCAATCTGATCTAGAAATATTAAATCTGTACCTAGAATTGCATTTGCTTTACTCAACATTTCTCAACAGTCTCTAAAGGCTGAAGTTTATACCTAACTCTAAAAATAGGATTTAGCTATAATTTATAATAAAATGATCATTCATTTCTCTCAGTCTAGAAGATATATTTTGCAAAAGAAACAAAATTATCTCTGAAGTTAGGCTTATCATGTCCAGATGGATTTTCCCCAAAATAATATTTATTGTTTTTATAAAGAGAATAATTATTGCTAGCTGACACAGTTATCATACTATGGTATTATAGTTCTTTTATGGTTAGCTGTTACTACATTTTGGTCAATGAGCAGATTACTCTGGTACAAAGATTCACAATATACAAGGAGATACCAATTAACATAAAATTATTCTCTCAAACCTAAAATCTCAAAACAAATTCACCTTGGCTTTATAGTGAAAAACTGTATATGCTGCTTTGTTTCCAGCAAGGAACAATGTTACTTTTCCCCCACCCAATCCTACAGGCTGCTCCAATTCTGCTTTAGAAAGGGACGGAAAAGCCAACTTTTCAAACAGGTATCAGGTTGAGGTGTTTTGTGATCCCATTGAGTGTGACTGATGAAGGTTGGCTGAAACTGCATTTTATGCACGTCTCCATAGCATTATCTATTTTATTCCTTTTATGTTGTTTTTGTTGATTTTTAAATATAAGCTATTTTGAAGCTTTCTTATTTGATGGTTATACCTTTATATCTCAATTTTCATTTTTAGTTGTTGATCCATTAGTAGGTTTGGCGAAGTTCCTAATCTTTTTTATCTTTTCAAGCTGAGTGGCATACTTGGTACTTTACTGATAAAGATTGGTTTAACTTTTAACATTAAATTTCATAAAGTGTTAAGTCAAATAAAGCTAAATAAATTAGAAATAATAAAGTTTACCTCTTGACTATTTTCATACTACACACTAAGCCATAAATTTTCCAGCCACATATTGTTATGCAAATCCAGCCTTTGTGGTCAGTTTATTGTCCAAAATGTAATGCAACCTCCACCCCCCTAAAAAAAATCAGGTCGATTTAATTTACTATGGATAAGACAGTCGTATGAACACAGTCCCTCTGCAATCATAATTTTCACTGAAATTATAATTCAGCAGTGATTTTGGAAGGAAAGATTTGTGGCTCCAAGGGAATATGTTATGCACCTCTGCCCTTCATACCAGAAACGGAAACCTGGTTTATTTATTATTTGAGAGGACTATCTAACTCCAGAATACTCTGGATGGTATGTAATATTAAAAACAATAGCAACTGAAGTAACAAAAAATAACTATTTTGGAGAGAGAGAAGTTCCTTGAAGATGGATTCCAGCATGAGTCCAAAAGTTTGTAAAAAATAAATCTCTGGTTCAGGTGACCGAGTCAGATTGGATCCTGCAACATTATCCTGAGACATGTATATTTCCCTTCATTTGAGAAAAACAGCTATTTATGTATCAGAAGAAAACATTCAACTAGTACAGTGATGGCGAACCTGTTATAGACCGAGTGCCCAAAAACAGCCCCACCACCCACCCCCGTCCACCCACAGGGCCATCCACTGCCTCCATAGCCCACTGCAGCAGATCACCCAGGTGGCCCTGCTGTGCCATGGTGGCCACACCCTCCACCCACACCCGCATCATCATCTGCACACGATGTCCCTGCTGCCTGGCTGCCATGTCCTTGGCTGCGCTACTCTGCATGTGCTGTGCCCAGGGGCGACTCTCCTCTGGAGGGCCTGCTGGGGAGGGGGCTGTGTGGGGAGATGGGGCTAGGGCAAGGGGTGCGCGTGCCTACAGAGAGGACTCTGAGTGCCGCCTCTGGCATGCGTGCCATAGGTTCACCACCACTGAACTAGTATATAAAACCTTAAAAGAAGCTCATCATCCATTTTAACCCAATGCCTGATGTGAAATGGAAAAATGGAAGAAAGAAATTTCAGTAGATGATTTAACATAGAATTCAAATACTTCTATGGAAACTTATTTTCATGCTTTACTTATAACTTTTTTACAAGGACCAGGTCAATTGTAACAGTAGCAACATAAAACAAAAGCATTACTAGATTGATGTTATATCCAGGCCTTACTTTTTATAATAACAGTGAGTAAAGATACATTGATGGAAACCAATGCTTCCAGTTTTTGAAGATGTTTATATTCTTTTGTTTAATATCTCTTTCAATTGTAAAAAAAAATACATCAAATTAATTATATATTTAATTGAAGTTAAATCCCAATGTACATATTGGAAGAAACACTAATGAACTATTATTTTCAATGAATTAAAACCTGTATAAGTTGCTATGAAATGAATTATTAGAGAGAATTTATAAACATGCAACTTATATAATAGGGCCAGGTGTTCAACAGATACTATAGATTTTCACCAGGTGTACATTCTATAATTTAGCTAAAAGCAAGGAAAGAAATTTAAGCAGAACAATAAAACAATGTATATTCTAATGAATCTACACAGCTGCTGAGGGTGATCATGGGAATGGCTCTTTGTACCCAATTTGCTTCACCATTTTTAGCTCCATTATTAAGACAAATTGAATAGAAAATTGGTAGATTGTGTTCTCCCTCAAAACCTTTTGAACTGTAAAAACACAATCCAACTGTTTAGAGCAAATATATTGCAAAATGGTCATTCCTTCGACAGTTTTTTCCATAGGCTGGCAATATCTAAGGAACATTCCAGCAGCTAAAAATGTTGAAAAAAAGTGGAAGGAATCTGGATGCTTTTCTAAAAGTCATTTCCAGGACATGAAAAATTGTGATTTTAGTTTGTAAAATCTCCATAATAGCTTTCGCATGATTCATGCTCATGTTGGAATAGAGGGTTAGAAAAAATGTAGTGGAGGAAAAGATTTTTTTATGATCTGAAGAGAAATAGGAGAAAAATGGTTGTGGTTCATCAACTGGATGTATCATTATTTCCACGTTACTATACTTTAGACAGAACCAATTATTCTTTGAAACCAATGGTAGATGATCTCTTTACTCATGCTAGCAATATGCAATGACTTTTTTGCCTTTTTTGTTTAGGAAATATAGGATAATTTCATATTGTATGAATATATAATAGGGTAGTATTCTATCACCTTTTACAATATTAGGCAATACAGTAACAGCAGTAGAGACTTTTAAGTTTCTGGGTTCTATAATCTCCCAAGACTTGAAATTGATACCTAACATCAGAACATCATTAAAAAGGCACAAGAAAGAATGTTCTTCCTGTTCCAACTCAGAAAGTTCAGACTGCCCAAGGAGCTGCTGATGCAGTTCTACAGAGGAATTACTGAGTCTGTCATTTGTACTTCTATAACAGTCTGGTTTGGTACAACAACAAACAGGACAGGTATAGATTTCAACAGGTAGTTAGGACTGCAGAGAAAACCATTGCAATCAGACTGTCTTCCACTGAGGACATGTATACTGCATAAGCCAGAAAGAGGGCTGAGAAAATGTCTGTAGGCCTCTCACATAAACCATTTCAACTTCTCCCCTCAGAACATTGCTATAGGGCAGGCATGTCAAACTGCCAGCCTGCGGGCCAGATGTGTCATGCTGAAACCGTACCCACCCCATTGCCGGCAATGGGGAAAAAGTCCCGATACACTGCGCCACATCATGTGACATCACGAATTTGACATGCCTGCTATAGGGCATTGCATACGAAAACAATTAGACACAAAGACAGTTTCATCACTCTGTTAAACATATAATTCCCACAGTACTGTCTTATCCCTAAGGATATCTAATCATGTAGTAGGACTACATTATTATTATCCTTCTCACCTTTCCTATTACCTACTCCTACTAAAAAGCAGGGACATCACCCTGCCAACAAAAGTACGTATAGTCAAGACCATGGTTTTCCCAGTTGCAATGTATGGCTGTGAAAGTTGGACCATAAGAAAGGCTAAGCACAAAAGAATTGACATATTTGAACTATGGTGCTGGAGAAGACTCCTGCAAGTCTCCTGGACTGCAAGGCGATCAAACTGGTCAGTCCTAGAGGAGATCAACCCTGACTGCTCTTTAGAAGGCCAGATCCTGAAGTTGAAACTCAAGTACTTTGGCCACCTAATGAGAAGGAAGGACTCACTGGAGAAGAGCCTAATGCTGGGAAAGATTGAGGGCAATAGAAGAAGGGGACGACAGAGAATGAGGTGGTGGATGGAGTTACTGAAGCAGTAGGCGTGAGGTTAAATGGACTCCAGAAGATGGTAGAGGACAGGAAGGCCTGGAGGAACATTGTCCATGGGGTCGCAATGGGTCGGATACAACTTCACAACTAACAACAACAAAAATTGATATCCTATGACTATCATTTGTTGATTGTATCTTATGACTTAAGATTGTATCTTATGATTTATGATTTGTCACTTTGTTGCTTGTATGTATACTGAAAGCTTATGCATCAGAGACAAGATGCTTGTATGTCCAATCAAACTTGGCCAATAAAGAATATTCTACTCCAGACATGTCAAACTCGCAACATCACGTGACGTTGCACAACGTATTGGAGCTTTTTCGCCATTGCTGTCAATGGGGTGGATGTGGTTTTCCGATGATGCGTCTGGCCCGTGGGCAGGCAGTTTGACACCCCCATTCTACTCTATTATAAAAAAAAAGTTCTTGCAGCTCTGGGGAGACTAAATCAATGGAACCCATCCTCCTAAACTGTGTACAATGACATCCATAGCAGACCACAATGTTGCAATCAAAATGTCAACTTGTAATGACATCTTTCCCATCATCCAATGCAAGTAAATAAATGTGCTATTATTGTATAGTCAATGGTCTGTTTTCCAAACCCAAACACAAAAATTCCTGAATTACACCCAATTAACAGAATTTAGAGTTGGAAGAGACTCTGGAGGTCTTCTAATCCAACCCCCTGCACAAGCACAAGCAGAAGACACTATACCATTCTGGACAAATGGCTTGTTTATGGTAATTATTTAACAAGTATGGGATTTAGCTTGTCTTGTTACTTGAAGAAGAAAAAAGTATGCTTGCTTTCAATCAACTTATCTTCCATGTTCTTATAATCACTGGTATTTATTTTGAACTTGGCTATCGTATTCATCAGCACTATAGTATGGGACAAACAAGAGACATATATCAAAGCAATCTCTGCTGGTAACATTATCTAGGGCTCTTTGAAATCCCCAAAGCAACTGTTAATAGCTCCATCCCAGGAAAAATGATACTGTTTTGAGTAATCCAAGTATTTTGGTTGAGAGGGGGCAGAGTGCCTGGTGTCACGGTTTATTTTTTGAAACAGTTGGCAGAGTGATCAGATTCACTCGGTTAAATGAATTAAGTAATTGCACAATATTGCAAAAAAGTATGAGGTGAGCATTTCCATATTACAGCACCTGATATTCCCATCATACAGCCCTAAGCCTGCAGACTGAAGGCTTTAGCTGAACAAGCAGGAATGTGATCTCAAACAGGGCCCTTATTAAGCAGTTGCAATGAAATGATGACAGAGTTTGGATTGCATTTGTCAACTAACTGCTTTTTATTACCACTCATTAGCAAAAGTGATACCTCAGGTGCAGAGGATTCATTAGCCAAACATTGACCTTTGAAGGTGCCTAATTAACTGATTTGGGAGACCAAGCTCAAGAGCTGGATCAGATGCAACTTGCTGGGTAAATCATCTGCATTTTAGGCTTAGAATCCTTTTTGTATAATTGCTTAGCAAAGAAACAGTGGACTAATCCAAGGTATTTGGTTGCTCAAAGCAAAGAACAAAATGTTTCATTCTCTGCACCATACAGAGAATCTGACTTGATCATCGATAGAGGCAGAGGCAGAAGAAAGTTACCCATTGTTTTGTTCATGTTAGTCTTCGGTAAAAGTGTCTTTTCTTCAGATGATCCTATTTGCTCTTGTGGGAAAAAACTATTTTGAGATTAAGAAGTTTTGCTAACCTGAAAAATAGCAAACTGAAGAGCACTGGAAGAAGAGAAGATTATCACCAACACAGTGATTTCTTTCTGATTATACTATCACATGAAAAAGCAGAAACATGACAGGAGAACAAAGACTAAGCCTAGTTTTGACAGCTTCCATAGGAAAAAAAGTATAAAACTGTACTCGCCCTAATCTTTCCGATCCTTTCTATTTACAAATAAAACTACAAATGACAAATTAATAATAATCATAATCATCCCTCTGACACACACACATACACTGTGAAATTATTCAGTTTTGTGATTTTTCCCCCAAAATCCTGAGAATTATACTCTGATAGGAATGCTGAAAATCCTGTCAAACATAATTTTCTCACAAAGTCTTATTCTTTGTAAAGGAGAAATTACTCTTAAACATACATTGCAGATATACCATCCATCTAGAGTAAACAGTCTCACACTAAAACCTCTTGTTTTGTAAGAGTTAAACCTTCTGTAGTTTAACTCTACACCCCCCCCCCGAGAAAGAAATATTTTCGGGAATATTAAAAAGCAGAATATTGTATTTCCCAAAGGAATAATGAAAAATCTTAGGCCATGGGCCGGTTGCATCATGCGGAGGCCACGCCCACCCCAGCTCCGGCAATGCAAAAAAAGTCACGCTACGTCATGACACGTTATGTGACGCAGTGAGCCCCAAGCAGAAACCAAACAGGCCAGCTTTTAGAAATGCAGATTTGATAATTCAGGAAGGTTGGAGCCAGGAAGCTAGAAGCTGATGAAATTAGAAAGACAAAGTTCCCTAAAATCTACATACCCCACCCAAATTCTAAAGACATGACCTTTAGGACATAATAGGGTTAGTCCACCACCATCAAAATACTAAAAGGACATGCTTAAAGGTTCAGGTCAAAGTTCATGCCACAGGAACAGGAAGAACAATTCCAAACACAAAAGCCCAAGAAGGTATGAAAACCCACCACTCCCTGTTCCATGTGGTCAGCTTTCTCAGAGCCACATTTCTGTCTGGCTCTGCTCTTCAATAAACTACAACCTTCTTTCTAAAGCAGTCTCCATGTTGTTTATTCCGGCTTGGACTGAACTCTGATGAAGGTTTTTCTTTCAACACTTCATAATTATCAGAGTAATTGATGAGAGTGACAATAATTGATACAATCTTAGATCATTCCTGTGAAGCAGGAATTCAGGTCCCTGCAGGTCATGGATATGGAACCTCAGGTCTTTCGACATTTAAGACGTGGTCCATGAGCAGCAATCTGAGTTTAACCAGAGATGATAAATAAACCAGAATTGAAGATTAAACCTGGAAGCAGTCCGAAGATAAACCTTGATGCTAAGCTCCTCAAACAAGTCAATAGGCAAAATTTAGAAAATAACCAGAAGGAAGAAAATTATTAAGGAATACTTCACAAATAACACAAGTCTCAAATAAGTTAGCAAGGAAATGATGATTTCTTATACTCTTTTTTGCTGAGGAAGATATAATGTTCAGTTTGGACATAGATTGATAGATTGGATTATTTTAGGTCTTGATGATTTGAAATGGCCTAGGAAGAAGCACACAAAAATATTGTGTAGTCTGAAAAGTCAGCTCAGAAACCAGAGAACCAGTTGGGTGCTATTGTCTTATGTCAAGTTTCCCAATTTGCTCCCTGTCTCCTATTTTGGCATTTGGTCACAGTGAAAGAGGCTGCAAGCCTGTAACTAATTTGATGCTCTCAGCTTGTCAATATAAATACTTTTACCCAAAGAATCCACCCACTTCTTACCTGCTTGAATATTAGACAGCAGATATATCCAAAGGGAATGTATTTTACAGTGAAACCCGTGTTAATTTTAATTTTAATTTTATAAAGTTGAACATTATATAAGCAACTCCTATGAGATACGTTGTTTTAGAGACACAAAATTCTGTTAGAGACTAATTCCCTTTGTTGTAAGAGCAACTTAGGTGTCTTGTGTTTTTTCTTTTTTCTTTTTTATAAAGTTTTGTTATTTTTTTTAACAGAATTCAATAATAATTATTCAACAAAAACATATTGTCTGAGTATCTTACTCACTAATACAAATTAAATTCCTAATCCCTAAATCTTTTCTCTAAACATTGATAAAATAGGTCCCAAGTTTGAAAATATTCTGTTTCTTCTCTTTCTTTCAACCTTAAAGTAAGTCTGTTCATTTCCGCACAGTCTAATATTTTTTAAATTATTTCTTCCTCTGGTAGTATTTCTTCGTTCTTCCAATATTGTGCAAATATAATTCTTGCCACTGTTATCACATGTAGAATCAAATATGTACTTTGCTTATCAAGTTTTTCTGGCATTATATCTATAAAAAAAATCAGATTTATAGTCTATGTGTTTCTCTAACATTTTTTTCTAACCAAGTGTGGATTATTGTCCAATATCTCCTTGCTTTAACACATGTCCACCACATATGATAATGGTTTGTGTTTACATTTCCAACATTTCTCTGACATATTTTTAAACATTTTTACTAATCTTGTTGGTGGCAAGTGTCATCTATAGAACATTTTATAGAAGTTTTCTTTATGTGAAGCTGACATTGTCAATTTATATGTTTTTTTCTTTTATATGTAATGATCATCTCTCTTGCTTGCCTCATTTGTCTGTCTTTGTCCTCACAGAGTAGTTTCACAGCAAGTATATTGCTTTCTTAAACTTCAGTAATTCCAGTCTGGATGGCAGGAGGTTGGTGATAGGGCCAGACTTGTGCTTGTATACACCACAAAACTGGATTGCCTGTTTCCCTGCTTCTTGCCTGTCCCATCTTGCACAGAAGGCATGGCTTATTGGTTGGCTAATGGACAGACTAGTCTCCAGTCCATGCTTTTCCTTCAAAGGCTTGATTCCCTCCTTATAAGGGCTGTGCCTTTGTTTTGTTTCTCTAGAGCTGTGCTGGCTGGGAAATTCTGGGAGTTGAAGTCCATACCTCTTCAAATTGCCAAGGTTGAGAAACACTGCTCTAGAGGTTTGCACATATGAATAGCAATAGCACTTATATACCTCTTTCTAGTGCTTTACGGTCCTCTCTAAGCAGTTTGCAGAGTCAGCATATTGCTCCAACAATCTGAGTCCTCATTTTACTGATCTCAGAAAGATGAAAGGCTGAGTCAACCTTGAGCTGATCTGGATCAAGCTCCAGGTTAAGGCAGTGAGTTAGCCTGCAATACTGCATTCTAACCACTGTACCACTACATCCTCTGCCTTTGACACTAATACAGACCCTTCCTTTTTTTTCTTTCTCTAACATACATTACCATCATTAGGCTGATGCAAAACAATAGGGAACCGGTTGTTCTTTCATTCCTACATTAATTGAAAGGTCCATAGAAAATTTGTGAGAAGGAAGACCTGATAGTTCAGCTTCATACCAACAAGGTATCAGTATTCCTATTTGCAATTTTAAAAGAATTTTTTTTTTTAAATCAAGTGAAGGGAAGCTTTGCAGACCTCTGGGCAGAGGTCTAACCAAGGCAACATGCTCATCCAGCCAGGACAAAATTGGAAAGGGTGCTTACTAGGAGACATACAGTATGGCCTGAATAGAGCATGAGCTTTTAGGATTGAGGATAACTCATAACTTAACAACCACAGTTGGATCAACACCAAGATTATTTATTTATTTACTTTACTAAATGTATATGCCACCCATCTCATTATCAAGCAACTCTTAAAAAAAACAAATTATCTCAGAATACAAAACAGCATCTGCCAAGCAGAAAAGATATAGCGGTCTAGGACAAAAGAGAGGGATCAGCAGCTGGAGTGGAGGTGACTTGCCATGGATTGCAGCCAGCAAGAGTTGGGCTTGCTACTACAACAGAACAAAGTGCCAGACAGCATCCACTCTGAAGGCCTTAAAACAACTTAGATTGGGAAACAACAATTTTGAACTGAAGCTGGAAAATAAAGGTGTAAGTACTTTTGCAATGGGCTAGGCATGGGAGAAGGATACCATCATCCACTCCTGTACTCAGGGAATAAGGAGTGGTTCTTACTGGTAATAGATGAAGCAGATGCATTCTAAATTTCTTTAGCTTTCTACTTCTTTTCCAGATAAGGAAGTATCCAGTTACTCTTTTCTTCGGTTCTATTATCATCACGATCATACTCTATACTGATTAAAGAAAATACACAAAAACACACACATATGATGAAGAATCCAGTAATCTTCCCATCTTATACATTGTAGGGCATTTAAGTTAAATAATAATCATAATGTCTGAACATAATAAAAGATATTAAAGACATTCTTGGAAAATGCTGTTATTTTATCCTCTTCCAACTTGCATAAGCCATGAATCCTATGTGGAGTTTCCTCTAAATAGAGAAATTCAAATTTATCATTTTGGTGAAGTGATTTAGATTGAAGACTTTAAAAAATATGGAAAATGTTTATAGTTAAAATATGTAAGGGCAAGAAGACATGAAAGCAATGAAAAGTGGAACTGAACGCTGAAGTCTGTATTCAGGAATGGCAGAGAACTACAAATTACACATAGCACTGAAGTCCATTTGAAACACTAAGAGACCTGTTACCACTTCAAAGGGCACATTGTTTCAATGAACCTTCAAAGGGTACACTTCACAACCAAGGATGCAGTGATTTGCTATTTAATTTGGCAAAAGTGGCTTATGTGCCCGCATACCACATGGACTAAAATTCTTCCTTCCTTCAGCTGCATCCTTTTGCAGAATAGAGCATTTTGCCTTCATAACGAATATCAAGCTATGTAGAGCATGCCCACTTTGCATTGTGTACTAGATCCAATACATTATGGTTTATAGACAACCAACTTCCTGCTCTTAACGTTTCTAGTCTCAGTTATTTGATTGGAAGCATATGTTGCTCCAATTATAGATTTTTTTATGCTTAGATTTTTTTAAAATACTCCATTGATATCAGTGAGGGATATCACCACTTAAACCTCTGACAGAGAAAATCAATATAGCCTTTGAACAGGCAGATATATGTTGTACATGGCATAGAGGTTTCTCACCATTTGTTTTTGATTGCAGCCCTCAATTCTTCCTCTCAAAAGCCAGCCTTAGAGGGATATTCAGGTTGCATATAAACTGAATGTAGCATGATCCTCATTTTCTGCAAATGAGGATACTATTTCTTTTTGTCTAGTACCCTCCCTGCACCCCCAGAGCACTTAGATCACCATTTCAGCTGACTGAGGTCAATATTATGGGTCATTTTGGGAGGGGTTGACTGTGGTGGAAAAGGTTTAAGGGCACAATAAGAAATAAAGTTTCATTCAAGTTGCGCTTCATGCCTAGTGACTTCGTGATCATATCCAGGTAAGAGTTTTTAGCAATAACATCAAAATGGTTTAGCAATGACATTTCCAGATATTCTGGGTGTGTTAACTTCCAGTATTGGTTACAGCCTTTGTATATTTCCAAACACTAACCATATCCTGCCCTGCTTAATTTTTTGAGATCAACCAAAGTTGAGTTTGGCACTGCTACATAGCTGGGCATAAACAAAGAAGCAGCAAGCAGATGAATATATAAAATACAATTGATCTTGCAACAGAACAGATAGAGTGGATCCACATCCCATCTCTCCTTTTTTTTGTAGAAAGAAACAATCAACTATGGATACCATGCATGAAAATACATTTTTCATCCCATTACCTTAGAAATGGTGATCATCTGTTGGAATTATTGGGTTATCTGGCCTGTTAGGCTGAGTCATCAGCTGCAGTAGGCCAAGGTATGCGGAAGTCAAAAGTGAAAAAACAAGTTTGTGCCGTGCGGTGCAAGGGAATGTTGTTTTGGTGTTTGTTGGTGCCGTGTGCAACAGCTGTATAGTAGCGTGTGCAAAACAAAGTTAGCACGTGTAATATGCTAATATGCTGTGTCATAACAAATGTGGTTGGTGTAAGGTGGTCACCAGGTGCCTATAAACCCGCCTTCTGATAACACAATAAAAGGGATGCTTCGTCTTTGTTCGAGGCTCCCATCCCGAGGAAACCACGTGTACGTGTCTGTTCTTCAACACCCATGGGAGACCGCTGGGCGCGAGAAAACCCACAATCATCCAATAAAACCTCTGCTGGAGATTCAAAAGAAATAATTTAAGCTAAAGTAGAATGTTTAAAATGTTAGTGATATATCTAAAATGGTTCTAAAATCACAACATACAAACATCAATAATAAATGCTAAAGTAGCTATGGCAAGAATATCTTATGCTAAATTGAAAGTCAGGGATTGAAACCTCCAGCTCCAAAAATTATTGGAAAACAATACATCCACATTGCCAGCTAAAAAATTTGGCAGACTAAACCAAGTGAGCCTCCTCTAGAGTAAAAAGCATAATACCAAGGTTAGCAACTATTTTCCAAATAGCTAAATAATTCTTCCAATTAAGAAACACATAATGGTAGGAGAGCAACACAGCCAGTCTCTTGTCTTCCAGCTCTATTTTCTAAAAGGACCTGACTAACCATTGTGGGAATCAGGGCACAGGACTAAATGGACCTCTATTTTGATCCAGCAGGATTCTTACATTCCCAAATCCATACTCAACATAGCACATTTGGAAAGAAATGATTAGCTTACTGTGGTGTTCACTTCTTTTGAGCCATAGGTTCTCTGCCAAGTAACTGAAAGCTTCTTCCAATATTGATTTGCTTTTACATGTGATCAAATATTCCTAGCACTATGGCTGCAGTATTTATTCAGCACAGTTTTATGCATAACTTTACATACTTCTCCAGTTCTCCTTTGCAACGTGTCCTAAGGAAATCTAAGTGAAATTACACTCCAGGCTGATCTGGAGTGTCAAAACTGGATTGCTTCAGAATATTTTAAGCTTTTGAAGGCACAAAACAGGACAGCTGGGATCTGGAGGAATTGTTATTTCCTTGCTATTCTTTTCCATTCCCTACCATCAAACATGTTAATATGCTACATTATTTATGGATTCATAATTATTTACCATGCATATGTCAACCTTGCAATACCCCTGTTGGCTGTAAAGAAGAAAAAAAATCTTTAATTAACATGCCATGACCAGGTTTCCTTGGCCCCAGTCTTTTTAACCAATTGCATTGAAAGTTGGCATTCCAAGCCAAATACCTGACTTTTAAGCAAAAATTAAAAGACAGAGCTCTCATTCATTACAACTGGTCTTGTGAGCCAATATTTTTATGAGTGTTATTAAGCCTTATGCTATACTGGGGACTTTACAATGGAATTCATTGAATAGGAGACTAAAGAGGCTGAGTGTATATACATATAGTTTTCAATTTAATTCAAAGGAAGTGGCATATAATTCAACCTGCCTGTGCTCCTAATTGAGGGAGAAGGCTAAAAATGCATCACTAATACTTCAGTCATGGAAAATCTCCCAAGAAACATTGGTAATAAAAAAAGCACCCAGTTTGTTTATGAAACACTCTCCTCCTTTTATGGAAAAGACATCATACTTCACTAAACAATCTGAAAACAAATGGAACTGCTATATTATTTAATTACTTGACCTCCCTGTGAGTTCCATAAGCCAAATCCAGTTCTAAAAAAAGCAACTAAAGATCCTATTCAGAGAACATTGCCCGACCTACCAAGGCTAAAATGGCATCTTGCTCTTTCTCCTCCATTTTCTCACCCCCCCACACCCAGGTTAGGTGCCAAGAGTTTTTCTATATCATAACTGACAGCTACGGTACCCTATATTTATCACCTGCAGCTGTGAGTTTGCCATATTGAAATAGTCTTGCTTTAGCTGAAAAGCAACACTTAAAGATGAGACTATAAAACCCAATCCAATGACAAACAGAAAGCAAAGAATGGGGTCAAATGGACAATTCTACAATATCATTTTAGAAATAATTGCTGGTTTAAAAAATAAATCAGAGCCCAAGGCCAAAGTGATTGGGGGGATGGGGGAGTGGAATTGGCTGAAATGTTATTGTGTTTTTGCCTATTCCTGGACCAGGAAAAAGATAGAAAGCAAAAGAGTTAGCAGTGACACAAATTGACAAGAATTTCCATCATGGGTTGGTTAATTCTAAAATATCTATTTTGTCTGGTGATTAAGCCATAGATTCACTGGAATTTTTACAGCATGGCAACTATAAAATATTGCTTTGTTTCTTTATCTATTCAGGCCATCATTGTTGGTTAGCATTTGGTTTCTCTGAAGCCAGAGTCAAGAGCAGCCTCTTCCCATTTTCTTGAGAAGAAAAAATGGGAAGTTAATACTTTGATCCCTAATCTTATGCTGCACACCAGTCTTTTTGATTCCAAGCAGAAACATTTTCTTTTTCCAATGAATGTAAGAAAACTAAAAATCCTACTCCATGCAGCCAATAAAGGATCAAGGAATACATTCCTATTCGTCCATCAAATGGGCAACTAATCTTGCTCTACTCTAGTACAGCAGCTATTTTCTGAACTGGGAATAAATGGAAAATAACGATGATCTGTGAATAGATATGCCAGGAATACTATGAATCTATATTCTCATTCAAGGTGTCAATTTTGACTGAGTTATTAACTTTTCCTGATTATATTTTTTTCCATAAAAAGTATTAGAATATTAAGTGGCCTAAGCCAACTTTTGCAAAGATGATACTGAATAAGTAGAGCAGATAGCTTGACTTTGAGGATGAAAAGGAACATCAACATAAGTCTTAGCTTCCCAAATAAACCATATCGAGTTGATCAACCTTAAGAAGGCCATTTTTCCAAAAGAAAGAGAAAGGAATTCAAAAGATGAAGTGCTCAGCATGCTGGTCTCTGTTAAATGAGGATATTTTATTTATGTTTCCCATACGGATGTAGGTTTGGCTGAATAAAGTTAGGTGTAGAAACTGCTGGATAAGAATGATTACCAGTAGACAGGAACAGTACAGGAAGAACAATTCTAAAATTCGTAAACATCAGTTCTCACTGGATTTGGTGGAAGAACATTTATTTCAGAAATTATTTCACAGAAGAAGAAAATTTTGGAAAATTTCTCACTGGTAAAATATTAATGTATTTTGTAATGCATTTTTGCATTTATTTAGCTATGAAGTGACCAAGAGATATTTTGGTGTCTTGTTTTTCATTGCATAATATCTAGTGATCTCCAGTCTGTCTTTCTTCTCATGCTTCAGTGGAATCCCTCTAGAAATATCCAAAGGAAACTCTTCCCATGGGACACCTTCAGCAGCAGTGCTGCTATTACAAAGAAGGGGAATTAAGACTGCCATTGAGAAAAATATGGATTTCTTTTTCTTTCACTGGAGTAATTCAGTGAAATTGGCCACTTGTTTTATTTTATTTTATTGGTCTACCCATTCAGTGGAATAGTTAAAAGGCTTGATTTCACTTTTCCTTTGGCTTGGTTCTACCTTGGAAAGCTTTTGTATCGATCCAATATCAATATACTAGGCTTACCATTTCTAGGCTACAAACATCTGGCAGTATACATCATTTGCTACCATCATTTGGAGTTTTGCTGACTTGACATGATAGGGCTAATACAAATTAATCAACCTTTTTTTAACAGTGTCAGCATTCCTTTGATTTTGGCCATTATGAAGTTCTCACCCACTCCAATATTTGTTCCGCAGAACAAATAAAAATTAAATAAGCTATTAACATCATGCCAACAAAAATACAAAGTCTAAACTACTTGTGTGTAATAATAATAATAATAATAATACGGATATGCTTCTTAATCATAGCACCAAGCCAACAATATGTAATATTCCTCCAAATAGAAAAGAGATTCCTGGTGAGTTGCTTAATGTTTCCACTGTTTGGCTTAAAAATCCAATTTATTTATTGGTTTAGTAAAGACCTCAGCGAGGAGTCCTTGGGTGACAGAGATCTTAAAACTGAGCAAGCTAAAATCAATTTCTAAATATAGGGCTCTTGACTATGCATTAAAAATTCTGCAATCAACAGAACTTTACACAAACAGAAACGAACCTTTTCAACAAGTACAGGTGTTTGTTGTTCTATGGCTAAACTTCCTTTTCTACCATCTTATAGAATCAGATCATCTTACAATCATAGACTTTGGAGAGTTGTTTGAGATCAACCAGTCCAATGCCATGCTCAGTAAAAGATCCACAAGGAAGTCTCCAATAGGTGACCATCTGGCTTCTGCTTGAAGATCTCCAGGAAAGGAAAGGTCGCCATTTTGTGGAATAGCCTATTTGTTGGAGTCATTGGGTTATCTGGCCTGTTAGGCTGAGTCATCAGCTGCAGTAGGCCAAGGTATGCGGAAGTCAAAAGTGAAAAAACAAGTTTGTGCCGTGTGGTGCAAGGGAATGTTGTTTTGGTGTTTGTTAGTGCCGTGTGCAACAGCTGTATAGTAGCGTGTGCAAAACAAAGTTAGCACGTGTAATATGCTAATATGCTGTGTCACAACAAATGTGGTTGGTGTAAGGTGGTCACCAGGTGCCTATAAACCCGCCTTCTGATAACACAATAAAAGGGATGCTTCGTCTTTGTTCAAGGCTCCCATCCCGAGGAAACCACGTGTACGTGTCTGTTCTTCAACACCCATGGGAGACCGCTGGGCGCGAGAAAACCCACAAATGGTGACCCCGACGTGATTCAAATTTCTGAGCACGTCTCTGGGCACTGCAACTCAGGGCCGGTCGTCAGGATAGACGAAGCACCCTCCCAAAATATTACGTCTCTTGGTACCCTCTTACTCACTCAGCGGAAGAGCTTACTGCAACTCAGGGCCGGTCGTCAGAGCTAGACGAAGCACCCTCCCAAAACATTACCGTGAGTGTTGCGTCCTTGGCGGGAAAACAGACACGAGAAGCAGCTGGAGTTCTCAGTTTCTTTTATTCAGCGTTCAGCTTACAGGAAGATGGCTTCAGCCTCGTCCAAACGCCTCGCAGCCTCTTATATAGGCAACTCCCGGGTAAATGGGTTACTTTTCCCGCGCCAGCACCCGCGCATGCGCACGGCGCTGGCGACAGCCTGTCTGGTCACGGGCAGCTTTGCACCTGCCCGGGACTGCCTGCAAACGCCCGAGCCGTTTGCAAAGGCTCGGGACATAACAGTGAGTATGGGGACAGGATTCTCTAAGCCTCAGGTTGCGACCTCCCAGAACTTAGGGAATTGACCAAATCATCAATAATTGTTTTGAAAAACAATGGGAAAGATTTGCTGCTTCCCACTAAAAGGGATTTGATCCTTCTCTTAAAATATGTATATCAAAATTGCCTTGCATATCCCGAAGGAGGATCCCTAAAAATGTTTGTGTGGGTTAAATTAGGAAAGTATTTTCATGAATGACCAGGATGTGTAAAACTGTGACTGTTAACTGTTTCAAATCCAAAGGAAAAAGAATTTTAAAGTCTGCTAGAAATTCTGCTTAAAATAAGCCACAAAAAGGAAAAACCTCACTCTGTTTGTCTGGCCAACAGAGTGAAGAAAAAGAATTGTGTTTGTTTGTTTGTATTCCTCCTTCTCTCTGTGTGTCTATCTACAAGAGCCTTTTGAAACTCAAGTCTGCTTGTGTGGGGAAATAACTTTTTAAAGTTACTTTTCGTATCCTATCACTTATTGGTGATGCTACTATGAAACTTTTCTGAAACAAATAAGCATTTTCTAATCTCTAAAATGATGTGGTCTATCTTAGAATAAATGTTCTCCTACCCTTGGCAAGTTGCACACCTTAAAATTTAGGCTTTTAAAATTATTTGGAGTTTTCAGCATTTTCAAACTGCCTGCAAGCTACCCCCCTTCCAATTCTATTTCTGCTCTTCGTTCTCCATACCTTTTGTCTGCCTCTCCTGGTAGAGTCCACCCAGAAAGCGGGGTGGGGGGTGGGGGGGAGACCTTGTTCTTGTATCTTTCAGCCCTGAAACCCTCTCGCAAGCCTTTGGAAGCAGAACACACAGACCCAGATGCTGCCTCCATCCATTTGAGCCATGGAATTGAGTTTGAATCCAGCCATCCACTAAAAAGCCACCATGCATCTTCCCAAGTCCTACCATTTCCCCAGATGCCTGTGAGAGCTGCAGAAGGAAGGTGGTGCCATGTGAAGCCTCAGAAGAGAAAATTAAGACTATGGGGGGAGGGTGGAAACTCATTGTAAACTTTTCTTTCTTGCCCCATTTGTATTGTAACAAGCCAGTTGAATGTATTAATGGAGAGATGGCAATTAGGAATAGGTCGTAGAACAAGTATTGAACACCTTGGACTTCTATCTGGTGGGAGGGAAAACTTTTCCAGAATGTTTGTATTGCCTGTTTTGTAGAAATAGCTGCATATGCACACACACACCATTCACAACCATTCAGAGTCTATCCCCTCCACCTACCTTTAGTAAAGTTCCCCAGGCTGATTTTTGCTCTATTGCACCAAAGCTTTGTGGGACCAACTTCCAACAGATTCCAAGGGGGAGGGAACTAGGCCCCCTCAGGTGATTTGCAATTCATATGCCCTGACTAAGGAAGCAACAGGAAAAATCCCAAACTTATGCCCTGAATATTTTGCACTATTGAGCTCAGATTGGGATTCCTAGAACTCATTATGTGCAATTTAAAGAAAATTTAATAGACTGGCTGGCATATTGGACATTACAAACCTGGATGCACTGAATTAAGAGCTAAGGCAGGAAACAACCCTTGAAATTGGGCAGCCAGTGGTCATGTACTAAGGAAAACCATGGCTGTGAAGAATTTTGGGAGGTATGCAAACCTGACTGGAAGCTAAAGGTGACATCCAACATTTGAAAATGATTGGCACAGAATATTGGATACTATAAATTTCTTTTCCACCTAACAAAATTTTGCCCTGACTTTTAGAACTTTATGGGTGCAAGCTCCCCTTTTGGGAGCCACTAAAGGGATCTTTTTCTGCTGCCTCCATTGATGGAAGTTAGCCCCCCCCCAGAAGGAAATATTAAAAAGGGCAGAAAAATATATTTTTCCTCAAAAGGACTTTTTAAAAACCAAACCTGGCCCCAAATCTATCTCTCTGCCCAAGCAAGAGCTAGGCCCATACAGATGCAAATGTAACACCATCAGAAAGTTGGAGCCAGAGCAATCAAGAAGACAAAAGAGAAGATCTGCATACCCCACCCACACTCTAGGAGTCAGCCCCATCACCTGGGAAGCAGGATATGATAATGCAATTTCCTGAAGAACCATCTTTCTGCAATAAACTGTAATCTTCAGGAACTGTCACCCACCAACAGGTCAATTTAGTAACTACACCTATCACTGCAGTTCAGTTACCCTTGCTAACCAAACCGGCCTTCACTTTGCCAAGCGACACTGAGGATGACTTCCTATAAAGCGCAACCTCCTTATTTTAAATAAAACAGAAAAGTAGGAGATGTTGGAGTCATTGGGTTATCTGGCCTGTTAGGCTGAGTCATCAGCTGCAGTAGGCCAAGGTATGCGGAAGTCAAAAGTAAAAAAACAAATTTGTGCCGTGCGGTGCAAGGGAATGTTGTTTTGGTGTTTGTTAGTGCCGTGTGCAACAGCTGTATAGTAGCGTGTGCAAAACAAAGTTAGCACGTGTAATATGCTAATATGCTGTGTCACAACAAATGTGGTTGGTGTAAGGTGGTCACCAGGTGCCTATAAACCCGCCTTCTGATAACACAATAAAAGGGATGCTTCGTCTTTGTTCGAGGCTCCCACCCCGAGGAAACCACGTGTACGTGTCTGTTCTTCAACACCCATGGGAGACCGCTGGGCGCGAGAAAACCCACACCTATTCTACTGGCTGGCAGTCCATTCCATTCAATAAAGAAGTTCCTTCTAATAATTAGATTGAATCTAGTTCCCTGTACTTTTAACCTGCGGGTTCTGATAGGGAATAAATCTATGTAACAGCTCTCCAGACCTTTTGAAGACTGTTATCATAGTTTTCCTTAAATCATCTCTTCTGTAGGATAAACATAGCTGGGTCCTTAACTGTTTCACATTACATTTGTTACAGAATCTCACTATCTTAGTAGTCCTCTTTGTCTTTTTTTCACTCCAGTTTGTCATTGCCCTATTTGAATTGTGGTGTCCAGTAATGGATATAGTATTTCAAATTAGGCTTAATCATGTAATAATAAAATAACTTCCCATGATCCTGGACTCTGTGCTCCTGTGACTCAAGATAGCATTGCTTTTTAGCAGCTGCATCATACTGATAGTTCATTTTTAATTTCTGGGTCTTTCTAATACTGGGTCTTTCTCTGTGTAAAGCCAGAGCTGTAAATGCTGAAGTAACAGTGTCTACATTTCTTTCTTCAGTATGTGGCAGAACATTCCATGCTAACATCGGTCTTATTAGTCACCTATGGACACATCGTTGATGGCCCATAACCCACAAGATGTCAAGGTCTTCATCAAAATCGATGGACGAACAACACACATTTATTACTAAACCATCTAGTACCTACATCCTGTATTTTTTCCTTTTATTTTTTGTACCAGATGCAGAAGTGTATATTTCTCCCTGTTAAATTCCATTTTCCAAGCACGACTAGATCCTTTAAAGTCTCTTTCTTTCTCCTCAAGCATTAGCTCCCCCTTGCAACTTTGTGTCATCTGCACCTTTACTGCTAGTACAGTTGCAGATGACACAGAGCTGAAAAGGGTGTCCAGTCAGTGATAAAAGAGTTGAACAGAGCCCTGGATTGAGTCCTGTGGTACCATACTCAAAGTAGAATTAATAAAGAGTATTCTTCGGGTATAGTCACTGAACCAACTTTGGATCCATCTAATAGTTAATTTATCTAATTTATATTACTGAGAAGAAAGTCATAGAGAATTTATTCAAAGGGTTTGTTGACACCCATGTGCACTATATTAATGGTATTCCTCAGATATGTTAACCTAGTAAGTATCAAAAAAGGAGATAAGATTATTCTTATCTTAAGATTTGTTTGTGACAAACCCATGCCGGTTGCTGTTAACTGTAACTTGTCTATCTCACACTGTTTCAAGACCTTGCCTAGTGCAGATGTTAAGCTGATAAAACTGTGATTTACAGGACCTCATTCTTTCTCCCCCTCCCCTTCCCTTTTTTTTCTTGTGGGAGAGGGGAATTTAAG
Organism: Crotalus tigris; assembly: GCF_016545835.1. Classification (NCBI taxonomy): domain Eukaryota; kingdom Metazoa; phylum Chordata; class Lepidosauria; order Squamata; family Viperidae; genus Crotalus; species Crotalus tigris. The sequence goes on along the minus strand of NW_024096622.1, from coordinate 2,036,470 downwards.
GGTATCTGCCCTCCAGTTTTCTGGGACCTTACCAATTTTTCAGAAGTTCTCAACATTTTCCAAGAGTGGTTATGTGATTATCACCTCTGCTAGTTCCTTCAGTTTTGTAGGTTGTAACTCATTTGGCCCTGGAGATCCAAATTTGTTTAAATTACTGTAGCTAAGTTCTCACTTGCTTTCTCCTTGTCTATCCTAAGCCACAGATCTCCTTCCCTCATGGCATAACAATCACCAGTTCTAGGTTCCTTCTGAGAAAAGATAGACACATAATAGGAATTAAGGCATTATCTCTTCTCAGTATCACTCATTTCCAATTCCTTTTTTTCCCCCTAACAGTGGACCAATGCCATTTTGTCTTTCTTTTTTTTTACTATGTAGTATATCCAAATAACCTTTTTATGGTTTTTGATATCTCTTGAAAACCTTATGTTATTCTGAGATTTACCCTTCTTGATCCAGTTCCTACAGTTTCTGGGGAAAACTTTATATTCTTCTTTGGTTATATCTGCCCCCTTTCATGCCCTAGGTATGTTCTAGCACTTTAGAAAGCTCTGCATATGTCCATGCTGGCTTCTTTAGGTTTCTCCCATATTTTCTTCTATGAATAATCTGATTTTCAAATGCATTATTTTTGTAACTCTTCTTTGGATGGAGTTACACCAAAACTCAGATGAATAAGAAACCAAGAGAAAGTAATGAATTGAGGCTGGCAAATTAAGAAACTACTACTATTTCAGAGGCAAGGTCAACTGCCACCACCTCACCATGGTATTTTTGCTATTCTTTTACCTTATGGAGAGACACTATTGCAAAGTCCTTCAGAAACAGTTGCCAAATGGGTCCTATAGTTTCTGATGCAAATAAGATCCAAGCTGGTTTGACCATAACAGAATGTCTCCTCAATCCTAGAAACAGAATCATATTAATAAATATCATTTTCCCTCCTTCCCTCATCTTTTTTTTTCATTTTGTGGGGTAGTTTAAGGATGAAAGTAGTGACTGGTTCAATGAACTTTATGACTGACTAGGAATTTAAATATGAGATTTTTGGTAATTAGTTGAATATTATATACTCTGTGTTGAATACAGTGTATTTTGATAATTATAATAACTAATATCGAAAGAAATGGAGCTCTTGAGATTGAATGCCCTAAGAAATTTATTTGAATGCCCTTGGAGACTTACTGGGATGAACCCATCAACTCCTTTGTCATTTCATATTGGCTAGAGGATAATATTAAGACCAGAGTACATAATTCTTCCCCCATTTTTGCCCAAGGTGATTGTAACTTAGCTTATTCCCCAGGCACCTACTAAACCACACTGGAGAAATAAATCTACAATTGGACCCCACAAGATGGCCTCATCCTAAGGACTACAATCTACTGTAGCCTTCCCCAGCATGGGATCCTCTGAATCTGTTCAAACTACAGTTCCCTAAATCTCTACTCAGCATACTGACTGAGAGTAGTAGTCTCAACATACAGGGCATGATGGCTCAGCAGCTAAAGACTCTGAGCTTGTTAGCTGGAAAGCTGACAGCCCAGATTTGAGACTTAAGCATTGTGCTACAGGGTGAGCTTCCATTACCTGCCCCAATTCCTGCCCACCTAGCAGTTCAAAAGCATGCAAATCTAAATAGACAAATAGGTACCAAGGTAACTGCATTCCATGTGCCTCGGCGTATAGTCATCTTGGCCACATGATTACAGAAATTACTCCAGACAACACTGGCTACCTTGGCGAAAAAATGGAGATGAGCACTTCCCCCATAGATACTGGGAAAGCTTTACCTTTATTATATACATGGTGTCAGATTGAAGAAAATGGGTAGTTTGTGATTAATTTTTGACCTGTGGTGTTATTGTACCACATTTTTGTAGACTAGGACATGCAGCAGTTTTTTTTTTTTAAAAAAGCATTACAGAAAAAGTTGAGTTTCTACTAGTGAAAATGTCTGTTAATCTTAGATATTTGTGACCCATGGCACTTTGGTAGCAAATACATCCGCCACTGTTGCCACCAGGGGTCTCCCTTTCCATAAATTCATTTACTCCTTCATGGCATGGCCTGTGAGAATCCAAATCCCAGCAAACAACTGTTACTGCCTTTTCTAGATTTATGTTGAATGCCCAAAGATCAGGTGGAAAGATGAGCCCATGCAAAGAGGATATTCTTCATTCTTTTGCTAATGTTTTATATATGTACCAGGCTTTTAAAATTGCAAATAATACTGATAAAAACAATTATTTTATGAATAGAAATGAATTTGGAAAAATGTGGTCTAGTGCGAACTTCTTTGTTAAAACCTGATTGAGGCATTAAATGTTTAAAGGGATTCTTGATATTTCAGTTACTGGTAAATCTATTGTAATGGTAAATATGAAATTAGTAGTAGTACCAATTACAGCCTGCGTTTTTAGAAAAAAATAAAACTTAGTGCAATGCAGAGCAAACAATTAATATAACCTTTCCCCAAAGGTTAACAGGCAAAACTAAGCAGTATTTTAAAACAGGCAGCAGAATTTTATCATAAAATTTATTTTAAAAAATATTTAAGAGACCTACTCTTTACAAATGGATATCCGAATATCTTCATAGGAATGAATAATAAAAATAGGAATGAAAGGAATGAAAAAAATAATCGATAGCTGATTGGTGAGGGGCATTAAATGAGGATCTGCAAAACTTTACAGGACCATTACTCAACAACAGCTTAGTTGCGTGCAAAAAAATAATTGTCAGATAAAGTTGATATTTGGTTTAAAATAGAAAATTCTGAATCCACCTCCATAACCCAATTCTCTACAAACATATTTACATATAAACTCATCATCCCCAGCTAGCATAAGCCTATTAGTTAATTCCACACTGGATTTCTCCAATAACATGCACTGTGGATGTGTATGAACAGCAGGAATTTTTTTACTTCTTAGAAATATTTTCAAAATCTGGATTGTAAGAATAATATTTCTGACAGACTAGAGCAATTTTTTATTCAGATTTCTAAATGTGGAGACCTTGATGATCTCTGAGGCTGGTAGTTTGCTTGCAAATGTTTGGTTACCCAAATAGGTGACATACCCAAATAAGTGCTAGAAGGAAGTGGGGTTTGCTGTCTGTTATATATAGCAGCTTGCCCTGTCAGAGTTGGTGGGGGTGTTGTTTTCTCTATGGTAATTCCTGTATTAGGCTGTTGTTTGTCAGAGTTGGTAGTTCCTTGATTATGGAATTCTTTACTTCTTGATTCTTTTCTAGTATTAATCCTGGTGTTAACCCCTGTTTATCAGGGTGTTTACTGTTGGCAAAGGGGTGTTCTGATCATTTCACTTCTTTTTTAATTTCTTTACTGCCTCTTTTTTTAATGGTGTGGAAATGTTGTTAATCTCTATGTGTCTGTTGATGGTTTCCCTCTTCCAGAAATTGCCTCCTGTTTTTGAATTTAGCTTGCCTAGGATGCTGACAATTTCTCAGCTGAAATTATGGCTGAGTCTGCCCCTGTGCATTAAGGAGTTTTCATTGTGTCTTTTAACTGCTACTTGCTATTCATGGATGATTCTGCTACTCTTCTGCCTGTCTGTCTTACATAGTGGCTGTTGCAGTCCTTTCATTATGTTGTATATGACTCCCACTTTTTTCTTCTTGGGCTACTCAATCTTTTGGCTGAATTACAATATTTAAATTTTAGTTGGTTTGTGTACTATGGTGATGCTATGTGGTTGTCATATTATGTTGGTTGTTTCTGAGGTGTTTCTAATATATGGCAATTTTGTGCTTTTTGTAGCTTATGTTGCTGGTGCTGTAATGGGTTTAGTGAGAAAGCACTTTTTGTTAAAGTTGTGTGAGTATCCATTTTGTTGGAAGATGTTGTATACGTAGCCTGTGTCCTTTTTCTAGTTTTCTGGGCTGCTTTTCCGCTCATCTGAATAATGTTCTTAGACAGCTCCTCTTGTGGGAGATTTCTAAATTTAAAGCCTAATGAACTTTCAGACTTTAAGAAAGTCCATAGACTTGGCAAAGGATAGATTTCTTGATAACATATTGAACAGTAACTTTGATGCAACCTGTACCTCCTTATTTCCTCCTTCTTTCAGAAATGAAGAGAGGCTTATTTGCCCGGAGGTGAAAAACAAGACTGATGTGATACGCTTTAAAAAATTTCCTGAAACCCCCAAAAAAGGGATACTGTACACACAAAAATCAGAAAATTTTTTAAAGATAGGCATGTGAAGGTTTTTCCCACTGTATCATCCCCTGAAGGTTAAATAGATGACAATTAGATTGGCAAAATCCTTAATGTTTAGGGGACTATAATGAAAGGGATTAAATGTGGAAACCGGCTACTGAATGTATACAAAATCTGCTTTTCCCCCCTCCAAATAAATTTCAAAAAGAATTTTATTACTTGGCTAAATCATGAACCAGGCAAGTGGCTTATCCAAAGCTATAAAAATGAGTATTTCTTCTGTTACCTTTATGAGAAATCTGGGATATTAATAACATAATAAATGTAAGAACCTGCCATGGTGGAATCAGATATGAGGTTTTAATTTTTTAAGTCTCTGCAGGAATCTATGTACAAATGTCACACGCCAGGAAGTAGCATTAACAAATGGACATTTCATGGGCCAAATGCAGACCAGAATACAAATCCTAAGAAAGGGCTACATCTTGTGCCTCCCACCTCTTAACACCAAGTCCTCATCTTTTTTTAAATACTCAGGCTGTGCCGAATACTCCCTCAGTAATATTGCTGTCCTAATTATATCTTGCAGAAGTAAAATCCTGTTAGTTCCATGGGACATTTGCAGATCAGTCTGTAGAGTATTGATCACTGAAAACCAACTTTTTAAAATTAGCTTATAATATACAGAAAATTATATACATTTGATTCCACTGCTATGTGTTTGTTTATTAAATACATTTATATAGCTGCCCAACTCACACATATTCCAGGTAGCTACATAGACCATTATTGATAATAACTCATTAACAAGCAAGCAAATTAAGTCCTATTGAAATAGTTAATACATTTATAGGGTTGGACTTGATGACCTCCAAGGTCCCTTCCAACTTTATTATTATTATTATACAACCTAATTACATATTTATAATACCATATTTATAAATACTGTATTTAAATTATGTCTTCTTTTCATGAAATGGATAATAATAAATATCTGCCAAACTTTCTGCTTCCATCTCTGAAGATAAACCTTGCATTGATTTCATCATCTTAGAAGAGAGAAATAGCTTGCATTTCATTTCTGCTGATCTTCTGCACAGCTGCACATTAAAGCTAAGCTTATTTTTTCATCTTTACATGACCCCAATTAAGCATCATATACCATAATGGGTATTATTACCAAGGGCTAGAGATGTGCAAAATATGTTGACCTTGAAGCATTCTAATCCTGAAATGGCTGTTTTGAATATTCCAAGCTCCTTTCAAGAGCTTTAGTTGTGAATGCAACAAAAAATCAACAGGCTTAGATATGAAAAGAAAGTCAGTAATTCCCAAGAAATAGCAAGAAGGAGAAATGGCTTCTGTAGAAAGAGCCCCATATTCTCCCTCTGCTTGTGATATAAAATGTACTTCTCTTTTAGAACTAGAGCAGGACAGGAGAAAAGCTCTGAAAGAGAAGCCTTGGATTAGAGTTGAGAAAAAAGAGATTTCTTGAAATTTCCAAGAAAAAGGAAAATTCAGGTCAAAGGAAGCAGGGAAGGGAGAACCTTTTTAAAAAGCTGCTATTTCTGGAGAAAAAACTACATGTTTTAGCCAGGATTTGTGTTAGATGGTTTCTTTTCCCTCTACGTTGTATCACTAGTTAAAACCTAATGTTAGATTTGGAACATTTGGTTTTATGTCAGCACTGGGTTATACCCTATCTTGTTTGCTAGTAAATAAAATCAATATTTTACAAGAAAATTAAAATAAATAAAAATAATAAAATGTTATAATTACCTTGTATTCTATATAGTTTGGATCCCATCTCTAACTCTTTATAGAGAACTTTTTATTCATAGCAGACCAGCGCTATTTGGCAGAATTTTATTTTAATTTTTGCATTTCTTGTAAATTCTTCTAATCAAGACACTTCTGTAATTCCTTTTCTAAACAATACATGTATGCATTTAACGTTAACAAGGTTATATTTTTTTCTCCTCTTTTTAATAATACTGTTTGTTTTTATTCTTGTTATAAAGGATAATGTCTTACAGGGACAGAAGGCCCCACAAAGGTCAATATTTAGAAATCATCAGACAATATTCCAATATTTCATGGAGCTTTGATAATTGAAAACTATTATTGACTAATGACTGGTAATGATGACCCCCCCCAAACAACCCCTGCAATGATGAAACAGGGGGACCAAATAAATAGATAAAAAAGAAACTCTTCTTCAGCAAGAAATTGAACACAATCCCACAGCTGGTGATCAATAGTTTTGACAATTCCACACACTGGACCCAAATTATTATCCACTTTGCCAATAATAAATAACATACCCCTTGTAGTGCAATGTTCACACAGGACAACCCCACCCCCCATGAAGAAATCTGGAAGCCTCTGCCCATTGCAACAACAAACTAAAAATTGCTGATCCATAGAGAAAAGAAGTACACTCTTGAGCCAGTATTAGCAACATCATTTTTTACAGCCAGCTGCCAAACTTCCATACTAGCAAAACCAAACCAATAAACAAAAAGCTTGCCAAATCTTACTAAATGGCTCTGTAAGGAAAAAAACCCTTCTAATTGCTATTAATAATTTGTTAAATTTAAATATTACTTCTTACACATTATCTCAAATATTCTCAAGATTAATCCTTTTAACTTGGAATTCTGACAATCCTACCTAGGAGTTAACAATCTAATTAATTTTATTAAAAAACAGCAATAACCAGAAAAGTTCCCTTTTCTCTTATTTGCCTCTATATCCTTTCCAATATTTGTCATTTTCTAGTTATATTTGGATACTGTGCATTCCAAAAACATCAGAAGTACTTTGGGCGGTGTCACTTTTATGGAAAGTGTTCCCTTTGAAGTGTTTAAGCATCCTCTATTTTGATTACGTGTCAGCTTATTGTGTACAAAATATAGAGATATGAGATCGCTACTTCCCTCTGGGTAATGAATGGACAAATAGATCAGGGATGATTCATTCACAGTCATTCCAGAGTTCAGACAATGGGGAACAATAATGGTTTTAAAAATCCAACACTTTCGTCTCCAATAGCTGTAGACTGTTATTAAAAAGCAGCAATGCTTTAACAATGCCTTTAGGGAAAAAAAACAAATAATTGTTTCCTATCACCATTTAACAGTTTCTTCCTGGGGAGAATGTTTTTCTGAGCCTTTATGAATATATTGTACTGTTAAGACATAGGAAACAGAAAAAATTAGCACAATCACCATCTTGAAAGATTTCATGCATTGGATTCAAGTCCATCCTCCTCCATGGAACCTCACTGGGTAATTTTGGAGCCACAAGTCTTTCTCAGATTAACCTACAAAGTTGTTGGTTTAAGAATAAAATTGGGGAATGGTCTGAATATGCTGTCTTGAATCTTGGAACAAATGTGGGCTATGAAGAAATCATAGTAAATCAGCTGCAGGTCCTGATCTGGCTTAGCAAAAAGAACGCTACTGCAAACTCATGGATATTCTGGCCCTGATTTGTGTTGACTCAGGCCACAATTTGGCTTGTGAATTATTTTTTTAACAAACGTTATGGATGAATGAAAGGATTACTGATTCAACAGAGGCTGTTTCTAATGGAATGGGGAGAGAGTTTCTTGCAGATAGATAGTTTCTATTAAGCCCGCTAGGACATGGTCTCTGCTGTGTTCAAATGCTCTCTACATACCTGTCAGGCTTTCTGATTTCATTCCTCTTACAAGTGAAAAATTTGGTGGTTGCAAGGCCTCCAGCACTATATTTATTTTTAATTATGCCTTTGCCCCCACAAGTACCAAGGTCCAGTCTTAGAAAGCAGGCATGATTTTCTTATACAATGATTTGACTCAACAAGGCTAATTAGGCAAAAGCTAAAGCTGCTAAAAGCTGCTACATGCAAAGCTATATTTTCTATCTTTGCCACCTCCAACTCTATTTGGAATGCATAATTACCAGCCAGTTTCCCAAATTGGGAAGACTGTATTGCAATAAACAATTTTCTGATTCTTCCATAAATATCTTCCTGTCTTTTATTGTAGCCTAACTTGGGAACAAACTTCTTAACTTCTAACACTATCAAGCTCACAATTTATGTGAGACCTAATTTTTATATTAATGATATTTTTTGTAATTAATAAAGGCTGCTTTAATTAATATAGTTTTCTATATTGTATACTTGGATTTATTTTACTGACAATCACCACTCATCTAAATTATCTTAATGGTTCTGACAGACAATATAAATATAAAAATGCAATGCAATTTAGCAGCATAAAAACATATTTTAAACATTTAAAAAAGACTGCATTGAAATATCCTCACCTAAACTGTAATAAGATGGGGGCCTCTTCATCTCCAGTGGCATTTTGTTCCAAAATACAGGCCCTGCCATGGAAAAACAGAATTAACTCTCAGTGTGAAACACATTCTAAGCAAGACCTAGCTTAGAGCCCTTCAACAGCTGGGTAGCCATTTTTCAAATAAGCTTTTATTAATCTCAGCCAAATCCTTTTGGATGGTAGCTCCGTTAGTAATTAAAGCTAGCCCATTCCACATTGTCCCACTCTCTTTCCATTCTGCAGACCTTACTTTCAGACAGCATCTATCCTTATACTGTCATTAATCTGGAAAAAAATTGCCAAGAGGATATTCTCAGTAAAAGGAATTTTTAAAAATTGTACTTTGCCAAGTGTTCTCAGTAAGAGGTTGAAAAATGTAGTATACTCCAGTGAATAATGTTTTTTATGGTAGAAGCTTTCTATCAGTTAGGCTTACCATTATGATTGGGACCTTTTTATTTACATCCTTCTTTACTAATGTTTGAGAAAAAGGAAGGGGGGGAAGTGGCAAATAAAAGTGTATAAAAGGCAAGGGATAGGAGATGGCTTGCAAAGATTTGGAATACTTTTTCTCCTATTATTTTAGATTTCTTGTTCTCCACTGAACTCTTAAAAAAGCTCTGCAAGGAAGTCATTCTACCTTAGTATCTCAAAGTTCATCATATTTAAGTCTAAGATCCCAATGACCATTATGTTGTGGCTAACACAAAAAGACGGCCTAAATATCCAAATGTTTCAAGTTCACAGGGAATTTAACATGAAGAGAGGGCCTTGGGTTGGAAGTATCAGTGCTTCTTTTGATAGGTTGTATCCCCTGGTGTCAGATTATGGAATGGTCCCATAGTCAGAGGATCCATTCAGATTAAGAGGTGGGAGCATAGAGGTAATAGCCATTTAAGTGACATGGGTGGTGTAGAAATGTGATACATACATGGGCAGGAATACTAGGAGAACCTGGATAGAGACTAAAGTTAGAAATTATTCAACAGAACCTGGATTTTTCTATCAGATATAGTGAATGATAACATAAATGATAAACCCTATAGAAAGAAAAGGAATCAATGCTACTCATTAAGATGTTTGAGGTGGGGGCATGAGTAGAGAGGGAAGAGAAGTTGAATGAAGAATTGAAATTGCCAAATAATCTAAAGATAATCATAAAACGTGCCTTGTAGCATGCTGTTTGGAACCTGACAACTCACTTAAGTGTGTGTTGCTTTCTAGGGCCAGATTAGTTGATTATAATAAGCAGTACACAATTTTAAAGCAACTGCTGGAAGTCTGAGATTGCAGAAGGAAAGGACAATAAAAATTTGCTGAAAACCCAACCAGATGGAGAAACAAATTAATTAGAAAGACTAGTGACAATGTGCTTCTTTGTCTTTGGGAAAGGTGTGCAGCAATTGGCACCTTCATTATATTGCTTCATATCTCTTGTTGCAAGGAAGCAGATTCCTCATTGGTTTTTTCAGGTATGTAAAATGACACACTTATGTAAAGATTTGTATCATTTCCCTCTACATTTCCACATTGTCCAGCCAGTGGGCCAAAAGAATGGAGAGGGATCTTAAAGGAAAACTTCAGCTAGAACATTCTGTTGTTGATTTACTAGTCTTGGCAATTGTCCTGCTAAAGAGCATCTTCTTTTCTGGGCAACATATTGTCAAGGGGGATTTTCCAAAGAAGTAGTTTGACACATAATTAGATGCCTACATTCTTTGTTTTACTATATATGCTTATGCTTAATATCTAAAGTTCCAACATAATATTAAGGATTTGGGTAGATGGTCCAGCTGACCCTACAAGATTCCTTCCATCAATTTAATCCCTGATTTTAAGATTACTTCACATTCAGCTTACAGTGACTGACCATAATAAATGTAAAATAAGGGATAGAAAGAATCTAGGTTGGCTATTGGAAGTGGTGATGGCAAAAACAACAATTAATCAGTGGAACGACTTGACTCCAGAAAGTGTGTGTGCTCCAATACTGGAGGTTTTTAAGAAAAGATTGGACAACCATATGTCTGAAATGGTATAGGGTTCCTGCTTGAGCAGGGGGTTGGACTAGAAGACCTCCAAGGACCCTTCCAACTATGTTATTCTATTATTCTGTTAAAAGGAAAGAAGAGATTTTATTCTGGCTTAATCATAGAAAAAAGATGCATTGGAATAAGTCATTTCTTTAGTTGAACATTTGATTCATCGTATGGTGATATTATTTATATAATAGGATTGTGTAGGTTTTCAAAACAGTGTTGTTTCACATTGCTGGAAGTTTGAGCAAAGAATTCCCTGGAACCTACTTAACTAGTGTGGCCTGTTTGCTGCTAAGAGTGAAACAAAGAGACCAAGTTGCTTTTGCTTGTGATATTTGTCAGTTCTGGACCACTCCAAACTTCGGAAGCCCAATTTTCCCAATGTAAGAAAACCATAATTTTGAGCTTCTCTGTTATGTCTGAAGGACAGAATCCTTCCATCCATTCATCCATGACATGACATTCATGTTCTTAATGTCATTGTATCATGAACAATGAAATATTGTGTGCTGTATACTGGTAATATATATTGTGGTTAACCAAAATAAATGCTTTTCTGCAATATTGATATAGATCTATATACTACTAAAACTCTCCTGTTTGTAACCTTCAATTGGGTGAAATGGTGCATTATAGAGCAACCATTTCTGAATCTAAGTATCTCAAATGAGCAAGCTTAAAGAATGCATCTAAAATCCATGATCCATGACTCTTGTGGAATTGAAATTTCCATGATGTTCAGATCAATTTTATTCACAAAGTTGTTGCCATTTCAGCATCCCCACTGCAAATGATTGCGATTTCTGATGCTCCTAGTCAGTTTCTCACAAGGAAAGTCAATGGGGAAACATATACAGTAAGCACTCTCAGTATATAAATAAAAGCAAACCTAATCACCACATCAATGCAAAACTAGTTTCAGCTTTGATTAAGAGTCAGTCTGGTCTATTTGTGGCCATTTTTATGTTCTTATTTTTCTTTCCTTATTAAATTTATTTTTTGTGGATGGATCACATCCGGTAGGTACTGCATTAGGGGCCCATGTTTAGGGAAGGCTAGGGTATCCTTTATCTTTCTCATTATGTTGCAAAATACTTTGCAAAAATCTGACTTAAGTTCTTAGTTTGTTACACAAACTGAAACAAAAAACTTTACCTATAAGTGCATCTATCAATGACCCAGAGACTGGTCAGTACCAATCCTTTAGTTTTGCTTTGCACTTTACCAGAAAACAAGCCAACAAATGTGATCATATGATCTCCAAAGATTTTATACCCTTCCAGGATTAAGTACGGTAGCTCGTGTAGTGTTTTGAGATAGCTGTCATTTTGACTCCTGAAAAAGACATCATAAATCTTGCTTGCTTGTTTGTTTTGTTAATTATGCCTTAGTGGGTTTCTAAAAGGAACTGGTGCACCACCTGGGCATAGCCAGAAGAAGTTTGCTTACATCTCCCTCCTTTTACTATTATGAGTTTATGAGAAAGGAAGCTCAAGGAAGATCAATACTTCCTCTGCGTACATTACAAATGACTTGTGACGTATATTCACAAGAGCTGTTTTTAGTGGGAGATATTCTAGTTATTATGGATTTGACATGAACTTGGCCCATTGCCCTTAGGGAATGCAATGTAGGCATAATTCGAGCTTCCTGTAATTGTCTATTTAACTTGGCAATCTGTGGTAATTTTTTCCTGTAAAATGAGCCCAAGACGTCACTAAAGCAGTGCTCAGATTAATTAATGAGAAATAATAATGCTCCTAATAAAAGCTCATGATATGAGCCTTCTTCCTTTACTCTGCCTTAAGTTCTTCCTCCTCATTCTGTCTTAAGAAAAGCACTTTACGGGAATCAGTGAGTCACTTTCCATCAAGGCATTTTGATTTTAATTGACGCAAACAACACAGTGGAGAAAAATAAGCAGCAGAGAACCATCTGTTTAATTGAGTCCTTGACATTTTATTGTATTTCCCCCTATTGCATATTAAAGGAAGCAAATAGAAAAACAATGGCTAATTATATGCTGTTTACAGGTCCTGATTTTACTTTGATTCTAGGCGTGTTATCCTCCTTTGTGTAAGGACAGTGTCCACTTCTTTCTACTTTTGTATGCAATGAATTTGTTGAGCAAATTCTTATCATATTTTTTGAATATCTTCATCTCTCAGTGTGCTTCTTGACAATGAAACAGAATCTCCAAAAATTGCACGAGGATGAAAAGCAGACTTACATAAAAGCCTGTCATCAAATATGATTAGAAGCTGCTCACTATTATTCTGTTTATTAGTATGTTTTTATTAAACAGCAAAATATCTTCATGAAGGATATCACTGGAAGAACAGGATAAAACTTTCTCCCATTTTATGGGAATTTCACTTCTCTCCAGATAGTACGAGCAAGACTTGGTGCACCTATTTCAGTCTTTATTTCATACAAATGCAATCATATAAATATACATATAAATGGTAGAGAATCATATTGCTATTATTTTACTTATTAACTTGTCCCTGTAACAAGCAATACAACTCCCCCCCAAAAACACAAACATTCATGGTAAAAATGTAAAATCAGTTGAATAAATACACTAAGATAAATGCAGAAATATTGACTTTACATCAGCATTTGCCTCAGTCACTATAAATCTCCAGAACAAGTCAACATTAACTTTTATATATTCGGTTCTTAGGCATTAGACATGGTGAACAAGTAATCTCTTTATTGATCTTTTCCTTACAACCAAGCAAAAAAAAACAAAAGGCACGCAGGCCTTTTATAGAGTCCTGAACCTGGACAATGTCAGCCAATAGGAAGCCGTTTGTTTCGCGCCTTGGGCATGCGCACAAAGTTGGCGACAGTCAGTCTTTTCGTTTGCACTGGACCATTTGCAACATTTGTGAGCCTGCTCACTACTGCAGCAGGCTCAGGACACAACACCCCTCCCCCCTAGATAAAACATATCTTAGCTGTACGCACAGGTACATTTGTTCAAGGGGCAGGGAATATTGGAGTTACACTGGCCTGCACACAGGCAGAACACTTCTTTAAAATAATTATTTTAACTAACAAAATAACCCAAAATCATATATGGTATATAACACTCTGTGCTGAGCGTTAGTCAACATCCTGTTACAGACTAGCAAGGTTCCCTTTGTATTGACAGAGACCTCACATAGTCTCCAAGACGTTTGGGTGGGCATTTGGCCCGCTGTGACCTTCTAATGGCTGGTGAGTGTGCCTGGTCTACCTGCTTTCCTGCTAGGCTAGGCAGACCAGGACTTTGATGCCCCAAAGACCCAGGTGACCCACTCAGCTGCTAACTGGCTGGACCCTCTAAGTCCAAGCCAGGGTTCCTTGGAGGGATGGAAATCCCTGAGTCCATAGTGGACTCCTCTTGGGAGCACTGTCCCTCAAGCCCAAGGCCAACAGTGGTAGTGGCCTGAGTGGTGGAAGTGCCCCAGTACTCCATAGCCCCCGTGTACATGCTGGAGGTGCCAGAATCAGGAGCCACCTCCATGGCAAATCCCCTTTCTAAGGACTTCCTTTCTGGAACAATAGCTGAACTGTGTGAGTGCCCCCGGTGAAATTCCCAGTCTGGGACTGTGTTTGGATTATGTGGATACCCCAGTGCGACTCCCTGTCTGGAGCACTATCTGAAATATTTGGATTATATGGGTACCCCTGGTGCAACTCCCTGTCTGAAGCAATAACTGATGTGTGGGATGACCCCCCTTCCGGAGAATTCCTGTTCGGAGCACTTGCTGAACCTTGAGATGATCCCCAAACAGCCTCAGTGGCAGTCTCAGCAGCTTGTGAGACACTGCTAGAACTGGGAAACTGTGAACCAGAATGCAGATTATGGTCCTTCCCCCCCTCCAGAGCAAAGCCAGGAGTGGAAACGTGGCTGTTAAGCATCCAGCGCAGTTGATCGATGTGTCTGTGATTGACACATCCATCATCCAAGGCCACTTCGTATGACAGTGGCCCAGAGATGTCCAGGCCCATAGTTCCTTGCCCAGACCCACCCACCTGAAGTCTCCTAGGTGCCCGCGGCTGTGCCACCTGTGAAGCCACCTGGTCTGGGTGCAACCTGTCCAGTTTGGTGATGAGGCAGCAACCCCAGCGGAGTTCTGCTGGGCTCTTCCCTGTGGCTGTGCAAGGTGTGGTACGGTGTGCAAGAAGGAAATCTGCTAACCTGTGATGCCAGTTACCATAAGTCAGTTTCTTGAGAGCATCTTTGGTAGTGCACACCATCCTTTCTGCTTGGCCATTGGACAATGGGTGGAAGGGAGCAGACGTAGCATGCTGGATCACGTTGGCTTGAAGAAAAGCCTAGAACTCAAAAGAAGTAAATTGAGGGCCATTATCTGAAACCAGGACATCTGGAAGTTCATATGATGCAAAAATTCCTCTCAACATCTGGATGGTCCTGGCAGTAGTAGTGGAGGAAACAGGAACAACCTCTAGCCATTTGGAATGGCTGTCAACGAGGAGAAGGAAGAAAGGGCCCAGCGTAATCTATATGTACCCTTGACCAAGGGGTTTGTGTTTCCTCCCATCTGTGTACAGGGGCCTGGGGCATTTCAGGCCTTGACTATTGGCACACTTGGCAGCCCTGAACCTGGGCCATGATGTCTTTATCGAGCCCAGGCATTTTCATCCTTACTATTCCTGGATGTCCCTCATGCAGAGAGAGCAAGACTCTAGACCTCAATGAGGCTGGAATGACTACCCTACTACCCCATAACAGGCACACTTTGAATGTAGAAAGCTCGTGCTTCCTTTGCCAGAAGCTTTGAAACTCTGTATTTGAACACGTGTCAGGCCATCCTGACAAGTCAGCACGCGTGTGAGCGTGTGATCAGTGGCAGTTTCTGCAGCCACGTCCCTAGCATTGAGGGGTGATTCAGGCAACTCCTGAATGGAAAGAATATTAATAGCAGAAGCAGGATCTGCCTCTATTTGTTTGAGAGGTAATCTGCTGAGGTCATCTGCATAGCCCATCTCTTTTCCAGATTTGTGAATGAGTGTATAATCATATGCTGACAGGAAAATTGATCATCTCAGCATACATGTAGAAATAATGTGTGGTGTCTGTTTGTTAGTTGTAAACAAACCCAGCAGAGGCTTATGGTCTGTGTAGACCGTAAAGTGGTGGCCATATAAGAAATCATGGAATTTCTTTATGCCAGCCACTATGGCCAAGGCTTCTCTGTCAATCTGAGCATAATTCCGCTCTGCAGATGACAGAGTCTTTGAGTAGTAGGCTACAGGGACTTGTGTCCCATCAGCCTTCAGGTGGCTAAGTACTGCTCCCACCCCATAAGGAGATGCATCGCATGTGATGCATACAGGCAGTTGCTTATTGAAATGCGCTAATACAGCATTTGAAGAGAGCAAGGCCTTAACCTCATTGAAACTCCTTTCATGGACTTTAGTCCACTGCCATGGAGCCTGCTTATTTAAGAGCCAGTGTAACGGCTCTGCCACTGCAGCCTTATGTGGGAGAAAGGTGTGATAGAAATTTAAGAGCCCCAAGAAAGCTTGCAGCTCACTCTTGGACTTGGGACTTGGGTCCTGCTGAATCGCTTGAAGCTTGGATTCAGCAGGGTGGATGCCTTGAAGCCTAAGAAGTCAGTGGAAGTGACTCCTATTTTGCATTTGTCTTGCTTCAATGGCGAAAACAAAGCAAGACAGCCCTTAATCTTTCTGCTAGATTTTGAGATGACTCCCCAGCAATGAGGATGTCATTGAAGTAGGGACAGACCCCAGGAATATCACAAAGTATGCGTTCCATGACACTTTGAAATATGCCAGGGGCTACATTAACCACAAACTGCAGTCTTTTAACCTTAAAAGCCCCTCTATGTGTTGCAATCATTTGGGCCTCTGCAGTTATCTCATCGACAGGTAGCTGTTGATAGGCCTGTGCCAAATCAAGTTTTGAGGGAGCCCAGAATGTGGCTTACCACAGGCACTGGATATGCATGCTGTTGCAATGCTTTATTCAGTGTGCACTTATAGTCTGTGCATATGCGGACTTCTCCATTAGCCTTTAAAGGCGTTACAATGGGGGTTTCCCATGGACTAAAGTCCACAGGTTCTAAGATGCCCTGCTGGAACAGCTTGTCCAGCTCTGCATCTATCTTGCTTTTGAGGGCAAAAGGCACTCTTCAAGGCTTGATCCTGATGGGCGTGATAGTTGGGTCTAAACGTAATGCAATGGTAGGCCCCTTGTAGGAGCCAAGCTCTGAGCTAAACACATCAGCAAACTCCTTGCAGACTTCTGCAAGGCCCAATGTTTGCAAGCTGTGAAGCCCTGTCACCTGGATTCCAAGGGCCTCGAACCAATCGAGTCCAATAAGACTCGTGCGTTCACCCCCAAATACCACCACATCTAGGAAGCCCTCAAAAGCCTTACACTGCACCTTGAGCATAGCCTCCCCTTTTACACTGACTTTGGAATTCTGGAAGTTAGTGAGGATTAAATTCGATGGCCTGAGTTTGACTCGAAGGCCACTACTGCTGCAAATCCTTTTGAAGGTGTCAAGTGAAATGATTGATAGAGCGGACTCTGTGTCCAAATCCATTGATAAGGGAACCCCTTGCAACTTCACATCAATGCGAAGTTTTTTCTTAAGGGCTTGTGTGTCTCTGTTCTCAGAATACTGCACGATGTACAGAAACCCACCCTGTGTTGGCTGGGGACCCTGTTATCTTTCTGAAGCAATTATTCCCGAGGTTGGACCTTCTGGTGACCCAAACAGATGGAGGCAATGTGGCCTTGCCTTCCACATGCCCGGCAAATGATGGGGCAGAATCTGCAGTCAGCTCACTTGTGGCGTCTTCACACCCAAAGCACTGAGGAGATGCTGGGGCCTTGTCTGGATGCCCCTTCAGCCTTCTTTCTGCTAGCTGGTGAAGTCTGTCCACCTCCTCTTCAGGATCCACTTCTGAATCTTCTCGAGCGTCCTCTTGATGGACGGTCACGGTGGCTGGAGGGTTCCTGGCGAACCTTCACAGCACCGCCTGCTGCTTCTTCAGCTGCAACCTCTCTTAAGGTATCTTGAAACAATACTTCTTTCGCGAAGATCTTCTGTTGCAGTTCTCTGTTTCGTAGGCCACACACGAAATGATCTCGCAGCCTCTCTTCCAGGTCCTTGAACTCACAAGGCCTGGCCACTTATCTTAAGGCAGCGATGAAGTCCACAGCAGATTCACCCGGCCTCTGGTCTCTCTGCTCGAACGCGTGAGTCCTAGCGATGACAGACAATTTAGGCTGGAAATGTTCCTTCAGCATCTTCTTCAAGTCAGCGTATGTTACTGACTCCAGAAGTGCAGGGGTCACCAGATTTTCAGCAATGTCAAATGCTTTCTGGCCACAGGCACACAGAAGAGTTGCCACTTTCATGCCGTCTTCCCTGATTTGATTCACTCTAAAGTAGTTCTCCACCCTTGCTACGTACGAATTACATCTCTCTGGGTGGCAGACATCAAAATCCATCAAGTGGTCAATTTTCAACATCGTCAACATTTACGGCCTTCACTAATCGCCTCCTCTGCTAGCTAGTATTTTGGGAAAGGGTCCTTTTGCCGAGCTCACCTCCAGCAATGCTGTACTGGCAGGCTGAGTCGCGAATGCAGGATGCTGTCTTCCCGGTTTCCAGGACTTTCTTGGTGAGTCCTATTTGTTTCTTGTGCTTGCAGGGATCCCACCTTCATTGCCAGTTTTATGTATTCGATTCTTAGGCATTAGACGAAGACACATGGTGAACAAGTAATCTCTTTATTGATCTTCTCCTTACAACCAAGCAAAAAACCAAAAGGCACGCAGGCCTTTTATAGAGTCCTGAATCCGGACAATGTCAGCACAAGGTTGGCAACAGCCAGTCTGGTCCCAGGCAGCTTTTGGTTTCCCCGGGACCTTTTGCAACATTTCTGAGCCTGCTCACTACTGCAGCAGGCTCAGGACACAACATTAACCATTTCAGAAATGTTAATATGGGAGATATCTTGTTATTAACTATAACATGGGCCAAGCCAATTACTCAAAATCAACAGCATGCCTCTCAACTTCTCATATTAGTGAAGGATCACTAACAGAGTCTTCCACGACACACAAGTTTGGTAGATCAAGTCCACTTGATAAAAACAGTCATGAAGGTACCAAGCTTTATAGGGTTTAATGATCCTCTGCCATATTCCAGTAGTGTGATCTTTGAAATCTCCAGGGGTGCAATGAAAGAGATAAGGGAGCGTATGCCTGTTCCTCAGTAAAAGAAAGAGTCCTTGATTAAGAATAACAATTAGAAGCAACACCTTTCCTTCAGAAGATGGCAGTTCCAACCTTTCTTGTCTCACAGGAAGAATAAAATTATACCACACTGTAAGAGAAAGGCAGGAAGAGGACTGATGGTATAAGATGGCTTCTTCATACAACATATGTATCATCTTGAAACAGATCCAACAGGATTCCCAAGGTGACTTTTGAACTATACTTTTCCCATAGTCTGACATTACTGTATTTCATTTACCTGCTTCCTCATTTTGACATTTCCCTTTTGTATGTTGCATTATAAAGAAATACCTTCTTTGATCCTTCCTATGCTGCTTTTCCTGATGTTGTGCATGCTTCCTTCAGCACATAGCCCCACACATGGGGTTTCCCAGCCATTTGTTTTGATAAAATTAATGCAGAGATCTTGGTTTTACAATCAAAGGCATTAAGGCTGTAGATTTTCCACATGAAAATGGTGTATTTAAGCTAATGCACCAAAATGTGTTCTGTGCATGATTAATAATGTTTATAAATCCCTAAAGGGTTTTTTTTTAAAGAGAGTTATCAAAATTACAATGAATATTTTTTCTCCAAACATAATATAAGTTTGGTCTTTGTTTCTCTGACAAAAGGTATTCACTGTGGAAGAAAAGTCAGAAATAAAATGGACAAATCATTCTCATTATTAAAAAATAAAGAAAATAATAAAGTCCAACATAGAGATGAGTCTTTTCTGTAAAAATTTAACTGTTATTAATGTCAAGTAATCTGATTTTACAAAAAAATAAAATAGCATGCTCTATCCAAAACCTTAGCTGTAAACCTATGTATGTATCCATCAACAAAACTGTAAATTCAACAAAGAACTGAAAGGCGAAAAAAGCATTATTTTTGTCCTTTGTAATGGACAAGTGTTCATATATCCTTCATCTTTCTACCCACTGGGCATGCAAGATGCACTCCATGCAGTGACTGTAGTTTTGGGCAGGTATTACACAGGATACCATAATTCCCTCTGAACCCTGGAGAACATCTGAAGACATAACCATTCACTATACTGGAACATTGTGAACAGGGAATTCCAACAAGCCTCAAGCAGAGTTTGAACTGGTTATCACCAGTTATATTTAACTTTAATAACACTGGTCCTATTTTTATTAATTTTTAGATAAAGTTTCATTAGAGCCCTGGTGGCACAATGGTTAAAGTGCAATGCTATATTGCAAGCAAACTCGATCCTGATCAGGCTCAAGGTTGACTCAGCCTTCCATCCTTCTGAGATTGGTAAAATGAGGTTGGGGGCCATTCTACATTGTAAAATGCCTAGAGAGTGCTGTAAAGCACTATGGGATGGTATCTAAGCCTAAAGGCTAAATGCTATAAGGCTATTAAGTTATATAGGGCTTAATAAAGAAAAAGCTACATACAGGTCTAGTTTAATGTAAACAGTGAAAGTCTATTCTAGTCTAGACTCCAGATATACCCAGGGATGAAAAAAGAAACAGAAAACAAAGGTGGCAGAGGCAAAGATAAATAAAGGAAGAATATATTATCTGGAGATAATGGAAAGTAATTAAACAACACAGCAGAAAAGTTTTAATAGGTTATAAGGTATGCACATCCAGCTATCTCAATAAAATCATCTGTATTAAAAGACCTTAACCCCTGTGCAGAAGTCAGTTTGCTGTAATGCAGGGGTTCTCAACCTTGGCAACTTTAAGACTTGTGGACTTCAATTCCCAGAATTCCTCAGCCAGTAAAGCTTGTACCCCTGCTTGTAATGTTTAAGGCAGCAGGCTAGGAACCAAGAGACTATGAGATCTATTTCTACCTTAGACACTAAACCAGTAGGATAGATCAGCCCTAGGAAGTAAAAACCCTGGTGGTAAAAACATAATAATTCCCTATTCCCCATTTTACCCTGCAGCTTCTCAGCAAGGCTCCAGCTGCAAAAGATACTCATATCCTTTGGCTTTTTGCCTTAGGTCAACTGTCTAACTGATGTTAAAAACCTCAAGGGAAGGATAAAAGCAGGTATGAATGCATACTAATCTTTAACATAAGCTAGGCCTTTGATTGTAAATAGTTTGATCGTTTCTTTTTGTTTAATGTAGTCCATTCCCTAAATTTATCATCTGCTGCAGCTGTATGTCCTTAGTATCTGTAGGTTTATCCTCCACCCACCCAATCCAGTTCAGAATATAGCTAGAATAGCCAAGTAAATAAAGTACTCGTAAGAAAAGTAACAATAGGAATAACCGGTGAATGGTATTGTTATGTTCGCAGGTTGGAGGCATTAAGAGGAGACACATGGTGTAATAACAAGCCTTTCTTTATTGTTCACATCCATAACCAACAACTGCAAAATGGCTCGTAGGCCTTTTATAGTGACCTATCCCTGAACAACGTCAACCAATGATTGCAGAGGCTGTTTCCCACTTTGCGCATGCGCGCAAGGCTGGAGACAGCCAGTCTGGTCCAGGGCAGCTTTTGGTCTGCCCAGGATCCTTTGCATCATTTCTGAGCCTGCTGAATGCTTCAGCAGGCTCAAGACATAACAGGTATCATTTCATTTTTACCAACACTCTGAAACAATTCAGTTGTTAATAACTTTTGGAAGGTTAGTGATGTGAGTGCAAGTCTGATTTCTAAAGGGAAGCTGTTTCACATGCAGACCCAGCCATTCAGAAACAATACCCGTAAGGCAATTTGTGCAAATGATAAACCAATAACAGTTTTTTCCAGAACATGAAGGTCAGAGGGTCTGAACCTGCATGGAGAAGGCAGCCCATAAGGTAACTAACTCCTAGCCAAGCCATTCAGGGCTTTATATTAGAATCATATCAGCACCATCTGTACTATTAATAAACTAATGCATCACCCTGCCAACAAAAGTACGTATAGTCCAGGCCATGGTTTTCCCAGTTGCAATGTATGGTTGTGAAAGTTGGACCATAAGAAAGGCTGAGCGCCAAAGAATTGAGGCCTTTGAACTATGGTGCTGGAGAAGACTCCTGCGAGTCCCTTGGACTGCAAGGCGTTCAAACCGGTCAGTCCTAGAAGAGATCAACCCCGACTGCTCTTTAGAAGGCCAGATCCTGAAGTTGAAACTCAAATACTTTGGCCACCTAATGAGAAGGAAAGACTCACTGGAGAAGGGCCTAATGCTGGGAAAGATTGAGGGCAATAGAAGAAGGGGACGATAGAGAATGAGATGGCTGGATGGAGTCCTGAAGCAGTAGGTGTGAACTTAAATGGACTCCAGAAGATGGTAGAGGACAGGGAGACCTGGATTTGAGACAATTGGAGATGGGCTGGGTGCAGTGGTTGACCAGGGCATCTTTCGTGTCTTGCCGTGCTCTCAACATACCACGTTGCTTGCAGAAACTGCCTTCATGACCGTTGGTTCTATTTTAATAGATCTCATCCACTCACTCCGTCAGAGTTGTCCATGGGGTCGCGATGGGTCGGACACGACTTCGCAATTAACAACAACAACAACAACAACAAAATGTCCTGAAGCATTGATGTACTGTATTCAAGATGATGAGTGCCAGCCAAGAACTGGACCACTATTTTCTGGATCAACTGTTCCTTTTTAGTTTCACGGATAATCCTGTGCAAAGAACATTTGCAGTGATCCAAGCAAGTAGTGGTGAGGGCATGAGTTGATTTCCTGTTCTATTTTACCTAGTAAGATTATTGGATAGACCAGACCAGGAAATCAACTCCACAGGTAAAGCTATAATTACTTTTCTGAAATTGGCTATAATAATAGAATTTATCATCTGATTATCTCTGAATTCGATTCAGATTTTCAAAAGCAGCAACGACAAAAAACATGGAAAGAAATAGAGAGATGTAATAATATACCATTGTTTTTATATGATCAAGCTGTAATATGGGGAAATTTTGCACATAAAATAGACTTTCTCTTGGACCTGGGAGGAATGAACAGTAAAGGAGAAGTAATCATAGAGGAAGAACACTTTTGTTTGAAAGAAAAATAAAGTAAAATGACTAGACATATGTTCCATTTGTGTACTATTCAGTTGGGTGGATTTAAATTCAGTGAATATGATCTACTTATACTCCTCCTTTTCCTTCTTCTTCATATGCCAATAAAAGCTCTGTAATAATCTTATACTAGAGTAATCATAACCCCAATCCAAATATATGTACAGAACTAGAAAAGAAATTGCAAAAAGCCAGATTATCTCTCCAAAAAACTTAATAAAGATCTGAAAATAAAAAAGAGCATTACTTAAGAGATGGAAATAGGGATCACTAAAGAAAAGAGTACAGACAGCTGAGAACTATACAGATGGGGTCAGAAACGTGAAGCTCAGTATGAGTTACAGCTAAGAACAACCACAAGGGAGTCTTCATAATAGCTGCAAATAAAATAAAGAGAAAAGAATCAGTTCACCAGCTGCTTACCAAAGTTGGCAAAATGCTAATAGGAGAAAAGACAAAACTATTCAAGTTATATTTTATTTCAGGAATAGTATACATCCCACCAGGCAATTGTGAAAAACAGAATAAATGGGGCTGAGATTGATAGAGGTATGGTTAGAGGATATGTTCTTTGAAAGAGTTTAAACCATAAAACCCAATCAATTTTATTCTAGGGTATGGAAGAAGCAAGGTAATGGTCTTTAATGGATTATTTGTAGGAAATACAGGGAAAGGGAAAAAATGTGCCATTAAACTGAACAAGAGTGAATTTCCCTGATGTTTAAAAGACGAAAAAAGAAATGAGGCAGTTCAACATTGATAAGTGCAAAGATTCTAGAACAGATAATTTAGTAATTAAGTTATAAGCACTTTTAAAACAATGTAATAAGTCAACATGGATTTGTCAAAGACAGTTCTTCACAGGATAACCTTATCTCATTTTTTTTTTCAGTCGGTAATTTTCTTAGCAGATTGTGGAGAAAATGTAGCCACTTGATTTCAGCAGAAATTTCACAACATTTGGATTAGCAAGTTAGTTATCTTTTGGCTGCATGGCATGACAATTAAATGAATAAAAAGATGGCTAAAAATGTTCATTAGTAGTTCCTCATCAAACTGGAACAAAATATCAGGTGAGGTGCTAACATTCAGTCTTCGGCACTGTACTATTCAACATTTTTATTAGCAGTTTGGATGAGAAGATGGATGGAAAATATATTAAATTTACAGATGACACCATCCTGAGTGAAATAACTAGGAGACAAAAATAAAATTCAAAACAATCAGCAGAAAATAACAGACTGTCATTTTACAGAAACAAATCCAAAGTTCTTCCCTTAGAACATAAAAGATAAAAGAAACTAGAAATTAAGTCCCATGGAAACAGTGTGAACAAATTGGGAAAGTTTAACCTTCAGAAAAGAAGATTAAGCAGAGGATTTATTTTTCAAACAGCAGAAGATGACATATAGAAGGACAACACCTGTTTTCTGGCATGCTAAAGGATGGAACATGGAATAAAAAAATGTTAGAAAAATTATTTTAACCATAGGAGTGGAAGCTATTACTCAAAGAGAAACTGATGTGTGTAAGCAGAGACTGGACAGCTATTTGTTATGGATGTGGATTCCTGAAATGTTACGGTTCTGTGAGTCTATGTTTAGGCCAGAGTACCAGAGTCATAATTTGAAATCCATTTTTGTGAAAAGTTTAGTTATCTTAGCTATATGTTATCAGGTCATGTGTTAAATCTTCCTTCTACCTTCCAGATTAAGAGATGGGTGACTATTCCACTTAGCCATCTATCATGGCTCTGATCTTAATCAAATAAGCACTGTTTTATATTTATTTACTTAAATTTAGATACCATTCCAATCATACATGATGCAGAACACCTAATATTTCCCCATGCAGAAACATAATTGAAAGCAGTGAAAAATTTAAACAACACTTACACCAAATAACCAAAGAAAACAATCAGCAAATAATTCAATATTCTTCAAGAGAGGATGAAAGTCCAATCTTAAAGACTTCCAGGTGAAAAAATCCAGACCTTAAGAGCATATAGAAACCCTAGTGTCTCTAGAGGAACAGTGTCCCAGAACACTGGGAAAGTGGAAGCGCACCAGAGTATAAACTAGAGTATAAGACTGGTTTCAGTTTTCTGAGTTCTCAGCAGCTTACCTGGTTGGCAGTTCAAAGTGCTCAAGGTCAATCTGTGCTCAATCATTATAGACAGAAAGGAGAAATCTAGGCGTTCCTATTCAGAAGTTAATTCTATTGAGTTTGGTGGGATTTGCTAGCAGTTTAATGGATATAGAAATGTAGCCTAAGACACATGTCATGACATACGTTTTCAGGGAGCTGCATCTTAATTGATAAGATAATCGGTTCTTATGATTGTGAACATACTGATTGAGAATATTTTTATATAAATATTTTTATTGAGTTTTATAAAGGTAATAAGGGGATAGAGTCAAAAAGGGTAAGACAACAGGAAACATACAAAAAGATTAGACCAGGGAAAAGGGATAACACAAAAGTGGGATTAATCCCACAAAATAACATCATTTCAGCAAGTCTACCAGTCTGGATTTACATATTAAATCTTAATAATTAGTCTATTATTAAACAACTTTCCATATAAATCATGTAAATAACAAATTAGTCAATAAATCTCATTCATCTCACTAATTAATAATGCTTAATATTAATTAATTATAATCACTTTAAAATAATAATATACTACATATTAATTATAGTTTGCCATATTATTTAAGATCACAAATATATAAAGAGGAAGAAGAAGAAATAAGAACAAGTTCATACAAATAATCATGGAATATAAATACAAATTATCAATTATCTCTTTAAATTTCATAACCTTTTCTCCCTCTAGCGTGTTTCTAACCAATAATAAAATTTTCCTCGTGTTTTAAAGTAAATTGTGTCTTCTTTCTCTTTCATTTCTAAAGTCAGTCTGTCCATTTCTGCACATTCGAATATTTTTGTTATTAGACTGGTCAGATGGTAAATTTTCATTTTTCCAAAATTGGGCAAATATTATTCTTGCGGCTGTCAGCACATGCAATATTAAATACTCATTCTCTTTTCCATAATTCATACCTAATATTCCTAACAAACAGAATTCTAGTTTAAATTCTGATTGAGAATATTTTTAGATTTTCATCCTCAAAATGAAACACAAAAGAATATTTCTATATTCTTCCCCACAACCTAGAATAAACTCAAAATACACAATATTCAAATAGCTAAAAAAATAAATTGAATTCTTTTAATTTTTTTCAGATTTGATACTAATTATATCCTTTTGATCCTCCTTTCTAAGGTCATCTTAACTAGCCAAGATTTCAATAGTGCATTAACATGCACTATTGAAGATTTTAGAAATATTTTCTGGAAGATTAAAAACAACATGAAGTGGTATATTGACATTTTTAACTCTACCCCACACATCAATGAGAAACTAATAGTTTCAACTTAAAAAGCTTTAACTCTTCATTAAGTTAACCTCGATGAATTACGCTGACATATCTAATGTTAAAATAAATTGATATAACTAATAAGATAATTGTTACAAATCAGGTTAGCAAGTTTATGGAGATCTGCCTCTCTACATTGATACTTACTATGGCTTTGAGGAAATGTTTCAGCTTTTAATTTATTCAGTAAATGCAAAACCAGAGTCAGACTTCTTTTGTATGCTCGAGAGAATCTTACCTAGGATGAAGGTAGAAATGGTTATATAAAGGATTTTATAATTAATAGAGGACAAAAAGAACAAGACTGGTACTCAAGGTGGCATTCTGGTATTTGAAGCACTCAGATGGAGCACAGACAATGAAGTGAGAAAAGCCAGAGACCCTGATAACGCCTTTTCTAACAGTAAATAAATCATGCCATGCTCATTAAAGGCAAAAAAGCATTTTTTGCAGGCAGAGATTGGATACTGCCCTTGATTTATTTTATTTTAAATTCCAGACATAGGCCACAACCTTGATACCATGTAGGCACAGAGCAATTTCACCAACCTCATAAACCTAGACAGCAGACAATCTTGGAAGAGTTAAAGAAAGTGGGGAAAACTTAGGCAGAAAAAAATGAAATGGAAAGAGGAATGCAGATAAATGGAAAATGTGTGCAATAAGGGAAGTTATAGCTAGGGGGTTAAATCCCTCTGAAGACAATCTGAAAGGATAGTTAAATATGTAATGATATGTTGGACTGACATTGAGATACAGGAGGAAGAGCTACACCTAGACAATAGTCTGATAAGTGAAATTTGTATCCAAACGAGGAGGGGTGGTGAAAGCTTCTCAGAAGCGACCCTCCCTGGTTTTTGGGAGAGTGTGGAAATCAGGGACAGGAGAGGTACTTTCAGACTTGCAAAATTCGGTTAATGTAATCTTGCAGTAAACATAGTACTAGTTCTCTATCTTGGGTGAGCTTCTTGTGCAGACCACCTCATAAGGCTGACAAAATGTGTTTCACCTCTCAAAATGAGGCAAATGTAATCATATATAAAGGTGCTTTTTAATCTGAAAATATTACTTTAAAATGCAATTTTCTAGTCCCTTCAAAATGTATTTTGAAAAACATGACATTTTTTTACCTAAAATAATGTGACATCTGAAACACAGATGGAATAGTATCTCTATAGTAGTTATTTATCATGGGTATCTTGAGGAAATCCTGGGGTTTTCTCATCTATCATTACAAAGAGAGTGGGGCAGAGCAAAAATGAATAATAGGCCTATGCATGTTCAAAACTGATCTCAAAGAAATACTTTGGACCTTGTGTGAGTACTATACCTCCCTGCTATTCCATGAAAGTTTTAAAAAACCTGTACTATAAGAAATTCACTTATTAAATTTAAAGCAGAGATTGCCTCCCCCCCCCCCAACCTTCTGTGAAAGCCTTCTAACTTCCATGACTAACAGAGGCTCCTGTGGGGTCTAAAGAACTTTCTCCTGTGTTTGAAATCTGCATAGTCCCATTAATCATTCCTTATCTTAGGGGAAGATCATTTGTGGTTCTGCAGCTGTGGATAAAGTTGGTGGGATCCATTTCTGGATTTCAAGTTAATGGCTCTGCTCCACAGTTAAAAGAGATGCTAAGCAGCTCTCTGCAAATAAGATGTGTCCCCCCCCCATGTCTAAATGAGGCAATAATATAAGATTTTTATTGAGGAAAACATTTGTTGATCCATAAAATCTGTGGAAATATAGGCTAGGCCAGTCTCAAATATTCTGAAGAGGAAAAGGAGATTGAAAAGCTGGTGTCTTCCCAGCTGAAGATTAAAATGACACAAATGATATTGATTATCTAACTCATTTCAAAAGGGGTTTGAAATGGTACTGAAACTGATTGTTTTAATGGATGTCCTGAACTAAAAACTAGGTGGAGGTAAGGGTGTCATGCTCTACCATTTCTACAGCCACAATCATGGCTTACATGGCTGTAAGGAACAGCAAGGTTATTTCTTGCACTGTAGCTCACCTGGTTCTTCTCCTTCTTTTCCCAAAGCAAATCTTATATTACTCTTGTGCTGCTATTAGTCAACTCTGAAAAATTCATGGAAATTTGAATATTTTGAGCTATATGCCCAATTGGCTGGAAGTTCCTGCCCACTACCTGTCCTTGTAAAACTGGGAGATCTGGTTACCTTATACTAATTATGTATCTATATATTTATTCTATTTTGTATCCTATCATAACTCACAATTTTCAGTAGTCAGAATAAACTCAATAGCAGTATTAAAACAACACATAATCCAAGTTGTCAAAACAAAGTAGAAGAGAAAAGTAATAGGAACAAAAAGTACATGTCATGCTATCTGAAACACCCTTAAAAGGCTCCATTTTTATTTTTACTTTTTTGAATAAATATTTATTTTATTCGGAAAATTAAAATAAAATACAAGCTCCAAAAAAAAGGAAAAAGAAATTTTACAAAAACAAAACAAAAAATAGAAAAGAAAAAATGTACATTAAAAAGAAAAAAACACATATACATATATCATCCCCCCAAAATTTATAAAAGTCTACCTCTATTTGCAATCAATTTGATCTGTCACCTATGTACAATATATAAAGGCAAAGCAGTTAACAGGTGAACCAATAGCAAAGTTAAACTTCAAAGCCCTCTGAGACTACTTGTTATTGTATTTAATTCATAGAAAGTCTACAACAGATTTATCTATCATAAATCACCACAATCATTAACTCTGATCTGTCTGGGATCGAATACCCTTTTTTATTTTTAATAATAAAATTTCTTAAGATTTTGATTGGAAATTTTCCCAGCAATTATGTCTTACTCCCCAAATCATAAACCTCTGTTGTCAATTCATTTTCCCAAAAAGGCCCGGTCCAAATTGTTTTCGAATTAGATAAAGTCCATTTCCCAATCACCACCTATCTTCTTTAAAAAGTCCAGTTCATCACTTATCAATTCTGTTAACTCCAGATCTGTAAAATCCATATCCCCTTCAGCCTTCTCCAATGAACCTGCAATTTCCATACCAAGTTCCTTCTCCTTTAAATCTTCCAACAGCAATTTAGATTCCAATCCATCCAGTTGTGAGCCTGGTTGGCTACAGTTGCTTGTGACTTTGTTGTTAGTTGCGAAGTTGTGTCCGACCCATCGTGACCCCATGGACAACGTTCCTCCAGGCCTTCCTGTCCTCTACCATCTTCTGGAGTCCATTTAAGCTCACGCCTACTGCTTCAGTGACTCCATCCAGCCACCTCATTCTCTGTCGTCCCATTCTTCTATTGCCCTCAATCTTTCCCAGCATTAGGCTGTGACTAGATATCCTCTTTAGGTTTATTTAAAACCCTTGTTATTTTATCAGACTTTTACCAAAGTTTACAATTTTGAACTTGTAGGTTAAAAAGCTTTCATTTTTCAGAGGCTTCCCATATCTCTATCGTTTGCATTTTTAATACAATCCTGTAACTGGGCATTCACAACCAGAAATAAACAGTTCCTTTCCAGGACAGGGAGTTAGATATGCTGTAACAAAGTAGCCACAGAGAATGTTGAGATAATATTTCTCAGAATAAAGAAGAATTGGGGGGGGGGAGAGAAAATATCCACGAATTATTAACAAATCAATGGTTTAAAAGACTAGAGCTTTTTAAAAATGAAGAAAATGCAAAACCCTCATAGTGAAAATCTGATGCAAATAAAAATCCAAACAGGTTACCTTCACTACCCAAAAAATAGCTATCAATTTTCATATGGAGAAAGTAAAAGTAATTCAGAAAAGCAGACTGAAACAGTGAAAAAACATTAAAGATTTCACATTAAAATCCACAAAGTGGTTAAAGTAAGTCAATCTTCAACTACTCAATTAACTTTGAAATAAAAATCAAAAGAAAAAAGAAAATTCAAAATATGCAGTTAAAACCCATGCGTGCTTAAATAACCCAAACAGCTGAGAGGAAAGATGGAGACACGATTCTCCAACAGCTCCTACCAGATATTGCAATCCTCAGGATTCCTCTTCCTAGGATTATCCACAGTAAACTGAGGGCTGTCTTTGGTCATTCCAAGCTGCTCCCATTCAGATCTAGGGAGCCAGCTGCCAAAGAACCTGCTACGGTTAAGCCACTGTGTCTCCTACCTCTCTTGTTTGATTGTCTTCTAAGAAGAATCTCTCACAAGTTCATCCACATAATCCATTACACATTGTTAGAATATCTGAAAAGATGTATTTTTAACTGTTGGTTGATATTTATATTAGTAATATTTTGTTTTTAGTTTTAATTTTTACTTTGTTAGTCAATCTGAGTGTCTATCAGAGCACAAAAGCAAATCATATAGTAATTTAATGAATACACAAGTACATAAATTGTGGACTGCAACTCTTAAGTGCAGCAACAATTGGCTATGCTGGGGTTGTAACTTATCTGAGGCTCAGAGTTTTGCCTTCTCTTTTTTCATATTCTGAAGGCCATGATTAATTCCCAATAAGAATGGGAATATATTTCACAGCAATGGCCTCAAGTTGTACAAGAAGAATGGAGAGTAAAAAAAGTTTCCCCTCCCTATTTCATAATCCTTTGAAGTTGCCAGCAATGGAACAAACAGAGGAAAGAATGGAAGTCATACAACTTCTTGCTTGAGAAGCATATATGAGGAATAGGCTACAATTTGCCATCTCCTGCTCTTCATCCAACCAAGTTGGCAGGTGAATAGCCTGGATGGTTGCAAATGTTTATGTTTATGTTTCCTACAGATGACTCATTGGATGATGATATGACTTGAAACATCTGTTGTTCTAGATAAGATATGTTTGCTAAATGAATTGAAAACAAAAAGGATAATGAGGAGGAACAGATAAAATTATCTCTGTTGAACAAATCCTCTACAGAAGAATACCAAATGAAGGTAGCGGAGGAAACAAAGTATTAATTTCACATTCTGTCATTAGCTTGCCACCTGTTAATTGTGATCATTATCCAGAGCCGAAAGGGGAAAGGCTAATCTTCAGTACATTTATATCAACAAACTCAAACAAAACCTCCTAATTATCCCACAGAACCTGTGTCAATTTTAAAACCAGCTCCCTTTTTCAGTTGGCTGCATGCCAATCCCAGCAAACTAGTGTCTATATGCTACATGTTAATGACGATGTCTTTTCATTCTAGGAATGATATAATTGCCAAAAGCTATTCAGGGGCTCATTATTTTTATGGTCATATTTCAGACGAGAGCCAAAGGTCAGTAGGGGTTTATATATAGCAATGTATAGGAACTGGCCTCTTGAGGACACAATGGCAACTACCTATTGCCAACTAGAAATCAGCAGGCTACAGTTCCAACAAGAAAAACCAAGATTAATGCCTGTGACTAGTTTGGCTCCTTTAATTCATTGATGATAGAGAACAAATTCACTTAAATGTAAGAAATTAAATCCAGATTGTAGAGATGGCATCAATATTTGTGTATGTAGAGTATATTTGAATCAATTTTATGAAACTTCTGACAAGTATGAAAAAAAGCTTTTTCACATTTGTGTTTGGCTCACATCAAAACTTGTTTTCAGGGTGGAGTATTCAGAAGTCTTATGAAAGTGTTTCTTTCCTACCACACCTAACTAAGACACCTGCATGAGAACTGATTTCATTAATCTAAAAGGGATATTTGTGTGCAGATAACTGATTTTCAATATATGCATAAAACAGATCCCAACATTCCCTGAATGTAAACAGAGGAAGTGCAGATGTTAGGCAGTTATAAATCCCACAAGTGGAATTCTGCTTTCATTTTGGTATGTCTTTAACTTGCTTACTAAAGCAATGGGAATTAAGGATGAAGGACTGAATTTTGGCTGGATTATGTTTTATGACTATAAAACAGTTAAGGAACTTCTGTACTATCATTTTAGCTTCTCATTTATTGCTAACAATCCAGAGGGGGAGAAATATCCCAATGGGGAGAGTTTGACTCTTACTTGAAGACTTTTAATATGGAAAGACTCATCCACCCCCACTGATTTTTCTAGCCTTCAGTTTTATTTATTTACTCAGTTTATATATAGCTACAATCACACATTGCTCCTAGAAGCAAGAAGCCGAAAACACCAGCCTGAAGATGACGAATGGGACTTTATCGAAACGTTGCCAAGACACTTCCAATTTGACGCGGGAGAAAACCCGAATAACCAAAGACATATATATATATATATATATATATATATATATTATATTATATATATGTAGGTCTTTGGTTATTCGGGTTTTCTCCCATGTAAAATTGGAAGTGTCTTGGCGACGTTTCGACGTTTTGTCGCCAAGACACTTCCAATTTTACGCAGGAGAAAACCCGAATAACCAAAGACCTACATACAAACACCCGCGAAAACCTCAGAAAACACATATATATATGTAACTCACATAACACAAAAATGTAGTAATGGTTCATATAGCATCATGGCCCAGTCCTCAGTGGAAGACTTCCCATTGTTAAGAAAAGATTTGTCCATATTACTGGACAAAACACCAAAATAGTCCAGTAATCTGTTCCACTGTGATCCAATTAAACATACACAAGAGGGGCTGCAATAAAATAATTCCCCTTCTTAATGTTATCCAGCAAGTGATACTACCATGTTTCTCCGAAAATAAGATCCAACCGGAAAAGAAGCCCTAGCATGATTTTTCAGGATGTGTGTAATATAAGCCCCACCCCAAAAATAAGCCCCAGTTAAGATTGTCAGCCAGCATTTAGTACCATATTTCCTCGAATATAAGCCTTAACTGGAAAATAAGCCCTTATATGTCTTTTGGAGCAAAAATTAATATAAGACCCGGTCTTATTTTCAGGGAAATATGGTATCAACACTTCATCTTTCTAATTCTAAAGATAATAAGTAGCCAGCAAGTCTAGTTGCCCTTCAGTACCTTCTCTCCTCCCTGAATTTGTCTAATCTTTAGTTTAAGTCAGGGATGTCAAACTCAATTTCATTGAGGGCCGCATCAGCATTGCGGTTGCCATCGGGGTGTGTGGCCAGAGTGGGTGCGGCCTACTGGGTGAGCATGGAGGGAGTTGGTGTGGCCTACTGGGTGGGCATGGCCAGCTCTACATCATTCACATCAAGGGTGCTTGTGGGGGCCTGGGCAGGAGTGGGACAGATCTGAGAGTCTCTGACAGAAAGAAGTGGGACTAGGGCAACCGCCAAGGTATGGTCCATTTCTTCATTCCTCACAAAGGGTGACACCTCCCCAGCATGCACCCAGAGGGCGGGGCCGATACAGCAGGGGCTGTTTCCTCACTGTTTCCAGATGGCCTTGTGGAGCTAAGACTGAATGCATTTCAGCATAGATGGCCATCACAAAATTGTACATTGGCTCCCGGCCGGCCAACCTGGGCCAGGGCCAAGGCAGCGGGGGCAGTTCCCTCACTGTTTCCAGGATGGCTTCAGGGGCCACATGAAACCACTTTGCGGGCTGCATCCAGCCCCCGGGCCTTGTGTTTGACATGTCTGGTTTAAGTCAACCAAGGTGGTTGTTTTTGTTTCATCTGATAAATTTTCTTTGTGAAACGAAATACTTATTTTAGCTTGTTTTGAATCTCCTCCCAGTCAGCTTCACTAAATATCTTTCAGTTCAATTCTTCTTTTCATACTCTCATACTGCACCTTTATCTGCATCTTTACCTTATGTGACAGGGGTTGATAAACTATGGCTTGCAGACCAAATCCAACCAGTTACTTATTACCTAAGACTGGCAAGAGGATGGCAAATCATCAAAACTCAGCCATGTTCTTGGCATTTACTGGTGGGCCACTGTGGTCCATTGTCTGCTTCAGTACTTGGTCTGAAGATCTGCCAGCCACACTCACAGAGGATAGTACTCTTCAAGAGCCTGAAGATCAGAAAAGGGAAGACCAGTGCTTGTTTCCATCATCCCAGAGTGCAAGGTACAGAATAAAAGTTTTAAGTTACCAAAAATTGATAGTAAATGTAGTTGGATAGTGGAAGCAAACCTGCCACCTAGGGAGGAAGTGTGCTTCAGTTTGCTGGATATGTTGAAGGAGAGGTTGGACAGCCATTTGTCAGGGACATTTTCATTTGGAGCCTGTATTGAACAAGAGATGCTCAGTAATGGTTTAAATGGTCCCTTCTGACTCCAGGAATAATTCTTCTCTTCTGAATTTTTTTTTTTTTTTTTAGCTTTTTGGGTTCTTGAAAAGCTGTAGCAGGTGTTTTTAGCTACAAACTCGCTGGCTGTCCAAATTTCTGGATCTGACATCAAAATAATCTGTGTAGATCTTCAAGACAAGACTTGATCAAAATGAGGGGAGAAAATATATGGCTGTGTGTTGGTCAATAATAGGTTGAATTGATTCCTTAAAGCAGTTACCTTTTTGATAGGCTTTTGCAGAAGCTCGAAACATGAGTGGCTGCTTTAATGAACAACAGAAAGATGAGGTGCTTATGTAAGATGTCAAACATTTCTTGGGAATCACTATCAAGGTATGCACAGCCCTAGCAAGGATGAATGATAATGAAATGATAATGAAAAGGCAGCATTTCAAAAAAAGTTTTATTACTATTTTTTAAAATTTTTATCCTGCCTAATTTCCTTGTTTTTCCCTTTAATGCATGTAACATGAAAATTAAAACTAAGTCCTTCAAGAGTAGCAAATTAGTTCGCTTCAAACTTAAATATAAACTTTCAACAAAAAGGAAAGATTTTATCACTGTTACCGGAAACCTGAATAGATAATGATAGATAATAGATAATTTTGGCATTTCCTAGAGGTTTAAGATCATTAACTTGTTTTTGTAGCTCTTTCCAGTCTCCAGTCAAACATGTTGAACATTTTGCTCATTAGCAGGTACATTTGAGTCTTTCCTTGGGAATTCACTACTTTACCTTTATTTTCAGGGCAAAGGCTCCAGAGCTGTTGTGCTGCATGATGTGTATTACTGACTTCCCCCCCCCCAAGACACTGATATTCCATTAATGAGGATGTGGGAAGGGAATATCAAATCAAATATCAAATATCAAATCAAATCAAATCAAGTGAGATGAAGTTTTGTTCCTGGTATCTTTCTTCTTTAGCACTGTTTAGCATCAACAGCGATGCTAAATAAATACTATATTTTTCTATGTATTTGCTTTGTATACTCTTAAATGGTGAATGGATTTGGGGAAACTTAAGCATTCCTCACTTCCCCACTCTGAAGTTTCTATCAGCATCTGGATCCTGTGCTTATTTCATTATTTATAGGTATTTTGATGCCACAATGATTATTTCAATTGATTTCATAAAATCATAAGAAACAATGGCACCATTTCTCTCCTAAGTACCCCAGATTCCCCACCAATGGATGGTCTGGTCATGTAGTGAAAGAGACCCAGGATTGGCTAGATGTACATGCCATTACATACTACTGTGTGTGTGTGTGTACAAAGAAGGAAATACTCCATCCTTGAAAGCGGTAAGGCCACACTTGGAATACTGCATTTAGTTTTGGCCACCGCGATGCAAAAAAGATGCTGAGACTCTAGAAAGAGTACAGAGAAGAGCAACAAAGATGATTAGGGGACTGGAGGCTAAAGCATATAAGGAACGACTGCTGGTATTGGGTATGTCTAGTTTAGTGAAGAAAAGGACGAGGGGGGACATGATAGCAGTGTTCCAATATCTCAAGGGCTGCCACAAAGAAGAGGGAGTCAAGCTATTTTCCAAGGCGCCTGAAGGCAGGACAAGAAGCAACGGGTGGAAAATAAGCAAGGAGAGAAGCAACCTAGAATTAAGGAGAAACTTCCTGACAGTTAGAACAATTAACCAGTGGAACAACCTGCCTCCAGAAGCAGTGAATGCTCCAACACTGGAAGTTTTCAAGAAGAGACTGGACAGCCATTTGTCTGAAATGGTATAGGGTTTCCTGCCTAAGCAGGGGATTGGGCTAGATGACCTCCAAGGTCTCTTCCAACTTTACTATTATTATTATTAACAATTGCAGGAGAGGAAAAAATAATCATACAACTAATTACATAATAGCAAGTCCTGTCGAAAAAACAATGAATAAGAAAGTCACTGATGTCATACCTCTTGTTCTGGCCAGCAAAAGTCAGGTATAGCACTCATTTCCTCCATTATTTTTGATGCAAAATTTTTGTTATTATTCAGTGGCTAAGTTATGTCCCACTTTTCACAACCCCATGGACCATAGTCACCAGGCCTCCCTGTCCTTTGTTGTCTCCCAGAGTTTGCCCAAATTCATGTTCATTGATGGCACTAACCATCTCACCCTCTGCCATTACCTTCTTTTGCCTTCAATTTTTCCCAACATACCCATAGTTTAATTGCAGGAAGAAGACACAGTAACAGAGTTAACAGCATTTATTCTAGTGGTCTATAACAATTCATTGCAGCCATCTCGTCACGACCTTGTGATTGACCTTGTGGTGGCCATCTTGCAGTGGTCAACCCAGCATGGCCATCTCACTGGAGCCATCTTACCATGGAGAACTCGCTGCAGGACAACTCGCCATGGGACAATCCACTTGGTAACTCAAAGTAATAAATGTTATCCACCACTGTTTCTTCTACATTATTTCCATTTTTGTCAATGGAGATAATGTCAAAGGAATAGTGATACATATTTGTTGTGTTCAGTTATCCTTCATGGAATTGTCCCACAGTGAGTTGGCCATGGCAAGTTATCCTGTGGCAAGTTGGCCATGACGAGATGGCCATGGCGAGGTTGTCATGCTGGGTTAGCCATGGCAAGATAGCTGCAACAAGCTGGCCATGGCAAGATGACCATGGCAAATTGGCCACAACAAGATGGCTGTGGCGAGATGACCATGATGAATTGTCTGTATTTTAGTATGCTTTAAAATTTATTGTAATCACTATCTCCTTTTTAGCAGCTTTCCCCTCTTTCTTTCTATGCAGCCTTTGAATAAGTGTTTTTTTACTGTGTGTAATGAGAGGAAAAATATATAGTGGATACCACGCTACTTTCACTCAATGAGATTATTTTCATCCTACAAAATTGTATATACTTGCTTAGGCGTGTAATCCACCAAGACCACCAAATGATTTAATACCTGATTAAGAAATTTCCAAATTGGGGAGAGGTTGATTCTTTTTAAAAAAATGTTGATTTTTGTTCCCCTCACATCCACCATCAGTGCTTTTTGTGAACTTTAAACTTCAAACATGTATTTAAGGTCTGTATGCAGTGCTTCTAAGCTCTTTAAGGAATCACATTCATGGTCAGCTCTAAACACAGGGAGTATAATTTCAGAATAGTAAAAACTGCAATCCAGATCTTAAAGAGCAATATTGACCCCTGTATTGCAACTGGGAATTTGGATTGATGTGTTCCTAAAAAGCTGTTCATCATGAGCAATTCCAGGCTAAAAGAACTGGGTGTACTCTGTACATAAATATATGTGTGCCGCATTTAGGCTTTGAAAAACTATATACAGACTTCTTGGGAACATTACAAACAACATGACTCTTCCAGAAGGGAAAGAGCAAATAGTTTGCTTAACTCTCACAGAAAATGTTCCTATTTCAGGGAGAAAAATGTTTCAGACCAGGAACTAATTAAGAGCAGATATCATGTCAAATTAAGCTGATATGACAACTAAAGAGGTATTTGTTTTACTATACATCCTACCGAAGAGATCACACATCATATTTCCCAGCTACATGTTGAAGGAATTGTCCTTTCTCTCCCATTTTGCTTCTTTTCTCTTTTCTTTATGTGGGGCCATTGCAGCACTCAGAACCTTTCACCTTAGAAAGATTAGAGATGATTGGAGTCTGTCTTTCCCTTCTTCTGGTATTAATATAACATCCTAACAGTCATTTTGTAGCTGTTCCTATGAATTCCTAGAAGTTTTCTTGGGGGCGGGGTATTTCTTCTCTCTCTCTCTCTCTCTCTCTCTCTCTCTCTCTCTCTCTCTCTCTCTCTCTCTCTCTCACACACACACACACACACACACACACACACACACACACAACCACAACCTTGCATTCAGAAGCATTTGTTCTTCGTGACAGCTTCATTGTAAGTATTGAGGGCAAAACAGCATATCCTGTGGTATAATTTGGACAGGGAGATAGATCACTCTATTTTCCCATTCATTTTGTTTCACAGCTGTCTAGGAAATGACCCCTTAGAGAGAAGGAAGCCAAAAGCTAGTCCTGCAACCTCTGTGCTCTGCCACATTCCCTCTCCTCCTGGGCGGGAATGATCCTGCACAAAGACATCCCTCCCATCATCCCCTGGAGACTGACTGCAAACACCTGGCAGCTATTCCAGGGAATGAATCTATGGTGCACAGGCATCCAAGCTGAACCTTATTTTAAGGATTCCCAAGGGCCCTTCATTCAATAATCCATACAAGTTTTATGAGAGCTAGATTATGGGGATTTGCAAAGAGGGGGATTAGATAATGCTTCCAAGGACAGTTACCACCGACATCTGTGGCATTAATAGAGGGGATTTTTTAAAAGCACCATTTAGTTATAATAGTCCTCATCTTGGTAGTCTGTGCATCATAGGTTACGACCCTTAGCTTTCAGAGTGGTTTTCAACAACCCAATTGGATTTACATGGCTGTGATTCCAACATCTGGCTGAGTGATGACACCTGAGATGTGCAGGATGTGAAATGGAACCCAGAGGAGGTACTATATAAGCGATCAAGATAATAATAGGTCATTTCAGCTTGTACATCACCTGTGTGATCTTCTGGTGTAAGAAGAGCTTCCTTTTCTGTCTCAAGTGGCTGCTTGCAGGTTAATTAGATGGAGGGAGAGTAAATGGTTGTCAATCACTGAGAGGCATTATGGGGGTGGGCAGAAAATTTCAAGAGAATGGGGTATCTTTTGGCAGGAGAAATATGGAACAGTTTGAGGATGATTTCACAGATTTGGCAAATGTTTATGTGGAAAGAGTAGTGTGCAGGGACCCATTTCTTGGTTCTGTTAGTGATTATGGAGTGTGATATTTCTTAGCTGCTTTGTCTTTCAATTTTTGTATTGTTATAATTGTTTTTATTTTAATTTTGCTCACCACCCAGAGTCACTTGTTGAGATAGGGGGGTTACACATATTGAATAAATAAAGGGGATATGAGTGTTTGCATCACTTTTAGATTCTGAATGTGCTTCAATTAGCCAATGAGGATGATATAGGAAAGGAAGAGACAGAACCTGGGGATGGAGTCAAGAGAAGAATAAGCCTGGAATTGTTACATTCCCACAAGTGATCCACATCCAGTCACCCTCCCACCAAATTCTATTAACTCTTATTTAGCACCAATTTAGGGCTGAATGTAGGTTTAGTAGATTCTTGTGCACAGGTATGAGCAATAAATCAAATCAGCTTCCTTCTTGATTTCCCTCCTGTAGACTCCCCTGGACACATACTTATTCCAAGGATTGAAACTAATACCAGCCCTATCATTAGGCAGAATGAGGAGGTTATTTAATTTGGGGCAACAAGAATTTAATTTATTGTTGTGTTTTGAGAGAGGGGAAGAGGTATTCATGGGCCATAAATAATTTAGCCTGACTTGGACAGGCAGCGGTGCCACAACTGCTCTCCAAAAGTAGCAAAATGGGACAGGCAGCGGTGCCACAACTGCTCTCCAAAAGTAGCAAAATGGTTTGAGAGTGTAACTCTAATGTAGCACATCTGTGCCTATTTACTATCCTAAGAATTTGCAGACATTGTTCCTTAGTGAAGTCCCTTCAACTCATGACTTGTTTGCTTGGCCTTCATGTCCTCCCAAAGCAATGTAAGATATTGTAAATCAACTTTCTTTTTAAAGAAGAGAATGGAGCTTCATGTACCATAATTAACAAATTATTTTTTTCACTCTTGAGCCCTTGATATCCAGTACACTAAGATAGCCAGACTTAAACGATCTGCAGTGAAAGAATGTAAGCCTTCACTGGTAATCTTTCCTTCATACTGCTTCACTAATTTATGAAATAGTTTTGTGACTTGAATTGGGCTATGAGAAATGCTGCATTGATCTGAGATGGAATAAATACATGTGCTTCTTAGCCCACCAAGACAGTGTACAATTTATATGAAACACATTTAAATGCTTTTGAAGGACCTTTCCTACAGGAAAAAAGAGGCTTTCTTCAGGAAGCCTATCACCAAATTGGAATTGTCCTATGGTTTGGAAGGAACATGTGTTCTAAGAAAACATTAACCAGATACAACTTGAAGACTTGTGCAGGTAAATGGTTTCATTCACTTTCTCAAAGTGCTAGAGCAGTTCCTTCAGCTATAACAGCTGTTTCCTTAATTCTTGCCTTTTTAAAAACTTTGCTTGCTTTTATACTTAAAAAAAATCTGGCTTTGCTATTTGTGATATCTCTATCTCCTTTCCTTTCTATGCCTACTCTAACAAGCAAAACATGAAGGTCAAATAGTGGTGACCCAAAGTAAACTTTGATTCTTCAGCTCCAATCATAGTGTGAGTGTTATATGCTTTTAGAGGACATAGGTAGTACATATGGCTAAGAAAGGATCAGCAGACACAAAACAGAAGTTCAATGATATTTCACCAAAATTCATCAGTTGAAGTAGCATTCCAAAACAACTGTTTCTCCTGTATTGGATCTGAGTCCCATCATCCGAGGCAGGCTGTGCATGATGTGAGTTGGTCTAAAACAGGGGTGTCAAATTCGCATCGTCACATGACTTGTTGTGATGTATCGCAACTTTTTTGCCATTGCCAGCAATGGGGTGGGCACGGTTTTGCTTTGATGCATCCGGCCCTTGGGCTGGCAGTTTGACACCCTTGGTCTAAAACAACTGGAGACCCTCATGTTGAGGCAAGCTGAAGAATCTTTAGGAATGGATGGATTAATCTGGTATTAACTTTCTCATCAAGGCACACATTTTAAGATATATGATTGCATTTTTTTTAGTGTAGAGACATATTTTTGATACGTTATGAACCAACAACTGTATTTTAACATATAGGAAGTATGAAACTGGCTAGATGCACCCAAAATACATCCTGTTCAAATAAGGGCAGATCAGATCTATCTGTATTAGAACTTACACAGGTAAGGTTAAATTCCTTGAATATTCTAAATAATTTTAAAGTTCCAGTATGGTATCCATCAAACTACATCAACTTTTCAGTGTGGCTGAACCCAAGCAAATACAGAGAGTGCACTTTACCATTTTCACATG
Organism: Crotalus tigris; assembly: GCF_016545835.1. Taxonomy (NCBI): domain Eukaryota; kingdom Metazoa; phylum Chordata; class Lepidosauria; order Squamata; family Viperidae; genus Crotalus; species Crotalus tigris. The sequence goes on along the minus strand of NW_024096622.1, from coordinate 1,994,949 downwards.
CAAATGAGAATAAGGGTCTATCTCAACACAGTACATAGTTTAATATATTTCAAATTCCTTGGGAGATTCAGATTCATTACTGTAGATCAGATGAGCTCATTCTAAGAATGTTGTCAGTTATAGAATTTGCTCTTCTATATATCTGATATATTGTGGCAGCATGTGATCCTTTCATTTCATTTAAGATGCATCATTGCTTATCCATGATTTACTGAAACTCAGCTGGTTATGAACTGTCTGTTAGAAAGAATAGTTTGCATTAAGCAGATGTTCCTTATGCTTCTTGAACTTTAATTCAGTCTCTCTGTCATTGTTGGCTGCAATTCTTCCCTAGAGGTATTAAGGACACTACTTAGCCCTTGCAGACAGTTATGTTTCCCAATCAAGAGATATATTTACCATTTTTTTAAAAAATAGTCAATATCAAGCCAATATTAAATTATAATAATTACAGTTAGGTGACTGGGAGAAGGATTTTTAACTTTTTGATATGCTTCTTCTGAATTTGAAATGCTGTGTAGATAGAATTTCTTGAACTGAAGCAAGGCAGTTAATGGGATTTGACACAATTAAAACATATGATCCTATGTTTGTCTTGTCCTAGAGAAGTATTCACCGTAAATGCCGGTGTATAAGACGACTTCCGCGAGCGCTGAAATCGGCGCCAAAGACGGGGGTCGTCTTATACGCCGAGTCGTCTTATACGCCGGAAATACTGGTAGTTTCCGGCGTATAAGACGACGTTCTAGGAATGCGGCCCAGCTATAAAGACGGGGGTCGTCTTATACGCCGGGTCGCCTAATACGGCGGCATATACAGTATTTTGTATATTCAGATATACTTCTTTCAAATAAAAAAGGAGAAGGGCCCAACAAGATAATGGGAATGTATTCTTTCATCTGGAGAAAAAAGACTCACAGTTCATAGTGCAGGTAACCCTCAACTTACAACAGTTCATTTAGTGACCAAAGTTACAACAGCCCTGAAAAAAGTGAGTTATGACCATTTTTCACACTTACGACCATTGCTGCATCTCCCTGGTCACATGCTCAAAATTCAGATGCTTAGCAACTGACTCATATATGTGACGGTTGCAGTGTCCTGGGGTAAAGGCATTTTGTGACCTTCTGACAAGCAAAGTCAAAGGGGAAACCAGATTCACTTATCCACTGTGTAATTAATTTAATAACTGAAATGATTCACTTAATAACTGTGGCAAGGAAAGTTGTAAGATGAATCAAAATTCATTTAAGAAATGTCACACTTAGCAACAGATATTTTGGGCTCAATTGTGGTCGTAAATCGAGGACTACCTCTATAGATTGCTGATATCATCTTCTGAATTATATTGCCTGACAGTCAGGAAGCAGTTTTCTGCCCTGTCTTCATTTGGCAGCAGTGATGCAACCTTTGCTACTTTTCAGTGACTATTCAGCTTCTACTTCTTCAGCACTTCAGCAAGTGTGTCTTCTCACCTCACAGTGAATCACTTCATTGTCTATGGATATTTTCATTTCATTTCCAGTTAAAGGCTCTATGATTAGTGAGGTTAAATTGGTTTTTTGTTTAATCCAGTAGTTCTCAACCTGTGGTCCGCTGACTCCTGGGTGGGGGGCCGTGATGTTCTCATGGGGGTCTGTGAAGGCTTGGAGAAATCTTATGATTTAAATCTTCAGTTAAGTCTTGGGGGCCTGTGGCTATGGTATGAAGACACAAAAGACATTTAAAGGGGGTCCATGATAAAGACAAAGTTGAGAACCACTGGTTTAATCTACATATTTTCACAATTTATCTCTTAGAATACCATCGAATCACTATGCAGCATTCCCAACCCACAGAATGGTACTGTAGTGAGTAGCAGAGAGAAACAACTAACAAAAGTATGATGGACTTTCTAATGTCCATGTGGTGTAGGCAAAATCTACAGTCTCTCCCCCCCCCCCCAAAAAATAAAACCCCTGACTCATATGGTGCAATTTAATAAAAAAAAAACAACCTAATTTATCTCCCTATCTGTGCTTCTCTGCCATGGTGCCCACCTTATGGAACATTTTTCACTTCAAATTAGATTAGCTCCATCCCTTTGTCATTCTTGAGAACCTTCAAGGTCTGGTTATATTATCAGGTCTGGGGCTCCCAGGGAACCAGAGATTTGCTTAAATGACTCCATTGTTGACATGGCTGTATTTTTCCTCTTTTTGCCTAGGGATTTGTTTGTTTTTTATAATTATCTCTTAATATAGATTTCTAATTTTTTATACCTTGTTTTCACATTTGTGGTTTTATCTCATTGTTGTGCACTATCCAGATTCACTTTTAGTGAGATGGGCATCTACACAGATTTGATTAATGGACAACTAAACAAATAAATCAATGGTTAGTATGTAACACTCAATGAATGCCAAACACAACTGAAACCACTAAGTCCACATAGTTCATCAGTTGAGATACCCCATAATCCATTTCTCTTTAGGTACTTTTCCAATCACTTTATTTTATGTGCCTGTCAACATTTGTGTTTAATTTACAGTTTGCTGGTTCACAAAATGCATTGTCCATTGTTCAAATAATAAGCCAACTATTCAAACTACAAGGAGGGTTTAGTAACTCTTTTTCAATAAGTCAGTTTTCTTTAGCAGGTTAATCTGTCACTTTAATCTTTAAAAGGTGTGCTTTCAATCTTCCCAGAGTAATCATGTAGTGGAAAGTGGAGCTGCTATGGCAATACAGTAAGTCACTGAGAATTAAAAGGAAGCAAATAGTATCTTCTTGGCAGAATCGTTTCTCTGTCTCTAAAAATCAAAAACCAAAATAAATCTGATGAGTCCACAAGTAAAATCTAAAAGTAATGTTAGTAAAATAGCAACAGAATTAGATTTAACGGCTCTGATCATCTGGCCATGGTCTGTGGCTGTTTAGACTGAGGTTTTGTTTACAAAAATAATCTAAAATAAAATAAACTAACTTGCTATCTCCATTAAAACCCAGAATCTTAACATCTCTTTTCTCATAACTGCTTTGTATTACATAAGCATCCGAACAAAAGCCTTTTTTTGTAACTTTTTGTGTATATATTAAAGATAATTGGCCTGAGAAAATGCCCTGGGTGTGATAGGTCACTCACCATTCTAGGCTTGAACCCAAATCACTACTCAAAATGCCCATCTAGTGAAGTAAAACTTAAGGTTTAAGAAATCTAAAATTAGAACATGAACCTTGAGCAATCTCACCAAGAGAGAGCAACAGTCATATCTTGATAACATCAGCTTGCTTAATCCATATGTGCTAAATTGTTCATATGGAGCAAAGTGCAAAGATTTTTCTAGAGTTGGTAGATTACCCTCCACAGGCTCCATTTGGTAAACATGTTGCCCTGCTTGCAGCTGTTGAGATATCACATGTCAGAATCACCTGCTCTGGCTGAGTATACAGGAACTTGCTTGTCAGACAAAAAGGCCAGTAATTACTCTTACCCATCTACACCTTTCCTAGCTGTCTGCTAATTGAAGTTTAATGGCCTTTGTCCCATTTTTTGCAGAATAGATCTCCAATTAGGAAAACATCTGGCTAAATAATATTGCTCACATTTTGCTGCACTATGTATTTTTTAAATTAATTTAGAATAGCATCTATTTCCATTCTTTTTTCCAAATATTTTTTTATTAAGGATTACAAATGGAAAGAATAAAAGCCTACACAAATGACACAAAATACAAACAAAAATATATTAAAAAGTGTGAGAAAGAAAAAAGAAAAGGACAAGAAAAAGATAGAGGAAAAGGTAACTTTCCCTTCACCCCAACAAGTAAAAACAATTCTAGTAACTTATCAACATTACTAAATAAAGCATAATCTTTCGTCCACATAACTCATTTCTTAAAAAAACAGAATCCAATTATTTATAACACAATTATTCCTTGTTAACAAATTCCTTGTTAAGGTCAATAAGATATAACTAATTTCTTCATGTAGTCCTGATCAAGTAGGTCAACCTGATATTCCTTCCCCCCATTTTTTTGAAATATATTTAACCCCTTCAAAGAAAGTCCCAGAGCTAGCTTGCTATCCATCTGTTTCAAGGCAAAAGTCTTCAAAGTTTTAAAGGATTTATTTTATAAGTGCAGTATGTAAGATTTGGCCTTTTGCTTATCCCTTCTCATAAAGTCTTTCAAAACCTTAACAAAGCTATTATGTGTATTCAATAAAAAGAAGTTATTCAAATCAATTTCCCGATTCACTATCTATATACCTAGGGAGGCGGTTAGGTATAACGGTTAAGGCATCAAGCTAGAAACTAGGACCTCAGGAGTTCTAACCTTTCCTTTGGCACAAAACCAACTGGTTGACCCTGGGCCAGTCCCTGTCTCTCAACCCTATGAGGGGGACAATAGCAAACCAATTCTGAAAAACCTTGTCAAGAAAACTGTAGGGACTTGTCCAGGAAGATTCTTGTCTCCAAGAATCAGACATGATTAAATGGAAGAAAAATTATATATGTCCTTTAGGGAATGAGTCATCTAGCAGTTCCATTTGTGTTATATTTAAGTACCCCTTCAAAGTGGTTTAACAAACATCCAATACAACTTCTTCTATAATTTCATTAGAATAGAATAATAACTTTATTGTCACTTTGAATGTACACTAATCAACATACATTAAAATGAAATTTTGTGGCATACAGCTCTCAAAGGGTCACCACCTCCAATATACACTACATAAATATGACATAAATACATACATACATACATACATACATACATACATACATACATAATTATGCAGGTACCCACATATATTATAAGACACAGAGAAACAACAGTCTAGTTCAGGTTATGGCAAGAAACATGAATCTAGCAAGTTTACCAGACTGATGGCATAGGGAACAAAGCTATTACAGGATTGGGTAGTCCTGCTAGAAATACTTCAAAACCTCCTCCCAGAGGGGAGCAAAAGAAACAGACTGTAAAGTGGGTGTGTGAGGTCTCTGGCAATGCTTTGAGCTCTAAGCCCATAGCACTTATAAGCAGCATCCTGAATACCAGGAAGCGAACTTCCTATGATCTTCTCGGTTGTCCTTACCATTCTCTGTATGGACTTTCTATCTGAGGTACTGCTGCCACCAAACCACAGTGATGCAGTTTGTTAAAATGCTTTCAATCATGCCTTTGTAAAAAGTGACCAGGACAGAAGGAGAAAAATGTGCTGTCCTCATGCGATGCAGGAAATGCAGACACTGGTTTGCACACTTCACTAAGGATGACGTGTGGAGAGACCAATTCAGATTGTTAATTATCTGCACCCTCAGATACTTAATTCTGTTGACCACTTCTACAGCTGCATCCTTGATACTGAGTGGACTATGACAATGCCGGCTCTTTCTAAAATCTACAATGATCTCATTTGTTTTATCAATATTTAGAACCAGGTTACTTTTATTGCACCAGTCCACCAGAGCCTTCACTTCTTCCCTATAAGCATCTTCACTGTCATCCCAGATAAGACCCACCACTGTATACTTCACAATATGATTCGTAGCAGATTTGGCACAGCAGTCTTGGGTCATCAAGGTGAACAGTAGCGAACTCAGGACACAGCCCTGTGGAGAACTTGTACTCAAAGAGATGGAATTGGAAACTCTTTCCAACTCATACAACCTGGGGCCTATCAATAAAGAAATCAAGTATCCAATTACATAAAGGAGTATTAAAACCTAACAGGCCCACTTTGTTCACCAGATGCTGAGGGATGATTGTGTTGAACACTGAACTAAAATCCACACACAGCATTCGCACATGACTATTCTTCCCCTCCAGGTGCACCAAGCTAAGATGAAGCACACAGGAAAGTGCATCTTCTACAGAGTGGTTCTTTCGATAGGCAAACTGTAATGAGTCAAATGTAGGGGGAAGGCATGAAACCATGTAGTCCTTTACCAATCTCCCAAAACACTTCATCATAATGGAAATGAGTGCAAGTGGACGGTAATCATTAAGGCATGTGATTTTAGTTTTGGGGGGCACTGGTACAATGATTGCAGTCTTAAAACATGATGGAACCATGGCCTAATGCAACAAGAGATTGAAGATGTCTGTGAGAACAGTGGTCAGATGGTCAGCATATGCTCTATCCATGTTGTCAACAAATTCCTCCATTTTGTGAGACAGATTTTAATATAAACTAATAATAAAAAATTCTACTCTATTTTCTTTATTCTTATCCTTTGACTTCCTCTACTGTCCAGTATTCAATGTCTCCTTTTCATGAATATAGTAGTCTTTCAGGTTCAAAGAAAACACTGCTGTACACTTCATCTGTGGGGATATGGAGGTGGCTCTCCAGTTCCAATCTGGAAGTGCAGAGTCTAGTACAATGGAGGCAGCTGAAGTCCATTGTTGTAATAACTGTGAGTGATGTTCTGTGACGCTGCTCATGCTTTTCTATAAGATTTTGGCAACACTTATCTTCACAGCCAGTGGATTCTTCATAGCACAGGCTTGCCAGCAGTTGCAGCTTTTAGTTCCTTGGCTGGATGTCACAATGGTGTAGGGTTTCTTTCATCGTATCATTGTAGCTCTTGCGTGGTCAACTTTGAAGACTCCAGTACACTATAGAGTAATTGCAAGGTATATGACAGTCAGCCATTCTGACATGACCCACTTATGGCATCTAAGATCTGATAATCAGGGACTCCATGCTAGTGGGATCCACATGAAGCAAGACCTCCAGATTGGAAACAAGGTCTTGCGAACAAATGCCAAAGGTAGATAACATGCATGTGAATTTTTTCCAGTTGTTTGAGTCCAGGATTCACAATTTATCACAGGATTATCAGATCTTAGATGCCATGAGTGGGTCATGTCAGAATGGCTGACTGTCATATATGAGACAAGGGAAACTGAGTCCAGGATTCACATCTGTACAGGAGACAAGATATAATCACATATCTGTAGACCTTCAGATTTGTGAAGATATGGATAATGTGTTGATTGAGCATTCTAGCATGCTCAACCATGCCCCAGTACCTTGCTATCCTTGCTGATACTGGAGTCAATTTCTTTGTCTAAAAGTCCATCATTCAAACTGCTTCCTAAACTGTTTACATTTGTCAGTTGGATGTCATTAAAAATTATGTTTGATCCTACATGCTTGGTATTTGGCAAGGGCTTGTAAAGTACTTCAATCTTGTTCAAGCTAATAGTCAGGATGGAGAACATAGCAATGTCCAAGAATTTGTTCAGCATCAATTGTAAATCACTGTTTTTGTGCACCAAGAGCACACAGTCAGCAGCAAACAAGGTTTTTTGTGTGACTTTATGGAGGCACTTCATGAGTTCAAGCAGGGAAGAACAGAGAGCTGTCCAACTGGTACCTGACACGCACTCCTTCATTCAACCCTGGATAGCATGTGACAACATGCAAGTGAAGAACAGATTGAATAAGATTGGCTAACACATAACCGTGTTTTTACCCCGTGGAAAATGCCAAATGCAGCTGATGTATCTATCTGATGTTGTAAAGAACCTGTCCTGTCATTCCATCATGGAGTAGGTGAATGAACTTCACAAATTTCCTCAGGCATCCATAACATCTCAGAGAACCTCCCTGTTTACACTGTCAAACACCTTTGTCAAATCAGTAAAGACAGAGTGGAAAGTGTTCCAGTAATAATTATGAAGAATGAAGTTAAAAAGTATTTTTCAAGATGGGATAAATTACAGTTTTTATTATTGGACTTTTCATTTTGCTGATTAAGATTGAACGATGAAGCTTTATTATTTATTAATACATAAAGTGTGAGGTATGAAATGAAGAGATCTTTGGTTGAAATATTAGAAAAGGTATTATCTTACTGAAACTATTTGTACTTAATGAAGGGGGAAGTCATTTATATATTTTTTATTCTTTCTCTGACTACTATTTATATATTTCCCTCTTTTTCCCTCCCTTCTTTTCTTTTTCTCTCCGCATTTTTTACCTTTCTCTTTTTTCTTAGTTTGTATTAGGTTTTTTTATCTTTGTACTTTTAAACTCCATTACAAATTATTATAAAGAAATTGACCTCTAAGAACACTTAGTGAGCCATCTTCAAGCTACTGTCAATGTAGCATATGGATAAACCTTTAGAAAGCACTATTGTGATAAATTTGGCATAGTGATAGTTCCTCAAGTAAAGACTAATTATCAATATTATTCAAAATATTGTGAGCCTTTTCTAAAGAGTCAGCCTCAAATTGTGTGGAATTTTCTTTCTCATGGGGACCCTAGCAATCTGTTCTAAAAAAAAAAGTGCTAAAAACTTCTGTCATCATGAACAAAAAGCTCTTGGAAGGAATCAGCATCTACTCAGGAACAGATTCCAATTCCTTTGTTATTATGATATAGTTATATGAAGGGCAATTAAAATATGTAGAAAGCAAGGGCTAGCTGAACCACAGTAGACCTATATTTGAACAAAACATAATCTCTTTGCAGTCTTGACCAGCAAATGACCTTTTGTAGTGGTCATGATGGAATGAATTTAATGAAATATATGAAAAATACTCAGTCTAATGAATTACATCTGGTCCATCTGACTACACAGGTGCATAGAAATGCAACAACATGCTTGGATGATTAAAACAATATTGTGCCCAAGACCAGGAGATTATCAAAGCAGAACTGATCCATAAAAGTACAACAAATCAGGACATGAACTTCCTTGATGAAGAAATACTCAAGAACAACTAGATCTGTCCCCAAATTATCTTCTAAAAGTTTAACAATATTCCAAAACACAAATGATTGGTGAAAACCAGTAAGTCATAGTGCAACAATTATAGGTTATGAAATAGGAGATAAAGAGGAGCTCTGTATAAACTGGGTAAGTGTACGAAGTATGTAGAGGCATATATGTAGAGTCTTTACTTTTTATTCTATACTTTGCTATTTTGTTTGTGGCTTTTTGTCTGTTATTTCTCATGCTATCTTTCTCACACTGGGAAATCTTCTGAAATCAGGAGTTGCAAGATAACCTAATTGCTAATTATTGCTAGATTTGAGAAATGTATTAACAGGATAACTATATTCAAGTTTTGATTCAATGAACCTATACAATTGTTGTGCTGTGTATTGTTGCATTCTGGAGTGATTATACCCACCAAAGATAAAAAAACCTGGGAGGGGGGAAAGCTCTCTGTTTTGCCCTTCATAAAACTTACCTCTGAACACTCATTTTTTTATCTAATCAGGACTGATATTTGAGAACTACCTTGATATCAGAGCTTAATCTGAAATATAAAATGTTCCAGGTAAAGAATTAAGGTGATTCTCATATTTAATTTTCATGGATAAAACATCCATCAATCAACACGATCTCTCTTTTTTTTCTGTTCAGCTCAAATAACTGAATTTTGTGGCCTCCAGATTTTACTATTCCAGCAACCCCATATCCATGGCACTAAAAGAGATTTGGAAGAGGGTTTTATCCAAGTTCAGGGAAAGTTTTTCCCTCCCATCCAAAATCAGGAACTTGTAAACAAGGGATCCTATTAATCAAACATGCCCCAAAACAGGCTTTCATGCATTCAGGAATGCAAAGTGCTCCAGGAAGCTGTACTTGGATTCAGAATCTTCACTGATTTGTTTAAAATCCAGATCTTTTCCTAATGGTTTATATGCTAGCTCAGCACTGCCATGTGGTCCTATCTCAGCTCCCAGTCCACAATTGCATCCCTTCAGAGACCAAGTTTTTTTAATTCACTGGAAGATAGCCAAGCATACATAACAACCAGGAGTCATAGAACAACAGTAAGCACCCTGCAGACAGAGATACAGCCAAGGAATATAATATAAATTAGACATATTACAGGCAGCTGTCTAACAGACTAATGGCATAGTTCTCACATGGTTTGATGACCCAAGTAACAGAGTTCTATTAGCTGTCTCCAGTTTAATGACAGGGTGGGCTGTAGGTCGAAAACCTCAGAAATATAAATGTTTATGGAATGGATATTCTACCTTCCTTAAAAACTAAAGTGATATTTACTTTACTTTTCAACCCAAATGAAAAGCAAGCCGGATAGTTTGGGGAGGAGGAGGATCAAATAAAACACTTTTATTTTATGTTCCTGCTGACTTGTTGCCCAGTCCTTTGGAATACCTCCCCAATGTGTTCATTGCTTGTTTAATAAATATCATGTGCCCCTGTTATAAGCATCAAAACTGCCATCCATTAATCTTGAACAAAATTTTACTTCCTGATCAGAACTTTAACCTGAGATGCGAAGAGGGGGTGGCTAAGGGGAGTTTCTATTTTCCACATTCAAGGGAATGGCAGGTCCAGAGGGAGACAGTAAATTGAAATTAAGGCTGTTTCAGTTGCCTACAGGATATGCCTGCAAATGTAGACAGATTGAAATGGTGAAAAAGTCTGTTTGTGCCCATTCATATAAAGTGAATGGGTTGTAATGTTCTCCAGCCCTTGGGAATGGTGGCTAGGTGGAGGAAAGAAGCCAGGAAGAATAGGATGGATTTGACATAAGTACATTTAAGTGTGCTGATGGTTTTCTCTCCTCCCTGCCGTTTAATGGTATGTTCCACTGGGGTTTACAAGGAAGAAACAGAGTGAATCCCTATAGCTTTCTTTTTAACCATAACAAATCTTAAAACAGGTGTGAGTATAGAAAGATCCTATTACGGATTTTTTTCCCTCTTTGTAGCCAGCAGTGTTGATGTATTATTGTCATTCCAAGGAATAACTGTGAAGCTGGGCAAGGAAAAGTAGAGGTCTCTATGTGGAGAGACATTAACAAGACAGTATGAGTAATACTAATTAAGTATACTGGTCATGCTGTTGGAAATTTAATTCCTGCCTTGTGATTGCCAAGAACACAGATTAGCCACAGTGAGGGAAATATAAAGAAAATGATTTATCAACACCTTGACAATGGATGATATTTTGCTCTGCATTTGGAAAGCCCACCAAAGGCCTGTCACTGTTGAACAGGAAGATCTGCTAGAAAGGCAACACAGTGGTTTTGCATCTGTCACTGAACATCTTGCTTTGAAAGCCATAACACTTTGACCCTCTGAGCCTAAGCCATGTCATGATTAGTGGTTGCTGACCGATGCTAATTAGCTGGGGTGGTTTTTTTTGCGACATAGAATCAGTCCTGCCAAACCATGGAATACGGACAAAATGGCAGTCAAAAAAGGGGCTTAGCAGCAGCGACTCTAAGTGATTATGCAATAGCTCTTCAGAAGCAAACATCAATGAGTTTGATAAGTCTTAATGCTGAAATCTTATATGTATTGATTTAAGAATGAGCACCACTGAAAACTTCTAGATAGGATTATGGTAACTGGTAATAATAAATTGGGATATGTCTTGGCAGTGGCAGCACCTCAAAGCTCAGCAGCATTAGGCCTGATAATTATTTAGATAGATTACCTGGAAATACCAGGGCTATCGATCAGATAGCCCAATCCAAATCCTCCTAGAAGAACATCCTGGCCAAGCCATTCCTATAACCTTGCCATGTATGGTTATGTGCATAAAATCTGTAGGACTTGAAGCATTCATGTTACTTAATTTAATTGATCGTTCTACTGCCTATTTCATATATATGAAGTAGTTGTATTGTTACCTGCCTTTTGTAAAAGACTAGACAACACGCAATCTCTTGGGTTATTGTTTCTGAGATATTTCCTTACCTAAAGAGAGAAACAGAATGATCATGAGTAGATAAAAAAACAGTGGAAGCAGGAGCAACTTTTGACTTCCTGCCAACTTCCCCATTGAATTTACTTGTGGAAGCTGGCAGGGATCATCAGAAATCTTCCTCCTTCCCTTGCACACTTCCTTCCTTCCTTTCCTCTACTTCCCTTCCTCTTGTTCTATTATTTCCTTCCTTCTGGTCCACCTTTCTCTTCCTATTTCCCTCCCTTCTTTTCCTACTCTTCCTCTCCCTTCTTTCCTCCCTCCCTCCCTCCTTCACTGTTCTTTTTCCTTTTTTTAATAAAGGTTTTATTGATTTTCTTTTACATGCATGTGTTAATTTTTCAACCAACGAGAGTCTGGGCTCAGCTATGCTAATACATATTCAATTCCTAATCCTTCATTTTCTCCTCTAGCCAACAATAAAATAAGTCCCAAATTTGGTAGTAATCTGTGTCTTCTTTATCTTTCAATCTCATGGTTAATCTGTCCATCTCTGCACATTCCTGATGCAGGTCAAAGTAGAATGGACCGGGAAGGGTGCATGGACGTTCCTTCCTCCCTGTTCCTCCTTTCCTTCCTTCTTTTATCATTCATTTTCACTTCCCTTTTCAACAGACAGATAAATAAAAGGGATATTGCTATCACATTTGTCAAGAAGGGTTTTCCTATGTTTTATTATATTACCTTCCCATTTATGAAAGTCATTTCAACTGTATTTGTGGTTAGATGGGACAGTATATGAAACCAGTTGATTAAATCTTAATAATTAGTATATTTAACATCATTGTTAATACTAAGGGACCATGTTATTTTCTAATCAATGACTTCCATGGGCCCCTAATTGCTTACTAATCTCATATTTCTTCCAAATAACTGCTCAGCATTTGTGAACAGAACAGAACAAAACAACTATCATTTATGCTCAAGCAACTCTTTGTAGTTTAGATTACAGAAATCATTATTATGCAAGTTATGTAATTTGTGTCCAGTTTATTCATTTGGCTAATAATGTGATTACATAAATGATGTAAATCAGGGCAGATGTGATAAAATTAAAATAGTGAGTATCTTGTCTGAAGTACTGTGGGTGCCATAGACATATCCAGGTATAAATTTTCCCTATTGCGTTAAAAGTCTGCTAAATGGAGATTAATTAGGAGACTTCCAATGTTTATACAAATCCAAAACCAAAATTATTTGGGAAGAAATTAAAAGAGAAGAGACTCAGAACAGCTGAACAATAATTGAGCATATCCTGAAGGCAGAAATGCTAGCAAGAATGTGGAGGAAGAAGACAATTCCCATGGGAAAGAAATGGGAATAAGAATGGTTGAACAGCTGAGCAAGAATTCTAGTTCAACATCATTTTTAGATGCAGCAGGTTTTACTTGTGCATCTCAAAGAAAAGAGAATTAAGATCCTTTATTTGTGAAAACATGGCTCAGCAAAAGAAGGCACTTCTCGTGTACAACATCCCTGTATTTGGAAAGAAAGGCTAGTTGGTGTTCTCAGGTTGTTGACTTGGTTTCAACTAATAGTTTGTCTGCTGATCAATATCCAAGCTGTGAAATGTGAATGGAAGATAGATAGCACACATAGTTCCTGATCCAGTGATGGACCTTAACTTTATCACAGCCTTGTTGTTGGCCTTTCCTAGTGGAGGAACAGAATCAAAGGCAGAGTAGCAGAGTGGAAACACAATTCAGTTTCCACTCCATGTATTCTGACTCAAGTCACACTGGCAAAGCAGAGGTTAAGGAGGGTCTGTTTATTGCTCAATTATCACAGTGACAAATGACCCACCAATGGTGCTGGTGAAGCTTTGTCCCACCCCTCAGTTTTCTCTCTATTTGGATTCACAAACTAAAATTACAGGAAAGCTGGGAAGGTGCACATCAAAACAAGCAGATGTTTCCAACAAACACACCTCCCCCCAGTATCTAGTTAAATAACCCTTCCCCAGCTGCTCCTTGTGAGGTCGAGCAGGGCTGCTTCCTCACAAGCAGCTTCGCTGACCTCCTCTGGGCCTCCCTTCATTCTGGTCTCCTCGTCCACAGATCAGGTAGGGGAAGGATTTGTTCCTTGTCAGAAGTGATCTGGAGCTTGTCATCTTTGCTGGCTCTCTGCAGCTGCTCCATTCCTGCAGGCAGCTCTCCATTGCCTGAGACTTCCTTGTCCTCAGCTCCTGGACTCTCCCCTCATTCAGAGAGGACCGTGTCCTCCCTGTCAGAGGTCCTGATTCCAACTCCTCATCCTCCTCCAAACCAGGATCCGATGAAGCCATGACACCATATGTGTGTTTGAAGAATTCTTGCAGTGGATTGTATCTTTTCTGTAACATGTGAAACAAGAGAATATACAACCACACTCAGTTTCTTTCTAGAACTGATTTGGGGGTGTGGGAGGGGAAATCCATTATAACATAGCAGTATAATATATTAGTAACTAGAGAAAATTAACTTAATGACTTTAGGAAATAAACTTAAGAGAGAAAGGCTTTATCCAAACAGCTGGATCTGGATATTCATTTAGGGATATAAGGTCAAATTGCAAATTTTACAGCTCATCCCATGGCTCACTCGCCTACATTCCTTTGATTTCCACTGATTTTTCCATGTGCATTTTTTTGAACAAGATGATACATTCTTCATATGTGTTCAAATCAATATAACATAGCTTTATAAGTTGTTCATTTTATGAAGAAAAGATGAAAATCAAAATATTTGAATTATGCAAAATAATATTCTGCATATAATTACTTGTACCTATTTCTTAAGAGGTGGTTGATCTATTTCATTATTTTATTGCTTTAGTAAATATAGCTATTAAACCATTACTTACAAGGTTATGATTTCCATTTATTTTGTCTCAGCAAGAAAACGGCAGAATTTCTTTCAGTGTTGCAACTAAATTACTGCCAGTATTACTATGTAGATGTAATATATATTGCTTTGTAGCTATTAATTCAGGATACATAATTCTGTACTATGTGCTTTTGTGAAAGTATGAATAGATACATGAAAGCAAACTATAGAGTTATAAGCATTCTGAATGTTTCAGCTTATCCAAAATGTGAAAAATAAAATGAAGACTTCTAAGCAGATTCATCAAGGGAAGGCTCTCAAAAAAAGGAAACTGCAGAAGGAGAAATGGAATCTTGTGTGAATTCCAATGGATATAGGTGGTGGTACCCAAGTAGAAAAGTACCAGGAAGCTTGGAAAGAATAACTGGATTGGCCATGCCTTATTGAGAGCCATAAAACTAGATAAAAAATATCCTACTTTAGACTCATCCCATAGAATAAAGTACCGTGCATGGAGGGATTCCTATTCCAGTTCTTCTGGACACCAACCTCTAGCCAGCTAGGCTTTCATATGGATTTGTACATATGGCTGTTTGAATGAGTGAAGCATTTAGTTCAGAAACGGAATAATAAAAGTTATAAACCAGTATTTATTTCTATATGGACTATATCTCTGGAGTAATAAGAACCAGATTCACAGAAGGTGTTGGTAATGACTTCCCTGAATGCTTCCCCAGATATCAGCTCGGAAGAAAATGAACCAGTTCCAGGCATGTCTGGAGGGTAGTTAATCAATGGCTCCAAGCAGCCAATTGAGAGTGATTTGGCTCAAGCACAGCTGTAGCAGGACAGCCCTGAGGCTTCAGGTGGAAAAAGTATGCAGCTGCAGCCAGTCAGTGATAAGGAAGAGGAACTGCTTTCTGTGCCTGGTCCAAGGTTCAGAGAAGGCAGAAACAGAGAAGGTCAGCCAGATTACTCATGAGGAGAAAGCCTTGCCCTTCTTGATGGGCTACACCAGAAGCTAGCTATTTAGCACAGCAGGTGGATGGAAATGATGCTGGGAACAACATTTCATTTCCTAGCTGTGTGTTTTCTGGTCATTGTGATTCTTGCTTTTCTTTGAATTGACACCTTGTCTTGATTTGGATAATGCCTTGTGAACCCTCTTGTATTGTGGATTTAATTTTGCCTGTTCAGTTTATTCTGATTGGGAAACTTTCAAGTGCCTTGTGGACACATTGGCCTCTACGGACTAGCATTGGTCTGTTTGTGGCTGGACTTAATTGGGACAGTTCTGGGGCTTTGGTGAAGGGAGTTATGGGGGAATATTAATAAACTAAATCACAGTTACGTGTGTGTGTGTGTGTGTGTGTGTGAGAGAGAGAGAGAGAGAGAGAGAGAGAGAGAGAGAGAAACAGCATATTGTTATAACATCTAGGTAACTTTAAAGTTAGTACTTATAGTAGTTCTATATCAGTGGTTCTCAACCTGTGGGTCGGGACCCCATTTGGGGTCGAACGACCATTTCACAGGGGTCGCCAAACAACACAGTCCGCCATTTTTTCCCCCTTTTTCTTAGCTATGCTACTCCCTTTTATTCTATTGGCTTTTGAAAGCCAATAGAATAGACTCTCTTGAATAGAGTCTAATTCTATTGGCTTTCAAAAACCAATAGGAATTGTCCAGGCTGTCTCTGCCCTGCTGAGCCCGCCAAAAGTCCCATTCTGCAAACGGTGCTGCACTAGTTGAGTAGTCCTCTACTTACGACCCGTTGGGGGTCGCGGCATTAAAAAGGTTAGAACCACTGTTCTATATGATTCCATATTCTGTGAAATATCATGAGAACTATCATAAGGTAATCATGAATCTGACTTGAGAGTTCTAAAAGGAGATATGTTTTAAAATTATAGTATTTATCAACTGCAGTGCTATCTTCAATTAATGTTTAATTAATATGCTTGTCTTTTGACTGGCACTTACACTGATGAGAAGCAGCTGTCTCCCTATAAAGCTATTATTGTTCACACAAATGATAAGATAAATTGAGTCAAGCATTCATCTAGCTTTTTTCCTGAGGATTTTATTTTTTTACTTCTTTCAGCCATGTCTCTATTACAAGCCATCATGCCTCTCTGTGGATTTTTCTTCCAATGTGGCATATGGACAATGAATAATTGAAAAATATCTATATTGTCCTTGTTGCCCATAACAGTATTACAATAACAATTTTATGACTCTCATAAACTTTTTGTGACTTCCCTGCAGCACCCTGTAATTTCATCATTCCATGTAACAGAGAACCCCCAAAAAGTTAGCTTAACTGATACTTCTACAGTATTGAGACAAATGGATTTCTCTATTAATGTAGTTCTCATTGTGCAATAAGGAAATATTTTCCTTTCCTTTCTTTGCCAATGGAAAGAAAAAGCAGATCCATTCAACTATTTGTCAACTCCCATTAGAAACATTTAATAGTAATAAAATTTACAGACTTGGTTTCCAGAAGATGCTGCCAGCATGATTGCTAAATCTTAAATACAGTTTGCCTTCCATGTTTTCCAGTATGGTTTCAGGCAGAAACAAAACCTTCTGGATCAGCAGCTGCAGAAATTATCTTTCAAGCTTACCAAATAAAAGTGAAAATTCATTACTGGCACAGTACTAATAATCTATAAAATACTGCATGTAAATCTCACAACAAAGCTGTACAGTGTATATTATGATTTAGAGGAACATACGGAGTGTATTAACTTCAGCTAATAGTTGATTAAATTAGCCTGATTTTTTGAATATACAAAGGCTTTTTCCAATAATAACTAAGATGGAAAGCTTAGAAACTCATCCCCTTGGGGAATAGGCTATAGAAATGGGATGGAGTGAAAAGAAGCAGGAAAGATTGGGGGGGGGGATTAGAAAATTCTCCGTTAGTACCCCAAATCATTTCACTTATAGAACAGAGAAAGAATATATACTATAACAAAAATACTGTATAAAAGAAAAGGGATTTATTACTAAATGTTTGCTTTCACCATATCTACTCTACATTTGATAGTATGTGCTTGCACCTGTTGGAGTTACTGTGAGTAATTTCCAGTTAAGTTTGCACCAAGTACACTCCCAGTCAATACTATCTCAAGATCAGAACTCCCACTCAGTTCAGGTACTAAAATACAACTTGATGTTTATTTATTAAACACCAACAAATATCAAACTAACTGCTAACATCGTGGAACGGGGAGGCAGGAAAAGGAAAGAAAGGAAAATATGAACCATGGGTAAAGATTTTTGCATTATCTTATAGATCTATATCAAAGGGACATAGTATTTTTCAGAGCCACTTGAAACAATTCTGTTCATAATTAGCAAGAATGGTCAACCTTAAACTTTTTGTCTACCTAAAAGCAGCACAATAGAGATGGGAAATGTTAAATCCTTTGCTCGCGTGCGAATGATGAAGACACACGGTGACAACTAACAATGCTTTATTCTCCTACTCCAACTCCAAGCAAAAAACAAAAGGCACGCAGGCCTTTTTATAGGGCTTGAAACCCTGACAGAGTGAACCAATAAGAGTTCTTCTTTCTTCGTGCCTTGCGCATGCGCACAAGGCTGGCGCCGCTCTGTCTGGTCCCAGGCAGCTTTTAGAATGCCCAGGACCATTTGCAACAATTCTGGGCCTGCTGAGTTTCCTCATCAGGCCCAGGACACAACACCCCTCCCCCCTGGATAGAACACACACAATTCCAAATTTCTTTACAATAATAATAAAATAAATTAAAAGAAAATAATAGTCTGCTCACATGTAGACACCCTTCTTATAACTAATAGAGTTAGCTAATCAACGCACTCTCTAATGTGGACTTCGTGTGTCTATCTTCTACCCCACATAGGTCCCATCTCCTCAACCTAGACCTGTAAGGTCCCTTGTACTGACAAGAACCTCACATATTCGCCTAGATGCTTAGGAGGGGCCTTAGCCTGTTGTGACCTACGCAAGGTTAGGGAGGGTGCCTGGCCTGTCAGCTCAGCTGCCCGGTTAGGCAGACCAGGACTTGTTCTTAAAGGCTCCTGGCCTATCGGCCCGTCTGTTGGGCTCACTAGACCAGGACTTTTATGCACAAATTTTGCAGGTGACCCCTGGTGAGGCATGCTGGCAGAATTGCCAGAGCTCTGCCCAGGCTCCGTGAGAGCAGCTGAAATTCCCCAACCCTCTGAATTGGCTGAGGATTCCCCAACTACCCTGGATGGCTCCAGGGAACTTAGCCCCTCAAACCTGCGACCAGTCTCGGACGTGACCTGCATTGCAGGTGTGCCCCGATACTCCCAGTCCTCTGTGGCCGAGGTGCCAGAGTCAGGGGCCACCTCTATGACAACCCTGCCTCAGGTGAATTCCTGTTTGGAGCTCTTGCGGATACGCATAACTCCCTGTTCGGCACAATAGCTGAACTCTGAGGATGCCCTTGCACCTCCTCTGGGAAATCCCTAGCGACCTGCGGTATGTCCCAGGAACAGTGAGATTGTGTCTCAGAAGGTTGACCTGAAGTGCGACGTGGTTCCTGGGCCCCCTCCCCCCCAAGAGCGGAGGCAGGGGCGGAATCCACAGGGGACAACCGCCAGCGCAATTGATCGATGTGACGCCGCAGGATGCAGCCATCTCCCAAGGTCACTTCGTATGAGAGAGGTCCAGAGATCTTACAGGTGACAGCAGAAACCCACAGATGACCAGGAGCGTAGTTCCGAGGCCAGACCGGATCACCCTACTGTAGTCTCCTTGGTGCCCACAGTTGCGACACCTGTGAAGCCACCCAGTCTGGGTGCAACCTGTCCAATTTGGTAATGAGTCTGCGACCCCAGCAGAATTCAGCTGGGCTCTTCCCAGTGGTAGTGCAAGATGTGGTATGGTGTGCAAGAAGAAAGTCAGCTAACCTGTGATGCCAGCTATCAAACGTTAGTCTTTTGAGTGCGTCCTTGGTGGTGCACACCATCCTTTTAGCTTTCCCATTAGTGGAAGGGTGGAAGGGAGCTGACGTTCCATGCCAGATCAGGTTGGCCTGAAGAAAACCCTGGAACTCAGAAGAGGTAAATTGAGGACCATTGTCTGAAACCAGGACATCTGGAAGTCCGTGTGATGCAAAAATACCTCTCAACACGTGGATAGTCCTGGCAGTAGTAGTGGAGGAAACAGGAACAACCTCTAGTCACTTGGAGTGGCTATCAAGAAGGATAAGGAAGAATTGCCCCTGGAAGGGCCCAGCATAATCTAAATATACCCTTGACCAAGGTGTGTGTGTCTCCTCCCACTTGTGTACAGGGGCCTGAGGCATTTCAGCCCATGATTGTTGGCACACTTGGCACCCATGCATCTGAGTCTCGATAGCTTTATCAAGCCCAGGCCACCAAAGATGGCTGTGTGCAAGCGCTTTCATGCATACAATGCCTGGATGTCCCTCATGCAGAGAGGAGAAGACCCTAGACCTCAGTGAGGCTGGGATAACTACTCTACTCCCCCATAAAAGGCACCCATTAAAGGCAGACAGTGCGTGTCTCCTTTGCCAAAAACTTTGAAATGGCACATCTGGACAGGTGTCAGGCCATCCTGACAACACCCATGTCAGCACACCTGTAAGCGTGTGATCAGTGACAGTTTCAGCAGCCACGTCCCTAGCATTGAGGGGAGATTCAGGAAACTCCTGAATGGAAAGAATATTTATGGCAGGAGCAGGGTCTGCTTCTACCTGAGTTAAAGACAATCTGCTTAGGCCATCTGCATGGCCCATTTCTTTTCCAGGTTTGTGAACTAGAGTGTAGTCATATGCTGACAGGAAAATGGACCATCTCAGCATACGAGGAGAAATGATATGTGGTGTCTGTTTGTTAGTTGTAAACAAACCCAGCAGAGGCTTATGGTCTGTGTAGACCGTAAAGTGGTGGCCATATAAGAAATCATTAAATTTCTTTATGCCAGCCACTATGGCCAAGGCTTCTCTGTCAATCTGAGCGTAATTCCACTCTGCAGATGACAGAGTCTTTGAGTAGTAGGCTACAGGGACTTGTGTCCCATCAGCTTTCAGATAGCTAAGTACTGCTCCCACCCCATAAGGAGATGCATCGCATGCGATGCAAACAGGCAGTTGCTCATTGAAATGCGCTAAAACAGCATTAGAAGTGAGCAAGGCCTTAACCCCATTGAAGCTCCTGTCACTGCCAAGGAGCCTGCTTGTCCAAGAGCCTACGTAACGGCTCTGCCACTGCAGCTTTATGTGGGAGAAATGCATGGTAAAAGTTTAAGAGCCCCAAGAAGGCTTGCAGCTCACTCTTGGACTTGGGGCTTGGGGCCTGTTGAATTGCTTGTAGTTTAGCTTCAGCAGGGTGATTGCCTTGGGCATCAATCCTGAAACCTAAGAAGTCAGTGGAAGTGACTCCTATCTTGCATTTATCCTGCTTTAGCTTAAGGCCTGCTTTTCGAAAACGAAGCAAGACAGCCCTTAATCTTTCTGCTAAATTTTGAGATGACTCCCCAGCAATGAGGACGTCATCGACGTAGGGACAGACCTCAGGAATACCTCGAAGTGTGCTCTCCATCACACTTTGGAATATGCCAGGGGCTACATTGACCCCAAATTGCAGTCTCTTGACCTTGAAGGCCCCCCTGTGAGTTACAATAGTCTGGGCCTCTGCAGCTGCCTCATCAACAGGTAGCTGTTGATAGGCCTGTGCCAAGTCAAGTTTCGCAAAAATGCACCCCCCCCTTGAGGGAGGCCAGGATGTGGCTTACAACAGGGACTGCATAAGCGTGCTGTTGCAATGCCTTATTCAGTGTACACTTGTAGTCTGCACATATACGTATTTTCCCATTAGCCTTTAGAGGCGTTACTATGGGGGTTTCCCATGGACTAGAATCCACAGGTTCTAAAATGCCCTGCTGGAGCAATTTGTCCAGCTCAGCATCTATCTTACCCTTGAGGGCAAAAGGTACCCTCCTAGGCTTAACCCTGATGAACGTGATGGTTGGGTCTAACCATAGCGAAATGGGAGGCTCCTTGTAGGATCCTAGTTCTGAACTAAATACATCTGCAAACTCCTTGCAAACCTCTGCAAGGTCCAGCGTTTGCAAGCTGTGCAGCCCAGTTACTTGGATTCCCAGAGCCTCGAACCAATCGAGTCCAATAAGACTTGTATGTTCACCCCCAACAACCACCACATGAAATTTGATGGCCTGAGTTTAACTCGAAGGCCACTACAGCTGCAAATCCTTTTGAATGTATTAATTGAAATAATGGAAAGAGTGGACCCAGTGTCCAACTCCATCAGTAAGGGAACCTCTTGCAACCTTACGTTAATGGAAAATTTCTTCTTAAGGGGCTTTTGTGTCTCTGTTCTCAGAATGCTCCTGCGCGATGCGCAGAAACCCACCCTGTGTTGGCTGGGGACCCTGGTACCTTTCTGAAGCAATTCTCCCTGAGGTTGAACCTTCTGGCAACCAAAACAGACGGATGCAATGTGGCCTTGCCTGCCACACACCCGGCAAATGGTGGAGCGGAACCAGCAATCAGCTCACTTGTGGCACCCTCTGCACCCGAAGCATTGAAGTGATGCTGGGGCCTTGACCGGACATCCCTTCTGCCTCCTATCAGCTGGCTGGTGAAGTCTGTCGACCTCCTCTTCAGGATCCCCTTCTTCTACACTGCTGCAAAGTAATGGAGACATTCCCTTGGAAGCTGTATTTGGACCTTTCTCATACTACACATCTCTTTGACCAGCTTTCTAACTGATAATGAATATTTCCCCAATTTTAATTTTTTCATTTAATTTTTACAGAGGAGGAGGGGTTTAATGAAATCAATCAATATATGAAGGAGGAAATGTGGCCCTTGAGTTGGAACTGTTTACAAATTCCTGGTATGAAAAGTCCATGCAATCACCCTTAAACTTCTAGTTGTTGTTGTTTTGAAAGGTTCTACAAAAGCAGAAGCAGCAAGACAAACCTGCTCTTAACAAGGGGCAATTTGTTTGAAAATATAGTATGTGTTTCAGAACTGCAATCAGAGCTATGGATCACTTGAAATTTATGCAGCGACTAAGGAGAAGAGAGAGGAAATTGCACTTGAAAAAATGATCTGTTAAAAAAAAAGTCCTCAAAAGAAGGTTCACATTTGGAATGTCAGTTCATCAAGTAATGAATCCCAATATATTACTAATTCACATTAATCCATAAGCATGACAGTTTCCTTACTTTACACTGGTGTCCAATTAAATCTGTACAATAAAATACCCTCCTTTTGCTGCACTGATGTCTCTTTCTGAAATTTAGCTCCATGTGTTATGAAGAGGCTTGGTAGGGTGACAGAAGGCAAGCTGTGAATTCAAGTAGATTTTAATCCTAAATTCTTTTACATGCTATATAGAAGAAAGGATCATCCATCATAGTTATAAGCCATAAAGCTGACAAGAGGAAAAAAGAAAAAGTGAGTTGGGGGGGGATGCTAGAGAGAAAACCATAAAATAAAAATCTCATGATGAATTAGTTTGTATTTTCTGTTTTCATTTCTGACAGAAGGAAGGAAATACTCCATGTTTTCTTAAGGAAGTGCAAATTTCTCCACTTCATCCATTTGAAATACTTCCCCTCAGGCAATTTAAACCAAGGCATGAAAATTGGGATACCTTAAATGGAAATAATGATTCCCTGTAGATTTTGCCTCATCAATGTGTTAGCAGCTCAGTACAGCTCCAAAGGAAAACCATTTTATAGTCATTTAACATGGCCCATTTATAGAAAGCAGTTCATATGGAGCATCCATTTATTCTCATAGTTTCTTTCCCATATTTGATGAAATAGAAGATGCAACTGGGACAAGCATCTGAAGAAAAAGAGGCCATAAACTTGGAAACTGTGCTGTAAAAAATCATGTGTTGCTGTACAACGAGTTATAGACTTGAAACATTTTGCAATAGCTTACTTGTATAGCAATCATAAGTAGGAGTATAATTTGTAGGGGCTTTGGTGAGGGGATAATATTTCCATTTTTAATACATTGTTTGGCCTCTCCATAAAAAAATACAGGGCACTTATCCCAAAGACAAGAGAGAAAACTAGATTTGGGAAAAGAGGCCATGCAAGCAATACAAAAATGGGGGAAGAATTATTGAAACATCATTTAAATTTGAGGTTGGATAAGAAGAAATGGATGAAGGATCCCTTTGGAAAGAAGCATATTTGCTGAGCACATTCTTGATCCCACAATGTCACTGAAGCACATTTATATTAGTGTATTTCAAAAATGGGCAGTTTAAAAAAGTTTTCTGTAAAGTGGTGACATCCATGATTAATTTGGATCACAATTTCCACCAGCCTTAGCTAAAATATTCAGTGATCAGGGATTAAGAGATCTGTCTGCTGAAAAATCTGGAGGCTTCAGAAGGGTTACTTAAGAAAATGTTTTGCAAGCTACAATATACTGTTGTCCAACATATTACTATGGTCAAAATGTCTTCTGAACCTTCTTCTGTGGGCAGGTTTACATGGTTTACAAAGGCTACCATTTAAATTTTCCATAATATTCTTGAGTAGAGGCCTTGAGGTCTGCCTTGAAGACCACATGCATGACCCCAGGACCCCATCTGCAGCACCCCAGAAAGCCAAGACTGTATTGCTAATATTCCTTTGCAAAAATGTTGGATTCTGGCAATACATATTTTTTACAAAACAAATCTGGGAATGGGAATAGATAGCTTCCAGAAAATGAACTGCTCCCATTTTCACTTTACCCTCCCTTCCCCAAAAATCATGAAAGGCCCAAATCACATAGTTAAAATTTAGTGACAAAATAATTAAGACAGAAATTCCTTCTATTTCTATACTTAACTATTTTCCTCTCCCCCACCAATTGATTCTGAAAAGAGCCCAAAATGTAACAATCAAGCTTTATATGTTTGATGTACAGTGCAGTATCCTTCAGAGTTCTGAAACTCACTAAAACAAAGGCTAAAACAAGTGAAGAACAGTTGCAGGAATTGGGTATGCCTAGTTTAGTGAAAAGAAGGACTAAGTGGTGACATGGTGGTATGTTCCAATATTTGAGGAGCTGCTACAAGGAAGGGGGGGTAATCTATTCTCCAAAGCACCAGATGGCAAGACAAGAAGCAATGGATGGAAACTAATCAAGGAGAGAAACAATCTAGAACTAAGGAGAAATTTCCTGACAGTGAAAACAGTTCATCAATGGAACGAGTTGCTTCCAGAAGTTGTGAGTACTCCAACACTGGAGATTTTTAAGAAAAGATGAACAATCATTTGTCTGAAATAGTATAAGCTTTCCTGCTTGAGCAGAAGATTGGACTAGAAGATCTCCAAGGTCCCTTCCAACTCTGTTATTCTGTTAAAGTTCCCAAATCTACACAGAGCTCTTTATATCCTAAAGAACTCACAACCTTAGTTTTCTTCTCTGTCCACATCAATAGGAGGATAAAAAATAGAGAGACAGTAGAATATTACAGAGATAATGACTTCTCCATGATTACAGGCACCGTACCTCAAAAAACAATTGACACAAAGAAAAAGATGGAAGAGGACTATTTCTCCACTGTCTATTTTTTTGAGCTTCCTAGAAATTATTCACTGTGTATTCACAGAAAATTATTCACTTTGGCCTCCTCCAACAGGACTATTCTTATAATACCACCCAGTTTGATTTTTTTTGTTATCTATATTTCTGAGTGGGTTGAATTTATGTGCAAGTTAAGTCACTCCTTTTCCTCATTTTTGGCAAAATGTAAGGTGAGGAGTGTATTCATTGCTACATGATATCCAAGTGGAAAATAGAAACAACTCCTGGATCAATGAACCATACCTCGACATCTGTAATGCTATAATGTGCCTATTATATATTTATAAATGTAACTGATTCAAGCCTACATATATATGTTCTTTATTCAATAGAGACCTATTATTTTTCCTCCTGTACTCATTCTTAGAATTATCTGTATCATGAAACTATTTGAGCACATCATTTCTTTCTGCTGATCCTGCCAAAACTCTGCACTTGAACAATTTCCCCACACACTCATATACAGGAGCACCCTAATAAATCTAAAGAAACTACCAAGTAATTCCAATTTCTATATTCTCAATTGCAGGATTGAAAAAGTTGCCAGATTATAGGATAGAACAACACCTACACAATAAAGCCTGTAGAACATCAAACCTCTACAAATGTTTAAATTAAGATTCCAGATGCTTTTATCCTTTGTTCTTCTTAATGACATTCTGTTTAAAAGTCAGTTTTTCAGTCTGCTTTCACTATCTTAAGAAATCATCAGCTATAATCCTACATTATTTCAAAAATAGTGTTCTTGATACATTTACAATATTATTAGTTTCCACAGCATAACTGCACATTTTCCATTCTTCCCAGCACATTTAAATAAATTAAGGGTTTAAATTCCAGAATAAAGAATGTCCTATTATCACCCAGGAAAATATATAATGTGTAGGAATGGGTTCTCAGGATAGATTTAGGAGAACTTAAGAAATGTGGTTGATTGGTATTTATCATAAAATGTTGCTTCCATTTTAATTACTACTGCATTGTATGGTATTAAATGAATCTCAAGAATACTTAATTTAATTGGTTGAAGATGATTAGAGTGTTAAAATCTTAGAGAAGGGGTTCAAGCATCATGGAAAGAAAGGAGTACTATGGGAAATTCTTTTTTTCTCCAGCAATATCTCAGAGCATCTCCAGTTTAGAGATAGGAGAGAGAAAGGAAGGCTAGAGCCTTGATGTTGCACATTGCCATTAAACCTGCAGAAAATATAGTATTCTAATGAGATTGTTATGTATCTATTAAAATATAATGATTAGTTCTACTTTTGTATGTGAACATATCAAATATACATTTTGCATTCTTTCGGGAAAGGCAATACTTGAAGGAGGCACATGCAAAAGCATTTACAACAGTTGCTGAGATCTCCTAAAAAAGAGAAGTGTACGCAGGGGAACTCACAAGGCATTGGGGAAAAACCGCCTTGTGTTCTTCATCCGAAGAATGTTTGCTTCATGTGCTGGTGTTCCTGATGATGAGCTTGGACTGGTGTTTTGAATTAAGTTGGTGCAGAATTGAGATCAAATGAATTGAGGCACAGTCCGATAATGTTTAAGAGAAGCTCCTGATAGGCCTCTGAATTCGCTCCTGGGTCCAGGTCCAAAATTCAACACAGAGCACAAGCTGTCAGTCATGCAACAAACTCAAGCTGCAGCAGCACAGCTGAACATTTGCCTGAGGAAACCCCTGCTGCCACCACAGGCTCACGTGATCCTAAAAGATGTCAGTTCTGAAATATTGTGGCATGCCATTGCAACTGGATGGAAAGGACTTTTATGCTGGATCAGCATTTTCTGCAACAAAAGCTAACCAATCACTTGCAAGAGGACTTTATGTTTAGTAGGGCGAAAGCACAAAACCAGAACAGGGATGTGCAACTTACAAAAAAGGACACACCGGTTCTCTCCTTTCAGATTCTGTACATTCCACAGGCCTTGCTCACACCACTTCCTTCCCTATGGAACTGCTGTTTAAGTTTCCCAAAGCCAATATCAATATTGTAGAGCTTTCTAATATAGTCATTTTCGTGGAAGTCTGGGAGGAAGTCACATGGCCCTAACTAGGCCCAGAAGACAAGAAGATCTCCATTTAGGGTGTTGTTTTTACTCATATAAGTAGCAATGGAGTGGAAAAAGCTGAGGAAGTTGCAGTGATTGTCTTAAATGAGTGATAACCTTTTTCTGTGCTTCTTTTGTTAAGGAATCATTGCCCCTTCTGTAACTGGATGAACATGTGGAGCTAGTCATCCAAATGCACACACAATGTTAAGCAGGCCCATTAAGAGAAAAATGCCTTTGCTGACAGTTTTCAAATATTAACAGGAATCCTGGAGCAGGACAGGGGTGCAGCAGGAAAACAGCAAGTGCTGGTTTTACCCAGGAGGAAAAGATCAGAAGGAACAATTGTTATAAATGACAGGAAGTTAAGTATAAGGCTAAGCCATGTATTAAACAGAACATCCTAACGTACTGACATATCTTCACAAATAATATTAATGTTAATACCACCTTGTTATCTGTAAAGGAAGCTGTTTTATTTTCACTGAAATATTGAATATTGAATGCAAAGTGTAATCTTTCTTCTCTTATATCAAATGAATTATACTTTCTTCTCTTATATTAAATGAATTAGCCATGACTAATCAGCTCTAGGTGATTTTTTTAAAAGCCAATAGTCTAACAAAATCATATGTTCCAAGAACAAAGATGTTAGGATCAGAACATACGCAGCCCATTCTACTTGTACCTATAGTTAATCATATTTTTTAAAAAAAACATTTATTTTAGAACAAGATGCGAGTCCTTGCAGATTGTCTAAACTAAAACTCATAATTAATGCTACATCCTAAACAGAACCAAGCTTTGGATTCAGTAGCTACTTTTTCAAGAACTGGAGCTTCTTCTTCAGACGTACAAAACAAACAAATTTCTCTGGGCAAATGGGACAGCAAAGTGATTCAAAAAAGAAACAAGGAAGTAAGGCACCAGATGCCACAATGGAAAAGGAAAGTGTCATGAAAAATAGTTTGAGAAACCAAGCATAACTTCAGTTTATATTGAGCTAATTTTCATAAAAGTGCTAGATGCCAAGGTAGCAAATAAAAAACCAAGAATAAAAGAGAAAAAATGATACCTAGACTAAAGGACAGTTGTAAACATCAAAAAATATACATCCAAAGGACAATCAGATCAAATTTTGATCTAGTAAAATAAAGACATCCACAAAAAAAGTATCTGCTACCTCTCTGAGTGAAGTCTGCTTGCCTGTGTGAAAAGAAGCTGGGATAGTATTTCAAACATCTGATCTGTTTTGAAGGTAGCAGTAAGGGCTGTACAAATATATGATTAGAAAATACAATTCAAAGGCTCTGGTCAAATCTCTCAATCAAACTTGATTTGAATAGTTGAATTGAGTTAGATGCCTCCAGGTTGATTTGAACTATGCAGTCACCTCTGGATTCATGAAAACAACTTTTCTGAAGAAAAGTGAATTGGTTTTCCAAACTAAATTGATTTCATGTGATTTACAGAGATCAATCTGAACGCTACAGGATTTGGCTATGCCTGGTGTGACGACTCTGGTTTAGTCTGTTTGCTTGATTATCTGTTTAAATTACGATAGATTTATAATCCACTTTTCCTGCAGGAGCTCAAGACAGCATATAGAATGTTCCTTCCTCCAATTTTCTCCCACAACAAAAACTCTGTGAGGTAGGTGGGGCTGAGAGAGAACGATTAGTTCAGTCATCAGGGAGCCTCCATTACTAAGGATGAACATGAACTTCGATCTTCCGGATCTTTGCCAATGTCTGAATTACTTTGCTATATTAACTCTATTGCTTTTGTGAATCATCTGATTGGCAATGCACTAGACATTTATGAATATCAGCAATTCTCTTTAATCAACCAAGAAAGTTCCTAACTCACATTCTTGAATGATAGAGACACCATAAGCAATAAGGTTGTAACCCCTTGGAGTCTTTCAAAATTTTATTTTATTCTGAACATCCGCCTGACTGTCTGGTTGTGCTATTGCTTTTGAAGTCAAATGGATTCTTAAATGAAGAGTGAAGATAATGTGAACGCACAAAGCCCAACTGTGTGTGAAGAGGATGTTAATATGTCTGACTACTTCTGTAATAGTTTCTATGGCTATATAATAAACAGTTGTATACAATCAGACGTTAGCATTTAGCAATCACATTGTCACCAGGGAACTAAGCATCTTTCACTTTAGGAGGATTTTCATCAACATTGAAACATGGCTTGTCCAATGGACATTATCAAGCAGCTGTGGAAAATTGTTGTTTCTTAACTTATTCAGCAAATGGGGAAAGCTGGGTTGGGATATTGAAAGATCTCCTTCCTTTGAGATTTATATAAAAGGTTAGAGAAGCATCTGTTAGCTATAGGATGTTCTGCCATGATTTATAGTGATTTATTCCATCAGGAAGGAATTTAACATTTTCCAAATAAACAAATGATCATTAATGATAACCTGCAACAGTCTGCAGGATTCACAGGTCAGGATGAAGCCTTGTTTCCTTCTGTCAGCCGCATGTTCAGGATGCTTTCGGAATACCAGTCAATATTTAAGAACATAAAAATCTGTCTTCTTTATGATCAGTTCCTTGGTAAAGCTCAGTGATTAATTAGTGAAATAACTTTTAACTATACCTTTGAGAGAAGCAGTCAGTATCTGAGTTCAGGTAAATGAAAAAGAAGAAAAGTCCTAATCCAAAAATCTTCTTCCCTCTTTCTGCACTACATTGCCTCAAAGTACATCTTGAGTACCTGCTCATTGTATCAAGAGCACAAAGGAATGGATAAAAGAATTACTTCCTTTTTCTACATGCTTAATGAAGGATACACAATTAGAATATACTGTTTTTCTCCAGTAAAACAGCTGCGTGGATCTTGGATTTTGAGAGAAGCATGGGAAAAACAAGCAGTCATGAATCATAGACTTAAGTATTTGAATTTTTCCATCTCTATAGTTAATAACTTGATGAGAGTAGGATTACTGAATATTATAAGAACATTCCCGCTGTTTTTTTAAAGGAAAAGAAAATTGTTATATAGTATCACAGATATCCTTCATGATGTATAATTTAGTCATAAGAGATTTTAGATCATTTTTATATCACCAAAACCAGCTTTCAAGTGTTGGTTCATTGCTGGTTCAAATCCATAAATTCCAATCAAGCCATTTAAAAGATAGCATGGTCTGTGTTTAAAAGTTCTCTTCAATTACTTTAAATGTATTTATTTTTCATAAAGTGCTTTATTCCAGATGACAAAGAAGCAGACTAGAATGGATTAAAGATGTTCCATGAATAAAATTCAGTGAACACAACAATTTGACTTGCCAAAAAGCAAAGAAATTTGATAGTAATGTTCTGAAAGTTACTGTACTGTTGTAATGAATGAATACTTGGCTAGATACTCTATTTTTTATCTTATTTTTGTTGCAATCCTTCTCAAACTATTTTGAAGAGCGGAGATGGTCATCAATTTTTTTGTTATTAACATTTGAATTTTGAAGTCATCACTTTATTTTTTGACTTGTGTTGAGGTGTATTAAGACAAGTTAATTATGAGTAAAATATATACAAATACATTCGGTTTTTTTATCAAATAGATTTGACAGGCTGCTATATATCTCCATTATATCTGTTTGGCTGTTTCATCCCCAAATTCAGCTTTCAAACTGGAAATGAACCAAAGAAGAAAAGTATGCTTCTTTAAGGGGACAGAAGAAATTTCAAGATTTTCTAATGGAGAACACTTGCATGCATCTTACTATAAAATGATATGTGGACTTTTTCCACATAATCCTTTTCACCTTGTAAAGAAGCTAACTTAAAAAATTTCAAACATCTTCATCATGTCACATTTTAGGTTGGGAGAGTCAGTTTAGAACAGTGTTCCTCAGTCTGGGCAACTTTTAAGATGTCTGGACTCAAAACATCCTAATTCCAGCTGGGAGTTGAACGCCACACGTCTTTAAGTTGTCCAGGTTAAGGAACACAGGTTTAAAATTCCCATGTTTCTAGCTGCCTTCTGGACTAATGTTTCTCTGATGTGCAATAAATTTCAGAGTTTCTCGCACTCACTCCAGTCACCCAAAGTCTTTTAAAAAGTAAATTCAACCCAGTCTCCCCATCACTGAGTCATTGTATAATTTGTTCCATTATGCTTTTTCTTTTTCTTTTTTCTTTGCACTAGTGAGAGAGGAGAGGAGAGGAGAGGAGAGGAGAGGAGAGGAGAGGAGAGGAGAGGAGAGGAGAGGAGAGATGCAGTAAACATTCTATAGTCACTTTATTTAAATAGGTCTTTTGACAAGTGTAATTGTCAAATTTTACCAAAATTGCAATATGAATTATCTAATACAAGTTCCAGAACTTTTCTTTCTCTGTCCTTTTACTCATAGTGTGAGAATATGGCAAAAGTTACAAAGATATAATCCTGTGATCATTATTGGATACTCAAAATCATGCAAATTCATGCACAAATTCTCACTGGCCCCTCAGATCATATTTCCTGATCTGTGATATAGCAGAGAAGAAAACATGGGGTTTTCCAGACACAGTCCAAAAATTTGGAAATGAGCAAATGAGCCTACTCATTATATTTTTTTAATCTTTGTTCTTGATATAAATGAGAAAAATGAATCAGTCTATCATGAGTTTGCTAGCAGCCTGGGGCCAATGATTGCATGACTCTTTCCTAATAGTTCCCAATTTGGTAAAATCCACAGGAATCTTAAATAGTAGAACTACTTCTGAACTACTACTGAAAATTATTACTTCAGGAGCTGGGAGTGATTTAAATTTGGGAAAGAATGAAGGAGAATGAGATAATTGCTTCTGTAACCAAATTTATAACTTCTATGAGTCTGTGACTTTATTCCCATGTAGCTGGGGAATTCCTGACTTGGGAAATACATGTGGTTAAGTTGTGCTTGTCTGTATATGTGTGTCAAAGTTTCTGTGTATTTATGTGTGTCATAAGTAGAAAACAAAATGAGCAGCCATAATAGAATGTGAATGTATTATACTAAGATGTATATACATGAATTTAGTTTTTGGATCGCTTAAACTTTTACTTCAAGAACATCCACCAATAGCATCACCACCACAAACTGCAGAGGCAAAAATGTATGAATGAATTTGTGAATGAATGAGCCATTTGTCCCTCTGTCATTGTGCCCCAAATCATCTGCCTGAGATTTGCATTTCTCATGGTAGCAAAAACCATGAATCACTTGCTGTATTTCTTTCAAGATAAATATCAGAATTCCATAGAGGCAAAATGTAATTTCTTTAGATAATATATAGATATATAAAACAATTCTGAATTCTTCACAATGTAAACTTAAGTTGGACTGCACATTATTTACATACGTTAAGAAAAATTGACAAACTCCAACAACCTGATGTCACGTAGATTTATTTATTTATTTATGAGACTTATATACCGCTTTAAGTGCAAGCACTCTCTAAGCAGTGTACACCAGTAAGCAATGTATATATATTTTACATTGCCCCAACAATCTGGGTCCTCATTTTACCTACCTCGGAAGGATGGAAGGCTGAGTCAACCTTGAGCCAGTGAGATTTGAACCGCTGACCTGCTGAACACAGTCAGCTAAAGTGGCCTACAGTACTGCACTCTAACTGCTACGCCACCTCGGCTCTAGATAATGGATATGTATTATGAAGACTACATCCCTTGTCTAAATGTCTATTTCTATGTATCAGATTTGTTCAAATCACTCACCAGATCTCAACCCACAATAGTATAAAAGCTTTTTTATTTTATCATATGACTAAATATATGAGAAAAAAGCAACTTAATGGACTTCATGGGCAACTAACTCAACATTTGAAAATGGAAAAAACCAGAAACTCAAATGTAAGACACTATACTTATCTGGCAATGGGGAGCTCTGTTTAAAAATAGTAATGGAACTATAAATTCTGTCTTAAAACATTGCTTTATGTTATTGGAATTTAGGTAAGTGTTTCAGTAAAACTTTAAGTGTTCACTATTATGATTACATTACCAGTTTTGATTACAATGCTTTCTAATTTTCTCTCCTTGATATAATCATGTGATATTTCCATAGAATCTATTTTCCCCCATTTGTATTTGAAACATAAAAACCTGTTTAAATTAATAGTTAGTGTTTTATATTATCTTAATGATAAATACAATGTAGTGGGGGAAAACCCCTGTACAGTTAAAACATTATTTGGCTCCATTTTTCTCCAATCCAACATGAATGATGTGTTGCTTGGAAATGAACATGTTTTTGGATAACTCCAAATAAAGTATCTAATAACTCTTTATGGCATCCCCTTCTTTCTTGATCTTCTTCCAGAAAGAAAAATTGGCTGACATTCTCCAACTAATTTTTATTTTGAATACAGTAGTATTGTTATGGAAATATGCTCCACAATTTTTGCCTAATTCTCTCAGCTGAATATCTTCATTAATGGAAAATGGGAAGCAACATGGAGTAAAGTTTCTTGGACTTTTAAGAGCAGAAATGTAGCACAGATTATTGACTTGACTTGCAGGCTAGAACAGCAAAAATAGATGTGTTTTCTTATAGTTCATACAGAATAATGGAAACAGGATATATGTAAAACATCTGTGTGTCATGAAAATGCTATTATATTGATGAGAAAATATCTAGAGTATCTATTTTGGATTATGAGGATTTATAAATAAAAAAATGATTTTTACAAGAATGACTTTCCCTGTTGGCTACTTACAAGCAAATCAAGGGCAAGAAGTTGGAAGTCATGGAGATATGAGGTCCTCACTTAATGACATCTGTGGTCCTTGCTTAACCACATCAACCAATGGAATAGCTTGCCTTCAGAAATTGTGGGTGTTCTATCACTGGAGGCTTTCAAAAAGAGACTGGACAACCATTTTTCTGAAATTGTATAGGGTCTCCTGCTTATGTAGAGGGGTTGACTAGAAGCCCTCAGAAGTCTCTTCCAACTCTATTATTCTATGTTCTATATTCTAACCAGGACTGCCAGAAGTTCTGTTGCTAAGTAATGCAGCCACGTGATCTTCAGCTCATGATAGCATTGCTTAACAATGAAGTTTCTGATCCCAATTAGCATTGTTAAGCAAGGACTACCTGTACATTGAAAAGATAATTAGAATAAAATATAGTTTCACTAATAATGCCAACACTTCACTTCTCTACTTTATTTTGGAAGCTTCTTCCGCTATATAGTACTAGTTGAGGCATAATTGCTGTCATATGACTTTCTTTCCCAGTTCGGCTACAACAGTTCAGTAAATGTTAGCATAGGTCTGTTTATTTAATAAAATCTTTTTTCTTCTGAAAATGTTTGAACTAGTGTACAAATAATCTCACAATAAGACATTTACAATCTAGGAAACAACACAACATTCTCATTAATAAATAGCAAAATATGAGACATGATGATACTATTAGATGACTCACAATTAGCTGAACAACCATATCCAAAGATGCTTATTAATGTCTTCACTTCAGCTTGGACAGAAGTATCCATTTGAGTATCTTGGGCTCTGAGCTATTTATTATTTTTATCAATGACTTGGATGAATATGTTAAGACAGGGGCGTCAAACTCAATTTCATTAAGGGCCACATCAGCATTGTGGTTACCCTCAGGGGGCCAGGTGGGTGTGGCCAGGGTGGCTGAAGCCTACTTGGTGGGAGTGGATGGAGTGGGTGTGGCCTACTGGGTGGGCATGGGCAACTCTACATTGTTCGCATCAAGGGTGGCTGTGGGGGCCTAGGCAGGAGTAGAATAAATCTGAGGGTCTCTGGCAGAAGGGGGTGGGACCAGGGCAAGTGCCAAGGCATGGTCCAAGGCATGGAGGAGCCTCACTATTCCTCACAGGCCATGCAGGGGGGACTGGATGGTGGTGCAGGCTGCCCAGAATCCTGGGCACTAGAGGTCAAACACCCAGCCTGGCCCTTGAGCACCTGCGGCACCAAGCCCAGCCCCATTTCCCCAAGGGGGTGCCCAGCTGCACTTACCTCCTCCTCAAGGCTGCTGCTGCTGTGCTTGCTCTCCTTAGCCAGGTTGCTCATGATGGGTACAAGGGCAAAATCAGAGGGAGACCCATTCCCTCTCCATGGAAGGAGACCCGGCTTTGTATTCAAAACTTCCTTAGCAATAGGACGGGGGACCCCCAGGTTAGGCCAGGAGGAGGGGGCAAGGGATAATGAAAGGGCAGCAGGCCCTCCCTCTCCTTCTTTCCTTCTTTTCTTCCTTCTTTCCTAAATACAGAGTGGTGGGGAAATATTTGAGAGGATGGAGGGAGAAAAACAGGCAAGCAACACAGCTGGGGAGATGTCACGTTCATGAGGAATGAAGAAATGCGCCATCACCTGGAAGTAGCCAGCACATGGTCCTCACCTACTTCACATATCTGGCTTGGTGGGCTCTGGGGGAGGGGTTGCTATGAGTCAATGTTACCTACGCAGTGCCGCCCAGCCCCCAGCCTGCCCGGTCTTTGCAGGCAGTGGGGCACTCTTCTCACAGCGCCGACATAAATCTAAAAACAAGTGCGAGGCCTCCCAGCTCCCAGCCTGCCTGGTTTCAGCAGGCAGCAGGGCACTCTCTTCATAGCGCCAAGAGCTGAGCCGGGTGGCGCGAATCTGATGAGAAGTGCAATGCTGCCTAGCCCCCAGCCTGCCCAGTTTCAACAGGCAGCAAGGTGCAAAGTTGATGAGCTTCGCACCGCCCGGCTTAACCTCTTGGTGCTTTGAAGAGAGCGCCCCACTGCCTGCCGAAACCCCTCCCCCAAAACCCATTAAGCCAGATAAGTGAAGTAGGCGAAGGCCATTTGCTGGCCACTTCCAGGCAATGGTGCATTTTTTCATTCCTCACAAAGGGTGACACCTTCCCAGCATGCACCCAGGGGGTGGGGCTGATGCGGCAGGGGCTGGTTCCTCACTGTTTCCAGATGGCCTTGTGGAGCTAAGACTGAATGCATTTCAGCATAGATGGCCACCACAAAATTGTACATTGGCTCCCGGCTAGCCTGGGCCAGGGCCAAGGCAGCAGGGGCCATTCCCTCACTGTTTCCAGGATGGCTTCACAAACCACATGAAACCATGTCACGGGCTGCATCCGGCCCCCAGGCCTTGTGTTTGACATGTCTGTGTTAAGAGGACACTTTTAAATTTTTCAGATGACATAAATCTAGTAAGGGTGGATGTTAATAAGGAAAATATAAAGTTCTGCAATCAGGATAAAAAAAATGTAAGGCACAAGTACAGGATGAAGTACTTGGCTATAGTACAAGTGGGTCCGAGTTACCTTGTCAATCACAATTTAAACATGAGCCAGCTGTTTGATTGTCAAAAAGATAAATGTTGCCTTGAGGAATGTGGAAAGTAGAGTCCAAATTACAGGAAATATTTTTTTTCAATTTGCTCTATTCTAGTCAGACTATTTTGAATACAGTGTCCAGTTTAGGATACCACTGCTCAAAAAGGACAGTGACAAATTGAACTGAGTTCAAAAAAGTGCTCCCTTCATTTTCAGACTATTGTTAAGGTCCACGTTTGTTTTACAAAACAGAGACGAGATGTAATAGTAGTCTTCAAGTAACTGAAAGGTTTACACACAAAGAAGAGTGGACTTACTTTCTTGCCCCACAGGGCAAGACCAAAGTAAATGGGTTAAAACTGTATAAAGAAATAGATTCAGCCTAGACATCAGGAGCAAAGTCCTAATGGTTTGAGCTGTCAGATAGTGGAATAGACTGGCACATAAAAAGAAGTGTTCTGCTGGAGGTTGGATGGTCATTTGTCAGAGATGTTTTAGCAGAATTTGCACTGAGCTGTGGGTTGGGTTTGATAACTGACAAGACATAATGGAACCAAGATATTATAGCATGGCAGTCATGTCCTGCTTGTTGGTTTTTTTCATCACAATGCCACATTATACTTTCAAGAAAAGTTCCAATTTCAATAAAGAATGAACTGAAGGCTTTCATATCTCCAGAGCCGAAACTCCTTTCCTAAGATGCCTTTTTAATGGTATGCAAGGCTTTCAAGGGATCAGCTGCTGGCTTGGATCCTAATATTCCTCCTCCTTTCTGGGAATCCGCTTGTTGAAAGACAGGGATTCTGAGGGACTTTAGAGAATAAGACTCCAGTCTTTGGCTGTGGATTAAGCCTGGCTGAATTGTGGATGGTAATCTGTTTCACTGAATGAGGGTGCTATAGGTAAGACCTTTCCATGTGGTTAGGAATGACATCACGTGTCTCTAAATTGTGTGTAAAGAATGCAGTTATTTAAAAACAGCATTGAAATTTAACAAATCTGATTGTTTTGACAGTTCTCATGCTATCAAATGTCTTAAACACAACACACTGTGTTTTTGTGTCTGTGTGACTATGTGTGTATAAGCTAAAGGCCTACAATAATCAGAATAGAGCTGGAAGGGACCTTGGAGATCTTCTGATCCAACCCCTGCTCAAGCAGGAGATCCTATACCCTTTCAGATAGGTGGCTGTCCAGTCTTTTCTTAAAAATCTTCAGTGATGAAGCTCCTACACCTTCTGAAGGCAAGCCATTCCACTGGTTAATTGCCCTCACTGTTAGGAAGTTTCTCCTTAGTTCTAGGTTGTTTCTCTCCTAGATTAGTTTCCATCCATTGTTTCTTGTCTTGTCTTCTTGTGCTTTGGAAAATAAGTTGATCCCCTAAAATACTGGAATACTGCTATCATGTCACTCCTAGTCCTTCTTTCCTCTAGACTGGCCATACCCAATTCCTGCCACTGTTCTTCATATGTTTTTGTATCCAGGCTCTTAATCATCTTAGTTGCTCTTCTTTGCACTTTTTCCAAAGTCTCAACATCTTGAGGTGACCAATATTGGATGCAGTATTCCAGATGTGGTCCTACTAAGGATTTATAAGGTGGTACTAATACTTCACATGATTTTGTTTCTCTGCTTCTGTTTGTACAACCAAGGATTGTATTTACTTTTTTTGGCTGCTGCCGCACACTGCTGACTCATGTTTAAGTAATCATCCACTAGGACTCTAAGGTTCCTCTCACAGTTACTGTTTTTGAGCCAGGTTTTGCCTAATCAGTACTTGTAACTTTGGTTTTTCCTAACTAGGTGTAAAACCTTGCCTTTTTCCATATTAAATTTCATGTTGTTGGATAGGGCCCATTGTTCACGTCTCTCAAGATCTTTTTGGATTCTGAGCTTATCTTTTGGGATTTTGGCTATTCCTGCCAGAGTTCCCCTTCTATTCCCTCATCTAAGTCATTTATGAAGATATTGAAGAGTACTGGACCTAAGATGGAATCTTGTGGTACCCCACTGCTCACTTCCCTCCATGTAGATGTACCATTAAGGACAACTCATTGACTATGGTTTGTCAGCCAGTTTATCATCCATCTGGTGATGATGCTGTCTATCCCATATTTTTCTATTTTACCAAGAAGTAGTTTGTGGTCTAGTTTGTCAAATGCCTTGCTGAAGTCCAAATATACTATGTCCACAACATTTCACTGGTCTACTAATTTAGTCATTTTGTCAAAAACATGAAATAAGATTGATTTGGCATGATCTATTTTTAACAAACCCATGCTGGCTACCAGTTATAACTGTATTTGTTTCTAGATGTTCACAGATCTGTTGTTTTTATTATTTTTTCCAATATCTTCCCAGGTATTGATGTTAGGCTGATTGGTCTATAGTTTCCTGGGTCTGTTTTTTTCCCCTTTTTTTGAAGATCATCAGTTCTTTACCAATTCTCTGGTAGTTCCCCAGTGCTGCAGGATTTTTTAAAGATATGGTACAATGGTTCTGAGATAACATCTGTCAGTTCCTTTAGAATTATTTAAACCATGTGGACATATAATTTTAGGGGAACTCTTGTTGAGACTGATAATATGAAACTGTCCCTAGAAAAGAGGACTTTCCATTTTACTTAAAACTGAATGTAAAAAAAATGCTATAAATAGAGGAGGCTATTCAATTAATTTCTTCTTCCCATTTAATTAAACTCAGTTACTATATTTTGTCCTGGGGAAAACAGGAGATAATTTTCTGGGCATAGTTTTGAATTACCCACAGATGTGCAGCAGAAGAGAGGAAATCTGGAGAAAATCATTCATGCCACATATAAAACAAACCATAAAGGCAAACGCATCCAGAGCTATGAATGCCTATGGTTAGTTATCTTCAAGCAACTTCTTGGGCATAAGCCAGCAGACAGGTGTATTTTCCCATCAGCAATGGTAGTAGGCATCTATATCATAGCTACAACATGAGGTACCTCATATGTCAGTGATAGTCTCCAATTGCCTGTTCTTCATATGCAAACCAACTAGAGTTCTTGACTTACTCCTTAACTATTACCATCTATGACACAATTACAAAATAAATTATGACTTGTATCATTTTCTTGTCCTTCATCTGATAAGACAAAACAAATGAGAAAAATAAAAATAAAACAAGAGAAAGGAGAAGAATAAAACAATATAGCAACACAAATTATACAACAGATTCACACAAACACACACGTGTGTGTGTATGTGTGTGTGTGTGTAGCCAGGGCATCCAGGAGTACATCAGTAAGGTGGCATTCAAAGATAAGCTGCTAAGAGAATATTTGAGGCAGTACCATCATGGGAGAAAGATTAAGCAGAGGAAGTGCCATAGCAATAAAAGATAAGAGAGGCAGTAAGACATTGGGAAAGCCTACATTGTTGGCTGGAAAGGGCTGGAATGATGTAGGAACAGCATCCACTGAACAGTATAACCAAGTACCTGACATTGCATACAGGAACATCTGCCTAGTGTATGAACTGTACACTCCCAAATTCAGAGAGGAGATTCCACAGAAGATCATGGACAATAAGAAGCTATGATCCTGTAGGACTTCCAGATCCAGATGGACCAACAGTACTGATCAATTAACCAGACATTATTGTAGTAGACAAAAACCAGAAGACAGCAATGATAGAAGTAGCAGTGCCAAGTGTCAGCAACATCACAAAGGAGTATGAGAAGCTGGAGAAGTATCAAGATCTGCAGGAGGAACTAAAGATGTAGAAAGTAAAGGCCAATGGTATTGGGAGCACTCATGGCTGTGACTCTTAAGCTGGGAGAGTGACTCTAACAGATTCCAGGAACAACCTCAGAGCTCTCTGGCCAGGTGAGTGCAGTGTTAGGAACGGTAAAATACTATGCATAATTCTCTAAATCTAAATCCCAAGCCTCTGGTAGAGGACCTGAGATTGAGATAGATATAATCCATAGGGATGAGAAAGGAATTTGTGTGTGTGTTTGTCTTTATGTGACGCCATCCATTGTCCATATATAATTTGAGCAATTTGTTCATGAGTCACATGAAGTCTTCAATCGACTGGATAATTGGGGCCCTAAAATTATCTTTTGAATAGTGAAGAACTAGTTGATCACAAGTTGAATATGAATTGGCAGTATGATATGGCTACTGAAAAGGCAACTACAATTTTAGAATACATACATTGAAATACAGTTTCTAACTATAGTAATGCTACTATACTCTGCATTAGTTCTTATCCTAAATATTGTGTCTTTTACTGGGTAGTGTACTTCATTTGAAAATTCAGAAAAACAACAGCTACAAAGAAGGCAGTATTGTGATTAGAGGACTAGAGACTAAAACTTACAAGAAAAGATAAAATAAATGGGCATACTGAGCCTAACAAAAAATAACTAAGTAAGATGTGACAGAAGTTTTCAAAAAGCTAAAGGATATCACAAAGAAGGCCAAGATCTGTCCTCTTTCATTTTAAAAGCTCAGGTTACAGAATAATAGTATTACAATAGGTTATGAAAGGCAGATTCTGGCTAAGTGTTATGAAAAGCTTCCTCACAGTAAGAAAAGTTTGGCAATGAAACCTATGACCAAAAGAGGTGTTGACTTCCCTTTCAATATGCTAGCTATCCGTCCATCTGGGTGCATTAATTTGGATTCCTAATTTGAGCATTGGCCTAAATGACCCTCCAATGCCAGGAACACATATATCTATAAAATCATATATCCTACTTGTTATGTCCCGAGCCTTGCAAACGGCTCGGGCGTTGCAGGCAGTCCCGGGCAGGTGCAAAGCTGCCCGGGACCAGACAGGCTGTCGCCAGCGCCGTGCGCATGCGCGGGTGCTGGCGCGAGAAAAGTAACCCATTTACCCGGGAGTTGCCTATATAAGAGGCTGCGAGGCGTTTGGGCGAGGCTGAAGCCATCTTCCTGTAAGCTGAATGCTGAATAAATGAAACTGAGAACTCCAGCTGCTTCTCGTGTCTGTTTTCCCGCCACGGACTCAACACTGGCGACGAGGATGGGATGCCTTGCACTACCTGGAAAGGAAGAAGTGTAAGCTTACCCAAGGAGTCCTGAGCGGCGAAAGAGGAACGGCGTCGACTCGGCAGCTGCCCGCCAATCCGGTGCGCATTCGGGGGTAGGCTGGCTGATAGACCCGTCTCCTGAAGATCCGAAGATGGCGAAAATCGGAAGGCTTTCGGAATTCGACGTCTCACATCCAGAGCGGTGGGAGTCCTACGTATCCAGAATGGAGAACTACTTCAAGGCAAACCAAGTGAGGGAAGATAGCTTGAAGGCGGCCACCCTGCTTTGCGTTTGCGGCCAAGACGCCTTCGAAATCGCAGAAAACCTTGCAGCACCTGTCCCAGTAGAGTCTGTAAGCTACGCAGACCTGAAGAAGCTGCTGAAGGAGCATTTCCATCCCAAGGTGTCCGTTATCTCATGGCGCCACACCTTCGAACAAAGGGAAGGGCAAGAGCTACTGCCCATCTCCACTGAGGGAGCCACAAACGGCTCGTCCCAAGGTTCTGCAATTGCTCCGAAAAGAAAGTCATGGAGCTCATCCACACAACAGGCACTCACGCCTACTCCAGCCAGGGAGTCACCCCGGGGGCATACTCACTTTCCACACACATCACACAGCACTCCAGCAACGGAGGATACCCGGGGGCATCCCAACAAATCATTCCCCGCAAGAGAACTGGCACACAATTCCCAAGGTTGGCCTGACCTTACCCCAAATCCTACAGGGGGTCAAACATACACAGAGCTAGTCGAGGAACCAAGTCCCGACTACAACAACCCTAGCACAAATCAGGGAACACCTGAGTTTTGGGAAAGTACAGAAACCCACACGAGCCCGAACACAGAATGGGGTTCAGGGAATGGACAGCCTCCTGACAGGTCTTGGACTGACCTAGGAGGTTCTACAGAGACGCCCAGCAGTGGCTATCACTTCAAGGGGCCTGAGGGTCTACAGCTAGGTAGGTCAACCAGGTCACAAAGTAACAGAAGCCCTGGCCTGACGAGCCCGGTGGGCAAGCAAGCAGGCCAGGCATCGGGGCACAGTCCTTGGAAGACACCAGGGCACAATAGAGAGAACAGGCTCACGCCTCCCTCCAGTCAGGGGACTTATGCCAGTAACCCAGAGCTAAGAAGGTCACAGAGAGCAAAGAAATCTCCTAAGTATCTAGAAGATTACATAACATTGCTGGCAAGGCAAAAGCCAGTAATCAGTGGGAGCACTGGGGAGCAAAATGTCATATAAAATAAATGTTGTATGTTGGTAGTAGTTTTAGCCCGGGGGAAAGGGGTGTTATGTCCCGAGCCTTGCAAACGGCTCGGGCGTTTGCAGGCAGTCCCGGGCAGGTGCAAAGCTGCCCGGGACCAGACAGGCTGTCGCCAGCGCCGTGCGCATGCGCGGGTGCTGGCGCGGGAAAAGTAACCCATTTACCCGGGAGTTGCCTATATAAGAGGCTGCGAGGCGTTTGGGCGAGGCTGAAGCCATCTTCCTGTAAGCTGAACGCTGAATAAATGAAACTGAGAACTCCAGCTGCTTCTCGTGTCTGTTTTCCCGCCACGGACTCAACACTACTGACAGACTATTGACCATTCATTCCTCTATATACAGAAAACACTAGTGAGCAGGCAGCAATAGCTAGCTAAACCAGATGGAAAGAGACATCCTATCCTCCTATATACAATGAAACTAGCAGAAGGCCTGCATAGAAAATCATAAGATTTCTAGAAGTGCATAAGTCCAGCAGGAACAGCAACGTTTATTTGAGATAGATCTAGATGCAAACAAAGGAAGATCCACTGAAATGGTCAATTGGTGGTGGTTAAATTAAAGTGTGACTAATGAAATTCTTTTATCATAGCAATGCATATTACATTTTAGGATCTTCCTCATATAACCCTAATCATGCCCCAATAATCCTTCTTTCTACACTGTCCATCTGACCTTGCCTTCATCTCATCCCCAACCTACAGGTGAGGCAACATAAGTTCATATTTAACTGCTACAGTTTTAAAGTAGTGTTTTCTTGGTTGTGAGAGAGTCACAAAGGTAAACTGCCTACGCAATGCAAGTTACACTTCAAATACAATTGATATGATAATAAACATTATGGGACTTGATTGATTATATGCCATCAAGTTATTCTTAACTCCTAGCAATCATATAAATAGATATTGTCCATGACAATCTACATACTAATCTGTTCTGTGCAGAGAGATTTTTGCTTATTTACAAATACTGAGGATACATAATACATGAAAAAGATATACAGATTTTGGTTCATTTTATTTCCTTTGGCAACATATTAGATTTGTCACTCAAATCCATGCAAAGAGTAATAAAAATGCTGACTATTCATAGAAAATGCTTGCAGTATTGCATATGTCTACTTTGCCTTTCAAATGTTAGTTCTTTTCAGAAGTCTGGAAATAAGTGCATTTGAGGGACAAAGGAATATGTCTAAAAATGAAACTAACTCAGAAAGTTACTATAAATGAAGAGGTGATCTGTGGTATTTTTTCTAGCTCCAGCCTATCAGAGCTAAACTCTCACCATGCTTCCTGTAGATGACTATTGATCTGTTTCTCCAAAAACTACTAAGTTCTGACTAGTTCTGAATGAAACATAATATTAAGAGAAACTTTCTCCAGAGCCCAATAAAAGAATTTGACATCCTTCCAGTATTTCAAGCCTGTAAATTCTTGAATTATGTGGGTTTTCTGTTTTTTTTTACTGGCCTAAGCAACATAGCGCTTTCTGCTTTCAGGCACTGACAGATATGCCTTAGTGTTGTTCTTGTTTCCCCTAATTTAATTTCATGAACTGTACTGTGAAGAAAGACCTCCTTTGTTTTACTCTTTAGCTACTCTGAGAGAAGCATAATAATGGAACTTTGCCATAACATATACCTCTGAAACTTACTATGATGATTTTAAATTTGGGAACAAAATATTGGGCTTCAGATTTAGGTTCTTGTTTAAACAAGGACTTGCTATTTTCAGCTACTGTAGCCATCCCAGCCTCTACACATAATCCATATTTAGATTAAACCCTTGGGAAATCATCATCAATCCCAAAACCAGTTTACAGAATAATCAGGATCAAGCTAAGACTTCAAACATATAAGACTTCAAACACTGCTTTGCTTATTTGAATTGCTCCTTCTGGGATTTTTAGTTATTATTTACTTTAGTTATTAATCAAATGACTCTTGGCAGGTCACATAATAAAAATATACAATAAAATATAAAACATAAATATAAAACTAAAAGACCCAAAGACAGTACATAACATCAGTCCCCAATGTTGCCATCTCTCTCCTGAACCCCCAGAAAAACTCTAATCTTTGGCTTTTTCTAAAAGGTAGGCAGTGATGGAAACAAATGAATTTCCAACAGGTG
Organism: Crotalus tigris; assembly: GCF_016545835.1. Lineage (NCBI taxonomy): Eukaryota > Metazoa > Chordata > Lepidosauria > Squamata > Viperidae > Crotalus > Crotalus tigris. Next base: position 1,950,059 of record NW_024096622.1, on the reverse strand, counting down.
ATCATTCTAAAAAAAGTTGTCCCATCGCTAAAAAACAATGTTTCTGGCCCAGATCTTCCAAAAATGAGGGATCATCAGTGAATTAACATTCAAACATTAATATTAATATTTGAATTAACATTCAAAAACCAAAAAATATATTATACATCCTACTAAATGTGTGAATATAATAATGCAGCAAAATAAATTCAGTGCAAAATTACAATAAAATAAAATAAAAAGCACAAAGGGAAGACTGATACTAAACAGTTCAAGGCATTATTTCAAAAATTCAACAGGTTTTAAAGTAAAAGTATTGTTGTGATTTTGACTCAGGACCTGAGAACCTCAGTCACTTTCATAATATCCCCATGTGGTAACTTCTGTAAGTCAGAAGATATGAGGAAACTTTCTCATAAAAATAAAAGAAAAAAACAGGAAACAATTGCAAAATTATTAAGAAAAGTTGTGTGAAACAAATTAGCTTGATTAAGGCTGCTTAAATAAATTGGGCTGCAAAAAGATGGCAGTCAAGAAATACAGAAAACTGTATTATTCACACATTTAATACTATGTATGATATATTTTCTGTTTTTTTAATGTTAAAATATTGAACTTAGAAGTAGATGATCTAAGTAACCATGTATGCCCCTATGCTAGCATATGACTCAACAATTTCATTAAATGCCGTTCATGTTTATTCAAAAATTATTAACGTTTCAAATTCCATGAACAAATAATTTCAGACACTTTTATGAATAAGTGTTGGTCAAAAATATTTATCACATACCTGACAGATCTCTTTCTGGAATCTCTGTCTTCACACCTCTATATAAGTTTAATAGGTTTATTAAACTTATTGTGATTCATTGCACAATTGGCCAGATGTTTAGACTGGATTTGGCATTTTTACTGAGTCCTTCCCAAGAATCTTGGATGGGCAGATATTGTTGTCTGATGGGTAATCCACAATTAGATTCATAGTCAAAGACTGGTGAAAAGTTAATAATTCAAATCCTAACCCAGGACCAACCACTATTAAGAGAATATAGGTAGGTCCAAAGGATGGGGGTTTTTTTGGTAAAATTAGGGTGTTCAGATCTGATAAATTCAATATTTCCAGGCTTTGATGAAGTCCTTTAAGTCTAATGCTAATCATAATTGGAATAACAATGGATTTCTATTTCATAAATATTCAATCAATCTGCAGGTCCCAGTATTTCATAATTTTTTATAATTGTTTTTCCTCAATCAGGTGGAATAGCAACAACAATGAACCAGACTTTCTTTTTTCAAACATCCCTAATTTTCAGGTGATCAAAAAGAAATCTTGATACAATAATATAAGTACTCCGGATCTCTATTTTATACCACAAGTTACTAACGTACAGCAGTACATCTGTAGAAGCGGTCTTGATATGATCTTCTGTATGAATGCACAGGAGAAATCAAGGTGGAATCATACAGAAAACTATATCAAGACCGCTTGTTATAGTGTATAAATGTGTATATTTATATGAGCAATGCTGAGTAAAAGAGAAAAAAGTAAGATGATTGATAGACTTTAAATCTGCAGAAAATATAGTGTAGTCCAGTTCTAGAACTAATTTTGAAAATGACTTAAATTGAGACCCAGAGCAAAGCTATGGTTCTATTTAAAAATATGGCAGTAAATCTCCATATGTTGCTGACCATGATCTTCTGACACAATACTGGACAGAAAGGAATGGAGCTGAAAGTCCAATTATCTCTACAGAAAACTCATACTCTGCCTACAGTAGAGATAGTCTTCTGTATCTCATTTCGTTAAACTGACTGTGTAAACTTTATAGTGTTATGATTTTCTTCACATAAGACATGGAAGTTGATTTAAAGGAAATGGGATGATATCTCTTTTAAAGCTCTAAAGTTGGAAAGAAAAACAAAGTTGGCAGATAACAACTTTGTGTCTTCCTATTTGCCCAAAGGGGAAATAGTTTATTCTTTAAAAGTTTAACATTTTAGCACACACTTTTATTGAAAAATAATGGTTTCCAAGCCAGATCCTGAAGACCAGCTGTTCTGAAGACCAGAACTTCATATATAAGATATGTGTCCATCCTGTGCATAGGCATATTTACTAATAAGAAAGTCTCCTGAATTTTATGGGCATTAATCTAAGCAGTAAATATACCTGAGATTGTGGCCTCAGGAAGAAACATTACTTTCAAGTGGTTAAGATCAAAATTATGGATCTCAAACACTGAGGCTCATCTGGTCTAGCCCTGACCCATTGAGGAAGGGTTCTTCTAATCTAACAGAGTAGCTCTTATCATATCACACACTGATGTAGGCCATAGCATAGTGCTGAGATATGAAGATGAAAGGAAAGATTTTTTTCATATGCAGTTCAGTGCTTCCTGTTGATATGGCTACATGCACTTAACTGCTGTCTATTTCGTATTGAAGCTAGTTGCAGGATTCTAGCCATATTGTTCTTTTCTGCTTCTACTTACTTTCAAGCAGATGATAGGGGCTGCAAATGAAAGATGTCCACTTTGCATGATGAAATAGAAGTTCACCTGGCAATTCTTTGGAATTCCATGCCTTCAGCAGATCTGATACTCCGATTTTCAAAAAATAAATCAATGCATGCACACATGACCACATGGAAGCATCTTGAATGTTATTCAATTGCCCCCAATTCTATCCAATCCTTTACTTGTATTCATTTATTGTAGAAATGGGGGAAATACTATGCAGAAGTCAAAGAAAAACAATTGTAAATAAAACAGCAATTGTATTTCCAAAAGAACATTTTGTCTCCTTTTCATATAGTCAATTGCTACTGTTAACTCCATCTGGGATATGTGAGAGCACGGGTTGTGCTTTTTTTCCTGACTCTCCATTCCCTCTGAAGTTCTTTCTGTGTATTCATTATAACAGGTGCCTAGGTTTGGTTTGGTTTCCTTCCTTTATTCCTAAGGAAATAATAAAACAAAATATATTACAAAAAGATAGATTCTGGGGTATCCTGTGAGCAAATAAGAGGGGAAAAATGGATCAATAAGAGATCAACAGGGACAATAAATCAACAGACTAAAAAGAGAATTCAATAAAATTGCTGGGTTCCTTTGCTGAGTCCAAGGGCAAGGCCCCATGCCCATCAAGCTCTAGCACTAATATCAAAGACAGCTGGAGCTGACAGTTTGCAGTGATGGGGAACTGATTGATCCGCTAAAGGCCCTTGTGGCATAAAAGGAAATGTTTTCTTGGAGAGCTAGAGGGTTCATTCATTCTTATTGGCCATCTTTCTCAAGGACTTTAAATGCAATGGCAGTTGTGATATGTAAACTAATTGGGATACAAGATTGATATTTCTTCCAGTTTAATTCTGCTATAATAAATAGAACAATGGTAGGCAATTTTGTATGCTCAGCAGTCACTACAAAAGAATTGGGTTCTTCCCTCTAGGAACTTTATTACATAGAATAAAGATAGAAGCTCACCAGATCATGCTATTTTGGCCCATATGAGTATGAATGAGTCAGCTATCTCTTTCCAGTCTGATGAGGAGAGAGGTTCTCTGCTACTTCTGCATAAGTTACGAAATTTCCCCAACTTTACTGTGGAAATTCTGTTAAGCAAGACCATTGCTGCTAACATCCTTTTCACAGGAATACAAAAAACTGTAGGCTAGTTGCAAACTTTATAAAAATGTCAATTTCTTTAGCATACACACTGTGGAGAGCTTTTCAAATCTAAACTTGCCAGATTGAATGATTTCAATTCAAACCTTTTTGAAATTGAATTGTTTGATTTCAAAAAAAAAATTCTTTTTTTGTCTGAATTTTATAATTATAGAAGCCATAGTCAGACATTATTAAAACAAGACTTTCCACATGTGTGTTTACTACAGACTTCCTGAAATGAGTGGGAATGGTGTCAAGATGAAGATATACCCCCCCTTAACTGTATCAGCCATCTGATGAAGAAACCTATAGGTGGCAGTGCAAAGTATTCAAAGTAAAAAAAAAAAAAAAAAGTATTGGTTTAATCAAAGAAGTTTCATGTAATTATTTAAAATTAAACCATTCATAAATGGCATAACAAGAACTAATCCTTATAGCATGAGTATCGATGATGATGATGATGATGATGATACCACCAAACTAACAGGATTATGTTCTGAAAGTTACAACAATAAAATATATAACTCTTGAATTACAATTAACTAGATGTCAAGGATCTAATACCATAAACTATGGAATCTGCTAACCCAAGAGATAGTGGTGGACACCATGTTGTTTTTTTAAAGGAGTTAAATCAATTCATGAATTATAAAGCTATTTATTCTTTTACCTTTTCATTTCTTTAATTCACAAGGGAACTTATGTTGGGCTTTGGGGGAAAGGGACAGAATGGGTGTTCCATCTTCCCTTTTTTATTCAAGAATCTTTGAATGCCCTATCAGTCTTTCTTTCATTTTACTTTGTCCCTTATGAAAATTATGTTTCTGATGTAAAACATTTTCAAAACTTAACATCTCATTTTCTAGCTTTTGAACTTCTAGATTGTTTCTTCTGAAGTTTAAAATTGACTACCACAACTTTCTGGAAGGGCAAATTATGATCTTTCCGCTTTAACATGGAGCAAAATGATGCCTTTGCTTCAGATTTTTAAAAAGCAGTATTTAAAAAAGCAGTGTATTTAGACCTGGAGAATATACTAGTCATCTTCCTGTTCTTTCTGTCTTGGTGCCTCCTGAAGAATCCATAGAGTGGAGCAGGAAGATGGATACATCTTCAAAGCAACCACAGAGTATATATGCTAGTACCACCAGAGTACCTGCTTAAGCTGAAGAGGGGTGTATTAGAATCCACAAATGTTTTGAACAGGTAATGGCAGGTGTCAGTGCATTTGAAATATCTTCTCAATCTGAGGACTCCTTAGAATGAAGTTTAATGGTGTTAAGTATTTATGAATGTCATAGATCATTGCCCTACTAGAGCAACACAGTAGGGTAGTGACCAAGATCTCCAGAGCATCCACCACTGCACCCAAATGCCTCCATTTGGTGGATCCTTTCTCAGATGAAGGCATTGTAAGCATGGTGACCATGTGTTTGTTGATTGCATGCAGTATTCTAAAAGGCTAAGGGCATTATCATTTTATAGGCAGGAAATTCAAGTCTGCTTTTAAAATAAAATGAAATTACATAAAAGGAAAGATCTGTCTCAAAGATTTGTGCAAGACCATTGAGACCATTTTCTCTAAATATAAGACACTAGTATTGAGGATCTTTGATTTTTTTTAACTTTAAGGAAGATATCAAAAACTAAAAGATGATGCAGTGAAACAAAGATTTCCTGGTTGAAATGAGGATATTCTTCTAATATTCTGGTCCTCTTCTAATAGTCTGGTCCTCTGTTAAGCATTGAAAGCACAATGATTTCATGTGAAAGAAGGCAAGCAAAACAAATAAGTGTGGATGTGATATATATATATATATATATCCATAGTGTGACTGATAGATTGTCAATATCAACTTTAGCAATTACATAGATCTTTTTCAGATCTTTTAGATCTTTAGATCTTCAAATGGTGTACTCATCACTACTATAACTAAATCCATCCACCTTACTGCTAATCTTCATCCTTTCTTTTAATCTTTTGCAGCATTATAGACATCTTCAGAGAGCTAGGTCTTTGCCTTATGGATCCAAAGTAAAATAATTTAGGCTTGATCATTTAAGCCCTGAGTTCGAAATTTGGGTAGATTTGTTCAATGACCCATTTGTTACTGTTTGTGGCTATACATGGTATTTTGTCTCAATGAGATAGCTCAACAGGATCTGGTGGGCCTCAGGTAAAGGTGGGAAATATAGAATGTAGATTACAATGTTAGTTGGGCAATTTGCTATCACATGATGAACTTACACATGCTAACTTGAAGAGCTATAAAAGAGGATTAGACATATTCATGGAGTTTAAGGCCTCCTTTTAATACTAATCAAGATAGACACAGAGAGAGATTTTATCAGTACCAATTACTGCAGAATATGAGTGAAGAGTGCTATTACAATGACATCTTGTAACCCTTGTTTATGTTCTCCCTATGAGTAGCCATTGTAGCAAAGGATTATTGGACTAAACAGTTTTTACTCTGATCCACTCTGAGGGCTTTTCTCATAGTCATATAAGAACTCCTACCAACATTTGGCTCTGTAATATTTTACAAGTGATTTGAGGTGCAGCAATGAGGAAATCAAAGGTGTAACATTATGGTATTTGATCATATTTTGATTTCTAAGTTATAGTGGAAATTATTATTTATTATTTATTTATTATTTAGTACAGAGTTGTTGGTGCAGAGTTGTTACTTGGCTGCCAAAGAGCACTAGTCCATTTAGTTTAAACTTACATGATTATCCATGATGCACCACAGGGGGCGAAGTAGCTCTACATCAGAAAGGTGACTGGTATCCTGCAGTGTTATCCAGGGGGGGCTTCTCTTACTACCAATGTCATCTGGTGGTCAGGTATTGCATCCAGGCAGCTCCAGCACCCACAGGGGTCCGACCATCCAGACGAAATGCCTCCACTTTTCCCACCAATGTTGCTCATATGTAGCATGTTTTCAAACTGCTAGATGGGCAAAAGCGATTGGGAGCTCACTCTGCCAATCGGTGTTAGGACTCAAACCACTGGAACAAAGTCCATTTCCGGCATCTTTAAGCCACTGAGCCACCGCATATCATTATAGTGGAAAAAGTGTAGTTACAGGCACAGGAGTAGGTCAGGTCAGCAATTAATTAACTCAGTTAATTAATTAAGTTCCTCCCTTGACACTGATCAAGGCTGAATGATATCCCCACCAAAGCCTCATTTTCCTGGACACAAGCCTCCAAGGAAGACTCCCATTGTTCAAAGTGAAGTAAATGGAGAGCAAAGAAAAGAGCTTTTCATGATGTAGTTTAGAACTTTCTTCTGAAGTAATATAATTATTCTTTCAGAACCAAACATATACCATCTGATTTTCCCTAATCCTTTCATTCCTGTAAGTATTTAAATATTGCATGGTTTGCTTATTCTGGCTTATTTAACAAACATTATACATTTAGTCTTATTTTTTTATATGTAGCAATTATCCTGACAACATCATCATTGAAGGTATGCTTCAACCATTCTTAAACAAGGTGAAAAAATAACACCTATATATCTTTTGTTTTCATTACTTTATTTAATATTCAAGACCGGTTCAGAGGTAAAATCTGATTTGGAAATCTCTTGACAAAGTTCTGAAAACAGTTCTTTCCACTCAAGGGAACTCCCGAGGAACAAAGGGAATTGTGTTAGGGCAATGTTTCTCATCCTTAGCAGCTGTAAGCTGTGTGGATTTCAGCTCCCATAATTCCTTAGTTAGCATGCTGGCTGGGGAATTATGGGAGTTGAGGTTCACTCAATTTACAACTTTCAAGGTTATGATACACTGTGTTAAAAACTGTCAGGTTTGCCAGGAAGGAATGTAAATACCTCAAACCAAACATTCCTTGCTATGTTTCTAAACTATCTACTAATCTGCATCTGCTCAAGAGAAGTTGATATGTTGTTGGTAGGTTGGTATGTTGTAAACCTAGTGGATTGGAGAGAAACAAATCCATATAATTTCTTTTTCAATGCTCCTCTAGACAATTTTTTAACAGCCTGCTTGAAATCAGTGGGAGGCAATTCATTACAGTTTAGGACCATACCTGAAAGAGAGAAGGTTTGAGATCCATACTTCCTGCCAATAGGCCCATTATGAAATGTTGGCCTGCCTCCCTTTGCACATTTCTAATAGTGGAGCTCTGGCAGTTAAACAAGATCAGACTTGGTGGCTTCTAAAGAGATAAGGAAGAGACTTCTACATGTGAATGTCTTCATCCAATATTAAAAGTCTTAGTCTGTTTTAGAAAGAGGAAACAAATTCTGTGATATCTCCCTGGATATCCCCCTAAGTACCACAGAGCTAATTCTCAGGGATGAATTTTCTTCAGGAGGGAAATAAATTTTTGAAAATACATGTTTGAGGGCAGGAAGGTAGGAAGCATTGACTAATCTCTATGAATTGGGCTTAGGTATGTGATCTAATGTTGGAGTTCTGCAAAGCATGAGATGAAATTGTTCTGCTTTAGGTATTAGCCAAATAATTGGTACATTTTATTAAACAGAATATAATTAATTGTATTACAGATATTGAATGAAGTTTTAAGTTTAAAATCTCTTTAAAGATCAGCCAAAAGTTACCTGAAGTGGACATAATATATCTCAGCTGCAAAAATCCAGATGTCCACTAGACAGCAGCACAGAGCTAGAATTTTCTGGATCTGTTTCTTCCATCTAGTGGTCATCAGATTTTTCAGATGGAGATGTAACTAAACCAAGGGAATCATCCTAATATGAATCAACTGGTAAAGGTTCTGGACAAATATTACCACAAGCCTGCTTTGATTATCTTGATCTCTCCCCCAGAGTCAGGTCACTTTGGGCAAATTCAATTAGTTTTGCAGTGCCAAAAAAGTGTCATTAAGTTTATACTTAGGTTGTTTCGACATTGCATGAAACTTTCTAATAGTTCCTATAATGCACAGTGACTGCTAAATTGCTTGCTGAGCTGTTTGCTAACATTCTGACTGTAGGGGAGGGGAAAAAAACAGAAGGATATACTTTTGCAATAAATATTCAAACAGTTCCTGTCAAAATAATTCTTTGTTCAGCTACCAAAGCAAAAAAATAAAAACAGAAAACCCTCCAAATATTTTGCTATTTAGCAGTTTATTTTCTGGACAAACAACGTTGCTTTTTTAAAGCATTAACTTCCTTTTTCATTTTATTTTGTTTTTGTTTCTGTGTTGTATTTGAGGGTGAAGAAATCTCATTCTTCTCCATGTTAGATCTTGCTGCTGTTACACATTCTGATCTCAGGGCCGCTTTCAACAATATTGCACTGCCACAGTGTGCAACTGTGCTTAACAATTTTTTTGCTATTGGCAAGAGTTTGGGTCTTTCTATTTAATTTGGGATTTGCACAAGTTTGGTGGAATTTCTCAGAATGAGTCAAGTAGAGGAAACAAATAAAAAGCCACAATGATATTTGTATCTTCAATGTGCTTTAAGTAACTGAGTGATGACCACAGCTTCTCCTTTGGTTCCCGTTATTGTGATTGCACATTGCTATCACTTCCTAAATAGATTTATTTATTTATTTGCTTGGTTGAACGGGTTTTTACTAAAACTTTTGCATGTTGGCAATTTTATTACTTGTATGCAAAGTATGTGTTGTTGGGCATTTTCTTTCATTTTTGAAATAATATCCTTTTTTAGAACAGCAAATCTAGAATATTTCATAGAAAACCAAAATCTCTTATCCAAGGATTGATACAGCCTTGCACAGCCAAAACTCCTCCATCCTCACACAAAAGGGAGATTCTTGTTCAGCAGGCTTGGGGAGATGCCAACATATGCAACGATAAAAATAATAATATTTTTTACTTCTCTTTCCTCCCAGAATATATCACCAAAGACTGAGTGTGCCCAAATTCCTCTCCTACTTCTTCTTTTAAATAGAATTTGATTCAGTGTCATTACTAGTGAAATATCCTATCACAAACTCATTACAAAGTTTCTGGGGGTTTGAAAAGAAAAGTAGTGAACAATTCCTTTTCTTCAAATCTCCTATTTCCTGTAATTCATCAAATCAATATTTTTTTATTTTTGGATGTTGCTGTTTTGCTTTTTTGATGTGCTATATATATCCTAGTCTTCCTGCTTTTGAGTTTTTTATACAGATGCTTTATCCACTTATAGCAAAACAACTTCTCAAAAGTTTTCATGTCTTTGATATATAAATATGAACTTATTATAATGTTTGCCTTACCACTGCGTTAACTGATTGCTGGGGACCACAGTCTGAAAATGATTCACCTATTTACTTAGTGAAACTTCTCTTTCACAAACAATTTTGGTAAAAGTTATTCTTTTCTGAACATTATCCTGGCTTAATTTAGGGAAATTTAGACTAGTATAGCAGTCTTCAACTGGCAGGCTGGTGGGGCCATTTGGAATTCTGAAAATTTGTTGTTAATATTTGTTATGAAATAATTACCTGGTAGGGAAGAGAAGGAGAAAAAAAACAGAACATGAAAGAAAGAACCACTGTAGCCTGGAAGCAGATTCTCACAGGGCTGGTGAAGAATGATTATGGAATTAACTGGTAGAACAGAAAGTCATTTTAGCATCCTGCTAAACAATTAAACTGGGATAATATATAAGTAATTTTGTGGTGAAGATCTTGGAAAAGGAAGACCTAACATATTGTAGACTGCTATTAAACTGGAAACGTTAAGTTACTTACATTTTGAAGTCAGTTCCTTTGTGCCTTCTTATAATTAATCTCACTAATCTTTAATAGATTAAACAAATGATAGCATAGCATGAGAACTTAATGAATGTGAAATATGAAGATTGCTACTCAGCTTATATCCTTATGTCCCATTCTGAATGAATGCATCTTCTCCCATTATTTACCCATGGAATCATTGGTTATTTACCAACTGTATGATTATGTGCTATCAAGTCATTCTCAACTCTTAGGGATCACATAGATAGTTTCCATGATCTTTAGCTATGTATCAGAGAATAAAACCTAAGGTTAGAAAGGCCCTTAGACATATCTAGTCCAATTGCTGGCTCCATGAAAATATTCACTGCTATAATATTAATACAATGAACATTGGAATCTGTGAGAGTTAGTATGGGTCATGCTATCACTGAAGTGACTTCAGCATTTGCCTCCAATTCTGGTAACATAACTAGACTGCTTATTTATATTAAAAAGATAATGGGCAACCATCATACCAATTTGTTCTTTTTTCTTCTAACAGCCATGCTGTTAATTTTAATAGTGCAGTTCCTTTTCTTTCTCTCTTCACAGAAGGAGAATGCTTTCAGGTGACACATTTAATTGCTCTTTTACAATGTTCCAGATGAGAAAAAGCAAAAGCAAGTAGAACAGTCACTTAATATCTTTTGATTGGTAGCTATAAGAGCTTTCCATTTGAAGCCACTGGGAGATGCAGTTTCTAAACTACACATAAAAGATATAAATGGATTATTCAGAGAAAACAAGACTATAATTTACATCATAAAACTGAACACAGGTCTTTCCCAGAGTTAAGCAAAGAGGCATATTTTACTATAGTACTTGAGCTGAAAATATCCAGTCACTATGTAAGTAAAAGGAATGATCAAATATTCATCTTTCTTTTATATTCCGGTGCTAGTTTGCAGGAGAAAAATTCCCAGAATTGACATCTGGTGAGATTCTAGGTTCCTGACAAGCATGTATTTCTGCATTCCCATTTTCCTTTTTTAGATACAGCCTTAAAACATGTGTGGCATACATTCAAAACTATCGTGTGTAGAGTTGCATTTGTTTTGAAATATTATATCTATTTTATCAATCCCATAATTAAGAAACCCTTTGCTGACCCCTTAGACAATCTTGGAATGCACTGAAAGAATAACACTGTGTTGTAGGGAACTGAAATGCTGTGATACATCTAAGTATTCTCAGATAGATGCCTTTTTCCATGCCCCTAGAGCTCTGATCCTAAATGGATTCACTTGCTGTCACTTTGTATCTGAATGATGGCTTTTTAACATCCAGAACCAAATGATTGTGCAATCCATCTCAATGGAAAGCTCCCTAATAAATTCCATGGCACCATAATTTGGCCCATAAGAGAGCCTGTCTAGGGACTCTACTCTGAAATAAAAGCTGATGGCTGAAGCAGAAAGGAATGTGGGGAGAGAGAGAGAGAGATGTGTTTCACAGATAAGGGCTCTTTGGGGTTTTCAAGATGTCAGAACTGATCCTCTTTCTGTCATTCACGGAAATTAAGGTATTCAGACGCGATTGCATTCAATATGAAAAAGGTGGTCATAAGATTTCCAGTTTTCTCTGCAACTCTGCAGAAGTCCTAAAGTTAATTAAAACATAGGTTGCTAGTTTTTCTGGAAACTGGCCTCTCTCTTTCTCTCTCTCTCTCTGCCATTTGAGCAGCTTGATGTATTGTAGTCAGTCATTATTTTCATCTAAAAATGATGAAATGCTGGGAAGCAAAAAAAAAAAAGTTCAGTGTATATTCTTTGCCAGAAAAGAAAGATTTATAGTGGCAATATGACCTTTTTAAAAAAAATGAATCTTGATAGGCTTGCTTTTAACAAAGCAGATATTACAAATAAAAAATAACAGTCAGGAATCATTTCTTCCTCCCTGTATTTTCAATTATCATTTGAACTGAAATGAATCATTTGCCTTTTTTTTCACTTGGAAATAGTTTTACTTCCCTTTTCCCCTTTGGACACATAATTTTGATTTATAAACATGGCAAACCAGAGCAAAGGAAAGTCCTAAGCACAGGGTATTCTTATAGCAAAACTCTTTCTTCTCTAAATGCTTTGCAGGTGAATTTTAAAAAATCAAACCCACCAGATACTATTGCTGATTAAACTCTTTTTATTCAAGTAAAAAGAAAAGATATAGTATCCATACTAAAAGAATTGTGTCTATTTCTTTAACTCCTGTAATTGGTTATCTTGCAATTTAATTCACTCAAGGCTTCCATTCAACTTTCAGCCAAGCTCTCATATTATACACTTAGTTATGGTTTCCTCCATTCAAAATGCACTTATTAACTAGGATCAAACTGTCTTCCAGTTCTAATGACTTATAAATCTCCAATATGGTATTATTTATAGTTTAGCTACTGCATGCTTACTCTGTTGAATCTGAATGCATGAATCAGTTTTCCACATCTTCCCTCTGCTGATGGTTTGATTTGGTGTCTATCCAAAAGTTTCTGATTGTTTGTGCAGGATCATAAACCCATCTTGGGCCCAGACACACATTTTATAAATAAGGAATGTGGTTAACTGCCTTTAGATATTGATTTCACACTGCATATTTGAAGGCAGACCTATGCAATTTTCTAAATGATACTTTTTATATACAATTTTTATGTATAGAAACAGTAAATGGGCAGGGGTACTCTCAATAAAAATGCTGGTACTTTCCCATTAAAAAGTATTTTAAATTTTATTTGAGCTTTTATACAAGAGGTTCTCTGTGCCAATTCATTTCTATTATGATAAATTTCCTTTAATTCCTTTAATTTTGCTTAACATTTTAGTGATATATTACAGTATGTCTTGTTTATACAAGAAACAGCAATAGACATGGCACTTAGACTTATATACCGCTCCATAATGCTTTACAGCCCTCTCTGAGAGGTTTACAATGTCAGCATATTGCCCCCAACAATCTGAGTCCTCATTTTACCAACCTTGGAAGGATGGAAGGCTGAGTCAACCTTGAGCCAGTTAGGATCGAACTCCTGGCTATGGGCAGAGTTAGCCTGCAATATTGCATTCTATCACTGTGCCACCACAGCTGCTTGAAATCCACATATTCAACTCTTGACATTAGAAACTAAAGTACTGCAGATAGAGGAGCTCAGAAAACTTCTGATTTAACCCCTGGCACTTCCATGTGTGTGTTGTGTACCTCCAGCATCAGCAGGATTATAGTGCTGGGCTCATATATTTCTGGCACAGCTGCATGATGTTAAAATTATTACATAAATGGTCTGTTTTTTAGAGTTTAAAATGCTATGCCTCTATTTCCCCATTAGAGGCATCTCTTAGCTCAACTCTCCTGTAGCTCCAGAGTTTCAGGTCCTGCAAGGGAAATGCTTGATTGGTGGCTTTGCAGTTTCCATTCAGTAGCACAGACAGGTAATCGGGGATGACACTGATGAAAATTTCCTCCTCCTCAGTGCTGGAGGAACCAGCTTGCAAGGCTTTAGACTCCTGTTATTTTGATGTTGTTTTTAATCACTTGCCTTTTCTTTGATTATGGTGCAGGGCTTACCAGGATTGAAAGAAAAGGTGGTTTGGAAGTATCCCAAAAACTTGTTCCCAATCTGTTACCTAGGAAAAATGATCACATACAGAAAAATTCCACAGTCAGTCTTATTGTTGGACTATAACTTGTGGGCTTGTTATTCAGTAGAGAAGTCAGATAATAGCCAATACATTTTTTTCACTCAAGTGAAAAAGTCCTGGAAATAATTGAGATTCAAAACATTAAATATATTTGTATAAATGTGTTGTATTGTATATTGATTGTAGTTTTAAATGCCAGGGGAGGTGCATATTTTGGTTTGTTCTGGTTAACACCCTCTTAAACAAGGACATTTGTTTAGTTCCCTATTAAGGGGCATAAAAATGCTTTTGGTTTGGTTGCATTTTGTGAATGTGTTAAAAACATGCAAGAAATTGCATTTGATCCAAGAAAATGCCAGTATGTTCAATGAAGTTTACTCCAAAACAATATGGATCCATAAGCCCCAGGGTGGACATGCATAGGATTGTCCTACTAGAATGGCTCTAGTCAAAATAAACTGCTGCACCTAATGAAAAATAATGGCAGTTGAACTGAAGGAGAAAACCATTCAAAATGTACTCTGTCTGCAACATCAATGGATATTACATGTGTGGCAAAAATAACAAGGAAGTGTAGAGTTAAATAGTAGAGAACCAAAAGTGGCAGATGTTCTCTCAAAGGAACATAAATTAAAACACGAACCATGAATAGACAGTTCTCCCGAGATCATGGAGAGGGGGGAAAAAACTTTATTAGTTCCAATAATGCTACCACATATGACATTAATATTAAGAAAATAAGAAGACACCCTTCCTGAACACATTTTTAGAGAGGAAATTCAGAAACATGCTTGAAGAATACTTACTTACTTTCTTTCTTTCTTTCTTTCAATTCACATGATTTGCAGAATCCAAGTAAAGTAATTCTTTATTGTTGTGCAATGTCATTGCACAATATTATGCAATGTCAAAACTAAAGATAGAGTAATTTCTATTTTATCAATAGGGAATTCTTCAAAGTAGGGATATATATAAAATTGCAATGTAAACTGTTTTGCTCTGAGAAAACTGAGAATAAAATTAGACAATAAACAATCATTACGATCCATCTATCATTTCTTCTCCTAAAAAGACTACTACATTTAAAAGATCAGCATCATGGCAGCAAATTAAATATACATATTTTTTTAAAAAATGTTTAAACATCTGAAATTTCATATTGAAAGGCTGTGGTAAAATAATTAAAGTTTGACAACTGATTTAGATCTTTTAATAATTATTTTTTGAGCTTGCCGACTGTTTCCAATTATTTCCTGACAAAGAAATTAACATCATACATGGTGGCACAGTGATAATATGCAATACTGCAGGCTAGCTCTGATAACTGCCAGCAGTTCGATCCTCACCAGCTCAAAGCTGACTCAGCCTTTCGTCCTTCCCAGGTTGATAAAATGTGGGCCCAGATTGTTGGGGGCAATAAGCTGACATTGTAAACTGCCCAGAGAGTACTGTAAAGCACTATGGGGTGGTATATAAGTTTAAGTGCTATTGCTATTGTTATTGCTATTTTTCCCTAATACTTCTTTTCTGTTGTAGCAGTACAAACATGCAGACCAAGTGAAGAGTTAGTTTTTAAATCATTTTTATCATTTTTGATCATGCTATGGATAAATTTGTGGGAATCGATGGAGTTTAAATTAGGCATGTGCTATAAGTCCCATGGATCTCAATGAATATATTCTAGTATAAATGTAAATTGTAGTCAACCATTGCTTCTATTTCAATATTGCTGCTGTTATGGTTTCATTATTTTATTGAGATAGATCCCTTACAAGGTTTAAATATTTGCTAAATTCACTTTAAGAACCAGTTTGGTTCTTAAATGATTAAGGCATCAAGCTAGAAATAAGACTGTGACCAAGTCTTGCCTTGGTCAGACATCAAGTCAGCTGGTGACTTTGGACCAGTACTTTTGCCCAGCCCTAGGAAATAGGCAATGGCAAATCTCTTCTGAAAAACCTTCCTATGAAAACTGCAAACACTTGTCCGGGCAGAACTGTTACATCTCAACTGGTGAGGCCTCCATGCTCTCTGAGCTTGGTTGTTTTCTTGTAAATGATTTATTATCAAATTACCATAGATAACATCATCTTAAAGGGAATGGAATTTGCTTTTATTTTATATACTAATGGCTTGCCCTGGCAGTGTTGGTGAGAGTGGTCACGGTGGTTCCTTGATTAAGCTGCTGTTTACTGTTAAGTGGTTTGTCTTAGTTGGTTGGGGTATTGTTTACTTCTTATTGTTGGTTTAGTGTTAATCTTGGTGTTAATCTCTGTTCATTGATTTCTGGCAAAAAGGAGTTTTCCTCTTTTTGTTTCTTTGTCAGCTTTTTTTATTGTCTCTTTTAAATGGCATGTAGATGTTGCTTATCTCTATATGCTTTGGAGTTCAAAACCAAAGCAAAACAAACAAAATCAACAGAAGTACATCACATAAATGTAATATTTGCATCCCAATGTGAAAGTAGGATAGTGTGTGTTACTGCTGTATTGGTTGTATATTTTATCTTATGGAAGAGACAATTTTTGAAGTGGAGTTAATATTGAATAAAGAATATAAATAGAATAAGATAGAGTGGCAGAGGAGACATAATTACAGAGTGATTTTCCAAAGCAGTTCAAAGCTGACTTACATTAATCTTCACTTCTTGCAACCTCAACATACTGAGAACACATAGAAAACATTAGCCGACCAATAGGACAGTACAAAGAATATGTAATTAGTATTCTCATTCCTGAACCCACACAGATCCTAGAAAAAAAATTCTCCACCCTTCCATTAAGTAATTGTTATGTTACCCACTCCTTATTTTCTAATTTATGTTGTGCCTTTTATCTTGAATTTTGTACATTTGTACATTATATCTTGAATTTTCACAATGTTATTCTGGTGTATCTGAATCTGAGTCTCATACTTTTTAAAGCAGAGAGCCTGATTATGAACGGAAAGTCTTATTTTAAATTTACATTGAACTACCTTTGAATAATACATAAATAAAAGAAGACAAAACCAGTCTTCTTTTGGATTTTATTTCAGTTCATATCACCTGGAAAACATGAATATTAAGTGCCAAGCAAGCAAATGATAGACTTAATCTTAGCAATGAGGTTTCTTTGCATTCATTTAGTAATACCGGACAATGACCATGATGTTTTGATTTTATTTACAAACAGTCTAGATAAAACCTGTATGCAAATTGGTGCAACCTAGTTGTGCTGAATGACAGCTCCCCAAACTCTAATCTAATTCATAGGATGATCTGTCATCTTCACAGTTTTTGAATTCCAGGGTGATGGGAAGATCAATAGGGGCTTTGTCATCTCTTCTAATTCTTTCTCCCATGTTGCAGTATTTTTTTTTTTCAGCATTAGGGTAATTTATTTTGCAGGCACAGTATAAGACTGTTTCTGTTTTCCCTCTCACATCCCTTTAAGCTAACCACAAACACTTTCTATTATTTAGCTGCCCCACAAAGAAAATCCCCAAACTAATTTTATCACATACAACACTGGCCAGCAGAAGTATCTGTGCTCTTGAAAAGAAACAGGTGTGTCTTAAGCAAACTCCACATGCAAACTAAATAACAGCTTAACCAAAGACTGGTCATGAATCAACATGGAGATGTTTAAAACCCTGTTTGATATTATAAATAATTACCATCCTGCAGTTAGCAGAAAATATTATTTTCCATTAACACATTTTCTCCTGTTATGACATTTATAAATAGTGTTGTCACCCAAATGCTTGTATTGTTGTTGTCCTCTGATGAAAGGCCAAGAAAATGCTATTTTCAATTTTCTAAATAGCTAGCTTTTTTATTTACAGTTATGTATGCCAGTCTTCAAAAAGACTACTGAACATGTGTTTACTAACAGACATCTTTGGGGAAGCTAGTACTGTACTGTATACCAATGTATATAAGATGAATTGTGCTTTACAGATGGCTTTGCAGAAACCAGGTGCCTGGTTTCTCTTGCTGCCAAGGCCAAAATAACCAAGGAAGGTAGGGGGCATGATGGAGGGAATGGGGTTGTTAACCAACCAGCAAGAGCTTGCCAGATGTCATCTCTGACTACATCATCAGCAAGATTATGTATTTAATTTTTCATAAAATTAAAATTTTTAAACAAGATAAAAACTAACCCAAACTAATACTGTATAACCTAAAAAAAAAGAAATCAAAGAAAAAAGCAAAAATGTTTAAGAAAAACAGAACAGAAAGAAAAACAATATAAAGAAGTAGCTTCTGATATTCTTCACAGCAGTTATAAGTACAGATATGTTTTAATCCTCTCCTTAAATTTACATCATATTACTCATCTTTCTATAATCTATCCTGTCTAACCATCAAAACCATAAATCCCAAATTTGGAGGGGGGGGTTATGCAAAAAGAGACTTCTAGTCACCAATCATTACATATAATGTCTTTTCTCTGAGTCTAACCAAAGAAGTCAGTTTATCAAAGGTCAATTATGAATGAGGCTAATTTGAATCGCAAGACTTGTGTTGAGATTTTAAAACTGGAAAATTAAAAATATTTTAGGCTGTCTCCACAATAAGCTGAGGGCTCTGAAATACAGGCTGTATAGTAAAGACATATTCTCTAAAAGGAGCTATTTAGGCATCTTTTGCTTCAGTTGTGAGGATGAATCCATAAAATGAATGCACTTTCATATCCTCTAGAAGTCTTAATAGTAGTATAATACAAAAAATGGGGTGGAAGAAGAAGAAAAAAGGCCCCCAATTAGGTCAGATTAACCATAAGTTTTGCATTTTAGAATCAGTCTCCTATCAATAAGATGGCAGGCTGAGTATATTCCTCAGCTATAGACGTTGCAAGACATCAGATTACACAAAATATTCTAAGGCAACAAAATCATGTCTGTCTACCAATTCTGAAAACACAGAAGAAAACCAGCTAAATCTCAGATCTGTTTCCCATCATAGGTGGTTCCTGGCTTGGCAGAGAGCAAAAATAAACCTTAAAGGCAACTTTAACTTTGCTTCTTGTTCACCCCTGTTCACATAGGAAGGTGAAATAAGCACTAGAGATGGGAAAAGGCATCATCTTTAGAAATTCAAAGGAAGTAGAGCACGGGGCAGACTTCATGATCTAAAGGGCCTCTTTCTTTCACCAACATCACCAGCATGTATGCAATCCTACCCACTCGCCTCTTACAAAATTCCAGGAAACAGATTCTCTGGCATTATAGATAGTCCTTGACTTACGACCACAATTAAGCCCAAAATTTCTGTCGCTAAGTGAGACACTGTTAAGAGAATTTTGCCCCACTTTACAACCTTTGTTGCCACAGTTTTTAAGTGAATTACTGCAGGTCTTAAGTTAGTAACACAATTAAGTGAATTTGGCTTGCCCAATGATTTTGTTTGTCAGAAGGTTGCAAAAAGTTGATCACATGTCCCCGGGACAGTGCAATTGTCATAAATATGAATCAGTTGCCAAGTGTCTGAATTGTGATCATATGACCATGGGGATGCTGCAATGGTCATGTGAAAAACGGTCATAAGTCACTTTTTTCATTGCCGCTGTCATTTGAATGATATCCAAATGAATTGTTGTTAAGTATAGGGTCACTCCATGCAGCCTGGGTTTTTACATACAACATTTCTTGGAATAATGCTATAACGTCTTTAGTAATATCATCTGGCCACTTAGCCAAACCAGGCAGTGTTGCTGATTAGGAATTCACAGAAACTGGAACCAAGGCTGTTGCATGCAAGATTTGGGCGTTTTTCATATAAAAGAAGTTTCACAACTATTTCATACATTTAATAAAGTAAACAAAAGCCCCTTTTTCCCAGTCTTTGAATGCCTAAAGATTCTTGTTCCCAGAAAGTGAGAGATTTCATGAAAGTAAGGGTCACACAAAGTAACAACAGCAGATCAGGAAATATAAAGTAGACCATGCTCTAGTTCCTTTCTCCTAAGTAGTGAACCCCCTCAAAGTTTGGCCAGCAGTAAAGATGGGATTCAGTCCCAGTCAGGCCAAGCTAAGGGGCCACACAGAAGTTTTCTCTGTGGTTGTGCACCCACGCAAATAGTTTATATAATTGTGTCCAAATGCTGAATCAGATTAAAAAGCATGTCTTAATAGTATTTTTCATTTTCGAAAATTCATTTGGATTACAACTATTTCTGAGGCAGCAGCTAGTCTAAATGGAATATATTCAAGTCTTTGACCACAATACTGGTTTTGGCTTCTCTCAACTGCTGACAGATTTCAGAGGATTTTAAACTTAATAAACTCTAACTAGGAGAGATATTGGACCCTAATGATGATGATCATTCTACTACTACAGAGGCAGTTTATTTCTTGGACATTTACTAATGCAAAAAAATGAAAGATGTTTGTCCACCGGTATTTCAGAAACATCATATTTACAAAGGGAATGACTTCACATTAAAATATCAAGCAAGCTCTACAATCAGAAGAGAAAATGTATTAATATCAAAGAAAGTATTTTTTTTCTCCCCATGAAGTTATAACAGGACCATATAACTGTGGCAAAATGATCAGAGCATCCTGAAGCTTTCTTTTGTTATTATTGTGTTATCTTTTTGTTCTTTTTTTTTCAGATTGGTTTTGGACAAAGGGTTGGGGGAGGCTTATAAATCTCAGGCCAGCCCACCAATGCAATTGCATAAGTGCAACGTAGAATAATCACAAAATTAATTTCTCCTACTTATACATCTGCAGGAAATCCTACTTGGTGCTCTAGTATCAACCTGTATTACAGATGTCTGTATTCAACTTGGTTGTTGCCACTAAGGCAACACTTTTGTATTCCTCCCTTGAAAGATGATAGAAACTTCCCAACACTCATTTAAATCTGCTCCAGAGAACTATTTGCAAAATGCCAAATCCAGTCTAAACATCTGGCTGACTGTGCAATCAACCATAACAACAACAATAATAATTACCTTCATCAGGGAATACCATCCTCCATAATATCACATATTGAAAGGGTAGAACCCATCCTCATATCAATAACATATTGTCCAAATTTTTAGAACAATTTAGAGCTTTTGTTTGTCTAAAAGTCCAGAAAATTATGAACAATTCTTGCAAGAAAAGAAAAGCACTATGATAACTGTTCTTTGTTAGGATCTGATTCCAACTCAGTAAGCTAATACTTCAAGATAATAGTGAAATTTTATTTAAGCGGGTGGAATGTACAAACATTTTCAGTACTTTGCTGTCATACGGCTGTCATATGGCCTTCTTCTACTTGCTAAGAAGATTTTTGCTGGAGGAGAAGGATGAACAATTTAGCTTCCAAGAAGTACTAAAACCACTGAATTTGGAAATTAAAAATGTGGCTCACAATTAAATTAAGCAAGGCTTTTGGAATTGGAATATGATATGACATTGTGATGAATATTTCTTTCGCATTCCAAACCCACAGCTTACTGTATCAAATTCAAAATTGAATAGACTTAACTGTATCTCTGGGCATATGCTCCAAAGTCATGGATATATGGTCCATCTTTCTTAATAGCTAAAATAGAAAAGTCCTTGATATTTTTTTTCCACTCCTTTTTCTTCCAGATTCCATATATAAACTCTCCATTTGTATCCATAAGTTAATCAAAGACCTGGATATTCAAGGAACTCATTGTTTATGGATATCTGGCCTTTCTTTCAAGCTTTGAATGAGAGCTAAATGGAGCTGTTCATGTGATTGAAATGAATGGCTTCTGCCAAGTGGTTTTTGCAAAGTTGGGTCTTCTGGCATAAGTCAGCTTTTAGGAATTCATTTATGAGCTTGGGGTTAGCTAGAAACTCTGGAATTTAAATTTATGTCAAAGACTTATGGTTTATCCTGATAGAATTTGAGAAGAAATCGTAATCAATTTCCTGAAGTCATAATATTCAGAAGAGACAGCTAGACGGTTTCATGATTAGTTACTTATTTTTGTTTTAAATTTTTGAAAAATATACTTTATGTGTAGGCCCTAAGTAAGGAAAGATTTTAATCACACTTGCCTAGTTCTTGCAGAAAAAATATTTATATCAGTACTTATAGAACCAACTTCTTTACAATATAGCCCATGCTAGACTCATGAGACTTATCAGCTGACCAGTCTCACTCAAATTAAAATATTTCCATTGCATTTATATCCCAACTTTCTTGTAATGGATTCATGAGAGTGTACATAGTTGGGTTTTTTTCTCACATTCATTCTCTTTCTTTCAAGACATCAGTGAGATGGTTTAGTCAAGATGTGTTTACTATCTGAACTCCTAGCAAATTCTGATACAACTTAACATTATAGGTTATGTTTATAACACTAAATTGCATGTATCCAGATCAAAATATAATCACATCCCCCCTTAATTCCTTGCCTGCTCCTTTAAGGCAGCAACAAACTAAATAAATAATTATTCATCTTAAGGGAGCCCTCAAAAAATATGTTGCTAATGGGGGTCAGATGGAAATTGATAAAGCCTTCCTTAACAAACCAATGAACAAAAATAGAGGTGCTGAGTATGTCATGAGAAGCAGTTGCCTATTAGTTTTTTCAAGCTAATCATTTGAAAAAGACACAATATGATGCCTTCAGCTTTACTTTCCAAGTATGATCAACCATTTAAAAAAATCATTTATTTATTTCTGGGGCAAATGGACCAGGTTCAGAATCAGTTCATCATATAGTCTAATTTTAAACAAGTATTTGCATGTGTACCTACATAACCAGCTGTGTTAATTATTCCATTCATAAATTTAAAACAACAATATTAGCTAAGTTGCTTTTATTAAACACTATACAAGAATCACTCTGTCTTTTCAATGCAACTATAAATTCATTTGTGGCTCCTACTTCAAGGTGATCTGAATCATTCACTGAAGATATTAATAATCTGGCATCTTGCCTGTATTTTTGATTGGCTGGCGGTTTACTGGAGTGACTTGATAAACAAAAGGCAATAGGTTCAAAGAGGAGCTAAGTAATTTAAATGATTAATCAAGTGCTAAAACTAGTTTCACCTCTTCTGTTTTACAAACGTAATATCACCCTTGTGAGGGGAACAAGTTACCCATCTGGAATTCTCATTTGAAATATTAGATTGAAATTCAAAAATTCAGCCAAGCAGCATAGCTTGTAGTAATATCCTGTTGGATAATAAATTGCATTAATCTTACTTAAATTTTCCATCTAAATCATATCTTAAGACCGTATTACAGCAGGGCAATATGCCTTGTTTTTAAAGCATTGTGCTACTGAAACAATTATTAAAAGAGAAGGAAAAAAACAGTATCTTCTCTCTTTTTTTGTTCTTTTGCTTTTAGCAAGACTGCTTTTACCCCCTAATATTAATAAATCCCTGTTAAATATTTTGGCACTCAGAAAAGATAGTCTGGCTTCATTGGCCAACACTTATGTTTTTGTAAGAGGAGATAAGAAACCAGCTTACTGCAAACACTTGAGAAATTATTTTTTATTATTTATATTTGCAATTTCTTGGCAAAAAATACATCCATGGACCAAAATAACTTGTATGTATTCCCAAGATCACCAAGTAGTATTTCTCCATTGCTGAACATTCACATTATGTGGAATTATTCTTGCTATAAAGCATGAAATAATACTAATAATACCATCCTCCATGATTTTGTTATAAACTGTAAACAGAGAAGGTTATAAGGGTAAAATGTACTAGCTGCCTTTTGTATTAACATTTGGTGCCTATTCCATGAATCAAAAAGCACTGAAATAATGGAGAAAGTCTGATTAAGACCCAGAATCTCAGGATGTCTGAACAGGAATTATTAAAAATTGCAGTGATATAACTGGCATATGATTGTCATACCACAAATTAAACCAAATTAATATATATTTTCAATCCAGTTCTAGGATTTCTCATTCGCTCATCATTATGATTGTTAACATCTATGCACCATAGTGCAGTCAAGCCAAACAACTTGGATTCAAAGTGAATTCACATAGTTATTTTTTGTTTCTATGTTACATAGTTACAGCAAGTTGAGTTTTCAATTGAATTTTGGCATGGCCCATGAATCGTTTGAATACTTCAACATATGTTGAGATTCATGGTTCACCACATCCTGGAACACTTTCAAAAAGGTAGACTCAGCCAAGACCACCATCCTAAATCTGCCCAATGTAATTTTTTTTTTAAAAAAGGTCAAAATTGTTTCAAAGCTATGAGTATTTCAACATCTGACATTATCCCTTGTCTTGAAACAAGTTTTGGATGGGATGAAAAAGAAAATCTTAAAACGTTGCCAAATGGGGTCTTTGGGTATATGGTTTATTTTACTTCTTTGTATCTGAGGATAATATTGTAGTATCAATAATACTGGGAGTAAGGAAGAATCAGAGGCAAGTGTCAAGATAGAGTTGAAAAGCAGTGATGAGGGTGATAAAGATGCTGAAAACGTGGTGGCATCTTATTTATGAAATTCCTTCCCCGAGGCTTGAAAGGAACCCACATTAGCAACATTTCGGAACTAATTAAAGACCTTTCTACTTTTCAAGGTTTTTTAATTGGTTCTTAATTATATTTTAATTCTTTTTAATTGATATTGCTTTAAACTTGCTACTGGCTAGTTTATATGGTGTTTTTATTTTGCATTTATTTTTAATAAATATTAATAATTAATATTGTTAATAATAATAAATTAATTTAATAAATAACTATACATAAATCAATGTTTATGTATTGTTACAGAACTAATCAATAAAACAGCTTGAACTACTTCAATGAAAGGATAATTTTAAACATTTGTATGTCATGGTCAAGATAGAATTCTTATAACATTTTTGCCAGTTTTTCTTGTTAGCTCAACTTGGGAAATGCATTTTTTTGTAAAAAAATTTTATTTTCAATTTTGCAATACAATACAATCTTAAAAATACTTCAGATAAAAAAATAAAACAAGTTAATACACACCATTTTCGGTATTGTTCACCCATTTCCCCCCAAACTGCATCCACCCTCTAACCAACTTGCCTCTTTCCCTCTTCTTTCTCTTTGTCCCTCACCCCCTCTCCTCCACCTTCCTACTTACTTCTCACCTTCTTCTATCCTCTCACTCCGGATGCGGTCTGGGGGAAATACCCGAGCAATTCCTCTCTCCAAATTGGAACCTCAATATTATATACAATAAAAACTATTTCTACTTATCTGAATTACTAAAATTTCAATCCATCCTTCCCCCACCCCCCTCCTCCCCTAGACTTGCATTTGATGAAGTCTAGACTTAGCCAATGAACATGAAATTTGGCTTATTTGGCAATAAACAGAATCAGAAGCCATAATTTGTTCTTAAGTTCTGGTTTTTGGAAAAACAGGATTGAATTTCTACTTTGTATAACACAGCATACAACAGTTTCTCTGTTATTCTGATGACTTTGTCCTTCAACAAAATGAATACAAACCAAATTTGAAAACAATCTGATCATAAGATATAGCTAGGCAAAGCAAAATTTATACACAGAGTTCTAAAGATATACTATTTTTTTCCCATAATGTTTGGATTCTCAAAACAAGTCCATGGTTGCCTAATCCTAGGTTGGGGGAGAGGGTGGGAGTGGCAGAACATTGTTATATAGTCCAAGGTCCAATTTCCAAATGGCTACTCACAGCTGGAAAAAGATGCACAAACATCAAAAAATAGCCCAGAAGACAAAAGTCAAACCAATCTGAATCTTAGGCTAAATTCCAGATAATGAACATAAGAGAATGACAGTCAGACTTCCAGCAATATATGATATCATTCAGACTTCAGGCCACAAAAGTAAAGCTTATATGGGCTTACAAACAATAAATATATATTATTTCCAGCCTGAACTAGTCAAGCAAGTTAAGTAGCTTAGATTTATATTTGAGGCTATAGCTATCCTGTTCTTATCAACTAATGCTGATTAAACCTGATCTGGCTAAAAAGACAGCTCTATGACTGTGTTATAATCATTCTAATGTTCAAAAGGTCTGATTTGGATGCAAGTTCAGCCAGGCATGCTGGATTACTCTTGGATAGACCTTCACTCCCAATATGGTCTCCCTTGCAAGCAAGCATAGTGGCATCTCAAAGATACTTTTTCATGAGGCAACTGAACTTTCTTGTTTTTCTTTGAAGACATTTCACTTCTCATCCAAGAAGCTTCCTCAGCTCTGACAGGATGGTGGGGGAATGGGAAGATTTATACTCCTTGCAGACAGCTGGTCATTTGCATTCTTTTAGCAAATCGTTAGTGCTATCTGGAGGCTTATCTGTATCTTCAGGGTCACTTAAGTAGTGGAGCCTTCATGGAACTGTTGTAGACTGGAGATAGATGATGTCATATCCCTCCCCCTCTATTGAGAGGAGGGGGACTGTCTGAGAATCCCCATAGATGCAGTGGCATGTCTTCTGATATTCAAGCCAGCTATTGCTATTATTCACATGGGCTAGATGACTGCATTGAGGAAAATCTTGGGCAGAGCTAGTAGAGACTGATTCTGACCTACTGATTCTAAAATGGATGGAGGACTTACTTGAATTGGCTGACCTTTCATCTTCTCCTAAGGATTTATTCTCAGAAGAGGATATGACAGCTATGGAGTACCTGCCTTGCCTACAGGAAAGGATCCTAGCAATGTCTCATGGGATGTTCTGGATGGAGGAGATTTTTGAAAGTTACTATTCTGTAACTATTCTGTCTTTTCTTTCTTAAAAAAAAGTTATATATAGATTTCTTAATAGTAAACAATTACTCTTAATTTCTTTTCTCTCATACTAGGTAGGTCCAAAATATACCAACAGCAGAAACCATGAAAAAAGAGGGGGGGAACAGAGAGAAAGAAAGAGAGAGAGAGAGAGAGAGAGGGAGGGAGGGAGGGAGGGAGGGAGGGAGAGAGAGAGAGAGAGAGGGAGAGAGAGATCAAAATTTATAAAATATCAAAACAAGGCTGATTTCTACATGACTATTTTCAATTTTCAGCAAACTGCAATGCATGCTTTTATTTTTATAACAAGACATTGCACTGAATTTTGATTAACAAATTTTATTCACTATCCAGTTTTAGAGTCGAACTGCTGAAGGATTCAAGTATCAGCACATTAGCTGTCAGGAACTACATGTGGGCAGCAGTCCTGGCCTTTGTCTCTCCTTCTGTTGCTTTTCTTCCTCTGCAATTTTTTACCCCAGGTTCTAAAACATAGTTGGGGAAAAAGCAGCTGGTATGGAGGGATACCAGTTAAAATCATTCCCATTCTAAGGGCATTAGATCTGCATCCAGCTATTTAGTTGCATCCCTGAGTCTAACAGTGTAATGCTGAAAAAATGCCTGTTCTCCATTTTGGTTGTGTGCCCTTAGCAATAGCAATAGCACTTAGACTTATACACCACTTCATAGTGCTTTAACAGTCTAAGCGGTTTACATAGTCAGCATATCATCCCCAACAATCTGGGTCCCCATTTTACCAACCTCAGAAGGATGGAAGACTGAGTCAATCTTGAGCCAGTGAGAATCAAACTGCTGGCAGTTGGCAGAATTTGCCTGCAATACTGCATTCTAACCCCATGCACCACCATGGCTCTTATCTTTGTGGTCAGCCTTAATTAAAAGTACAGAATGAGGAATGCAGCCCTAGCTTTCTGAGAATATTATTGTTGTGTCCTGGGCCTGATGAGGAAACTCAACAGGCCCAGAAATGTTGCAAATGGTCCCGGGCAATCTAAAAGCTGCACGGGACCAGACCACTGCGCATGCGCAAGGCATGAAGAAAGGAGGATTCCTATTGGCTAGACTGCCTGGGGGTTGGA
The DNA here is from genome assembly GCF_016545835.1 of Crotalus tigris. NCBI lineage: Eukaryota > Metazoa > Chordata > Lepidosauria > Squamata > Viperidae > Crotalus > Crotalus tigris. Next base: position 1,922,253 of record NW_024096622.1, on the reverse strand, counting down.
AAACTATAAAAGGCCTGTGTGCCCATTTTGCAGTTGTTTGGAGTAGAGTTAAGGTGAAGTAAAGAAACTTGTTTGATGATGTGTCATGCTTCAATGCCTCGAATCCCGAAAGACAAAAATTATGATGTAAAAAATAAACTTGGCCTCTTTTCTCAAGCTATCCAGATTGCTTCTTCTTTGCTGGGGCACTCATATGTTTCACAAACTATTTAGTCATGGAATATAGCTTCTGAAATCATGTATATTCAGAGGAAAAATGAAATTATCCAATTCAATTTATTAAGTTCCATGACATCCTCCCCTACCCTGATATTCCCAGAATTCCAAGTTCATCCAAGCTAAAAAGTGCCATGTTTGGATCTTCAGTATGCAGTCCCAGTCAGGACAACTTTTTTGGGAAGCAGCACCCAGAAAAATGCAAATTGTTCCAGCCACTATAAAGCAGAACTCCAGGAGTGGTTCTGATATCATTACCACCAATATATGGCAACGCTTGTTGATAAGATTGGGAGTTCTTGCCAAAATTTCTGAGTGGGAAAGTGAATCTGTCTGTCCCTAGAACAGTTCTTCAGCCATCAGACAATCTTGCTATTCCTGGATCTGACTCAACCAGCTTAATGGGAGGATCAAGCTACATTTCACAACCTTAATTAAGTTTGAGTCAGATTCAAACACTCTCACAACATAAATACAAAATGGCATTTATGAAGTATTTTATGGCACTTTATATCTCATGAGCACATAAGGTTTGATGTGTTACTTTATATGGTGGAGATTTTGTTTCATACTGGATATATATCATTTTTGTGATATTAATTCTGACACTTGCTAAGGAATTCAACTAATAAATAAGAACACAGTCTCTTTTGGTATGAGCCGATAACATTTTCCCCTCCTTTGGCACATTCACTTTGGGCTGCCATCAATCCACTTTGAAACAGGAGTGTTTAACTGGCGCTCAGACCTCTAATAACTTTGAATAACACCTCAGCCTAGTTTACATTACCTAGAAGAGATGTTCTGTTGAGATAACAAAAATTGTGCCGTTGCAGAAGATCACGAGTTTTCTGATTTAGTAGTTTTGCCATTTTCATTTCACTTTACTCTGCTGTATATTCCCTAGCATTTGATAATTAAAGGTGTTATGCACTGAATGCTTACGGTTCACTTTCAGGTTTCATTCACCCAATGCAAGAATGAAGAAAGTGCTTAAAATTGTATTCACAGGTCTCATGTTTAATGCTGTAAGTAGCTCACATGGGTGGCTGGCACTTTTAGTTTTAAAATACTTCATTAATTTTAATGTGTGCGCAGTTAGAGTTTTACTTGATTTACAATTTCTTTCTTTTCCCCTGCCTTAGGCCCCTTTATCACCACAATGTTTTTGGCAATGGATTTAGTCAAGCAGTCTGCTGGAATCTATTGTTTACATTCAGCGTTGATTTTAAAGAATCCACAAAGGCAACAGAATTATTCCTGCTCCCACCTCAAGCAATTATTTCTGTGTCTGGGTAAAAGGACAGAACACTCACATCTGGAGTGCAAAATCCATATGACCATAAGGTGGTGGCCAGAAGCTAAGACATTTCTTGTATCTTTTTCACGATATCCAGCACTCATCCAGATATTTGCAATCCTGGTATGCCTAGCTAAAAGAAGTAAAAAAGTAATGGGTTAGCATGAACACAATGCTTATAGAAATATATCATATGCTGTAATTCTGTTTTTCAGATTTGAATTTCATACTTCACAGGAAACTGGGAGAACAGTACGTGTTTGTGTTTACTCCTATTCCCATTTAAGTATTTTCTAAATAGCTTTTCTCCCCTCAAAGTTTGGCGGAATAGAGAATGGTTGTTTTAGTTGTACTCTGGTAATTCAGTTTAATAAATTGTGAAGATTCAAATGTATTAAGAAAGGTCAAATCACAAGAAATACACTTTTTTTTTTAGAAAACTTGCCTTGATAACTTTCAGTGGGTTTATATACCTCCAATTGTCATTTAATATGTGGGCTGTTTTACAAGCTTGACCAGCTACAAACCTTCTTGCCAAGCCCAACAAATCTGTGGGAAAAACACCACCGAGTTCACATATTTTGGCTGCTTGGACTTATTAAACAGCCTCTTTATAGAAAGTTTTTGTTTTTCAAGCTACATCCCACCCTTGCCCCCAAATCTGATTTTCTTGGACTGGGAAATTAAGTATGGGTGGGCTTGGTAACTCTTGAAGTCTGGAATTCTTTTTCTTACCTAGAAGTTGCTCAGAAGTCAGGAACTGTAGTTCTGAAAACTACAGAACTATTTCGCTAGGCAAAGCCTTTACAATGGCATGTTCGTGGCAAACACCCACCTGTAATTTCAGTGGGACCCTTCTATATTTTTTATTTTTCTCAATAACTTTCTTTTTCTTACTATCCCAAAGACAAGCAAATAAAAAATAAAAAACAAAGAAGGCATACTTTAGCTGGGGAGGAGGGACACTAAAAATTCCAGATTGACACCACCATGTCATCACCCTATTATTTCTACAACTGTTTGTTGCCAAAACATGTCTCTGTGAGTGCGCGCGCGCATGCACGCATCCCCTGTCTTCAGAATGAATAAACTTGAACTAGATGGTTCATCTGTTGGCCTCAGTAGCAAGCTGTTCCATATGTTTGTATAGGATGACCCACTATTTCCAGAACTTCATAGATGAGCCACTGTTTCAGCCTGGATCTCCCAAGTCCATCTCTAATATTCAATTCATTCCAGTAGACTACTTGAATCTCCTGTTGGGCTGGTAAAAATTCATTAGACCAGCTTTCTAACTATAGGATTGTACTTATACTGTATCTGGAACTGACCAGAGAAGAGAAAGATGGCAGTAAATTACTTGTGCAAAATTAAGAACTTCATAATGATATTTCCACGTTAAAAATAGCCATCTAGATATTAGATTTATTTGCATCATTCAAGAAAAAAATAGGCTCACAAGTATCATCTAGAGAATGGATGTGTCCCTTTCTTTATGCATCCTTCTCCAATGTGGAATAAAATCCAAAATCATTCCATTTGACCTGGTGAATTTGCAGATTCTATGATATGTATCCTGTATCACAGGAGTCATGCAAGCTCTGCTGTCCAATTTTCATTCCAAAGAGCTAAGATAGTCAGTTCTCCCACTTACAAAGCATTCCTAAAGACTACTCAAGAAAATACTCAGACTATTCACACAAAAATATTTTTGTCTAATAAAATTGGGGAGGCAGCTTCCCTCTTCCACTGTTTCTTCAAAGATTAGAAACTACAAGTGTTCCTGGATTATATACAGATTTACTCTATGTAAGTCTTGATACAAGTTAGTGATCAAATAAAGAACCTTCCCCAATCCAATGTTTCCATATTTGGGGTACCACAGCTCTCATATTCTCCTTTAAATAATTCCATTTCATTTCAAACATCTCCTTTAGGAAGTGAAAGCAGGCCAATACCCTGAACTCAAATAGTAGATCCAGAATACTCTCACTTTTTATACTGAGGTGGGTTTTTTTCCCAGCCTTTCTCCAGTCCAAAAATATTTTTCCCTTTAGAATAAATTCCTTTCAATCTTCATACTGGAACAGTTCCAGGAATGTAGCTTTGAGAGACCAAGAGCAGCCCCAGAAGAAGGATGAAGTTCAATTTTAACCTAAAATTGTGATTTAATAAAAACAGCTGAACAGACCGTGTGAATGTCCATTTTTGCCCATCTGGACACTGCCACTTATCAACAGTATGTCTGCATTTCCAGTATAAGATATGGATCCATGCAGCAGATGCCAGCTTAAATCCAACTGAATTCAATGGAACCTAGATTATGTTTCAGTGCTTACTGACGTGCTCTCACTCTGTAAATTTGGGGAAATTTACAGTACAATTCTAACATCTTTCCTCAGAAGTCAATTGTGTCATGGTCCAATGGGATTTTGTCCTCTCTTTTAAGTGTACAATATTTAGAACAGGGTACTAGCTCCAAAAGTATGCTGAGAGTTCTGGTTAAAATTCCCCAGTGCTTCACAAATATTGAATCCCAGAATTCCTTCTGAGAATGTTAAATCAGTTAAATCCAGTGATGACTGGAGAGTGTTAGTGAGGTGAAGAAGAGAGAGTAAGGACCTAGAAAGACCCAGATTCCAAGCCCTTCTCAGCTTATTTTGTGCCAGTCATTATTTCTTAACCTCAATTACATAACAGGTTTGCATTATGAGAGAGGCCATTTTTAGCTCCTGAAAGACAAGCAGGGTATGAATGCAACCAAAAGAGAAGATAATAATAATTCTAGAGTTAATTTTTAGTACAGATGATCTGATGGTTCCCTATTACAGAGAAAATAAGATTAATTTAAAGCTATGGATGTCAATGTGTTCTTTCATTGTTTTTCTATTTGCTATTAAACTACTGCATAATCCTCCCTATTATTTGGCAATGGTAGAGTATCTGGATTTCTTTACAGAAATCATCTCTTGCATTTTTAATTAAAGCAGGACAGTTAATTTATCATCTCTGATGCTGTTTTAATGGCCTCCTCTGTATGTACTGCTAAAATTTGATGAAGTAGTTCCTGAGAATTATAAAATGGTTTTCTGTCATTTTACTTGAAAAAACACACATTCTTCTTGAAAACCTCTTAAAACTACCATGTCTGGGCTGCAAAACTTTAGATGACACCAGATAGCAGCAAAGAGATGCAGAATACCTCTTTACTATCATCTAGTAGCTATATGAAGTTTTACACTCAGTTCTGATAACCATACCTGCCCCTCAAACAACTATGAAGGTTCATGTGTCTTTTACATCATCACCCACTATACACCATGTCATTATCCTGCCCGCTAAAGACTTTGTTCATCCATGTCCAAATGGAGAAACTGTCATTTGTCCTCTCTACATTAGTTTGCAGAAAAGTGACTAAAAAGAGAGGCATGGCCTTTATTTTGATTTTTCTAAACTGCCAGAACTAAAGTTTCCTAACAAAGGAGGGGAAAGTGGGCGTACAATAACCTTTTCAGAACTCTGCCAAGGATTTGGTCTATTTTCACTTCGAAGTTCACTGTCAAGAAAGACAGAGGCTGACTTTATTTGGAAATTCTTTAAATCAAACCTGTCTTGAGGATTTTCCTTCATCCTTAGCTGTGGTAATAGAATGTTTGCAAATAAAAGAAAAAAGAAGCAGCGGTGCTGGAAAACGTCTTTCTCAGAATCAAGCAGACGGGTCACAACATTTTTAAACAGTGATACTAATATTTATTATATCAAAGCTGTGTTATGCTTTATTTGGAACTCTGGCGCCTTTCAAAAAAAGGTTTTCATAACAGGGCAGCAATTACAGTCATCAGGATGGTCCATAAGAGATACCAAGCCAGAGCTTGCTTGCTGTTTCTCAGTTTCCCTGCTTGCATTAGATCATAGGGAAGTTTATTTTTAAAAGGGCCTTAGGAATGTAATGATAGTCTCAGAAGACAAGGGACAATTAATAGAGAGAGCACGCAAGCATCATTCCTCCAGAAATTTCAGTTATAAAACATTCACCTCTGCTTAAAAAACGAGCTTCTGGTTAACAAAGATTTCAAAATATGATTTGTCTACTGCAACACGTAAAGCCTGAGTTTAAATGATCATTTAAAAATAATAATAATCTTCAACCAAGAGCAATAGATATCCTGCCTCAATTTGAGCTACCAGGTTTCTCTTAAATAAAGTTATGGAACTTGGGCTAATAAATCAGCAAAACATTTATGTTTATTAAAAGCAGGGAGGAACCTTTAAATTACAATGCAATATCAAAGCTCAGTTACAATTCAGGAACTTCCGCTACCTGTTGAAAGATTCTGCAAAGCAGAAACCTAACCTTATTTTTGCCAATAGCACATATAGCAGCTGAGTCTCTTTGCTAGGTAGTCAATTGGATGTCAGTATCAACACGAAACCCCTTCACAACCTACTAAATAAGCCATTCGTAGGAGGGGTAAATGTTCACCAATAATCAACTGGTGGTGAATGTCCCTGTAGAACTGGTAATACAGAGGAACATGAGCTGTGGTTTCTATGGGGCATTATTGGGTTTCTTATGGGATTTTCCTGTTTCCCTTTCAGGACAGCAGTGAGTAGAGCATTAAATGAGCTAAAGATAAAGCTTTCCTAAATTTGGGAACTGTGATATATATAAACATGAGGTCGATTCGGGCACTAAAATTTGGTTATTTGTGTTTATATTTTCAGAGAAAGTACAAATTTCTGCTTGACTTTTTACAATTGTAACTCTCTCTCTCTCTCTCTCTCTCTCTCTCACACACACACACACACACACACACACACACATACACATTCTCTCTAGCTAGATAGATAAAAGAGAGAGAAATGTGATAGCTTGGGCAATGAAGTACACATTCAAATACTGTAGTGGTCTTTCACAAAAATACAAGCTAATTTAAACTAGTAGAAATACAGAAGGAATAATTTAGTTTCATATAAATTTATTTAATTAATATTTTACAAGATAATAATAGGTTTTTAAAGATTACAAATTTTACATTTTATCAATATTTTTGGAAGTAGTAGGTTTAAGCCTACCAAGAATTCTTCAAATAGACAACATACAAATAATTATGATAAATAAAAATGCAGCTCTCTTTTAAAAATTATTAAACAAAATAAAGATATCCAAGAAAAGTATTTAGAAAATCCATATGTTAATGTAAGAATTGTTCACAAACGTCACACAGTATGTATTTATAGATTTAAACTATTATATGCCCCCCCAGGGAATCTCTGCATAAAATATATGGGTTAAGAAAACATGCGTATATAATTTTTATTAGAAGAAATGTAAATTATTTTTAGGCAGGCCTTTATTTTAAAAAAAATTGGTGTGGAAAATTAACAAAATAAATTTTAGGTTGAGATAAAAGGCTCAGACCTCCTATCCCTTTAAAATTGGCAAAGATAGTTTTCTTCTGAACAATGTGGTGAAGTGGTTTAATGATGATGATGATTGATGATGATGATGATGATGATGATAATGATAATAATAATAATTAATAATAATAATAATAATAATAACAATACATGAAAAAATAGCTGGGAAAGCAGATAATAATAAAACCTGGCAATGGCTAAGAGCAGGAAAATTGAAGAAAGAGACCGAGGGACTAATTCTGGCTGCACAAGACCAAGCCTTAAGGACAAATGCATACAAAGTCAAAATTGAGAAGACAGCAACAGACAGTAAGTGCCGCCTATGCAAAGAAGCTGAAGAAACAATGGACCACTTGGTAAGCTGTTGCAAGAAGATTGCACAGACTGACTACAAGCAGCGGCATGACAAAGTAGCAACAATGGTGCATTGGAAGATCTGCAAAAAATATCATTTGCCTGTAAGCAAAAACTGGTGGGATCATAAAATAGAGAAAGTCATAGAAAATGATAAAATTAAACTGCTCTGGGACTTCAGAATTCAAACAGACAAGCACCTGCAACATAACACCCCAGACTTAACAATTGTCGATAAGAAAGACAAAAAAGTCTGCATAGTGGACGTGGCAGTGCCTGGAGACAGCAGAATAGACGAGAAAGAACTGGAGAAGATAACAAAATACAAAGACCTACAAATAGAAATAGAAAGACTGTGGCAAAAGCAAGCAAGGGTAGTACCAATAGTCATAGGCTCCTTGGGTGCAATCCCAAAACAACTGGAGCACCACTTGAACACCATTGGCATTGACAAATTCGATATTAGTCAATTGCAAAAGGCGGCCTTATTAGGAACTGCTTCCATCCTGCGACGATACCTGTAATACCATCAAACATCCACATCTGCCTATACCAGGTCCTGGGTAAGGACTCGATAGGTAGACAAAATGCCAAATCCAGTCTGAACATCTGGCTGACTGTGCGATGATCAATAATAATAATAATAATAATGATGATGATGAAAGGGACCTTGGAGGTCATCTAGGCTAACCCCTGCTCAAGCAGGAAACTTTATACCATTTTGGACAAATGGCTGTCCAGTCTCTTCTTAAAAACTTCCAGTATTGGAGCATTCACAGCTTCGGGAGGCAGGTTGTTCCATTGGTTAATTGTTCTGTCAGGAAGTTTCTCCTTAGTTCTAGGTTGCTTCTCCCCTTGATTAGTTTCCATCCATTGCTTCTTGTCCTGCCTTCTGGTGCTTTGGAGAATAGCTTGACTCCCTCTTCTTTGTGACAGCCCCTGAGATATTGGAGCACTGCTCTCATGTCCCCCCTCATCCTTTTCTTCATTAAACTAAACATACTCAATTCCAGCAGCCTTTCCTTATATGTTTTAGCCTCCAGTCCCCTAATCATCTTTGTTGCTCTTCTCTGTACTCTTTCTAGAGTCTCAACATCTTTTTTACATCATGGTGACCAAAACTGGATGCAGTATTCCAAGTGTGGCCTTACCAAGGCATAATTAATACCAAGTGGTATTAATACTTCATGTGATCTTGATTCTATCCCTCTGTTAATGCAGCCTAGCACTGTGTTGGCTTTTTTGGCAACTACAACACACTGCTGGCTCATATTTAAGTTTAATTATACAATAATGGTTTTCTGCTTTCTTTATTTTATTTACTTGTTTAAGAATTGGCTTTAATTGTGTGATGTATTTGAAGTTGTTCATGCAGATAGCCTGTAAACACAAGGAAAGAAAAAGAGAAAGGAAGAGAGAGAGAGAGAGAGAAAAATAATGAAGAATTGAAAAACAAATTCATGAATTCACTCACTCCTATCTGCAAAAGGTTTGTTCATGGTTATATTGAAAAACAAAACATGTGGCAAAAAGCTGTTTACTTGCCCACTGATGTCCATAGAATGAGGTCAGAAAAGACCAGATAGTGGCCACAAGGGTATGATTGAAGCACCGCTTTGAGTGAACCACTATCTTGAGGTTTTTTTTTACTATATCCCACAGACACCCCTGCACATTCCCATTCCTAATGACAGAAAATAGAAAAGCATTTCCCTGAACTAACTCTTATTAGACTGAAGAATCTTTTAAGTCTCCTACGGACCTGATTATTTTTTACCATTTGAATTTATTCAGAAAAAAACTGTCCTATATTTTTTATTACCATTTTCTAAAATGTTATAACAGTTGCCCAACTCTGAAATACCATGCAGCCAATCTTGTAATAAAAATAGGAAGCCACAATCCAATGTGCAACTCTTGTGCATTTGCTGTGTAGGACTAATTATTTTATTCTTAACATAAGAATACTATGTAATTTATTAATATTAATGATTTTTTTCTTTGTCTTAACTCAATAGGCACTGTGTAGCTGCATAGCTTACATTTAAAACAATGATGTCTCCTTCATTCCTCACCCAGCCAACAAATCCATTTCTGTATACTTAATCAGCCTATACTTTAAATCACGCAGCATCATATATTTTCTGGCAATAGGCAAATGCCAAAGCATAAAATATGGTGAGATTTAAAAAGCAGCAGCTGAACTAACAATATATCCTTTTGGAAAAGAGACATTAAATAAATTGTGGATGTTTTTTTGATAGTCAATTAAAGTTCTTTTAAGAACCCCGTTGATTTTGTCAACATACTTCAGTCCAAACTGTTGGAACAAGCATTCTCTATTACCTAAATTATCAAAGTTTTAGCAATGAAACATATGTCTTGCTAAAAATATTAACCAGGACATTCAGAAATAATTCTAGGTTATTTCTTGTAAGGAAATAATATATCTAAAATATCCATGGTGATCTTAATTTTCATAGAATTTATTTAAAGGGCACAGAAGACTTTTATAGAAGTTTTCCATGTTTAATTCAAAATCAATGAGGAGTTTTTTTAGTCTCATTTTAACCAGGAAATAAAACATTTTCATAAAAAACATTAATATTTCCCTTAAGATGTCAAATTGGTGAATTTTTTTAAAAAAATTAAGAATTGTAAAATCAGGAATTACCAGCATGGGTAAGAAAAATCAAGATGAGAAATATCCTTATGACAACAGGAAGGAAGGAAGGAAGGAAGGAAGGAAGGAAGGAAGGAAGGAAGGAAGGAAGGAAGGAAGGAAGGAAGGAAGGTAATAGAAAAAACAATGCTGAATTGTTGCTGAAATATTACCTTTACCTATTGCCAGAAGGAAAGTTGAGTAGTATCCTATTTGATCACATATAGAGACACAACATAATACATACAGAGAAACAACACAAATAATAGCAGACTGAATGAAGTCATTTCTGGAATTCCCATCCAGGACTCAATTACCCAACAACTGGAGATTGCTTTGAAGTAATCCAATTTATCAAGATAGCCTTACTTTTAAGTAGACAATTGAATTCATAAGATTTTTTTTTAGCAAAGCATTTTATTGACTGACTGGCCTCCTGCTTCCTATGCCCTGGACTAAGTAATTGGTCAACTGGTGGTTCAAAATCAGTGTGGATGCTCTCAACATCCTAGGAAACCACTTCTAAGAAATAGGAATTCCTGGTTTTCTCTCAGAATTACTCTTTGTTAATTATTCTCTGATGTAAGTAAGTAATAGTCCTAAGTGACACATTGGATAATGAAAGGATATTAATGATTGAAGGACATGATCTGCAGGCGGGTTGGCATGCATTTCTATGGGGAAAACAGAAAAAAACTTCAACATATTTCAAGCAACATTAGATAAGAGGAGCATTGATCAGGATATGGGAAAAAAATAAAAAAAAGACACTATGGGAAAATTCCAAATTGGTTCTAGCCGATGGAGGCAGTGACTCATTCCAATACATTAGACAAAAAAAAGATGATTAGGTATAAAGAATTACTGGATAACCGAGGAAATCTCAAGTCAAGAGAAGAGTTGGAGGAACAAAGAATACCCATAAACTGGTGGTCATATTTACAAATTCAATCTAGATATAATAGGGATAGGCAAGAACATGGAATTAGTCAGACCCCACACCAACTTGATAAAATTCTAATAAGTAAGGAAGGAAAACTATTATCAAAAATTTATAAATACTTATTAGAGATAGAGTTAGAAATAGTGAAGGGGCCAATGATAGCGTGGGCACAAAATGTGGGGCAAAATATAAATTTAGAGGAATGGGAAAGATTATGGAACATAAATTGCAAATTGATGCTATCAACTGCATACAGAGAGAATCAATATAAAATGATTTACAGATGGCATTTAACACCAGCAAGATTGGCTAAAATGTATAAAAACATAGACCCGAAGTGTTGGAAATGTAAAATCAGAAAAGGAACATTTTATCACATGTGGTGGCTGTGCCCCAAAGCAAAAAATTATTGGGAACAAATAAGAGATTGGATACAGGAGATAACTGAGATACAAATGGATTTCAAACCAGAATTATTTCTTTTGGGCATAATAAATTTAAAGATGGAAAAACAACTCCAACACATCATTATACACATATTGACTGCAGCTCGTATAGCATATGCTCAATGTTGGAAGAGTGAAAATATTCCCACAAATGATATGATTATGTACAAAATCTTGGAATGCGCAGAAATGAATAAACTTATGTTAGAATTAAAAGACAAGGAGGCGACAGAATTTTATGAAATTTGGAATAAATGTTATAATTGGCTAGAACAGAGAAAGGAAAAGACATAACTATTGATGTACATAAAATGTAAATAAGATGTAAAGAATGCTTAAAATGTATAGTACTGTTCTGTTAAAATAAAAGATTTATGTTTATGTATTTTAAGTTTGTTTTGGTGTATGGTGTATGGTGAAAAATAATTAAAAAAAATTAAAAAAATAAACACCTAAAAAAAAAATAATAAAGAAATCACCTTGTCCAGAAAGTGTCTATCCAAAGCTTCTTAAAGAAAGCAAAAGTAAAATTTTTGAACTTTTATCCAAAATATGCAACTTCTCTCTCAAATCAAAGTCCCCAAAGACTGAAAAATAGTTATAATGCTTAAAAAAGGAGAAAGGGAGTATTCAGGAAATGTTAGAGCATTTAACATTTTTATGTTTTATGTACATTAATCTAAATCATTTTATAAAAGAAAAATCAAATGGGTAGAAGAGAATTGATGAAATGAACAAAGTTAAGCCTTGTCTCACTAATATTTTACACTTTTTTCAGGTTCATGGCATGAACATACAGAAATATTTGGACTTTCAAAATGTTTTTGTTAAAGTTCCCCCTCCTCCCATAGGTTGCTGGGTAGATGGACAACTACTTTCATTGACTAGTAATTTATTTCAACAAATAGAAAAGGCAGGAATAAATGAGCAATCTCCACAATGTTAAAATACATAAAATGAGTTTTCTATCAGAATCTTTATTCGGTCTAGTTCTTTCAGATTTGTTTGTCAGGAGTTCAAAATGGCGTGTATAACATTCCCCTCTAATTTTCCCATTTCCCACAACAAACCTTTGAGATGGATTGTACTGAGAGTCAATGATTGGCCAGAAATCACCAATGAATTTTGGCGCCTGAGAATAGACTAGAACCTTCATTTTCCCCTCCCAGTCCAATGCTTAATTCCTGCATCATATCGATATATAATATAGTACAGAGTTAGGGTGAACAGTGAGCTGGCTAAATTTCCTAAAGGAAAATGGTGGTTAAATAAAAAAGAGACCGAAATGTGTTACAAAAACAACACTTCAGTTTGGATAAACAAACAACTTCTTGTATTTCCTGATGAGGATGGTGTTAGTACCATAGTGACTGATCAGGTAGAAGATTTTGGAATTCCAGATCACTGAAAATGTCAGCATATAGAGAAGCTGTAAAATTATTATTAGAATTGGTCACATAGACAAATGTTTAGACTGCATTTGGCAATTTTAACCACTTATTATTAAGGTTGATCACACAGTCAGCCAGATATTTAGACTGAATTGGGCATTTTTATCCATCTATTGAGTCCTTCTGAGGACTTGGGATAGGTAGATGTTGTTGTAAAGTTTCTTTTTGCAATTGATTGATGATGATTTTGTCAGTGCCAATGGTGTTCAAGTGATGCTCCAGTTGTCTTGGGTTTGCACCCAAGACCCCTATTATTACTATTGGTACTATCTTTCCTTCCTTTTGCCATAGTCATTTTATTTGTAACTTTGCTCAGTTGGAATGAGCTAGTTATACTCTAAATGTGTTGGACTGTATCAGCTACAACACTAGTTAGCAATTTGAAACTTGTTGGTAAGCAGGTAATTGGCCCACAGTTCCCTGGTGCTGACTCTTTTGTTGAATCTTTTATGATCAAATAGATTTGGCCAAATGTTAATCATTTTTAAATTTCACCTGAAGACATATGTTGATAAATTGCTTGGCAATGAATGGGTGTAACCAAAAAACATGCAGTTCATCATCACCTGGTACTGAACAATTCTTGATCTTTTTCCTTTTCTCCACCACTTCTGCTGTTACTTCAGGTTCTTTCATTTCAGCTTCTTTTTTTTCTTCTCCACCTCCTTTATGCAAGCTGCATATTTGTTGTTACCTTTTTAAGTTGTCTCATAGTTGCACTCAGAACCACACTATTTCTTCTTTGTCAGATGTTGACTGGTTCACTGCAGTCTCTTCATTGATGGATTGATAGAAACATTTCTCAAAATTGAGCTTCATTATCTGCTTATCTTCTTGGCTATAGCTGTTCTTTGCTGCTTTATTATTTCCAGTGCTTACTTAATCTTCCTTAATTCTAGATGGTATTTCTTAATCGGGTACTCTTTCATCTCCTTGTTCTTCAGCTTCTCTTTCTTCTGTTCTAGTTTGCTTGCATCTGAAATTATTTTCTAACCTGATGTTCCATTTTATAATTATTATTTATGCCACCCATCTTCCCTACGAGGTGACATGGTGACTCTGGGCAGCTTTGTGGTGCACTATCCTTGTTTGTTGATTTTGCATCCAAGATATTCAGTGATAACTGCAATATGCTGTACTTTAATTGGTTTATTTCTTGCAGTGAGTTGGTGTTTATATTTGATATTACAGTATTAGCATCTTTTAAAACTTGCACTAACTGTTTCTTTGGGACAAGCTTCAGGGCAGATATCCTTATTCTGTTGTTTTTGTGCTGTTCTAAATATTATTCTTTATTTCAATTCCTATTGTTTTTTTTAAGTTGGAGTGTTTTGTTCTTTTTAAGGAGAAGACAGAGGAGAGAGTTCCTAGTTTGAGAATAAAAATGATTCCATAGCTATGCTGGTTTTCTCTACTACTACCGCCTTCCCCAGGTTTGCCTTTATAGACTGAATTATTTCTGGCAAGGCTTTTACTTTTTATTTTTGCCCTAGATAGTCCTTTACAATTCTTTGAATTCTGCTTCTGTAAATACTTTATTAATTTATTTCATATTGTAAATTGAGTTGATATGCTGGCCTCTGTTCTGTTTTCTCTTATTCTAGATGTTCTTTTTAGAACTTGTGCATTCTTTTCAGATATTCTCTTCTTGTTGGATTTGATTTGTAATAACAAATGATTTTTTTTCAGTCTTCATATATTTGTGACAGGTAAACAACTTCTCTTCCAGAAGGCCTGTAGCTGCTGGCCCTGGTTGCTCAGCCAACAGTCCTGAGTCCTGTAGCCCACTTGTTATCATATGTCCAGAAACTCCAGTGCTTACCATGGTCCTTGTTGACCTAGGCCAGGGTTGTTAAGCTGCTGATCCGTGGGCCAGATGCGTGAATGGCGAAACCGCGCCCATTCCATTGCTGGCAATGGAAAAAAAAGTCACGATATGTCGTGACACATCACGTGATGTTGCAAATTTGACACCCCTGACCTAGGCCATAATTGATCCAGTATGGGTTTCTATAAATTATATCTCACCATATTATTTATGGGAGGGGCACTTTTCATTTGGCACTTTCATTCTTCTGTTGAGACCTCTCCAGTATGAAGCTCTGATTGAGCTCTCATCCTCCTCAGAGCAAGCAAGCCCCAAAACCACAGCAAAATAATGAGTTTATTAGTATTATTATTATCTCTTGCTCTTTCTTGATGTGCTTCTAAAAATATTGTATTTCTCAGTCATTCTGCAAGCCAGTTTGAATATCTTCTGGTAGAAAAATGGGACAGAAAGAATTATTTCATTCAAAATACAAGTATATTCTCAACAATATACCAAACAGATCATTACCTCTGTAATGTTGCCGTGACTGCTGCCGTGATGAACAAACAAAAAGGATATTTCCATGTATGCTCTTGGAGTGGATAGTAATGATTTTCAGTGTAAATATACATTTGAAATATTTTGATATGTTTTGGTCATATTTTATTATTACTTAGAACAATATTTTTCTCTTTCCAATCCAGTTCTTGTCATCAGTTGCTATGCTAATAAATCTGCAAGTTGGCAAATTTAGACAAATTGAAATATCATAAAAACTAAACATTTGTGGATTTCTCATGTGAACACAATATGTCATTATCCTTAATGTCAGGAAATACCTGTGGATCCCACAAGGTTGTTTCAGAGTGGCCAATATAAAACTGAAAATGGTGAAAAGAACATTATGTTTCCTAATATGGAGCTAATAATTATAATTCCCTATCAAAGAGCACAGAATCCTGCATGTGTTTAGCATTAGCTCCAAGAAGGTCAGTGCTAACTTTTTCAGGAAGGGAGTTCTGGAGACGTATGGTAAGTGCACATTTGTTTAAAATGAGCAGTCTCAGTTCAGACATAGCACAGTCTTTAGGGATGCACAAACAATTCCGCCTCAGTGGAGCTGAAACAATGTCTCGTATTCACAAAGATTATAGGCACTTCAGTATTGCAAAGAAAGGGGTGAAAGAGGGGGAGCCTTGAAAAGCAGATAAATTGGTCTTTGCTCAGTGCTTTTCCTTAATTTACAACAGTGTTTAACATTGGAGTCCAATTGTCCAGGCACTCATAAAAAGAGAAATGATGAATATTCAGGCTGTCTTTGGAATCCATTAGGCAACTGAAGATGAAGTCTCCACATGTACGGCTTCAGTGGCTTTTGCAGGCTGGCCAAGCCCATGCCAAGATGGCTTCAAAAAGAGAAATGATGCTCTGAGTTGTCAATGTGGAGAAAATAAATATAATTCAAGCACATGGAAGTGTTAGACTGTGGCACTATGATTCACTATGATTCAGAACTGAAATGTTAATTCACTGTATACATAATATTGCATTTGTCTGGCTTTCAAAACTATATGTTGGGACTGATATTTTAAGTGAAACTGATTTACTGATATTTCACACTACGTGAAACAATGTTATGTTAACCATTCTGCCTCTAATTCTGGGGCACGTGTTGCAACAGATGCCTGCTTCCCTCCAGTAGGTATGTGTACAATGCCATGTGCATTCATAACTGTCTAATTCAACCTTCCCAGAGGAGCCTTCTAAATACTTTGGGTTTTAATAATCTTCATCTGCATGGAGATTGATGTATTATCTGGAGGGTATCAGTGGAGAGGTCTGGCCTAACATCCATGAATAAAGTATAATATTGGAAACTCTGAATATGCAGAGAACTGGCAGCACTTACATTAATTAGAATTGCTTTTTTTTTTCAGTCGGCACAATTAAGATGAATGTTGATTCTTTGCACTGCTGTCCAGCTTCTTATTACTCTTCCTCTCTGGTTCATATACCAAAATATATTATGGAGGATCAGACAAGGGTAATATGATTCATGGTCCTTGTCATGATTATGATATAACAAATGCATGTGGGTCAATTAACCCAAACAAAAAACTACAGACTGAAATAGAGACAATTATAGCTTCCATTAACAACTACTCATGGCTTTTTAGTAATGGAAAATTATTTACTCACGGCTTCCTTACTTTAACAGCTGGTTTACAACTCTCACTCATTACATAATATGCTTTATTATCAATCAAAAGAATCCCAGATTTCATAGCATATGATGGCAGACACAAAAGGCACATCAACAAGAAATGTCATTTTTCATTTTAGCCAACTTAATTGTCATTTTTCATTTTAGCCAACTTAAAAATAATTTATATGAAAACTTAGCACAAATATCTTGAGATATGCCTTAGTTTAACCTTCCACTGGAAAGATCTTAACTAGTTACAGAAGACAATACTGGACTTGCCTAATTAATAGGCACACTCAAGAAGCAACAAATAGTTCTTATGCCTCTTTTGTATCCTTCCTATGACACTTCGTATACAATGTTGTTCAAGAAATCTGTTCACACACTTAGCTGCCAGTTATATGGCCTGGTTCAGATATTTTGAACCCTTCCCCATGATGTTTCCCCATGGATGTAGCTGTGTGGAGGAAAAATGTCTAATCAAGTTTTGTCCACCTGGACATATGCCATTTCCTAACACAGCAGGTAAAAAATGGAACACTCTGTTCACATATATCATTGCTTGTCAGCACTGCTATGCTTGGGCATATGTTACTTCCTCACTGGACTGTTTCTTAATGCACAGAGAGTTTTACAGTGTTTGAACTAGGGTTGAACAATTGTGATGAGAAACCAGGAGATAATATTGGGATATGTGATCTGTCTTGCTTTGTATTTCTTTGTAAGAATTCTGCCTAAATTTTTAGGACTCCGTAAGAATATTAGAGATGCAAAAGGAATATACTATATCAGATCCATGATAATATTTTATAGCATTTCCTAAAGCTATTATTACAGACCCATGATCTGTATCCTCTTTCCTTTATGTTCAGATGCTTTAAATGACAAACATTGATCATTAGAGTTTATACAATTTGTTAAAGGATACTTGCTCATTTTTATTTTGTGACAACCAACGTGGGGCAACTAGATTGCATGTAGCCCCCAAACCCCTTTTCTGTGAGCACTTATGCTCTAAAGTTCCATAGTGTGAGAGCTGAACATCAGATCTGAATTTTCCATCATTTTGAGATGAGAAACATATTGTCCCTAAAATACACCTTCCACAGTTTTAAAAAGAAAAAGAAAACCCACCCAGAGCAAATGAAAAATGGAAAACCCCAACCTTCCTCATATATTAGACATGATCATAATAGTTTGCATCATTGTCCCACTCACAGCAAATTGTACTTTTACCCAAAGTGGTAAAAGTGGGGCTCCATCAAAAAGTTGTCTAAAAGTTTTTTTAGACCTTTCAAACAACTGGATTTCCTTTCTCCGCATTCTAGTTCCAAAATTATTGAACGCCCAAAGCAGTAACAATAAAAAAAATAATAGGAAGGCCAGGTGTTATTGGTGAAAAATAAAGCTGGTTTAAAGGAAGCTTGAGTGAATCAGGCTCAAAAGCCTGACTGATGACAGTCTCAGCTTTACTTCTGTGTTTGATTACAAAGTTCACTGGGTGACTCTGGATCAGTCACTGTCTTTCACCCTACCTATGTCATAAGATTTGTTAATTGGCAGATTATTTATGCATATATTTAATGTTTTAGTCATAGTAACTATACAGCCAATAAAATAATAACAATCAAATGCAATAATATAAAATAAAATCAATGCAACATAAAATTATGGCTAATTGATTACAATGACTATAACATTCATGGAGCTGGGGACACTTAAGCACTCATGTCTAAAAGCCTTCTGGAATGATCTACTTTTTATGAGCTTCTCAGCAGGACAGGAGAATGAGATCAACCTTCCCTCAGATGTCTAGCTGTTCATAAGGAGGAGAGCCTCCAGGGAGAACAGCTGCTTTCTTACCTCTTCCTATCACACCTTGGGGGACTTTACAGGTGCTAAGTTTTTTTTAAAAATATATATATATATATATGTACTGAGATTTTGTACGTCACTATTTAACATCCCCCAAGCCTAAAATTCCCAGTCAAAAATTTTGGCTCTGTCTGGGAGTATAAACCACCAGCTATAATTGCTTAACTCTGTATTTGAAAAAAAAAGAAAGAAAATAATAACAATTGTTTATTTATCCATTCATTTACATTTTTCTCTCACCTTTCTATATATATATAAAAGTCAAGGCAGCAAGCATACGCAATATCCTTCCTCCTCCTGTTTTTCCCACAATAACAATGCTGTGAGGTGAATTGAGCTGTGAGAGAGTGACTGGCCCAAAGTCACCCAGTTGGCTTTCATGTCTAACAGAGGCAGAGAACTCCTGGTTTCTTTCAACACTTGAATAACTACAGCACACCAGACTTTCTTATTTCTTTGTTTATATAAATGAATTTCATTTATTTATTTTTATATAGTTTTGTTTATTTATATATTTATATGAAAATTCTAGCAGTAACTTGGTCTTACAGAAATGCAATATTTTTATTTTGCTTGTGTTTTCATGAAGGATATATCCTGCCTTATTCTTTTGGTGTATTTTCATTACAGATTTTCCACATAGTAAAAAATTAGGGGGACTTGATAAAGTTTGGAGGAAAGATCAGGAATGTGAGATATAATTTCTTCTTTATTTTATTGTATTTTTTTAAAAGCCTCCAGTCCAAGTGTCTGGCTGCCTATTTGGGTTCTATGCTGGGTTTGTGTATTGCTGGGGGAAAAATGCACGCAGGCATCTGCAGAGAAGGGTAAGTTACAAAACATACATCATGAGGCAATCTCCATTTCTGTCTATTATATTGGTTAATATAGCTGCCCATCTTACCAAATGGGATACTGAGCAATAATATAATTAAAAATCAACAGAAACAAAAAAAACACAAAAAAATAACAAGGTAAAAGCAACATAATGGCACTTGAGAATATTTTAATCAAATCCATATAACAGTCATGCTAAAAAAAAATCACAGCGATGATTTTTGGCAGACTCTCTGCCAAAGGGAATAACCAGGTCTTCAAGGATTTACAAAATGTCAGCAGGGTAGAAGCCACAGGATATGGCATTCCAAAGGATAGACAGAGAATACCATGCTGGATCAAGCTGAGTATCCCTCTCCAACAATTCTTCCCCTACAACTGATAACTGAATCTAGAAGTAACAATGATTCTCAGTACTATCCTCTGTAAATGTATAGTATCTAGACCCTTTTAAAACTGTCCAACTTATTGGCCATCACCATATTTTGTGGTAATAAATTCCATAATTTTGTGCTGTGTGTTCTTTTAACATGGTCCAAATATCCACCCAACTTGCATCTTGGCTCTTCTCAGTCCTCAGTCCTAGTATTATAGCAAAGGAAGAAGATAATCTTCCCATCCACTATCCTGATACAATGCATTATTTTATACATCTCAGTCATGTGCTCATTGATTATCAAATTGCTGTCAAAGCCACAAAGATAGATTCTCCAGGTGGCTCTCTCCTTAACCAAATCCTTCAGGTCTTCCAATCATGCACTACCACCTCTGAAATTAAGTCCATCCATCTTCCTGCTGGTCATCCTCTTCATTTGTTTCCTTCTGCTTCACCAGTTACACCCTTCTCTAGAGAGTTAGAGCTTTGCATAATGTGTCCAAATTAGAATAATTTAAGCTGATCATTTGTGCCTCAAATCAGGGTTGATTTGTTAAATGATCCATTTGTTTGTTTTATGGGCTATCCATTGTATTCTGAGGAGTCTTCTACAATGCCAAAGTTCAAAAGTATCAATACTTTCTATCCTGCTTCTACAAATCACTTTTTTCCCTAAGCTAAAGAATCTGAAGCAACCTAACTTTTTTAATAAGGAAGGTTTTTGAGTCACCTAAACATTTTAGTCATCCTCTTATGTACTTTCTCTAGCTCTTGTTATAGTGCTTTATAAGAGCACTGTTGCTGTTTTTTGTTGCTGTTGTTGTTGTGTTGTGTTTCTTTCCTAATGTTCCCAAATATAGAATGTTTCTTTTTCACAGCTGCTGCACATTGAGTCAAAATTTTTACTAAGCTTTCCATTATGACTCCAAGATTTTTTTCCTCAGATTGTATCAATGTATACATGAACTTGTTTCTTTGCCACATTATACATCACTTTATGCTTACTGAAATTTTATTCCATTTGCCATTTAGTTGACCATCCATTAAATTTAAACAGATCCTCCTGAAGCTCTTCATAATCACTTTAGTCTTCCTCAGCCTGAGTAGCTCACTGTTTACCCCATGATAATTGATGAACAAGTTAAAAAAACATCAGTCCAACTTTATTAGGGTTTCTACCATCCAATCAGTGAGAAAGCAGTTTGAATTGAACAACTTATTATCTTTATTTCTGCTGGCCTCAAAACATAGAGAACATATGCAAACTCCAGTTGACCAACAGAGAACAAGGAATGTTATCCAGTGACCTGCCACTCGAGCTACAATCATTAGAGAATGACAAAAATGACCTCATTGACAGTCCACACTGAAAAAGGCATACATTTCTAGCATCCTACTGTCATATCCACATGGTGGATAAATGTGTGTCCATTGGTTTGCAAAAATGCAGGAGAAGATCAAATGTAGGGAGAGAAAAAGGTAAGCAAAAGCAACAAAGTTCCCCTCCAAACAGTTAATAAATAGTGGGGGTACATGTAGGGAAATGAAATTTCTCTTATTTCACCATGCTTACACACACACCAGCTTCTGTCAGCAATTTTTTGAGCTAGTGACAAACAGATGAAAGCTGACTCTCTGCTTGGCCATCCTTTAGATCAATGTTTTTCAAACTTGGCACTTCATACTGGTTGGGGAGTTTGGGGAGTTGAGGTCTACCCATCTTAAAATTGTCAAGTTTGAAGAACATTGCTTTCTATCATAGGGCAGGGAGAGAATGACCTTGAACCCATAGGTCTACCTATCAGTCAAAGCTTGCTTCCTCCCCAATGCTAGCCTCATCCTATATCAGAGGTCCCCAACCTTTTGGGCACCAGGGACCGGTGCCTTGGATAAAGGTTTTTCCATGGACCAGAGAGTATGTGGTTTTGTGTACTGCCTGCATCCTGTGGATGGGGCTGCTTGTTTGTGCGGCCCGGTTGCTGGCATGCTGTGGCCCAGTGCCGGTCCATGGACCAGGGGTTGGGGGCTCCTGTCCTATATGGTTTCCCGCTAATAGTTGATAATGGGGAAGACAAATGAATCCAGAGGATCCACCAATTGTTTTTCTTAATTAGGTCTTCATTAAAACTATAAGAACAGCACCTCTCAATAACTTCATTGCAAATTGAGCATAGGGCTCAATTGTTAAAGCCTGGTGGACTGCAAAATAATATAGCCATCTGGCTGCAGCCTATAAATCACTAGCAGAGAAATTACTAGTGACTGGGAGAACAAATAAAAAAGGCAGGATATGAATCAGCAATGAGGACATTTCATGCCAATATTGCTTTTCCCTAATGTAAGAAGGCACGGATAGCATATAACTCGGTAGAGGGGGAAATTCCTTAATCTCATTTCCAAACCATCAGAGTAGCTTATCTGTTTGTTTGTTTGTTTCCCATTACTAATGGACGATAAAAGAATGAGTCACCTTTGATTATTCTGGTCTATTCACAAAGATAGGAGTTATTTAATAATCTCTCAGTCTCAGATGTATCAAGAAGAAAGACTTGGTTAGAACAAATTTTCTCTTAAACCAGAGGTTCACAAACTTATCAGAATTCTCTTTATTAATACTACCACTAGATTATCCACTTTTTGCTTACTACAGAACCAAATAAAACTTTTTCACTGTTGAAAGACTATAAATGAAAAGAATGGCTAAAATGCTGAATTTCACTAAGTTGTACATTTCTACAAATATCTTACAGAATACAGATGTATTACTTCACACACACATTATCAGAATGGCAAAGGCTTATAAATACAGTATGTTCAATGGAAACAAAAGTCAACTATCCAGGCTGAATCAGTGGATTATCAATGTTTACCTTTTTTTTTCACATGATCTGTAGATGTCAATTGTTACATGCTGCAAAAATGAGTTTTATCTACTTTGATTGCATTAAAAAACCCAGTTCAAAATTCCTTATGCTTTAATTTAAGCAAGTTCCAAAACTTTATCAACATTCTTGTCAGGATAATGGATTTTGATAGATAAATGTAAACATTTTAAAAAGTAGGTACTGTATGTAATTGTTGAAAAATCTCATTTCGAAATTGCAATCTATAACAATTTTAATTTAAAGAGTTCTGTGATGACACAGAACCCTTTTGTCTAAACAAAGAAAGCCAATGGAGCTTATTCATAGGTTTACTACTACTCAAAACTCCAAAACTAACTCCTGGGCCATAGGAAACTATATAACTTAGAAAACAAAATGGCCCTAAAATGTGGAGCTATTTTTACTTCTCTACCAAACTGGAAGCAGAATGTATTTTTTGATAGCTCATCTGAAATAGCCCAAAAATGTTACAGTTGTGATAAAATATTTATGATGGGATTTTTTTTTAACTGTATGCATAAGAATAATACAGGAAATGAGTGAGCATGCCTTCAAGATACTTCACATTTTCTTTATTCAGGAAGTGTCACATGGGGAATTGTAGATAATTTGTTTATTGGCAGATGATGCTCTTTCAGTATCTCATTTTACCCTGCATTAAAATTTCAAAGTTAAAGCCAAAAAAACGCTAGCAGTGGAATGAAAGAGATTTCATTTTAACAAATGGGAGGCAGATTTAAATAGCACACATCAGCAGAAAAGAATGGGGAAAGCTACAGTACACTGACTTCATGGATACCCCATTTATCAGCAATTACTGACTCCATTAAAGGCAGAGTTTACCGCAGGCAGAGGAGAAGAGTCTAAAATATGTCCCAACAGATGGAGAGAGAGTGTCAGTGATGCCGTATTTCAAAGGCATCTGCAACTTTGTTATCGTTGTACATGGAGTCAGAAAGACAGAGTCAGTGGAGGGGGGGCAGAAATGGACTAAGGGCCAGAAAATGATTTACTTGACCTGCATAGGCAGAACTGAGAGGGAAAACCTCATTAATTCCCTAGGTCATTCTGGAAGACATTAATTTGGTTTAGACGCAGGATGTCGGGAGATTTTCCAGACATACACTAGGAATTATGAAATCTCTATAGCGGCAGGAAAGTATGTCCAAATCACTTTCAGCATAAATCACACTGACTTTGTGAAGAAGGATAATCTGCTTAATCAGGGGAGTTACGGAACTTCTACTTATTAGACAGAAAATATAACAATATTTTATATCATTACGAGGCTGGGTTTTGCCCTTTACGTGATCTTCTCCTCTGGCATTTTGCTAGCAATGAGCTGGAAAATCTCAACAATTCCATATTTTTGAATAATGCTCTATACACAGCAGGACAAACACACACACTAGACCTTTCCCTGCAGTAATGCAAATGTTCCCTTTATTTATCTATCTCTTTAATTTTTTAGGTATCAATAAGCCAATATATCTTAAGCAGAGTTCACAATTCATACTTAGGACTGTTGGGTTGATCATAAATAGTTTGGTGGTTGTATTTGCTGTGAATAATCCATGGTGGTTTACACATACAAGTTTTCAATAAAGTCAAGGCTGTAAGTTAACTATTTGGATCCATCTTGTGTCCATGATGCAAAAAGTAGATTGTTCATATTTTTCCATAATTTAAAATTAGAGAGATTTGAAAAATCTACAATATTTTCATATTGAACACCTCTATAACTGCTCCTGTCCCAAAGTGAGATAGCCAGAAGCACAATTTCAGTCAGTGATTCCAGTATCTATAATTACTATGTACTTTAAGATTAGGGTAAAATAATTACAAAATATGCCTGATCTATAATTAGAAACATGCATAAAAATGTGTTTATAGAACCATTCCCAGTCATTTTTTTAACCTTACCAATTCTGATTGTCTCAGAGATTAATACCAGTCACGAAATTTTATTACAACATATCTTGAGATATGTTAGGCTGAGAAGTGGTAGCTAATATAACTTTACTTTTTGAATATTTAGGTTAAATGAGATTTAAATCTGTGTCTTTCTGGAATTAACTTGCTTCTTTAGCAGAAATAGTTTACGCTAATTGTCCATGTAAACTAAAATAACTTGGTTCCTGAGAAAATTGGGATCCTCCTCTTACTTTATTATTACAATCATTTTTTTAATTGGTCATGATCTTTCAACCTGCATAAATAGGAAGGGTGTCATATACCTATGCCTTGAAAATTACATTTACATCAGAAAACACCAATTTTTTTTTGCTTTGTTTTGTTTCTTAAAGTATCCTTATTTGTTTACACAAGGGTTATCTCTTTCTCCAAACATGCATTAGTACTTTTTACTCATTCAGCACTGAACACTCCCTATCAACAACAAGTCTTCCTAGAGGGGAGAAAAAGGCAAATTAATCTTAAAAAGAGACAATTTTAGGGAGTTGCTCTACAAGTTGGAGTTCATTAGAAGGCCATAAAGCATGGCTGTCTAGCAAGTTATGTTCCCCAGACTCCACTGCAGTAAGCAATATTGTCTGCTTAAATGGATCATCACCTAGGTCTCACCAAAGGAACCATTGGTTTTTAGGGGATTTTTTTTATAAATATATGTACACATATACATATACATACATATATACTCACACACATACAAATATATATATATATGATGGACATTTTATTATACAGGAAAACTTTAATTTATGT
This sequence comes from Crotalus tigris, assembly GCF_016545835.1. NCBI lineage: Eukaryota > Metazoa > Chordata > Lepidosauria > Squamata > Viperidae > Crotalus > Crotalus tigris. Next base: position 1,896,747 of record NW_024096622.1, on the reverse strand, counting down.
TGTGAAAAGGTGTTTCTAAAAGGTATGATGTCAGATCTTCTGATTTAATCAAGGAAGTGGAAAAATAAATTCCCTATCAAGACAAGTCTTGACTTGAATGGTCTTTCCCAACCAGGTCTCCTCCAGAGGTAAAGGACCATTGTGCAATTCTCAGGCTTCAAGTGGGCATTGGGATTCAGAAAGATTTAACATCTGTAAATGCACACAAAATGCAATGAAAAATAAATAACAGTTTATACACATAGCATATTATAGTGGCTAGTACAAGCCATGTTTTAATTTACTTGAACTTTTAAGGCTAAGCCCCCTTATTAGAGAATAAGCTTCATAGTCACAGAAAGATTGACTTCTGAGTAAATATCCTGAGGATTCTGTTGCTGAAAAGCTTTACTGGTTTTGAGGGAATTGGGGAAAATGTAAGCATATACATGAGGGCTCCCATAAAAGGTTGTGGTGGGAGTTAAACAAATCTACCTATAGCCAAATTTTATATATCCTAACTCAATTATTTTAAAAAGCTCCATTTGGCATTATTTTCATCTGCAATCATGTGATAAGGAGGGGGCAGATATTCCTGCTCGTTTTTTATCCCTCATTTTAATAGGATTGTTATTAATTGAACTTTTTGAAAAGGAAGATATTGAAGAACTGTGTAACATAATAAATCATGCAATGTGCACAATTTATATATTTATACTCCAGTTCCACCCACCCACCCACCCTACCTTCCCGAGAGCCAGCATTGAAAAGTCAGAGGATAACAGGTAGAAGAACGGAAACTATATTAGTCTCAATGTGGTAATTATCTTTTCTTTTAGTTCCCTAAGGCCTTTGGTTCTTCAGGCCCATCTAGAAGAGTATTTCCAATTATTCTCTCCTATGTCCCCACATACTGCAGTCTCTTTTACCTTACAAAGTCCATTTCCTGGTCAGCCTTCTGTAATCTACTGCTCTCCAGATGCCTAGGACTACAACTTACAGCAGTTCCAAAGAGATCTAATACTGCTGAACTGTACAGGAAGGATTCAAAAATTTGAGGGAATTGAGGGAATCTGGAAGTAGCCTCAAAACAGGAGAACCTAGTACCTGTACCAGAATCTTCTACAGAAATCATGCTACCCTGCAATAGCATAAAGGAGGCAAAGGTGGGCAAGTCTTTGTGACTTCTTTGAGAAAGAGACCTACCTTCTATCCTTCTGATCTCTCCCTACTGAACTACCCTGGTTCTACTTATACAGAAGTTCAAAATCCTACTCCCACCTTTCATGAATCCCTTGTTTTTCATATTAAGGAGATCCAAGAGAATCATCTCATGACTGTCAAGTACATTCCAATAATCCAGCAAGCACAAACTTCGGTTTGTATAGCTTCCTTCCATACACAACATAAAGAAGACAGGTGCAGATGCTTGCTTTTCAATCTATCACTGAGAATTTTCTTTTGCGGTCCCTGGAAGGAGGCTAGAAATATTTAGCCTAAGATTGGAACCAAGATATTGGGGATGAGGAGTGGTTGCCTTTGTTGAAGAATAAGAGGAAGGTTGGGAATGCCTTCATATTAGGAAGTGTTAAGCTGCAGTTCCCTGTGGCATAAATTTGCCACAAATACAAGATAACAGGAGAGTGGAGGAGGATAGGCAGGTCCCATGTTCACTTTCAGTTTCTGTGAATCTGTTTAAGGTTTTGGATGCCCCAGTGCTACTGGCTCACGCTGAGGTGCTAAACAGAAGCAACATTTACTAAATCTCTTTGAGTAATACACGGAAGAACTTAGTCACTACAAACAACTGCTGAGGGTGAAAACACATGGGATTCAAATTCTTCATTTCAGCGATGTAGTTAGGACCATGTGGGTTGCGTTCTGATACAAACTTTATCCCATAAAATATCATCAGCAAATTAGGTGGGCAAGTCTCTAAAAACTTATCCTGACCATTCTGATGTGTAATAGTTTATGATTAACAGTTAATTCTTTCTCTGGAAGAAATCCAGACGAATACAAGTTTTTTTGTACAATCCATCTGGATTAGCAAAGGACACATGATTGTCTAATAAATGGAAGTTAAGGACTGTAAATACATCAAGTCTATAAATGGTTTCAGATGAGCACTACTATAATAATACTGAATGTTTCTGTTCTATGTATGAATTTTTCTTTGGATTGTGAAACATTAGTATATACTGCAACGGGATGTGAATTATGGTATACCACGTCTGAGTTGGAAAAACAGAGCTAAACCATTAAAAGGGGGAAAGGATATTTTAGACAGAAACAACACTTGAACACAAACTGCAAGTTATCAGACTGTGGCTTTGACTCCTCAACCATCAATCTTTATTTTTCCCAGTAACCCAATTGCTGTTAGGACAAATTCCTTTCTTAACCATTCCAGCAAAAATAAACAGCACCAAGATTATGAAGACTAGAAAGAATTCATTAGTTAATAGAGGCAATTAAAATCCTGCTCATAAGGCATCAACATTTCTCCCCTGAAGTTTGATTAGGTTATTTTATTTTATTATTTCATTTTATATTCAGGATTCATACCCTACCTTTCATTCAGTAGCTGAAGGCACCCTGTATAGAGCTCTTTTTCTAATTACTCTGTGAGGTAGCCTGACTGGAAAGCAATTTTCATTCAGTGAGTTTCTGGACTAGAATTTGGGACCCTGTGCTGCCAGTCCAATACCCTAACCCGTATATCACAGTGGTTATAAATGTTCCATTAATGGATATGAATATCCATTACAATATCCATATATATTCATTAAAGAAAGTATACGTACTTGGGTAAGAGTAATTGTCCTTTAAAACAGTAATGCTCCATAGGATTATAAAATTGGCCCCCACTTTGAGACTCTGTCAAAACTCTCTGAAGACATGGTTTTTGCCAATGGGTCTGGGGACCCCAGGGTGACATAATGCCCATAAAGTGGTTAATTTGATTGTTATCTCCAGGGGATGAGAAGGTTACTGGTTTTTGTATTGGGTTTTATTTCTGTAAGCCATCTGGAGTCACTGTAAGTTGGGTGGCCATTTAAATGTTCTCAAATAAATATGTTGGATGGATGGTTGATTGTAGTGACTGAATTGTTAAGCAATCACTGAAATCTAAGAAAAAGAGGCATAATTTGTTTAGTATGCATATTTCACAACAGATAATTAAAACAATTTAGATATTTTGCATGGGAAAAAATCTGTACAGGCTCTAAGTCAAGTTTGGCAACTGTCCAAACAAGGTCAGCTTGTTGTTTCTCCAAGCTCTCTATGATACCAATTGTTGCCAGTTTAGTTGCTCTTTCCCCATTCTCCTGGAACTAAAAATAACTAAACTCTTTCCTATATTTTTATTCTTAAGAATATTTTTACTCTAAGAACATTTTATTTATAATATTTTGTTTCAAAAACAATCAGTAAATGTACTTTGACTGATTTCTAACAAATGTAAAAGGTATTCCTTTTTCTTGTTAATCCTCTCATTTTATTTTTTTAGGAGAAAACACTGAAATAGAGCCCAAAGCCTAGCAGAATAAGTCCACTGTTTGGTCTGCATGAAAAATATATGCTGTTTTGACAAGGTAGATCTAGTGCCTATATTAGTATTCCCCACTAAGATCAAGACAGGAATTGGTGACCTGAAAAAGTTAGTGAATTGCAATAGTGGCGAATATCTGTAGCTCACCCTCAATTTGGTAAATATTTAGCCTCATATGAACTAAGTAAAGAGTCTACAGTAAAATAGATGCTCCAAGCCCACTACAGTAAAAAGTGTGCTGCAATTAAAAATTATAGATTGTGATTTGGCAGCTTGCCAGCTATTTTCAATATCATTACTTTGTAGAGCTCCAGGAGCTTCAAAAATAGAGAAAAAGTGAGCTCTATAAGCTTTATGTGGCCTGTACAGATAGTCCTCAACTTACAACCATTCATTTAATGACCATAGTTACAACTGCATTGAAAAAAATGAGTTATGACTGTTTTCACACTTACAACCATTACAGCATCCCCAAGGTCACATAATCAAAATTCAGATGCTTGGCAACCAGTTCATATGATGGTTGCAGTGTCCTTGGGTCATGTGATCTCCTTTTGTAATCTTCTAATAAGCAAAGTTAATTGAAAAGCCAGATTCACTTACAGTAACAACCATGTTACTAACTTAATAGCTGTAGGGATTCACTTAACAACTGTTTTGCTTAGCAATATAACTTCTGGCCTCAATTGTGGTTGTAAGTCAAGGATTACCTGTATGCTACCTTCCTATCCTTCCTTATTTTAAATGCATAGGAAACTCTTCCAAATAACTGATCTCCCCATCTGTGAGTGATATCAAATTCAGTTTATAGTCTACCTTTATTTTCAGAAAGGAGTCGAGTAATCCAGATAACTAAATAATAGAGTCAGTTTTCAAACTATTTGGCCACAGGGGTTCCTATATCTGCCAAAGATATATGTCAGTTTTGGAAAATATCATCTTATTCCTTCACTAAATTGGCTCTAAGCATAATTCCAGCAATCTCTGTGACTGTAAAAATAATTTTAGCCTCTTTTTTTTCCTCAGATGCCTTTCTGAAAGAATGATATTGCTGTGATTTATGTGATTCTTGTGGTCTCATGACATAATCTGATGGAATCAAAACACTCATTTGTTTGCAAAGAGATTTTCGTAATTCATCTCAGATTGGTTGACCTGAGGTACGAACATTTAAATTTAAGCATTGTTTTCTGCAGGCATCTGGATTCATTATTAAGTAGCAGTGTATCTAACAAATTAGTCAATATTTCAGAGATATTTATAATATGATGGATAGTTTCTTTACTCTCTGACTGGGGCTCTTTGGGCATATGCTTGAATTATTAAAAAAAATAGTTGAGTAATCAAATTTGACTTTATTGTATGGTTCTTAAGACTCCTGAGCTACTATTTTAATAAAAAATATTATGTAAAGTGAAATGTGTTGGCATGGCAAGCTGGGCCATTCAAAATAATTGATTTTTGCCTTGCTATGACTTGATTGCTAGAAATTTGTTTTCAAATCCATCTCCTTCAGCATGGAGAATGTGACAAGCTGAATCAGGACATCACTGACAATCTACTTGCAATAAAATCCAGAGGGACATTTTGATCAGATTAGCAAATTCCTGGGATTCTTCAGTACTTTCATGTCTTTGAGCCCTAGAATGTGGGTATAGCAACAAAAAGAGAAAAAGAAACTCAGCTTCTTATATGCTGTTCCTACTATTACAACCAGATAGAAGAAGCAATATGTGCATCCAGCAGAAGTAGAAATTAGATGCAATTTTAAAAAATGATAGTGAGCAGGAGAGAACAGAGGGCACCCAGGATCTGCAGATTTGATCCCATTTCATTCCTCCGCCGTTCGAATCCCTTGAAAATATAGTAAAACCTCCATAGTTGACCATCTCCTAACATTGACCATCTCCCTAAGTGGGCCTAACTTTCGTAGACCAGACATACACTACACGTACACAATAGAAAATCAACTTTTCTATATTGACCACCTCTGTAAGTTGTATCTTGACTAACTGGACCTTGATACATGATATTAATTTACTCTCTATAACTTGACCAGTTGAGTCCAGTCTGCACCAAGGGCAAGAAAAGTAAAATGCAGAATTGGTAGCAATGAATTTCTTTCAAGAAGAATATCAAAGAATACAATATTTTTGACTTTGATTTTGGCAGTAAAGATGATGACATCTTTAACACTGCCTTGTTATAAGGGATGACAAATGTAAGAGTGGAAAACTTTCTAAAAAAAACTTTTCACAATTCTGTTGTATGCTAGCTTAACTGGAGAGAAGCTAAATCAGTAATTGATAAATCAGCAAAGCCATGCTCATTCAAGAACCTGCAGCCAAAACACCTTCCTGTCACCTGGAAATCTAACAAATCTGCATGGATGACTGGTGCCCTATTTGAGGAGTGGATAAGAGGTATTGACAGAGAAACGAAGAAGAAGAAACTGTCCATTCTCCTTGTAGTGGACAATTGTTCTAGCCATCACCAAGTGAATCATCTTACAAATGTGAAACAGAAATTTTTGCCTCCAAACACTACATCAAAAATTCAACCTCTCAACCAAGGCATAATCAAAACATTCAAAATGCACTACTGAGCCCAGCTTCTGCAGTAGGAAATTGCTAAAATGCAAACCTTATAGTCCATCTGCAGAAGCAAAAAACTAACCCTAACCCTGACCAATTTTCCAATCTTTATTGACCAAGGTACAATCCAGTGGGAAAGCGCTGGAAGCAACTGATGAAGCAGAAGAATTAAGTGAGGACACAGAAATTGCAGATAGTCATATGCCATGGAAAAATGCTGAGGTATGCTAAGTGGTATAGCCAGCATCGAGTGTGTTTTCTCCGCTTACCTTCATAAAAAGAATAAGAAACAGACTAAAACTGACTCTTTTTTCAGAAAGAATGATCAAACCATGAGAAAACTATACATATGTAAATGTATTGATTTTGTATGATACAGTATTTTATGAATAACTTTCTTATGTTTTCACTATGTGTGTTTCTGTATGACATTCTCTAATAAAAGCTGTACAATAAAATGAGGCATGTGTACATATAATAATAATATTGATAAAGTTGGAAGGGACCTTGGAGGTCATCTAATCCAATCCCCTGATCAGGCAGGAAACCCTATACCATTTCTGACAAATGGCTGTCCAGTTTCTTCTTAAAAACTTCCAGTGTTGGTGCATTTACCACTTCTGGAGGTAGGTTGTTCCATTGGTTAATTGTTCTAACTGTCAGAAAGTTTCTCCTTAGTTCTAGGTTGCTTCTCTCTTTGGTTAGTTTCCACCCGTTGCTTTTTGTCCTGCCTTCAGGCGCTCTGGAAAATAGCTTGACTCCCTCTTCTGTGTGGCAGCCCCGAGATATTGGAACACTGCTATCATGTCCCCCCTGGTCCTTCTCTTCGTTAAACTAGACATACCCAATTCCAGCAGCCTTTCCTTATATGTTTTAGCCTCCAGTCCCCTAATCATCTTTGTTGCTCTTCTCTGTACTCTTTCTAGAGTCTCAACATCTTTTTTACATCGTGGTAACAAAACTGGATGCAGTATTCCAAGTGTGGCCTTACCAAGGCATTGTAAAGTGGTATTAATACTTCACATGATCTTGATTCTATCCCTCTGTTAATGCAGCCTAGCAATGTGTTGGCTTTTTTGGCAGCTGCAGCACACTGCTGGCTCATATTTAAATGATTGTCCACTAGGACTCCGAGGCCCCTCTCACAGTTACTACTATTGAGCAAGGTACCCCCTATACTAGACCTGTACATTTGGTTTTTCTTGCCTAAATGTAGAACCTTACTTTTTTCACCATTGAATTTCATTTTGTTGGATAGCGCCCAGTGTTCAAGTCTGTCCAGATCCTCCTGTATCCTAAGCCTGTCTTCTGGAGTGTTGGCTATTCCTGCCAGCTTGGTGTTGTCTGCAAATTTGATATCAGTACAATTGTTCCATATGTTGACCACTTTCATTCAGTCCCTTGGGTGGTCAACTTTCAAAAGTTTTACTGTACCTTGCTAATATTTTTGAAGGGCTTATCTTCATGATATTACCTTTGTCTCATCATCAAACCATTGTACTAAATTTGTATTTAGTAACTGTTCTAAAGAAGTATTTTCTCCCTTCCTCCTTCCTCTAAAATCTCCAAACAGACTTCCACTATGAATAGCCTACAATGTCTTACTGATGGCATTGGTGATAATGCAGTCATGGTCACTTTAGATTGTTGTAGGCACATTCCCTACCATCTGGTCACTGGGAACTGTCCTGTTTGGCCATTCTCTTAGGTTGCTAAAGAGACCAGATACTGCATCATGCAGTATCTGGTCTCTTTAGCCTGACTAGATAGTATGTGAGCACCTTAAATACATGGTTTGAGCAACTTCTAGAAGAGCACTAGCTCTGTTTTTAAACATATACTTAGCAAGTTTTTTGAAAAATATTTAGATATTTCTTTTTAAAAAGAATTGTTGCTCTGGTCAATTCAACTGGGAAAGAAAAGTCTGGTTCTGCCAGCTATGTGTTGCTGGCTCTGTCACTAATGAGGGCAGTTCAGTTTTACTACTGCTTCTGCCAATAAGGGGTTTCATGCATCTCTATCTTTTACTTTTTTATTTCTTTTTGTCTGTACCAATGCCATTTGGTGTATTCCAGAGTGGTATCAGCTGCAGATAACCTTGCTAACACTGATATTCCTTTGGGCAGATATGGATCTGGAATTTATGGGATCTGGGATGACACTAATGAGAAGTTTTGTCTGATTAGAATCATGGCCTGAGTGACAGGTGCAGAGAATAAGGATGCTGACCTTAACAGAGATATGCAAGTGTCATTAGCAGAACAACAAGGAGTAATGCAATTTGTAAGTCAGAGCACAGATATATATATTCAGAAGAGATTCACACAGATACTGTATCCCTAATTCACTGAAGAAATAGGATGAAGTACAATATAATCAGACTTGTAATATTTTGTTATTATAGCCAATCTCAATCCCCCAAAAAATTATCTAGTTTTGTTTTTTGATCTATTACATGTATTTTGAGCTTATTTGTCCTTTCCTTTGGGTTAGGTGACCATACATTGGTTTAATTCCATTTTTAGAACCCTCTGCAAGTTCCACATTCCAAATTATTAGCATAGTTTTATTGCTATTTTTTATTTTATTCAACATATTTTATACTATTCTTGATTCAGTTAAGAATTTCCAGACCATGAACAATCAAATATCATAGTCAATAGTCATTGTCAATGTCAATAGAACAGCCATTGTCAATAATGACAATGACTATTCTAACATATGCCAGCAAAACATGGACACTAACCTCATAATCCATACAAAACTACTAGTTGTATAAACAGCCATGAAAAGATACATGTTTGGCATTACAAGACAAGATAGAGAGACCTGCACATAGATTAGAGAACAAATAAAAGTATACAATATAATCAAAAGAGTAAAAGAATTGAAATGGAAATATACTAGTCACATAGCAAAAAGAACTGATGGCAGGTGGACTAAGGCAGTTATAAAATGGATCCTACTTGATAAAAAGCATCCACAAAAGAGACCTAAAACAAGATGAATTGACAATATCAGCAAATATTGCGGGCTGAATTCGCAAAAGAAAGCTAAAGACTATATTGGTTGAAAACATGCAAAAGAAACTTTCATCCTGCAGTGGATAGATAATGGTTAGAATGATGGTAATTGACAATGATACAAAAACAAAAGTAAAATTTCTCTCTAGTTAAGCTCAATTCATGATGACTGGTGTTTGCTTGGAAACAGTATAGAAGTAGTTTCTCATTGCCTTTTGGGGGGATTTTTTTTTTTTAATTTCTAATCTAGCCATCAGCCCCAGTATTTCTTTGCGGTTTCCCATCCAAGTACTAATTTTCTGATCTTGCTTAGCATTTTCAATATCAGCCACAATTGATTACAATTCCTTTATACTTAAAACAGACAAAATTGAGTTATCAGATAATTTATGTCCATAACAACTAGAGATTTAATAGCCATATTGTTTTTCCTGCTTTGAAGAAAACAATAGCCCAATCTGGATTGGTCCAATCTGGATTGGTTCCTACACACATAGTGGGGAAATCTAATTTCCCCCCAAAAACTCTTGATGTAAATGGTGCGCACACACACATACACACACACACACACACATGCAGATAAAGATTTTAAAACATAGGTTCAAAGAGGTGTTTTTTTTCCCAAATAAGAATAATCACACAGATGCAATAGTAGAGGCTATTGTTGTTGTCACAATTAAATAAATAAAATGAAAATGGAAGGCAACCAAGATTTGGTCCCAAAGTAGTGCTCTCTTATTCAGATGAATAATATTTGGCAGCAGAAAGACTGCAAAACATCTTCTTACCCATTCTTCATAAAATCTCAACACGTTTTGGCACCATTGGCCATCCTATACGGCTGATCCAGCAAAGTATTCTGGATGTATGAAAATATGGTGCTAAAGTGGCTTCACTCCAAGCTGAAGAATCAGTTTGATTTTGAATTTTTCCCTTCTTTTGCTTCATGATATTATTTCAGTGTTTCCCAAACTTGGCAATTTTAAGGCATGAGGACTTCAACTCCCAGAATTCCACAGCCAGCAACGCTGGCTGTGGAATTCTGGAAGTTGAAGTCCACATGCTTTAAAATTGTCAAGTTTGGGAAACACTGTATTATTTTGTTGTATATTTTTACCTCAACTAAATGAGGCTGTTTAATTCTGATAAACACCATCCTTCAGAGCCATTTCATTCTGTAAATAAAGAAAGAAAAAGAAGCATTGGATAATGAATGCTGGAAAACACTTATTTTTCAGATTGTATGCAAAAATTGGAGAAATGAAAGCACCGACATAGTAACTGAAGTCTGTTTTTGAGCCTCATTTATCCAAGACCCAACTGGTCTTTCCTGAACTTATCCCTTACAAGTGTCATTCCAGCTCTTTATCTAACCCTCAGTATGTTTTAGGCTGTTAAGAGATAAGCCCCTTCACCCCTTTAGATAGAGGACCAACCCTCCCCCAACTATCATTCCTTGTGTAGCTCTCCAACATTATTAGGTTGCTTGTGTTGACAAGAGCAAAGGTTCACGCTGTTAAAATGGAGGCCTGGAATGTTCACAACTTCTCCTGTCAATGAGGATTGTCTTCGCCTGTTCTTGTTTGTCTATCCAGGCCGCACACAGCGAGAGCAATAAACAGCACTGAACCCCCAGTTTGAAGGCTTTGGCTTGAAGGGCAGAGCTAGGGGCAGTTGCTCTTGAGGAAGAAGATAAATGCCTTTGACCAGTTTGGTAAAACTGCTTATCCTGTACTGCCTCGTTAGTTGGCTCGAGCCTGTGGCTAAATAACATGTAGATGTTTGCTCTACATATGGCTAAACAATATGTAGATGTTGGAGATTGTGATTGATCCAGAATAGCTGATACTGCAGCAACTGAATGAAGCCCCTTTTACAGATGTAGATTCAGGCTACAGCAGCAATTTATTAATATAATCTGTTTGTTTGAAGAGTGATGCAAAGAATTTGTTCCATCCCAAACATTGGACATTGTACTACGGTACTATTCTTTTAGACAGCATCTCTAAATATTTTCCTCCTCCCTCCCTCCATCTAACAAATGAATGTGGCTTTACTTGGTACATCTATTCTGGTTACTGAAATGTCTGAATAGTGAGATGTAAATGTCTGACCCATGGCAATCTATTCTTTTTTAAAAGGTGGTATGCAATGCCATGTCTATTAAAATGTCACTTATTTTTAGCAGTAAGAGAGGGACAGCTATATTAGTGTTAACTACAATTGTAATAAAGGTGTCAGAAGTCCTTGCCACACCCCGGCTCCAACAAGAAACAAGCTGTTGAGTTCACAGGTGATTGGTTTATTCACAGAACATTCTGGCATACATTATCACAGCAAACAGCAAACACAGTTAGTGCTGGGAACAATCGCCTCCCAGCACTCTATAACTACGCCTCCCGACTGGCCCCACCCCCCCACCTACCTAACCAGCACCCGGTGTGCGCATGGGTAAGAGCAGTTAGTCAAGGATGCAGTCAGTCAAGAGCAGTCAGTCAAGCTTCCAGCTCCTTGGCGCTTCCCTGCTCTGATCAGCTGTTTGGTGGGATGGCCGTAGAGCCCACGACCACATAGCTGTGCTCAGCCAAGGACATGATGCAGGCTTCTGGCTTCTTGCTGCTTTCCCGTGCCGATCAGCTGTTTGGCAGGGCAGCCCTGGGGCTGACAATCATGTCACCTTCCAACAGCCAGATTTCGCCTCCATTTCTGGCCTCCAGCTGCTAGTCCTGTCCCCCTCCCCCCTCCTGTTAGTGTCAAGCCCACAGAGGGTTGACAGGTGGCTCCCTCTACCAGGGCTCCACCTAGAAGGTAAGGAGAAACGTGTGATTAATCATGAGCTGTGGCGGATGACACAGCTAACCCTCCCCTTGGCTTATGGGGATATCATTGGTGGAATAGCCTCAACAACCAGGGGGCTCTTATGTCCGTTTCCCCCACCCAGGATGCATCTGTGACAGGGTACCCCTTCCACTATACCAGGTACTACGTGACCCCGATGGATTAACATACCACAACAAGAGATACATGAGAAGACTTTGAAGAAAAAGTAAGAACATTTGATTAAACATGAGTGAAAAATAAATATAACCAATGATTCAGAGTCTAGGTCTTTGGAAGTTGAGCGGAGAAGACAGAACTGAAGGAGCACTTTCTGAAAATCATCACTGAGTAGCAGAAAAACTACTTAAAGTTTACATCCCCTGCCTCCCAGGAAGTGTTATCTATTTGTTTTTCTACGGTTATAAGCTGCTGTAATCACAAACAACTCAGAGTGGTGTATATCACAACCCCCACAAGTCAAGATAAAAACACACAAATTCCATAAAATCAACATCATTATGGAAATGTGGAATCTGGCCTGGTCTGGCCATTAGTCAAAAGGGAGCAATCTTGCCTCTTCTTGCTCAAAATAAACTGGAGGAGCTGAAGGCAGACATGCTTTGGATCCTGTCATTGGTTAGTGACCTAAGTGGATGTGGCTTTGGATAGTTTATTTGTATAAGTGTTATTACTGGTCATATGGAGCTATGGTTAGGCAACTTCCTTAAAATGAGAATACATTGGTAATTGAGATGTTGGCTGCAATGTTACATGGTGCTGGAAGCATGAAGGGCATCAAAGTAGGTACTTAGGGGCACCACTTTGCCTGTATCTGTTATAAGTTATAGGAGGACCTTCCGACTGAAAGGCAGAATATAATTATTGGAAACAAAGGAATAAAGCTAAATACTCCATTAACAGTTCTGAGAAAAAGTGCAGACAAAAGAAGATTTAAATAGTCCATTGGTAGAATATATATATAACTTAGCAGTTAGCACAATTTAGCAATCACAGCAATTTGTATTTATCACATGGAACTAAGTGTTGCTAGAATATTGCTTAAACTGTTTCACAAACAATGGGAAGCCCCAAAGGTGCTTTTTCAAGAGGCAACTGGACTTTCTTGTCCAGTTGCCTCTTGAAAAAGCATCTTTGGGACAACCTTGACCTGGATGACTGAGAATCTCCATAGACAACCAATGGGAAGATGTCAGTCTGCAAATTTCATAAAGCTCTGGTGTTTCAGTTGGAAAATGGGACTTATTTTTTTTTATTACACTGCAGTTAGGCTGGAAAGAAATCAATTTAGTAGATGAACAGGGATAATGCTGTTGGATCTGATCCTAAACTGGTGCAAAGCCATGTGTGGAAGTGCTTGTATTTCATGTTTAACACCTAAGACAAGGGTATCTACTTTGAATTCCAGTTTTCTTTTCTGTTTATTGTACACTTTGTTTGGTCTATTGGTTTTTGCCAAGATGAGAACTGGCTATGGCAGCTTTGGCAGCTTATAGCCATATCCTCGGGTTCAGATATAAGTCATGAAAAAAAAGCTATTTTCTCCTGTCAACAGCTTATGTAGTGCATAATTTTCCTCTCATCTTAACTGAAGGACTAATCACATAAAGAGCGACCAGCAAAGCTATGCCTCTGACTTAAACCCTACTATGCGTGTTTTAGCATTTGGGTATCTGAAGGGGAGCTACTCAATTACAATATGACAAGGGGTCCTGTTCGTGCTGGGAACTTAATTGCATGAAAAACTACACATGTGTAACTGTTGACATATCAACTTTCTCCATGCATAGAGTTTGGGGGATGCAAGAAATAGAATATACAACCAATAATATAGTGCAAGTGTCCAATTGTTACATGAGCATCCTTTTGTGTAAAATAGGTTCCTAAGAATTAGACTGGAGAACCACCTGGAAAGTATTCTTTGAAGAACATGGACATTCTAGAAATGTAGATAATGGTTACTGTAAAAACTGGTTATTGTTAAAACTTCCTATTTAATATTTATTAAAATAATCTCTTGAAATGCCATATTGATAGAGAATACAGTAAGGGGGATAGTCAGAGAAACCCTGTTACCTATGAATTTCACACGTTATTCCTGCTATGCTTGTGCATAATAATGCAGTCAACATTTTATGAATGGCCAAAGACAAAATGTGAAATGTATATCTTCCACACCTCAGCATCTTCCAGATGTGTTTGGCATATAATTCAAATGGATGATAAAGAGGACATCAGGCAGGGGAATCTGATCCAGAGTCAGTGGTTTTTCTTCAACTCCTGACCAGGAGCTTTACTTGAGTTTTCTGAGATTTCTAGAAGAAAGTTCTTGCCATAATCCAAAATCTCTAAGCTCTCTGATAAGCAATATTTCAGGAGCTCAGTCACTACCGAGTAAATATGAAGCAATACAATATTTTCCTGGTATCAGGTCTACAGACCCCTTTATGTTCTGCTTTCTATAATTACAGGATATATTCATTTTTGTGATATAGCTAGCCCTGATGACTATTAAGTGACTGCACTGACCAATATTATATCTCTTTCTGGTCTGCTACTATTTATAATGGAAACCAGATGTTTCTCTCAAGCTAATAATCAATACAGCACTCATCCTGAGTCAAGTAGGGCTAAACATTTGCTTAGAGAAGCCATGTAAAAGTGGTGATAAGCAGAGGCTATTCCCAGAGTGTTTTCTGTGGTGCTGCTTGAACAGTAGATAAACCGTTCAAATTCCTCAGAGCAAATGGAGAATGAGAGTGTTTGGGAGAGAGAAGATTGGATTTATAAATCTCAGAATGAGTCAGACAACCAAATTAAATGCTCTATGTTGTCCTCTTCAGATCACATCCCAATTTCTTTGTTTACTAATCCCTACAGCTTTATCATTTTAAGAAGGAGAAGACTGCCACTTCTTTTGGCGATTAATCAGCAGCATATCATTACCTTTGCTGAGACAATGAAGTGATTCATCTCTGCTGTTAAAAGTGCTAGTTATGGCCTATGGCTATGCCTTCTTTTATAAGCCAAGATGCTTCTCAATATTTAAAATGTTCAGTTTGTGGAAACTGAAGTTAAACAGGTTGCTCATTCCACTGATGAATCTGTCAGCATTGTGTTAGGAATTGTGCTAGGAAATGAGAAATGTGTAGGGTAGATTACTGTCTGGGGATATGTCTTCTGTAAGGCTATCCTTGAGCATGGTACAGAACTGCAACTGGTTCTGAACGTCTATGTTAAAAACAACTAAGGATGTTCCTAATGTTATTGTAAGAGTATAAGGCCCTAAACAGATCAGGGTCAGATAAACTAAGAAACTGCCTTATCTCATACCATCTTTTCTCTTCTTACATTCTGTAGAGTATGTCAATGGTCAACTAATATTTATATAGAAATAGTGTTGAGGAAAATAATTTCCGTTGTGGTTCAAATTTCATAGAATAATCCTTCCATTGAGATCATGCTTTCACCATGAAGGGTTTCTCTTGAGATTTTTTTGTCTAAACATTATTTTAGACACTCAGCATAGTCAACTGTCACAAGTGATTTCAAATAATCATGTACTGCCACTTCCTTTTTTAAATGATGCATTTTATTGTATTTTTGAATGATTTTGTCATTAAAAATTGAAGTTTTCTTTGAAGATGGAACATAAAGAAAAATTTCCTATCTTTTCTTAGCTGATTGAAACTCCTTTTTACCTCAGATGATGAGGAAAAAATATGAAATAATGGTACCATATATCAGTTCTTGGCCTAAAATCATTTGTTTAATCACTGTTCAAAATTATGACGGGGTTGAAAAAAATGACTTAAAACTGTTGGTCACACTTCTTAAGTCAGTTTCCAACATGCAAAAGTCAATGGGGGAGGCTACATTCATTTAATGACCATGTGATTTCTTAACAACCATAGCAAAAATGTCATAAAACCCCTCATCTCATTTAATAACCACATCACTTAACAACAGAAGTTCTGATCCCAGCTGTAATCATAAGTCAAGGACTGAAAGAACGGCACCAAGAAAGTCTTAGATATCAGAGCTATTACAGCCTGAAGTGAAGGGTGTTTCTTCCTTCACAAAGCAGCAAATGATCTGCTGATGTTAGCCAGTCCAACCAACACAGACAAGAGTATTCATGCATAAATGGGAAAAGAAACATCCCAGAGTTCAAATTTATAATGGGAGAAAGATGGAGGCTAATGTCATCCATTTCTGCCATGCACCCCCCCAAAAAAATAGTTGCTCTCCCATTCTGTCAATAAGGCAATAAGGCAAATATATTATATATCATAGGTATGCTGAAAATGCCAGGGGATACATGTTTATATTCATCTCATACTCATGTTTCAGTGATCTAAAAATCAGAAAGTTAAAGCTCTGCTTTTAAATATATCCATCAAATGCCTACATTGGACCAACAAGTAATTATGAATCTCAGTAACACACACTGAGATAATGATTTCAAGAAAATAACAAGTGGTTATTAGAATAGTAGAAACCTGTTTTACTTAAAGGAGATCCAAAATTCAATTCCAGTATTATCTAAAAGTAGTGTTGGAGGTGGGGGATATCTACACAAAACCTTGGCTATCCATTGTCGCCAGTTTTGGTTAGTATAGAAAGTTCAGTGGTTTGATCTGTATTAAGATCTGTATTATATTTCTTTTTATATTTTGAGGCTTCATGGATTCTGCAGCTCCAGCTGTCTAAATCTGTCATGAAAATGTCATTGCACTGCACTTTGTATGTGTGCATACAATTGATTTCTGATTATGTGCCATATCAACAGTTAGCAGCCATATAGATTTTCTCTATGCTGTCTCCAAAATATAAGAGACATTAAAAAAGGGATAAGCCATGCATTACAACAGCATGACAATGCTTTCATTAAATTAATGGGGTTTACTACCCATTGTAAACACCACTGGGTAAATATATGAAGAGTAGGGTAACAATAGAAATTTATCCCAAAAGTAGAACTTCAAATGAAGCCATTTGTTTATTTTCTTTTACAAATCATTGTTTGCATTTCTCATTAAGTAATCATTTTCAAAGAGCCAGTTGGATGTAGTAGTTAAGGCTAGAAACCCGAAGACTGTGAGTTCTAGTCCCACCTTAGGCATGAAACCAGCTGGATGATCTTGGGCCAGTCACTTTCTCTCAGCCCTAGGAAGGAGGAAATGGCAAACCACTTCTGAAAAACCTGACAGAACAGAAGAAGAAAAATATTTCAGATTTTTGAAGAAAATCATAATCATGATTCTTTTCCTCTCACAATAGCATCCTGAGATAGATTAGCCTGCAAGATATTGCCTGGTCCCATTTCATGCTTGAGTTAATGTGAATTAATTACCTTTTCCTAATTCACAATATTGCTTCTCATTTAAGAAGTGGAGATTGTTGTTGCTGTGGGTCTTGTCTTACACTATATGCAGGCAGCAAGTTGTGATAATAAAAGTGTGTAATGATTCTGTTTACCTAGTTTGGGTAATGAAACATCTGCAAGAAAATAACCAAGCTCAGAGAACACCAACGACCCTTCAAAAGTGTGCAATATTTAAAATTAACTGGAGAGGATACTACTGAATTCATTATTTATCCTTGCCCAGAAATGTGCACTGTAAGACAACAACAAATTTATGTCTCTGCCTACCCTCTGTCCTCAGAAAGACTCTCTAAGCAGCTCATCATTTAACATAGTTTACAGTTAAAACAAATAAAGTAAGATTGTAACAACAGAACTTAAAGTCCCTAATAGACACCTCTGAGCTTTAAAAGAATTGGCTGTGAGCCTAGCCATTATCCCTGCCAAATTCTCAGACTTCAGCTTTGGAGACCCTCCAAATAGGCCCTTGAGTCAAATACTAAGTACCAAAGAAGATCATATTCCCAAGTTTGATTTCTTCTTATATTCCATACTTTCAAAACCCACCTCTTTATGAAATTTGGAGAATCCAAGTTGTCAGCCTTCAAGTAGAGCTGAAAGGATACAGTTATTAAAGTGCTAGATTAGGAAGAAAAGAGCCATAGAATTTAATAGTTAACTTTGAGCTAGTCACTGGCTCTCAGCTCAACCTACCTTGCAGAATTAGTGTTGTACAGATGAAGGGTTCCCCATTTAAGCCTTCTTAACATTCTTAGTGAAAAGGCAGTATATACATGCAATACATAATTCAATAAATAACACTGTATGCTTTCACACTAAAATAAAACTTTGTTAATGGAGACATTTGTTCCATGGAATAAAGAATACAGGATTTGTTTATCATTTCTCAATGGAGACACAGAATCCATGAGCGTCATATGGGGGGGGAGTGATGAAATGTGCATTATTTTATAAAAATTGCCACTTGCAGACTTGCATCCTGTCATATGTACTCGTGGACTTCAACTCCCAGCTGGCTCAGGAATTCTGGGAATTGAAGTCCACGGGTCATAAAAGAGCCAAGGTTGCCTACCCCTGCCCTATACGATTCCAGACAAATGGAGAAATATTGCTTCACCTTTACTGATACATTCAGTCAACTTCGCCCTGCAGCCTTTTATTATTAGCAGCTTCCATATTCAGAGGAGGTTAGAAACCAGAATCCATTTCCTGTTTGATACATGTCATTAGACTTCTCACTTGCATTAGTGTGCTAAATTACTTTAACAGAAGGAGATTCACAAGTGAAAAGAACTTGGCCAATGCAGACAATTTTTCTTAAGCTGAAATTCTTTTCTTATTTCTTATCAATAAGAAATCTTTTTGCAGTGGTTCTACAACTTTGGATACAAAATGGGCTCAGACATATTTGCCAAGTGAAAGATGGAAGTATCGAAGCAGAAACAGGAAACATGGCCATTTTGATCATAAGAAAAAAACATATGCAAAATCCATATTAGCTGGTTAAATATTAAGCAAAATTAAGGCCAAAAATGTATGCAAATCTTTGAGCTTTTGATAATTCTTTGTTGTGCATGGTAGTAAATAACAAGCAAAGAAGGAGAAAATAAATAAAGCAGGAGCTTGCATTTAAGTCTGCAGCAATTAACCCCCAACTGCTAGAATAAAGAAATGAATAATGCCTGGTCCCCATTTTTGAAAGTATAAAATCCTACTATTAGTTGAAACCTGTCTTCATCCATTGGCAAAATATCAAAATTCTTAAGTAGTTCAGTTGGGTATTCCAAGTTCCTTCAGATGATCTAAATAACATATCAAGGGCACAGGAAGCAATATAATCCCAGTCTAAACTAATGTTGGTCAGCCATGGCCAATTTGAAAATAGCAATTTGACCAGCTAGATTAATATGCAACTAATAAGCTGCTAAACTGTCATTTCTGTGCTGTTTCAGCTATACTCCTCTCATAATATACCAAGACTAGAATCTAGTAGCAAATATTGTTTTAATAAAATGGTTGAAGAGTATTCTAATAAAGATTATTTACATCATTCATTCATTTCTGTGCTTCAAACAAACTTTTATTTGTTTAGCTGTGAATTTATTTTGTATTTCTTTTTCCCCGTCCTCTTAGGAGAATGGAGCCTAAGAATGACAATATCATGAATATAAAGTGAGATCATCAAAGCAACAACATTAAACACTAGTTTGAGATGGTGAATATACAAATTAAATAAATAGATAAATAAATAAATAAGTAGTATAAATACAACCAACGCAAAGCAAAATAAAAGTAACATGCAGGAAATTTTAAAGGGCAGAGGGAATTATCTACAAACATTCATTATTTAAGAAAACACAAAGTTTGTTTTGAGAACTATACAAAATCCATGCTCAATAAATCACCATGCAAAATGTTCTAGTCTGGCTGGAGATTTTCATCTTTGGCTCTCTCTCCGCAGTGAAGTCTGCCTAACTTTTGGTTGATGCTAAATGTTTTTATTTGACTTCAAGTTTAATGTAGCAATAATCAAGTCATTAACTTGCTGTAGAAGTTGAGATTGGCCTCCAGAGCTTAAAACATACTTTTAAAAAGTTCTTATTAGGATTATAAAAAGATTCGGTCGGGACATTTGATTCAAAGGTGATGCAATCAAATTGTTGAGTCTCATCAAGTTTCAGAATCAAATCCAACATGTGCAAAATCCATTTTTTATTTTTGAAGTAATGAGCCATTTTTATAAAACAGTCCATCATGTGAGGCCTGCTGGATTTATTTAAAAAGTGTCCATTTCAACCAATGTAGCTACATAATAAATGATCCTTGTTGAAACTTGTGAGAAGACTGGAGAAGACTTATGCTGATGTTACTTTAGAATAAATATTAGTTGGCATGGTTTCAGATCTAGCTTATAGTATTATGGCCTTTAACATCAGAAAACTGATAAGAATACCTTGGGAGGCACTCTCTGAAACACCTGATAGCGTTCTGGGAACTGAAATGTTGCATTTGGAGATGAGTAGCCTGTCATAAGAAAAATGGAATAGGAATGCTTAGGAGAGGAATATGAAGCAACGTAACAGATTGTTGGGGAGGGGGTTAATGAACCCAGTTCCCAATGAATACAACCAGCTGGATGTCTAAAAGCTTCATAAAATTTTATTGTACAATTCACAGATGATGAGTCCATCTGCAAAATATCAGAAGTGTTTATCATGATCTCCCAGAGAGTTCTGGGTGTGTTTCCCTTTGACACTATTTATACAGCCTTTGCTTTTGTTCAGAGGAGATGCTAAGATTATTTCAAGGTGCTGCGGGTGGGTGCTCACATACGTATGTACAGTACTTGAGTTTTCAGATTGCCTTAGCCTTGCCTTCAAGTTCCATCCCAATTAACAATGGGTGGCATTTTAAATATGTATTTAAGCTCCTTTAAAGTCAATAGATAGCATGAGTTCTTACAACAATGAATTTAGTCTCTAGGTAGTTGTATGTACTTCCTTTTATTTACATGGCATCATTTTATTTTAATGAATAGAGATCTAATAACTTTAAAAAAAAGTCTTGTGATTAATGAATCAGTATTACAGTATTGGATTAGGACCACAGAAACCCAGGTTTAACTCAGCCAGAGAGATCCAATGGGGCCAATTAAGTCTCTCTCTCTCTCAGCACAATGTGCCCCACAGGGAATTGTGAAAAAACATAGAGAAAAAAGGATGCTACAAATAAGGAGACTTTATTAGTGGTTTATTATTCCTGGTGCCTTAGCATACCAGAAAGTAGCAAAATCTGTTTCTGAGCGTTTTGCTAATGCACTGCTCCTTACATATTGTTGTTTGGTTTCTTCTTTGTGATATACCTTACATAATATACAATATACATAATATACAATATATAGAAGTTGACTAAAAACAAGATAAAAACATTATCAATTTATTTATTTTTTTATTCATTCATTCATCCATCCATTCATTCATTCAATCAATCAATCTACACAGCTGTCCATATCAAATTATTTTGGTAAATACAATAAATATGCCTGTGAGTTCTCCTCATCTTAAGTAGTGTGATCTAATAATAAAATTTCTATTTTCTGCCTTTAAATGGTACCATTATTTGCTGTCTCGGGGAAAATCTCCCTATATCTTTCAGAGCAATGAGTTCAGTTGCTTCTTAAGGTAAATAAATAAGCACAACTTTCAGATGTTCACACTACTGCCTAGAGATTTACAACTAAAGAAGCTAAAAGGACACTATTTTCCCATTGATGTTATTTTAAATCAAAGATTTATGAGTAGATCTGAGTGAATAAGTATACAATTCATTTGTCATCTTTTAAAATTACAGTTAACATACTGCTCTTTATTTTAAAACACACCACAGTGTCCATAGTTTCCACTTATTTTTCTTTGCTGCCTCCTACTTTGAGGCCAGTTTCAGATTGTGTGTGGAATATTGGAAATTGTTTTATGCCAGGCTAGATTACTTGTCCTTCTAATGCAGTCTTTCCAGATTTCCCAACAGATGGCTTCTCCATCCTTGCTGTCTTAACCTTGTAATTTGGAGCTATCAAAGCCAAACTTCAAGCCTTCATTAGATAAAGTGCGCACAAAGTGGACAGCAAGGAAAAAGATGTTGGATAGAAAAGGGAACTAGTAATAGGAAATTTACACAATGCAGTAATAAAAATGATGTTGGTTCTGACAAGTTGTAGAGTTCAACACTGCTTCATACAGTTGCCAATCAGATGCCTCTGGAAAGCTCACAGACAGAAAAAAGGTCTGGATAGTAGACATTGCAATACCTAAAGACAGTAGACTAGAAAATAAAGAACAGGAGAAAATCACAAAATATAAAGTCTTCCAAACAGAAGTAAAACGACTGAAGTAAAGGAAAGCAAAGACAGTACCAACAGTAATAGGCACTTTGGGTGAAATTCCAAAATATCTGGAGTACCACTTGGCATTGACAAAATCAGCAACAATCAATTGCAGAAAGCCGCTTTATTTGAACAGCTTACATCCTGCAATTACTATACCTTTACTATTATTAAACAATGTGTCTGCCTATCCCAGGTTCTTAGGAATGACTTAATAGATACACAAAAATGCCAATCTAATCTAAATATCTGGCAGACTGTGCCACCAACCTTAATAATGTAAACATTATAATGACAATATATTATTACAATATATTCTGACAATATATTATTACTACATGAACAACTATTATAATATCACCCATTTTACTATATTTTATTTTCATATAAAATTAAAAGCAAACCTAAGAAAGATTGCATAAAACAATCTTATTTATACAGTGATGTTTTGAATGGTTCTAATATAAACAGCTTTTTACAGCTGCTATTACACGTAGGAACCCTTGTTTAAACAATTAATGTCTTACTCCTTAGGACCAAGGAATGTAGTGACTCAGAAATTTTGAAAGTACATATATTCCTTCTTGGGAATCTTTACCCATTATATTTACAGACTATAAATTTTCAGCTATCACATCTCCTAGACTGAATGTAAAATACAATTGGCAATTACATTAATAAAGTAACAGGCTAACAGCTAACAAGCCAATTAATGTATTTATCAGCTTTTAAGATGACAGTCTGTGAAAACATTTCAGGGCTCTTCAAGATAATGTTTTCTATTAAGGTGCTACATTTGTCAATAAGAGTTTCAAATAGCTATATCTGCTTCACATCAGTTATTCCCCAAAATTAACATACAGGCCTTCCAAGCTTTAAGAATAAAGTATCTACAGAAAACCCATAGTAATTCATGATGCTTCTTTTTGTTCTGAACTTATCATGAAATTGTGAAGATGCCTTCATAACATTTACTTCGCTAAGGTGTACAGAAAGTATTAAAACATCTAAAAGATCAAAGAAAATATGTGTCATGGACTATAAACTGTTTTAAAGCATCTTGCTAATCTTCAGACAATAGAGAGACTTAGTATATTCAAACACCCTAACCCAAATAATGAAACCTGGACCTAAGGGGGGGTCACTTTAGCCCCAAATATCCCCAAAATCATAGAGGTCTGGATTAATTTCCCACTCAACTCTATTGTGTAGATTACTAATCCAAGAATTAAACTGTCCCTTCTGGGACTTGTATGCTTTACAGTACACACTGAGCATAAATTAACTGGAAATTCCTTTCCAAATTTCATCCCTTTCCTTCACTTTGGCCAGGGTGATGACTTGCTGATCTGTCTCGATCAAGTTTACTATTGCTAATAATTGGTGGATTCCCTGCTTCTTTATCCTTCCTGGACTAAAAAAAAAAGAAGAATGAAGGAACTTTCATTTTTCCTGTCACTAGGCCTGGAAAGGGAAAGCAGAAGAATTCTTGTCAATTTCATCTAGTCCCCCCCAAAAAACCAGGCCCAAAATTGCACTGTTGCATCAATGAACTTTAAAATAATCAATGGCAATGGAGGGCAGACCAGTGACCACAAGCGAGGGAGTGTTCCCACTGCAAGCAGCTGTAGACAATTGCATGGAAGAGTCAAAAAACTGAAACACAGCATGCAAACCACACAGTACAACTGAAGCCAGAGCAAGACAGGAATTATTACTTTAGAGAAGAACTCAGAAAACATGGCCAGAGATTGCATTATCTGCTGTGTTGGGGTGAATTAGGTGACATCATCCATTCCTGCTCTCTAAAAATTCCTGCACTGAGGTGAATTGGAATAGAATAGAATAGAATAGAATAGAATAGAATAGAATAGAATAGAATAGAATAGAATAGAATAGAATAGAATAGAATAATAACTTTATTGTCACTTTGAATGTACACTAATCGGCATACATTAAAATGAAATTTCGTTGCATACAGCTCTCAAAGGCTCACCACCTCTGATATACACTACATAAATATGACATAAATAAATAAGTACAGAATTATGCATATACCCACACATATCCTCATATACCCACATACAGATCTGCCTTGAGATAAAAATGAAGACATAGAGATCTCCTAGAAAAATGGGATTTTCTGGGTGCTCTTTATATTGCTTTTTTTTCCCCTATGGTCATGCAGAGAAGGAAAAAGGGCAAAATGAGGTAGAGGTAAACCCTTCCAGACTTTTTCTGCAGTAACAGTAACCCCAATTTCAATCTTCCAGATTTTTTTTTTACATGGAAATAACATTTTTCCTTGGGGGAAAAATGGACAAATGGTTATGTCTTAACTGAACCATTTATCATAGATCATAGAACGCTAATGCAAGGAGATGTCCAAAGACCAATAGTGGGGATGACTGGATTAGTTAGATCTATATCTCAATACAAAGAAGATGTCAGATTTCATTCATAAAACTATGAGTAAGATTTGCACTTTTCATAGTTTGGCTGGAACATTTCAGTAAATCTGCATATTGGATTGTAATGTATCAAAATAGCTTTCTGAACAACTCTTGGGATTGGGGAAATGTTTCTAAAGCTATTATTGAAAGATCCACAGTTGTTAAAACATGTTCCAATACAATTGCCAATCATGGCAATATTTTTGAACCAAATTACTTCCTGAGCTTTAAAATGAATGTTTTTTCCCTTTTCCCTTTTCATTCTTCAGCTGTAAAATGAATATAGCATGTCTACATTGCAAAATGGCTCTAGATGGAAATAGGATTGCTCTTGAACTTAATTTGCAAAGTAAGTTTCAGAGTAGCAAAATGGATGCTTAGTTTAATTTGCAATGTGCATTTAAATTTATTCTTCATAATATCGATCTTTTGATGTAGACTGGCAAATTTCTGGTCATTATTTCATTTGTGAACATGATTATGTAAAGAAAGGGAGGATCCTTACCCAAGCATCTTCAATGGAATTAAAATTGCTTTTTTTCAGATCAGGGTTCCTCCCCCATAAATATGCAGTTAATTTTTGTTGCTAACAATCCAATTGTCTTCCCATAAGAAAACATTTCTTCCACAATGAAATCACATTCCTTGTATTTCCAAAATATGAGTTAGAAAAAATATCATTATTGCCAAATCAGTTTGGAGACTGCTATGTATTGTGTCTGCCTACAAAGGGTTGAGACTGGGCAAGTAAGTTGATTTATATGCACCATTACACGCACCTTCGGCCCCAAAGGATTCAGGGCCATCATCAACCATGTTTCCCATCTGTGGGTCATGTCAGAGCAAGGGGTATCAGTGCTGAATGAATGCTACAAGCTTTTCTTAATGGCTCTTTTGAGTCCCCTCTGATCACAGTTATCAACCATAGGCTGAATGTAGTTTGAAAAACACAACAGAAAAAAGTAATGAGAGGGATCCGTTATAATGGTTGGGAGGGAAGCTCAGCTGAAGCTTCAGAAGAAAATTAAATGAGTCAATATTTCTGCATAGGAAACCCCCTTAAAAAATCAGAAAAAGAATATGGCTGGGGCAAGTCTGCACAACCCATTCCTTCCCATTTTACATCATAAGTTCCCCAAAGAGAGTCAATATAACTTTGCTACCATAAGATTGCCTTCCTTTGTATAAATACGACTTTAAAGTCTGTTGGTAACAGACTTTTCTGCAGAAATATTGGCACATTTAATTTTCTGCTGGAGCTTCAGGGGAGCTTTCCTCCCAAACGTTTTAACTCACCAAACCTTCATTGCCCAGTGAAAGATTTACCAGGTCCTGCTATTGCATAATGTCCCCTTGATAAACTCTAATCCAGTGTTGTTTGAACTTCTCAGTTACCTGAATTCGCTGAAGAGACCTAACAAGGCAAATGCTCCTGATGCCTTGTTTATGCTGCAGCTTTCACTGGAGCTTATTAAACTCATAGTTACTCCATATAAGCTGTGTTCAGCCTTTCTCCAACAGCAAAGTGTTGACAGTAAGTAACAGACACTTTGCCCCCAAGGTACCATGTTTACACATTGGTGCAAAAGCCTGGTAGATTTGAGCCTGTAAAACTATCACAGATAACAGGACTGTTATCAGATAAGTGACTATAATAAATGACTACAATTAGGGCTCTGCTGATGAGACTACTTGGTGGTCTTTCCACTCCATTTTGGACAAATCCCAGGCCTAACAGTAAAAGAAACACCACCACCCAAAAAGAAAAATGGGTTGGAAAAGGAGATGGAACAAAGCCCTATGATTTCTTGAAAGGATGTTGTATAGAAAAAAAGTGGGACCTGCAAGAGATATTGCAGTATAGTTTGTTGCTAGGCCTGCCAACTACTCCATTCTTTCCTCCACTACTCTATAAAAAAACATACACACATTTTTAATTCTCTTTCTTTATGTTTAGATGTTCTATGGACCCAGGGCAGGTGGTTTAAGGGATACAAGGAATGTTAGTAAAGCCCTACTGATTTACTCTGACTTACTCACCATTGCTAAACAGATGCAGTCAGGAACCTTATAGGCTTAAACACAAATCTTCTCCATTGCTGCTGTCTAGCAGTTACTAATTATGGTAATTGTAGAGCAATTTTCTTTTTGGGGGATTTTAAAGATTTCATCTTCTATTTTTATACACCTTGGAGTAATCCCATATTCACTGATGCTTCTCTTCAGTTTGTGGCTCATGTCTGGTGCTATTTTGATTGTGTGGGCAACAATATTTTTGATCCAAATGTCAAAAATCAAAGCATTGTTGGATATCTGTGAACTAGACATAAAATTCTAATTCTTCTTCAAAAGAACTAATAATCATCCAGTCCATAACAATCTTAGGAGCCATAGTCAATAAAAGGATTAGTTGTAAGTCTTTCCCATTTATGGCAGTTAGATAAATAACATTGAGAAGACAGGATTATTTGAAGTTCAGAAATCAATGCATTTGCTATAGATTTAGGAACAGATTTAGGAGCAGATATGCTCAGGCAATGAACAGTGATGGAGATATTGTTTAATGCCAATTTCATGTCACACTTCCAGATCAGTAATTATCCATTATAATCATTTTCCAATGCATCCAAATAAGGAATTTTCATTTCTTTTTGTATTATTATTCCTTTGAGTATTTCTCATTGCATGCTTCAGTTAAAAGAACTACGGTACATCTTTCCATGCATCCATATTTCATCACAATCGTGCTGCTTCACAGGGTTTGTTGTCTTTGGGTTTTTTTAATTATATTTTAACTTTTTGTCCCCTAAGACAACTAATAAATTCCAGTAAAAGATTAGATTTAAAGCAGAGTTCTACATGAATCATTCTTACCAATGTGTGTTTTTCTCACAAAAGCAATGCAGAGTGTTTGAGCTGATCTAGCCAGATAGTTCTTATATGTTTTTGTTCTTAGCTGGAAAAGAGCTGAAAATCTCTTAACATTAGGCCTTCTAGACTTGGCCTTAGACAAAGGTCAGCTCTCACTTGGGATGGCTGAAGAATTCAGATCACTTCCAGCCAAGTATCAGGTCACATGTCTGCTCATCCTAGCTGGAGTTGAACCAAACTGCTCTGGAGAGATGCCCAGAAGTAAAAATAATTAACCCTGAATTGTCCCATAGGAAGGACTGAAATATATCAGTGAGAAAGGGCATGCCTTAGGATAATGTTGCGCCAGCAAAAATACAGATATCCTTTTGGTGTATGAAGACTTTTATTCTGTAAAAAAAATAGTTTTATCTGGAACACTGCTAAGAGTAGCTGCAATTACTGTTGTAAAGGTGTTTCTGTTTACACCCAATAGAGTCATTATGTCATAGACATGAGAATAATAGCCTATAATTTAAGCACTTTAGTGAAAACTCTTTAAAGGATATTCAGATATCTACACAGTTTAGTCATTTATAAGAATACACTGTTTAAGACAGCACTGAGTGGGTTCTTCAGATGCCTGTAAGCATCTGCCAAAGCTGTAACATACCAAACTTAAAACTAACTAACCGTTGATAACATATGTAGGTTTTAACTTTAAGGAATCAGTTGTTCACACACACTGCTATAAATTTGATTTATGGTATCATGCAAGCAATATAGTTTTGCAAATCCCTCCCTCCCCATTAAACATGGCCTTGTTCTTTTTAGAAAAGATATCATATAAGTTTGGTTTAATTTAATATTTCTTATAATATTTCTAGGGGAATGGCCTTGAATGGGAGTACAATTCCCAAAGGAGCTTGACATCTTGTGTGAAAGTAGGATTTATGGGTGTCTTTGCAGCAGCAGAGCCTCTCATAAACTCCCCAACTTACACATTGGAATCAGCTTGTTTAACTTAATCCTGAGCTTAGAGGTGATCCAGTTGACCTTTGTAAAATATGATAAGGCCTCTTGCTGAAATTACTGTAGTCTTCAGATTAATGGAAGACTGTCAAACAATGTAATCTTAACAATTTGAACTGTTTTAAGAACTGTATGTTGAACTTTTTATTACTGGCTTGAGTGGAAAACAATTTCCAGATTATCTTTTATTTGGGCAAGGGAAAGGAAGGGAAGGGAAGGGACAATCTAGTTCCAAATACTTCTTCTTTTTACTTCAAAAGTTTATTCATATACTCTGTCCTCAGTGTGTTTAGATGGGGAACAGCTTTTAAAAAGGAGTGCATGGAGAGCAGATGTCAGTGTAATTTTTATATTTGAAACAGTCACGTGATTTGATATTTCTCAGTCTATGCAACAAAAAGTTAAAATAATGGCAGGAGTTACTTTAGTATTTCTTTTTCCTCCTACACTTCCAATTACCGAAGCACTGACCAGTTGACAAAACACAATGGAGTAAAATACACACTGAGTTAGGAAATAGTGAAAAAATGGGAAAGGATTTAATAACTCCAATGAAAAAGAAACCAACCTTTTCTAAAACAAACTCCTCCAATATGAAATGGGTCTTTATTATTAAAAACATTATCCTAATAATTAAATTAAATTAAATTAAATTAAATTAAATTAAATTAAATTCTGGAAACTGAATGTTGAATCCTTCTGGAACAAGCATGCTCCATCTTCTTCATAAGAGTCCCTTCAAAGCATTCAAAGTTAGCTACTGTGCTTCCCCTTAATTTTCTCTTCCCAAATAGAGTCCCTTGATGGTGAGATGGGTGGCATATAAATTAAATAAATGAATAGAATTGTGAAATCATTTACAGGTAGTCCTCAACTTATGATCACAACTGAGCCCCAAATTTCTGTTGCTAAGCAAAACATTTGTTAAGCTAATTTTGCCCCCTTTTACGACCTCTCTTGCCACAGTTGTTAAGAGAATCACCGCAGTTGTTCAGTGAGTAACACAGTTGTTAAGTGAATTCGGCTTCCCCTTTGACTTTGCTTGTCAGAAGGTCACAAAAGGAGACCACATGACCTGGGACACTGCAACTGTCATAAATATGAGACAGTTGCCAAGTGTCTGAATTTTATTCACGTGACCGTGGGAATACTGTAACGATCATTAAGTGTGAAAAATGATCGTCACTTTTTTCAGTGCTGTTGTAACTTTGAACAGTCACTAAGTGAACTGTTGTAAGTCAAGCACTACCTGTACTTTGTTCTACAGGTCTCCAGCATAGCCATATAGACAAGGCAATTGAGAAATCACACTCCTCTATTTACAAGTTCTCCAGTCCTAAAATCTTCAAGATTCAAGAGCAAATGGACAATCAGGAGGAAATAAACATGAATAAAGGTCGCACAACAAAATATACATCATTTATTTGAGTTCATCTATGCAAAGCAAGGTCCTGTTTTTTTTCCTATCAGCTTCCATGAGAAGATAGGAGAATGTAGCTGGCCAAGTCAGCCAAAGCTAAACATTAGCTTCCATCACACAAAAAGGAATCTTTCATTTGTTGCTTTGCATGAATCGCAAAAAAGTATTTTGCTAATAAATGAAGGCATACCATAGTTGTCTAGTATCTGGTTTTTCCAATCTATTTCCCTGAACTACAAACTGTCTCATTCCCATCAAGCTTGGTCATTACCTGAATAGCAACATTTCAACAGATCCTCACAAACCAACAGAGGAGAAAAGACTGGGAAAAACAAGCCAAGAATACTACTGTAAATGTTTGCTATTTGTACATCTCTCATAGGTACCTTGCTGAAAACAGAACAGTGAACAATTAGTCTTCGATTAGATCAAGAAAAGGGTTTTTGAAGAGTTTTGGATTTTCATTTTTTGTGTTGTATATCCAAATATCCTTCCATCCTCTTTATTCTCTAATGAGAAAAAAAAGAGAATATTGTCAATAATATCCCAATCCTTCTTACATTCTTAGTCGACAATCCTATATCCATTTATCTCAGAGCTAACCTCATTAAACTCATGGGTTTTACTTCTACATAACAATGCAGAAATTGACAGAAGTGAAGAATAGAAAAGTTAAACCCAGATTAGTTTACTTATTTAAAAAAGAAGTAGAATTTTTCACTGGGTTTTTTTTTCTCTTTCAAATAATTAGGTTATCTTCCACATTCAACAGAGTTTTTAACTTTTTTACTGACTTAATGTCACCTCCCAGGATGCCCAGTGAGCAGTATTAAATATGCATACAATGGGCAGAGGTGCCTGTCCCTAACATCTGGTAAACCCATTGAATACAAACACCAATATTTGTAATCCAGCACTAAAATTAGATGCAGAAAAGGGTTAAAATAATGCAGTTCAAAAAGATCTACATCCTTAACCTGAGTGGTTCCACATATGGTAAATTTCCTTTGATGTAGGCAAATGTAAAATAACTTGTCTGTTACAAAATTGAACTAAGTATAATGTGTTAAATAGAACAGCCAGTAAGCATGCTGGTCAGGAAAAGCATTTGGGAGTCATTGTGGAAAAAAATGTGGAAACTATCAATCCAGAGGGCAACAATAGTGCAAGCAAAGGCAAATTAAGCAGAGGAGGAGGAGGACTACTTTTGGATGGGAGAACACTGAAATAAGCAAAAATATTTTCCCTTCTACGAAGAAATTCCCTTGTCCTAAGCTGGCCCTATTATTGTAAAAAGAAATTGTCAATGAGAAATTAGAGAATGTATCTTTATTCATGTTCCCAGTAATAAGAGAATCTCTTCTAAAACTTCCAGAATCTAAACCAGGAAAGGGCATGAAATTCAAGTCCCATCAACTTTTTCCCAGACTTAGAACTTAATATACACTTGAAGGACAAGCAGGGAAAGCAGAATCCAAGGCTGGAGTCTCCACATGTTACTTGACTGACTTAATGGGATCTTCATTATCCTCTTAATGAGAATGATCACAGGAGCAGAGGGAATTGAAAGCCAGACAGGAACATAGGTCCACATGCAAAGTGCTTGAGTTACACATAAGGGAAGGTGCTTATTATATGGATCAAGGTTTGGCTGAGAGCCACAAATATATAGAAACTTCCAGGTCCATATCAACTTCCAGAAAGAAAGGTCCTGTTATTGAAATATCTGTCTTACACTGGAAAGTGGATGCAAGTATTATGTGGTCCTCTGTGTGTGTTTTACTGTATAGGAAAACTGGCTGGATGTATTAAACTTTCCTCTTAAAATAGCATGCCTTGGATTCTAGTACAGTCCCATAAAGTCTACCCACAATGTTATCCCATTATATTTCTTGGTGATTATGTCTAAATAATGGAAGGATTATAATTTTAGCATACATTTTAAAAAAAAAAAAATCCAAATGAGAGAGAATTGAAAGCCTAGTATCATCTTTTACTATCTTTTTAAGATGCCAACCAAAAGGCCCATTCCTGAAACTCTCTGTTTTCATAGAGAAGGAATCTGCCAGTGCTATTTACTGATAGCATTAACCATCCATTTATTTTAACAATCCGTCATCCCCATTTTCAGTTAATTAATTTTTCGTTCTCTGGATCTGCTGGATGAATGGAAGCAAAACATTGTTTTACTTGTTCTTAAGATGTGCCCTTTCCAATTATTGAAGCCATAAGCATTAGGTCTGTACAAAGAATGCTTCATATTTTTCCTGAATACTTTTCATGAGTTCTTTACATCAAATCTGAATAGCGTGTGATTCATCAAGTCAATACTATCTCAGTAACCATCAGGGTTCAATAAAATTCCTCAGTTTTGTTCTTCTGCAAAAACAGACATTATGAAGCCTCGAGAATGTTTATATAATTATGTCCATGTAGGTTAACTTCAAGATTATAAGCTTGTTTGGAACATTAAGGAATATCCTGAGCAAAATCTTATGCAACGTGTTGAAATAAATGGTTTTATTAATATAGTTACATTCATGCAGCTTACAGAGAAATCAGCCCAAAACTAAATAATATAGACTCACAGACTGTATTAATTTCAGTGGTGAAGGCACTCAAAGGGATGCTGAATGTCCAGTAAACATTGTTCTAGCCACTTTTGAGAACCTCGGTTGTGGAGGTAGAGATAGAATGTTACAAACCAGTACAAAGGGGTTGGTTTAAAATAAATTATCAAGGTAATGAACACAAGGAACAGTATTAAAACTGCAGCCAAATATTTCAGGAAAGGTTCCTAACAAAGAAGTAGTTACTGAAACACTTCTTTCCTATATTATGAGACTCAGCTCTATGGACTGATTTGTTCTGTTCTTCTGATGACTATACCATGCTGGCTAAGTTAAAGAAATGAATTGGTGAAAGAATCTTTCCCTGCTGTGCTCTGTTAGATTACCTTCTACATAATTCAACACTGTAATATGGAGATGCAGGTTTTATTAACTATCTATTACACAGTCAGTTGAGAAAGTGAAAATCCATGCTCCAGGACTAAGTTCTTTCTCCCTTTACATTCTCCTTCTATTCTGAATTGATCTCCACTTTGCACAGATTGCCATGAGGGCATTACGGGAAACTGTCAAATGAGATTTGTTTTGAAATATCAGTAGGTTCGTTGGGTGGGGAGGCTGCTGCAGGCAAGTGCTACAGAATGCATAAAGCCTTGTTCTCAGTCAAAGGACGATGCGGAAACATCTCTGCAAGCATTAGACAGATAAAACTTTTGATTACTTGCTCCTAAAATCATCATATTGACTAAAATGAAACTCCAATATTTTTCTGACTTCTTTCCCCACCATAAAAACAGCTAGTACTGTATGTATTTTTGTTTTTGTAGCCAGGATAATGCAACTCAGTTTCCCCCAGCCTCATGCCTTCCAGGTATACCCAAAATAAAAGGGGTAAAGATTCTAAAATCAGCCTTAAATTCTGGTGACTACATAAGACACAAGATGCTGTTTTCTTGCCAACAATATGGAAGTAGTTTTATATTGCTTCCCCACCCCCCATACTATATTTTCATTTCCCAATGTTATCTACAATCTTGGAGCATCCTGGTGGTCTCCCATTCAAGTACTAACCAAGTCTGGCTGTGGCTAGCCTTTTCAATGTCAGCTAAGTGCTGCCATCTGCTGTGTTTACATTATGCACTGTAGTACATCTTCCACATCTCCCAGAGTGGGAAAAATGAATGAACCTGGTGGTGTTTCTATAAAAGGATGAATGCATCAGGTCCTTAAATGATACAAGGTGCAAATGAAATAAACTTCTCCATTCTTGCCTCAACACCCAAAGAAGTGCAACTGTGAACCTTAGAAGCAGAACCAAATATTTCTAAGCAAACTTCTGAGATTTTTTCCCACTCCCTGGAAAAAGAATAATTTCAGTCCTGGGAAGGGGGATTGAAGAATTATTCCTCCCTTGGAGAAATGTGATGAAGTGGTGTTCCTCTGCTTTCCTTTGCCCACAAACAGAATAAGGGATTTCAAGAGGTTTATTGCACATAGCATTACATCAGGGGTCTTCAAACTTGGCCCTTTTACTTGTGGACTTCAACTCCCAGAATTCCTCAGCCAGCATGCCTGGCTGAGGAATTCTGGGAGTTGAAGTCCACAAGTCATAAAAGGGCCAAGTTTGAAGACCCCTGCACTAAATGATGTAAAGTAGAAGTTGGAGCATGCTTAGTACCCAAACCAGTTTCCAGAATTCTTCACAGGAGTTTTTATAGCAATACAAACACTTGCTAATGAAACTTGTTTTCCTTACCAAACCAGTGTAATATAATAGTTAGAGTCATGGACTAGAACAAGAGATATCCAGGTTCAAACTATGGAAAAATACTGGATTTTTTTCAAATATTTGTCATCATCCAACAAATCTAACAAGGGTATTATTATAAAGATAAAATTGGAGGAAAGAAGGATAATGTATGCTCAGGAGGAAAGGCAGGCTATAAGATAAAATATTAACCAACTCATGAATATTCAGAAGCTGGAGGACATCCAGAACATGGATGTAATCATATGGCCCATTGGAAATAAGGACATCATGATACTGTGTTTATAACCTGCTACTGACCTATCAAAATATATGCGGTAAAAGCCATCAGTTCTTTGGTTAATCATTCTTTACATTCAATTTGTTTCCATGCCATATAAAGTTTTCTTCTCTTTTAAAAAATGTAATATTGTAAACACAGAGGTAGCTCCATCATTCTTAGATTTGCTTTTCTTGAAGGGTTTTTCAAGGATTAGTAAAAAAAAAAAAAAAGGCTGAAAAGTGAGATTCAAGATGGAAAATGTATTTCTCGAGAGATCTTCCTCTTCCCGTCCCCTCCCCCAAATCCGGAAGACAGGAAAGATCAGACTATTCATAACAGAGGAGAGAGACCTTTCTGGAGTCTTCAGGGGAAAATCAATCAAAGAAATTATTTTTCCCACAGACCAGGGCATAACAAACTTTAATAACCATGGGATTTTTTCTCCCTGATTGAGGCATAAATCTTCGATTAATTTATAGCCTGGAGTGACTGTATAATAGTCCCTAATGTGTTTTCTGAATAGGAATTGAGCACTAGTAAAAAACTTTTTTTTAAAAAAAAAAAGCTGGCTCTCTTCAAATTAATGAGAGATGTACGGTAGTTGTTGCAGCCCTTCTAATATTTGAGTTTGAAATAATATAGAAGACTGCAAATCTTGTTTAAGTCCAACTGAAATTTATGGGATTTAAATAAATTGCACCTGACATGTCCCAATAGATATTAACAAGTGCTATTGCAACTTTATTTTTATTTATTAGAAAGCAAATTTATCTGAATCTGTTGGGTTGCGTTTGAATAAACTTGCTTATGATTTTTATATGCATCCATAGCACTGCATAGCAGTGCAATACCACATTGTATCTATAGAATTAAACACCCTTTCTCCAGATATGGTACCCTCAATAAGCGGATGATTTCAACTGCTATCTAAATAAGAATGATTAACTCATGAAGAGTCACCTTATCAGTGACATACGTAGTATATAAATTTAATAAATAAATAATAAACAAACAAATAAGAGCAGTGTGGGGAAATATTAGCCTAAAGCATGCCAGGCCATTGCCGAGAAACTTATGCACTTCCTATTACTATATAGCTGAATTCCAACTCCCAGTAGCCTGGTCAATATGACTTAATAATGAAGGATATTGGGAGCAGCAATCCAGGAATATCTGTAAAATCCTCATCCCTGTGCAGGTAGTTCTCAGATTATAATGGCAATTGGGACCAGAATTTTGTCATTAAGCAATGTGGAACATCACATGACAAAATCAGCAACAGTGGCCATCCCACTGGCCATCCCATTGCCAGCGTAACACATATTGCATAGGTTGTTAAGCAGAAAGAAGTGGAAATCCCACGCAAGCAGGCTATGGGTGAGAGGTGTGAGTAAAAACTATGGGCAGGCAGGCTGTGGCATTTAGGAAAGTGCACAGGTGCTGCAAACTGGTGGATGCCACATATATGCTGCCAATAGATGGGTGCTATAGGGAGGTCCTACTGAGTGAAGTTGGGTATGCCTGTATCATAAGAGAGTGCTAAGAAGTGAGAATGGATGTTTCGGTGCCATGGAATGGGGAGAGTGGGTGGGAAGGGTGCTGCAGGAAAGTGCTACAGAATGCAGTGAATAAGTGCCAGAGATGCAAT
This sequence comes from Crotalus tigris, assembly GCF_016545835.1. NCBI lineage: Eukaryota > Metazoa > Chordata > Lepidosauria > Squamata > Viperidae > Crotalus > Crotalus tigris. The sequence continues at coordinate 1,860,483 of NW_024096622.1, read as the reverse complement.
AGAGCAGAAGTGGAGAACACAGAAATCAAATTAACTACATTATTGGTACAAGTTGGCAGAAGAGCTTAGTTATAAGGGCATAGGTATAGCCAGGGACTGGTTGTGGGACAGATCAGGAATGATCATGTACAATATTCAAGCTATGTGTATTCCTTTGCACATAAAGATAGTAAAAAATTATTAGGGATTTTTTAAAAAAGGTCATGTTTGAATTAGCACTTCAAAAAAAAAAAGCAATATTAACATTTTCCCCATCTGTTAAAGCAATTAAGGATTGAAAGTGAAAGACTAGGGTTACTAGATCTGGGCTACAATACTCCAGACTACTAGATAACAATATCAAAAACTCCTGACTGCCATCTACTGATTGTCTGGAATTTTGCAACCCAAATATACAAACCTTGTGAAAGCAAGTATGTGGTGGTTGGCATACAATATAACTAAGACATGTGAATGTATTATTAACATGATAAAAGACCCTCGGAGAATATAAAATCAAACAACAGAAAATTGGGCAGGGGTGGATGAGGGGAATCATTTTATATCATATTGGAATTTAATATAATGCAAACACTAGCAATATAAAACAATCCAACCAGCTCTTCAAAAGAGTTGACTTTAACAAACTCACAGAGAACCTAGGAAAGATCCCATGGATGAAAATCCTAAAGGGGAAAACAATCCAAGAAGCATGGGAAACCCTGAAAAATGTGATCACAAAAGCCCAGACCAGCACAATACCATTGAGAAAGAAAACAAAAAATTCAAGAAAAAACAAACATGGCTGCACAAAGATCTCTCTAACAAACTGAAAGACAAAAAGGACAAATACAAAAAATGGAAAGAAGGGCACATAACTAAGGCTGATTATCAGCAGATAGCCAAAACATGCAAAGATGAAGTCAGGAAAGCAAAGGCTCAGAACAAAGACTTGCAACAGAAATCAAGGATAATTTTAAAAAAGTTTCTTCCAACGTATTAACAACAAGAAAAAAGTCATGGAAATTGTAGGCTCACGAAAGAGAGAAGAAGGCAAGGAAATTACAGGCAACAGAGAGAAAGCAGAGCTTAACTCATACTTTGTGCAGGTCTTCACACAAAAAAACCTATAGCCCAACATACCAAAAAAACTACTGCAAAAGACAAATTAGAAACAAAAATTAAAATAAGCAAGAAAATGGTAAGAGAACACTTATATGACCTTGACGAATATAAATCACTGGGACCCAACAGATTACATCCCAGAGTTCTGAAAGAGCTGGCAGATGTAATCTCAGAACCATTGCACCACATCTTTCATAAATCCTGGAGGACCAGGGAAGTACCTGAGGATTGGGAAAGGGCTGATGTGGTCCCCATCTTCAAGAAAGGAAAAAAAACGGACTCAGGAAACTACAAACCAAGCAGTTTAACCTCAATACCTGGGAAGATCCTAGAAAAGATAATCAAAAAACAGATCTGCAAACAACTAGAAGCAAACAAAGTTATAACTAGTAGCCAGCACAGGTTTGTTAAAAACAGATCATGCCAAACCAATCTTATTTAATTCTTTGACAAAGTGACTAAACTAATAGAAAGGCACCTGACAAAGTAGACTACAACCTACTCCTTGGTAAGCTAAGAAAAGGTGGAATAGACAACATCCCCACCAGATGGATCTGTAGCTGACTGACAAACCATACTCAACGCATAGTCCTCAATGGCACTACATCCACATGGAAAGGAGTAAGCAGTGGGGTACCACAAGGTTCCGTCTTAGGCCCAGTACTCTTCAATATCTTCATAAATGACTTAGATGAGAGAATTGAAGGGGAACTCATCAAATTTGCAGATGACATCAAACTGACAGAAGTAGCCAATACCACAGAAGACAAACTCAGGATCCAAAAAGATCTTGACAAACTTGAACAATGAGCTCTATCCAACAAAATGAGTCTTACATTTAGGCAGGAAAAACTAAAGGTACAAATACAGATTGGGTGAGATCTTAAAACAGTAACTGTGAAAGAGACCTTGGAGTCTAGTGGACAATCACTTCATTATGAGCCAGCAGTGTGCAGCAGCAACCAAAAAAGCTAATAGAATGCTGGGTTGTATAAACAGAGGCATAGAATCAAAATCATGTGAAGTACTAATACTGCTTTACAAAGCCCTAGTAAGACCACACCTGGAATATTGCAGCCAATTTTGGTCACCATATCACAAAAAAGATGTTGAGAGCTTGGAAAAAATTCAGAGAAGAGCAACTAAGATGATCAAAGGCCTGGAGGCTAAAACATACAAAGGAAGGCTACGGGATTTGGGTTTGGCTAGTCTAAAGAAAATAAGAAATAGGGTAGATGTGATAGCAGTATTCCAGTAACTGAGGGGCTGCCACAAGGCAGAGGGGGCCAGGTTGTTCACCAAAGCACCAGAAGGAGGACGAGAAACAAAGGTTGGAAACTGATCAAAGAGAGAAGCAACCTGGAATTAAGGAGAAACTTCCTGACAGTGAGGACAATCAACCCGTGGAACAGCTTACTCCCGGAAATTGTGGGCACTCTCTATCACTGGAGATTTTTAAGAGACTGGACATTCACCTGTCTAAGATAGTATAGGTTCTCCTGCTTGAGCAGGGGGCTGGACTAGAAGACCTCCAAGGTCCCTTCCAGTTCTATTCTATTCTATATGTTGGGTGCAGGTCACAAGAAAGGAGACAATGACTAATGAAAATGAGGGGTTAATTGCTGTGAAATATGGTGCTGATCATTCAGACTAATGGAGTCGAAAGGCAAATTCATAGAATGAAGTCCATACCGGGCTATTAGCCAAGATCTCTGAAAAGGACTTCCAGGTTCAGAAGCAGTACATTTTTGAAAACCACCAGTTCCGGAACTCCCTGCAACTTTTAAATATTTTGCCAGCGGAGTTTTATTTGCGATCGGCCATAAGACGAACCCCCCCCCCCCCGCTCTCTGGCGATTTTTATGGCCTCTACAGCGAAGCGAACCTGGACAAGAGAGGCTGAATCGTAGGCTGGGCTGGGCGCGGCTGCTCTGCCTCACTTTGGTAAGGGCGAAGCTATTCTCCGCTATTTTACAGAAAGAAACACTTTGAGAAAGAGCGAGGCTTCTGCGACCTGGTGCCTCCTCCTCCACCCCCACCACCCCGACGATTCAGTCCTTCTCCCATAATCCCCAGCTAGCCCATCTGCAGAGCGCTAGGCTAGGAAAAGGTGAATTAGGGAGGATGTAGGTTTGCAGTTTCTTTAATCTTGAATTTATTCACCCTTCGTTACACTGATATCCAGTGACTTACATCAAACATAAATCAAGTTTTAAGACTTGGCAAGGATGGCTGATTTTCAGTGAGGAAATGACGCTTTAATTCAAGAGGGTTTTCCCCTTTGAACCCTCTTATTTCAAATGTTGAAACGTCACAATGATGACAACAATTTCATGAACGCTGAAATCTGTCTTGGGCAGTTTATATGTCAACATCTAGCGCCTCCATTCAGTCTAAAGCCTTCCCTTATACGTATTCTCCGAGTTATGCCACCTTTTCTATGTAGCCAAAAAAAGGAAAAACCAAGAGTATCGCAGGACCCTTCCCAACTAACAGAAAACGAAACGAAACGAAAGCTTATACCTTTTAATGAAGCTGATTAATCTGAAAGGTCCTCTTCCTGTCATGGATTATCTGAGCTCTTCCACTAAATTAACCTCACGAAGAAGAAATCGTCAACTGCAACTGATTCTACCCCAGCCTTAAACTGGCCTTGCAGTTTTTTCCTAAAGTTTTAAGATTTCCATCCTCAATGCACACATTACACAGCGTTCCACCTTGTGTTATTAATGTCACTGTCCCGATGAGCTTTATTTTACCCATTGGTTTTAATTGATTCGGTTTTTTATTTCTCCAGGGGAATTAATTAGAAAAGAAAAAAGTAAATAACTATATCAAGAGGGCTTACTATTAAGTAAAGAGTTTCTGACACAGCTGCAATAGTGGCTGGAAATGCGCATGAAAATTTATCGTCCAACAGACGGACAAAGATACCAACATCTGGCTGGCTGTGCAACGAAACATGATGATGATGGTGTTGATGATCAGGCACGAGACTCATCGAGATGTCTGCGAAACATATTTAAGTTTTTCCTCCTTTAAAATCCGCCGTTGCGCGGGGGGGGGGAGGGGGCTGGACAGAAAATAGAGCAGTCTGAGCAGCTTCAGCTAAATCAACGAAGTTGCAAATTTGTGCCCATAGGAAAACCCAAAAGAACTTAATACTTGGGCGGGAGAATAGTGTCTTCAGAAATGCGGCTCAGTCTGGATTTATGCAGGTCAAGGAATTCGGACATTCCATCTACCCGAATGCAGGCCAGAAAGGTCGGATGAATCGTTTTAAACATTTCGCAACGTAGCCGGGCACCCAACTCCCATCCATGGCCGCGCCTTTAGGGACGGGACTGAGGAGTGTCCGCGAGGGAAAAAGTCAAGATGGTGGCTGCGATCGACGCTCTGCCCGTTTATTACGGTCCTCACATAAAATTCACATAAAACCCAGGCAGAGCGTCGGTCGCATCGCTGCGATCGCCATCTTCACTTTTTTGACCATGCCTGGCAAAAAAACAACCCGGTTGTAACATTAACCCGGCCAGGCTCGGTGAAGATGTGCCTTTAAGCTGCCCCGTCTTGTCTTTCAAGGCCGCACACGACCTCTGAAAAAAAATCATCCCTCGCGTCCAGGAGAGACGGTCGGGCTGCTGAGATGCAACGCGAGCCGCTTCGCCCGTTCTCGGAAGCGAGCTCTGGAATCCCTTCGCGACACGCCCTGGCCTTCTGGCCTAGCCCCAGCGGCTACTTCGCCCAGCCCATCCAGCCAAAAGCCAAGCGAACCACATTAGGAATCGGGATACAGTGTGGGTCGTTTAGGTTCAGTCAAGAATTATTTCAGAGTTTTTTCAGGGAGGAGGGCAGGATCATAATCTCGAAGGAACTCTTACTATTATTATATCTATTAGGACGACGACGACATTTTATTTTGTGGTTCACCTCGTCGACTTCTCACTCGAACAAATTCACCACATCACCCTAACGCCTTAATGGCTGCTGTTACTGAGGGCAAAGCCGTAGCTTCTCCTGCCCAATCTCGTCGCTTTCTCCAAGAACTGCCAGGACCCTCGTGCCCCATCCGAGCACGGACATTTACGGCCTACAGGGCGGATTAGAGCGCGACGGGAATTCGCTAACCATACAAGGCCGGCTGGCCGGGCGAGCTACCACCCGCCTTCGCCGAGGAGGCCCATCCATTACCGCGCCGGGATCATCTGGAGCCAGCAAAGATACACAGACGATAAATTCTGACTGCGCGCTACCCCGCGCCCCGACGGCCGGGCCGCCCGCATTCCTGCGCGGACTGACTGGGAGGAAAGGCGGGGTGAGGCCGGGCCTTGCGAATCCGTCCCCTTGGCCCGCTATCCATCACGGCGCTGAGGTCTCTGCAGGGCCGGTGCAAAGAGGCCCCGCCGGCTGAGGCGGCGCGCTTCCCTCCCTTTCTCAGTTTCAGTGCGGGATTTGGACACGGCTAATTGAGAGGGGGAGTGGGAGGGGAGTGTTCAACATATTGGATGATATACAAATAGTAAAATCATCCCATTACATAGTATTTGGGTAGCCAATCAAGGATATCGTCCTCGCTCCAGAAGGTGTTTTCAACCCCAAGATTAGCAAAAGAACCAAAGAAAGTTGCTCAGAGCAGGGAAAGGACTCTGTTTAAGATATTTTCCCTGTTGTTTCCTTTTTCTTTCTCCACCTTCCATGCTAACATATGCTCAAGGTTTAACAGAGTCCATTTACACAGAATTATCCCAAATGTGTGTGTATGTGTGGTGTGTTTTTGTTTCGTTTTGTTTTGGGGGCTACATATGTCTGCATGTTTTGTTTTCATTTTGTACCTTCAAACCAAGTGACTGCCTGGACAAGTTCTTGCAGTTCTCTTGGCAAGGTTTCAGAAGTGGTTTTCCATTGCTCTTTCCCAGGCTGAGAGAAAGGGACTGGCCCAATGTCACCCAGCTTGCTTTGTGCTTAAGAAGGATCAGAACTCAGTTCCTAGCCTGCTGCCTTAACCGCTACAACAAACTGGCTCTCTTGATTTATAGATTAAATTAAATATGGTACTGCTTTAGGTAGTGTAGATTCTGCTACAAAGCTATCGGTATCCATCTAAAGTTTTAATAATATTTACCTAGTTTCCTGGCCAAGTTTATAAAAAAAACCTGAACATGCTTGACTATTTTGTAGTGCCTTAGAAAGTCTTGGTTCATAAATTGCTTAATTAAATGTGTGATCTGAGGACCCCAACCATTTTACAATTTTTACATTTTACAATCATTTTGTAAAGTGAAGCATGAGATGCTTGACAGGAAGTTAACTGCTCTCCAGCCTTCTCACAATTCTGAACTCTTACAACAGAGGAGGGGCCACCCTGTGCATGCTCAGAGGCTCAAAACACTTTGCACATTTCAAATATACCCAATTTTTAATCATGCCATATGCATGAGGTTCTACATTTAAATCTGTAGTGACCTCTGTGCTCTTGCCTTAAATTGAGGGAATACACTAAGGACATACATGAGTCACATTTGGAATTCCACCAAAATCTGTCACCATTCCCGTACTTAGGCCCAATACCATTGAAAAAAAGGGTCACTGAGCTCAGTGTCATAGGGGCAAAGAGAATTGTTTGGAAAAGCAACCTGATCCAGAAGGAATTTGAGGAAGGGATAGAAGGGAGAAAACCTGAAATTAGCCAGATTTCAATAACAAGGAAGTTAATTTGAAATTGATCCTTCCTGAGACTAATTAAGAAACTAGTTTGTTCAGAGAAACATGAGCTCAATTTTGAGAAAAAAACAGTGTCATAGATTATAATCTTCTCAATTTGGATTCTTCAATTCAATAAAGTTATGTTTTGGGAGAAAGAGCAGCTGTAATGGCTTGCTTAGTTAATCTTTTACAAGCCAAAAAAGAATATAATTATTTTGCTAAATTCTATTCCAAGATCCTAAATGCCTTTCTTCCATAAATCTCCGCTGTTTTCCTGTGTGAAAATCCCCCAGCCTTTTGTTTTAGGGAGATGATCTGTGAGATTAATCCTAAAAAGGACAGCAAACAAACTTAGACAAGATAATTGAAGAATAATGAGGTTCTTGAGGGGGAATAAATGCATGGAAAATTAAAGGAAGAAGATTGTTGCTATATATTGAGGCCAGAGGGGCAGGAGGTGTTGGTTGTGTGGATTATAGTTATAACAGGTACAAAAAAGTTAGAATGATGAAAAATGTGATTAACTCTTCTATTTTTGAATAATAGTTAAATAGGGTGCTATAAAGAGGAACAATTCATTCTCCAGCATGCATAGTTATTTTGACATAGTCTTATTAATTATTCTTACAGGGAAAAGTGTTCTCCAACATAGTTGAAGCTCAATATCTTGCTTGACTCCCCAATGCCCAAGCTATTTACCTTATCTTGAATTAATGGATTTCATATGAATCAATGGAATCCAATCATCATAAATACAGAAGACTTGATTTCATGATACTCTCTATAGTTTTCTTTTTACTCATTGGTGGGAAAACAGATTTTGGTCATTTGGTCATTTATTGAATACTTTCTTGAGGATGTTGCACAAAACATAAATGCATCAATTGACAGCATCAGAATGTAAGAACAGTCTTGCTGGATCAAACTAAAGACCTGCCTAGTCCAGCATTCCTCTCCTTTAGAGCTAGCCAGAGGTCAAAGAAAAGACTAGGGAGGACATGAATTCAGAAACAATTTCTTGCTCATAATTCTCCAGCATTTGATCTGAAGAAGCATATTGTTAACAGTGTTAGAGGTTACTCATGAATAGAATGTAAAATGTATAAAAATGGCTCAGAATTAACAGATCATTGTTAACTGTAGATTTATGGACTCCTTTTCTATGTCTTTTTTTTTTCAGGAACTCCAGGCAACATACATGGCAATCTCCCTTAATTTTATTCTCACAAAAACTCTGTGAGATAGGTTGGGCACAGAGAGAGTGACTGGCCCAAAGACTGACTGTCAGTGACTATAGATGATAGTCCAACAACTTGATCATTATATCACACTGGCTTAAATTTCATAGATTCCACCAAAGATATTATTCTTATATTTTATTCAGTTTATATACATATGAGCCCACCATACTTTTATCTTTTGGGATAAACAACATTATTAACTAACACCATTCATAATATTTCCCCATGTCTTTCCATCCAAAATAAAGCAGCTTGTTATCAGTGTGACTTCTAACAACACATCAAAATAAATACAAGGATTTAAAGAACAGACTTTATACAACTTCATTGATCTTTGATAGATTGATATCCAAGTCTCCATTCCTTATTGCACCACACACAGTCTTAATAAAGATTATTTAGGTTCCAGAAAATAACTCAGCATCATCTATAGACATATATACGCACACTCACCATTTCAAACATCATTACAAACTTTCTATATATGTATGTATTCATGGATGCATTAAATACACATCCTTATTTTCCTGCTTAATGTTTAACATCACTAACCCACCCATTTGTTCTCGCAGATGTTTTATCCCATTCTTATTGCATTCAATAAGCAGCTTTCAACTCCATATTCACACAGAACATTCCATACTTCAACTCTATTCACTTTATGATACACTTTCTCTAAATCAGTAAATGTAAAATATATTTACTCACATTCATACATTTCTTAATGACCTGCAAATGAGCAAAACCTGATTTGCATGCCCTCTAACCAGTAAAGCTGCAAGGTACTTCTGAACATTGCTCATTATAAATTCTTGTATCCTTTAGATCAGAATTCTGCTAAACATCTTCCTAGGTATATCTAACAGACTCACCACCCTGTAATGTTTACATCTATTCATAATATTTTTTCCCTTTATATGCTTTGTAATAATAGCATTTTTCTCATCTTCAGGAACATACACTTAATATCCATATCCCTATTGAGACACAACCACTTCATAAGCAAATTACTTCCATATTTTAACATTTCTCCAGTAAGACTGTTTATCCTGTTTGCTTTACCATTTTTCAATTCTGAGAGTATTTATGGCTTCCTCTTCACAATTATTTCTTGCACCGCAATGTTTATAGCATTTGTTTTTATTTCTGCTCTTTGAAATATGACTATCATTCAAATCTCTAAAATCTCTAAAATGCTCCTTTCAGTGTTTCTCTTATCGGTTTCTCCCAAATCATTTCATCATTTAGATTTTTAATTCCATTCATGTTGCTGGATGTTCCTTTCTCAGCCCCTTTCATTCCCTTCCAAAACTCCTTTTTATTTCCATCAAAATCATTCTGCATTTTCTCTGCTTACTTAAATGTCATTGTCATATGGATCCACAATAATTTTAGATAATATCAATTCCTACTTTCTGGGATACATTTAGCCCTTTCATTCAAAATTAATCCTATACCTTTGTTTCTATGGATATGGCCATCAACTCTACCAGATCTGGCTATCTTCACTCAAGTTGATTATATCCTTACCCTTTCACTTAATTTCACAGACACACACATAACTTGTTTATTGTTCTTTATTTCCTTTACTTCATCAATTTATATCCATTTATTCCTCTTATATTCCAAGTTGCAATCTTCCATAGGCCATTATCATTAGCAGATGGGCTACCATTCTTCACTGCCCATAATATTTTGATCAATCAAGACTTGGTTAGTCAAAACATAACATGTTTGTGTAAGAATGAGTAAGTATAGACTAAGGGAGGGGTGTCAGACTCGCAACATCGTGTGCCGGCAATGGGGTGGGCGTGGTTTCGCTATGTTGCATCTGGCCCTTGGGCTGGCATTTTGACACCCCTGGACTAAAGTATCAATGTTAACTTCAACTGGGTCACATGCAGCATTTCTTGTTAATAGAAGATATAATATGGGTCAATGGAGGCACATCTGGGGCAGTACACCTTGGGCACAAGCAAAGTCCAATTTTGCTGAGCCATGTCCAAACTGTAGCATTCTGTGCAATCCAGTATTGCTAAAGAGGAAGTTACCTTGTAAATCAACAGATTGCAATCCACATCCCACAAATATGAGATACATTTATTGAACTCTAAATCCCACTGAATTCCAGTGGAACTTTCAATCTTTTAGGATAATTTTAGCACAAGTAATTCCCACAATATTCAACACTCTATTGTAAAAGTCTTCAGGACTACATCCATTTAGCATAATCTTATGCATCTCTACTCCAATTGTAAGTCCCATTTGTTTATCTAGGACTTATTCTTATTAACTTTATTAGCCTTTGTCAATTAAATTTGCACATGGATATAAAAGCAGTAGTGATGAAGCTTGGGCTAGAAAGGAGAACAACCTTTTTTTAAAAAAAAAATGGCATTCACTATTAAGTGGGCATTAAGCTGCCCAACTAAAGTGGATGAGGTGTTTTTAATTGCATAAATTTGTACAGTTAATCTAGATGATTTAATGTTACAACCTGTAACTATTTACCAGAGAATAATCCCACTCGGAATGGCACTTATTCTTGAATAGATATAAATAGTATTGCACAGTAAACCTATCAACATTGCAGCCTTCATTCAGCAAGTTTTAAATTTGTTGCAATTATTTTTCTATCACATGCCAGTATGAAGACTGGGAGGAGGGGTGTTGATGTTGTGGGTGGAGAGAATGTGCATTTCGTTGTACTTCACTTGTTATTTTTAAGCAGACTGGTTTGTGCCTTTTCCTTTAACAAAGATACATAGAGAGGTAACATTTTTATTTTTAGAACTATTGAATAAACTAATTCTAACAGTTTGTTGATGAATCTTCATAGGTTGTGTTTGTAAGGAGCGTGAGCACATAATGAGACCCTCACCTTGAGAATTTATTCCTTATTCTCAAGAAATTTAAGAATGTTTAGCAACAGGATTGCCAACAGAAAAGATATAATGCAGTTTAGGGGCATGGTTTCCCTTTAAGTTTTCTGTGTTCTGAATATTTAGTATCAAGGCTTGGTGATAGCCTAGCCACTGGTACCCAGGAGTGATTTGTAAAGCTCTCTTCAGCTAACAACATGGATCATGCAGTTCTTCATGAGCTCCCAAGCCATAGAGATGCCCGGAAACACTCCTGGGTGAGAATGGTTATGGTTAGACATAAACCACGAGTCAAGCAAACCTTGGCTTTTTCTTTCCCCATAAAACGTGCATTCGTGGAGTTTATCACAAGGTAAAGATGAGGTAGATTTGTTTTGTGATTGCGTGCAAGTGGGGGGGGAGTACTATTTTAATTCCAGGATAACCAAGGAGAGCCTAATCCCCTCTCCCTCACAGTGTGGGAATGAAACCAAGGCAGCATCCTAAAAGGCAGGCAAAGAAAGCAAATCTGGCCAGGGCGTGCTTTTGCTGTGGTTAGGTGCAACTGCAGTCACGCAAACTGTGTGACCTCAGCCAATGCGGGTTTTGGCTAAGAATGTTTTTTCAAGTAACCAAATCGAGATGAGTTATCGAGACAGCTTTATTGTGGCAAAGCTTTAAATCAGTGTTTCTCAACCTTGACAATTTTAAGGCATGTGGACTTCAACTCCCAGAATTCCACAGCCAGCAATGCTGGCTGTGGAATTCTGGGAGTTGAAGTCCACATGCCTTAAAATTGTCAAGGTTGAGAAACACTGCTTTAAATGAAAAGGAGACACAACACCGCCTCGGCGTTTTGCTATGAGTAAGGAGAATTGGTGCTCAAAGAAAAGCAGCGGCTGCTTCCACATGCCTTCCCAACCCCAGGAGAAAGCTTGTTGCCCTTTTCCGCCCCGCCATCCCTGGCTGGCGGGTAAGCTCTCGCCTTGGAGATTTCCTTACAAAGCTGGCAATCGCTTCCCTTCCTGAAAGGACCGACTGCTCCGGAGCCCCCAATTAGCAAAGGCTAAACCCATTAGCGGCTTTCTGGTTTCGGCCAGGTGGCCCTCATCTCACAGCTGGGCGAGGTCTGCAGCCGGAATCCCATCCGCCGCCTGAACCTCCCAGCGAACCCCCATCAATAATCCGCGCAACCCAGCTTTAATGGCCTCTCGCCCTCCCCTTCCTTCCCCTCGGCTGCGCGGAGCAAGAAGATGTGCCCGGCCACAGAAGGGCGGCGTGGCAGCGGCGGCGGCGGCAGCGACAACCTTGGCTGTTTTCCGCGGAAGATCTGCGACCGAAGGGAAGGCACAGCTCGGGAAGTAAAATCGAGGCAGGGTGGGGGGGAAAAAAGCTTTGCATTTAACCAAATAGCTCGCTTGAATTTTAATTGCAAATAATTACACAGCAGTATAGTATTTAAACCATTTAATTAAATAGGTTACACCCTGCCTTTCAAATTAAACATTCATAGAAGCGATGCTTGGAGCGATGTCCCTGGGAAACAAAGGGGTTCCCACCCCCAACTTTTTTTCTTCTTTATGAATTCCTTTCTCAGACCAGACTCGAGTCTTCCAGGAGTGACGCCACTATTGTTGGGGGCAATGTGTGTGTATATATATCTATATATCTATATATATCTATATATATCTATATATCTATATATATCTATATATATCTATATATCTATATATCTATATATATCTATATATCTATATATCTATATATATATATACACACACACACACACACATACATACATATACATACATATACACACACACACACACACACACACACACATTGCTTACTGGTGTACACCGCTTAGATTAGAGAGTGCTCGCACTTAAAGCGGTATATAAGTCTCATAAATAAATAAATAAATAAATAAATTCCTGTTCCTATTGCCAGCCCAAATGGTTGGGTAAGGCTAAAAGAAAGAAAGAAAGAAAGAAATGCTTTGTCAGAAGGGAAGTCTGCGTCGAATAGTTGCCTTATTCGAATGCAGATCGTGAATCGTGCTAGCTCAGGAGTACGAATCGGTACGCAATGGTTGGATGTACACACAACAGTACGCAAAGCAGTGATTTGTTTAAAATGTGGTTTGTTCAACCTGCCCTGGTGGCCTAGTTTATGCAAACCAAACCATTATTTACAAACTAAATGAAGAGTTCGTGGGCCACATCAAAACAGGATAACTCCACAGTTTCGCACAATGTAAGAGACCCTTGAAAAAATAAAGGATTAAAGTTGGAATGTTTGCCGGACAAGGAGGTATCTCCTAATGAGCTAAGGAAAAGATGCCTTCTCCGTTAGTGCAAAATAAAAAAGGGAAGTTACGGTTTTGTCCAAGGCAACTAGTGGCTAGTAACAATCAAGCGTTCACCCCCATAGGGAATAGGAAATCCAGCGTGTACTGAGCAGTTACGCTTTGCTTTTGCTTCTCATCCAAAGCGCTCCAAATCAGTTTCGTACTTTTGCAGCAATCCTGGAAAGGAGGCACAGAGGATGACTGTTGCTTTTTATAGTTGAAAACGTGTGTCAGCCAGGGAAGTCTGCTTAGGAAAAGTTTTTTTTCCCTGTGTGGAAGGAAATGATATGAATTTGTAACCTTTGGGATATTGTTGAATTGTTTGTTGAGTTCGAGGGGCTGACCAGTCTTCGACTAGAGTTCAAAGAGGGGACTGAAAAATTGCAAACATCAACACAGAGTGTGGCTCCTTAAGAAAAGAGCAGAGAGGAACAGCGCAAGTGGAGTCTAGAATTAAGATTAACCTTGCTGGACGATGAACTTTCCGGCGCACGCCCAGATGTTCCCGACGACTTGCTCAGACTTCCCTGCAATGAGACGCTGTGGAACGAGGCACCCCCGGAGCCATCGCTCGGAGGAGTTACACTGGAATCTCAGCAGCCAATCAGAACGTGCGAGCGGTGCCTTAGGAAGCGCTTCGCCTCTCTTTCACCTGGGAGGCTAGAAACCTGGAAGCTGAGCTATGGCTGGAAAGTAGCTCCTTTCCTGCAAAATAGGACAAGATTGCCCCAAGCAAAGCCTGATGTTTAGCTCTTGTGAGTGTTGTTTAAAGGAGAGTTGGCAAGCTGATGGAACGAGGAACACTCATCCATATCCAGGAAACCAATCAACCCTGGGGCAGACACAATATGGTGGACAGACTGAAACTTAAACATAAACCCCTTTTTAACGTTTAAAATATATGTGCTACAAAAGAGAAGTACCGCTCATATTTGTGCATTCATGCTTCCAAATTTACATTTCTTTCTAACCAGTGGTGGCGAACCTATGGAACGCATGCCAGAGGCCTAAGGCCAGCCAGCCTGGAGCCGCCATTGGGGAGCCCACCATCCCATCCGCCAGAGACTCCTGGATCTCTCCCAATCCTGCCTGGCTCCCACAGGGGCCCCTCCCCATAAGCAACATCAAGATGGCCATGCTCACCCAGGCCATGCCCACCCAATCTACCATGACTACTGCAGCCACACCCATCCAGTGGCCACGTCCACCCGGTCTGCCAAGCCTACTGTAGCCGTGCCCACAGAGTGGGCCACCCCCCCCATACATAAGTGGTTTTTGGGTTGCAGTTTGGGCACTCGGTCTTTAAAAGGTTTGCCATCACTGTTCTAACCCATTATGTGATTTGTTTGGCCTTAATATCTTATGAGAAACCAACCACTTTGGCTCTTGGTGAAAGCGTATTTGTAGACCTATCACATTGAGGATTAACAGGTTAAATTATTGTGGTTGGTGCCAAGTGTGAACCAGGTCCTAGTGGGCCTGAGGCCACTGTTTGCTTAGAATATTCAGGAAGGTCCAGCTATATCTGATCTGACATCCTGCAGAGAATGCCCTGCAGGAGAATGGGTTTGTTGACTACATTGTAGCAGCTAGTGCCAAACCCAAAACTGCTTTAAACTCCCCATTTGAGATTTTTCTCCTCTTATTATACTTTCTAAATCTGGAAACTGGTTTCACCTCTCACACTAAGCCATACTGTGATTGAAATCTGGCTTACTGTGTTGTGGGAACTCAATCACAGAGAGCTGAAATTAAAAAAAAAATTCTCCGCTTGCTGCTATCCTAGATAGGAAGGCTGGGATCACCCCAATGAGATCAGATAAACTCTTGGAGATGCATGTGCACTCCAAGTGAAATAAGGGCATTGGTTTTTATTAGGCTTATTATAACAGTGTGTTGTGCTAAATCAGGGGTCGGCAACCTTGGCTCTTTTATGACTCATGGACTTCAACTCCCAGAATTCCCGAGTCAGCCATGCTGGCTCAGGAATTCTGGGAGTTGAAATCCACCAGTCATAAAAGAGCCAAGATTGGCTACCCCTGTGCTAAACCAACTGGTGTGGTTCATTAGAGTTCTTCATGAATCTAGAGAATATGTTAACTTGGTGTTAGTTTAAGCTTTAAAACTTTAGTGCATCTAAACTGTTGAAAGCAGAAAGCAGTCAGGTGGCATATCCCAGGGTGACTCCCTTGGACTCATATAACGAGCAAAGCCAAATGTGGTGGTGGCAAGTGTGCTTTGTGAACTCAGACAATTGTAATTTGTTCAGTAAATTGTGGTTTAGCAAACCACAGCTTAATGCACTGTGTGACCACAGCCAATAGTAGATGACAATGAGAACTGTCAGTTTTTGTCAGTATCCAATATTGAATCCAACATTCAAAGCCTCCCCCATCATTCTATACATGTAACCCTGGTAATTTACAAAAACAACAGAATCAAAGTAATAAAAAGATGAAGGTGGGAGGGAAGAAAGCTTCATCAGCATTAAGCAAGGGGGTGGTGGTCTCTGCCTTCATCAAGGGAAATGAATTCCTTCTGCTTGAGGATTAGTCTCTTCAGCAGAATGCCTGACTTGGCCAGGAAACATGCTTGGTTACATCTCCCAATGAACTAAAGAGAAGGTCTCAGTTTCATCTGTAGAATCCCCACTAAGCATCAGCCTTGTCTGGGTAGAAAGCTGGTTAATTGCCACGTGGTTTCTTGGTCACTTTCTCTGCTCAGAAAGCACAGAGTTGGAGAAGCAGGCAAAGCTCAGCTTTCACAACCCATCCTCCAACTATTTTAAAATAGCTTATTCTGCCAGGAATCAGAGAACTTTTTAAAAAAAAAATACAGCCTACCTTTGTGACTCTTGATCAATTTACTTGGAAGCAAAAATCTCCTTGATCTCAGTGCAGCATGCCTATGGTTTTCATCTCAAGCCAGACAAATCAAAATTTAAAAATTTCCTTTCAGAAAACTTGGCAACTACAGCCTTAAACTCATTGGCAGATTCAGGGAGGTTCCTATGCAATCCCACTAAGAAACAGGATGCAAGGCTGCTGCTACCTTGGAAAGCATGGAACATGTTTTTAGTCAAACCTATTATGCAGTGAATGTGTTCAAGTATTTTAAGAAATCCTGCACCTGAATGAACAGAGCTCTAATTTCAAGAGAAAAGTTTGCCACCAAAAATGTTATAAATGCTGCTTTATCACAAGCAATTTTGGTGGAGAAAACAGTCCCTTCCCTTTCTAATTTTGTAAATCAAGAGTACCTTCTGTAGAATAGTCACACTCAGCATGCAGTAGGACTTGATTTTGGAAGGAACATTAAAGATTTTAAAGGGTTAAAAAAAATATCTAACCTCCAACCCACACAATTACGGTCCCAAGATTTTTTTTTTTTCACCAAGAATTCCAATAATTTTTTTTTCACCCCAGAAATAGTCTGCAGATGGATGCAGTTCAAGATGGGCTCCTTCAGATTCTCCTGGGACAAGGGAAGACAATCTTAATCATCAAAGGAGAAGAAAGAGAATTAGAGCAGAATGTCTGAGGAATAGATTCTATCCACCAAAGAATCCAGTATATGTTTTTTAAATGGACTGCTTGCCTCAAAATTGACCTCTTGGCCCTCTCCAACTCAAGAAACATGCAGAATTTCAGCTGGATTCTATCCAGCCACTGGGGTTTCCTTCCAAGTAACTCTGCGGAGAGTAAAGTGCAAGTGTGTTCAGATGCTATATAAACATGTGCTAGATGGTCCACTTAGCTGAAGACATATTGAATTTCATGGGCCACACTATATAGACCTAGTAGCATGATAGAGTGTCTTGTTTCTGGGACTAGAAATAAGGAAGCCCACATTTTAGTCCACTCTTGACAGAAAACCTCAGTGGGGGTTTGGAGCTGCTGGACACTCTCCCTCAGCCTAGCCTATCTCACATGAATTTTATGTTGACCTTTGTTTTCTACTGAATTAATAGATCTAGAGTTGTGGTTTCCTCTTGAATATTTAGTGTACTGGGTATTTGCAACAAATCTCAGTTTCTGATAGTTGAGGTTTTAGCAATCATTGGGGGGAGGATATTTAATTTCTATAGCTGCCCATTGCAGCCAGTGACTCACTAGCAGCTTACATCAAATTTACATTAATGGGAGACGGACCTTTCAAGTAGGGGAGCACTGAGGATAATTATCTGACATAAAGGTAGTTAAGGTTCCTAAATTAACATACGATTTCATATTTTGCATTCAGGATGACAAAATTACTCAGGCAAAAGCTTTGCTTCAGTTTCACAAAACATTTTATATCCTGTCTTTCTAATGCATATTTTGAGGCTTCTCCAGGGGATCTGTTTACTAAGGCATTACAGGAAAGAAGCACAAAGACAATGTAAGAAAAAAAACGCATTAAATTAAGATTCGGTGAAAGAAGACTTTATCTCCTCCTTCCCTTTCTTAAATGGACTTGGCTAGGCTAGAGGTGATAGATCTTCATCAGGATCAAGATGTGGGGTTGCTTTTAGAAATTGACTCATTACAGTAAGTGCAACTCTTAAAGCCGTCCTACTTTTATTTCAAGCTGCCACGATGGAAAGCTGAAAAAAAAAAAGGCTGCTTAGAGTAACGTTCATTAATCTCAGCAACTGTAAGATATGTGGACTTCAACACCCAGAATTCCCCAGCCGAGATTGTTGTTGAAGTTGTCGAGATTGAGAAACGCAGGCTGGGGGGGGGAGGGGCGGAGAGTCTAGAATGAGCTTTGCTGCAAATTCAAAGCACTTCGAAGCTCTGCACGGCCCTCTTAACTGACAGCTCAGGAGACGCAAAGTTGAAAGAGAGAGGAAAAAAAACAAACTTTTCAGGAGCAGGTTGCCCAGGGTTATTCCGTGACCTGGAGGACTTTACTGCCGCTCGGTTTGGAAAACAACAGCAGCGCGACCTCCGAGGGGTTTGCTCGCTGTTCAGAAACCTCGAAGTGGCTTCAGGTCCTGGGCCTTCCTAGTATCTCTACAATAGTGGGATTTTCTGCCCAAAGCCTCCAGACGAGATTCGCCGGAGCCTTTTCGGAAGACCGCCCGGCCTTCGCTCTGCGCTTCTTTTCCTGGAAGGATTGCGGCGCCAGCTCCGCACCTCGAGCCGAGGCCCTTTCCCAGGAACGCCTCGTTTCTCCTCCGACGTGCCTCTCTCTTCAGCCTCCGCCGCCACGTTGGCACCGCCCGCCAGAAAGGCCCAACACGTGCAGTGACCTTTCCCCTCCCCCGCCCCCCGGCTCGGCTTGCAAAAAGTGTTAATGATGCCAGCTGAGCAAAAGCTGCAGGATTCTGCGTTTCCCACGAGCGTAGAGTTAGCCTCGCGATGAAATTCCTTAAGGCGGGAGACGCTCCACGTACTAGTTTTTCAGACGCCGCCTAATGAGCACTTTATGGGGCAGCGTCTTTGTTGAAAGCTGGTGATCGCTACCTTAAGTTACTTGCAACGGAGTAAATCGCATTTAATGTTCTGATACTTCCAAGAAACGAGGGTGGGAGTCGCTTGTCTGAAATTACCGTTCGGGAGAAAACCTCTCTTACTTAAAGGACTTTGTGTTATTTCCAAGACCGAGCATTTGGACTAATAACTGCTACTACAGATCGATATATCAGGAAGACAATACACGAACCTGGAAGGAGGTTTGAAACTTTCTTTGACTTTAAGTAATTACGGTCCCTCCCCAATTCAAACTTCTTTACAGAAAATAGGAGTTACACACTTCTAGAGCAGCCTTATGCCTTTATCTTGGAATAGCTTTTACAACCTACTCCAGAAAAAATTATTTTTAGTAAATTGGCATCATATGGTCCCCGTTGATGTTTTAAAGAGTTCTAATCCTGAAGTTGCAGTTTCTCCCATAGAAAACAATCCATCGTCTTCTGGTTTTCCATGGTAGAATAGCCCAGGTGTACCTTGAAGATTGACAAGTGAATTTATTTAAAAAATCAAATAAGGTAGAGTTATAGCTTTTAATAACCTACAATAAAAATGCAGTAAGCTAACTATATACTTCAATTCATTGCCTGGTTCTTGAATGATTATTAGTTATCAGAATTAGCAAGTTTTAGGACATTCTGGTATTTTTTTTCTTTAAAGGATTTGCTGCCAGTGGAACAAATAACTCTCTGCTGAATTCCTCCCATCTTTTTCTAGCAGAAGAAACACACCAAAAGCTCTTGCATTTAATGGCTGCACCTTAGACACTAACACACATCATATGTAGATGTCCCATTGGTTCTAATGGGATTATACAAACATACTTACCTGGCTCCAAACTGATTTAAACCAGATGGAGATAATGGGATATGATAGGAAAACATAAACTTCCGTCCTAATCTTAAACAATGTTATGGAAAGTAATGTTGCCCTATGAATAATGAGACTCCCTGTAGTAAGCACGTTTAATTTGGATTTCCATCCAAGGCATTATCTTGAATTTAACATTTGCCAAGTAACATGCTTAAATTTTTATTGTATGTCTGTTAAAACTATACTCCCTATGGAGCTATTACTCTAGCCTGACTAAAAACCTTTTGAATAGCATTTTGTTAGATATCAAATGAATCCGCTCAGGCTAAGGACTAGGGATCCATTCAGCTCCTCCCTTACAGAGAGAAGTCCTCATAACATATTTTCAATGGTTGACATCAATAAGCCTAAGAGGTGTATTGACTCCAACCCAAATGAAAAACTTATGCTGAAATTCTTATACGCCAGGGAGTAAGTCCAGCTCATCACCTTGTAGTTTACCTCTTGAGCTGAAATGCAGTAATATTTTTAAAAAATACTGGGGTAGTTAGGCCATGTCTATGCTAGGACCCAGTGGATTTTACAATATAACTCCTGTCTGTAGTATTTGCCTGGGTAGAAAAACTGCATTAAATTTAAGGCTGCTCTCTTATGGGATAGGAAAAGATAATGGAATATCTTCAAACAGGTCCACAAAGTAGACATTCCTGAATGGCTGGCACCTAGTCCTAAATGTAATTTTTTTTTCCTGTAACAAATTCTCATTTAAATATGCCCTTTATTTAGGTTTATTAAACCCAATAAGACTTCTTTCAGGCTACTTATTTCAATCTTCTCTTCCAGGAGGCTAGGATAGCAACCAAAGATGCATATATTTGCAACTGTATTTAACCTGCATTTTTTTTTTTTTTTACTTTCAAGCTGACAACCTTTCAAATGGACATGTTACCTGAAGATAAATCCCTACTGATTTCTGTTCTTCCTTAAATGGAAATAATCCTGAATTAGAAGCTAGGGACCATTTTTTGTGAGATTTATGTTTCCAAAAAGGGGTTTAGGCCTCAGTGAAGCCCAACTTGTAAGCACCAGGAGGAAATATACTTGACTTCCAATTACTTTTATTTGGGTTCTTAACTTACAAATCTCATTTAAATCATGACCCTTCCAATCTGAACATGGAACACCATGCTGTATGGCAAGCCAGAGGAACATACTTCAGTAAAATGAGAACTCAGGCTAGATATCTTGCAGGAAGACTCCAAAGCTTCAGAGAAACCTCTCTACATATGAGGAGCCCTGAGATGCAGTCTTGGTACTTTAGCCTGGGAGGGTAGCCTGGGAGGGTAGACTTGTAGAGTAGTGAGGGTCAGCTTTTTTCAAAGGAAGACTTCTGCAGAACAAAAGGGGTCCTTATGTGAAACCTAATGTTTCAGCATTCATTTGGAGTAGGGCTGGGGCTTAATTCAAACTCAAAAAAAATGGATTGACTCAGTCATAAGTTAAGTGGGCTACATAAAGGCAGGCACAGAAAAGGAGTCCTAGGGAGTGTGATTCCAGCTTCCCACTAACTCCATGTGCATAAACTGATCCTGTAACTATAGATATCCTGATTTTAAACACACAGATTAAAAATTGAATCTCCATGAAAATGCTATGGTGTGATCCCAATCCAATGAGTGAAGGGGCTAATAAAACAAAAAAAGCCCAATGCCTCCAGATGTTATAGAAAGACAACTCCATTATCTTGATAACTGCCACTGGGATGTCCTCACAGACTGAAATGTCATCATTCAGAAACAAAAAGAAAAAATTCCATACCTCTTGAAAATTAGTACTTTTGCATACATATACCACTTTGGCTGATTCCCCCAGCACCAGACATTGGATTAAACTGAGATGTGAATAGTTTTAGCATATTGTTAAGGCTGTTGTACATCATATTAAATCATAATATAGCTTATTCTGTTGGCCAAAGAACATTACCTGGTATAGTAATTGTGTTTCATTGCTTTGGGATCAGAGTTAAGCTTTGTGTAGGAATTCAGCCATAAATCAATAACAGAAATAAATCCCATTAAAGGGCTTTTACTCTGAGCAAATATGGGTATAGGATTGAAACCCAATCACAGAAACCTATCAACATGTTTATGCAGAAGCAAATGTGGTAGAACATGGTATAAGACCACAATCTTTGTTGCCTTCTGTTGCCATCAATCCCAACTAATAAGAGAGGTGCCAGAATTTGTCTTAATAACACTGAAATTACATTTAATATGGGAACTGCTTCCATGTTTCAGCAACTATGCAGGCTGGGAATGATTGTTTCAGAAATCATTTCCTTTCTTTAAATTTGTTATCAGAAACACCATAAGGTGAGCTGTGATCAGTAGAAAGTTCAATGAGAGGAATCCATCAATAAAATCACTATATTGTGATTTGGTTCTATAAATGGCATGAGTCATTTGGGCTGTCTAAGTAGCACAGCTGGGATTTCAAAAGAACATTATGATCCAAGACAAATTTAGATAAATTGCAGTACTGCAATATAATTCTTGCAAGAATGATAGGAAAAGGGTTTTGGTTTAAAAGAAAAAGGTTGGAATTCCAGATTTCGTCCTCTGGGCTTTAATTGTTCTTAGTCTACAGATCCCAGGGTTCCTGGGATCCCTGATTTCAGTTTTTGCTCTATAGCATGGGTGCAAAATCTCTAAGCCAGGAGGTTGCCTTCTGCCAATACCTTTAGAAGCCCCTGCACACCTCCCCAGAGGGGGTCAGGCTACAGTGTGTGTGTGTGTGTGTGTGTGTGTGTGTGTGTGTGTGTGTGTGTAAATCTTGGAGTCTGAAAAAATTTCCAGTGGAGAGATCTTATTTCCAGTGACTTGCAAAAACCATTCATAAATCATCTTTCATAATATTCAGTCTGGTTCCTACATCTGTTAGAACTATTGGTAAAAGTGGAAATAAAATCAGCATAGCAATTATATATAGATTGTGAGTATATCATAGGTAACTATATCAGTGTGTACCTTCCCTTTTATTATAAAAATATCCTTTTTTGTACATATATCCATCCCTTCATTTTATCCCATTTTAACATGGAAGGCTGAGCTTTATTACAAAGATTAACTCAGTTTCCTGAGGCTTGAACACAGCTAAATATTATCTTCATCAGTGCAAAAATGTCTATGTAACCACCTAGCAATTACTACTGCCAAAGAAAGAATTAAAACTACCTTTACTTTCTGGCACTTTTTATTTCTATTTACCCTGATGTTTACTGTTATTGTTGTCCCAGCATTAGTTTTTTTATAGTTAGATGAGAGCTCAATCTGTAATAAATCTATTAATTTTTAAGATGTAACAAAACTTAACATTCTTCTCAAATTCAGTTGCCTATCATTAAATTGGATGCTGTTAATGAAATAGTGGAGGATGAATTAAAAAGTAAATAATCAATTTTGTCGTATAATACTCCCCAGATCCAATTGCTTCCTAAATACACAATTTCATTGTTTGTAATGCTGTTTCTTTCCTTTTCAGTTAAATGTGCAGAAGGAGCAAAATGCTTGGGAGAGGAAGGAACTTTATGCTAATGTGCTTTATTACCAACTAAATTTCAAATAATTGGGATTGGAATTGCATTTCTATCTTAATTTTAAGTTTCAGACTGACTTTCCTGAAGAACCCAGCAATGGAGAGCATAAATTACTTATGGAGGGAAACTGCCTTTTTTTTTTGGCTATGACTATTTTGAAAATAACTTTTCTCCTACTCAAAGCATTTTTAAGTAATAAACATGAACATGCCTGAATCTTTAACCAAATAATATAATTATGTAGATGTTCTTTCCAAAGTATATCAAAGTAGGTGGAGCCCAACCCTATGCATTTAGAAATAAATTTCATGGAGATACCTTGGATACCAGACTGTTCCCTCCAAAAGCAGACTGTTAAAATGAACATGCAAGGGACACAGCTATAGAGGTATTAAGTTGCTTGGAAATCATAGCTACATGTTCACCTCCATTAAATTAATCTGCGTTTTCCTCTATGTGTTGGTATTCTACCTTTAGGGCAGATTGAAGGATTCACCTCCAAATTTTATTTCGTGGATTGTTTTTAAGTGCCGTCTGCTTATTTTCAAGCCATTCATTTTAACTAAAGAAATTAAATGCAGAGCCCAATATGAGATCCCTTGCCTTTTAATAAATAGGGAAATTTAAAATCCCTCAAAGGGTTGCTTTCCTATACTACAACTTTGGATTTCTTACTTCAGAAAAAAGTTTGGAACAAACTTTGCCTGCCCTTTCTTCAAAGTACTTGTTACATACCATCCTATGGGAGACACAGAATTTGGGAGATTTAGGGAGAAGAGGAATGGATGCTAGGGTGGAATCAGCAACTCAGCTGCCAGACCATTAAGGCAACCAGACTACTTTTGCCATGAACAAAAATACCCGTTAAATGTAGGAAACTCTTTATTTACAATCTACTTTTCTCCATCTTCATCCAAGTCTGTTGGTTCTCCAAACCTCGTTTTTCAAGCAACCATTTGCCACGGGCAGGGCTACTACTTGCCGCAAACGGGCGAGGGAGCCAGAGGAGGCTCCAGGGCTGCAAAGCTCGACTTTTTCCTTGGCCTTTGCTAAGCTCCTCGAATTCCGTCCCGGCCTACCTGAGTGGATCCGTTCAGGGTGCGCTGTCTGGAGCCTGCAGGGTCATCTCTGGGCTGCCCCATATCTTTTGGGGGGCCCGCACCCTCATACAGAGACGGCCCTGATTCTAGAGGCAGCCCGGCTCCACCCGCCGTCCAAAGTCAATTCCCCGGAACCCATTCTGGAGCGCTCTGCCCACACTAGGAGTTAGTATATTCCGCATCCAGAGGCCTCTGTCAGGCTGACCCCTCGGAGCTTGGCTGAAGGGAGGTCATCACGGAGAGTCCCGGAGGCAAAACGAAGACTCGGGGCACCGCAAAGGCTCTCGGCCTTGCTCCAGGCCTGGGAGAGGGGGAGGCGGCGGTGGCGGCTCGGAGTGAGCAGCGGTCTCCAAACCGGCGGGTGGGTGCAGCTCCGAGATGTGCCGCTGCACGGCCTGATCAGGGGCAGCTCCCGGCTCAGTCCGTTCCGCGTCGCTGCCGAGCTCCAGATCCAGGGATTCTGCCTCACTGCTGTCACTGTCGCCTTCCGAGCGGCTCGGGCTGCGCTCAAGCTCACCTTCGCCTGCTGGCCCGGGCCCCAGACCCGCTCCGGCTGCAGCCACCTTCTCCGCCGGCTCCTTCTCTTTGTCTTTCTGCGCCTGCGCCTCTTTGGAGTGTCGCCACTTCATGCGCCGGTTCTGGAACCACACTTTCACCTGCAGGCAAATTTATTGATGTATTTATTCTTTGTTCAATTTATTTACCGCCTATTTCGCCGCGAGGCTACTCTAGGCGGCTTACAATAATCAAAAGGAAGAAAAATGAAAGCCGTGTAAACAGAAGTAAAACAATAGAACGCTAAAGTATGATAAAGGAACACAAGAATAAATACATCAACATGATAACAAAAGGATGTATGGGTGGAGAGCACAAACAAAGGGATGGGGGGGGGACAAATTCAGAAGAGAGGAGGGGCTCAAAATTAGCTAGGACTAGACTGGCACTTGCTCCATTTTGTAATAGCTCCTCTTCCTGGTCTTTGATAATTTAAAAATAAAGTAGACTGGAATGTTCTAGTCCTCGTGGATACAGAAATAATACAGTAATTTGGAAGGATCATGTCTTTGTGAGGTTAATTCTCATTTTTAAAATGAAAATTTAGGGCCGTTTTCTCATTAGTCATCCAACCATTGTTGGGCCCACGTAAGAGTGTTTTGAGCACAGGCCTTACATCACTTCAAGGATGGAGGGTGCTGTTTGGGAGTGGGAGGAGGAGGAGACCGCTGTTGATGTTTTTGGTAGGGAGAGAAGCAATTCACAATTGTCTGGGTATTTTGGGAGTCTAACCTTAGGGTTCAGTAAGTTTGACTAGTGGTTAAGGCACCAGGCTAGAACAAAGAGAGCTGGGTGATCTTGAGACAGTCCCTCTCTCTGTCTAGGAAAGAGACAATGGCAAATCACTTCCCACAGTCTTGCCAAAAAACCCTAAAAAAGATGTGTCCAGATAGCTACCAGAAGTCAAGACTAGCTGAAAGCACCACAACAACAATGGCTCCAAGTGTTTATGCTATCTGAGCAGAGTGTCACCCATTCCTCTGCCCCTTTACTTCCAGACAAAATCTGGAGGATGGGCTCGCTTTGCTGGGTCCTCTTAAAACACTAGCCACACAATTGTTCACAGAAGGAGGTGGGTTCCAAAATTTGTCTCAGGATTTAAAGGTGGGTACATGCTCCCCTTTTTCATGCAAGATAATAAAGGGGATTGGGTAAAGCTGAATTTGAAGTGCTAACTTATTACTTTGGCTTCCTTCCACTGGCATTATCAAGGTCAGTGATATTAATGGACAAAAAAGGCAGAAGAGAGGAAAAGGAAAATGCCTTGGATTTTCTTTTAAAAATCACGTATGGGGGGGGGAGTGAAATTGCTGAACTCCCAGGTTTTCTCTTGCCATCATAAATACTTCGCAAATTCTTAATCCTGCTGTTTCTAAAAATGAGCCCAGCCTCTTCATGCAGAAATATTCACAGGCAAAGTCACTGGTTTAGATTTTCACTTCCAAACAAAATTGACTTGCTAAAAGCTTAGAAGAATCAGGTCTTCCCCTGCTCTCTGGCTGCTTCTCTACCATATTTAGTACTGTACAGCAAAATTACATAAATTCTTTAATTTGTACAACTCTGCATTTAATTTGTCCCTCTACATTATAGACTTAAAATTACAAAGTCCCCTTTCATTTCTTAGTTCTTTCATTCCATTTTTTTCTTGTTAAGATCTGGGTGGTCTATAGGTGATTGAGGCTGGAATGTTAATCAAATAGTCCAGCCTTTTTAATGCTGGAAACTTGCAAGGAAGGTGCCTCAGCCTGATTTTACTCCAGCGGCTGGAGTTCCTTTCACTTTCAACAGGAGGATCAAGTATATGTATGCTGGAGGGGTGGGGATATATTATGCCAATAACAACTTATCCCATTTATATCTACGTTTTTAAAAAATGTAGGTTTTTTTAAAAAAAACTTATTAAAAGATATTTAAATATTTAAAATAACATTGATATTGGTTATGAATCTGCCTTTATAATTGTCCAGTCGCTTCGATCATTACATTTTTTATTTGTTTGTTAATACAAAAAGTTGTCATTGATAATGATTCTAAGAGAGGCCATCTTGATGGTACATGGGCATATGTAGCTTGGTAACTAATATTAACACTGATTCCAAAACAAATGGAGAGATCAGGTTAAAGTTGTCAACTTGGTTTTCAAAGAAATAGGTTAAGGCAATATCTATTTACCATGGAGAAATGGTAAATAGATATTCTCAGAAACCATTTGTAGTATTGCACAATTAAACAATTCAAATGAGCTCAGGAAAATAAAAAGGGTAAGCCTGCTTTCCCAGACATAGTTTTTTTTTACAAATAGATACAATATGTTTGTGTGTCCAAAGAAAAGATACTAAAATAAGTAAAAACTATAGAACATTTTCTATAATTATATGTTATTTCATTAAATATTATTCTAGTGTCAAGAACGTTTTCCACACCTCTCTCACTTTTTCTTTATAGGAACCTCCAATATCCACAGCCATTTCTACATGTTCACAGGTTTCCCATATCTGTGATAGGATAGAATCTGGATGATAAATCAAGGCTTGTCTAATAAGACTTATCACCTTCTATTTGCTGAACAAGGAACTTCCTTTGAATCCAGAAGGCTGCCAGGAGAATAGTATTGGTATTTTCCTACAGTTTTCGCATTAGTTATTTATTAGTTATTAGTTATTTCGCATTAGAGAAAGTGCCTGGAACTTTTCTTTCCTGTCTCAAAAGACAGACTTCCCAGCTTATAAAATTTAGCCCACACTCACTCAGAAAGGACATTTGTGAATGAATGTGAAGAAAACAAGGAAACCTTCTTACCCACTGTGATGGAAAATCAAACTTAGTATGCTGGAGGGGGGGGGAGAAACATTTCTCCCACCATCTCAATAGGAGAGAATATATGAAGCTCAAGATTGAACTGTGGACTCAGTTCCATAGGATTAGGCTGGAGTCAATGGCAGTTGTCCCTATTTTTGGTTTCCTCTTGACCAGTTGTCCTTTCTTGCTGGCATTTCCCGCTAGCAGCCAAAATAAACACTTTGGCTGTAATGACAGATCAATCTTGGTCCAAATTTATGGTCCCACTAGACATGTTATTGTCTTACTCAGGAGGAAGCCATGTAGAAACAAATTGCTTATGTTGCACCCAGAGGTTGGGGAGGAGGGGCGATTGAGTTCTTCTTTTATGTCATGCAGGCGCTTCTCCCAGGCATAAAACACTGTCCACTTAAACCACCTGCTACAAACAAGATCTACCCAGTTTAACAGCTCATTTAATTGATCTATATTTTTGGTTCCTCAATACACTGAACCATAAAGTAGTTAAGTTATGCAACATTCCATCATGTACACATTTTCAGACACACAGAATCTAATCAAGGTTAAAATTAGGTTTAACATGTTGGCTAATAGTTGCTTGATTTGTAACTGGTGTGGTTAAGCTGTTGCGCAAACATACACTCTGTTCAGGAAGAGCGTGCAGATGGGTTTGATGACAAATTTGGAAGGCAGCATTTTACCTTCTCTGAATATGGACAAATACGAAGAAGGATATTAATAGGTATATAAGAACTCCATTTTATATCCAGTTTCCTGAATTCAAGCATTGCTAACTGAATTCACCCACGAATCTTAACCAAATCAGGCAAAATCTTAGGGGCTGCAGTTGCATAACACCATTAACCTGCTACATTTGATTAAATTTGTTTGTCTGTTTTTATGTTTATGACTTGTGTTGTACAAATGTGGCCTGATGCCTGCTTCATGTGTTCTGTCCACCTAATTGAAATAATGCTATGGCAGTGAGGTTCTTGTGTGTGGAAATTATTTGGAATAAGCTGAGGAATAATGAAAATACTATCAGTAAGATATTACTGTAGAACTACTGTGTGGGATAAGTTCCTCCTCTGGAACCATTTGTTTGCCCAGTAGGTAAGAAATCAGGATACCAAAGACACTTATGGTGTGGGTGTTGCACATGAAAGGTGAAATGGGTGAGTCTACTTGCTACCTATTAAATATAGGGGTATGTGGGCTTTATTTTTTTGCTAAGGGGACAGATTCCCTTTGTTTTAAATAAATAGCATCTAAACATCAACAAAAAACAGTCTGTGGAAGAATGGGATTTATAATACCTAGCTGTCCCAGCAGAATCACAGCTAAATGCTCAATGGGGATACAGATAAATTAATCAAAAGGAGTTTTTAATTTAAAAAAAAAATGCTTACTTGAGCATCTGTGAGCCCTAACATGGCGGCCAATTGTTTTCTGTCCGGTTTGGTGACATATTTCTGGATTTCAAAGCGTTTCTCCAATCCTTTTCTTTGGAGATTAGAAAAAACCGCCCGGGACCACGAGCGTTTCCGTTTGTAGGTCTGAGGCAGCGTGTCTTTCGTAAGCACCGCATACGGACCTGGAGGGTTGAACAAAAGAAGAGGAAGAGACAGGCGTTTAAGGGGCTGATCATGAGCGGATAACAGTCGAATCCCCACCGCCCCCGCTTGCAGGGAAAGCGCGTCCAAGGGGGGCTAACTTCCCAAGAAACTCCAGTAGAAGCCAGCTAAGAATAGCTCCGTTCCTATAGTCAAGGATCACCAATCTTGTCTTTCAGTGGTTGCAAAAAAAAAAAAAAAACCTGTGCTACCGCTGCTGCGCCTGAAATAACGCGGCAGCCCGCCCTTATAATTCCTTCTTTCTTTGGATCGTCTTATGCTGCTGGGTCGCTAGTCTATTTAACATCCCTCTAAGGGTTCCCGGGTCTGATTCTCCTTGAAAGTCAGCGCCCTTACCCTCGGCTTTCCACATGTTGCTAGAGTTCTTAGCCACGTTAAAAACCGGAGCCTTCCATATTAATAGCCCCGAGAGGGTGTCAATTAAGTCAGGGACAAAGAAACAGAGTCCTTCGTTAGCTCCTTTTTTCACATCTGTGATTAAGGTTGAGTGTCAAAGGGGCCATCCATAACCAGGATCCGTTTGCGTGGAAGTAAGCTCTGCTGAAACAAATAACGAAGCTTAGGATCCGGTGCTGAGGAATCCTAATTGCAAGTGCTAAACCTTCCATAGGCTTACTTCAATGATTCTTAGTTCGAGAGAAAAAGTGAGTAAGAAAGCAACCCTTGAAAAAAATTAATCTACTTTCCTTACTTGGGTGCCTTCCAAAGGACTAAATTCTGGCCAGGAAAAGTGCCACATTGTCTAGGGATGATGGGAAAATTGGAAGGTAACCAGATTCACTCTCACTTTGAGAGTGGCAGAGAGGGATTGATCCGTGCCCAGGATGAGTTTTTATACCTGGAAAAGTGTCTTGAAACTGGTGCTGAACGGAATTCCTTGGGGTTGTGTTTAAGTGTCCCAGGACCCCAGAAGTCTCGTTAATGGGTTCTAGAGACGTGAAGAACTGGCCGGACGGAGGCTGTAAGGTGGGGATATGAACCCCGCTTGGGCGGCTGGTGGTTAATAAAGAGGTCAGATCTGTGGGCATAGGAACAAGGAGAGCTCTGTTACAAGATGAGCAGAATGGTGCAGGTCCCAACCCCCAAGCCCACTGGTGGCAAGCCCTGGTGGCCTGTAGGGAACTGGGGGGCACTCCCAAGGCCACCTTCAAAAGTTTGGAGGCAGACCTGAAACTGAAACTCCTCTGTGCACAAATGCCACTGTGAGGCTCATAGCATGTGCTCCTCATCCAAGATCAAAACCAAATTCAAAAACCAAGTCCAATTCCATTCAAGGCAGGCTGAAATCACCCCTATGTTGATAGGGTAGGCCCAAACCAGGAAAGAACTTCTCCAGCAACCTGTCAGGTGCCTCTTATGGCCTTAGATGCCACATGTCAGAGGGATGGGGATGGTCATAACTTATAAGAGCATTTTCTCCCTAGTTACATTTCCTAGTTAATGTAGCCAGCCATTTGTACTGCAGTGCTGTTGATCTGTTTTTGGTAACCCTTCCCACTCCAAGGATAGTAGAGGGAAGTGGAAAAACAAAGGAAGATTGAAGAGCTCAAATCCTGCATTATTTCAGAGAGGGCAGCCAAAGTAAGATATTTCTACAAAAAGCCCAAGCTGCTTTTCTTAGTTTTTACAAATGTGAAGTAGCCACACTGAAAGTAAAATGCCAATTCACATTTATGACAGGCCTCTAGACCATTCTCCCTTGATTCAGCACATTCTTCAATTGAACCCGTCTAAATTTGCTTTAAAAAGGGAGCAACAGATTGATTTATCTGATAGGTAAAAATGATCCCCATGCTCAGCAATGGGTTGGGCCAATAGGCTTCAGTCAAAGAGATCAGCTTTCACCATTTGGGAGCTTAGGCCATCCACCCAAAAATTCAAACTCAGTTTCTTTTGCAGCTTTGATGTGACCTTATAATGAAATCACAGCTATCCTATCTGTCTGCCTGTCTGCCTATTTCCTGGAAAATAAAGCTTTTTTGGGCAATTTGCATTTCTCATAATCCATGAGGATATTTAACATTAAGTGCAATCAGATATCATTTTCCTTTGGGTGATAAATTTGGCCAAATAATTATCTGGGATAATGCAGATAATGGGGTGACTTTGCTCATGGAGAAGGTTGGTTGCTCCCATCTCCAACACCCAGATTAATACATTCACTGATGTGCAGTGTAAAGCTACAAATGCTTACTCAGAAATAAACCCCATTTATCTCAAAGAGGACTTATTCCCAATTTTGGGGGTCAGAAAACAGATCTATTTGATCCAACAATTCAGATACCCTGTGACCCTAAGAAGAAAAGCCACTCAACTAGTTTACAACTGCAGTGTCCAAATCAATGAGACTTACTTCCAAGTAAATACTTTCTGGAAGGAGACTCTGGCCTGAATTTCTTCCAAAGATTTCTGAATCTTTAAACAATCCAATTGCTCAACTGTTTGTTCCATTGAGCAACAACAGAAACACCACAGCCACAGCTGCAGCAGAGCTGTGTTGGGTTCCTTCCCCCAATTCTGGAAAAGGCTGATTTTACAAGTTACACTTGATTAGAGTCAGAGATTTGCTTTTTCAATCTTTCCAACCCAATCTAAATGTTTGGGCATTAATAACTGAAAGAAAATTAGCAAAACGGGTCCTTCTATAAACTCTTTTCCCCATTTCAACCCACCCTTCCTGTAGGTTTTAAGTGAGGATCCCCAACTTCATAGCAGGACCACACAGGGTTAATCTTCCAGTTGAACTGGGAAGATTACATATAATCCGCCTTCAAATAAAAAGACAGTAGGGACCATTCTAAAGGGCCGTGAAAGGACCCTGCAAGAACCAGAAGAGCCTATTATGCTCAAATTCATCACACACATACACACACATACACACACACACACATTCACACACACACATACACACACACACACACACACACACACACACACACACACACAAACGATCCACATACAGTTTAACAAAACAATTTCAGTTCTCCAGAAGGGAGGAGAAAGCAAAAAGCTAACCTCTCAGAGTGTTGCTCTCCTTCAGTTTCGGGTCAAACTCCGCAGACAAAATGCGATCAATCCCAAATTTCAAGTCTTTGCTAGAGGGGGCGGCTGCAGAGCCAGGGTGGGTCTGGCGGCTTTGCCCTCCGCCCGGGGTTCGTGCACCTCCGCTGGAGCCCCCTGTGGGAGAGCGCTGGTGCTGAGGATGAGAAGTGTGGTAGGGAGCCGAGAGAGGTGACAGCCGCGTGGCGAAGGCGACTGAAGTGTCCGGGGCCACCATGGGTGTCGGTCTGAGCGGGGAAGCGGCGCCGTGGTACTGTGCATGGGCATGGATTCCACCTAAATGGGAGGCCAGATTAGCCGAGGTTCCTCCGGACAGGCCCTCAACAGAGATTTCTCCTGAGGCAGCGTGTAAGATGTCCGCGATGCAGAAAGACGGTTTCTTGAGCCCCGAAGGATCCAAGGAGAAACAGCCGCCAGCGCCGGGGCCCGCCGGGGTACAATATGCCGCTGACCACAGACTGAAGTTGGAAGCATAAAAGGGTGCGAGTCCGGCAGTGTACATCCTGCCGATCCGGCGGCCACTCGCTCCTGTCTCGGCTCCTTCACTGGCCAGATGGACCCACAGACTCAGTAACTGCGTGCTCCGACTGACCCGCAGCCCGCCAGCAAAACAGTGAGCAGTTAATTGCCTCCTTTACCCTGGTCAGCCTGGAGAGCTCAACGCCAAAATGTCTCTTGGCCTGGCCGCATCGTGGGAGGCGAAACGAGGCCACGCAGAGCTCAAGCAACGCGCTGCGAAAATCAGGCGCGACAAACAAAATAATAACAACCCCCCAAAAATACCTCGCGCGCACTAACATCCAAACACACAAATACACACACACACACACCAGAAACTCCCCCTCTCTGAAAAAAGGAAGGGGGGGGAATGAAAAGTATCCACCCGCCCACGACCCTTCAGCAAAATCAGCTTCCCAGATTCTCTCTCTCTTTTTTTTTCTACCGCGGAGGAAAAGAAAAAAGAAAAATTCTTCTGGGGCTTGATTGGACAGGAAGCGGCCAATCCAGAGCGGCAGTGGGATGGCCAAGAAAGGAAGGAAGGAAGAAAGGGGAGCAGTAAGTCACGCCTCCGCCTTGCCTTCAAAGTTTGTGACGGTTCCAGACCCAGCAAAAATCGGCTCTTGGGGGCTCTCCGTTCCCTGAAATGTGTCGTCCTCGAAACTGCAGGGTTCTTGCTAAGTGTCCTCGCCGGTCCTCTCTGTCCAAGGAAGTGGTGTAGATATGCCCGATTCGGAGCGTGCAAGCTGCCTTTACTCTCCACGATCCGTCCCATTTGAGCTTAAGAACCAGAAGGAGGCAGCGCCAGAGGCAGCTTAGGCTTCTCTTCGGGGCCTTCTTCGGAAGCAGACCTCGCGGGCGATGCAAAGAGTGGGCATTGCCTTTCTAAATGAATTACCAAGTCCTTTATAACGGAGTAGAAGAGTTTTTTAAAAAAATGAGGCGGTGTCATTCCCCTCCATTCCTGAATATGGAGGGTCTGAGGTGTGAGAAAGATAAATCTTTCGTACGAAGCTCCTTTCCTTCTCTGATATAGGCAGGTAGGCTGGGACCGACTAGTGCTCGAAACTTCCGTGGATCGCTGAAGGATCAAGTTGCTATTTCGGTGGATAAAGTGCACCACAGTGAGCTCGCTGGATCTGTGGCGAGGCAGTTTCGAAAGGCAATTTCCGTAGGCCGGTGCAAACTACACATCCCGATTGTTCTATTTCGAAATACGTAAATGGATGGCAACAAGACCTGAGCATACAAAGATAGCACAAATAAGTCCCCTGGATCCGGGCTTCTTTTTCAAAAGTGAAAGATTTCTGGAATCTGATCACAGAAACAAGCGCAAGGGAATTGTGATAAAAATCAGCAAGAAAAACTAGATTCCCTTAGAAATAAATCCCATGAGGGCCAAGGTGCTTGAAATCATGTAATGAAGCTCAGAGCTATAACATTTATATGTTAGATGGTGATCAACTCTCGGTTTGAGCCCCTGGATCAGAAAAGTAATGTGCTGATCCTTTTGCCCATTTAAATAAAAGGAACTTGAAGGACAGCACCACAACTTCAAAGGAAACATGCTTTTCTTAATGCCAGTTCAATACTCCAGGAGTATAAGACTGCTTTCCTCCCATTAGTATTCTCTGCAACACAAAGTTTGCACAATTTTGTACAGTTAGTCTAAATTATTGTCTTTTAGTTTTAGATCTTTCTCACTGCAGAACCTATTTCTCCTTTAAAATATTTTGAGTCCAGATTCTCATCAAACAGGAATATTGCCTCATACAGAGACAGAATTGGTTGCAGAGATAGAAATACTAGGAAAACACTGTGTTTCTCTAAACTGGAGACAGCGTCAAATCTAAGTTAATAATAGAATCATTTTTATTACAAATTTACTTTAAAAATCAGTTTGAAATCTTACAGTCCAGGACTATATGTGTGGACGATGAAGACAGAAATATTCACAACTTTTGCCCTTTCCCACATTTATCATTTCTAAATTTTATTATTTATTTGTCATATAATGACAACATGATAGAAAACAAATAAACATATATACAGTCCACATAATTATACATAAAACTTTATGGGAGTATGGCAGTGGTCTCATAACTAGATATCCAAGTCATATTTCTAAATATGAACATGCTACTTCTGCTTGTTAATTTCAACAAGATTTGTGCAAATAAATGCCTTAAAGGCCAGGTGGAAATAAATAAATTATTCAAATAAAATATTTTATATTCAGCATATAGAATAACAAGCATAAAACAAGCCTTGCCCAGTCATCAGGCATCTTTGAAAAGTCCAGACATTCTATGTTTGCTATATTGAACTATACCTATATCAAACGTTCTATGACTTTCTTTAAGAACGTCAAAGAGATTTAACTGCCCTTCACAATTAGCAGTTAAATGACTGTGCTTTGTTTTGCAATCTTTATCAGCCCCTCTAATCCTAACAGATTTTACATAAAGAGAATTGCTTGAAAAGCAGAGAAGAAAACACATTGGTTACTGGAGTGGGTTTCTTCAGGGAATCCCCAAGGCAGAGTGAAACCAACCCTTTCAAAAATCCACAACAAATGTTCAGAACTGAAAAAAAAAAACATATCCTGCTCTTAAAATCATTCCCAGTTTGATAGTGGTGGGATTGCTATAAAATTCATCATAATTTTGTTTTGGATACTGTCATGTTTTATCAAATCAATCCTTAACCTTACAATTGCTTAAGGCTTGCAACTGCAGGGGCACAAATCTTCATGGAAATTCCCATTTAATTCCTCGAAGAATGTTCTGGAGGAAAGATATGTAGATCAGTCTTCCATGCGATTAAACGGAAAGGAAGCCATCAATTTTATTTCATTTTCCACTTTGCAACAGTTACTAAAAAAAAAAACCCTGCTTCATCCATCCTTGCGACATCATAAAAATCAACTTGTTATTTTCATACTGGCACACGTTATAAACTGGATAACTCTCTGAATGTGGTCCTACAAATATTGGGTGAAATTTCAGGTCCCAGAATAATTATTGTACAATACATATTCACTTTTTCTGGAAAGAAGAGTGGCAGGGATTTATCTTCTGCCATTGATTAAACAAAAATCTCCTTCCAGCTCACTTTAGCTCAGCTTCTGGTGACTTTGAACATCTCTGTTCAATAAATTTGTTGGCAGAGGGAAAGGATTGCCGTTGTGACTTCTGCCTTTTTTCCAAAGAATTAAACTGACAGTGGCAGAGGGAATATGCTAAAAAAAACTTGTTCTGGGAGAGAGAAAAAGCAAAAATCCATCTTCCCAAGTTTGGACATAAACATAATAAAGAAAATGATTTATCAACGTACTAGGAATCTGAAAGACAGCCCTTGCTGAATTAGCTAGCCTCGCCTTCAAAAAAGGCATAGATTTCAAGGAGTTTGAGCAAAGTTATTAAATCCCAGCTCTATTTACTACAAAAGTAGATAGCCACGAAGCCAGGGATATTTCCTTCTGGTCCAGATGGCAGAAAAATGTCCAGCTGAAGTTTCAGTTTTAAGAGCAAATTCAACATATGCGGCTTTTTCCACAATGATTTCAAAACAATTATTTCAAAGCAGACCCTACAAGCAACAGGTGGATTTTATTTATAATTACATCCAGAGAAGTATAACTATTGCCTATTTTTTTAAATTAAAAAACGGCTTTTTGAGGTGCCTGGGTGACAGGAGCCACCCACCAACTTTCTGAACAGGCCAGTAGTATATGTCCAACTGTGCACTGCCAGGCTTGCCCCAGCTTCTCCTTCACAGCTCTATTTCAGTGGAGAGGGGCTTTCCCAGAGGTGCCAAATAGGCAGCATCATTCTTTCTGAGAGGAGCAATGTTAGCAAGAGTATCTAAGAAAAGAGTGAATTTTGAGATGTCAAGTTTCAAATGGCAAGGCAAATGACTACAAAGAAAAGAAGGTCAAGTAGGTAGCTGCTTAATTACCTGCAGCAGTAATTAATCTGCTTGGTGTGGACTGATACTATTGTTTTGTCTGGAAGGAGTCCTGCCACCCAAACAGGCGAAATTAAATGCCCTCTGAAAAGATAGGATTGGAAATAAAGTTTTGCTTCTCCTTTTTTTCAAAATGGATTCCATATTCTAGCTTGCCAGACAAAACTATCCTCTTGTCTCCTCCCCACTAGCCAGAACAGATCCTTCACTCCTCGGCCACTGGTTTCCCCTTTGAATGGTTTTTAAGATCATTTTCTTGTCAGGGAAAGTGATTTGCAACTGCCCAGCTTGCATTATGAGGAGCAGGAGGGGGAGCCAGAGCATTTCTGGATAAGGAAGCATCAGAAAGAAAGAAATACAGGAAGGGGCAGGGGGAGAGTCTCCATCAGCCCAGCAAATACATTTTTAAGGATATCTAAAAATAACCTGTAGGAAGTCCTCTCCCAAATAAATTACAATAAAGAGTTAGACCTAAGGATGGGCCTCATGTCTTAAGGGACAGCAAGGGATTGTTACCCAGGAAATTCTTTGTGGGGTGAAACTAGATGCAGTTAAAAAAAAAAAAATCTCAGTGGACTCTTACAGCTCACAATTACTGCACTACTGCAATCCACTTCTTTTCTCCAGAATGCCAACATTCTCCCATTGAAAATTTTTTCTCCAACATTATATGATAGGAGACACTTTCCCTTTCTCATGTGGTGCATAATTAAACTTCTGGAATTCTCTATCACAAGCTTTGGAAGCATACATATCTCATTTTTCATTAATTTTCATAGCAAATTTATGAAAGTTGCTTCCATCTTCTGTCACTTCAGTTAAATAAAATTTTCATGTGCATCAAGAATGTTTCTCTGGTCCTCGGATGAAGATAAACAATAGAGATCAAGTTGGGATCGTTCAGAAGAATATCGACTGCCCACTGATAAAAGTAAAAAACTTGATTAGTTGGACCTCACGGCCAATCTAGGCAACTATATTCTGAAAGGATATTCCAACTGGGTTCAGTTGTGCTTGTTCCTAGACATCTGATAGCTTTGTTAGTAATATATCCCACTGAACCTATTAAAGCTTTCTTTTTAATATCTAAAACTGTTCAGCCTCTGCATCTGACTGAGAAGAGTGCTTATAATTTTTTAGAAGCAACACATATGCACATATGAAGGACACAGGGATTTCCTTTTCCCTGCTGGAAATCTTTCTGGTCCTCAGATTTTGTTCACTACCCAAGCAAATAGTACAATATGCATCACCTTGGAATTAAACACCTCTAAACTCTAGATGAGAAGTAGCAACACCAAAACTGGGGATTTTGTATGATTGCTCCCCCAAAACAAACTAACAGATGCCAAATGCAAAATTCTAGCTAAGCAGA
Source organism: Crotalus tigris (assembly GCF_016545835.1). NCBI lineage: Eukaryota > Metazoa > Chordata > Lepidosauria > Squamata > Viperidae > Crotalus > Crotalus tigris. Next base: position 1,822,367 of record NW_024096622.1, on the reverse strand, counting down.
ACATATTCTAAGCATTAAGGAATATGTGCCATTGAGCATAGGTTGAATACAGAAATTTATTGTTGGTGTGAACATAAAAATCTTCTGCTTTTCTCCTGAGAATTCTCTTTCAGCAATCTGAATTTTCAAAAGCCAATTAGTTGTCCTATTGGAAGCCAAAATTCCTGCCAAGCATTGAGTTTTTAAATAAATCCCAATCACTTTTCTGCTATTTCTGTTTCAGACACACTTAAAACACATTCCTAGGCATGGTACTCAGCACTTAAAAAAGAGGAGAAATTATGTCGTTTTGCTTGAGTAAATTGAAGGAAAGGGCGGAGTAGAAATGTAATAAATAAATGCAATTGGTGGTTTTGTGGTTGTGAATCAAGACTGTAATTGTTATGATATGAATGACTGTAGCGGAGAAGCAAATTGTCTGATCAAATTCTGGCATTTAGCAGAGAAGAGACAATTTGCTTTTGATGTTCATTTGTTTGCTTTTTTGGCACAAGAGATACATTTCCCTTCAGCAAGACCACGAGGCATCACTGTTTAATATCTTCCTTGTAGTTTGCTCCTCTTCAGTCACATCACTGCAGTGGATCTGCCTGGTGTGTGGTGACCGGAAGACAGTCCAGCAAATTTCACCTCTCAAATCTCATTCATACATATTGATTGCCCTTTTGGATCAGCTTGAAGGCCCATCTCCTTTGGGAGGTTTTGCTTCTTATAGCAGTCCAGCACATTAATGTCAAGGAAGTTCACAAGCAGGCCACAAAGTCTCCCAGCATCTGGCCCTCAGATCTCAGAGATTCCTCTACTTTCTCCTAACTAATTGGAAGACTACACTGGGGAAGCATCTATTTTTGGTGCCTGTACTTAATCAAATCTTAGAGACATTCACAAAGCTCTTACCAAGTTAGGAAGTCTAATGTTAGGATGTTGATAATCTGAAAGGCCCTCAAAATTTGGTTATGTTATCAGGACTGGGGCTCCCAGGGAACCCCAAGACTTGTCTAGGAGGTTCCATTGCTGAAGAGGATTTTTATCCTCCCTTCATCAATGATATGTATTTTTATTTTTATGATATTTATTATTGTGGTTTTTAATATTTTTATCTCTTGTTTTTTTATTGGCCGTTTTATCTACTTTTATGCACCATAGTAGCCTTTGGTGAGATGGTTGGCTATATAAAGTTGATAAATAAAGGCTGATGGACTATATTTCTCACTATCCCCAGCCAACAGGGGATAAGAGATGTCCAAGGGTCTCAGGAAGGGGAAAAGGTTGAGGAAGAGATCATGGCTGGTGAGGTCCAGGTAACATCTTCCCTAAATTAAATCAGGGTTAGGAAGGTCATCAAATCAAGGCTGAAACAGCACCAAATGTTCTACTGCAATACTATCTCGGTGAATCTGACAGATGAGAAAATGGACAAGATTCCAACAGGTCAGGTCATCTAATGAACGTAGAAGCAATTAGACCAAGCATAAAAGTTGAATAGCTTGGGATTTAATAATATAATATATATATACCAAATGCTTGCAGGTGAGAGAGAGAGACACGCGATCGCAGCTTTGTGGCCGCCATCTTGACCTTTTTGACCACCCCAGCTGGTTATTGAACAAGCGAAAGATTGCATATCACTTCAACAGCTTCTTCCACGAGCTTTAGCTATATTCCGACGTTCTTTGTCAGAAGCAGCAGGACTTTTTGGAGCCCGTATGTTTCCAAAATTGGGCCCTGTTCACAAGCAGCTTCCAAGAACAAGGTGTTTATTTGCTTGCTTTAAACTAAGAATGAACTAGCCACTTGGATCAAGATTTTTTTTCACTCTGATAATAAAAGCGGCTAAAGCAGACTTCACCCCAAGCCCTCCCTTATTTCAGAACGGCGGATTCCCCGCGAGCCGGATCCCCGCGCCAGGCACTGCAAAGAGGGAGAACCGCAACGGCGAGTCCACACAATCCGCCCCACCCAGAGTGCAGAGTGAGAGAAAAAAATCTCTGCCTCCTTCCAGCCCCCCGAAGTCCCCGCCGGCTACAAGCCTAGGAAACTGCGCTGCGCTCCGAAGGAGGTGCGCCTCGGCCCCGCCTGACTCGAAGAAGCCGATCAGGGCAGGAAGGGCTCGGCTTTGGTCGGGCCTGGGGTCATCTCCTGTTTTCAATCGGCTCCGAGGCGGCTTAAATGAGCGGATACGCCTGCCACATTGGGCGCCCAAAATAGAAGCGCTTGAGGAATTTAGAACCAGCAGAAATCCTTCTTTCTTCCAGAGAGAGAGAGAGACTAGAGAGAGACTAGAGAAGGGGGGGGGTTCTTACGAGTCGGAGCATTTCCCTTTCAAATATTTGTGCAACTTTATCTCGCAAGGCAAATCGCGAGGGTGACGCCAAGCCGTCCTTGCATCTTAGCGCTGCGAAAATAAAGGCCAGGGAACCGAGTCACTGCCGTCGCGTCGAACGGAGTCTCCGGCGCCGAGATCTTCTGCAAGGAGCCGCTAGGCGAGAGGCGGAGAAGAAGGTGCAAGACCGAGAGGAAGGCGGTTGTGAGCCGTGCCCAACTTGGCCGATTCCTTTTTTACAAGGAAAGAGGCTTTCAGAAGGGGCTGAGGATGATGGAGGCGGGAGTCTAGGCCTAGCTGCAGAGGGGCAGCTGGGAGAAGGCTCGCGGGGTGATTAATACTCCCATTCGGGTTAGATCCTGGCGGGAAGAGAGAAAGAAAGCCCGAATGTCGCCAACAGCTTTTGGAAGAGAAAAGGTTGCTTCCCAAACGTAGCTGGCGGATTCCACAGGCAGAATTTGCACTAATGTAGAGACAGCCATCTGAGGCTGCCTTCAACATCCTTTTATCTGTTGTATTTTCTTTCTTACTGAGTCCTTCTGTGGGTTCAGAATACTTCAGGGACTACTTTAAACTAAGGATGCTATCTTTCAATAATAGGTAATTATCAGTTTAGCTTTCTTTCATCCTTAGATTTTACTGTGAGTTGCATATCGCTTGAGCAGTAAAGTGAATGGTAAGGTAATTTAATAGCACATCATAGCTTTAGAAATGAATCCCTCTGTGCATAATTATAGTAGATGTGAATCTTTCCACTGTTTTTCAGGGGAGATTCATTCTTGAGTACTAATAACCCCAAAAGTCTGCAGTCCCCACCCTTCATGTGCTGCACTGATCTTTTCAATTGGGGATAAATACTATTTCCTCCCATCTGGTGGTCATCTGAATTTTGACAGCTCAAATATGTCAGCCCCAATAATTGTTCAAAAGGCAGCAATGGTGTCTGCAGCAAACAGTAATAAAGATATGCACAGGCTGTTGTCCTCATGCAAATTCTGCCTGACATTTGCAAACTTGCATGTGAGACAAGTCTGAAATTATGAAGTATGATTACCTTATCACACATATTTTGTTACCTCCCATACCTTCTGCTTGCTTCACATGTGAACGCCTAGGCATCCGCAGGAGGATTGGTGGAAGCAAATGAAAACAAATACATTATCACACAAATACAACAATTTGAAAGTTTGTTCCAGACATTGGGATGTAGAATCTGATGATGGCTTTGCATATGCCATTTTAGCATCATATGCCGTTACCTTGGACTGAGTTGGTATGAGAAGTGTAATAGATTTCGCACACTTTGCAAGTTAGATGGTATTATCAACAACATATCCTCCTTCCAAAAGAGAGATGCTGTCCATCCATTTAGATTACAGGGGTCCTCAACCTTGGCAACTTTAAGACTTGTGAACTTCAACTCCCAGAATTCCCCAGCCACGAGTCTTAAAGTTGCCAAGGTTGAGGACCCCTGAGAATCAAGACAAAACTATCCTACCATGAAAATTGCCTTCTCAATTGCTGACCCCTTTATTATCGCTTTTCCCAGTCCAAGCCAGTCAGAACTTCCCTTTGAGGACATATACACTGTCCAAGGACAGCTCAAGGAGAAAACCATGGGTTTACTACACTTACTTTTAAGAGTGACTTAAGTCTGCCCTTACTCATAGACTGAGAATAAGAAGTGCTGAAAAGGATATTATCAAGGTTTATCTGGGTCATAAATAGGTACAATAGGGAAAGGATTGATTGATTGATTGATTGTGCCTTCAAGTCAGCTTTTGACTCCTGATGACTGCTTGGATTAGTTCCTGCAGTTTTCTTGGCAGAGCTTTTCAGAAGTGGTTTGTCATTGCCTCCTTCCTAGAGCTGAGAAAGAATGACTGGCCAAGGTCACCCAGCTGGCTTTGTGCCTGGGCAAGAACGCCCAGTCTCCTGATTTCTAGCCTGATGGCTTAACCACTTCAGCAAAAGGGCTCTCTTTTTAATAGAATAGAAGGGTATAAAACTGTAGGCTATTACTGAATAATATGATTTACTGTATCTCTTTGCTACCATATAATGCTCGTTTGGATTATTTCAGTCCAGATATTGTACTTTTATCATTGTCTTGACCAGAAGTCAAGTGGGCATAGAGGTAGGATATGTATTGACAATATGCAATCTGATGGTGAGATTGCTCTCTGCAGACTCAGTGGAGAGCAATCACTATAGCAATGGGAAAATCTTGAGTGTAACTGGGTTTCTCTCAGTCAAGGAAGCATAACAAGAGGTGGGAAAGCTGTGAAAATTCCAAGAACCCAAATCCTTATTTCCCATTTGCCAAACTATTAGGAACAGCTGGACTGTAGTTAAGGAAGACATATAGAGCTTAATCTTCCTTCCTGCTTTTTAGTGTTCAGTCTTAAGTGTTAATCAAGACAGACAAGCTAAATCTCTTTCGTACTAAAGAAATGGCTTATATAATTCACGTTACACAATTACCAATCTCTAAACTGTGGGATGTCTTTCTTTCAATTGGAGGCTTAATACAATACAGTTCATTTTCCGGCACATAGGAAAATTCAGCCCCATGCTTTAGATTCTCCATCTGAAATTTTGAATACCCCAGGATGAAACCTAGCAAGGCTTCCATTACTCTGATGTGGCAGAGCAACCACAGCATCAAACTTCCTGCTAACTCAAGATGGCAGGTAGCACTTTAACTCAGTGGTGGAAAAGAGCAAGGATAGTGATGTGAGGTCCTACCTAAATCACACCTAAGAAAATGGCTTTAGAAGCCCACTTCTTTTAGACCAGTGTTTCTCAGCCTTGACAATTTTAAGGCATGTGGACTTGGATTTGCTGGCTGTGGAATTCTGGGAGTTGAAGTCCACATGCCTTAAAATTGTCAAGGTTGAGAAACACTGCTTTAGACCATTTCTAGAAGACTGCCTTACAATATCGCCCAGATGTTGGTGTGTTGATATGAAGACTGCCTTTCTTAACTGTTTTATCAGCACAGCCATGGTTAGATGATAGTATAAAATGTTATAAATCACTCCTGAGGAAATGGCTTTTAAACACATCTTTGCCTTACAGAGGGAGGTGGTTCAGATAAGAGAGAAAAAGAGAAGTCCAGGGGATAGCTTTAAGAGTATGTAGTATGGTAGGCTACAGTGCCTATTGTTTTCAGTTCATGCAGATTGCTCTTGAGGCATAATGGGAGATATAGCCTCTTCCTGGTGGAAAACAACAGATTGGGGATGTTTGTATGAAATATTCACCCAATCTTTTCTCATGTTAAATAACAAGCCTGCTAAGGAGTCACAGCACCAAGGGCATTCATTCCACTGCAATTTTGGGCCTGAATTATCTCTAAGAAAGGAACAATTAACATTCATAAACATTGATTCTCATGGAGAAGGAACAGTCTATCCAGCAAGGGTAGTTTTGAGCAAGACTCAGAGCCGAGTTGCTAACTTTTATTTGTAGGAAGATTCCTTACGGAACAACAGAGAAAACATCTTCTGAGTTCTTATTCATCAGGCACAAATCCTGCTGAGAACAGGATTAGTAATCTCTAGCACAGGGGTCTTCAACCTTGGCAACTTTAATACTTGTGGACTTCAACCCCCAGAATTTGCTGGCTGAGGAATTCTGAGAGTTGAAGTCCACAAGTATTAAAGTTGCCAAGGTTGAGGACTCCTGCTCTAGCACATCTCCAGAAGCCAATTGTGCCAAAAATCAGCAGAAGGGTCTTTGAAAGATGTAGGCCCAGAGGTGCTGCTCCATGTACTGGGAATGGGTCCATCTAGTTCAATCCCACAAATCTCTGGAGGATGTTAAATCTATTTGTTCTGATAATACTAGGCCCATTTCCTGTTTCCAGTGTTATTAAGCTGAATTCTTACATCAAGGACCGTGCTGTTCCTCTTTTTTTGGTTTGATTGTTGTTTAGTTTGACTGCTGTTTTAAAACACTTCTTTGAAGTGGCTGGATGCAGCCCATGCTGTACCATGTGGCTAGAATAAACTTGGTTGCTTGTTCCCTTGTTGCTTGTTCCCTTGGTTGCTTGTTCCCTTGTTCACTTTCATCTTCATTGCACAAGCCTCAGTGAAACATCACGAAAGCTACCCAGTCAATCTTTGGTTAAGATCTTGTGGTTAACATGGCCTTGCCATCTTTCCTCATGCTGCAGGAGAAAAGCCAGTGTGTAGCCTTATACTTAGCATGGGTTTATAATGGGTTGAAAGGAAGCTGAATGTCCAAGACATTGTCCCATGGTATTTTATTTTTTTCTACTCTGCTTGCCTTCTAAATGTATTAAGGCAAAATACATCATCTGTTCTCTTGCTAAAATCTCCCATGGGGAAGGTTAGACTGAGCAAAAGTCCGGAGTCACATAGACTGCATCCATACATTACACTAACTAACCCAAGCTATGAGCACATGAAATATTGAACCAGATGTCAGCCAGTCTTATTTTGGTGTAGTGCATTATAAAAAAAAAATCAGCCCAAGTTATGATTTGCATGAAACCAAAAAAATTAGTTCTTTGAGTAAAACATTATTTAGTGTGTTGTGTTGATATAAAAATATTTAACAAATCAAGCTTATGCAAAGTACGTTTTAATACGTTGTGTGTGAACTAGGCCTTATATGCCTTTTGGCCTGGGCTGCAAGATCTGAGCTGCACAATCTGCATAAAGCACTAAACATCGCACAGAGGGTTTTCTCTCTCTTGATTGCCTTCTAATGGTTGACTGGATCTCTTACAATAATTCTGTCTATAGTCCATTTTCGTCCTTGTTTACAACTGGATTTTAACTTTTGTATACATTCATAAGAATCAGTGAGTTCTGAGAAACATGTATAGAATAAAATCATGAAAGTTGGAGAAATTATCACTAAGTAACTAAACACCCACACCCATGGGTTCATACGGGCTTAATCTGAGATCTGTCACCAAATTTAAATACAGTTTGAATAAGTACAATTATTGGTCTTTCCTGCTGATTTAAATTACCTTTTTTTGCCCTGGTCATATGATTTAGGGAAGAAAAACATAGGTGATTGGAATATTGTCATCCCTGCACACCATATTTTACTCAAGGTTTCAGACACACCCTATTATTTGAACTTGACATGGCTATCAGCCTGGTTCTGTTTACCCAAACTCTATAACCAACAACAGGTTTAAGCTACTGACTGAATCTGAGCTAAAGAAATGGCATCTCTTTAGGGTCAATTGCATAGCAAATATGGAATACCGTATAGTATTTGTGGGATAGAGCAGTGGAGTCTTTTGGAGTAGAGAAATCAAACAGCTGCCAGGCCTGGCAGTTAAAGGGATCTTCCATCAGGGCAACAAGGAAGTTTATTAAGAAGATACAACGAAATCTTTATCAGGGAGGTGCTTGATGAAAATAATTTAACTTTTTGCTCTTTGCTTCCATTTATGAATTATGATAACTGCCTTCCAAGCTACTTCAGAGCTTAAGGAAATCTTAGAATAAAATCAAAGAGGTTACAGTATACAGTGCAATTTCTGGTGGGGGATGGGGGGGCGGGTATGTAACTATTTCTCAGAGTTCAAAAACTTTTAAGGCTTCTGTTGGGGAGGTAGGGGTGGGAGAGAGAAAATAACTTGGTGCTGTGCCTGCTCCATTACTCAACAATCTTTCAAATAATACCCTGTGAACACAGCCATCAGTAAGATTTCTGGTACAACGTGGCTAAAAGGAATATCTGTATGATGTGCAATCTCTGGAAGGCTCAGTCCCAATTTATTTTATCACAGTTGAATTCAAGGAAAACCCTACTGGAGTAGGATGACTTAAAGGCGGTATATATCCCTTGCTGCCTCTGCTTTGTGTATAAATAGAAGCTCAGCCCAAGTATTTGTAAGTGCAGGATATTTTCACCACTGAAAAAAAAATCTGCTTCTGGTTTTCCACTCTCTGTGTATCTGTGTGTGCATTGCAAACTCATCTGAATTCTTAGACAATAGAACTGCAGAAACCTTGCTGATTTACTACCCAGAAATCTACTTGTAGATCCTGATTGATTTATTTTTCCATCCCCAAGCTAATCCCTGTATAACACCGACATTCTATTCAGGGCCATTCATTCAATAAAGTCATTCAATAAATGGAATTAATTCAACACATTGTATTGCTCATTCTTCCTGTAATTACCGACCACGTGTTCTATCAGGTATGCCAAAATTCAAGTTTGGAATAAGAATAAGAAAATTCTGCCTGCCCAATACAAATCTATATTATTCCTCCTTTTCAGACTTCTTAAACTGAAAAGACTATAATGCTTGAGCATTTCACATTCACATACAACTAGTCCTTAAAGAGAAGCCCTGTGCTGGAAGAAGTATGTTCTGGCGTCATCTGCTGGCCCAGTGGATATATTACAGCATGCCATATTTTTTTTAAAAAAAAAAGTCTTGGTTGGGGAAAAGGGGGGCAGATAATAAATATGTATCTCATCTCCCTCAGATAAAGATCTTCTAAGATCTTTGATTGGAAGACAGATATTTCACCCAGAAGAGAAATAACAGAGGGTGTTTCCATCATGACTGAACAATAAGATAATTAACACAAACCCAAGTAGGCACCTACCGGTATATGCATAAGAATTTAGAGGATCGTTTTATAGACATCAGAAGACTCTGAGATATTGTCAGGCTGCCAGTAAGGGATGGCATACATTCAGGGGGGAAAGTAACTGTAGTTGCAACTGAGTGATCTTTACTCTTCAGTACCATCCTATTTTACACTCTTTGTAAAGGGTACTGAGGGCTTTTGCTCACCGAGCTGATAGACCTCACAAAGCAGGAAGCTGTTTGCTGAGTTGTCCTCCTTTTAAATAACTGCTGCCTTTGTCTATACTGGCAGTAAAGGATTGGGAAGGGTCCACACGTGGAGTAAGTCACGTTCCTCTAAGGATAATGGAAAGTCCCATGGATGGCTCAGGAAGGAACAAGATTAGAACAAGAGCTTCAATGTCTTGACTCTTTTGACATATACTGACCCCACATGGGGGCCCTGGATTAGAAAACATTAGAAAACATACATAAGGTTACAATATTACAGATAGTAGATTGAGAAATTTAAATTGAGAAATTTAAAAGCTTTTCAAAATGCCACATCAATCAAGGGGAACCTGCAGCTATTGGAAAGGCAGACCCTCCCCCCAGCCTCATTTCTGTGGTCTTTTGAGCCTCCAGAAAAATCATGTTCCTAAAAACCAGTGGCAAACAGCTGATTTTGGAGGGGCAATTATTATTATTATTAAAGCAGTTTTAAAACATTCACAATGAGGCTGCAGAAGACAGATCTGAGTATGCACACCTCCACACTAGGCTAATACCAGAAGTTGCTGAGATAACTACAAAACCGATTTTTAAAAAAGAACAGAATCTAAAAAGTTAAATCACTTACTTCTAGTATTTTAGAAATTATACATCTGTTGATGAGCCTAGAATTGCACTTGCCTTCTCTGCAGTTAACAAACTGATGTTCAGTTTACAATCAACTGTTATTCCAAGATCATTTTCACAAGGACTCTTACTAAGTTCTACACTATATAGTTGATCTTTCTTTCTTAAGGGAAATAACACACTTGATTTGTTTCTATTGAATTTATTCGGTTATTTCTGGGCCATTTTTCCAACTAGCAACCAGGATTCTAGGATTTTAGCTTTCTCACCCCAAATTGTACAATGTGCAAATATGATAAATATTCCCTCCATTTTTTTTTCATTCATTGAGGAGTAGAAAACTCAGGAGAGACCTTTGAGGCACTTGTCCTCCAGTCATCTGGCACATCCTCAGTTTTCCAGAATTTCTTAAAGGTGCTATAAGAGCTAGTTCCTAAGGTGCCCTGGGATGCATTTCATGTGGTCCTGAAAAGCTCCACTTCTTAAACAAAATTCCTGGGATAGAATTATTTCTTTCAGAAAAAAGGTCTCTTAAATATTTCCAAAGTTACTTATTGCACACAGAGAGGGAAGTTGTAACAAACAATCACAAATAATGGCAACCATAAAATGAACATACCCCCATAACCTCCTTTATCATGGCAGCTATTTTGAGAGTAGGCACATTCCCCATAGTTAGGACTACCAGAATTGGATTTAGAGTTTCTCTAGCTCTTTGCTGCCATCTAGTGGTCATTGGATTTTTACAGCAATAGTAATCATTGTGCAAGAGTTCTTGCACAACACGTTCTTAAATTTTCATGTGTCTGCTGGTCAACTGAATAAATAAAATAAATACATTTAGGGGACTGCACCACATTCTATAGTTTTCACAGCTGTACTTGCTTTTATTTGGAGAGTTGCCACTGGAATTTCTGGAGCGCATCTCACAAAGGCTTCCAGGACTGAGGAGAAAAGTCAATTGGTGGTCTTCATCAAGTCACTCTTCTGCTGCAGTTCTTTAGCCTTACTTCTAATATGTTTTGAGACAGAGTGGGATGGGATGGGATGTGGGATGGTTGAGTTCTTTTAATGTGCTTAAAACACTTGGTTTGTTTAATTCTTCTTTCAGCCCACGCAGGCATCTTAAGTTCTTTTCAATCTGCCCTGGTATATTAATTCTTGGCTGAAAATTATTGTACCTGACCAGTGGGAACTGCAATGACGGATGTGAAAGAGTCCCATGCGCAGAATTCTTGGTACTTTTAGGCACAGATGAAAATCAAGACTATGGTTTGGGGTCTCCCCTGTTCTTGATGTCCTTACTTTGTACATCTGTTGAAGTAGGCCAAGCAGCCAAATCAAAACCCATTCTTCCCATGAAGGAAAAACAGTCTCTTGTGCCTGGGTGGTGGAAGCCTATTTTTATATCTTCTGTTTGTTTTGCAGGGTGACGCTGTTCACCACAATCCCACCAAGCGTCTATTGTTTTGAGAAGAATGCTCTTATATTGATTGTTTGTGCGTCAGCCCAGCTTTCTCTGGAGTTGCACTTGGGATGAAATGAGATAATTTCCATTAACAGGACATGCATTATTAGTCCCCTGTGCCAAATAGAGAGGCTAAGCCAAGGTTGCTATTTCTGGTCATGTTCACCTCAGGAAGGAACTTTCTCAGCTTTAATGGGATTTTGCTATTGTTGGTCGCCTTCTGTTTGACAGAGCGCCAGCAGGGTTGAAAATTGTTTAGAAAGCAACATGAAATATAATAAATCCCTAACCATTTGCTGCAGCACATTCCAGTGTGGTGTTTATTTTGAAAGGGGGGGAGTGTAATTATTGTCTGTGGCAGGGGGGAAATAATAAAAACTCTGGTGCATAACTTATATCTGAGGACATATTTCTCATAGCTTTTGAATTTAAAAGCTTATTGCAAAGGTCACTGAGCTGAATTGTGTTTGGCTATTTGCCTTGGCAATCTCCTCCCTCTCAGAAAACAACAGTTTTAGAGATAGTTCGATCTTGCTCTGGAGAGCCACCTTCTTGGGAATTATTTTAATGGCCACCAGAAGGCCATCATAGCAGTGACATTCTCATTCTGGAAAATTCTCACTCTTTTCTTTGAAATCAAACCAAAGCTGGCTCATACTAGGTTTTAAAGAAAAAAAATCAAAACATTTTTTATATTTTGCTTGGATGTTAGAGAGCAGTATTAATAGAGTGGACAAATAGGAGACTTTTTCCTTTTTTGTTCAGATCAGCTTTGCACATTTTTGGAAAGCAAACCCACAGAAATTGACAAATTTATTTAACAGAGGAAAAAAAGAGATGATAGCTACTTTTCCAACTAATCATCTCACTTTCCAAATATGTCAGTCCTTGACAAATTCTTTCCACCTTAAATCATTTATAATTTGTATTTCTTTAATGTAATGATATTTACTCCCAAATAAATGAATATATTATTCTACTCCAAGTGTATCATTGTCATCTTTTATATCACTGGATCAAAAAATAAGAATAAAACTGGTATCCAGCTGATTGTTCCATTAATCCTGCTAACCTTAACTCTAGCCCTTGGTCAACGTTAGTCAAAAGGCATCAGTCCTTCTCATGCATCCTCAAAATACATCCCATTGCATTCAGGGGGGGTTTATTCCTGGATAAAATATCAAAGTTGGGATGGGACATTTATGGTCAGCTGCAACTGTCTCTTACCAGGGAAAATAGGCATCATAGTCTAACAATGTCTAAAGAGCCTTTGGTTTGCCACCCTTGAGGACAGTATCATTAGAATGATAGATTGTAGACTCCGTGAAGATATCTGCCTGTTCACTGATGGAAATAGGACGCTAGATGGATATTTGATCTCATACACCAAGGCTCTTCATATAGACGATGCAGTATTATCTAAGCTATTCTTTTAATGCAAGGAGATTTATTTAATTGGTTTCTCTCCAAGATCTCCCTTTGTCAGAGCTACCTGGTGGGCAACAGCTAGTAAAATTGCCAGACTGTGAGGACCCTTCCAGAAGTCAGTGAAAGAATCTGAAGTAAAGTACAGAACTAAGGATATAACAGATAGTTAAGAAAATTTGTTCAATCATTCAGAGATCTAATTGGGGGAAGGTTCATTGAATAAAAAAAGACATCTGTGCTGCTTTCAACGTACAGAACTTACCATTGCTTTTTTCAGAACTACTAATATCCAGAGGAGGAATGCCACAGGCTCTACATTGGACTTTTAAATATTCCCTTTCAATGCAATGCAATTACATTTGTCTTCTCTTCCAAATGGTAGTTCTTGTAGAATATTTGGAGTACAACAATGGTGGGAATAAGTACTTTCTCAGCCTTGACAACTCCCCAAAGATCTATTTTGGATTCACATGATATGGTTTCATTCCATAAATGATATTTTATAACAAACAGAAAGGATCTGGGACAGAAAAACAGAAAGGATCTGGGACAGAAAATGCCTAATCTCTTGGCTTTTCCCACATTTAAAGCACTAAAGTATATCTCAGGACTGTGGTTGCAAAAGGACAGAGATAATCAAAGGTACTATTTTTCTTGCATGTTGAACATGAAGAAAATATGGAGTAGATGACCAAACTGCACAAAATGAAAATGTCTCCAAATATAGCAGGTGTCTGTGAGGAGGGAGTTATATCTTCCTTTGAGAATCATAAGAATTGTCTACTAGAACCCCAGCACAGCACTATTTCACTTGTCAGACAGACTCAGATATTTCTTTGCTGTCAGAGACAAGAACTTCAGCTCCCCTGGCACAAAATGCTACAGTTCAATATTTCTTAAAGCCCAACTTATCTAAAAGGTGAGGGTCTACTGGGTAAAATAACATGATGCAGAGCAACTCTGTCTTCCAAAGACTGAAGACAGAATTCTTTTTTTTATGAGACAAAGTAAATTGACCCTTTATCTCAAATACAGAAAACATATATTCAGTATTTGAAATATATTCTGGATAGGAAGATTTCATTCATTAGCAATGAAACTAATTGGAATTTCTGAAGGTAATAATCCCAAATATTTGGAATTTCTCCATAGTTTCTCATTTACTGGGTTTTAATTAACATGGCATAAATAAAAGGGGGGAGGTGAAATTAAATGCAATGGGGAAAAAGTAGATAGGTTCAAGCTTTCTGTTCCAAGATGTTTCAGATTTTAGGAAGACCCAGTTTAGCTTGCTCTTTCAACCTAAGCTGTCTCTTCCAGTTGTGTAGGATAGTCATATAAACAATTTTGAGCTTCTTAGACAAAAGCGAGTCTGCATAAGTGGTGTATAATAATGTCTCATGGTCTGAAAAGCATTCATTTATTCATGAGCATCCTAATCAATCAAATATGTAAATCTCTAAATCAATTTTCTGCTGCCTTCCATGTGTTAGTTTACAGAAAGCTGAGGTTCAGCACATAATATAAATAATATTATCTCCTTCAGCCATTCCAAGTGGACAGAATTTTAATTCTGACTTGGAATGCTGACATGATTTCCAAAAAAATGTTAATTCCTTCAGAGAATTAATTAATTTACTATTAAGTTTTTTTTAAGCAGTCAAAATTTTCCAATGAAATTATGAACATACAAAGATTTAAAGCAAAATTTAGAAATCAAAATAGGAGACATGTGCATGATGAAGAACAGCTATAGTTCTCTTTTCTTATAACAATCATTGTCATTAAGAACGAGCTTAATAAGGAATAATTCCATTTAAACCTTCACTTAAATGCTATGCTTCATAATAATGATTGCAATGTAACTTTTTTTTTTAAAAAAAAGCAAAGCTATAGAGGATCTATTTTTGATGGACACAAATTATCTTCAAGTGTCAAGGATATTACTAAATTGGGTAAACATTTATGGGATGTTGGCTAAATATGGAAATAACTGAGGTATATGGCATGCAGAATTAGATCTAGAAAATTTGCTGTTATTGCAGTGTTTAAAATTATGTTTCTGAAAAACTGCAATATATACTGCAAGTCATGGTTCTTTATTGTTTTGGGTATCTTGGCTCACACTCTAAGATTGATCTAGCAACCTTCCCCAGTCTGACACTTGCCCTCTACGCAGAAGTGGTGGAACTGGAATTCCCAACAAAAGCAGTAACACGCTTTTGCTATGTCCAAAAATATTTTATTAAAGATATAACAAACCTTGTAATTCCCAAATGCTTGTTTTGTAAGAGGTGACTGTCCTCATTTGAGCCCCTGTGTTGGGGCTCCAGTTCTCAAACTTCCCAGCATGTTGATTGGGAATTCTAGTAGTTATCCTAACACACATGAAGGACAGCAGGTTAGGAGAGGCCAGCACTGAGGAACTTCCTCCCATTTATTTTTCACAAAGCCAGCAGGATTCTCCTTCTAAACACATAAAAGGCAAACGATAGTATGGAGACTTTATTTTCTTTGCAAATAACATTTTGGCTGCCAGATGGCTAAGAACGGAGGAAAAATACAGTGAGATAAACAAGATAGAGCTATTGTGTTGACCTTGTCCTCACAGAGATTAGCTAGACAGACTGACTTTGCTGAATAGCAATTCCTTTGACTTCTTCAATGTAAATAAGATTACAGGAAATCTTTCCAACTAGTTATTAAGTTTAAGTGACTAATTAATAGGTTATTATTCCTTAATTATTAGAATTTTGGAAGAACAGATTGTAAGATACAGTCTTATTGACTTTCTGTTATAAACTTAGTTTATTGCTTAAATATATTTGGTTATTTTTAAATGATTGTGCATTAATGAAAGCAATCACTGATAAATTATAACAAAAAACTATTAAGTTCATACATGTTAAGCATAGATAGCAATCAATTTACAGACAATTCCTAGAAGAATCAATACATATCATGCCTATTTTGCCTATTAGTCATTTTTGGCTATTTAATCAAACATCATTTCTGTCAGTTTTAGCTGCAGATCTTTAACAGGTTTCCTGTAATAATGGAAACACAGGACAATATATGAGTGATTTGATTTTTGTGATGAAACTGATTTCATCAATGCCAATAAGGTAGCATTTTGGAGGCGAAGTAGAATAGCAGAATAATTACAGTGATTCACATCATCAGCATAGTTGGTTGAGAATTATTGGCACTGAAGTTCAGTAAACTGATGGACAACAAGTGGGAAAAAAGTGAAAGTGCCCTGTGGAGACCTCATCTGAAAAAGGTATGGGTAAGTCAGGACAAAAACAAAAAAAATCATTTGTTGTACATTTACATTTAATTACAATTAAATAGGCTCCCTGGAATATTCCTTTATCTCACCTTCAGATTAGCATTTGGTAAATTCGGGATCTCTTGAAAGGCTGCAGCCAAAGCTTTTTTTTGACTGTGAAAGATCTGAGGCTTCAGGTTGTACGGCTATGAGTTAAAAGATTTGCCAGGTAGTAGTGCACCAACTACATACATTAAAAAAATTAGGCAGAGATTGCATCATATGGTCATGGCCAGCATCTTGACTTTTTTGACCACATCTATGGATACAAATGTACATAATTGCAAATGCACATATCAAGGGAAAATAGAGTTTCATGCAAATTGTAGACTGGGGAAAGATTAGACAACTGTGCCTCTACTTCAGAAAAAAGGTCCTAGAGTATTTATTTCTTATATTAGAATAAAATGAATAGCTACTTAACTAACTGCTGAATGAGAAGATGGTAAACTGCTTTTTAGATATTCTGCAGATTTTGCCCCAAAATTGACCATTAAATAAATATTTCTCAGATATGAGACTCAGCAAGTTAGATTCATATATTCTTATTCTTTTAAATATAGCATGAAAGTTACCAGAAGCTAGGGCTACCAGAGTGCCTCAAACATTTGGATGACCTCTAGACTAGAGGTCCCCAACCTTTTGGGCACCAGGGACCGGTTCTGTGGAGAAAGGTTTTTCCCATGGACCAGAGAGTGCATGGTTTTGTGTGCTGCCTGTATCCCATGGATGCGGTTTTGCTTGTTTATGTGGACCGGTTGTTGGCCTGGTACCTGTCTGTGAACCAGGGGCTGGGGATCCCTGCTCTAGACAGCAGCAAAGAATGGGTGCCTTCTGTATTTTGTTATGGCCATTTAAGATCATCCCCATTTTCGCAGCTCAAAATTAATAGCTCTATAGAACATAGAATTCAATAACTTGTAAAGTAAAATTCTCCAGAATCGATATCGGTTTAGTGATTATGTGAACCAATGCAGATAGTTTTCCCGGCAGTGTTTGGGAAATAGTTTGCAATTGCTTTCTTCCTATAAAAATTTTTCTGACTTCCCACCTACCCTATAACTTTGTTAGTTCTTGATGGTCTCCCATCAAACTACAAATCAATGCTGACCCTCTTGACTTCTGGAGATCAGCCATAGTCAACTAAGTGTGTGACATGCTGTGATTCTCCAGCCAATATCAAATTGCCACCTACTTATTTCTTTCCATGATTTATTATTATCATTGTTTTGAAATATGTTCTTTGTTACATGCTTTCAAATAAAGTTTTTGTTTTTGTTTTACTTGTTATCTCACAGCCACTCTCTTTTGCACAATATCTTCT
The DNA here is from genome assembly GCF_016545835.1 of Crotalus tigris. NCBI lineage: Eukaryota > Metazoa > Chordata > Lepidosauria > Squamata > Viperidae > Crotalus > Crotalus tigris. The sequence continues at coordinate 1,805,058 of NW_024096622.1, read as the reverse complement.
TCTTCAGAAGCTAGGCATCTTGTTGTGATCTTTTCCCCCCTCTTCCATTAATTTTGTAACCAAAGAATGGGATATAATCTTTGATTATTCTCATTAACTGCCTTTAAGAGCTGTCTGGTTGCATAATTAGTACTGCATCATCTGCATAGCATTTCATTTTATAGTCCCTTCCTTGAAGTTTGATCCCAGTTATTTATCTGTCTGCCAAGACTTCTAAAGCAGTTAAAGCGAACAGCAGGCACCCTTGCCTGATACCCTTAGGCATTAAATAAAACTTATGAATACTATTCCATTTGCTGTATTCTTTGCTTTTGCTATTGATGTATACTTTCCACCCAAATGTTAATTCTTTTCCTTTCCTTCTCTTTCCTGATTTGATATACCAGATGTTTCCCTGGTTTATTTGCATTCTCAAAATGATTTTGTTTGTCATAATTTTAAAGCTCTTCCATTTCTAATAAGACTAATAGTTGTTTCTTTAGTTTTTTCAATACCTATCATTTGAATTAGCTTTGTTAATATTTTTCTTCTTTTCTTACAACTGTGAGTTCAATCTATTTTTTTCCTGATTTTTGTAATTCTTACAATAATTCCTTTCATATAAGCTTTACTTGCCTCTAATCTAGTTGTCTCTGACATCCCTGCATTGTATTTACATTAAAAAAAACCATTTTAGTTCTTTAGATTTTTGTAGAGTTTCGTAATATGCTTTCTTGGATGAATAGCTATTCATTCAGTTTACATTTGAAAAGCAATTTTTCTCCTTGAAATTAAAATTGGTTAATGATCTTCATATGTCATTGGAGAATCTTCACTTCCCTGATAGACGCTATAAGAGCCTTAGAAACTCAACACATATCAATTCTTGAATATGCATGATGTCTTGCTGAAAAGAACATATAATTCCTTGCTTTGGGGATTTTTAGCTTCCAAACATCTGCCAAAACTGTCCATGACTGCAAAATCTTTTGGGGGATCATATGGAAAAAATAAAACAGGACTTCAAAGGTGGAAATTAACAAAGCATAATTGGCTGGGACTTACTGCAACAATGAATGAGGTGTCCAAGGTGAATTTTTTATTTCAAATGGCACCAATTCCAGTCTTAAAGAAAAACCTGCAACTCTGCAAAGACCAATCAACAGAGTCATATGGAGTGTAAAAGTTTTCTTGTTCTCTTCTGCTGTAGAATCTGGGCTTCAAAATGTCAGACGACACAAGACTGCAGCAAAGATGTATAGGGAACTCTGCCTTGATGCCATCTTTTTATGATTGACTAGTGTTTTGCACCAGACCTATTTAAATCCTGATTTCAGTGAATGAACAAGAGCAGTGTTTCTCAACATCAGAAACTTTAAGATGAATGCACTCCAACTACCAGAATTCATGTTGAATGGGAGTTGGAGTCCCTACAAAATCTACTCAGTATGAAGTATGATTTCACTTTCTCAGTTTTAGAACCTTAAAATAATTTTGTCCTATTGAGCTATCTCTTAAAGAAGACCTGGAACCTGTATGTGAATTTTTGTAAAAAGCAGCTGCATCTGAAGACATAATTTCTGCCCAATGTCAGGAGATTCTGTAGAGCTTGGCTGCCCTCTGCAACTAAACAAGGGAAATACACTGTAATTCAAATAGGCTTAAAAAAAAAACTTAGCAAATAAAAATATTTTTGCCATTTTAAAAACTAAGAGGTTATAAATATATACAGAAACCCTGGATCCTGCCCAAACTTTCTTCCTTGTCAGCTGATTGCCAGTTCCAACTGGAAGCAATCCTAAAATATATTTTTGACCAATAGTGGCTCAACCGTTGTACATATATGTATATCAGTTAAATAGGACATGGGCTAAAACAGGGCAGGACAAGACAAAAACTAATTGTTAATTAGTGACTATTGATTAAAATTATTTGCCTGTAAAATAAGACACTTTATTTGTAAAATGAATTGATCTTCTATTTGTATCTACAAATCAAAATCATCCTCTCACAAACTGCTTTCTTTATCAGACATTTAGTATACAGTAAATATGTACTTGCACAGAGAAAGAGAAATCATAGAAATCTATGTGTTAGACCTATGCAATACTGTGAGTCCGAATTGACTTCAATGGTTCATACTCTCATGTATGAGTTACACAGGCTATTGCCATGTTGGAGATGAACGTGGAATAGAATAGAATAGAATAGAATAGAATAGAATAGAATAGAATAGAATGGAATGGAATGGAGTGGAGTGGAGTGGAGTGGAGTGGAGTGGAGTGGAGTGGAGTGGAGTGGAGTAGAGTAGAGTAGAGTAGAGTAGAGTAGAGTAGAGTAGAACAGAACAGAACAGAACAGAACAGAATAGAATAGAATAGAACCATGGAGGTCTTCTAGTCCAGCCCCCTGCTCAAGTAGGAGAACCTATATCATTTCAGACAAGTGACTGTCTAGTCTCTTCTTAAAAAGCTCTAGTGATGGAGCGCCCACGATTTCTGGAGGCAAGCTGTTCCACTGGTTAATGTCCTCACTGTCAGGAAGTTTCTCCTTAATTCCAGGTTGCTTCTCTCTTTGATCAGTTTCCAACCATTGTTTCTTGTCCTGCCCTCTGGTGCTTTGGTGAATAACGTGACCCCCTCTTCTTGGTGGCAGCCCCTCAAATACTGGAATACTGCTATCATGTCACCCCTGTCCTTAGTCTCCAGGCTTTTGATCATCTTAGTTGCTCTTCTCTGAATTTTTTCCAAAGTCTCAACATCTTTTTTGTAGTATGGTGACCAAAATTGATTGCAGTATTTCAGGTGTGGTCTTACTAGGGTTTTATAAAGCGGTACCAATACTTCATGTGATCTTGATTCTGACAAGTGGAATTGAGCTTTCCTCCCATTTATTCTCCTCCACACATATAGATGAGTGATTTTAGTGGAGAATTGTTGTTGTTGTTAACTGCGAAGTTGTGTCCGACGCATCGCGACCCCATGGACAACGTTCCTCCAGGTCTTCCTGTCCTCTACCATCTTCTGGAGTCCATTTAAATTCAGACCTACTGCTTCAGTGACTCCATCCAGCCATCTCATTCTCTGTCGTCCCCTTCTTCTATTGCCCTCAATCTTTCCCAGCATTAGGCTCTTCTTCAGTGAATCCTTCCTTCTCATTAGGTGGCCAAAGTACTTGAGTTTCAACTTCAGGATCTGGCCTTCTAAAGAGCAGTCGGGGTTGATCTCTTCTAGGATTAGTGGAGAATAGATTAGCTAAATAGGTAAAAGTGTTAGAAAACACCATGGAAACAGCAAGGATTGCCTTGCTCCTTCTCACATCATGCTGTCTTCCTTCAGGCTTTTAGTCTTCAGCCATTTGGTTAAATTAGCTGCTTTCATCTATTCAGATCTTCCCTCCCCACACGTTATCAGTATGTATTTGGGATATAAAAACAAAATCTTAAAATAAATACAATATTGCAGAACAAGAAACAACGAATGGATACTAATCATGGGGAGAACAAATCTGGAACTAAGGAGAAATTCCTTTGTGAGAACAATTGATTAGTGGAACAACTTGCCTCTAGAAGTTGTGGATGCTCCAACAGTGGAGGTTTTTAGGAAGAGATTGGACAATTGGACAGTCTGAAAGGTTATAGGGTTTCCTGCTTGAACAGGAGGTTTTATATTTATTTATTTTTATTTATTTTTAAATTTATAAGCCGCCCCACTCCCAAAGGACTCTGGGCAGCTAACAATAAAAAACACATAAAACATAACAAAACAACAATACAAAAAGAATCATCCAGGGGTAAGGTTTTATAAACCCCAGGTTGGACTAGAAGGCCTCCAAGTTCCCTTCCTACTCTGTTATTCTGTTAAATTTTGATGTAGGGAGCACAACCCATAATCAACATTTCTGTACAGATGCACACAAAGAGATGGGAATAGAAAACGTGTAGTGAGATCAAATGGTAAAAAGGTGAGGCTGGGTGATTAAACAAAGATTCTTGTTATTACAAGTGGGGTCTTATTAGAAGAGCAAATATATAGATCTATATTTAGAGTACAGAAAACAAACTACATCAAGCAGGAAGGCCAATGTTTGCATACTTAGGACAGTTTCCATGATGGTATAAACTAATAAATTAAATTGCAACTATTTATATTGTGCCCAAAAACCCACCACCACAAAAGTAAGACTATCATATTTCTCTGTTGCATTCTTTCCTAAAGAATCTTCCTCAACTCCTCAGAGAATATAAACGCAAAAGGAAAGTTCCTCATAAAGATTCTCTCTATTTGACCAGCAGATGCCTTCAGAAGCATTGTGCACATAGATACACACTCTTCTTTCTGGACAACCTCTAGCTGTCATAGCAACTTGACAGGATCTACCATTGCCCGCTGATTGATTGTGACCATTATGTTGCTCAACACTCTTTTCAGACTCCAACTTGCATCCAGTTGCTGTCTCACAATCCTGGCTTATGCATATCTTCTGTTGGTAATTGATGGAGACTGCCTATTGTTCCTACCACACAAATGTGCCCAGCCACCACCTTGCAAACATCAAGTGACAATTTGGTGCAAATGTTAAATGGGCTTGGCCCTAGAAGCCCGGCTACCCAAACATTATACCAATACCCAAGACCCTTGTAGGAAAAATTTGCCAATGCAAATATTTACAACAGCTGATTTAGAGTTATACAGTTTCCCTTCAGCCATAAACCAGAACAAATACTTAAAGATTTATTACATCCTTCCCTCCAGGGACTTAAGTAACTTTAGTTAAATAATAGAGCAGTTAAATAACACAGAGTCTCATTATTTTACTTCCAGGATTCCTGAGAGGCATATTGTTTTCCAAAAGGATTAAGGTCTAAAAACTAAACCTCTAAATATGTTCTTTGTCATTCTCAGTGAATAAAAAGGCCATTTGTAAAATTTTCTTGTATTTGCTACAGCATTACGCTCTATTGACTCCTGGGCCAATCTCAAAGTGTTCTAGGCTTACTAATGGGTGATTTGACAATTTTCTTCTACCTTGAAGAAACCTCTTGAAACAAAGTCCTTGTGATAACTTCCTCTAGTAGTTGTAATAACCTGAAGACAATGGTCATCTTTTTTACCGCACCCAAATGTATTGCCTGTATATATATATATCTGATATATATTGTTACAACTGATATTAGCATTAAATGCTGCAAATGGCACAATATGACTAAAGCTGGTAAACTAGTGTACAGTTTTTCTATCTTACTAAATGGGATTGTATTAAAACCTGGTCTTGCTTGACCAAAGTCACCATGGGCAATAGCAAACAATATCATGAGTCTATTTAATGATGACTGTGGCATATAGGATACTATAATTTTGGGTTAAAAGGAATAAATGGTAGCTGAGGATAAATTAGCTAATGAAAAAAGGAAGAAAAATAGAAATATAGATATAGAAATTGTTGTATAGAAATATAAATGTAGGTTTAATTTCTGATTTAAAAAGTACATGAGCTGGCACTATGCAACATATGTCAGGGAAGAACTGTGGGTGAGATTTTAGCTCTTTAACAGATCACTGAGAAATATATACCATGTTTCCTCCAGCCTCTGTTTCACTGTCAGTGGCCTTTAGGAAAAGCCTCTGCAGCTAAGAAACGAGCTCCGGATAGATGCACATGGTGCTCCCCAGCCTCCGTTTCACCATCAGAGGCCGGGAGACACTGCATAGTTCTAACAGGAGCTCATTTCTTGGCTGCAGAGGCCTTTCCTGAAGGCCTTTGATGGCAAAATAGAGGCTGACGCAATGTGCATGAATGGCTGCGAGCGGCCACAGTAGTGGGCTGGCTAGGCGAGGCAGGTGCCGGGGTGTGGGAGGCCTGGCTGCAACTATTATAAGGTAGGTAGGTGCGCGGTGTGTGGGGCAGCTCCACCCCCATCCCTAGGTTAATTTTTACGGGTGTGCCTCGCCCCCCCCTCGTGCAACCAGGTGTAATGGAGTGGGCAGGGTCTTAACTAGGGCTTATTTTGGGGTAGGGCTTATATTGCGTGCACATGTAAAAATCAAGCTAGGGCTTACATTCAGGATAGGTCTTATTTTCAGGGAAGCACAGTAAATTTGAGAAAGAAGATTTGTTTCATATTTGTTTTAAAAGAGCATATGATATAATTAATAGAATTATGAAGCTGAAAGTTGGTTACTGAATACAATTAGCATGTTATATGATGGAGTAAAATGTGAGAAGAATTGGAGTTGCAAAAGGTTTAATTTTGAACAGGGAGTAAGACAAGGATATGTGACATCCGCTTGATTTTATGTACTTGTGGATAAATGTATATAAAATATTTGAGGGTTGATATCAAAGATATGTTAGCTGAAGGGCATGAATGGCCAAACATGACATGCTGTCATTTGCAATGAAAGATGATGCAATAAATACGATTTGAAAATTAATGTATCCCACACAATGTAAGCTGTGTTTAAGAAGGAAAGTGGAGTGAATAATTGCAGTCTATATTTAACTGGCAAAAACCTAAAACAAATACATTAACTTGTACTTTGGCAGAATGTTTATTGAAAATGAGAAGTAGAGAAATTTTAAGATGTGCAAATACTGAGAAAGACAGAGGCAGATGTGCCTGTTGCAAGAATGAACACTTGTTAAAGGAAGTAAAAATGGCCCTGTGTAATTGTAATTGTTGTGTCCTGAGCCTGCAAAGGCAGACTCAGGACGTTGCAATGGTCCCGGGCAGTAGCAAGCTACCCAGGATCAGACTGGCTGGCGCCAGCGCTCGCGCGCATGCGCAAGGCAAGCAGTGCATCTAAATGTTGCCTTTTGGCTCGGGGATTGTTATTAAGAAAGGCTGAGAGGCTTGCGTGCCTCAGAGTTGTAACGGGGCTTGTTGTTGTTGTTAATTGCGAAGTCGTGTCCGACCCATCGCGACCCCATGGACAATGTTCCTCCAGGTCTTCCTGTCCTCTACCATCTTTTGGAGTCCATTTAAATTCACACCTACTGCTTCAGTGACTCCATCCAACCATCTCATTCTCTGTCGTCCCCTTCTTCTATTGCCCTCAATCTTTCCCAGCATTAGGCTCTTCTCCAGTGAGTCCTTCCTTCTCATTAGGTGGCCAAAGTACTTGAGTTTCAACTTCAGGATCTGGCCTTCTAAAGAGCAGTCGGGGTTGATCTCTCTAGGACTGACCGGTTTGAACGCCTTGCAGTCCAAGGGACTCGCAGGAGTCTTCTCCAGCACCATAGTTCAAAGGCCTCAATTCTTTTGCGCTCAGCTTTTCTTATGGTCCAACTTTCACAGCCATACATTGCAACTGGAAAACCATGGCCTGGACTATACGCACTTTTGTTGGCAGGGTGATGTCTCTGCTTTTTAGTACGCTGTCTAGATTTGCCATAGCTTTCCTCCCCAGGAGCAAGCGTCTTTTAATTTCTTGGCTGCAGTCCCCATCTGAGGTGATCTTGGAGCCCAGAAAAATAAAATCTGTCACTACCTCCATTTCTTCCCCATCTATTTGCCAGGAATTGAGAGGGCCGGATGCCATGATTTTGGTTTTCTTAATGTTGAGTTTCAAGCCAACTTTTGCACTCTCCTTCTTCACCCGCATCAAGAGGCTCTTTAGTTCCTCTTCACTTTCTGCCATTAGAGTGGTATCATCTGCATATCTTAGGTTGTTGATATTTCTCCCGGCAATCTTAATTCCAACTTTTGATTCATCTAGCCCTGCCTTTCTCATGATGTGCTCTGCATATAAGTTAAATAGGCAGGGCGACAGTATACAGCCTTGCCGGACTCCTTTTCCAATTTTGAACCAATCAGTGGTTCCGTGTTCGGTTCTCACTGTTGCTTCTTGACCCGCATATAGGTTTCTCAAGAGACAAATGAGATGGTCTGGTACTCCCATCTCTTTAAGAACTTGCCACAATTTGTTGTGATCCACACAATCAAAGGCTTTTGCATAGTCAATGAAGCAGAAGTAGATGTTTTTCTGGAACTCCCTAGCTTTCTCCATGATCCAGCGTATGTTGGCAATTTGATCTCTAGTTCCTCTGCCTCTTCGAAATCCTGCCTGTACTTCTGGTAGTTCTCGATCCACATACTGCTGGAGTCTAGCTTGTAGGATTTTAAGCATAACTTTACTAGCATGTGAAATGAGTGCAATGGTGCGATAGTTTGAACATTCTTTGGCATTGCCTTTCTTTGGAATTGGAATGTAAACTGACCTTTTCCAATCCTGTGGCCACTGTTGAGTTTTCCAAATTTGCTGGCAAATTGAGTGTAGCACTTTTACTGCATCGTCTTTTAAGATTTTGAATAGCTCAGCTGGAATACTGTCACCTCCACTAGCTTTGTTGTTGCTCAGATTTTCTAAGGCCCATTTCACTTCACATTCTAGGATGTCTGGTTCGAGGTCAATGACCATCTCATTGTGGTTATCTGGGACTGTTCAGCTCATTCTTGTATAGTTCTTCTGTGTAGTTTTGCCATCTCTTCTTAATCTCTTCTGCCTCTGTTAGGTCTCTGCCATTTTGGTCCTTTATCATGCCCATCTTTGCATGAAACGTTCCTTCATATCTCCAATTTTCTTGAAGAGATCTCTGGTCCTCCCTATTCTTTTGTTTTCTTCTATTTCTTTGCACTGTTCATTTAAGAAGGCATTCTTATCTCTTCTAGCTACTCTCTGGAATTCTGCATTCAATTGGGTGTATCTTTCTCTTTCTCCTTTGCCTTTCGCTTCCTTTCTTTCCTCAGCTATTTGCAAAGCTTCCTCAGACAGCCATTTTGCTTTCTTGCATTTCTTTTTCTTTGGGGTGGTTTTAGTTGCTACCTCTTGTACAATGTTGCGAACTTCCATCCATAGTTCTTCAGGCACTCTGTCTATCAGATTCAGTTCCTTAAATCTATTTGTCACCTCTACTGTATATTCATCAGGAATATGATTTAGTTCATACCTGAGTGGCCTAGTGCTTTTCCCTACTTTTTTCAATTTAAGCCTAAATTTTGCAACGATAAGCTCATGATCTGAGCCACAGTCAGCTCCTGGTCTTGTTTTTACTGACTGTATAGAGCTTCTCCATCTTTGGCTGCAGAGCACATAGTCAATCTGATTTCTATGTTGACCGTCTGGTGATGTCCATGTGTAGAGCCGTCTCTTGGGTTGTTGGAAAAGAGTGTTTGTTATGACCATTGTATTCTCTTGACAAAATTCTATTAGCCTGTGCCCTGCTTCATTTTGTACTCCAAGGCCAAACTTGCCTGTTATTCCGGTTATCTTTTGGCTTCCTACCTTAGCATTCCAATCCCCCATGATGATAAGGACATCATTTTTTGGTGTTAATTCTATAAGGTGCTGTAGGGCTTCATAGAACCGGTCAATTTCATCCTCTTCAGCACTAGTGGTTGGGGCATAGATTTGGACTACTGTGATATTGAATGGTTTGCCTTGGATTCGAATTGAGATCATTCTGTCATTTGGGGATTGTATCCCAGTATTGCTTTTCCTATTCTTTTATTGACTATGAAGGCTACTCCATTTCTTCTGAGGGATTCTTGCCCACAGTAGTATACCTGATGGTCATCTGAGTTAAATTCACCCATTCCTGTCCATTTTAGTTCGCTGATTCCTAAGATGTCGATGTTCAGTCTTGTCATCTCTTTTTTGACTATGTCTAGCTTGCCTTGATTCATGGATCTTACATTCCAGGTTCCTATGGAGAAAAAATCTTTACAGCATCGGACTTTCCTTTCACCACCAGATATATCCACAGCTGAGCGTCCTTTCGGCTTTGGCCCAGTCGCTTCATTCTTTCTGGCGCTACTAGTACTAGCCCTCTGCTCTTCCCCAGTAGCATATTGGACACCTTCCGACCTGAGGGGCTCAGAACAACAATAAAGAGGCTCCTGAACGGGGCTACAGAACAACAATAAAGAGGCTCCTGAAACTACGAAATGCTTCGTGACTTATTGCCAATAGCTGAGGACTCAACCCTGGCGACGAAGGTGGGATACCTTACAATCAATTGAAGAAATCGTAAGCTTACCCTGGAGTCCTGAAAGCAGCTAGGAAGACAGCGTTAAACTCAGCAACTGCCTGCCAATACAGCGTCGTTGGAGGTAAGCTGGCTGATAGACCCTTTCCGTACTACTGCAAAAATGGCAAAGATAGGAAGACTTTCTGAGTTTGATGTTACGCATCCAGAAAGATGGGAGTCTTATGGCCAGAGTAGAAAACTATTTCAGAGTAAATCAAGTGAGAGAAGATGGCTTAAAGGCTGCCACCCTGCTGTGTGCTTGTGGTCAAGATGCATTTGAAATTGCTGAAAATTTAGCAGCCTCTGCACCTCTTGAATCTGTTACATACACAGATTTAAAGAAATTACTAAAAGAACATTTTCAGCCCAAGTTGTCTGTTATTGCATGGAGACATACTTTTGAACAGAGGGATCAACGGGCTGGTGAATCAGCTAAAGAGTACATTGCTGCATTAAGAAGAGCAGCTAAGCCTTGTGAGTTTAAAGACTTAGAAGAAAGGCTGAGAGACAGATTTGTATGTGGCTGAGAAACAGAGACTTGCAGCAGAGACTTTTTGCTAAAGAAGACATATCGTTCCAAGATGCCTTGAGAGAGGTTACTGCAGAAGAGGCAGCAGGTGGGGCAATCAAGAATATGAGGCCTATCAGAAGTACTCCAGAAGCTGTTTCCGTGCACCATGAGGGAGTCCAAGGGAGCTCGGAAGAGGACCCTGATGAAGAGGTAGATCATCTCTACCCAACCAAAGAAAGGAAGCAGAAGGAAGGCAAAGAAAGGTCTTCAGCTGTACCCAAGTGCTTCGGGTGTGGAGGTCGCCACAAGAGGACCGACTGCAGGTTCCGTTCTGCAATCTGTAGAGCATGTGGAAAGCAAGGCCACATAGCAGCTGTGTGTCTGGGCCGTCAGAAGGTACAACCCCGAGAAGAATTGCGCCTGAAAGGTGCCAGGGTCCCCAGCCAAAACAGGGTGGGTTTCTGTGCTTCACGAAGAAGCATTTATAGGACAGGCACACACAAGCCACTCAAAAAGAAACTGTCACTTAAGGTGAAGTTGCAAGGAGTTCCATTGGTCATGGAACTAGACACTGGGTCTGCACTTTAAATTATTTCCATTCACACATTCAGAAAGATTTGTTCTGGTAGTGGGTTCCAGGCCAAGCTTAGGCCTTCTAATATAGTTCTAACAGACTTTCAAAACTCCAAAGTGTGTGTTAAGGGGGAGGCCACCCTTAACGTGCAATATAAGGATTTTGAAGGTCCATTAGATGTATTGATAGTGGAGGGTAAGCGCATGAGTCTCATAGGACTCGATTGGTTTGAGGCCTTGGGAATACAAGTAACAGGGCTCAATAGGTCTACAGGAAGTCTGCAAAGAATTTGCAGATGTTTTCAGCCCACAGCTGGGCACATACAAAGGGCCCCCAGTTTCCTTAAAATTGGACCCCACTGTCACTCCTATCAGAGTAAAAGCAAGGAGAGTACCTTTTGTTTTAAAAGGGAAAATTGATGCCGAATTGGACAAATTGATTCAGCAAGGAGTCTTAGAACCTGTTGACTCCAGTCCTTGGGAAACTCCCATAGTCACGCCTCTTAAGGCTAATGGGGACATTCGCATCTGTGCAGATTACAAATGCATTCTAAATAAGGCATTGCAACAACATGCCTATCCTGTACCTGTAGTCAGCCATATTCTGGCTTCCCTACAGGGGGTGCATGTTTTTGCAAAGCTAGATTTAGCACAGGCTTATCAACAGTTACCTGTTGATGAAGCTGCTGCTGTAGCACAAACCATTGTAACACACAGGGGGGCATTCAAAGTCAAAAGGCTACAATTTGGAGTAAATGTGGCTCCTGGAATTTTCCAAAGCGTAATGGAAAATATCTTGAGGGGTATACCAGGGGTTTGCCCCTATTTTGATGATGTCTTAATTGCTGGAGATTCCACTCAAAATTAAGCTGAGAGATTGAGGGCTGCCCTACTGCGGTTCCAGAAAACAGGCCTCAAACTTAAAAAGGACAAATGTAAAATTGGGGTGCCTTCTACAGATTTTCTGGGATTCAAAATTGATGCCAATGGGATTCATCCTGCTGAGTCCAAATTAAAAGCTATCATGCAAGCTCCTAGGCCTAAGTCCAAAGTTGAACTACAAGCTCTTCTGGGCCTCTTGAATTTCTATAATTCATTCATTCCTAACAAGACTAATGTAGCTGAACCACTTCATAGGCTTCTGGACAAACAGGCAGTGTGGCAGTGGTCACAAGCACATGAAGCAAGCTTCAATGAGGTTAAGGCCTTACTCACATCCAATAATGTGCTTGCACATTTTAATGAAACTCTCCCTGTGTGCATCACTTGTGATGCCTCTCCTTATGGGGTGGGAGCAGTACGTAGCTACCTTAGACCAGATGGAACTCAGGTTCCTGTTGCATACTACTCCAGAACCTTGTCTTCTGCTGAGCGAAACTACACCCAGATAGACAGGGAGGCCTTAGCTGTTGTTGCTGGAATTAAAAAATTCCATGATTTTTTATATGGCAGACATTTCATGGTCTACACTGACCATAAGCCTCTGTTGGGGTTGTTTACTACAAACAAACAAACCCCCCATATCATCTCCCCCAGGATGCTGAGATGGTCAATCTTTCTGTCAGCCTATGATTTTTCTTTAATTCACAAACCTGGCAAAGAAATGGGCCATGCTGATGGCCTCAGTAGATTACCCTTACAAGTAGTGGAGGCTGATCCTGCCCCTGCCATCAACATCCTTTCCATTCAGGCGCTGCCTAAGTCACCTTTAAATGCCAGGGATGTGGCTGCTGAATCAGCCACAGATCTCACACTCTCTCGTGTCTTATCCTGGGTTTTGTCTGGATGGCCAGAGAGTTGTCCAGGCACTGAGTTTCAGAGTTTCTGGCTTAAGAGACATGAGTTATCCACTTTTCAGGGTTGTCTGCTGTGGGGCAGCAGAGTTGTCATTCCTACCTCAATGTCATTCCTACCTCATTCCTACCTTAGGTTCCCTTCACGAGGATCATCCTGGCTGTGGGACTAATTGCACAAATGTCCATGGGCATCTATCCATGGGCATCTCCCACAAGGGCCTGAGATAACTGTTTCAGACACAGGATACATTCATCAGCCTTTTGGACAGACTCTGATAAGAACACCTGCAGTAGCCTTGCATCTGGAGAGTGTCTGTTATTTGATACATTGTAACCACCCCTATATACGTCTTTTGATTATGCTGTGTGATGTAAAAACCTTAGTAACAATAAAAGAGGGTGCTGGAGTCAGCTCTGGGCTCTCATCCCGAGATACCTGTCTGCGTGTCTCATTCTCCATGGGAGACCACCACATCTGGTGACCCCGACGTGATCCACTGAAGGATACGTCCCTGCCAACCCTTTACTTATCGCCTGGAATAGGCTTGGTGCACCCGACGAAGTTGCTGGCAACTGACTCCTCTTCGTAAGTATGGGGGGTGGAATGTCTCACGCTCAAAAGCAGCATGTGGAAGAGCTGAGGCTACTTGGCAGGAAAAAATATCTTACTGATCAGGAACAGAAATTAACCCGTCACCTTTCTAAATCTGAGGCTGTTAAATTGCTTGCTTACGTATGGGCTAACTGCTCATCCTATCCGGAGTCTGGATCTTTAAAAATAGATACATGGAGGAAAATTGGTACTATTCTCCACCAGTCTCCGAGAACCCCCCCAGAGATTTTATGCCTTTGGAAAATTGCCTATACTTTGATTCAAACCTATGCTGAATTGCCTCATCAGCCTTTATTAGATCCTCCACCTTATAAAAATCCGTCTGTTATGTTGGCCACTCCCTTACCCCCTGGAGCTGGTTTTAACCCTTCTGTCCCTGCAAATTTTATGGATTCTGATAAACAGCAAACAACCTCTCCTGTTCCTGCCACGTTGCCTCCTCTCTCCTCTCTCTCTCTCTCTCCTGGAATCATGCGTGGTGCTTTTCAAAAGGCTTTAAACAATGGTGATTTAAGCGTTTCTGAACTATCCGAGACAGAGTTGTTCCCTGTTAATTACCAACAGACTGCTAAAGGTTAATAGTGGGTTGGGAGGCACTTCCCCTGGCTATGATCAGAGAATTGAAAAAGGCTACAAAAGATTATGGCATAACCAGTCCCTATACTAGAGGACTAATACATTCAATTGCTAGTGCATATAGAATGTTGCCTCAAGATTGGAAAGATCTGTTCCGCATGCTTTTTAACGGAACACAATACATAGTCTTTGAATCTGAATATAAAAGAGAGGCACAAAAGAGAGCTAATCACCCAGGTTCACAATACACAGCAGAACAACTCTTTGGAGAAGGCAATTTTACTACCCTTAATGCTCAAGCTCAAACTTTTACTCCCTTTGCATTTCCTATCATTAATGCTTGTGTTCTTTCTGCCATGGCTCTTGTTGATGAGTCTGGAACCCCGATTCAATCTTTTTCTGCCATTCACCAAACTGCAACTGAATCCTATGCAGACTTTGTGAATTGCCTGCAAGTTGCCATTGAGCATCAAATTTCAAACAGAGATGCAGCAAATGAAATCCTCATAAAATTGGCTTATGAATATGCAAATGCAGACTGCCAGTCCATTCTTAAACCAATTGTTTCCAGTCCCACGGCCACTCTGGCAGACTTTCTTAAAGCCTGTCGCATTGTGGGAACCAATGCTTTTCAAATGGACACTCTTGCAGCTGCAATCCAAAAGGGGAATCAACCCCAAGGCACTTGCTTCAATTATACTCTTCAGATGTATTGCAACTTTCTCTTGCTGACTGGGCAGGATCTGTTTCCTGTCATGTTCCCTCTGACCCTCGCTTCCAACTCCTTAATAATGTTTCAATTTCTCTGCATTCTCCCATTTCCTCCTCTCCCATTCCTAATGCTGTCACCCTGTATGTTGATGGCAGCAAGACTTATGGTTCATGTGTATGGAAGGAGAGTGAACAATGGCACACAAAAATTACTCCTCCTCAAACTTCTGCTCAGCGTGCTGAACTTGCTGCTACAATATTGGCTTTACAAACTTTTTCTTCTGAACCTTTTAATCTTATTTTAGATAGTCTTTATGTATATAAAGTTCTCACCTCTTTATCTGATTCATATGTGTCACCCTCACTGGATGACTCTCTCCTCAATCTCTTTCTCACACTTCAATCCCTTCTTCATTCCCGCTCTACTTGTTTTTTTCCTGCTCATATTAGAAGTCACCAACCTTTCCCTGGTATTATCTCCGAAGGCAATGCCAAGGCGGATGCTGCCGCTTCGGCTGCCTCCACTCACCAGGACGTTTCTGTCCTTGGTTTATCTCCCATAACCCCATGGGACAGCCATTCATATTTTCATCAAAATAAGAAGGCTTTAATGAAACAATTTTCTTTAACAGCTACGGAGGCTGCGGCTATCATACAACAATGTTCCACCTGCAGCCTCCAAGCACACTCTGTTCCTCAAGGGGTCAACCCAAGAGGGACGCAGAGCTGTCAACTTTGGCAAATGGATGTTACGCAATATTTGCCATTTGCCCCTTGGAAATACTTGCATGTTTCCATTGACACCTATTCAGGTTTTATTATGGCCACCCCTCAAAGGGGTGAGTCTGCTAAACATGTTATTAATCATTGTATTCGTACTTTTTCTACCCTGGGCAATCCAAAAGAAATTAAGACTGATAACTCTCCTGCTTATACCAGCACCTCCTTTGCGCAGTTTTGCTCTCGCTGGTCTATTATTCATAAATTTGGCATTCCATATAACTCCACTGGTCAAGCGATCGTGGAACGAGCCAATCAGACCATAAAAAGTGCTCTAGACATGCATGCAAAAAAGAAAGGGGAAAATACCCCCGGCTTGCCTGGGATACAAAACACTCTTAATCTTGTACTTTTTACCTTAAACTTTTTGAATGTTTCTGGCAACCCTGGCTCAACTGCCGCAAGCAGGCATTTTTCTGCTTCTCCCACAGATTCTTCACGCCCCCAGGTATACTATCGACGTTTGCCTGATCCCATCTGGAAAGGGCCTGCTTCCCTCATTACTTGGGGTCGAGGCTACGCTGCAATAGACGACCATGGCGAGATCATTTGGACTCCAGCTCGTTGTGTTCGTCCTTATATGGCTCAACGTACACCACCTCAGCCAGGCATATGAGTATCAGGGACTGTGGGCTTTTAATGCTTTTGTACGGGATGCCAGGCGCACTGCTCTTACACTTAACGTCACGAACTGTTGGATTTGCATGCAAATTCCTGGTGACAGTCATGGTGGCCTTATTTTCCATGCCATTCCGTTCAATGAAACAGGATGGAAGCAGCTGTGGAGCATAACTACAGAGACATTGAATATGACATATGCTGTGGGCGCTCGTATAATGGAACCTGCCAGATTTTGTTTTTATAGCACAGGACTATTCCGTACTGCCATTTATTTGGGAACTTATAGTAATTGTCAACAAGTTATTATATGGAATTCAGCAAAGAAATGTAAATCCATCAAAAGCAACCTTACTAAGGTAAATGACACTTATCAAAGCAATCAATGGACAAACATCAGTACCTACATGGCTTGCCTTGACATGGAATCCATAATAACATTTGCTAATGAGTCTCACCAGGGTTATTATGAGTTACCCGATATGTGGCTACTATGTGGCCGTAGAGCCTATCGCCAGGTGCCTAAGGATTGAAAAGGCACCTGTACATTGGGCCTTTTGACTCCTACTGTATATGCTTTGCTTCATCTCCCTGATGGATGCCTGCGGAACAAACGTGATACTGGTTCCTCGGATCCACCCCTAACATTGGGTGGTAGTTTAGAGACTCAAATCAGCAGAGGGATTCTACCCAATCTAGGAGTTGCCATGAACTATAGAGACCTTCATTTGCTTAACAATTGGACTGTTCATATGTTTAATGAAACAATTAACAGCATTAAAATGATTAATCAAGAAATGGGGGAACATAAGGGAAGTAGTTTTGCAAAATCGGTATGCTTTAGATATTATTTTAGCAGCAAAAGGCGGTGTATGTGCCTTAATTCATTCTCATTGTTGTATATATATATACATGATTTTCAACCTAATATTTCTGCTACAGCAAAGAAAATGGAATCTATGCTCCAGAATAATCCCTTACGCAGTGATGGATCAGGCACCGTGGATATTTGGGGTGCCCTTTGGTCCTGGCTACCAGATGGATCCTGGCTACGATCTTTGATTTCTATTATAGTAACCATTTTGATATTATTTGTATTGCTATGTTGTTGCATTCAATGTATTCCCTCCCTCCTGCAAATGTGCAAAAATGTTACGCCCTCCACTAGGAAGGACGCCTTAATCAGTGAATCAAGATCCCTTCTGGAACTGGAAGTGAGTAACATTGAAAAAACAGAAAAGCAGGAGATGTGGGACTAATTGCACAAATGTCCATGGGCATCTATCCATGGGCATCTCCCACAAGGGCCTGAGATAACTGTTTCAGACACAGGATACATTCATCAGCCTTTTGGACAGACTCTGATAAGAACACCTGCAGTAGCCTTGTATCTGGAGAGTGTCTGTTATTTGATACATTGTAACCACCCCTATATATACGTCTTTTGATTATGCTGTGTGATGTAAAAACCTTAGTAACAATAAAAGAGGGTGCTGGAGTCAGCTCTGGGCTCTCATCCCGAGATACCTGTCTGCGTGTCTCATTCTCCATGGGAGACCACCACACTGGCATTGTACGAATGAAGGCGCTTGCACGCAGCCATTTGTGGTGGCCTGGGTTAGACAAGGAAATTGAGGCTAAGGTGCACGCATGCCACCTTTGTCAGTGCTCATGCCCAGAAATGCCCCAGGCTCCTGTTCATAGATGGGAGGAAACACAGTCACCATGGTCTAGGATGCACATCGATTACGCTGGGCCCTTTCAGGGTCAATTCTTCTTGGTCCTGGTTGATAGCTATTCAAAATGGCTTGAGGTTGTACCTGTCTCTTCCACCACCACTGCAAAGACCATTCAAGTACTGAGGGGGATTTTTGCCGCACATGGGCTTCCGGATGTTTTGGTGTCTGACAATGGCCCTCAATTCACTTCTTCCGAATTCCAAGCTTTCTTACAGGCCAACATGATTCGTCATGTCACCTCTGCGCCTTTCCACCCTTCCACCAACGGTATGGCTGAACGGATGGTCCGCATCACCAAGGATGCTTTAAAGAAACTGACCTATGAGGACTGGCACCACAGGTTGGCTGATTTTCTTCTTGCATACCACACCACACCTTCAACTTCTATGGGGCGCAAACTGATTACTAAACTTGACCGGTTGCATCCGGACAGACTGCCTCCTAAGGTTACACAACCCAGGGCACCGAGGCAATTGCAAGTGGATGCCCCAGTATGGACCCGTAACTATCGGCCAGGTCATTTGTGGGTTCCTGCTATAGTATGCAAGGTTACAGGTCCCTTGTCATACGAGGTCTCATTGGATGACGGTCGTATCCTGCGACGGCATATCGACCAGCTATGTACAAGACTGGACTTACCTTCAGAGACTACTGGTTCTTTTCCAGGGGGGGAGGGGGACCTCTATGGGCAAAGGGATGGGTGTTGGCAGCAGGCACCAACAGAGAGGCCACAGACGGCCTATCACAAGATTCCGCGAGTGTTCCGAACAGGAATTCGTGGGAACTAGCTAGCACACAGGCACCAGTGCCTACTCCAGCCAGGGAGTCACCCAGGGGGCATACTCATCATCCACTAACACCATTCAGCACTCCAGTCAGGGAGAATAACCAGGAGCATCCTAATAACTCAAACATTGCAAGAGAGCTGGCACACAATCAGTCTAGTTGGCCCAACACTGCTACTGTTCCCAGAAGGGGGCATTCACACAGGGAGGTGGTCGGAGGGGCAAATCCCAATTCTGACATCTCCGGTATAGTTGAGGGGTAACTGAGTTTTGGGGTAGTACTGAAAACCCAGACAGTCCTACTATGGAACAGGGGAGTGGAGGAAGGCAGCCTCACGATAGGTCCAGTATGGGCCTGGGAGGCTCTACAGAGTTGCCCAACAGTGGCAGTCTTCTAGAGGGGCCAGAGAGCTTGCAACTAGGCAGGTCAACCAGGTTATGGAGAGAACGAAGTCCTGGTCTGACGAGCCCGGTGGGCAAGCAAGCAGACCAGGCAATGGGGCACGGTCCATGGGGATCACCAGGGTCCGAGGAAGGGGGCGAACCCATATCATCCCCTGGGCAAAATGTAATTGGAGATTATCAGGGCCTAAGGAGATCACAGAGAGCTAAGAGGTCTCCTAAGTACCTTGAAGATTTTGTAACTCTGCTGGCAAAGCAGAAACAGTGAGAGGGTGCTTCTGTGGGAAATCGGAAATATAGCCCGGCACCATTGGAGCAGGGGTTGGCACACCACGCTCGTGTTGAGGTCGCGTGTAACTATTCATGTAGTTGTAGTCTTAGCCGGGGGGGAAGGGGTGTTGTGTCCTGAGGACGTTGCAACGGTCCTGGCAATTGCAAGCTGCCCAGGACCAGACTGGCTGGCGCCAGCGCTCGCATACATGGGCGAGGCGCGCCGCGCGCCTAAATGTTGCCTTTTGGCCCGGGGATTGTTATTAAGAGAGGCTGAGAGGCTTGCGTGCCTCAGAGTTGTAACAGGGCTACAGAACAACAATAAAGAGGCTCCTGAAACTACGAGATGCTTCGTGACTTATTGCCAATAGCTGAGGACTCAACAGTAATTGTACTCTATTATAAGGAATCAAGAGTTGGTTTGTTAAGAGAAACATAGAAGTAAGTTGAATGCAATGGGAATGTGTGTGGTAAAACAAGGAGAAGGTCAAGAATGAATGAAGGTATAATAAATGTAAATAGAAAGAAAAGTGAGTATAGCAACCAGCATAAAGAAGTGTATTATGTTCTATTTAATAATATAGAAATAATTATGTTTCAGGAAAACAAACATATAAAGGAAGTATGTGTGGATCAAGAAGAAAGAAGAGACTGAAAAAGTCAAACTTAAATGGAATCGACGTGTATCTCAAAGATAGATAAGAAATTTAAAGAACAAGTGCATTGGACCCAGATATATGAAACTATGCATGAGTGTCATGAGAGTAAGGATGCTTTGCAGAAAAGAAAGTTATGGTGAGATATAACAACTTGCATTGTTGTAAATTAGTTTTAGCTGTGTTTACTTAAAGACCAATGGAAAACCATATTGTTGCCATGAAGTCAACAGGACCCAAACTTGATTCCAGAGAATTCTTACTTTTAGATCAAGGACACTAACAGAGGCACCAAAATTGTGGGAACTAAATTCTACTTAGTTTGACTCCAACTCATAATAAAGAATTGCCAATAATTTATCCAATGAGGAATTAATTTAAAAGGTCTATCTGTATTCCTGAATGCTCTGCACTTTGGGCTAGAACTAGAGATCCGGTGAAGGCCCTAACTGCATTACAACAGATCTGTATCCTTCTTTAACAGCTATAAAGGAGGTAATTACTGTTCCATGAAAAGAAAAAGAAAAACAAGCAGTACAGGGTGAAGAGGAGGGAGGTCATATTAACAGCCTTCTGACAACAATGTGCTTCAACTGACTCAAACATTCTCTCCCTCACACAAACACATAAGCATACAGACCCAAATGTTGTGTGCTTCACTTGGTTTGAAATATAGCCTAGCATTTATCTTGGCTACATTAACAAGATCTGTTTTACCAATACATTTATATTTATGATGACTAAGGGCAGATTATAGCTGTTAAAGTTGGTCCTCCTGACATGAAAACACGACTTTGTCATTAATACATTCTGTAGTATAAACTGTGATGTCAGGTCAGTGGAAAGGGTGAAAACTTTCCTAAAGTATGTGCACACCACTCTTTTTTTTCCAAGCAATTGAGCACTAATGGAATAACAAAAGGTCATAATAACAAACCATTACAGCTTTGGTCTTGGCAACCGGGCCACAGAAGAATCTGCAAGAAACAGCCATCATTTCTCCAGTGTTATGGCATAAGGATGACAGAAATGATACACAGATGTGAGTACAGCATGGCGGTAGCTATGTGAGAGCTAAACGATCAATTAGTCTGTTGTTTACCAAAAGCTTTCTTAAGTGATGCTAACCAGAGCTCAAAGCAAGAAAGAAGATCCCAGAGACTGTCATAGGAAGCTCTCAGAGCATGTGCTCAGAGGCTAATATGACAGTTTTATTCAATCTAACATTTCAAATGAGCCATCAGTGCAAGACGCAAGAAAGGATGGGATTGAACGATCCTCCAATTTTCTTATCCCGTCTCCCAATTGAGTGCATGCAACATCTCAAGTTAAGGAAAGGAAAGGCAACTTCACATATAGTTATCAGACTTGACATTTTGCAGCTAGACCTTAAATGATGCTACAAAATGTTTTTCCTATCTTACAGTTTTCAAACATTTAGTTGCCATTTGATAGGAGTTGACTGACTTTGGAGGGCCATGAGGTGCACTTCACAGTTTAGGAGGCTAAGGGCTGCAAAACAGTTGGAACCGTGGTGGGAAATGCATGACTTTCTTTTTTAAAATAAATAAATAAATGTGTTTTTATATTTTTTAAATAATGAGGTGCTTATTTGAGGATTTAAGCTACAGTTCTCATGTTTCCCAATTCAAAATGATAGGAAAATATGCAGTGGTGGGATTCAGCCAGTTCGCATCACTTCGGCAGAACCGGTAGCTAACTTTTTGTTGCCCAGGCAAAGAAAGGACTTCTGGAAGCGGCATCCACACAGAGAACCGGTTGTTCACATATTCGAATCGCACCATTGAAAATATGCTTAATATTTAACTATTATGACTGGAAGGGGAACTGTGAGTGTCATGTAATGCAACATCAATAGCACTTAGACTTATATACTGCTTCACATTGCTTTACAGCCCTCTCTAAGCAGTTCACAGAGTCAGCATATTGCCTCCAACAGTCTGGGTCCTCATTTTACCAATCTCAGAAGGATGGAAGGCTGAGTCAATCTTGAGCCAGGTGGAACTCGAACTGCCATACTGCTGGCAGCCGGCAGAAGTAGCTTGCAGTACTGCATTCTAACCACTGTGCCATCAGGACTAATGCAGGTTGCCTATTACTTCACTAAGATACATATTGGGGGTGCAGCTGTTTCATCTCTTTTGCTTGTGAATCTCTCTTGTCCTTCTCACTTCTGAAGACTTAGCAACATAGATTCCAGCAGCAACATGGACTTCAAGGAAATGCTACACTTAGAGCACAATCTGATGTCATTCTGAGGTTTCTTTTATATTGCATTTCAGAAATAATATAAAATTTACTTCTGGGAAGGTGGTTCTTACTCCTAGAAGAGGAAGTATTCATACTGGACCTCATGTTCTAATGCAGTGATGGCAAACCTTTTAGAGACCGAGTGCCCAAACTGCAACCTAAAACCCCCTTATGCATCGTCGAGTGCCGGGTGGGTGTGGCCCATTGGGTGGGTATGGCCCATTGGGTGGGCGTGGCTGCGGTGGTAACAGCAGACTGGGTGGGACTAAAAAGTTCAATCAATCAATTCCAATTTTGCAAGATCCTTTTTTCCCCGCGAGAAGTTGAAATTGACTGATTGATTGAACCTTTTTTTTTTTTTTTGCACATGGCAGCGGAGGCCTGAAGCGAAAAGGTTTTATAAAACCCAGCTGAAGGCCTAGGACTGGGGTGACAGCACGCGTGCCCACAGAGAGGGCTCTGAGTGCCGCCTCTGGCACCCGTGCCGTAAGTTCGCCACCACTGTTCTAATGGATAAACCACATTCCCTCAGTGATACTGATTTCAGAATATATTCTGTTTAAATATATTCATATATAAACATAAGCTATCAAAATATACAGTGTATTTCTGAATGACTTCTAGCCTTTGACACAGTAAATTAGTCCTACAGGAATTTTGTAGCCTTTTCCAATTACTTTCAGTTGTCTTGAAAATCAACTTTGCATTTTCATACTGTACTAAGAAATTCTAATACTACATAACTTGCAAAAATTAAAGCAAAGAAGCCAAATCATGTTCTGAAATAATTTATACAGAATCTATATGTTAACATTTCTCCAACCAACCAAGCACTTACAGGGAGTGTGTTCCACAATACTGTAAATTCACATGACTCTTCCATTCACATTTTAAAAAAATTATCATCCCCAGCTAGATGTTCTGCCCTCTCTATTGTAATATTCTAGTACTTTATGCACAGGGTTTTAGATTTTTAAACATTCTAAGCTTATCAACTCCAAAAAGTTTCAAAAAAATGGAGACTTATTTTGTAACTGTACTTCAGAAACAGATCATACATGCCACAATTGCAATGAATAAAGGGTGCTTATTATTGAAAATATTAGAAAAAAACCTAAGATATCTACATATATAAACATATGAAAACACTTATGCTTTCATACAGACAGATGCATACTGCTATTCTTCCCAGAGGATTATAAATCAGGAATGATAAACATTTATTTTTGAATACTTATTTCAAATTTTGGCAACTCCAGTTTAAAAGATTGGCTCTAGTCTAGAAGGATATACAGTATGTGTGAGAAATAGTATCAGACAACATAAACTTAAGAACTGGGTTCTTCCCAACACTCAGCGATAATATAGTTATATGTGTTAAGTAATCCCAATCATTATGGCTTGACAAAAGTGGCTTGTGGCCTAGTAAATGAACCCAACTGTAGTTCATTCAATAATCCATAGTTAAGCAAGCTATGGTTTAGCAAATATGAACCACATCATAATCTCAACCAGCTCAATATTACTTTAGATATCAAAGGAAAATAATTTGAGTTTCACAGATTTCAAGTTAGTTCTACATTGGTCCAAACAGATTAGATCTAGTAAATATAATTGAGACTAAGAAATTCACAGACATACAAGGAGAAAGCAGTGTGTTGATTCTAATATTTCATCTAATCTGTTTATCCATAGTTTAAGTACAGTTTTTGAGTAAGTCATATCTGCCTGCATTTACAAATATACTAAGCCAGGTTTTATACTGTACATCACAATGGCTAGATTCATACAACATGCTAAGTTAAAATCAAACTCATTGTCTCATTTGACTCTCCTGGGTGGCTAGAATTAGAGCAGAAAGCATTAAAAATGCTCTTAAATTATCTTGGCTACACTTCAATTTATTTTCGTGGCAGCAGCACTGTTGTCAAATAAGTGATGAGGTTGTAGGGGTAGGAATATTTTTTGCTATTTGGACATCTTGGAGATAGAGTGGTAGAAGAATTATTTTCTTTTGACCATTTACCCAGCTGAGATTTAGTATCCTGTCGTGCTAAACTCTTCCCACCCAGGCATGGAAAGCACTCTGCCAGAAGAGCTATTGGGATGATTATGGAAGACCTTTGTCCACTCAAATTTATGGTGGCCCCCCTGAAAAGTTTATACTTAGTTATATTTATGATGGCTTAAAGGCTCTGTAAAAACCTGGACATTGACTCTGTTCTGCTAAGATCCCCAGACTTTATTACACAAAATGAGGATGAATGCTCTGATGTTTGAGAACAGATGACAGGAAGGGAGCTTGCGAGATCCTCTGTGTTATCATCAGACTTGTCAAGCAACCAAAGAGTTATTAGTAGCTTAACAGAATTTTAAAACTGTTGATTAAGTAACTAATAAAACTAAATAGATCTGTATATTACCAAAACTCTGATACCACTACCTTCTTGAGTTGGTGAAAAGAAGAATAAATTAACTAGCAGTGGAATAAACAAAGCTACCACTTGCTGTTACTATTATATTGAATATATTCTTTTACATTGCTTATTAGAGAAACCTACCAGAAGAAACATAGATCTTAAAACATACACAAATGTTTACTGAATTAATTGATAAGACGTGCTGATTCTTAAGCCCTACTGTAGAGAAATATGGAAATGTAATGAATTAATGCATACTTACTAATACATAGTTATTTTTAATCAGAGATGGAACTTGTTTACTTTCCTGTTATTATGCTGAAAAGGGCTATTGATATTCTGCTCAGCTAAGAATGCTGTTCATTATTTGGCAATATTGTAAGAAATAAATGTAAATCCAGCAAAAGCCATTTCAAGTATAACAGCAGCCCTTGAACTTTACTGTGAGACAAACCTCCAAACCTTGAACTTTACTGTGAGACAAAGCTTGGGTATCCATAATCTGAGCAAGAATTTGCTTAGATTACAAGCAAACATTTTGTTGTTGTTGTTGTTGATGATGATGATATGGTCCTTCAATTTAATCCTGATGCCTGGATTATTACAGGAACAAGTCCATGTTGTTTTCTTGGCAATCTTTTTTTGAAAATTGCCACTGCTTTCCCAGGGTGAAAGAATGAGTAATTGACTCAAAGTCTCCCAGTTCATGCTTAAAACAGGATTAAAACTCATGGACTCCTGACTTCTAATCCAGCACCTTTCAACCATCACAGGGAGTCCTACCTTAGCAACCACACTTGGCACTGGCAACTTCATCATTAGATACGAAGCTTGCTAAGCATAAAATCGTATGACCACAATGGACTTATGTCACTTCATTCAATCATTTAGCAAGTCACTATGATTAAGCAAGACATCACATGACCACAACTTGCAATTTGACTTCGACATTCTGCATTAACTCTGCGTAAGCCAGTTGGGAAGCATGAAAATGATGATCATATGACCATGGGATGCGGCAATCATCATAAATGAGAAGACTGGTCACAAAACTGGAGGGGGGGTCCTTTGTTGTAACTTTGAATGGTGCTAAACAAGGCAATTGGTAAACTAGGACTATCTATACACCAAATTAGCTCTTCTAAAAAAGATGGACAGATGGCAAAACAATCCCAGTGATCACTAGATAGCAGCAAAGTATTACAGCAGAGGTCCCCAACCTTTTGAGCACCAGGGACTAGTTCCATGGAGAGAAGTTTTTCTGTGGACCAGAGAGGGCGTGGTTACATTTACTGCCTGCATCCTGCAGATGGGGCTTTGCTTGTTTGCGCGGACCGGTTTCTGGCATGCCACGGCCTGGTGCCAGTCCACGGACCAGGGGTTGGGGACCTCTGTATTACAGTATTGCTTTCTATATCTCTTTGCTGCCATCTAGTGATTGTCCAATATGCCTGCGCTTTCTAAGACTTTTGATTCCATCCCATAACATGTCAATTAACCTCACCCCCCCCCCCAGATAATGCATCTCCAAACACTCAGATGTTTCATACCTTGAGGACATACTAGTGTGTTGCTGTCAGCTTAACATAAGAAAAGCATAATTTAGAGCTTATATCCCTCCCTTCTGGTAGCTTCCCAGTTTTGACACAACAAATTCTGTCCCAACCTTATTTGGATTCAGTTTCTTGAGTTTTTTTCACATCTGCCCACAACACCTATGCCCAATTTTCAAAATTAGCTTCTCTTACAAGTTCTAAAAGATAGAGGAGAAGATAGCAAGGCCCCACTTTTTAGTTGGAATACATTGGCCATATAAGTACTATTTCTTTTAACAACATTTGAAAATAACTAGACTGCTGCTATTCTATTTCTATTCTATTTTTGCACTTTTCTGTTTTACAAGAACTCTGAAGTGTATGTTTATATATATATTCAAGATGGACAGTATTTAATATTCATTTTTTATGTATATGTAGGGGTGTGGGTATATACATATGTTGTATATAGTATGTTTAGGTATGTGTCATGTTTGTGTTTCACTTTAAGAGCGGGCAACTAAATTTCATTTTTGATATATGCCGTTGTGCCCACAGTAAAAAAATGATAATAAAGGTTATCTTATCTTATCTTAATCTTATCATTTTTAAGATGCAGCACTCCTGCTTGTACTCAGTGCGAAGTTTAGAAAATAATAAGGTGTGTGTTTTTTTATTTGCCCGTTTCTTTACATTTGTCAGTTTCTATCATGTTCCAGCTCTCTCTTTCAAACAAGGGACTTGTTTTCTGAGCAGCTAGTCAACTTAAGCTTGACAGGATCCAGCTAAGTTGCATAATCATGGCAAGTCTGCTTCCCTCCATTCTTAATTATTTCTGCCCTAGTTTCTTCCCATGTGATTTCTTTGCCACATTATTGACACTTGGGTGATATCCAAATGAAACATGGGAGGAAGACAGACCAACCAGCCTTTGCCATTCCTGCTGCAGAGCTTGGCTGACAGGTGTTTTCCCCCTTGCTGAGGACATGCTGAAAAGGTATGACAACAAAGCCAGAAGAGAAAACAAATCACTTTATCTATAAGGAATAGTACACTTACAATTCAGGACAATGCAGTGACTTGCAGAAGATACAATAGAGAAAGCAAAAAGATTGGTACTGGGACAGTCAGAGTGTTAGAATGGTTCCATAACTGACTCAAGGATGAGCAGATAACCACTGAACTGTGTACTGAGGAAAAGCTCTGAGCAGGGCTTTTTTTTCTCATAGAACATCCAGAATGGAGTTCCGGCACTTATTTTGGATGGAACCTTGTAGGGTAGGCAAGGCGGGTTGTATGACGTATGTGAGTTCCGGCACCTTCTTTTTTTAGAAAAAAAGCACTGGCTCTGAGTATCTATGTAAATGAAACTAATACATCAACATTATTGATTTGATAGAAAGTACAGAAAGCCATTCAAGGTCATACAAGAACAATATAGCTTTTGCCATCTATCTGGGTTTCTTTGAATATACATCCAGTCTTCCTAGTCCTCTAGAGATAAATATCTCTACAATTAAAATATATTAAATGGATTAAGTGAACTTTTGTAGTGCTGAATTTTACTCATTTCACCATCTACAATGGCTCCAGGTAGTTTTGCATAGGAGTCAAACCACAAATGTTAGGTAGGCCTAGATCATAGGTCCCCAAACTCTTCAGTTCATAGACCCCTTCATGAAGTTTCAAATTATTCTTTGACCCGCAAACATTTCTTACATGAAAATAATTTAATAAATATTTCTTTAACTAATACTACTATGAATAACAATGATGACAATGAATAGCTACATCAACCTTTGGTGGTTAGTACTGACCACTTTGGAAAATCCTGTCTTAAATTAATCTAGTTAGACCACAAGCATGGACAATGCAACAACTCTGAAACAAATGCCATCCTAAACTAGTATTTTGCCACTTCCAAAGAATAAGACTCCTTCCTGATTTTATCTATATGGTATAGATACTTTCTGGGAAAACATTAGCATTCTAGCTGCCCACTTACTGTGTCCAAACCCTCAACAAATAAGGTCCAATTTACAAAGGATACCACTTCACTTTTCAGCAAATTTTGTCCTGCTGCAAAGAAGTAACCAAGTTGCATAACTAAACAAAACCACGTCTAGGAATTCTCAGAGAATGCCTGGCTATTGATTAGGCACTGCAGAAACTCCAGCCACAATTGTGGAAACCTTGTACTTTTAAGTAAGCATGCAAAGAACTGCAATCTTAGCTTCTGACACAGTGTCACATAGAGTAACACTATTTTTGGCACAGAACTGGTTAAAAATGTGCCGTTTTACCTTTTTAGAATTTCCAATGATTCCTTTCTATTTAGAGTCAATAGTATTTGGGTAAATGCTTGTCAACATGTACCTGAAGTTGTATAAAAATATTCTGCAGGAAATATGATCAACCACAGGAGCATCTGGAAGAGGGGGTGTCTATAAAAAGTCAAGAGGACATCTTTAACACACAAAGCCCTGCATAGCATATGAAAACCAGGTGTGTGACTTTAATTGCACTTCCACAGAGGCCCCTGAACAAGTAAGGAGTGGTTATTCTCCTTCCTGGCCCAAATTTATCTGCCAGTTGCCACCTCTTATTTTAAAACCACAAATTACAATCCTGCGCCAGGCATCCTAAAAAGAGGAGGACGAGGAACAATTTAGGCAGCTTTGCCTAACAATTGCTCATGATACGGAGATATAGATCACCAGAAGGCTCTATACTTGCACAATAACGTAATATTTGTAAATGGTTTTCTCTCATTCGTAAAGACTGGCAACAATTAAGATATCGAGGTGTACCATGTTTCACGTGGTTATGGACTACAACTCAAAAACAATTTAACAAAATGCATCAGCACCTCCCATCTTCCTTCCCAACCCGCCCCCAGCCCAGTGCTCCTGCTCTTGATTATATTTCTATTAATTCACTTCTATTCCATTTCTCTTAATTGAGAAAATCTCAATATACCAACCCGATGCTTATTAATACATTTCACCACAAGATGGCAATATTACCACTCTGTATAAATGAAATCTACCTGCATTGTCAATACGTTTCTAAAAAAATGAAAAATGGAATTTTCCATAATTTAATAAGTCATAAATTAAATATGTTTCCATATCTGCATCAAAGAAAGTCAGAAGTCATTTTTTCTATTGTTCTTTTTCTGTGAAGGATAATGTTCATCTAAAGGCTTTTGTACTAGTTGCTGGAATTCTGCCCTAGTTCTGTGATTGCTGTATTCTCACCAGAACTGTCCTTACAGATCCATTTAGCAGGAAGTGAAGACATCTTTCTCAATTCCAGCACCAAAGGCAGCTCCCCCAACTGATGCTGCAATGTTTGAGTTAGATGCATTTCATCCCTGATGATGTCTCCAGCACTGGTGGCTTTAGGGAAGCACACAGGACCAACTCTGAGGGCCTCACATTTTGGGAGATAGCAAAATCTTGTACATTTCTTAATGGTCAAAGGTTTAACAAACATGAGCCTGAGTTACCTACAATAAAATTGCTTCGACTGTATTTATTGCATCACTTCTGAAATACAAAATATCTTTATACATGAAGCATTGTTTAAAAGTTTTATAAATGTGAAAATCCCCATGGCCATATTTTTTATCAGTTAATACGGTAGTTAATTTACAGGAATTAACTAGTTAATTTTTTATTTTTCTGTGTGGAGCTTTAGTTTTTTTTAATCTGCCTGGGACAAAATATACTGTACCTTTAAAAAATGAAATCCAATAAAGCTTGTTCTATATAGCACTTTTTGTAATATTCCCATATGATAGCCTTTACAGCTACAAATTTAATCATGGGCACATAGAAGTACAGTGAATATATAAAGTCTACACACACCTGTTAAAATACCAGGTTTTTGAGGTTTAAAAAAATCAGATATAAATCATTTCAGATTTATGGAAATTCTTCCAGTAAAGAATTTACTTTTCAAATTTATAGGTGCTGATAATTCTAGGTAGCTCAACATCCGTACAATTGTTTTTACAAATGGTCAGTCATTTGTAAATTTAGCAATAAGTGAGCCAAGCATGCTGAAGAGAATTTTCACTTGTCTTGGCTATACAGTACAGTAAAATGCTACATATTTTCATTGTATCTTTATATTTAGTGTTTTCAGGAAATAAGTAAACCCAAGTATATCCCAGAAATAGGTATACACTTGTTTCATCCATGTTTCTAAAAACAGCACTGTATTCTAATATGGAAAGTTTTACTTTCATTATCACAATATTCTGCAATCAGCAAGACATGGCCTCACCCTTATTGCATTAAGAATACTGATTGAAAAAGATTCTAACTATTATTTGTTATACATCCAGTTTTCCCTTCATTCAAACTTTTCTTGAAGCAATAAAGGGACATAACTGTATGTTTCAGCTGTGATGATGTATATTCTCAGTCATGACAGTGATGAATTACTATCAAGCTGGTGATGACCCTTAGTGACCACATGCAATTGCCTACAATAAATAAGTATCCAATTTTCAAGGAAGAAAAAAAGATCTTAAAAAATGAGTAGAGTAAAATTACACTCCACTGCACAAGTGCCTCCCATCATGAGATTATCTTGTACACAGGATCCCCAACTTCAAGTATCCCCATTTCCTCAATTCCATATAGCCATCTAAAAGGAGGATTGTAGATATGTTCTTCAGAAGGATCACACTTGCGATAACTGAAAATAAATTAAATGGAAAAACAGAATTAGAAATTATTTTGGAATAAAATAGATGCTATACATTCCAGGATATAAATGAATAGTGAACGTCAATTCTGCAGCACTGAGATAATGGATATTTATCAACAGTGATTATGATAGAACAATTATCTATTAGAATGGAATGCTTTCAAGTAACCTATTCTATCATGGTTTACAGAGACATTAATGTCGCAGCCATATAATATAGAATTAAGTTAGAAACATGCAGAGAGCAAGAGAGAGAGCAACCTGAAGCAGTGACTTAATTTCTCTAGGTTAAAACTGGATTTACAATTTTCCGTAAATTATTAGAAATATTGAAGCTTTAACTGCCTGCTCAGCTATTTCAGAATTATAAATCTAATAGATGCAGAAGCCCTGCTTCAAAATCAGAAAGAGAAGAAGACATGGAATTAGTAAAGGAAATGAAGAAAAAAAAATAAGTGGTTTCAGTTAATAGAAGAAAGTATTTCAAATTATAGTAAATGGGAAATGCTTTGAAAAAACTAATTTAATCAATTTATGAAAAACTGGATCTTGACAAATTAACTGATTTAGATGTATACCATGTGAATCTGTCAGCCTAACATTGTATGTATGAGCTATAAAAGATTTATTGGAAAGAGCTTAAAGTGCTAAGGTATTTGAAGATGTTAAAACAATAAGAATGTTCCTTATATATGTGGTGCTGATTTCTGTTTGCAAATTGCTACTTTATGCTGAGTAACATTGTGAACTGGTACAGAGACATCCAGACACCTAAAGAAGGAGCATTCATATACATTATTTGCTACCTTTTCAGAGCTTTAGGATTTCCTTTTCACCCATGATCCCAGTATCTGGATCCACTGCTGTGAAAATGCACCTATAGACATAGACGTTACATTTTAATTTCATAATAGGAATGTCTTTAAAAATGAAATTATTCATTTTGTGCAAGATCATGGGATCAAAATACCAACTCTAAACTCTCTTACCTTGGACAAGACATTTTTCCTTTCAACTTAACTGTTCCAATTAATATATCAACCCAAGAATCGTATATCAAACAAATTGAATCCCATGATACTTTGCAATTGCATTATTTAACTATTTTCCAATAATACATGTCAGTTATAGAGCAACATTTCTACACAATTTTGTTTTTAAACCAATTTACTCACAAGATCATATTTAAAAAGCTATTAAGTTTAACATCTCAATAAAACTCTTTTGAGGCATATCTCTAATAACATAAATTAGAGATGGAGAAAAGCAGCAATTCAAACACAGTTAAGACCAGTGGTTCTCAACCTGTGGGTCGGGACCCCATTTGGGGTCGAATGACCATTTCACGGGGGTCACCAAACCATGCTGTCCGCCATTTTTTTCCCTTTTCCCTAGCTGTCCTACTCCCTCTTATTGGTGGCCACACCCACTTGGGGGTCACCACAACATGGGGAACTGTATTATGGGGTCACGGCATTAGAAAGGTTGAGAATCACTGGTTAAGACAGACCTGTAAAAGCCAGCCTGTTCTAGTAGTTAAGACACCAGGCTTGAAAGCAGGAGACTGTGAGTTCAAATCCTGCCTTAGCCATGAAAGCCAGTGGCAGATTTGGGGCCAGTCATTTTCTTTCAGCAAAACCCACTTTACAGATTTGTTGTCAATAAAATAGGGGGAGGAAGTGTGTTGGATATGTTTATGGGATACAAATAAATAGAATAGAATAATTATAATACTTACTTCTTCATAAGGGCTACAGTCTTTAACAATAATATTTGATCGGAAGATAGTAATTGAAGCTTTCTTTTTTAATCTTGTATTTAGATCATTCAAAGAACCTTCAGAAATCAGCAAAATTGGACTGCCTTCGGCACAGGCAACCTTTAAAAATAAATACAAAAAAGTCTACCATTGACAATCATAAAGATTGGGATTTCTCTCCAAGTGCCACCGTTGGTTGACATAACAAAATCCAATCTTCACTTGTGACCATTTTCATTCCAAAGAGCTTACAGCAATTTGATAAAACTACACTTTAATTTCAGAAAATGCTTTTAACTGATTTAACTGATTTAACTTAATCTATGAACATTCATAGATTAAGCCATGATTTATTTAATTATTATTGGTTGAATACTGTAACCCTAATTGGTAGGTTTCACACAAAATGCTATATCATAAAATTATAGCTTGCAAAACGCATGAAGTCAAATCTCATAAAGTTATATTTATTTATTTGTAACATACTATCTGTTTATTAT
This sequence comes from Crotalus tigris, assembly GCF_016545835.1. Lineage (NCBI taxonomy): Eukaryota > Metazoa > Chordata > Lepidosauria > Squamata > Viperidae > Crotalus > Crotalus tigris. The sequence goes on along the minus strand of NW_024096622.1, from coordinate 1,771,813 downwards.
TAGAAGTTAAAAATGGATGCAAAGAGAAATAACTAAAGATATTTTCTAATTATGGTTATCAATTAGGTGTACTTAAATTAAAGCAGAAGTGAAAATAATGAGCTTAAAATCAATAGGATGTGAAATGGCATTTTTTTCTTTTGCTTTCAGTGTTGCAATTCATACCAATTCTTCAATCATTCTTCACCATAAAAATAATCCCTCTGCTATCCAGTCTTTCTGGCTGAATTAGTAAAGACTATTTATCATCATAAATTAAAGCCATACCTTTTAAAAAAAACCCTATATTTTGGCTGTTGCTCAGTATGGAATAATGTGAGAATAAGATAAGTTCCTCAAGCCTTTGCAACTTTATCATGAAATCTCAGTGAATTTTAATTTTATATTAAAACAAGACATTTTCTTCCAATTACTAAATATAATATGAATCATTTAATTTCTGTGGCTTATCTTTATACATTCAATGCTTAACTAATCACTTAAACTTTATTCAAAACTCAAATACATGAGAATCTATTCTGTTAGTAACATGCATGATAATTCAATGAATTAATTCCTGAGTTATTCTATATGTGCAGAAGAAAATAGTTAAAAGATATAGAGCATTTATTAAGAAGCCTCAACAAACAGGAACAATGGAGAGGAACAATCGTGGGTCCATTTCTCTTGATTACATTTTTGGCACAAAGATGGTACAAATTCTGTACGTATAACCTTTTCTCCAACTGAATTATACATATTTTTGTATTACCATAAAGAAAGAGGTCTACATAAAATGGTTATATGAGTTATTCTGATCCCAGAGCAAACATTCTGGAAGTCACAGCATTCTCATACTTTTCTGGGAAGTTGACAAAATACACTGAAACCTCCATACTATTTAATAATCCCAATACATTTAGCTAAATATTAAATACTGATTTCAGTGGAACATAATTCTAAGCATACTATATAACAGGGGTCTTCAAACTTGGCCCTTTTATGACTTGTGGACTTCAATTCCCAGAATTCTTCAGCCAGCAACTGGCTGAAGAATTCTGGGAATTGAAGTCCACAAGTCATAAAAGAGCCAAGCTTGAAGACCCCTGCTATATAATATAGAGTTAGGATAGGGCTGGGAAGATCAAGGATGAAGTCATTATTGGATGACTTTGAGCCATCCAATCTCAATCCAATCTGTCTCACAGAAGCTTGTATATAAGTATAGTTAACAACCTTGAATTACAGGAGAAGGAGGAGGAGGAGGAGGAGGAGGAGGAGGAGGAGGAACTGAGGCATTTCACCCATTACTATAGAAGTATTCTTTGAAACAGAAACTTACGGAGTTGAAAACTAATGCAAATATTAAAAATATATTTTTGAAGGAAACTGTATTCTGACTTCATCTTTTGGTAGAAAAGCAAGCAATAAATCACTTGGCTTCCTTGAGACCATATTTATTTCATAATGGACCAACCGATAAGGCTGTATGTTCAGGAAAGTAGTGATCCATTCAGCTGCTTTACCTCTGCAGTCCCTGCCTTGAGTTTGAAGACCATATCATCTAATACAGCGGTTCTCAACCTTTCTAATGCCGTGACCCCGGAATACAGTTCCCCATGTTGTGGTGACCCCCAAATGGGTGTGGCCACCAATAAGAGGGAGTAGGACAGCTAGGGAAAAGGGAAAAAATGGCGGACAGCGTGGTTTGGGGAACCCCGTGAAATGGTTGTTCGACCCCAAATGGGGTCCCGACCCACAGGTTGAGAACCACTGGTCTAATAGATCATAAGAGACATTTCTGCAGTTGCTTGGAAGCTTGACATTCAATACAGATACTGATGTTTCAGTATTTCATGGTCTTCCATGCTTTGCCTTTCTGTGTTCTGTTTGCATATAAAGCAGCTTAACTACCATACCACCCATGAACATCTAAAATTGCTCCATAAATGTAACACCACTGGAATTTTATTAATTTAATTTAATAGCTACCTAAATTAACAGGAAAAAGGATAGAAAGAATGCCACATTCAGATTATGATCCAGTAAAAGTATAAAGACGTTGACTGAAAAAAATAGCATTCATGAGTATTAATAAAAATCTGAGGTAGAAATAATTATTTTAACTCTGAATATCTTCCTATCATACCAAAATAAATAGCAGTGAGAAACAGAAGACAGTGTTAACAGGGTGTTTATAAGGTAACACAAACTCTTCAAAATATTGGGATATGGAGAATGTGGAAACTAACATGCATGAATAAAAATTAAAAAAAATAAATTGGAAAAGTAGCAAAAACAAAGGGACATTTCAAAAGCATTTACTACAGGTATTTAGCAGTGAATCCGTTATGGGCAGAAATCTTATGAAGTTTATAAAGTATTCATGATTAGTATAAATTATTAATCATAATAATTGCAGAATTTTATAGCTTGCTGAACTACATTTAATATACAATATAATGTATTATTTTGTGTAATATTGAAATATAGTTTTTTTCCCTTTTGTACTCTTCTTGGCATTTTTTTTCATTATGAATCTACAATCATTAGTAGCTGGAAGATGCACTTTTAAAGATTAATGAGTGCTGCAGTGAGCAAGTAATAACAACACGATGTCAGCAAGCATGTGGGATTGGGTGCCATTTCTGAGTTTGAGTGGTGTGGGGTTTTTAGGAAAGATGTTTTTAAGTGTTAATTTTAAGAGTTACATCTGTTTCCTGATCTGCCTTCCACTTCTATTTTCCACTACACAATACTGGACTACTGTACCTCTATTATTCAGTAGATTACCACAAAATTATAGGCTCTGGAGGGATAAAACAAAGCTACCAAAGCCTACATCCCAAATATTGGAATAATACAAAATAAAAATGCTGTTTGCTCCACAATCATACTATCGGCCTAAAAGGCTTTCAGACCTTGTAAATGAAAGGGCAGTGAGGGACAACTGAGTTTGAATGGGTGATGGTAGTAACAAGACCTCAGAGTGTTGAGACTACATTTCCCCCCCTCCCATTTTTGCTTATTATGCTCCATACAAGTCTGAGTGATTGGGGAAATATATGGAAACAAATAAATGGAAAGAATATCAGAATAAAATTGAAAAACTTGTTAATCAGGAAGCAAGAAAAATTAAAACTTTTAATACATACAGTTCCAGATTGAATTTGTCTGTAGAAGCTCAACAGGAATTTGCAATGTCTTCATTCCTGGGGCATTCAGGATTAAATAGTCATCTTCATAAGATACACTAATTAGAACCATGCAAGGAATGCTCTTAGCAGATGCCATTTGTCCATTTTCTTTTGTCACAGTCCAAAATCTACATAAGAAAGAGCATGTATTATTTAAAAACACCTATATGTGAAACTAATAAGGAACAAAAATACACTGCAGCCTTTAAAATCAACAGGACTCAATAGTATGCTAGACTCGACTGGGGAATTCAGAAAGTCCACATGTATTAAAGTGGCCAAGATTGAGCAACACTGCTCTAGACAAAAACAAAAAACAAGAAATCTATTGCAAACCTTGCTAATGATACGCTACTACATACAGTAGAAAAAAAAAAGATAAGAGACCATGGCCTCAGGGAATTTTATCATTTTTTTTCTTCCAGGAAGGTTGGGTTGGGTTGGCTCGGATTTGGTAACATGTTTTACTCAATATAATGAACTCTAACTAATCCAATAGAATATTAGAGTGGAATTTTGTAAATTCTATGACTCTTCTTGTATTATCAACTATCCATGAACTGAACCAAATAACAGCAAATGTGGTATGGTGGGAAAAGTTGGCAAAAAAAACCTGTTTAAAAAATAAATACAGTTTAACAATAAGTAATTATAACCAGTAAGTAATATATTAATGTGTTAAAGTTATTACAATTAATTAGGCATATATATTAGTAATATTATATTAAGTATTGCTATTTTATATTAATTATTATGATTGAATACGTATACCCGGACAGGTCTACTTGCTGAAGCATTGATTTACTGTGGGGGACATCCCCACTACTGTATCTATCCATTCTCCTGGTCTAACCTTTTTTGTTTGTCACCCCTTGTTATACTCTTATTGACCCCACTTCCCCTCTATCCTTATAAAATCTAATAAAATATTTATTATAAATAAATAAATAAATACAGTAGAAGTTGTGCATAGGAAAAAAAATTCCAGGGAAACTTCTAAGAAAGGCAATTGGACAATGGGTAAAAACGCTGTTCCATTCAAAGCTAGCCACATCACTCTAACCAGGGCATATGCAGCCCATCCTGTGCTTTCCAGTGCATGAAAACAGAAATGCACCATGAAGTGACTGAAACAGAGGGAGAATAGATTACTTAACTCTAAGAAAGACTATGCAAATATTTCCAGTGGTCACTGCTTGTAAAAGGGTTGAGAAAAATTCCTGAAGCAAGATTATTTAACACTAAGGAAGAAAATGCAAAAATTCCTAGTGGTCACTGCTTGTAAGAGAGTTGGGGAAAAATTCCTGAAGCAAGATTACTTAACTCTAAGGAAGAAAATGCAAAAATTTCCAGTGATCACTGCGTGTAAAAGGGTTGAGAAAAATTCCTGAAGCAAGATTAACTCTAAGGAAGAAAATGCAAATATTTCCAGTGGTCACTGCTTGTAAAAGGGTTGGGGGAAAATCCTGAAGCAATGCTTTTGCTATTTACTTAATCTAATTCTACACACAAAAGGCACAGTAAAAGATATATTCTCATTCTTGGGTTTTACAGCTAGCATTTCCATAACAACCAAGGCAGCCTAATATTATTAAGAGAAATGATAGGCAAGCAAGATACTCTTCCTATTGAAACGAAGGAGAGATTTCCTACTAGCCAATGCAGTTAGGGATTCCTTCTGAAGAAGAATAAGGCATCCCTCTAGAAATCAGGGGCAAGAAAGTAAAAGAGCACTTTCAATTGTATTATAAAGATCCTTACAGCAGCAATCAGAATAACAGAATGACAGAGTTGGAAGGGACCTTTGAGGTCTTCTAGTCCAACCCTCTGCTCAAGCAGGAAAGCGTATATTGTTTCAGACAAATGGCTGTCCAGTCTCTTCCTAAAAACCTCCAGTGATGAAGCACCCACAACTTCTGCTGGCAATTCATTCTACTGATTATAATAGAATCATAGATTCAAAATTGGAAGGGACCTTAGAGGTCTTCTAGTCCAACACCCTGCTCAAGCAGGAGACCCTAGACCATTTCAGAGAGGTGGCTGACTTGTCTCTTCTTAAAGGCCTCCAGTGATGGAGTACCCACAACTTCTGGTGGCAAGCTGTTCCACTGGTTGATTGTTCTCGCTTTCAGGAAATTTCTCCTTCCTTAGTTCCAGGTTGCTTCTCTCCTTGATTAGTTTCCATCCGTTGCTTCTTGTCCTGCTCCTCTGGAGCTTTGGAGAATAATTTGACACCCCCCCTCTTCTTTGTGGCAGCCCCTCAAATATTGGAAGACTGTTATCATGTCACCCCTGCAATTCCTGCAACTGTTCTTCATATGTTTTATCCTCCAGCCCCCTAATCATCTTTGTTGCCCTTCTCTGCCCTCTCTTCCAAATATCCGTTTCCTAGAGCAATTTTCTTTTCTTTGCCCTATGTTTACTATATATTTTTATTTTGCTCAACTTTAAGCTGGATGGACTTCAACTCCCAAAATTCTGACTCTGGGAGTTGAAATCTATCCTTAAAATTACTAGGTTTGAAAGACACTGTTAGGCTTCCGTATTCCCGGGCTAGCAAGAAACTTTCCTAATGCAATATTAGTTTGCTTTAAAAAAAAAAAAACTAGATCCTCTCCTTCCCTCCCTTGAAGCAGTGGCAATCACTTACGAAGGACTGAACTTGGTAACTGGGGATGGGGCGTGGATGTTACTAAGTGCTTAGATTACACAACGCCGTTCTCATCAAGGTGGTTAAACAAGTAAGCAGTTCAGAACAATCCCTCCGACGTTACCTGGAGATTCCTATGGGGACAGCCTAGCGGGATCGGGAGTTGATGAACTACAGTCCCAAATAACAACCCTGAAAGAAGCGGTCCCTTGGAAAGGTACCAAAGAGCAAGGCAGTCGGAGCCGCGGAAGCGAATCCGCTCCTCGAAGGTGCCCGCTCTTCTGCGGCCTGTTTACCGGTCCTGCAGCTTCTCGCTCCCAAGGCCCAGCCTGGTCATCTCGGCTCGTTTTATAGCCACCCCCCAGCAGGATTTGACCGGGTAGATGAAGAGACCAGCCACCGTCCCCACCTGTTTCAGCCGCGAGCGGTGGCTTCGACGACCCCGCTGCCAACCCCAGGCCGCCGCAGAAGAGAGCGTTGCCAGTGCAAATCCAAGCAAGCAGATTCTGAGGCAGTGGCAGCCCTGAGAAGGGAAAAGGCCCGCGGAGCCAGACATGGTGGAGTCTACGAGGGAGAAACAAGCCTCAGTCCTCGGTCGGTGACTCTTGCAAGAGTGGCCTTGACCTTCCTTCTTGTCGTAATAGCAGTGGAAGGCAGAAAAGGAAGGTCTCGCTTCTGCTCATTGCCCAAGCCATTCAGCCTTCCGGCTAGAACAGAACAGAACAGAATAGAATAGAGGTAGAGTAGGTCTTCTAGTCCAGCCCCCCCACTCAAGCAAGAGGACCATCCTATACAAGTGACTCTCTAGCCTCTTCTTAAAAATCTCTAGTGATGGAGTGCTCATGATTTTGGGAGGCAAACTGTTCCACTGATTAATTGTCCTGTCAGGAAGTTTCTACTTAATTCAAGGTTGCTTCTCTCTTTGATCAGTTTCCAACCATTGGTTCTTGTCCTGCCCTCTGGTGTTTTGGTGAATAACGTGACCCCCTCTTCTTTGTGGCAGCCCCTCAAATACTGGAATACTGCTATCAAGTCTCCCCTATTTCTTTCTTTTTTTTTTTTGTTCAGACTAGCCAGATCAAAGTCCCGCAGCCGTTCTTGGTATGTTTTAGTCTCCAGGTCTTTGATCATCTTAGTTGCTCTTCTCTGAATTTTTTCCAAACTCTGAACATCTTTTTTGTGATATGGTGACCAAAATTGGCTGCAGTATTCCAGGTGTAGTCTTACTAGGGTTTTATAAAGAGGTACCAATACCTCGCATGATCTTCATTCTATGCCTGTTTATACTGTACAATCCAGGATTGTGTTAGCTTTTTTGGTTGCTATTGCACACTGCTGGCTCATTAAGTGATCGTCCACTAGGACTCCAAGGTCCCTTTCACAGTTACTGTTTTTAAACCAAGTCTTGCCTAAACTGTACTCATATCTTTGTTTTTTCCTGCCTAAATGTTTGATCATGTCTACATGGCACTTCTCCTCCATTGGAAACTCAGGTCAGAACCAGCCTTGCAATCTCCGCTCTTTCTAGGCAGATGACCATCTCAGTTGCAGGCAGAGACAAAAATCAAGTGAACAAAGCAAAACAAGACATAGGCAAGTTTGTTAAAGACAGCACTACACTTGTGGGCAGGCTTGTCTTTTAAGAAAGCTTTGGACAAAGGACAATCACTGGGGACTAAATTTGCAGGAAAGTAAAAAAACTGAGAATGTATTGATCCTTGAAAAAAGAATCATGGAGTGGGGTGTACAGGTAGTCCTTGACTTATGACCATAATTGAGCCCAGAATTTATGTTACCAAGTGAGGAATTTGTTAAGTGAGGTTTACCCCATTTGACTACTTTTTTGCCACATTTTTTAAGCGAGTCACTGCAGTTGTTAAATTAGTAGCATGGTTGTTAAGTGGATCTGGCTTCCCCACTGACTTTGCTTGTCAAAAGGTTGCAAGAGATGATCACATGACCCCAGGACACCACAACTGTCATAAATATGAACCAGCTGTCAAGCATCTGAATGCAAATCACGTGACCATGGGGATGCTGAAATGAAAAATGGTCATAAGTCACTTTTTTTCAATAATTGTAACTTTGAACGGTCACAAAATGAAATGTTGTACACTGAGGACTACCTTTAATTTTTTTTGGTGTCTGTGACAAAAATTACACTGAAAAGCTACCAAAAAAAAAAAAAGAACTTTGGCTTATACACATGTGATTACCTTTTCCAGCATCAGAAAGACTGATTTTTCAGTTGTAGTATTTTCCCAACAAATCTTTATTTTCAAGAATTTATACTAGACATAATATAGAATCTATGACAATGCGCTTTTCAGTTTTCATCACGGATACCTATGAGTCATGTAATCCACAGCCTACAGTGATCACAGATTTGAAGAGGCTGGATTAAACTAGATTGCTGGAATCAGGAAATAATGTAGACTGTCAAGGATGGATTGAGAAAAAACAGATAATTTACTAGAGTCCAACACACAAATTTTTGAATAATTACTATTGTGAAAACAGTCAAAATTAAAAAATATTCAAAAAGCCAGGCAATATTAGATTTTAAAGATAAGGCTGCCAGGTGGTGGGCTTGAAGACAAAAATGATGAGTCATCCTCTTTTGTCACTTGTCTGATAACCTTATTTCAAGATCAGGTTACTGGCAGACATAGTTTCCAAAACAGTGTTAGGAAAAGTTAATCATTCAAAATTATATCTTAAAAACTGACAAAGGTTGGAAAACATGTTGAGTCATTAGTATACTATTTGAGGAAATATGAGCCAACAATAAGTTGCCCTGTAAGATAGTCTTAGGATTCCAATTTCCATAGAATAATGTGACCATATTTGAAATAAAACTAGGGTTTTATTGCATTTACAGTGTACTTGGCTTTTATGTCTCAGAACTGACTGATACTCTCCTTGATCAGGGAGTGCTGCATCCGGCTTGGGGATAACTAAGGCTGATATTCCATCTCACTAAAAAGGTTCTGTGAAAGTTTCAATTGACCAAAGCCAAGATGGGTGGTAGAGGTCAGTAACTATAGCCCAGATGGTAATGACCATGGCATATAGAAGATTGTAAGCTAAGAAGACTGCATGAATTAATGAACAAAATAGAAAGAGGAGAAAGAAAAGGAATGTGTACTTTTGTATTCACATGATGCCATGTTGTTGACTGAGAATCCAAATTATTGGTATGTAATGTTACATAAATGATATGATGAAAAATATCAAATACCAAGACACCGCAGGAAGGATATAAAGAGACAGAGTGATGAAAGTGGTATCATGTTGACACGATGTAAATCTCATTGCTTTTATATGTGGATCACGACACTGCATGCAAATACTAAAGAGGCAAAGTTTGTTATACTGGGTGATACCATGACATCCCTTTCGTCATTCTGATAAAAGCAGCAAGTCCTGCAGATGCTGCTCCCCCTAAGGTAGCTATGTTTGGCAGGAAAACAGTGAACAATTGCAAATTATGCATAAATAAAAACTAGAGCACGTTGATTAATTTCTGTTCTGATTGCTTATAGCAGAAAATGGACAGGTAAATTTTAAAATGAACAAATGCTGAAAGATAGTGAATAATATACTGCTCACAAAAATAAAGGGAACACAAACGTATAGGATCCTATACGTTTGTGTTCCCTTTATTTTTTTGAGCAGTATATTTGGTCTGTCTGAAGGAACACTTATTGAAAGAAGTGGAAATATATGTATAGTACATGAGCATTTTTGCCCACTTGTGTTAAAAATGAAAGTATGACAGGAGAAATAAAAAATGTATAAAGGAAAAGGGAAGAGCAATAAAGATGTAGCTGGATGGAATTAATGTGAACAGTTTGAATTCCTTGGACCTGAGAAGTGGACAGGGTTCTTGGGACTGGGAGCTCAGCCATCTGCTCTTTAGATTCATGTCTCTCCTGGCTTGTTAAAGAAACTCAGGAAATGTTGTTTGAGTGGGTTGTAATTGGTTTCATATATGAAAAAGTATCACGCTATTTATCATTTTAGGGGAGCATTTGACCTTTAAATTCCATGGTACATTTTGCTGACAGTAATGCCAAGAACAAATACTGCAGAATAAAGAAAAAGCATGCACCAAAAAAGGAACTACATTCTTATATCAAATCCATAATTCTATGATATGTGTAATTTAATCACCCTAAATCATATTATTATACAAAATAATGTTATTAATACTTTTTGCAAATATATTCTTTCAATAACTTCAGATAAATAATTACATGGAAAAACACTTGTACTTTTTATATTTTTATTTTTAAAAAATCAAATAATAATTCCTATATCACTTGCAAAGTTTACATTCAGTAACCTGATAATATTCTTATAAGCAAGAGCATATGTTACAAATGTTAATAATTTCATCACTTAAAAATAAATCAGATACAAATTATGATATAAAGAAAGCTTATCGATACATATTTTAATCTATCTTTGTGAATAAAATAAAAGGGATAAGGAGACATGAGGCTACTCCAAATTTGACATTATCATATTATAGCAAAATCATATTGAAATCAATGCAACTTAGTTCCAAGTAGTTGGAATAAGATCTATAAAAATATGGATTGACAGTGAAGAATTAGGAACTTAAAATTACAGAGTTAAAAGAAACCATTTAGGCTATTAAGTCCAAACCCCTGTCTGGTGCTGGAATCCAAAATAAACCGTCTCAGACTGTTGGCCCTCTGCATGAACATATCAGGCAGATGAGAGAGCCCCACCATTTCTCATTTCACTGGTTCCACTGTCAAAACTAGTATTCATTGTTTGATTGATTGATTGATTCATTCATTCATTTATTCATCAAATTCATATAGCTACCCATCTCACAATAAACAATTAGCAATAAAACTATAAAACAGTACCATATAAAAAAATAATTACCGAGAAAATTTTAAAAACCATGATTAAAGTTAAGAGAAGGCAGCAGATGTCAATAACAGTAGAGCCACCTAGGAATGTGTTTATGACACTTAATGGGAACCTGCCCCTCTATAACCTAAATCAGTTACTATTTAATCAGGGTGGATTTAATTTAAATCAAGTTGATCTAAATCACAATTTAAATCATGATATAAATCACTGGTAAAAAGGCTTGATTTAAATCAACTCGATTTAAACCATAATTTTTAAAGAGCAACTGTCATCTCTGTCCCACAGCGGTTCCTTCTGACTCGCTGCTGACTCACCGACAGTCCCATTCACTTTAATGGGACAGCTGGTGATGCGCCAGTGACACAAGAAGGTGAGGCACGTGGCGGGCAGCAGGTGAGTGGATGCCCGCTAACAGGCACTGCCATGATGGATCTGAAATGACAGGTGCTCGTTCTTGCTGGTAGTTAGAATCTTTAATACTATTTGCAAACAAAATGAAGGTTTCCTACTTAGAATAATAAGCTGTCAAGTTAGTAAAACAGCAATATTGCAACCAATTTTTGGTTAATAGGTTAATCACACATAGTTGGAAAACTACTCAAATTCTTTTATTTAACTAAAACACGTAGAGCAGTGGTTCTCAACGTTTGTGTGACGGCGACCCCCATCACACAAACGTGCGGCGCGCATGCGTGCCGCCGCCCCCATGCACGGCGCGCATGCGCGGCGCCGCCCCGAGGGGGGAAAATGGCGGATCGCCTTTGGCGACCCCCAAAAAATGGTCGATCGACCCCAAATGGGGTCGCGACCTATAGGTTGAGAACCGCTGACTTAGAGCCTGGTATAGATGCATTTCTCTTCAAGCAATCATACAGTTTGTAATGTACATAGATTTGCAAAACAATGGGATAAAGGAATATTCCTGAACTTTGTTTTATGGTTTATCTCATGGTTACTGTGAAATTGTGTGAATGCATCAAGGCAGAGCTTGGATTCACTGAATGAGTTTACCAAAAATGTAAATATTGCAGAACGTACAGCCTCGTGCTACATAACTAAGCTCCATTTCATGCTGAATGTATCTTAAATAGAAAACTATATTTAGATAGATTTTTACTCCAAAAGCATTTTATTAAAATAAATTTGATAAAAATCAAAAAAATCTGATTTAAATAAAAAAATTATTATCCACCCTGCATTTAATTAAATCCACTAGTAAGAGAGTTAAATGTCTTAACCTTCTTCCATATGACATCCTTTCAGTTATATGAACAGTTATTATAGCCCCCTCAACCATCTTTTCTCAAGGTAATCACGCCCACCTGCTTCAGCCTCTCCTCAAAATCTTAGCTTCTTATCCCACGATCATCTTTGCTAACTTTCTCTGAACCTGTTTAAACTTCTCCGAAACCTTTAAAGTGTGCTGCTCAATTACAGCACTGAGCCACAAAAGAAATAGAGTGGATTGATTATATATCTCATGATTTGGAAATTATATTTCAGCTTGATGTAGTCTAAAATTGCATTTGCCTTCTTTGCAGCACATCACATTGATGGCTCATACTTCGTTTTATCTCTCACAAGCTTTCCATAATCATTATGTATTAATTACCATATAAAGGTGAATTCTGACTGTTTTTGATTCAATTCTAAAAAGCAGAAAATATTTATAACCAATACAATTGCATTTAACATGTTACAGAAAGTATTCGTAGATGAAAGATAGAAAATTTTCATTAGAAAGACATTCACCTTCAAAAAAGATATTTAAAAGATATCAAAAATGCATTTCCATTTGAGATATTTCTATCACATTATCTTGTAAATATGATCTCCAACCTTAAGCGTTCCTGTTTTATCAACTCCAAAGTACCACCCAAACAAAGGGCTTGATTTGTATATATGCTTTTCAGAAGGCTCACACAAACGGTAACTATTAGGAAAAAAATAAGATCATAATGAATTACATATAAAACAGTTAACTAAACTGTTTTCAAATAAGCAGATATTTTATTATAAGAAGCTAACAAACACATTAAAGAGGAAAACTAAGTAAGACAACTGTAACACTGAAGATGAACTACCTACCTATCCTGGGACACGTATATTTGCCTTCATTTATGAAGTACCTAATTTTATTAATGGAGTCTGTGGTAGCAAAAATTCACAAAAAAGGCAATTTTGCTATTGCATTTGCTCCAGCTTCTCCAACCTGGTTCCTCTAGACCACAGGTCAGCAACCTGCGGCTCCGGAGCCGCATGCGGCTCTTTGAGCCTTCCTCTCTGGCTCCCAGCCTCCTCTGCCTTTGCAGAGAGAGATAGAGACAGAGAGAGGCAATTGCACTTCCCTGCTTCTCTCTCTCTCTCTCTCTCTCTGTGTGTGTGTTTGTGTTTTTGTGTGTGTGTATGTGTAAAACAGAGTGTACTCACAGTGTTCTCCGAGGAGCTGAAAAGCTTTCTGGGCGGAGCTCCTCCCTTTGCTGCGTCTCTGCAGGAAGCAGGAAGGGCAGGAGAGAGCTAGCTAGCCCAGGTAGGCTGACTCAGGAATTCTGGGAGTTGAAGTCCATGAGTCATGAAAGAGACGAGGTTGCTTACCCCTGATCTTGTTGGACAATAGCTTGAAGCTTGCCAGGTGAGCAGCAGATAGGAGGGAGGGGAGAAAGAGAGAGAGAGAGAGAGGGAGGGAGGGAGGGAGGGAGGGAGGGAGAGAGAGAGAGAGAGAGAGAGAGAGAGAGAGTGGGGGAAGAGGAGTGGCAGACCAAGGGCAGATAGAGAGGGAGGAGGGAGAGAGACAGAGAGAGACCCTTTTGACATCTAAAATGAAGATAACACTGCATATATCCTTTTTTTTACCTGTGTGTGTATGTAATTTTATTCTCTTAAAGCATTCTCTTGGTGATCATTGTTTTAATAGTATGGATATTCCCAAGAGTCATATTTTTACTTTTTTTTTTTAGTGTGTGTGTGTGTGTGTGTGTACACACACACATACATACATACAAACACACACACGCGCGCGCACACACACACACACCTATAATAAAGGTAAAAAAGGATATATGCAGTGTTATCTTCATTTTAGATATCAAAAGGGTTTTGCGGCTCCCGGTGTTTTGTTTTTGGTGGGAAACGGGTCCAAGTGGCTCTTTGAGTGTTTTGGGTTGCCTACCCCTGCTCTAGACACACTGGGAATGTAACTTTCAGCTGAAGTCTCATCTCATCTGGAGGGTACCAGGTTGTGGAAGGCTGTTCTCAATTAAATTCTAGCCCTCCAAAATGTGCAAAGATAATTGCCACATTTGAAAAAAACACAATCATGCACATAATGTATGTGTGTACGCGCACGCACACACGGCAACTGCCTGGAGAAACCCCCACACAGTGGGGGAGGGTTTTTTTCAACATCTTTGGAATTGGTTTGCCATTGTTTCCATTCTAGGGCTGAGAGTGTATGACTGGACCAAGATCACCCAACTGCTTTGTGCCTAAGATGGGACTAGAATTCACAGTCTCCCAGTTTCTAGCCTAATACCTTTACACCAAACTGGCTCTCGTCAATTGTATTGGAGATGTCAAAATATTTTATTACCTTTTCAAAGTATTAAGAGGTTCTTTTCTGTCTATGATGCCAGTATCTGGATCAACCGTTGTAAGAATACACCTACAATGAGAAAGTTGAATGAGGTAACAACAGCCTTAAATTATTTTTGGCTATAAAATACGTAACAAAAAATGCATACCTGGGACAGGCCACTGCCCCTCTCATTTGTACACTTCCAATTATAATATCATTCCAGGTGTCCTATAAAAATATAATGGTTTGGTATTTTATTTCTTATCATCCAAGGCAATTCAATGTGCTCAAATGAATTTTGATTATGAGCATTCTGACATGAGTGTAAATGTTATAGAAGAAACTAATAAAAGAAAAGAATAATATTTCTAAGTGATGCCTGTCATAGACAAGGTTCAGATTATGTTCCCTACTGAGTTTTAACTATTCAATTTTATAGAACATCAATTTTACATAAAGGCTGAAAATAAAATGATTCACATGGTAGTAACTTAATGTCTGCACATTATAGCTACTTACACTTGTATCTGCAAAACATTAGTCAAGCATTGCTATTTACACAACCTGAAATTCTGTTTTGATAAATGGCTTTTGCTTGCCTATTTGAGGCAATTTTATTGGGAAAATTCCCTAGAACAGAATATAAAGGAATAGGAATAGGAATAGGAATAGGAATAGGAATAGAATAGAATAGAATAGAATAGAATAGAATAGAATAGAATAGAATAGAATAGAATAGAATAGAATAGAATAGGAAGGGACGTTGCAGGTCTTCTAGTCCAGCCCCCCCACTCAAGCAGGAGAACTTATACTATCTCAGACAAGTGTCTCTCTAGCCTCTTTTTAAAAATCTCCAGTGATGGAGCACCCACGATTTCTGGAGGCAAGCTGTTCCACTGGTTAATTGTCCTCACTGTCAAAGAGTTTCTCCTTAATTCTAGGTTGCTTCTCTCTTTGGTCAGTTTCCAACCATTGTTTCTCGTCCTTCCCTCTGGTGCTCTGGTGAACAACCTAGCCCCCTCTGCCTTGTGGCAGCCCCTCAAATACTGGAATACTGCTATTTTTTTCTTTTCTTTAGACTAGCCAAACCTAAGTCCTGCAGCCGTTCTTCGTATGTTTTAGTCGCCAGGCCTTTGATTATCTTAGTTGCTCTTCTCTGAATTTTTTCCAAACTCTCAACATCTTTTTTATGATATGGTGACCAAAATTGGCTGCAGTATTCCAGGTGTGATCTTACTAGGGTTTTATAAAGCAGTACTAATAGCTCATGTGATCTTGATTTTATGCTTCTGTTTATACAACCCAGGATTGTATTGGCTTTTTTGGCTGCTGCTGCACACTGCTGGCTCATGGTTAAATGATCATCCAATAGGACTCCAAGGTCCCTTTCACAGTTACTGTTTTTAAGCCAGGTCTTGCCCAATCTGTACTTATACCTTTGATTAAATGTAATCAAATGTAAATGTAAAACTAAATGTAAAACTTTGCTTTTCTCTTCATTGAAATTCATTTTGTTGGATAGGGCCCATTGTTCAAGTTTGTCAAGATACTATTGGATCCTGAGTTTATCTTCTGGTGGGTTGGCTACTCCTGCTAGTTTGATGTCATCTGCAAATTTGATGAGTTCCCCTTAAATTCTCTCATCTAAGTCATTGATGAAGATATTGAAGAGTACTGGGCTTAAGATGGAACCCTGTGATACTCTACTGCTTACTTCTCTCCATGTGGATGTAGTGCCATTGAGGACTATTCTTTGAGTACAGTTTGCCAGTCTGGTGGTGATGTTGTCTGTTCCAGCTTTTTCTAGCTTACTAAGGAGTAGGTTGTGGTCTACTTTATCAAATGCCTTACTGAAGTTTAAGTACACTATGTCCACAGTATTTCACTAGTCTATTAGTTTAGTCACTTTGTCAAAGAATTAAATAAGATTGGTTTGGCATGATCTGTTTTAACAAACCCGTGCTGGCTACTAGTTATAACTTGGTTTGCTTCTATTTGTTTGCGGATCTATTTTTTGATTATCTTTTCTAGGATCTTCTTAGGTATTGATGTTAAACTGATTGGTCTGTAGTTTCCTAGGTCTGGTTTTTTTTACTTTCTTGAAGATGGGAACCACATCAGCCTTTTTCCAATCCTCAGGTACTTTCCCAGTGCTCTAGGATTTATGAAAGATGTGGTGCAATGGTTCTAGGATAACATCTGCCAGCTCTTTTAGAACTCTGGGATGTAATCTGTTGTGTCCCGGTGATTTATATTTGTCAAGGTCGTATAAGTGTTCTCTTACCATTTTCTTGCTTATTTTAATTTTTGTTTCTAATTTGTCTTTTGCAGTGGGTTTTTTTGGTATATTGGGCTATAGTTTCTTTTTGTGTGAAGACTGACACAAAGTATGAGTTAAGCAGCTCTGCTTTCTCCGTTGCCTGTTATTTCCTTGCCATCTTCTCTTTAGTGGACCTACAGTTTCCTTGACTTTTTTCTTGTTGTTAATATGTTGGAAGAAACTTTTTTTTATTATCCATGATTTCTGTTGCAAGTCTTTGTTTGTTCTGAACCTTTGCTTTCCTGACTTCATCCTTGCATGTTCTGGCTATCTGCTGATAATCGGTCTTAGTTATGTGCCCCTCTTTCCATTTTTTGTATTTGTCCTTTCTGTCTTTCAGTTTGTCAGAGAGATCTTTGTGCAGTTATGTTGGTTTCTTCTTGAATTTCTTGTTTTTCTTTTATGGGGACAATTCCTATCTTTTTCAATCGCCTGCACCAACTCCCCAATTTTCAGGAAGTGTCCTAACTCAGGGGTCCCCTACTGCTGGGCCGCAGCCCACTACTGCCACTCACACAGAACCATCCCCTCCCCCCCACACTGGGCTGCCAAACTGGAAAGTTTGGGGACTGCTGTCCTAACCTTCCAGAGATGATTTTGATGAAGGGCATTGGGAAGAGAAAGGAACCAGAAGATCATCATGCTGGATCAGAAGACTTCTGCAAGTCTGCCAGCAAAGAAGCAAACTTTAAAACTACCCATCTATATGTGTGTGAGGGAAAGAAATAAAACTCAGTATGATAAACACTGCCTAGCTGATATAAGAATCTCACCAATAATACTGTAGTAATTTCTCCAAATGCTCATTTCTGCTACATATTAGAATGACAACATAATTTTTGGAATGAATACTACTTACGAAAACTAACCTTTAACCTAATCTAAAGCTTTGGAGTCCAGGAACTCTAGCTTGCCTCACAAGTTCTTTGGTTTCCCCCAAAAAAGGATACTTTGTGTATTTTTAAGTCCTATTATTCAGTGTAAATAAATTAGATACTGCATAGCTTCATCATGCAGTTTATGCTTTACCACTGAGTTTTAGATTTGATTTCACCTTTAGTCTAGATATCCATTGTGACCAAATAAAGAGCAGATTGTTATTTCTACTTGCCAGAACTTGACATCAGAACTTTTTGTTGAAGAAAATGATTTTACAAATATTCTGTTCAGCACTGGTTAACATTATTACTTTTACCCACACTAGATAGCCTCCCCTCTTCTATAAATTTAGGAATATACTAAAGAAAAAAAGCTTTCTTCCCTGCAAAGATAATTGGAAATAACATGAACTTTTCACCAATGTATTAACTATCTTATGTTCATTTTCTAGACTTCCAGCCAACTTCCTGGCTAACTTATATGAGAGATACTAGTTTAAAAAGTTTCATTAAACAGTAACATGCATATGTAAATGCAAAATTATTCTATAAGTGAACTAAAAAATTATGTCCAAGCTTACCTCCTCATGAGGACCACAGCCAGTCACCAAAATGCTTGGCCTGAAGTTGTGTATTTGAACTTTCTTCTCCAATCTGGAATTAAGCTCTTCCAAAGAAGCTTCAGAGATGAGCATGACAGGGCTACAGTCAGAATAGGCAATCTAGAGAAGTATATTCCATAAATGAACAATGTGAAAACATCTACATAAAATACAGAGAGAGGGTCAATCTGTAGCACAAAAGGAAGCAATCCTAATTGTCTGTCCAGGTGGGTCTTTGTTTAACAACCACTTGTTTAACAATCATTCAAGCTTATGACAGCTTTGAACAAATGGTAGTTAAGGTCAGTCCTTGGAGTTCCTGCTGCTGCAGCATCCGCATGGTCCAGGCATTTAACAAGTGGCTTAAGATTATGTCACAATGAGCCATGGTCACGACTGCAATTTCCAATGTTCCCTGTCAGCTTCCCATAAGCAAAATCAATGGGGAAGCCGGCAGGAAGTCAGATGTTGCTATCATGTGAGGTCCTTGCTTAATGACAATCAGAACTCCCATCACTAAGCAGCATAGTCATATGACATTGTGGTTTATAACTGTATTATTTAGCAATGCCAATTCCAATCCCAATTGCCACTGATAACCAAGGACTACTTGTGATATCAGGTAGACTTATTTAACTACGTGTTAAAATATCTGACTACAGCCATTTACTGAAGAAAAAGTATATTTGTCACATGATAATCAAATCTATTTAGGTTTTAGAAAAAAAAAGGACCCAGCCAGTCACCACTTGGAAACTGATTATCAAGGCGGCTCTCCTTGCAAAGCGATCTCCCACACAGTGACACTTTTCCATTATAGTTGTCTTTTAGTACCAATTGCCATTCCTATGCAAAGATGTATGTGTGTACATTATTGGTCTCTCCACCCGTCATCCTTATTGAAGCCTGCAAACCACCGTCTGCATTTCCTGCGTCAGATGAAGAGAAAAAATCTTTCTCTTTCTGTCCTGGCCACTTTTTACAGAGGCATGATTGAAAACATTTTAATAAACTGCATCACTGTCTGGTTTGGTGGCAGCAGTGCTTCAGATAGGAGATCCATACAGAGAATGTTAAGGACAGCCGAGATCAGCCGAGGTGGCGCAGCAGTTAGAGTGCAGTACTGCAGGCCACTTTAGCTGACTGTGTTCAGCAGGTCAGTGGTTCAAATCTCACCGGCTCAAGGTTGACTCAGCCTTCCATCCTTCCGGAGTAGGTAAAATGAGGACCCAGATTGTTGGGGGCAATGTAAATATATATATACATTGCTTACTGGTGTACACCGCTTAGAGAGTGCTTACACTTAAAGCGGTATATAAGTCTCATAAATAAATAAATAAATAAATCATAGGAAGCTCACTCCCTGGTATTCAGGATGCTGCTTTAAGCGCTATGTGCTTAGAGCTGAAAGCATTATTAGAAACCCCACACACCCACTTTACGGTCTGTTTCTGTTGCTCCCCTCTGGGAGGACATTTAGAAGTATTTCTAGCAGGACTACCCGATTCTATAATAGGTTTGTTCCCTATGGCATCCATCAGGTAAACTCGCAAGATTCATTTTTATCGTCATGCACATGTATACATAACCCGAACTAGACTGTTGTTTCTCTGTGTCATATAATATAAGTGGGTATATGCATAGTTTTGTATTTATTTATTTTTGTCATATTTATATAGTAAATATCAGAGGTGGTAACCTTTTGAGAGCTGTATGCAACAAAATTTCATTTTAATGTATGCCGATTAGTGTACATTCAAAGTGACAATAAAGTTATTATTCTGTTCTCTTCTAGTTCTAGTTCTATTCCTATTCTATTAAGAAAAAGTAATCACGTCTGTAAGTGAAACATGCACCACAGATCATTGCAAGCACAAAGCTCACCTTATCAGTGGGAAGAAAAGGTTGCATTAAATCTTTTGAATTCCTTGGAACCATATTTGGTTCAAAACAAACCAAGCGGTATGGTTCTGACTTTAGGTAGGATGTAATCCATTGAGCGACATCTTCTCCACAATCTCTGCCTTGAACATCAAAGCCAAATAGCCTAAAAGAATTGTGAAAGACATTAAATAAGATCTCTGCTAGACACTACGATTACATTTAATAGAATCATGGAGATGAAAGTGATCACATATGTAAATTAGTCCAACTGCCTGCTCAGTGCAGGTTTTACTAGAGATTCTCTGAAAGATGACCATCCAATTTCTATCAGAAGACCTCTAACAAAGAGTAGCCACATTTCCACTGGCTGGCTGTTCATACAGTCAGAAAGTTCCTCCTAATGTCTAATCTAAACCTCCTTCCTTAAGTTTTACCTGCTGGTTCTCATCCTGGTTGTTTTAACTTAATGATTTTGGAACAGCAGATATAAGTCCACTCTCTCGTCTAACTATATTTCAGTTTAAAAAGGTAGTCCACAATATCTTTTTCAATTTTTAGATGATTAGAATTCTTTATTGGCCAAGTATGGTTGGACACACAAGGAGTTTGTTTCCAGTGCATAAGCTCTCAATGTACATACAAGTAATAGTGATAATCATTATCATATATAACATGAAAATACGTTCATCGTAAATCGTGAAATACAACATAAGATGCAGCAGTTAGTGATAGTCATTGAGTACTAGCTAAGCAAACAACATAAATCATACTAGGGTACAAAAAACCCAATACAAATTGTGAGATACAAGCAGCAAAATTATAGTCGTTAAGAAGATAAGGATAGGTAATAGGAAAGATGAGGAATATCATAGTAATACAGCTTTACTAAGTATTTTGACAGTGTTGTAGGAACTAGTTGTTAAGCAGAGTGACGGCATGGGGAAAAAAACCTGTCCTTATGTCTAGTTGTTCTGGTGTGCAATGCCCTGTAGCATCATCTTGAGGGAAGAAGTTGAAACAGTTTATATCCAGGATGTGAGAAGTCTGTAGATATTTTCACAGCTCTCTTTTTTGCTCACGCAGTATACAGGTCCTCAATGGAAGGCAAGCTGGTCGCAATTGCTTTTTCTGCAGTTCTAACTATTCGGTGAAATCTGTGTCTGTCTTGTTTCACTGCAGTTCCAAACCAGACAGATATAGAGGTGCAAATGACAGACTCAATAATTCCTTTGTAGAACTGTACAGCAGCTCCTTGGGCAGTCTGAGTTTTCTGATTGGCACAGGAAGAACATTCTTTGTTGTGCTTTTTTGATTATATTTTTGATATTAGGTGTCCATTTTAAATCTTGAGATATTATAGACCTAGAAACTTGAAGGTCTCTGCTATTGATACTGTGTTGTCTAGTATTGTAAGAAGTTGTAGAATGGTAGAGTTTCTCCTAAAGTCTACTGTCATTTCTGCAATTTTGAGTGTGTTCAGTTCAAGATTGTTCAACCTCCCATCTGTATGCCGATTTGTTAGTCTCGAATGAAGCCAATCACTGTTGTATCATCTGCAAGGTTCAGTACTTTAAAAGAGGGATCTTTTGAGATGCATTCATTGGTATATAGAGAAAAGTGGAGAGAGCACACAGCCGTGTGGGGGGGGGGACTCTGTGCTAATTGTACAGGTATCTGATGTAATTTTGCCTAGCTTCACTTGCTGCTTCCTGTCTGTGAGAAAGCTTATGATCCACTTACAGGTGTGGTCAGGCATGGCTAGCTGATTTAGTTTAGTGAGAAGAATATCTGGAATGATGAAACTGAATGCCGAACTTAAATCTACAAAAAGGACCCTTGCATAGGTCTTTGGAGATTCAAGATGTTGTAGAACAGGGGTATCAAACTCGCAATGTCACGTGATGTGTCACGATGTATTGTGACTTTTTTTCTATTGTCGGCAATGGGGTGGGCGTGGTTTCACCGCGGGTTGGCAGTTTTGACAGCCCTGTTGTAGAATGTAGTGCAGAGCCATATTAACAGCATCATCTGCTGATCTATTTGCTTGGTAGGCAAATTGCAAGGGGTTTAACAGCGGATCTGTGATGGTTTTCAAGTGGGCTAGCACTAACCTTTCAACTACGGATGTCAGAGCAAATAATTATCAAAAAATGATCATCCAATTGCATTTATAGATCCAGTATTTCTATTTCTTTAAACTGTAATTGTTAAACCCACCTTAGAAACCACTGCAGTTATTATCAGAAGGATTTTATTCTTCATCTTGCTTTAACTTTTGGTTCCAGTAAGGAGTGAAAAGGTTCAAGTGCTTCACAGGCCATAAACCAAACATTTTCTTTAAATTAGCCATCTTGTGTTCTACTATCATTGTTGTGCAAGTGATATATAAACAAGACAGATTTTTCCACACAGAAGGCTCTTACTAATTAACTTCAAAGTCTAACTTGATTTCACAAAGCCTTAGCATTTATAAAAGCTTTACAGAAACAATTCTGAAATCACCTCGTGTATTAAAGAAGTTACAAAAAATAAAGATCTTACAAAGCTGGAAATATGTGATGCTGCTTCTTTTTAAATGGATTGAATAGAATTCCACACAGCAACTAGTAGACTTCCAAGATTTTTCAATCTTAAAGGAGCAATGAAGGTAAAATTTCAAAATAATGAAAAGGATGAGGTTTGTAGAATCTTGAGTCCTGAAAGACTGCATTTATGGCTCAAAATATGAGGGAATTCATAACTTCCAGTGATTGCAGTCAGTTGCAAAAATGATAGTTTCTACTGCCTACTCACAAAAATCAACTGTCTGAAATACATATCGGCAATCTCCAGATCTCACCTTCTTCCAGAGAAAATTTTGCAATCGGGACCTCATTTGCAGCTGCCTATTTGATCCATAATTCCCCCACAGGCATTGGTTCTGCCTTATCAGAAATGTTCTCCAAACAATCTTTAAGTAAAGTAACATTATGTTTTTGACTAGTATGAATGATGCATGTATATATGAATAAGGGTTGGAGAAGGGGGTGGAAACTACATCCTTATAACATTCAAACATAAGTTAAATGATAAACTGTTGGTGGGGTGGAAAAGAAAGACACCATGCCAGAAAATCTACAGCAGTTCAACTCATAATAAAGGGAAGCTCATCCATCTTGCTTCTGAAACGTAAAGAACTAAAGGCAGGAGTGATAATGTGACCTGCCCTTCTGATCATAAATTACATTCACTAGGGCACCATAGGAATGTTATGTGGAGAAAGTTTATGAATGGACAAAAATAGTTAAGTTTGATTAAAAGATTTGATTCTCTTTGTTATTCTGTGTTGATTTTCTATGCATTCTTAATAGCTCCAAATAAAATGTGGATTATTATCTTAAATGTTTACTTTAAAATTGCATTAATCAGTTGTTAATATCTCTAAGTAATCTGTGTTAAATTGAGAAGTACATTAAAGGAACAGATTAATTATATTGGACTTTTGAATCAATCTGTTGTTGGTATTCCCATGAAGGACATAGATCCTAAATTGGTTTATTAAAGTCAGTTGGCCCAAGACTAATACAAAGGTCAAACTAAATAAAGTACAAGATATGTATGACTAGCATTTTTTAGAAGGGACTAGTTTAGACTGGTTTTAAAATGCAGAACTGGGAAGAGTTTTAATTTTGTACTTTTTCTAAATATAAGTCACTTTTTCCCCTGTTGCTCAAGAAGTTGAAAAAACATAAAAGAAAAAGCACCTGCAATTCCGTACTGGATTTTTGGTTGACAATCTGACTGGAATTTGACAGTCCTTCATTTCTGGAGCACTCAGAGTCAAGTAGCCATTTTGATTGGTGATAGAGACCAATACTAGTCGAGGCTCCTGTCGAGCAGTCACCATGTGTCCATCTTCTTTTATCACAAGCCAATATCTAAGTTAAAAACATATCAAAATATTCTAAATACTGAAAATCAAACCTATCTTTCAAAAGGTAACTTATGCTAAAATGTGAACAATAGACTACCAATTTAGCATTGCCTTTTATTAATTTCCATTCTGTTTCCAATGAACGAATGATTTGTTTGTTTTCAAGTAGCGGTGCTTGTGCACACAAACTGGAAGTGCTGTCAAAACATGCTCTCATTTCACCTATGCAAACCAGCTTCAGCCTTGCCAAAATAAACTAGCAGCCTGGTTTAGTGTCACAAACATTAAATGTTAATCTTAAAATGAAATGTTAATGTTAATCTTAAAATGAAACCATCTTATTTTTTTCTTGGTTAGCCATATCCCCGTTGAAACCAGTAGTTTTATTTGGGGTTCCTGGTTATATTATTTTTAGGGACTCACAGTAGTGAGAGTTTGAGAATTCATTTTAACTGATTTTTGTTTACCTGGTAAAGAAAGAAACACAAGAAGTGGCAGGAAAATTCAGAGAGGTCACCAAGGAAAGAAGCTTATCTAAAATTGCCAAATTTGTTCCAACAAAAGCCCTGCCTGGAAGAACCATTAATTAATGCACAAACACCAGAAAAAAGAGAAAAATATGTGGGTACCTTTAAACTAATGGCTTTTGGATTAATGCCTGACAAAAACTCAGCCGCTGAGGTTTCTAAACCAGGGGTTGCGATTTCTTGTATTGCCTGATGATGCAGCCGGTTCGAGAACGTGATCCGAAATGCAGAGCAGCTACATCAAGTATTGGTAATGCCAGGAGCTTGCTTGAAACAACGCTGCATTAGGCAGTAAGAGCTGTTCCTTTCCCAACAAAAACGACAGACTTGGCCAGTTCTTGGCATATTTATCTCGTGGCCCCATCCTCACCCGACCCCGCACCCCTACCTGTCGCGCAGATCTCCGTTCCGGAGCCCCAACTTCGTTACTTCGGCCTGCTGCACGGCTACTCCCTTGCAGGACTTGATCGGGTAGATGAAAAGCCCGGACACCCTGCCCACCTGCTTCAACCGCAGCGGCCTTCGGCGGTTCCTCCATCGCCAGTACCAAGCCACGGTCATTCCCAGCGTAATCAGCACAGCCAGAGCGACGGAGGCAGAGAGCGGGCTAAGCCCGAGCTTCATCAGCGAAAACGAACCGGAGCCCGTCATGGCGACGACGCCAGCAGAACCGCGCAGAAACAGCGCCGTAACGGGGGGGGTGTGTGTGGAGGATTTTGAGAGCCGCTCGTTTGGGACAGGCGGAGCTACCAGTCTCTTCAACACTCCGGAGGCCGGAGAGCGAGGCTGGCGCTCGTCGGAGGAAGCCTATTGGGGGAAATGGAGGGAGGGGAAGAGAGGCCGTGTTTAATTAGTGGCTGGGTCTCTTCAACGGGAGTGTCTTGGTTGCTCCTTGGCTGGCCGGCCTCTGAGCACATCTGGGTTTTTAAGGCATGAGGTACCTAAAGCCAACCTCGGAACGCCTGTCGTTTACTAGAAGACAGACTAGGGCCGCGTTAAGTATTATGCGCCAGGATTTAAAATGAAAACAATTGAATGCAAGTGGACCGCTGAATTTCTAATGAGTTCAGTGAAGGAAAGTGACCTTCAAGGATTCTTCCAACTCTGCTATTCTGCACGAAAGCGTGACGGGTTGGTTTTAATGCTTCAGCTGCCTTCATATCAGTAATCGGATATGTTGGAGCAGTGTGCACCCTGGGAATCTCAAAAGTAGCATAAAAGCGGCCTAGATCAGAGTCCAGGTCCTGTCAGCATTTTCTCATGTGAACACAAAGCTATATGACATGTAATCTAGGTATTTTCTCCACAACTGGTTTAAAGCATCCACATAGACAGGTGAAAAACAAGCTGGCTTTCTGGACTGTTAATCTCTTTTTGGCTATTGATGGTTTGCCAACATACCACTCCTTTTCCATCCAGAATTCATTTTCTCAACAACGAACTGATTGCAAGAAACATGCATAAATGATGGTACTGTAATTAAAAACAGCAATGCTGTTTGGCTTAATATTTCTGCAGCAGTTCAGATTAGCACAAAACTATATTTCTTCTCTTTCTCCTTTTTAGGGTTAGAATTCATCAATTTACAAGATTAACATTTAACTGGAAGGCAAAATGAACCAGATTAGGTAAAAGCAGGATCTCTGTGAGCCAAAAGCAAGTTTGAGAGACACAGTGTTTATTGAGTATGTGCAAACAAAGCAGGATTGCAGCCATAATTTAGTTCTAATCTCTGGACAATCTAGCTGTTGATTTGCACAAACCAGCCCCAGGACACGATATTATAGACCTTGGAAGCTCAGCAGCATTCATGGGGGAGGAACTATTCACCCTTTTGCCTCAAACGTAGTTTGGGAACGTTTTCTTCAATGAATAAATGAACAAGTATCATATTTTTGATTCTTGATTTACTCAATTGGGTTATTTTTATCTAATTTTAGGACTTGCTTCATCACAGTTGAAGTAATATTTATGCAAAAATATTGAAAATTCCAAAGGATTCACAAAATTTTAAGTAATATTGTATATATGGTATGTATGTGTGTGTTTGTGTATCTATGTATCTTCCTTCCTTCCTTCCTAGATATCATTTTATTTTATGATGACATTGTTGGCCATCAAGCACATACAAATGATGTTTGTTTTAATTTTTTTATTAATGGAGTTTATCCTTGGATTAGTGTTTGTTTTAAAACCAGTTGATTTAAAATAGGATTTATTTCAAAATATATATTCATAAGAATAATTTCATGTTGCATAATGTTACTTTGCACAATTGCAGCATGATTTTAAATAACCTAAGAAAATTAATTCCCTCATTTAGCTGCAATCTTTAATAAATATAACCTGATTTCCATTATTGGTGATATTTGTCTTACAGTTAAGTTTCTATCAGCTTCCATTAAAGTATTTTAAAATCTACCTAATTAAAAATCAATAAATTTAAAATGTAATTAACATAAATGCAGATACATTCAATAAATAGGATTATTTCCCATTTGTCCAATGACTTGACTATTCTACTGCATTAAAAATTATAGTTCAGTAATAATTTTAAGAAGGGCTGTGGGGATTACACTCAAGACTTGAGACAGCCATTTGAAATCCTGAAGCCTGTTTCTACATCCTTGCAATACTATATGCATTCTGGAAAAATGAAACACAAAAAAATATATTTTTGTTCCTTTCAAGACAGTTGGAAAGAAGGAAGATTTCTGCTTTCCTTGGTGATATGAGGTCATAAAGGATTGCATGCAGTGGGGAAGACACTTCTGACATCACAAAGAGGGCCATAGCAACAATTGAAGCATAAATACAATAATAATTGGCTTGTGAGCTCAGAATGCCTTTGGCTGGCTAAGTGGGTGTGATCTCTGCTTGCCTTTTTGACACCTGAGATTTCAAGTGCCCAGAAGATTAATCTCCAGCTCTCCATGAGCCCAGACTCCTGAGCTGGAATTTGAGGTTTCTGCTTTCCAAGAAGCATCTTTTTCAAGTCTTTCCATCCCAATTGGTGGAACTCATCAAGCTAATGTTACCTCTGGAAGTATTGCAAGTAAGTTTTTCCTTTGTTTGAGGAGACAGTAACCAGCTAGTTCTCTACGAGACATCCCCAGATGAAAAGATTCACAGTTTTGAACCAAAGTTGACTTTCATAGTTATTTTTTATTCTTCATAGTTATTTTTAGGGGTCCAACTGGTGGTGGTTAAAATACTTTTAATAGCTATGCTGATTCACCCACTATTTCTATATTGAAATAATTTTATTTTGGTAACTTCCCAGCTGGTCTACAGGATGTATTACATATGGAGTTAGCTTTAGTATGATAGCACTAAATAATCATATGAGCAGCTTAATTTCTGCTGTTCTGCTGGTTACCAAATGGGTTCGGGAAGACATAAAAAAGGAATGGAGCCCTAATTTATTAGATCTACATTTAATCTTTCTTTTAGGACTTAACTTTTTTTCAAGCCTTATAAGCTGCAAGACAACCTAAGCTGCACATTTTCATAGTTGAGTGGGGATTTGATCCATGATGTTTTATCTACAGGCGTTGCTATGATGGAATTGTTTTAATGGCTTCAATTTTAACTTTGTGCTTGCTATTTTATGCTTTATTGGAAATTGTGGAGGAAATAGTTTGGAGTAATTCTATTACATTCCTGTAAATTGTCTTGCAATCTGGTTTGATGAAGTTAGTATATATAATGTTACAGATACAGAGATGTTTTTTAAGGGTGGGTGGGGTGCTGTATTTTTAAAGAAGGGATCTTTCAACAGCTACACTTTTGCAGAGGCAAAATGATCTCCTTTGGGGGGGCTTCTTGCTCTTTTGATTTTTTTTTTTAAAGGGGAAATCAGCCCGTTTGAGTTTCTGGAGAAATTAAAATTTGTTTATGAGAAAAAAAATATGGAATTTTGTTGCCACCTAGTGATATTTTGGAAGGTTTATTAACATCACCTGAAATTACAGGAGCATAGCTGGGATACCCTGGGAAAAGCAGGTGGATTTTTTTTAATACATCTAGATTTTGTTTTTAGGCTTAACAGGAAAAAAAATATCCCACATCCTGAGATCCAAAGGAGAGGTGCTTATAAAAGAAGCCACAAGAGCTGAAGCAGCATGGGAGATTGGAAGGCTTACATCAATACAGTCCTAAAAGACAAGAATATTGAAGATGTAGCAATTGTTGGACATTCTGACAATAAGTCTGTATGGGCATCTAAACCAGGAGGTCTGTTGGCAGCCATATCTCCTCAGGAAGTTGGGCTGATCACTGGGCAGGACAGAAGATCTTTCCTACAAACTGGGATCACCATTGCTGGAAAAAAGTGCAGTGTGATCCGTGACAACTTGCTGGTAGAGAAAGATGCTGTCATGGACACCAGAACCAAAGGTGGTGACAGTAGGTCCATCTGCATTGGGAAATCTTCCAAAGCTCTTATCTTTCTCATGGGCAAAAAGGGGGTCCATGGAGGGGCCCTGAACAAGAAGGTACATGATATGATAGCAAGCATGAAGGCAAAAGGCAGCTAGATATAGTGGTTGCCTGAATCACTTTTCTCCTGAAAGGAGGACATGGAGAAAGTATTGATCCTTGAAATAAAAGCATTTGGTGAACATCTTGCCTATTTCTTTAACTATGAAGTGGGATAGGGATTGCTCTGGATCACCATCTCTGTCTGGAGGGGGGGGGGACAAAGAGATGATACAGGTGGGAGGAATGTTTCCCAAATATAAAATACATGAACCACTAAGCAGCAAACTAATTGGGACAATGCTTAAAAATGCTTTATCCTGAACAAGTCCCCATTGGAATGAATACATGTCTTAGGGTGATACCAAATAGTCTCCATCAAGGAGTCAGGAATTTGCTTGAAGAGCCAGAAGCTTGGATTCAAGATTAGTTTGAGCCAATGGCTAACGTGCTATTTGGCCACAAGTTTTAATTAGAATCATTCCAGCCTCATCCAAAGGTCTGAGTTAGGCACACAACCAGGAACCAGAAATAAGTCCCTTAAGAAAGTTGATTGACCAGCTTCTGATGGTTGATTTCCCCCAGGAGTTCACTTTATGTGTGATACTGTAACCCAACTATTGAGTTACATCGCTATTTGACATTTTTTTTTATTTTGCTTTTTGAAAAAAAAAAAGAAGAAAAAAGTAAAAATTGGAAAGGATGTAAAAATTCTTTGGGTTATCTCTTCTGCCCACAAAGACCGGAGTCTGTGATATCTTGACAAATCCCAAGTATTGAGAGAAAACCTGCAAGATTTAATGATCATTGAAATACATCAACAATCCTGTTAATTTCAACCTAAATTGTAGAAAGAAGAGGACAATTCCAAAATACAGACAATAGTATTTTTCAATGTTCTCCAACAAAAAGATGATTGTGGCCATCTCTAAATGTCAGTTTGCATTTAAGGAAATGCTGAGTAGCCTTTTCAAAAGCTAGATTTCATGTTTTGCCATCAAATATATTATGCTTTAGATTTCAAAAGATTCTAATTTTTTGCAAAGTAAAAACAATACAAATTAATAGAAAAAAGGAAGTTAGGAAAAGTAAACAGAAACTGATAAGCAAATAGGAAAGAAACTAAAGAAAAAAATGAGAAATAAAAAAATGAATAAGCTAACAAAGCTTTTAGATTTTAATGTAGAAAATCATAAAGAAAAGAGCCAAGTGAAGTCTGAATCATTTTTAAACTTTTCTTTGATAGAATACTTCACTATTAGCAGCTCAAATAGTACCACTTCTTTGCAATGCTATATTTCAGTTGTTTAAAGATTATTTAAACAACTTATTATTATTTTATGAGCTGGGCCAATGAAGTCAAACGGCCTTATAATTCAAGGGTGTGCCTTACAGGCATATCCTTTAAAGTTTAATCTTTTATTAGTGTACTGTAGTTGTTTATTTGGGATGGCTATGTTTGCTTAATGTCTATGGAGATTATCAGCCATCCAGGTCATAGCTGTTTCAAAGGTACTTTTTCAAGATCTTATTTCAGCAGTCCATCTGCATTTGAAAGACAAAGATCACTCTTTTGAAGATAGCAAAGTCTACCTTCTGGATAAAAAGGACTACTGGTTTCAGAGGTGGGGTAAAAGAGTCCATTTATGTTAACGTTGAGCAGTCCTCTCTCCACAGAGAGGAAGGGATAAGACACCATCTATCTCTCTGCAATGCAGTCCTTTCAGCAGTTCCAAGATCGCTCCAGCCACATTTCCACTTTGATACAGGTGACCCTGAGGGCACAGATAAACCCCCAAGTTGCTTCAAGAGTTCTCAGGGAGAGTGCTAATGACCAGATGACTGCAAAAAACTATGATGCTTCCACCCCCACCCCCACCCTGTCAAAACTAATCCTTCCATTTCTCCCCCCCCCCCATCCTGCCGGAATCAACAAAGCTTCTTGGATGAGAAGCAAAAGGTTTCTTAAGAAAAAACAGTCCAGTTGCCTTTTGAAAAAGCACCTTTGAGATAGTGTAGATTCTGTGTATATATATTTTTAAATGAAAAGCAGGCGATAGATATATAACATTTACCATCTGAAGACAAAATTCTATTAGAATTATACCATTATTTCACGCTGCCATGTTTCTTTTGTCCAGGCATCACAAATTGGTCTTTCAATTTCTATTCTTTCTGCATTTTAAGTATAATATGGTTCATCTGCTACTGTCCTTCACTTACTTTTTGCTAAATTTCTTTCATCATCATTTTCTCTGAAAATGTTTTACTTCTCATCCAATAATTTTCAGTTTTAAGAACTATTTTCTACAACTTATACCCTCCCCCCCTCTCTCAAGTAGTATAGTTCTCAGAAAGGTTTGTTGTTTTTCAAGGAATTTGGGTGGGGAGAGAAGTCCTATGCAAGTAAAATAGGGAAAATGACAATGAACAAAAATGTATCCTCCCCAGTATACAAGTAGTGGAACAGGGCAATAGAAATCTTATTTTATGGGACTAAAGGAAATGATAAAAATATCTATTCTTCCATTTTTTCTCTCTAGGGGAAAAGCTTAGTGACTCATACACTTTAGCTGAACTCAGTGCAGTTATTCTGCAAATAATTGGCCAATCATAGAATTAAAATAGAGCCATTAGTAATAAATACTTGGAGAAGAAAACAATTCTGCAAAGATAACTGGCCTCACTTGCAGTTGTTAAGAAGTCCTTTTAGCAAGTATTACCCGTTTTCAGCAGGGCATAATTGGTTGTGCAAAATTACAGAGGAAAAGATGCGTGGCTAAAGGTGGCCTTCACTGGCTGTGCCTGTACCATGTATTATCCTAATTTTGTTATGCTCTATGTAGCCTGCCTTAGCATGGCACGGCATGGCTGGCAAAGCTCTTGGAGTAGGGGCTTGGAGAATAATTTAGTTAAGAGTATGGGAAGGAGGCAGTGACATCCAGATACTCCAACTGACAAACACAGTTCTCACCACAAAGGGAGGAGAAGGTAAGGACACCTGAGATGGCAGGCGAATGGCTATGAAGGGACTGGTATGTAGAGGAAGACTTGATGGTGATCCTAGGCTCTAATCCAGTATGGGGATAATGTCATTTTACTAGTTCAGTAAATGAGGGAGTATAGTCTCAAGATTATTTAAAAAAAAAAAAAAACAATAGGTTGGTAAATATGGTTCTACTAATTGGCCCCTACTAATTGGCCTCTTCAACAAGAAGCTTAAAATAGAACTTTTCAACTCGCTCTTTTAAATTTTTTTATATTTTAATGTATTTTGCTTGGGGTGTATTTTTTGTAAACTCTGCAGAGCCAATGAAATTGGAAAGTGAAGACATTTGTTGATGTAACAGCTTAGTCTATGTAATATTTCTCAAAGATTTTTCTCATTCTCAATAGAATTTGGATTTTTCACAGTAGAGGGTGCTGAAGAGCACTTTAGAAATTTCAGTTATAATACAGTAGAAATAGCTGCATCTTGTTATCCAGTTATAAAATCGTGAACTTGGCTATAAATCTATGTTCCATTTACGTCCATCTACAGTCTATCTTAATATTTAACCACTGATCTCTACTTTGAAAAAAGTATTTTTAATATGTCTTATTTCTCAGACATATAACCTGGAAAATTTATAAAGCAAGCATAGGCATCCATAAGGGGGGAATGGGTGAAAAATCACAAATTGTGCTTTGCGATACAAACTATGTGGCTTATGCACTCGGGGCTGGCATCAGGACTCATATAGGAAGGGCCAGGGTTTGCAGTGTGATATCACAAGGACCTTGTGCATTGATCCAGAACACAATTGATCATGAATTAAGCAGGTTCCTATTACGCTAGGTAGATTAATCAGATCATCTGGACAAGAATACTTAGCAACAGTGCAGATAATTATCATTATTCATAATAATTCTGTCATGCAGATGGCCTTGAGAAGAAATATTCAGAAACTTAACAAAAAACAAAAAGGGCAAAGCATTCCTTAAATCCTGGAAATAGAGAAAAATATTAGGAAGAGACTTGAACTGGTTCCTTCGATTCACTGCGATATAAGAAAAAAAGGAGGAAAATCTCAATCAGATTTGCAAGATTCTATCTCAATAAAGTTTAGTTCTAGTGTGCTTGAGGAATCTGTTTCCTGATCTGGATTACCTCAAAGGGCTGACAGTCTCCCATCTCTCTTTTGCTATTTTCCATTCCTTTCCCTCTCTTCCCCAACTCTGTTTATATGTAATGTTCTGGCCCATATAGCTCTATGGCCCATATAGCTCTATGGCCCAGCTCTATGTTGGAAGGTCTGGCAGTTATTGGGTTAAATGCTAGGTATGTGGATGGGTCAGTGGGAGGAGTTCCAAAGGTCTTGGGGAGACTTCCTGGACACAAGCCACATGGGAATCTCTTTGTCTGTAAGAAGCATGGGCCATGGAAGGTCTCCCTATAAGATGGTATAAAGAGCAAAATCTTACCTAAGGAAAGGATCTGAAAGATGAACAAACATGTATTCCCAGCAGCACCAATCTCAACGTGAATGCAAGTAATCTTTCTCATTAAAATATATTTGTTTGTTATAAGATCGTTTCTTTTGAGTTAACTATCTGACTGGATTTGAAATATAACACTTTTGAATTTGGGTCAGTATATGTAATATGCCTTTCTCAGAACTATACCCCATCCACCTGGTAAATGAATGAATTACATCTATGAAAGCTTCTGTGACAAATTAAATATTGCAGCAGAAGTTTCTGAAGGTTTTGCCATACAAGATTAATGTAGTCGGTTTACTATAACTGTTACCAAGGCGTGGATTCCTGTTCAGTTTTTCAATTGACATCTGCTTACTCCAGCCAGGTTAATGACTTTAATGACGTCTGTTCAAAGATACCTATCCTCAATTTTTGGAATGCTAAAAAAAACCCAATCTCCTTTTCATTCAAGATTAATTCCTTCTAACTCTATCCACACACAGCTGTCCACACCCTTTATCTATTATCTCCGGTTTCTTCTGCCCTTGGTTGGGTCATCCTACACTACAGCCTCCCTCTTTTGCTGTTCTCCTTAGCCTTCTTACCCTTTCTAGGCTAACCCCAGCACCTCCCCCCCCCAAGTGAGACTCTGGTTTTCCACTTTCTATTTCTATCTGTTTGGATATTCCCAAGTCAACCCTATCTCCTTCTTTCCTCACCCATCAGGAAATGGAGAACACTTCTGAGATATGTGGATTCCATAGCTGTAAATGAAAGAATATCCCTAGATAAATGTTCGATTATCCATGCAACATTTGGAATGCATCTGTACATTCCATTGCAACTGATTATTCTAAGAAGCAGAATGAATTGATAATAGCAAAAGCACTTAGACTTATATATCACTTCACAGTGCTTCACAGCCCTCTCTAAGCAGTTTACAGAGTCAGTGTATTGCCCCCAACAGTCTGGGTCCTCATTTTACTGACCTTGGAAGGATGGAAGGCCGGGTCAACCTTGAGCTGATGAGAATCGAACTCTGGCAGTCATCAGAATTAGCCTGCAATATTGCATTGTAACCACTGCGCCACCACGGTTCAGCATGATGGCAGAAATGGACTCGTTCTTTTCTTGTCCTGCTTTCTTTTGGATGGGACTTTTGAGATTGTAAGCCTGAGGAAGGGAGACTGCCTCATTTCTTATGGATCTTATATCAATAACTGTGGGAATCTTTTTGACTAAAGATGAGGAAGAGAGAAGGAAAGTAGACTAATATCATTCAATAAGGCCATGTAATCAAATTAATTGATTAAATGTCTTTAATTTTTCTTTGTAAATCATTTTGTTAACAGATATGTTTATTAACAACTTAAAATACAATATAGCCTTAAAACAGTTATACAAAATAGATTCTGAAACATATACTGAAAGCAGAGGCAAGCAAAAAAAAAAAGCGTAACATGAATGTTATTTAAGTAGAAACATATCTTTTGGGAATAGAAATATTGGAATCTTTCCTCTACATAAATGAGATAACTTTTCCATCCAGGCTGTTAGCCCAGCTTCATACTTTTCCATTGAGATATATATCTGATTACTTATTTTTGGTTTCTGGACCATCTCAGAAAGATAAATTTTATTAAGTATTGTAATACAAATGTCTGTCCTACATAGGCAGGCAACATAAGATCCTATACAGGAGATTTGGACTGCTGCTGCAACAATTCCAGAACTTGAACAATGAGGCAGTGCTATCCATGATATTCATATATATTTAACATTTCCTTGGAAATTTAGGGTGAATTGAAGTCCCTGCAGGGCGGAACTTTCTCTCTCTTTGCTTAGAAACTAAGCCTTAGATCTTTTGCAAGTAGATTCTCAAACAGCATAATTACTTTGGAATGATGATTCAGTATTGGCCTGGGGGCCTCTTGTACCACTAAAAAGTTCAGAGAAGTGTTATCTATTCCAATAGCTCAGTGTCTCTCAATTTTAGCAACTTTAAGATGGCGGGACTTCAACTCCCAGAATTCTCAAGTAGAGCACCTTACAGAAATCCAAATGGGAAAGCACAAAGACATGAGTCACTAGAAGGGTAAGCATACCTTTCACCACTACATTAAAGCAATAAGGCTAGAAGCTGCTTTGGCAAAAATGCTCCTGTCTCTGCCCCCTATGAAGAAGCAGCTTGCTCAGAATCTCTCCTGAATGGTGAAAACTGAACCTACAGTCCATGATATCTCTGCTCAATTCATATGGACTCTGAAACTGCTAGAGACCCCACATTCTGATCTTTTGGTACCATTCTCCTGATTTGCTACCTCAGTTTCTGCTACACAGTCTTTTCTCAGTCTTCCTCATCACTATCCTACTTTATTTTTAAAAAATACATGGGTGACAGTGCACTCCAGGTAGCGAAGCTGCAAGTTTCTGCACTTAATAAGGAGAGTCTAAGTCTATATAGGGCCCTACATGAAAGATTCATGCAACCACATCTGTCTTAATGTTTTTTGGGGGAGCAATTAATTTCTCCTTTGGAGTCTCCATTCTTCTTCAGCTCTTCTCAGTTGGTCTGCTTCTTGCAATGCTCTTCTGGCTGAACATACAGATGCTCTGTTATTACGGTTCCTAGTATGGCATTTTGGAGAAGCCTGTAGTGCTTGTATGTCAGATTATTAGCCAACATTTTGATGGCAATGTGGTCATGCCAAAAAAGCAATTATTTCTCTTCTGTTCCCTTAATTTTTCTTCTTTTTCACTTTTGCCCTCTCTCTTTCTCTCTCACCATCCTTTATCTTTTCCTTTTTTCACCATTTTTTTGATTGGACTGATTAATTTTCCCAAGACTAATATATTTTTAAATCTGACCCAGTTAATTAGTTTTGTATCTTTGGCATTATTCATTCTTTTTAATTGATAGGTATTAAAGCACTTGAAGAATCATGAAAACTTGAAAACAGCAAAACGTTTTACAAAAAATGCACAAACAGATCAATTTTCCTTATTCCTCCTTTGACAAATTGGGGCATTTACAGAAGATGAAGTGTATTGGAGCAAAGGAGAAGTGGCTACTCTCCTCAACTGTGTTGTTGTTGTCTTCGTTGTCCTTGTCCCCCTCAAAAAATAGTAAGATCTATCGCACTGATGTACCCGTCCAAACAGGCAAGCCAAGTGGTGAAGAATAGGCTCTGGCCAAACCCTGGAGGCCAAGGACCAAATAGCTGCATCCTTTCTGCAACACTCTGCCCACATTCTGAAAGTAGTGAAAGAACATTATTAGCATGAGGAAACAATCCCCCCAAAATGAGTACAGTTTAACAAATATTCCTACAGCCCAAAGATGCCAGTTCAGCTCAGTTGGCACAATTCTCTCAGATTCCTAGAATATCCACTGCTTGGGAAGAGCAGGGTTAGGTCAACACTTAGCCAAGATGTTCATTGAGTCAACTTGATTCTATCAGTGTCTCTTAGGCCAACATAGCTAACATCAGGATAAAATAATAGGGGTTATAGCTTGAGCTACTTTCATGCTGATTTGTTCAAAATGTGACTTTAAATGCCTGAGCCATTGTTTATTATTGTGATGAAGCTTCATTGTTATGCAATTATTTTCTTTAAAAATCTTAAATATTTTTCTTTTCTTATTCTTTGCCTCCTTTTCAATTCAAATGGTTTCAAAGCAAATTACCAATAATGTAAATCAAACAGTAAATCAACAAAATCATAAAAAAGGGTAAAGAAAGACAGATGAAAAAAACTCATAGAGGAATAAATGCCAATTTCCATCAGATTCCCCAGAAAATTTCAGTGCAAAAAAATAGGCAGGATGTTCTAGGACTAAATTTCATCAGTGAATATTGTGGTGTTTTTCATTGTGAGATGGTGTGGAAGGCAATGAATGGATTTTTATCATAGCCAATAGCAGCCATAGGATCCTGGTGCTTTTGTTAGAATGATGAAATAGTATTACATTGTAAACTCTGGTCATGCGTGCAATATTGGGACTCTGTGGAAAAGTGGTGAGGCTTGCTGTGAGGCTTTCATTAGTTTGACCTTTTCTTTTGCCTCCCTTAACCCCACTGATCAGAAGAGGAGCTGGAAGGGGGGAAAGCAACAACATAAAGTTGTTTAATATATACATCCAGATGCCACACACACACAAAGTATTGATTTCCCATTCTAAAATATCAAATTGCTATATTAATACAGCTGGAGGGAGGGGGGATGAGGACTTTTCTCTCCCCATTCCAATCAGGACAATCAGTACCAATTTGCAGGATGGCTAGATTAGAACCTAAAACAGATCAAAATGATCTTTCCTTTTCCTTCTAAAACTTTTCAAAGAGGAACTGTTAAACATTTGGTCACTCATCTACTTTTAATCTATGCAAATGTAAGCTATTATTTTATTGTACCTTTAAGGGAATGATTTCCTTAAAAGAGACAGGTAAATAGGAGAATCAACAGATACAAGAGGCAAAATTAACCTCCAGCCAAGGAAGGAGCCTCCCCTGATTTTGTTTCTGCTTAGTATTGCTGCTGTTGGGCTGTTACAGCAAGGAAGGACCCATGACAAGTGCCAAGAAAGGAAAATCCACATCCCCTGCCTCCTTTGGTTCTAGTCTCTGAGTAAAAGAGTGGATAGGGCTCAGGATCAGAGGGCAAGCATTGGTGATAGGATAACATGGAGTTAATGTTAGGATACATCTTCTTCTGAAATTTGCAAAAGCATATTTATCATATTTAACTTGGTTGACACCATTTCTCAGTTTTGACAGAACACTGAACTATAAATTTATTTATTTATTTATTAATGGGACTTATATACCGCTTTAAGTGCGAGCACTCTCTAAGCGGTGTACACCAGTAAGCAATGTATATATATATATATATATATATATATATATATATATATATATATATATATATATATATATATATATATATATATATATATATATATTTACATTGCCCCCAACAATCTGGGTCCTCATTTTACCTACCCCGGAAGGATGGAAGGCTGAGTCAACCTTGAGCCGATGAGATTTGAACCGCTGACCTGCTGAAGATAGTCAGCTAAAGTGGCCTGCAGTACTGCACCCTAACTGCTGCGCCACCTCGGCTCTTGCAATCAATAACAACAGGTTGGGTTTTTCCTATAACACTAGGCTACATAAAAACTGGTTGTTCCATTTGGGATGTGAATACTGCCATAGTGAGATTCTTTTTTTCTGCATTATCTAGAGAATACACGTAACAGTGCATCATTCATATAGTATCTGGCTTTCTTTAGGAAGGCAGTGTTAAGAAAATCAGAGTACACACCAACAGAGCAAAAGGCAGTGGCACTTTCTCTTTTTTTTAATTTCTGCAATTGGGAGATTCATAACACAAAAATTTGTGTTGCCTTGTTATAGTGCTAGTCCTTTTACAGCATTTTGACCGAAGCTTTCTATATATTTCTTGTACACAGACAAGCCTTAAGGCCAACAATACAAAAGAGAGGGTGTCTATTCTGGACCGTATAGGTCTATGTAACCCGTGTCATAAAACAATAGTACAGGAAATGTCCTGATAGGATTTAGTGATCAGGAAATTGAGATATTAGCAACAATCAAGACATCCCCTGTACTCATGGGGTTACAGGCACTTAACAATCCTTGCAATGCTTAAATAGCAAGGATTCCAAGAAAGCATGTTTGTGGTCATGTAAAGGCCTGCCTGAGTTCTATCTTACTCTGTTATATAAAAGTGGAATGACCCAGGAATGTTAAGAATGTATGAGAAAAACGGGGAGGGAAATCTAACGCTAAGGGAACAAGAAGGAAGAAAAATATTGAGGTAGGTTTATCCTTTTTAAAAAATCTAAGATAGTCGTGGGTCAACATAACACTATCAGTATTGCAGCAATGATAGAAAAAAGGGGAAATAAAAAGATGGTATCCTTTTTAACACCATAGTAACATAATAGGTGGCAAGATGACAGGATGTACATCATATAAAGGGTGTGATATATAAGATATAAAAGAAACAAAAGTATAAAATTTCAACAACAACACAAAACCACCAACTAGTTAGGCAAAGCTGCCATTGTTAATTTTTTAAAAGAAATAACCTTAACATGTAGATTTTGATTCCTATCAGCTAAGCCAATAGCAAGGGATTATAGGAGCCCTAATTCAGAAGGCCCAAAAGACGTTGCCTGGACCTGCCTGGATCTTTCTTTTAAAATAAGGTGGATAGGAAAATATACAAGATCTGAAACATTCACAAAACATCCCACTTCCTTCAATATAATCATCTTATGATACATCAGATGGCTTTCAGCTGATGGAACAAAGAGCACAATGGAGAAATCCAGGAGATATTTGAAAGAAAAATCCATGGAATCCAAGCCGTTGCCTTTAGCCTAAAAGATACAAGATCAAATAGCCTGGTGGGCAGGTTGAAGAAAGAGGCCACAAGCAATTGCAAGCTCCACATGAAAATTCTCCTTTACTGTGACTTAGATACAAGAATTGCATCTCTGTTACAAGAATGTATACAGGAAACTTGATTACAGGTAATATAAATGATTTCTGTGAATGAATTTGCTGGATAAGATCCAGTTATAGAACAAACCTAGAACTAAATTTCCTGACAGTGAGAACAATTAAACAGTGGAATGGGCTGCCTTCAAAAGTTGTGGGTGCTCCATCACTGGAGACAGAATAGAATAGAGCTGGAAGGGATCCTGGGGGTCTTCTAGTCCAGCCCCCTGTTCAAGCAGGAGAATGTACACCATCTCGGACAGGTGATTGTCTAGTCTTTTCTTAAAAATCTCCAATAATGGAGCACCCAAGATTTCTGGGAGTAAGCTGTTCCACTGATTGATTGTCCTCACTGTCAGGAAGTTTTCCTTAATTCCAGGTTGCTTCTCTCTTTGATCAGTTTCCAACCATTGTTTCTCGTCCTTCCCTCTGGTGCTCTGATGAACAACCTGGCCCCCTCTGCCTTGTGGCATCCCTCAGATACTAGAATACTGCTATCATGTCTCCCCTATTTCTTCTTTTCTTTAGACTAGCCAAACCCAAGTCCCGTAGCTGTTCTTCATATGTTTCAGCCTCTAGGCCTTTGATCATCTTAGTTGCTCTTTTTTGAATTTTTTCCAAACTCTCAACATCTTTTTTGTGATATAGTAACCAAAATTGGCTGTATTAGTCCAGGTGTGGTCTTACTAGGGCTTTATAAAGTGGTACTAGTACTTTGTGTGATTTTGATTCTATGCCTCTGTTTATACAACCCAGGATTGTATTAGCTTTTTTGGTTGCTGCTATACACTGCTGGTTCATAGTCAAGTGATCGTCCACTAGGATTCCAAGGTCCCTCTCACAGTTATTGTTAAGCCAGGTCTCACTCAATCTGTATTTGTGCCTTTGGTTTTTCCTACCTAAGTGTAAGACTTTGCTTTTCTCCACATTGAAACTCATTTTGTTGGAGATTGGACAGCCATTTTTTCAGAATGGTACAAGGTCTGCTGCTTGTGCAGGAGGTAAGACTAGAAGACAGGTTCCTTCCAACTCCACTATTCTATTCAACACTCCCATTATTGTTCAAACTGAGATAGCAATATTGTGAATATTTTGCAATACGCAGAGATTATTGAAAATCTCATGGTTAGGTGCCAATTGTAGGCCCCAACAGAAAAGACACAA
Organism: Crotalus tigris; assembly: GCF_016545835.1. NCBI lineage: Eukaryota > Metazoa > Chordata > Lepidosauria > Squamata > Viperidae > Crotalus > Crotalus tigris. The sequence continues at coordinate 1,730,741 of NW_024096622.1, read as the reverse complement.
CTTTTCTCTGATATTGCTGTAATTAATAAAGCTAGGAATAAGAAATAGGTATTCAAGGGGAACGCTAGGGAGTAACATTCAATTCCCACATGACCCTGTACTGAGAATGAATTCTGAACTAAATATATTTCTTGCTCTAGATTCTGATTGATGGATTGCAATCCAGAAATTTGCCTGCCTCTGGATTAGAGTACTGTATGCAAATATCTCCATATCTCTTTAAAATTGGAATCCCATTTGCACACTATAGGAGTCAGGGGAATCTAAACACGCTGTGCAGAACTCTAAACAGTACACATAACTTAATTAATCCAAGGGGAGATAAAATTTAATCACAGACAACAATCTTTTAGGAGCTAACTCCATCTCCAGATTAATTAATCTTCTTGAATTGTGTGAATACTTCTTGAGAATTAGTTAACATTCCTCAATTCCAACACAATATACTAGTGTTTCTTAAACTTTTTTCTCTCAGGAATCTTTTTCACTTTTAAAAATGATGGAGGACCAAAAGAATTTTTGTTTGTATGAGTTATATTTATGGTTATTCACTGTATCTAAAGTGATGCATTCACTGTTGCTACCTCTTCTCATGATTATTTGATGGAATTTTAATATTATTTTATTGTTCAACATAAGCTGGCAAATAATTTTGATTTGGCAGACCCCTAATAGGAACTTACAGAACTCCACAGGGTCTTAGGATCATACTTTATGAAACACAGTCCTAGATAAATTCTAGAAACCCTTCTTCCTTGATAATTTTCATTCCACACAACAGGTAAAAAGGGGAAGCAATGGTTGAGGGTATTTGTCCTCTCCAAACAGAAAGATTAAAAGAGCAGGAACTTGAGTAGCAAATGTGTCAGTTGTCCAGCATCTTATCAATAACTTGGAGGATTTAAAATAATGGTTGTGATATGGCAGATCAAGCTGTCTACGATCCACACTACTGGTAAACAAAGGTGAATCTGTTGAATGGAGAAAGAGATGGTTGGGTTTTCTCCATTATACAAACTCAACTATGGTAAACTGTCTTTCAAGGGATACTGAATTGTAGCCAGATATATCCTCCAAATGGTTCAACTTGTCACTATCTTTTCTTCTGTTCAAAATAGAGGAATCTGAAGCCTGAAGAGTACATTGATCTATATAAAAGCTGATCACATGTAAGGCACAATTGCTACTTTCTCAAGGAAATGACTGAAGCTTCAGTTTTAGAAGCAATTGTGTGCCACAGGAAATGCTTGATCACAGCCCAAACAATGAAGCCCTGATCTCAGCAAGGAGCAAAGTCACGCTCTAAGAAATGGCTTTCTTTTGTGGTTACTTCCGTATGGAGTACAGCAAAAGTTTTGAAGCAGGACATGAATACCTTATCAAGAGCACGAGCATACAAAACCACAAAACCCAAACCATTTTTCTTGTGTGGTTACAATTGCTAAATCAGATGATCTGCATACAACAAGCCTACCATCTTCACTATGTGAGTCAAAATGCTGAATTCAGCTGATCACTACAATAGAGTGGGCAATCTCAGAGCTGCATGTATCCCCAGCTCCACTTATTTTGCAGCCCTCATGGCCTTCTGAAATCACAAACTCTGGCATGATTTTCAAACAGAAAACTATGGAATTCTGTAGTAGCTTAATATTGCTGAACAGCAAAGAAATACCCAAGAACATCTGCTTCCCTAAACCAAAATAAGAAAAATGTTGGTGAACTTTGGGTCACTTATTATTGCTTTGTCAACTGTACTCTCCAGAAAATGCTAATGAACCCCCCAATTATCAAAAAGTAACTTCTGTCCTTCACAAATTGCAATGGTCATGGACAACCCTGTATTTGTTATGAAAGCTTTCTCGCCTGGTGCTCTATAAACCTTCAAAATCTTGGCCATTGTAGCTGAAACAGGCTGAGCTGAATTGCTATTTGAAAGAGATCAAGTTGCACAAAGATGCCTTAAAGTTATTCTCTCATTGCTTCTTTTTATTTCATTGAATGATGATCAATGTGGGATTCCAGGTAGCATTGGAGCACAATTCATATCACTTCTTACCATTGGTTATGCTGACTAGACCTAAAGGACATTAGACTTCAACAACATTTACTGTATTACACATGGATCATCACTAGATCCAGATTCAAATTTCTAACTCCAGCCAAGAAGTTAAGTGAGTGATCTCAAGTCTTCATTATCTCTCAGCATACTTTGTAGATCCCAAGGCTTCAAAGGCTTGTAAGGAAAAACAAGACAGGAATAAACTGCCCCAGGTTCCTTGGATACGAGGAGCCACATGAATGGAAAAATTAAATAAACAGCAGGAATAAAATTTGAAATGGCTTCTCAAGCAGTAATAAGTTAATGCTGATGCATTCTCTAAGTTGCCATCTAGAAGCTGTTCTGAAAAAAAATGCCTGTTTTGCTGCTATTGTGGGAGGAACATGCACACTTTCTGCTAACTGAAGCACTGACAACATTAAGATGCCAAGAAAAAAGCAAGAGAAAGATAAAAGACATCTGCTGTCATATGGATTTGCTTAGAATCTTTTCCATACAGGAATGACACATCCCTCTATAGATCTCTAGGTAAACATCAACTTCACTTTCACACTGATCAAAATAGTTTCTTTTGAAGAGAAAAAAAATACCAGCCAACTCCCACGCTGTATATAACAAACTCTTTGTTTTTCAGAGATCATCCTCATTCTGTTGCAGGGCTCCACAGAGTACCTAAAACATCTCATATGCAGATTCAGATAAATAAAACTACATAACATATTTATTTAGACCTTAATTGTCTCTATACTGCAATACACTTTGTGTCGTTCACTGCAAAAAGAAAAGTTAGGTTCCCATGTCTTAGGAGCATACAGTCTAAATAGACATCTCTTCCATGGGTCTACTATCCTTACATTCTCTTGAAAGAATAATTTATTTTGTAATTCTTTATTCTATTTTCACTTATTTTACTTTTTTCTTCTGTTTTGCATGATTTTCCCTCCACTCATTTCTGATTCTTCCATAATCAGCATTCACTGAAGCATAATATGCATCAGCATCTGATGCATTTTTATTTCATATATGTCTACAACACCTTCTGATAATACTTTCATTCTTAATTAAATCTACATCTGTACATCTGTAACTCACACGCCAAATCTGAATTATAAAGGTTTAAATGCAGGAGTAAACAATTCCTTATTATAATATGTTTGGTTTTCATTTATTATGGCATAAATTTTCATGGGCTACAGTCCACTTTATTATATCGGTGGACACGTCTGAGGACTTTGTTTCTGTCTATCTCTGTATTGTGACTACAGTTGTCTGTATGTGTTGTGAATGCAGACTGCATGCCAGACATCAGGCTCATACTCACATCCCCAAGAGCAAAAAATAACTTTCTGTCAGGTACATTCTCAGGGCAGATCTGCACTTTATGCCTGGCCCATTAACAGTACTGTACAAGCCACTCACCCTTTCCTGCCTACAGGATTGGAGGAAGCTGTTCTCCTATTCCCGGCCTTTTGAACATGCATTCTGCAGGCACGTTTTGCAGCTTCAGTTCAAAACTGTTTTCCAACCTGACCTTTCTTAAGCTCCTCAGAGCAGATGGTAGCCAACACTTAGTCCTGTTCTAGTAGGAGCCCCAGCCATGATTGGCGGCAATGCTTGGTCACTGGTCACTGCCCTGGGCAGTCATTTCATCCTGGGCTGCCAGGCTGCTATGTCCTCTCTCAGTCAGCAGTCTGCGCCTTTTGATTTTATAATCTTCTAATTGATCCAGTAATGGCTTTAAGTCAATGAACAATCCTCAGTCCTAGAAGCTCATGCTCCTTTCAACTCTTACATCTCCTGGTGGCATTCTTTCCATTTGTGCCCAGGCTGAGTGGAGCCAGCTTCTTTTGCTTTCCTCCCTCTGCTCATAGGACTGCCAAACGTTCCTTCTCTTTATGTTTCAAATAATGTTGCTATTTAATTTCTCTAAATCTGGGTTACAAATTTGTGCTTTCCACAAAGTTTCCATGGACCCACAAGAATGTGGGAGCAAACAACACCAACATTTTCCTCATTATTGTATCATTTAAAGCTGCAATATAAATATAATATATTGGGGGGGGGGAAGGAGGCCACATAAGTGTCAAAAGAAATAATTTGGGAAGTGGGGATTGATGGCATCTATGTAGGCAAACAACTGGGAAAGCAAATGCAAGGCATAGGAAATAATGGAAAGAAAAGCAGCCACAGATAGATACAGTGACATCTGCCTTTCCTTCCTGGGTGGAAGGGTAAGAAGCAGGAAATGATCAGCCAGGTCTGAAAAAGTAACTTTATACCACTCCTTGCATTTATGACCATCAAAACATCTTCATAGTTACGTGATTGCCATTTGTGCACTTCACAACTGATTTCCAACAAGCAGAATCAATGGAAAGCTGGCAATAAAATTGCAAGTCCTGGTCATGTGATATCTTGCTTAATGATCTCTGGTGGCTCGATTAATGATCAAGTGGAAAGTGATGTCATCAGTTGCAATCACTTGAGGTTTCACTTGGCAACTGCATCACTTAGCAATTGAGTTGCTGGCCCCAGTTACGGTCATTAAGCGAGGACTACCTATACTCACCATTAAGGTGAGTGAAGCAATGTCCATCAACAGGAGACTCTAAGGGGCAGCAACAAGGCGTGGGAGAAGAAAGCAAAGTTCTATATAGTGGCCTTCACAGGACTTGGTTCACTGACTCAAGGAAGGTGTAGTTATGATGAGAAGACCATAACAATGTCAAGAATTTCTAAATTCCAGAGTCCCAATGCAGTAAATAGGACTGAGGATTTAGCCAACCTCCTCTCCTTGTTTCTGAAATAGAAATTATATCCTAGAGTGGCCTTAAAAACTTTTCTAAAAACTCAGCCATCATTTCCCTTGTTACCATCCTGCAAATACACAAGGCAGGAGAGGAGAAAGTGGGGTAAGCCTTCCTCCATGTTGGTACTGATCCAAATTTAACCATCACCATTTTGTTTTTGCATGTGCCAAAAATAGGAAAGAACTGACTCAAGACATGATAACTGCAATCCAAGCCATCCAGTGACCACTCTTTCCTACAGAGATTTTTAAAATGTTAATTATCCATTATATACATTGCAGATCTGCCAGGAGTATGTAAGTAAGTTTGCCCTTGGGAAGAGGCTGGCTCAGTGGCATTACAAGATGACCAGCTTAATGTGTGGAAGGTGCTGCCAGTTAACAATCCTGAAAGGGAAAAAAAAATACATTTCAGCATCCACTGAGTTTTCAAAAGCTGTTAAACTTCACAGTCTTTTCCTTCACAAAGTAACAACAAAAGGAAGGAAATCTGTCTTTCACTTGAACTCTCCTTGGCGCTTGGAAAGTGAACAGAAATTCCGACCTGTCACATCTTCCTTCCTCAGAACAAACACACACACAGAAGCACACACACACACAGAGTCCACTTCCTCAGAAGGCTTCTTTCAAAGGGCAGCCAGTCCAAGACCATGTCAGTCGCTCATTCACTTCGGCTCTGCAAAGATGAGGAGGGAGCTTGTTGGTCAGGACTGTAGTCCCGGCCATTTGGTGACCACTCTTTGGATAATTAAGGGGCAGGATCCCAATTCTGCTTTGGCTCCAGTGGTTCTCGGAAAAGAAAGTTGTCCTCAAAATCCTTGCATTCCGTGAAAGAGGAAAGTAACTAGTCCCTGAATTCAATTTCACCTTTAAACTCTGATAACAAAAAGGGGAGGACCTGTCCCTAAACCAACTCCTGTAAGCACTACAAATCCTGCAAAGTTTTGTGAGTTATTTGTCCCTTTTTCTCTTCAATGTGCTCGACCACAGCCTGGATTGGGGCAGTACGTCAAAGATTCTCAGTCATCCAAGTAGAGTTGTCTGGAAGTTGAGTCATGGCAACTGGGCTTCTTTTGGTGTTGGTTCGAAATGTTTTGCTGCTTATTTAGCAATTTATATAAGCAGATAAGGAGAGAAATGTTTGGAACCCACAAACACCAACACAAAAGAAACGAAATGTTTGGAACTCACAAACACGCACACAAAAGAAGCCCAATTGCCATGACTCAACTTCCAGATTCTGTCAGATGACATAACAGCAATGTTCCAATATCTCAGGTGCTGCCACAAAGAAGAGGGAGTCAAGCTATTCTCCAAAGCACCTGAGGGCAGGACAAGAAGCAATGGATGGGAACTAATCAAAGAGAGAAGCAACCTAGAACTAAGAAGAAATTTCCTGACAGAAATTTGGACTTGCCACCAGAAGTTGAGGGTGTTCCAATACTGGAAGTTTTTAAGAAGAGATTGGACAACCATTTCCTGCCTGAGCAGGTTAGACTAGATGATCTCCAAGGTCCCTTCCAACTCTATTATTCTGTTCTGTTTTGTTCAGCCGCTTCAGCGGGGAGGACAAACGAGGAGGCTCCCCGAACACCCGAAGTCCCGCATGTTCAGTCTTACCTTGCCGTATTTCTTAAGTCTCCTCTTGCGCGCCTTACTTGCGCGCTCCGTTTTCCGTGGCGGCGGCTGCTCGCCGTCCCAAGCGAGAGGCTGGTACTTGTCCGGGAGGGCGGCAAACGCCACTGTTTTGGAGGCGCAGCCAACCTCTTCTTCAGGGTGGTCCTCGGGAGACTTCGGGGCCTCTACTTCCCGCTGTTCCTCCCGCTCGAGGATGGAGACCTTGTCCTCCGCGGGGCTGCGCCGCCGGCGGAATTTGGCCCTTAGAGCGCCCGCCGTGGGCATCGCGCCGCCGGCGAAAGGCAGGGACGCTTTCGAAATCTTCCCTCCGTGCCCCCCTCGCGTCCCCCCGAAACAGGCCGCTGAATTTCCCTTCGCAGCTGAGCCCGACAACAGGTGGAGCTCCAGGAGACAGGCGAGAGCGAACCTTTGTCGGGTCCCACCGCACGAGACGGGGAGTGGCGGGTGAGGGAGCGCCCTTCCTTACTCTGGGCAGGGATTTTGCAGCGCCTCTCCAGAGTTCAACGTCCAGCCACGCGTTGCATTGTTGACACTGCCAGGCAGCGCAGCCTTGGACGCTCCTCCGGGCTTCCAGCGCCTGACCTTGCGCAGGAATCCAGCGCTGGGACTTTTATGATCAGGCCAGGAAGGAAAAGCCGGGTCTTTTTTTTTTTTTTTTTTAAAAAAAAGGCAGAATGTCCGTTAGCTGAAACTTTTTTCATCGGATACTAAAGGGATTTGCTTTGGAGTAGGAAGAGTTGTGGTTCCAGTTGCCCTACTACTCCCCCCCCCCGTTGTTTTTAAACCTTTTACTATGTAATCTGGTTTCAACTTTGTAATAGTAAAACTAGAATTAACAAGATTAGGTAATTAAAAGTTAAGAAACCACTTTACTTATCTGTAGTTATATAAAGGCCCACTTGAAAATAAAGAAGCCAGCTTCTCCGTGCAGTTCAGAAACAAGAGAAGTGAAGTTCTTATGTCTGATATACCTTCCCAGGTGATCATGAAAACCCCAAATCTCATCAAAACAAAATAAATAATAATTATTATTTAAAATATGAAGAACCTCATGAGTGACTATTAATATGTCCTCTTGATTTTCTGGCAGCAATATGGAAGTACTGAAATGTTTTATTTCTTAAGTTTTATTTCTTAAGTACCAGATAAGCTCCTGATACTTGCTTTATTGGAAAATTTATTGAATGAAAGCAATAAAATAGTTTGTTTTTGTTCAACGTTTTCACCTATCCAGTTTAACCTACATTTCTACTGTTTTTTTGGAGATTTGTTATCCAAGTACTAAACAAGGTCATTTAGCTTCTACATTGAGGAAAGTGCTACCACCTGCTGAGGTTTTCATGTTTTTGAACTGCGCTTCCAGTCTCTAGTCATCAAGGTTTTAAAATATTCTCAAGCAGGGTGCACTCTTGTTTACTCCTGTAATTGCTCATCTTCCTGAAAATATCAAGAAATCCAATTATCTTTTACAAGTCAATAACCCTTTGTAAAGTTCTTGATTGATTTTGACAAAATTTGTCCTGACAAAATTTAACTTAATTACAGAGAGAAAAAGAGAAAAGAAATTATATTTATGAAACAGGAGGTTCTGTTAACAGGAGGTTAGTAATTGCACAAGGGCTAACCTAGACCTGCCATTAATCCACATTCTATTTATTATGCAACAGACAGGCTAGGGTAGCCTGAGCAGCCATTCCCACCACTTTCTATTTACATAACAAACAAACCAAGAGGCTGGCTAATTGAATTCATCTAATCAACACTCAAGCTTAATTTAGGTCTCATAAAAGAACTCAGGGGAATAAAAAAAAGGAGAAAGACTTGGAATAAATACCACCATTCTTTTTGAAATTTCTACAGTGTGCTTTCCATGCAGACTGCAGAGATTTATAGTCATGTTGCCTGTCTGAATTCCCACAAGTCATCTAGCAATAACAACATTCAGAGTTTGACATATATCAATGCACAGTATCTGTAAGAAATTCATAGTACTGTACTATGAACAAACTTCTATGGCTTTATGTGCTACGTTATATTGTATGCTATAATTGTTTCTTTAGTTATCTATCCTGCTTGCAGAAGTTTATTCGCAACCTTCTGATTTCTTCAGACATAGTTAGTATAGGAATTCAATAGAGCAGACCAAGTATTATCTTATGCTTCAATGTCCAACTACATTAGAATTCCTAACTATTAAAATATCAAGAATTACACATTTCCCCCCACCCCAAAGGAACCATCAGATTAAGTGCTACAAGGACTTCAGTTTCTGATGCTCTTTGCAAGAAAATGTCTACATACTGTACAGTCTGAGGTCGAATGAAAAGACACAAACCTGATCTCTTGACTTAAAATGCTCAAAATAGCTTAAAACAACGGTAGGCATCTGGTATCTGCAGGTGAACTGCAAGTTCCTTCTGTGATGTGGAGACCTAGGATACATGTACAGATAGTCCTCGACTTACCATCATTTGTTTAGTGACCAAAGTTGTGACAGCACTGAGAAAAATGTTTTACAAATAGTCTTCATTCTTACGGCTATTGCAGCTTCCCTGCAGTCAAAATCTGGGCACATGGCAACTGGCATGTATTTACAACAGTTGCAGTGTCCTGGGGTCACGTAAGCGCCATTTACAAAATGCCCAGTGGGTTCCAACAAACAAAATTAATGGGGGAAGTCATATTCACTTAATGACTGCATGATTCACTTAACAACTGCAGTGATTTGCTTAACAGCTGCAGCAAAAAAAGACTACAATGCTGCAAAACTGTCTTAACAATTGTCTGGGTGAGAGCAGAAATCTAAGTAGTCGCTGAATTAATGGAGCTTTGTATATTTTATAAACTTTTTAAATCTGTTCAACCTCCACATTCACTTCCCTTCCCATGGAAAATAATATCTGTAATTTGCATCTAAAAATGAAATAAGGTACATCTAAAAATGAAATAAGTATTCTTATTATATGAAAGCAGACCCGTCTCTCAAAGTGTTTTACTATGGCTCAGGAAGGTGTAAAAAATGATAGTGGCTCCCTATGCTGCTGATGCAGAAGGGGTCTTATTTGATATGTGAAGCAACTAGAAGAGAAAATCCTCAACTATTTGTGAAGTCCTTCTAAGCAATTAAAATTGTATTTATCCAAAGCTCAGTGGTCTCATTTTCCAAAAAAGGCAAATTCTTTAAGCCAAATGTCTTGATTCAGTTTTATAGCTATAATTATTCAAGCAGTTGCTTTATATCATTTTGTAGCAATCAAGGCATGCTACACTGAGATGTTGTGGAACTTATATAGTTACAAAAACTAAACCAGTGAGGTAAATCTAGTTAAATGTCATTTTAAAAATGAAGCCTTTTATAATCACTATATTAATGGCTATTTCAAACTCACATTATTTCTCTGAACAAATCTTTTGTTTGGCTATGCGGATCTCTGTTGTTTGCACTGAATGTTCACCAATGCCTGGAAGGAATATATGGAACAGTTATTAACAAGTGCACACTTGCTCTGATAATATAAAGAATTTAGACTATGTTGTTTGCACCTACATTTAAATCCAGTGGGAACTTTTTATAAGACTTCTGCATGATGCAAGATGCAACATCTGCTTAATTAAATTACAATCTCCCATATACATTTCAGCTATTTGAAGGCAGAACTTTAATACAACTTGGTTTTGGCTCACCAAACTGAAAAAAACATTCACTCTAGTGTGTATACTATAGCTATTCTACTGGCATGAGTTTCCACATTGTATGATGTTAAAACCAGCCAAATAACATTATAATTTAACATTATGTACAAGCCAAAACAATTTGGGGCTGTGGATGGGGCTGTGGATTGTAATGAATGTGGCTTTGGTGATCAAAAAAGTCTACATCCAAACACATACTAAGGCATAAATCAGATGTAGATTGTCCCAAGTTCATTTGTACCATTGTGTTTTATTTCTATTGTTAAACTTTGGAGTACGCTTTGATAATATGGTGTACTAATGTGCTAAATAAATTTTTTAAAAATGAAATTAATTAAAGTAAGAACCTGGACTTACAAAACTGATTTACTTCTAGAAATAAAACGTAGTGCATTCAGGCTAATTTTATACAGACATTTTGAAATAGAAAATTTTGATAACTCTGCAAGTCTCAGTCATGTAACTGAATCATCATGGGAACATCAGCAATCAGTGAATGGGTGAATAGATGGATGGATGTAGAATATTCACAAATCTCTAAACTTCTCCCGATACAAAATATGAAACCACTAAATCTTCCCTCCCCTTTCTCACAATCCCTTTGTGAATGGCATCCCAGAACATCCAGTAGAAATTGCTACATAAAGAGTAAGGCAACATGTTTGATAGTATGGAGATCTGTTCAAGTAAGTTTTTAATAGAGTGCACCAGTGAATGTGAATTAGCATGACTTTCATTAAAAAAAAAGTTTAAAGGAGTACCAGATAAAAAGGAACACAGTTCTTTCTGGCCAAAACATCATCTGTTTCCTAAGACAGTACATGTTCATTGCTGAGCAGAACTGTTACAGAAGAGCTACATCACAGTACAGTACAGCATCTCAAGTCCATCTGTCAGAAGCCATTCTCAAATGGCACATTTAGCTACACTTACAGCCTTCTAAATTCAGGTTACAGAGTTTACCACATTTTTTTTTGCTTTTTGCTTTTAAATAAAGTGATAATTTGGGGTGATTTTTCTAATCTTTATAAAAGTGTGCAGATGGGGCCATATGTTGAAGTTACATAAATTACAACATTAAATAACATTGCACAACCAACTGCTATGATTAATTCAGTACAAGATAATATTAAAAATGTACCATATCCTAATGGTTTTGCAGTTTGAATCACTAATTATGAAGGGGTTGTCTTACCTAGGCAACTGCCTGCACACAGCTGCACTTCACAGGTATAATGATTTTATAATAAATACAAGAAAGTGGGCAAAATATTCAAAACTCAAAGATACATGTTAACAGAATTTATACAATCACATCAAACAATGTAATAAACAATCTAGGCTTAAAAGTATATGAAGATCCATGTATTCTTTTGGGGGAATTATTCTAAAACCAGTTAATTCCTGAGGTGGCATTTAACATTAATCATAGTTTCATAATTCTTGTGCTATGAAAATCTCAGTATGAAGGTAGCATTTTCACAAATTGGGAATTGTAGTCTTCTGAAGGTAGCAAACTGTATTTCATACTACAATATGGATATATTATGCATATTTTTACTCTAGTGAATCATTTGATCCAAGAATCTAAGGACATTTAAGATTGCAAATAAAAGTAATCCAACATTTTACTTTATTCCCCAGTATGTTTCAGAACCCATTTTCTTCACTAAGTGCCAACACTGTAAACTTGTTTGCATTTTTTTCTGAACTAAACACTGTTTCATAAGGGATGGTAAGAGTGAAAAGGGGAAACAGGAGGAATCCTGTGTAGACTACGTACCAACTTTGTTTTACTGAATTTATATGTGGTTTGTTAGAAAACAAAACTGATTAAGCTACACTTCTGAAAACCATTTTTGTGCATTTTTTTTAAAACTATGGACAGGTTTTTTTTTTTTTTTTTTAAAAATGCATTGTAGAGGTAAGATTTATAAAAACCACCAAAAAAGGGAAAAAAAGTCTAGAAAGAAATTTTCAATTCAAAGTAAACATACTTCTGTGCTGATGTCTAAACAACTATACAAGGTCTGTATTTAAGCCTTCTTACTATACAACTTTATGAACATAAAATGAACAGAATGTTCTATGTACTTACCTGTCTTTTTAATGTAGGTCATACAGAATTAAATTTTACAATTCAGAATAACTATGTATAACCTTATTGCAATAAGGACAATCTCTACATGGGGAGTTTCACAGGCCAATCATATTAGGCATAACCAGTACATTCAAAACATAAGCTTGAATCTTCCCTGATCCCAGAAATGTTACTTCTCTCTACAGCTTAAGCTCATTTGCTATTTTGGATGCAATGTTTTTAAAGGCAATAGAAGTTCCCGATATTCGCTTGAAGCGGACTCCATTGAGTGAAAGGCGTGGCAATTTACATACTTCCATCTCCCACTGAACAAGGCTATCCTGTCGTGCATCCCCATGAACACAGAAGAGCAGGAATCTTTCTTTTTGTTCGTAGTCACAGTTGTTAGCATCTAATACTTTTCTAATTTCTCTCATCATATCATTTGGGTCCATGGAACTCGTTGTTTTCATACTCCAGGTGAACCTCAAAGACCGTGGCTTGGAATCTTTGCCCTCTTCTTTTTCTCTTTCTTTTGGTTCCCCAGAAGTACTCCTGAAAAGGTGAATAATATTTTCACCCAAACAAAGCATTGGATCAAAATATCTTTTCAATTACAATCTTGCTGCTAAAAATAACAGTTTAACTCCAAAGGAGACTTCTCAGCTGTCACCAATTTAGCATTCTTTAGAACTGACCATCTGAACTCTAGACAGGACTTTGAAAATACACAAAACAGAAGAGAAAGAAAGCATGCTTAAAAAGCAGCAGGAAAAGGCAGCTACCCTAATCTCTAGAAATTTATGTGTATACCTCTTTATTATGGGAGTGTATTTTGCCAATTTAAAGATGTAGATTTAAAAAACAAAGATAATAATTTAGAATGCTTTTCATTTTTCTTTTTGACAATAAAGTCTTAAACAAATACTTTGCTCCAACTACACAGGAGAGTAATTCTTGTTACATTACTTTTGGGGGGAAAAAAATCTACATCCAACAACTACAAGGAATTGTTTTGTGCTATAAAAAAACACCAGAAATAACAGTAGCACAAGTGCATTGTCCCAAGTAGCATGGTGTTCTTTGCATCTTCTAAGCAAATCAGAAGCATTTGTAAATTAAGCATTCAGTAGGATAAATGACAGAAAAAAATTATCTCCCTGATATTCAGTGTACTTTAGGCATCAATTAACACACCATATTTATTGATTTATTTAAAACATTTATACAGCCACTCATCTTATATCAAACTCAGGGCAGCTCCCATTCCTCCCAAAAAACATGACATTTTATGAATTTTAGGTTCTGGAGCTCTTTGTCAATTGGGATATGAAAGAAACACAACTGTTAATCAACACCAGAATTATTACTCAATATATCATGTCTGTGTAGACTACTGGATAATGGGTTAACATGCCTTGGATAAACAAAGGAGCTTCCTGCCCTTTTGAAAGCAGCTCACCTCAACCACAAGCACATAACAAGCTACCCCCATAGCAAATAGCAAAAGAATTTCAGGAAAAGTGCATTTGACAAGGATCTGCATTGAAGAAAGAAAGAAGAATTCCAGGGTGGATGCAGAAGCACTTGTTGGTTTCTTCAGATCTTTTAGTATTCTTCCGAGTATTGCTTAAGCACAAACAAGTCATCATATGAACTTGACAGCACTTTTATATTAAGTTATGGTGTTCTATCATGTTAAGAGCTTTTTTGTCTCTGGTGGTGCTGATATGTCTACAGACGGAACCCACAAGACCGAAAAGTGTTAGTATAATCTATAGCACATGCAAGGATTAAAGCTGGAATTATTCCAGTTGTCTCATACTATTTTACAGATACAAAAGGAACTCTATCCTTATTCATGTGGCTAAGAGTTATTGCACTTATATGCACTTTTGTGCATTAGATTAATGACCAAAGCAGCAGGAATTCTGAACTCAATAGCTTAAGCCAGAGATTACCAGCATGAAAGTTTATATATTAAATGTGTCAAGCACCACCTTCCATGAAGTATTAGGAACTATACAACATTCATATAGCTTGCATATCCCAGCATGAAAAAGCAACTCTTAATAAAACTTCCAACCAAATACAACGTCACTAAGAAAGGAGTGCTTGCTCAGATTCTAAGAGCAATTTCATGCACAGACTGTTTAACATGCAATGTGACTGAGATGATAACATAGGGTGTGCATGTCTTGCCTCTACAAAAAACATAAATTAATGCATGCAATTCTATTGGAGTGTAGGTTGCACTCCCAAGCCATCATTTTGTGCAGTCGACAGACTACATATATATATATATATATATATATATCTGTGTAGCCCTTGGCATAAACCAGAGATGCACAATTTTCTGGGACCAAGAGTCGCATTTACTTTTGGGGATTGCATTCTAAAATATGATGGGAGCTACCGAAAGGAGCAGACAGAGTATCTTTAGTTTAATTCAAAATGAATTACCATTACAGTGACTGTGTTAATCAATAGTTAATATGATTATCTTTATATATTTAATATTACTTTATGATTAATTAACAATTCTACAATGTGATGACATTTGAACACCATGGTCTTTGGGGGTAACATGCAACCTTGGGGATCTTTAATTGTGCATCCCTGATCAAATCCAGAAGTCCAAGTAGGATCTATGGAAACTAACTCAAAGGTATATACTGACATTAATTATTAAAAATGGTATTGGTCTAGATTATTTCTCTATATATGCCTGTATTAAACCAAAAGTGTCTTGCCTGAATATTAATAATTTTGCTTAGTATTTGCAGAGAAGCAGTAAGTATGGCCAGAGTGCTTATTTATTTAGATGATCAGGCCCTTAGCTTATGGTTGGAAAGACAATGTAGAGTAACACTCTGACCTTGGAAAGCCTTAGAAAGAATTCAACAGTCCATGCTAGGAACTGCTGTATAAGAACCTGCAGACAATTGCTGCTTTTATAATAAATTATTTAAAACAATAAGAGTTAAAGAAGAAAGAAACTGAACTCAAGATTAATATTTTAAAGATACAAGTTACCTAGAGATTTTGCCATTTTATGTATTAGTTTAAAAGCTTTCAGAATCATGAAATTTTGAGCACAAAGGGACCCAGCAGCGAAGTATTAATAGTGGCTCCTCACCTTGAGGTGTCAGTTCTGCCACTGGCTTCGCCTTCACTTGGATCCCTCAAAACAAAGTTAAGGTTAAGATTTTAATAAATGAAGGTTAAAAATAAATGAGTCAAGAACACCTGCATCTAGAACAACATTTAAATTACTGATGAACAAATATTCAGCAAAAAATTGTCATTTACTAAAATTTTAATTAACTTTTCCACAGTTTCAGCTCTTCATATGCAATTTATTTTTCACTATAGTGGCCAACTTTAGTTTCTTCATTCCCACTCCTATCCCTTACATCAATGCTTCCCAAACCTAGGTAAATTACCCAAAATTGGATAAGTGTTTCTTCTTTGGGTAAGGATACACAAACACATTACCAATCATAACAGGGACATTTAAAGAAGGACTTTCTGATAAGTGGTTTTGGGTAATAAAAAAGTTTTGGAAGCACTGCATCAGTGTTCCTCAATTTAACTTTAATATGTCTGGACTTCAATTCCTAGAATTCCCTGGCCAGCATGGGAATTCTAGAAACTGGTATCCAAACATTCTGAAGTTGTTACGGTTGAGAAATACTGCCTTACATTATGACTGAAAATAACCATCTGCTAACATATTCATAAACCAAAGTTTTGACTACCAGGGGTTCTCAACCTTGGCAACTTTAAGACTTGTGGATTTCAACTCCCAGAATTCCTCAGCCAGCTTTGCTGGCTGAAGAATTCTGGGAGTTGAAGTCCACAAGTCTTAAAGTTGCCAAGGTTGAGAACCCCTGGACACTATTGTTTTATTCTACCCATTTCTCACAAAGCATAGCATTGCTTAGAGCACTACAGCATTCAAGACCCAGGAATAATATTTTTAATTATGCCTCTAATATTTGCTATGTCATGACTTCATACCACAACACTGCACTTCATTTGATAATTGTATTAGGAATATATATTTGTCTGCAAATTTAGGGTACTAATACCCCAAAAAAACATGTTAAATTTATATCTTCCAGCTTCAACAGCTCCTATTTAGGAACTTAGTATCATTTATTTAGTACTCTTTTTTTTTAATGCAGTGTTCTGACAGAAGTTGTCTGAGGGCTTGGAAAAACAATTCTAATAATGCTTCATAAATTTGGTTCTATTCAAAACTAATTACTCAATATTTACCAATATATACCATAAAGAGTCTATATTGTTAAATATATTGTGAATTTTAATTTTATATTCAATACAATTATTTTTATCTCAATATATGTATGAATCAGTTATGCTGAACAGAGCATCCATTTATCTAAATGTATTAATGTATAATTTATTATTATTTCATTCAACATTATCACTAAATATTTAAAACATGGTCTGTGTAACTGTTGCTTAGCATGTGACCAATCAAATGAAATGTAGTATATGCTTGGTATTTTCCAGCAAACAATACATAGCTTTGGGATGATTGGTTCCGATGTCATCCAAATCAATAAACAGTTGATTTATTTGTAAATTAATCAGAAATTTTAATTTTAGTTAGTCTATCTTAGTTCCCTTCTATTGGTAGTTGATCATTGCATTTTGACAGGCACCATTTTTAACATGATTCAGTGGGCTTCTATAGATACCCACTGAATCACTTTCAGCTTAGTGGGTCACGAACTCTGCAAGCTTGATATATGCAGAAAGTTCCATATATAAGTTAGGGTGTATTTTAGATAAATTATTCTCTGTTATATCAAATCATAAATATGCCATGTGATTTAATATTATATCTAACAGATACTCCAGATGCCACTAACCATTTGAACACTAAAGAACACTTGTTCATGAAATATGTTTCTCAATCTATTAACTATGAGAAATCAAAAGGCTGGGTTAAAAAATATTGCAATCATAACAATTCCAAACAAAGACCTTGAAGCTGTATTACAAATATCTAGATACCTGATGAAGCTTAAATGTGAAGTATGAAATATAAATGTGAAGTGCTATGGGCCAAGTTCTGTACTGAAGTGATTAAAGAATGTATTTCAGAAGTGAAAAATGCTTTATTAAAAACAGAATATATATGGTACAAAAAAACAGTCAGTGTAGAACTCCCTCTGCAACTTAAGGCATTTAAACAAGATTCATAATGTATGTGTTTAGAAAGTCCTGTCTCAAGATGACACCTTGTTTTGAAAATACAAATGAATACAAAGTGAAATCACTTTTAACATTCGGAATGTTTAACTAGATAATAACTGATTTGGGATTTAAAATCTACTCATAAAGTGTCTTTTGTGGTCTAACGGTTTTAGAGTGTCTGCATTCATTAATTTAAATTTATATTGTCTGCTTTTCAGGAGAAAAGGTTCATTTTAGCCAGTGCTTAAAGTACTGCAGCAGACAGTAAAGCATTTTGTCCTGTGTATGAGAGATAAGACTTACAAAGATGATGCCTACGTTTTCAATGTTTAGAATTTTACTTAATACAATGTTTAGAATTTTACTTAATACAAAGAATCTGGAAAATTAGCTTAAAAGTTTTAAAATAATCATGAATACCAGATTCATGCAGTGTAGACATGCCAAAACAGAGAGATGCTCACCACAATTCCTTTTGTTGAAATGACATCCATGTAGGAATCTTGTGGTAGAATTGGCTTTTAATGTCTAAAATGCTAGCATGCCTATTAGCATTTGCACATACATTGGCCAATAGCATACTAAATGTTACATGTCATGCAAGAATCCAAGTTTCTTTAGCAATGGCATCAACAAATAAAATCATAATTATTATATCCCAAATCTTGAGAATTTTGGGGCTTCAATGGGGCTTCTAATGAGTTGTCAAAACAAAGCACTGACCTAAATGAAACCTGCTTAGTTTTAACAGTAATAGCCTCTTATTTCACAGTTTGCAATAACCTGGAAATGAAAACAATGGTTCTTACTAACCTGCGGGCAAATTTGGAAGTTATCTTGCTTATAATGCCAGTTGATGTTCCCCTTCTAGTTTGAGCAAATGTCCCCGTTTCGTGCGATGGTGAAGCAGGTGGCCCATTGTAAGTGGCATTGCGCCTCTCCCTTAGCTGCTCGCCATGGAAAGTGCTTCTGCTTGAACTCCCCCGAGGAAATCGGGATCTATCTGGTGTGGTAGTGCTAATACTGTGAGCAGACGGCGAAGCAGCAGGTGCTCTTTGAGTTGCACTACTGAAAAGGCAGAAGAAAGTTTAAAAAGCAAGAGGAAAAGAAAGAAATGAGTCAAGGCTTCTATTATGATTGGCACCACTCTTAAACTTATTCTGGACTAAAGCTGAAGTTGAAAATGGCATGTGTTCTCACTTTATTACAAACCTTATGCTTTTGAATTAATGTGGATTGCTTATTTTTTTAAAAAAAAAGCTTATTGAGAGAATAAGTTTAGAAATACTTTTGAAAAAGTACAGTCATATGTATGCAAGTTATTGGTTTCACAAGCATGGAGTGTATTTTAAAGTAGAAAATTATTCAAAACCTTATGTATCCTTTAAAATATAGTATTTCTTGGCTAGTTTTGTCTCGTAGAAACTGCTTATAATTAAAGCAGTGTTAAAACCAGTAGATGTGATGTCAAAAACATACACAGAAAAAAAAATTTCTCTTATGCTCCCTTTAGATTTTCATTTTCCAGCTTACTGACTCCTCTGCATATTTCTATCAATAACTTTACATCTGGTTTCATATTTATTTCATGAACTGCTTTCCATTCTGATCTCAGAAACCTCTTCCATTCTGTAGGACCACCTTAAAACAATCGAAACACTTTGTCCACTGAGTGATCAAGAACATTTCAGCCTCTTCACATGAGATCACCAACCCCAAGTATGTCTGCAATAGAAATTTTAGAGCAACACTGTGTTGCCTATGGAATCAATTCTAATAATATACTAATGCTTATTTACAATTTCCTGACCAGGAAAATAAATACTATATGAAAAATACCTTGGTCGATAAGTTTCAGTGCCATCTTTGATAGTTGGAAGTGCAACTTTTATAGGATGACCAGAGGCTGACATGGATTTCTGATGTCGAGGTCGTGCGGAAATGGCAGAAGGGACCGTAGAGCCAGCAGAGGGAGTACTACTTGCAGACATTTCTGTTAGGCTTTTATTATAGGGAGGAAGAGGTTTAGAGGAGTATCTTGAAATAAGATGTACTCTAGCAAATTAGTTGCATGTAAAATTTCCAAAGAAAGGTTAGATCTTTTTTTTTTTTAAAAAAAATCAAGGTTAAAGCCTAGCCATAAATATCAGCTTCTAATAAGAAATGCTGCAAATGTTTGTACTGGCTCAAGTTACAGACATACTATGGCAAATATTGCTGTGTACCTTCATCTTGCTCCTCCCCCCAAAAACAAAACAAAACAAAACAAAACCAAAAAAAAAAGAAGTTTGTGAAAGGAATCTTTTCACTAATGACATCATTTATGTATCAATCAAGGAAAAAAACATAGTATTTTTAAATCTGGTGATGGAAGAGGCAGAAGCATATTAATTAAGATCCACTTAGCAGATTTAGAAAAGTACACCAATAAAGGAGAATCATCTCCTACCCAAACTAATATATGTATCTGTCTAATTAAGAAAAACAATTATGGTTGACTTCCTTGATCAACCAGAATAAATGCTTTGTACTCCTTGGCACAGGTCTATCTTGTCATTCATAGATCCTGACCACTACTAAGCTACTAGCAGTGTTTTAAATTAATCTGCTAGTCATTCTGAAAGAAGCCACATCTAGACTTCATTGCAATGTAATCAACTGATTTGAGAGCACCCAAAAAATAATTGTTTATTCAGGGGGAATATTTCTGCTACCTATATTATGTTTTTATAATTTCAGCATTTAAGAAAATTATGTTTTTCTTCTAGATCTATCCAGATGAATTTGTACAACATCCAGAATTCCCAGCTAATATAGGGTGTTAACAGTGCTGGTTAGTAATTCTGGAAGTTGCAAACCCAAAATATCTGAAAGATAACCAAGTTGCAGAAAGATGCCCTATAAAGCACTTATAAAACCTTTGCTTTGGGGGAGGATTAGAGAGGGTGGACGCAGCCTGGGGGGAATGGGCAGGCGGTATCAATGGTTAGGAATTTAATTGTATTTTGTATGAATAAATGGAAAATAAAAACTTTTTTAATAAAAAAAACCCTTTGCTTTATTTTGCTTCTGAAATTAACTATTCTCAAAATCCAATATATAGTCATTCCTATTACTGAAGGAAGGAGCACATAGCTAATTGTCATAGTGTAATGATGAAAAGTTAATATTTTATTAAGTTTTATTTAATCAGAGAAAGTTGCACCAGTTTTAAGAAGTTATAATA
Source organism: Crotalus tigris (assembly GCF_016545835.1). Lineage (NCBI taxonomy): Eukaryota > Metazoa > Chordata > Lepidosauria > Squamata > Viperidae > Crotalus > Crotalus tigris. The sequence continues at coordinate 1,710,001 of NW_024096622.1, read as the reverse complement.
CCTCTGCCTGAATTCAGGCAAGCATCTACAAGGTTGCTTCATTATCTTACTGTCTCATCTGGCTCATTCAGAAGGCGTAGGACCCACCTATCTTCCTTGCTATATTTTCTCTCATTATTTTATTGTTTTTCCTTGTCTGCTTATTTGAAGGTTCTTTCAGATAGTTGCAATTTCTGAAAACCGCTAAACAAAAAAATGTGTTAATCCCATGGAGCTATTAGGATAGCTTTAAATAGGAAAAGCAAGAAGAGGTTTTGCACTTTGGTCTGTTTAGAAAATTCAGGGGTGGAAGGGAGAGATAGAAGCAATTAGTAGAAACATAATTAAGGAAGGCATGTGTAGAAGAAATTAACAAGGGAGGATACAATGCTTCTGTGGAGGAATGACAGGAAGTGTCATATAATCTTTGCAAGTTTAGCATTCCAAAGGGAGAGTGTTTTGAAAGAGCAGCAATTTAATTTTTGCTGGCATTTTCCAAGCTGACCTGTGCATTCAGTTGACAGCTTTCAATAAGGACAACAAAGGAACCAACAGCAATTATAGCCCACAGTTACAGCGTTAATCATTGATGTATGATTTATGTATTTATAATGCTCATGCAGCAGCAGTTGTACATAGAGGTTTACAGACCAAATGGGCTCCAAAATTAGTTCTGCTCAGGAATAATGAAAGTAACATCAAGAAGAATGCTGTTGGTGGCTAATTGGGCTTCCCTTAGTTTCCATTTCCCTACAGAACCTGCTTAAATGATTGGTTTCCAAACATCCTGCATTATGTTGAATGTGAGTAATTAGGAGGTCTTTGATTCTGGGGAGATGGGGTTTGGTACCTGTTGTCTTTCCCATTCTGAATGGCAGAATATTGATCTGTAGAACGTTCACAGACATAGGTGTTCCTCCGTGTCATGCTAGTTCCAGAAAACATATTGTTCTAGAGGAGAGGTGGACATAGATTTACACATAAATACAAGTTAAATAATGGCAGGATGAAAAAGCCTAAGTTTATGGTATTATCATGCTCATAGACAAGAGAAATGTCTTCTTATTTCTCTTTAAGAAGTCAAAGGCTTTGGTATTATATGAAGAGAACAAGCTCTCATTATTAAGATTTCAAATGCAAAATGGTAGTAATGATGAACAGAGTCCTGAAGAGAAATACAAATTCCTTATAGTCTCTGGCAATAGCTACTGCAATTATCTCCTAATAATAGGCCTCAATGACTGTTCACACTTTTAATTAGCCTCTACTATAGTTTGCATTTACAGTAGAATGCAACATCAGCACAAATGATGGCGTAAACTACAGCAAACAGTTGATCAGTTGATCTGGTGGCCAGGGTAGTTATGCTGGGGAGGAGAGGGAAATTCTCAGATTCAAAAAGAGTTGTCTGGAAGCTAAATAGGAAGTATGGGAAGGTGAGAACTTGAACAAAAGGACAATGAGAGATTAGGTTCCAACTGGTAACCACAGAACTTTTTCTCTATGGAAGGGTCTTTTTTTCAAGGATTAGTTGAGAGATGCCAAAATATAAGCTCACCTGCAAATCCTTTAATAATCCAAATGTCGCAATTATTTTTGCTATTTAGATATTGTTACTACTTAGGTTTTCAAAGTCTTGCTTAATTTTATATGCTATTATCAAACCGTTTACATAAAACATTAAACCAAACGATAAAGATAAAGACTGATTATGTGCTACAGAGAACTGACAGAACAAGTGAATAAAATATTTCACTTACACTTGGAACAATTGTTGATTTTTTCCTTTCGGGGCCTACCAATGGACTTGCTGTCACCTCACTTTTGGACCCAACTGTTGTGCTGCTCAATTTCCGTGACATTTCTTTATCCCATTCTTCTTTATATTCACTCTCCACACTGTTTGCCTGAGCTCTTTTCGAATATGAGACAGTAGGAGGGATGGATGGGCCAACTATGAAACCGAGAAAACATCAATGAGATAATGTATCACCTTCAGTCAGTTTGATAATTATTTATATTTGCTGAAATACAAATAAGGCAAACTAATATAAATAAGATAAGAGCTATTCTATTTCACCCAGATTTTACTTGAAAGCAAGTTTTAATTTATTTTTTACTGACTTGAATAATTTTGTAGAAGCACCTCCCCCCCCCCAAGGGAAGCTCTAGCCTTTATACATAAACTTCCCAAAATATTAATGGCTGTCACTCCATTTATAGACTTACAGTAAAGGATTTTTTAAATTACATCTAACCATTTTTATGGAAATGCCAAAATAATAATTACAAGTAACAGCAGTTCTTTGGTTATCACTTTTGATACACTTGTGTATTAAGTAAATTTTTGAAAGTTCTGCTAGTATTCCAAACATAGAGAAACTCACTCCAAAGATGTTTTAAAATCTAAGATACTGTACTTTTAAGAATTTACCTCTCCTTATCATTTTCTCTAAGTTAATATACAAATGTAAAACTTTGTTATATTTAAAGTTCAATTTTAATTTCAAAATTCAATGGAACAATACAGATCCAAAAGTATATTGCATAATTACAAAAATGAAAATGAGGTAAACTAAGGGCAGCTGATTCAAACATATTCCGGCCCAATGTTTTAAAAGATTAAGCTTACTGATTGCTTGGTTCATGTATATTTTCTGTAATATGAACATAGCTGATAAGGGAAATAATTTCCAACCTAGCGTCCTCTAGTACAGTGATAGCGAACCTTTTAGAGACCAAGTGCCCAAACTGCAACCTAAAACCCACTTATGCATCATCGGGTGCCGGGTGGGTGTGGCCCATTGGCTAGGTGTGGCCAATTGGCTGGGTGTGGCCCATTGGATGGGCATGGCTGCGGTGGTAACGGCAGACTGGGTGGGACTAAAAAGTTCAATCAATTCCAACCTTGCAAGATCTTTTTTTTCCCTGCGAGAAGTTGAAATTGACTGATTAATTGAATCTTTTTTTTTTTTTAAACACACGGCGGTGGAGGCCTAAAGCAAAAAGGTTTTATAAAACCCAGCTGAAGGTCTAGGACTGGGGCAACGGCACACGTGCCCACAGAGAGGGCTCTTGAGTGCCACCTCTGGCACCTGTCCCACAGGTTCGCCACCACTTCAAGCATATCTGGATATTACACATTCTATCAGATATGAGCAGTCAGATCAAATACATAGCTTTGAATAATTTTCCTCAATAAATAAATAAACACGTTTAATAGATTTCACTAATTTGTTTAATTGAGTTCTCTTTATCTAGTTTCAGAAAATTCGAACAGGTTCACAAATGTATAAGCGCCACCGTACCCCTTAACCCATATTCATTCTGTTTTCTTTCTTTTCTGCAGTTCCCACTGCAAGTGTGTTTCAGAAAAAAAATATTTGCACACTCAAAGTTTGGTACCACTTGTTAAATTTTATGTTTTAACAATCTCCTGAAATACAGAAGTTAAACATGAAATCTTTCTGCAAATCTGAATAAGTACTTACTTTTTCTGTAAGAAAGTAACCCTTACAGATTCAAAATAAAACAACAGTGAATATGGCAAATAAATATATTTGGATACCTTTTCTTTGGCAGAAATAATTGTTTTCAGATGTTTCCTATAATCAGAAAAATGGCTACTTTTGGAATGTTTTTTTTTATTGTACAACTCTTCTAGCTCAATGACAGTCTAGGTCTCTTTGCAGGTACTGCACATTTGAGTTCTCCTTAAAAAATTTCAATAATATTCAGGTCTGAAGACTGGGCAAGTAAAAACTTAGTCCATATCATTAAAGAAATCAAGGTTGAAAAAAGGTGGGTATTTCAGCAACCAAAGTACAAAATTTAATTCCAATCACAAAGCACTTACAGAAAAAAAGGTAAAAGTTTAGTATCATTGAAAATCTGTGGAAAAAGCTCAAACAAGAAGTATATGCCAGGAGAAATAATGATAAATACGGACCAATTTGCTTTCTTCAAAGTTAAAATAGCTACAGATAGAAAAAGAAATGCTACATCTCTCTAGTAACCCAAATTATATTTATACAGACAGCTCACATGATAAAAGCACCATGATGTGTTAAGCAATGTTCAGGAAGGTGTTGTTACCAAGCCCCCAGGAAAGAGAACACAACTTAAAATTATATTCTGCTACTTTACTTGATTGAATGCCATCCCCACCATGTTCACTGAACCGACGTTGTTTCTGATTGGCTGATATACTCCGTTGGACCTTCAGGTGAGCAGGAGATTGCATAGAGCTGTTGTTGAGGTCACTTCCGGGTCGAGATCTTTGACTCAGGGTACTACTGGATAGAGACTCGCTCCCCTCACACTGTAAGGATAAAAAACATATCTGGAAACCAAAATCATCTCTCTCTTCTCAAAACATACACTATTTCTTTATTAAGTTTAGTTAAATTAAGTAGCACAATCAAGGAGTACTTCTAAAGTCACATTAAAACAACATTTATTACCAAATGACCTTAACTGTGGCTGGAGATTGCAGTTTTTTTTTCATAACAAGATTTCTTTTAAAAATACATATAAAATACAGTGAGAAGAGCCTGCTATTGCAAAGGAAAGCAAAGGGAGAAAAGGCTTTTATTTATCTGTAGAAAAGATTAAATTGTCCTCAAAATTCTGTTATGGAAGGAATAATTTGAATGTGTAAATTGCTGATTACAGTGAATTATAATCTGAAAAAGAATTCCTGTAAGATGATGCATTGTTGGCACTTAACACCTGATAAATTTATGTTGGAAATGTAAAAAATCTGAAGGTACTTTTATCATCTTTTGTGGAAATGTAGAAAGCTAAGAGTTATTGGAATCAGATATGTCCTTTAATTCAGAGAATTATTACACTGAATGTAAAAATGAAGCCAGAAGCTTTTTTTTTTTTAGGTTTGATGGATAAACAGATTAAAAACAAAACATGCAATTTCGTTTTTCTATGTGAAAACAGCAGCAATTCTTTATGCACAGCGATGGAAAGGCCCATGGATAGCCACAATGGAAGAATGGGTGGTGAAACTAATGGAGTTGGTAGAGATGGCAAAATTGATTGTTTCCATTAGAGAAAAAACTTTATCTTCATTGCTATCTGGAAACAATTCTTGGACTTTATAAATGAAATGAAAAGGAGTGAAATTTTAGCTTTCAGATTTGATGACTAGATGTGTTTATTGATTCTAGAAGTATTGTACATTATGATTTAATTTAGTTCAAAAGGTCACTGTGTTTTCTGTTTGTATCAATACTGAAGAAAATTGTAAGTTACTCTCTCTTATCAACTGCACCCTTAATTTTGCATTTTCCCTTCCCCCTTTTATTTATTTTTTGTCTTTATACCTTTTCCGAAATACAATAAAAAAGAAATGTATAAATTGTTTTTCAAAAAACAATTAAAACTTTTTAGTGCTACAATGTCTCTGATTATTTGTGGGTGGTCACCTTAATATATGCAATATATAGGTTGTTTAATGTTACTGTTTTTATTATTTTCTTGTTTTTTGCCTTGCTTTATATTCAGAGTCTCACAACTGAGGTAGTTTACAAAGACTGTAAATATATAAATAAACATCAGTTACAGAAAGAATAAGAAAATTCTTTAAAGCTTTTCCATTCCTAATTATAGTCCAACTAGGATGGCTTTCCCAAAAAATATAGAAAAAAAGAAACAAAGATCAATCACAGAAAGACAGATGTTTGCTTGTAGTGAATGATCATTCTTTAATAAACAGGTCCCTGACTTATGAAGCACAAGCTTGCATCCATTGATCCAGTTTATAGACTGCCAGCCTCTGCCAGTTTGTTTCCTATGATAGCTGGTTTGTGACAAAGAAAAGCATTTCTTGCTTTTATTTCTCAATTCACATAAGGGATGGTGGTGCTAAAAAACACCTTAAGAAATCAAATAGCACCAACACCTTTATTTTTAATAATTTTGCACTATAGGAGAAAACTTCCAAACAGAGTACAAATCTATTATTTGGGTATAAATGAAATCCTTGCAACACTCTTAGTGTTTATCTTAGGCAGATAAAACACATGAAATGCTAAGATATTAAGCAGGTTAAACACAATATGGTAGCCTCCAAAAGAAGTGGAGGATTATTCCCATAATTGTGTGAATTGCAGTTCAACACACCAGAAAGATTTTAGATCAATGATGGAAACCATTTTGGGGTTGACACATCAAAAATTCAGACATTGCCTAATTTGACTCTGCTGACATATCATTACCACCACCTCTGCCCAAACAAAAAAAAAATAATTCTGTACATTTTCATTTTTTTTTAATGCAGCCCAATCATGTGAATGATCCCCAGGATATGCCATGCACTGCTTATTTTCAGGCAATGTTCTGTTTCTGTTGACAGGCCCCTGCTGCATCCCTGAGGCTGTGCTCTCGCACTGCCTCCGGAGCCTCTGAAAATTGCACAAGGATGGGTGTCTTTTCACACAGTTTTCAGAGGCTGCAGAAAAGCATTCTCTGAAACTGCTTGAAGACTGAAAGCCTTCCAGAGGTTCTGAAGGCCACATGAAAGCACACCCCATGATTGCACGATCTCTGTAGCCTCCAAAAATTGCACAAAAACACACTTCTTTCTTGCACTACTTTTTACAGGCTACCGAGGCCATGTGATAGCTTGGCTCTTTTGCAAGACTTCCAGAGGCTGTAGGAGGATGCACCCCATTCTTGCGTAATGTAACCAAAAATCATGCAAGAACAGGGCTGCTTTTAAGAATAAAGGGTTGTCTAGTATTGGTGAATGCTGGGGTGATACCCGAAACATCATGGTTTGTCACCTTTGGCACATATGCCATAGATTTGCCATCACTTCTCTAGATTATGAAAAATTGCTATGCCACTGGGTGGTATTTTCAATGTTATGTACACAATAATGATGACCTCAAAATTATTTCAGCCTTGACTTAATTACTCAAGGATGTCAATGGAGAGTTAGTAACTGATTCAAACTCAAAGAAAGATGAAAGGTATGTTTGAAACATTGTACAGTAAAGATGTCAACATCCAACATACCTTAAAAGATATTTCCTACTTACAAGAACTTCTCGTACTAGAAAATGAAATTAGATCAGCACTCTGGTCATTACTGAGTTGGAAGCCTACAGGAACCAATTGAGTATCACCAAAATAATGGCAAGCAACAGAACAAACAGTAATGGTTGTAAACAATCTATGCCAAGAAATTTGGAGAATAGTGTCCAACTGCTTGGAAGAGGTCAATTAGACATGGATTTTGGAGAGAAATTTATCTAAGGGGTCAAAGTAATATATTTATCACAGCATGCAAATATTATCATTAAAATTGTTGTTTATATTAGTACTGGAAGATTTGAATAGAGATGTCAGAGAGGATAAGAAGTTTCTGGGCATAGAAATCAAAGAAATTTATATCCTAAGGTTTTGAGATAAATATAAATCAAGATTTTCTATGAAGGCATCTCTTGAGTAACATCTCAGGAAGCTTTTTTCAGAAAAGAAATAATGGTGAGCCCAGACTGGTGGACTTATGATCAAATAATAACTTTCATTCAAGGTGAATCTAAACTTAAAATTTAAAAAAGAGTTGGAGTCATAAAGACATGTCTGTCATCGGTTTATATATACAGATAGTTCTCTACTTACAACTACAACTGAACTCAAAATTTCCATTGCTAACAAGACAAGTGAGTTTTGTTCCATTTTATGACCTTTCTTGCCACAGTTAAGTGAATCACTGCAACTGTTAAATTAGTAACACAGCTGTTAACTGAATTTGGCTTCCCCATTGACTTTGCTTGTCAGAAAGTTACAAAGAGTGATCACATGACCCTGGGACACTGCAACCGTCATAAATACAATTGCCATGACTCAACTTCCAGACAACTCTACCTGGATGACTGAGAATCTTCATCAATTCTAGCTTTTTGCTAGAAAAAGCTAGGAAAATTGTGCTTAAGATCATCCAATGCAAATTAGAGCTCTACATGGAAAAAAGAAATCGCAGATGTTCAAGCTACAATCCCAGAAATTCTCATTGTTCTCATGAAAAGCCACAGTATGGACAGAATTAAGCGAAACAGATTGGCTCCAGGTTGGCAAAGGAGTATGACAAGGCTGCATATATTAAGGAAAGCTGGACTGGATGAAGGTGAAAAACTGAAGGGAGAAACATCGATAACCTGCTCTATGCTGATGACACTACCCTGACAGTTGAAAATGCAATGGCTCTGCAAACTGCAAATTTAAAGAGGAAAGTAATAACAGCTGGAACAACCAGCTTCAGAATTGGCAATTAAGATATTGAAATGCTGAATATCTTCTTTGGATGGACATTAATCAAGGAGAGAAGCAACCTAGAACTAAGGAGAAATTTCGTGACAGAACAATTAATCAGTGGAACGACTTGCCTCCAGAAGTTGTGAATGCTCCAACACTGGAGGTTTTTAAGACGAGATTGGACAGCCATTTGTCTGAAATGATATAGGGCTTCCTGTTTGAGCAGGGGGTTGGACAAGGAGACCTCCAAGGTCCCTTCCAACTTTGTTATTCTGTTATTCTCCTTCTTAGGATTAGCCATCAATAATACAGGAACAAGGCGTCAAGAAATACATCACAGACTAGCACTTAGTAAAATACCCACAAAAGCTTTGGAAAAGATATTCAAATATTGTTAAGTATACCCACAGAGATCAGAATTATACTAATCATGATATTCCCTGTGACACTCTATAGAAATTAAAGTTGGATTTGAAGAAGCAAATCCCCATCTCATTCAACTGCGTGCATAGATTAAGCAAAAGTTTTTTAAAATGGCTAATGTATACCGTAAATGCCGGCGTATAAGGCGACTTCCGCGAGCGCTGAAATCGGCGCCAAAGACGGGGGTCGTCTTATACGCCGAGTCGTCTTATACGCTGGAAATACTGGTAGTTTCCGACGTATAAGACGACGTTCTAGGAATGCGGCCCGGCTATAAAGACGGGGGTCGTCTTATACACCGGGTCGCCTTGTAGGCCGGCATTTACGGTAAATTCTCACCCTGTGAGTTTCAAAGAGTTGTTTTCCTTGTTAGTAAATGCTATGGGGAGATTAGGGTAATACAAAGCACTTCCACATCATTTGAAAGGCTTGTGCAGCTACTTCCAAGGTTATCCCTGGCTGTCTGCACATTTCTATGCACAAATCCTTTATTTTCCTGAAAATGAAGCAGAATATTTGTCTATGTATGCACATACCCACACATCCACAGGGCCAAAAACAGCCTTTTAAGCTGTTCTAAGATAGTTCCCTTAATATTTCAAGAGGTGGTACTTTATTCCTATTAAAACATTTTACAAAGTAACCTTTTCAAAAATTTGCACAAACCTAGATATTGTATTCTATGTCCTCAAATTAGAAATGCAAAAGTTTAAAATAAAGGTAAAAATAAAAATAAACAACGGTAAATTACCTCAGGTGGTTTTCTCCCTAGAAGCAAATATGTAGCCATTACTTCATCATATTTTTGATTTACTAAGGAGTCATGAATTTCATCTCTTGCAAAACCCATGGTGACCATTATATCTAGGGGAAAAAAACAGAATTTATTTTTGATAAGACTATCTGAAATATTTAGGCTAACATAAGGGCATTTCCTAATGTACTGTTTTCATCCATACCAGTAATAATTCTGGGGACAGAACTAATTATATATAATTTTGTATTTTATTTATTTGAAATATTTGTACTTTTCATTGAGTTGTCCAGCAACATGTTTCAGAACTCCACAGATCACAACTCTTTAAAAATATCTAACCAGTCAGCTAATTCATAATTTCTCCCATATTCTATGAAATATATTGCCAAACCTAAATCTTCATAGAATTAAGAACTATAAAAGATAGAAAAGAAAATGAAAGAAGACATATTGATGATTGTTTAGTGTCCTCTGTATCATGGATCCTAGCCGAAATTTATACTTCTTTTTTGGCACAAAGTATAGCTGAACACAGAAGTATTTGTCCCCAAATTACCATTCAAGATCATATTTCAAATATGTCTTTATCACTGCAGTAAGAAAGGAAATGCAAATCATGTTTTCTATGAAAAGTGAGTAGAGGATGAATAATTTGGAGTAAAAAAGGTGTTCTGGAGACTCGAGCAAGACATATGAATTAGCTCCAATCATATCAGATTTATAATCAGATAGCACAGAAATACTGTAAGTAATTCTTGGAGAACGTAAAAAGCAACAAACAGGTAGATTAAAACTGTTACCTATTTGTTTAGTGTCATTAAAATCTGGTTCAGGTTCAGTGTATGGCTTTAATTCTTCTTCTTCATGACCGACATTCATCCACCGGTCCTTCATAATTTGCTTGAAAATAAACAAAATTGAAAAATGGAATTACACTGAATTATTTAGAGGGGAAGGTATTGGAACTTCATTAAATGAAACCAGATTCGTGTTATTAAATATATAGTTTAAAAGTAGCCATAAAATAATTAATTCTATGCCCATTTAAAATCATAAAGGCACTATTTTTTACAATGGTTGAAAAGACAAAACCACTCCTTAGATCCAAAAGTTATGTCAGCCATATAATACATACAGACAAATTTCTGAACAAAAGGTGAACCTCAGTTATGGAGGCATACTTTCCATCCAAAAAAATCTTGGGATCAATAATCCTCTCTTATGCCTGTATTCTAGTAACTAATATGAGAGCCATGCTGTCTCTAATACAAGGGTAACCAATGACTACTAGACATTATTTTCCTTAATAAAAGTAACATTTTTGAAAAAAAAATTGAGTTTACTATAAATTAAAAAAAAATCTTTTTGTCTAATAAATTTGCTAACATACTGCAATCATACTCATAGTTACAAGATCATTAGAACTCAGTGGACCTATCTTGATAAATCTATTTCACAACTTAAACAATTCTATCATAGACAACTGTTCTCCATGATGTATATATTTATCCCAAACCTTTTAAGTCTGATGACATACAGTACTTTGTTTTAAAACAGACCTTTCTAAATTGCAGCCATATACATTCAAAAGTCAGAACTTCTTCAAAAGTTGCCATTCACTGCAATTTTTATTGTGAGTCAAAGAAGAAATTATTAACTACATGAAGAATAGTTATATTAGAAGTATTTAATTAATGCAATCTGTAATTATGTTTAAGCTAATTAAATCCAATTTAATTACTATGCTCATTCCATCCATGTTTTGGAGTACAACCTCCCTAATATTACTTAAAGACCAAGCATGGCTTTGGCACAAAAGGCTAATCCATTTAGATTAGGGTCTCAAGGAAAATTATAGCAATAGTTCCCCCTCCCCCGGGGTTTAACTTATTCCACTGAATTGGGTTAATAAACAAGAAAATATTTGGAGAACTTACTTCTAAGTTCCCTCTCTTAATTGGATTCAACACAAGTAGTTTTTTCAGTAGATTTTCACAGTCTGTGGACATATAGAATGGTATGCGGTACTTTCCACGCAATACACGTTCTCGCAATTCCTTTTGAAAGCCAAGCAAAGAAAATAAATCAAATACTAAGGCAAAAATTTCAAAAACTAAATTTTAGTTTTTTCAGATATTATTTTTACCTTTAGATTCTGACCATCAAAAGGCAATGATCCACTGACAAGAGTGTAAAGAATTACTCCCAGACTCCAAACATCCACTTCTGGGCCATCATATTTCTTTCCCTGAAAGAGTTCTGGGGCAGCATATGGAGGGCTTCCACAAAAAGTGTCCAGTTTGTTGCCTACAGTAAATTCATTGCTAAAACCAAAATCTGCAATTTTAATGTTCATGTCTCCATCAAGAAGAAGGTTTTCTGCCTATAAAGGAGGGGAAAATCAAATACTTAGCCACGTTTAAAATGTTTTTTTATACCATGAATAATAGAAGAACTATTTAATCTAAAGAACTGTGTGTTCTATGAGAATATAAAACATTTAGAATATCAAATGTCCATCCTTCAAATAATACATTCAATTATGTGCTGTTTTTCCTCTTTTCTGATATCTCTAAGCTGCCAACTTGATTGCAACCTTAAATCAAACTGACATCAGTGAGATTTGTGAAAAGTATAACACTCAATAGCCTTTCCTTTTTCAAAATTATTATTGTGCATTCTAGACAAATAGCAAAAGCACTTAAACTTATATACAGCTTCACAGTGCTTTACAGAACTCTCTAAGCAGTTTAGAGTCAGCATATAATTGAATGAAAACATAAACCAAAATGAAATTGTGCAGTATTTAGAAACAATAAAGATCAGTATTTTTGTTCTCCTTATTTCTACTGATTGAAGGACACATGTACACACATAACAAAAACACGTCTGAATTTTCTTTTAAAGATTTATACCATGTAAGAACTATTAGTTTCAAATGTTTGCGTCTTTTACTATTAAAAGTATGCACTCTTCTAATGTGATGTTTTCTAAGTTAATTATTTCAATTATTCAATTAGTGCACGATACTTATTAGATTGCTTTTTTGCTTTAGTGACCGTTCAAAGTTACAATGGCACTGGAGAAAGTGACTTATGACCGTTTTTCACAATCATTACAGCACTGCAGCATTCCCATGGTCATGTGATCAAACTTCAAATCTTGGCAACTGATTCATATTTATGACAGTTGCAGTGTTCTGGGGTCATAAGATCATCCAAAGATGACCTTCTTACAAAGTCAACAGGAAAACCAGATTCACTTAACAAATGTGTTACTAACTTAACAACTGCAGTGATTCACTTAACAACTGTGGCAAGAAAGGTCGCAATATGGGGCAAAACTCACTTAACAAATGTCTGCTTAGCAACAGAAATTTTGGGCTCAACTGTGGTGGTAAGTCAAGGACTATCTGTAGATCAGGGGTAAAAGGAAGCTCGTAGCTGATATGTGCAAAGGCTTAAGATTCTTTTCAGTTTAAGGGAGAGATGAATTTCAGAACAACTTTTTAGAATTACTTGAAGAAGACACACACACAAAAGGAGACAGAAGACTGAGCTACCAGATATTATAAAATGTTACACTGAGAAATGAATAAACTCTAAAGGAAGAATATTATATCAGACAAAGAGGAACCTGGACATATAACCTTGCATCTAAATTCGTCTTGCAATGTGTAATACACAGATTTGCCTTTCAAAATAGTGCAGAATGGTACTGCTGAGTGTCAGATTAATTTTATTTCCCATCAACTCTACCATCTGCCTCTTTACCTGTACTTTTCAGTTGACTTAAGGCTCTAAATAGGTCGGAGCCTGAGTTTTTGTTGCACCTAAACTGTAATATGCTAGGACAGAGCTCTGCTTGTTATACTGCTGATAGGAAACATCCACAAGTCATTGCTCAAGTCAAGGCATGTAAAAAGAGATATACGAGAAATAGAAACTAAACTAATATACAGTAGTGGCTTAGTCAGATCATGGAGGACTGCCTAAACAGTTGGTTTTCTGCTGTATATGATTGTGTTTCCACACACATATTAAATAATGACCTAAAGAAATAAAAGACATGAAAAAGACCTTTAACTAAAAGGAGCTATTTCAGTGACAGTGAAAGACGGACTTGGGAGGCATACAAATTAATATAACAAAAGTGCACATGGAGAAACTAGACACAGGTTTGTGCCCATAATTAAAAAGCACATGAAACACACTCCTACTATAAGCAAGAAAGGGACATTATATAACACAGATTAAATACAGAAAAACAAACTTTTCTTTAAAATCAGCATTAAATCTGTTACATATAACATACATACATTTATATAATAAATATTACTTTCTCAAAGATGTGAGATGAAGATGAAGACCATTTGGAAAATCCAAATCTAACTCTAAAATCTAAATCTAGTTCATAAATCTAGCTCTAAAATCTTGTTCACAAATTTATTTTTTTTGTTCTATCAAAGTTTCAATGCTTAAAGAGAAACATTAACATACCTTGAGATCACGATGAACAATGCACTTTTGATGACAGTACTGCACAGCAGACACAATCTGAAATATCATTGTCTTTATTAGTAAAATAACACATAAGGACAATCCTAACAGTAATTGTATCTGTATAGTTGTAAGGCATGCAAATTAATCTGCAATATTAACTTTATATAATGCTTACAATATGTCTATACATATTATAACATAATGTCAACTGTGAGAGGAGGCTGGTAGGAAAAATAAAAATGGCTTATTAATCATTTAATGGCTACATTCAGTTATCAACTTTTGCAATTGTGGCTTTCTAATATTGGACTGCTTTATCAAATCACAATTAACATTAACCTTAGAGCTGGCTTGGGCAACACAGAAGCTTCAGGTCAGTACAATGATTCCTCATCCAGATACCCATCATGGTTAACGAATTCTAGGCAGAGAAGAGGTTTTAGTCAGTGGCTTTTTATATCATAATGATTCAGATTCAATTCTTGCTAGTTCCGATGTTTTGGAATGCGATACTTTAACTAGAATTATTGTGCCTTATTAGCTTTTGAAATTCAAATCCTGTCAATTAATGTATTTTCTAGATTAAAACTATAATTTTAATATTTCAATCATTATGCTCATACTTTAATACAGTTAAACAACAGACAGAGGGGCTGAAACCTCTTCTTTGCTCTAGATCAAGCACAGGAATGCAATGAGTTGCCACTGAAGGAAGAGAATGTTTTTTTTTTTTTTTTTGTACAACTGTGGCTTTCCTAAAGGAGGCTACATGATACACTGAAAACTAGACAAGCATAATTTGTATAATACTTTAAGCAAGTATTTCAACCAACCTCAGGTCAGTCCAAAGAGATGTAAAGATGCAAGAGATTTCCCTAAGGAAATCTCAAGGTCAAAAATACACTCCTCCCATTCAAGTGTTAGTATTTTTACTGTTATCCACATAAATGCATCTACATCCACATCCACATATATTGTCTGGCACTTAATGTCATCCACATTATATGCTAGCCACACATACAATTACCAAGTCACTATGAACTATGTTAAAATGTTGATTAAGAAAGGCCAACTGCAGGAAGCTGCCAAAGATTCATTGACTCCTAGAAGCCATTCCTGATTTGATTTTTCCTGAGCCAAATGGCTGTCTGCTACCATGTGTACTATATTGATATTCAGGGCCTTCCTTTTATAAAACATTTGATTTTATTGCATTTTTTAGGATGAATCATTTATCCATATGGAAAAGTCACACACTCTGAAGACTGAGGTTGGAAGGAGCAGTTTAGTAGTGGGTACAAGACTGAGAAAGAGTCAATGGCAACAATACATTAACAGTGGATCTGCCACTCAAGAAGGCTAGGAATAGGGTTCAGACGTTGGATGAGGACAGGAGGGTAGAAAAAGGAGTTGATACCATAGTATGTAAGCATGCTAACAAACATGGCTTTATCCCTTTTTGTTTCTACTTCTTTTATAAATATAATTTATTAAATTATAATATCTATTCATTTTCAAAGATTTTCAAGATTCACAACATAACAAAAAATGGCAAAAATTTTAAAGAGATAAATTAATTTCTTGTTAATAGATGTTTTTCAAACCTGCAACATATTAATATTTACTCTAAAGATAAGCTGATCCAAACGTTCTTTTTTGTAAAAAAAAATTAAAATTAATTTTACTATCTGAAATTCCATTTGGAAACTAAGAACCAAACTTATTTTTATTTGAAAATATGTATTTTTTATTTATTTCATACCTGTCTAAATTTTGCACGGGCCTCTTTCTCTTTCATTCTTCCATGTGCAACCAAGTAGTCAAATACTTCCCCTAAAATAAATTTAACATTATCACACCGTATAATACTAATGACTGAAAAATGTCTTCTGTACTTATTAAGTTTTAGACATAGTTAAACTGTCCTTAAAACATAATACTTTTTCATTTTATATTGATTCATAGAGAAAACCATGTGTCTGCTTCCTATAATAAAATAAAATTTGTATTCAGAGTATATTTTGTTGGAAAGAAAGCTATATTTTTAATGAACAAATGGTAATGATCAACAAATTGATCTTTAGTACTACTAATTGTATCATTTTTTTAGAAGAATGCTTCAATGAAAAAAGTCTCAACCTTCAAATATGTGCATGAAATTCCTTTGTTGGTAATTTAATTAGCTTTGCCTACCCGTCTACATATATAATGGTCAGTTTGCATGGCTTAATACTTTCTAAGTAACGAAGCAAAAAGAAAAAAAGAAATGCTTGGTAGATTTGAATGCTCACTAGGATAGAAAGGCAGACTATGTAAATCAAATAAATATAGGTAGTCCTTGACTTACAACTGGTCATTTAATAATCATTGTGGAGTTATGATAGTCTCAGAAAGGATAATTTACAACTCCTAAAGCACTTCCTGCTGTTGTAAAATGTCACATTCACACACACACTCATGGTCACATGCTTTTATTTTGGGTGCTTGGCAACCGGCTCACATATAATGACTGGTTGCAGGTCCCACTATAAAAATGGTTGTAAATTGAGTCCGGTTACATGGGTCCCTCAATTTACCATCATCCTGACTTACAATCAAAATTCCAGTCTCAATTGTGGTTATAAGTCAAGGACTACCTGTAAACAAATAAGCAACAAGCACGATACATCCAATTGTAAATAGATGGCAATACTTTCTCCAACAAAGAAATATTCAGATATGTTAAAAATCATATTTGATATCATACTGAAGGGAGAAGGTAAGGAGAGTATTCTTCCCCCTCATAAACTAAATATCTGTAGAAATAACGTTTTTTGTGAAGACTCTATATCAGAGGAGGCCTCAGTTAAAGCCTGAAATGGGATTCATTATATTATCTATAGAAAACTAGGTTGTAGCTCAACTTGTTTTTAAGAGACACAAAGCATAAAACAACTTCAATCAATAGCCAAAAAAATAACAACTTCCAGTAAGTAAGCTCAAAAAAAGTTCACAATTCTCCATCCCCATTAACATCTGCATTACATATTCCACACATTAGAAGTAGAACCTTAACTTACCTCCACTAGCATATTCCATTATTAAATATAATGTTTTCTCTGTTTCAATAACTTCAAATAGTTTAACTGCAATATAAAAATGGCAATAAATTGCCTAACCATATGCAACCAAGAATATTTGAAAACAAAATTAAATACTTCATTTCTAAATTGATGTATCTTATTTACATCACCTATGAAGAAATGCATGCTGAAATCATAGTTTAGTTCTACAGATGTGGCTCTTGTAATCAAAACCATTTACTATTCTGCTAGAACTAGGTTGGATTAGAATGGTGCCTGTTTTGATTCACTTGAAGAAGACAAGTTCCCAAATGAGGCAGCAGAACTGTTAAAAACCAAAAGGACAATGCCCTGGAATATATCACCAAAATGACTATGATGATGGAAGAGTTTAAGCTGACAAGACTTTAGCATCCTGCTTATTCTGATGAAAGCAGGAGCTGGAGGTCCGTATCCTCTATGCAACAATGTGGGTACCTTGTATGAAACAAGCCCTCTGGTCAATTCAGAAACAATAACTTGTCTCTCGAACAATATTGTTCTGTCTCTTACAAGCCAGAAGAATTGTCATCACATAGTAGGTCTTTAAAGTTGGGAAAAACTAAACCAGAAAGGGAAAGTTACACACTTTCATTATGAAGTGGTATTAATTTTCACTAAAACAAAATTTTAAAGTCCATTTTGATAATGTCACTATCACATTTTCATAAATTAATAATAAATAATAGTTTTATATAGTGCATATAAAGATTCAAAGCACATTGCATGCATTATTTCACTGTAATCCTTGTAGCAATCCCAGAAAGTAAGTTATAGGAATGTATTATCTTTGCTGTGTGTTTATGGCTGGATGAGGAACACTGAATCTGAGAAAAAGGCTTCCTAAAGTTGCTAGTGAATTCACAGCAGCAAAATTTGAATCAGGAATTCCTGATACACAGCTTATTATATTATTTTAACTACTATGCTAATCAGCCCAGAATTACAATCCTGATTATAGATGTTTTCACAATGAGAATTTGAATTACAATTCTGTAATCAGTTTCTTTTCAGTGCTCAGCAGAGAGAAACTTTCAAGACCAAAAGTGGCAGAACATAGACTAGGGCCAAGCTTTTACACTTACATGTTTCTAAATTGGCATGCTAGATATTAAGACCTTGCCAATTACATTAGCAAGAAGACATTTTTGAAGGCAAAAAGCTGGGACAGAGAAGCAAGCATTGGAATCATATATATAACAAAAAGTGCTTGTTTCTAAAAAATAGGGCTTCTTTCAAAGAAATAATTTAGCCTTTACTATGTAATG
Source organism: Crotalus tigris (assembly GCF_016545835.1). Classification (NCBI taxonomy): domain Eukaryota; kingdom Metazoa; phylum Chordata; class Lepidosauria; order Squamata; family Viperidae; genus Crotalus; species Crotalus tigris. The sequence continues at coordinate 1,691,694 of NW_024096622.1, read as the reverse complement.
ACATAAATGGTTGATTATTTAAGGGAATTCCAAAACTGGATTTTTAGACTGTTCTGCCATGGCAAAGCTGGAAAACCAATTAGAAAATTCACTGCCTATGCAGAAATTAAACTATCTGCATCCTAACTACTATAGTCTTACAATTAAGTAGTTATTTCCAGAAGAATTATTATGCTTGCTTTACTTAGGAAAGCATGAATTCTTTAGAAGCTAAAAGCAATATTTATTAAAAATCTAAAAATTGTGTACAATAATCTTGTTCACAAAATTAAGTACTAATTATTTTTTCAAAGATTTTCCAAAGTTCAAATATAATTTATAAAAAATAAATTGAATGTAGAAGAAAAATATAAAATTCCTACCTATATTCGGATGATTCAGTATTTTCATTATTCGTACTTCTCGAAACAGCTGTTAAAAAAACCATGTAGTTGAATAATGTTTATATAACTTTAATAAAATGTAACTAAAATTAAATCAAAAAGAATTTGAGTTTGGTTTAAAACTTAGTATACTACTGCAATAGGAAGTTATTCTTATATAAATCAGCTATATTATTCTCAGTGTAATCAACTGGATTTACCTTTAATGATCTCTAACTTTTCACACTGATTTCAATGGACCCAGCTTTACTGTCAATATCCTTTCAGTTCTGAGTTCTAATTAATACAAATGTACATGACTTTCTAACATTTCCTGCCACATTCAGCTACTATCTGAGGTTTAACAGGGAACTGATCTTATCAGTTTTTCAGATTGGTTACACCATTCATATGAAAAACACAATAAGAAAATCAAGAGAAAGAAATGAAGAAATGTTTTTTTTTACATTATCATTTCTTGCAGAAGCATTTCAAATCAACAATATAGCAGCAGTACCTCAAATCAACAAAGCAAGATTAATAGTGTGCAAATATAAATTAACATGGAAACAGTTTGGTGACAATAAATAGTTGAAACGTTTATTTTATTTTTTTTTAAAAAGTCCATTAATATTATCTTACCAGTTCAAGGAATTTAATAAAAGGTTAATTTAGATAAAACAAGGGGATTTGTGAGATGACTAATAAAAAACCATTTAAATTAACATGTACATTTTACTGTATGATTGATCTTCATACGATCACCAGACATGGCAGACATGCCCATAAAAATCGTCAAACAAATGTATCCAAATGGCTGCAGTACACTATATAGTAGTTCACTACTCAGAAGCTATTTCAAACCACATTTTGAAAAATACCTGTCATGATTATGTTCAGATTTGATAGCACACTTCCAACCTAATAGTGGCCTAGCTAAATACTAGAATGACAAGACAATATTTATGACAATAACTGCATTTTTAAAGTAACTATTTTCATTATAAGAGAAATTGTACACCAGATCAACATTTTGAGACTGACATTATTCACAGTCTACATCAACAAAGCATCAACTTTCACTTACATTTCTTGTCAAATGTACCTTAGCAAGCAGACCATTAAAAACTCTCTTGGAATAATGTCTTTTTAAAAATTAGAGAGCCAGTTTGGTCTAGTGATTAAGATACCAGGCTAGAAAACATGAGACTGTGAGTTCCAGTCCCACCTTAGCCATGAAAGTCAGCTGGGTAACTTTGGGCCAGTCACTCTGTCTCAATCCAACCCACCTCACAAAGCTGAAGTCATGCCTTGACCCTAGATCAACAGAAGCAGAGAGAATTCTCCAAAATAGTTCAGTATTAGAAGGTAAGTATCAAGAACAGCAAATTAAGATCACACTTAAATTCTAGGTTGGAGGATTTATTGCTCAAGCCTATACACAAGAATCTAATCAAATAAAAGTCAGTAATAAACTGGGGTTAGATAAGTGTTCATGGAACTCCAGGGGAACTGGACTTGGAGAATTTGTGAACATGCAATAATTCTAAGCTAAGTCCTCTTTTGACTCTCCTCCCGGCACTGCCTCTTTTTCTCCTACAGTAAGTCAACTAGTTATTACCATCTATTCCCATATTAAATCAGGATGAATTGTAGCTGTCATTCTCAACCTAATTTACAAGCAACTCAAGCATACTATTATTCTCAGTGTTTTTCAGTTATCTTGTATGAGGAAAGAAAAGAAAAGAAAACAAAGAAGGAAGGAAGATAAGAGGTTGGACTCTTGAATCAAAAATGATAATGTATTATGACAGAAACATTACCTTTTGTAGACTGGTAGGATTTAACTGGGTTTTGTCTATAATTTTGACAGCAACCTAAGGATGGAAAGACAAAAAAATAACTTCTTTAAACTAAACAAACAAACTTTTTAGAATATATAAGAATTGTTTATTTTAGGCAGAAACTGACGCCATTCAGATATAATTCTTAATTATCAAATTGTATATTCTTTCAATGAGCCACAATACTACTAGAGAGAGATAACAGAGAAAGCACATTTATAGAACACACATACAGGTAAACCTTGACTTACAACCACAACTGAGCCCAAAATTAATGTCGTTAAGCAAGGCATTTGTTAAATGAGTTTTGCCCCATTTTATGATCTTTCTTGCAGTTGTTAAATGAATCACTGCAACTATTAAGTTATAACACTAACTTAAGTGAATGTGACTTCCCCGTTAACTTTGCTTGTCAGAAGGCTGCAAAAGTGATTGCATTATATGGACAAATTTTTGTCTTGAATATTTTCAACTTTGTTTTCTCCTGGGTGAGCTTATTTCTAATTTAAAACTTAGAAATTTCATCAGGAAAAAGAGGGATATGTAAGCCAAGAGGGGAATTCTTTCTCTTCCACCCACACTGTACTTTAAAAATTTTCATACACTGTTTTACAAAAATATAGTGATAGACCAAAATCTGCCCACAGAGCTGCTGGCATTATATGTCTTATGGTACTAACAAAGCTGCCACACCTCAGGAACAAAGTTCAAGTATATATACTGCAGATAGCTAAAAAGAAAAAAGAACACCTTTATATGCTGGATTTTATTTTCAACAATGAAAATATTGGACACATATTTTGCAACTAAAATAATAGTTATCAAGCCTAGCCTAAAGAAACTTACCTCTCTACCTGTAAGAACATGTCTAGCCAGCTTTACTTTAGCAAAATTTCCTTTTCCTATTGTTTTTAATAAGCGATAGTTCCCAATGTGTGGATGCTCTTCATTTACAGATGTGATTGAGTTTCTACAACGTGGTATATTCTGTCGACTACTTGATTTTGTGGGTTGGATATGAGATTCAGAATATCCATCAGCAGAAGTGTGCTACAAGATTAAAAACAACAAGAATCACTATTTTAAAATGTATAGGATTTATGTATTCTAAAATAGGGAAAGTAAGGGAAAAGAAAAATTGGAAAATTGTGAGAGTAAGTCAGTGTAAAGGAGTTAAGTTTTTTTAAAAAACGTTTCTATATAATCATTTATTTTGTACATATTTCATTACTATTATTACTTTCATTACTACGGTTAAGGAAATTAAATAATGTTTTAAAAATAACCAAATGGTATGCTTTCTTTTCTTAGTGTTTTTCTTTATTAAACTGAAACTTGGACATTTCAGTTCAGAATTGAACTAATATCTAATTTTCAATTAAATAATCTTTGAATCCTTTCTGTTATCAAAGAAGTTACAAGATACTGAGAGAGAAGTCAGAGAACAATGTGGAAAAGTATAAAAACATTCTTGTCTACAAATCTCTTTTAAATGTTTTAACACATTTAATAATTACTTATTTTAAGTTACAAAGAAAATTATTAGCCATATTATAATATGTTTAATTACACAATAGTTTAGCAAATATAACCGAAAGGATTAATAACTGAAAAGCACATACAGATATTAGACTAAGTTTACTGCTATTGCAATAGTCTACTGATTATGTATTAAATATTAATGTTTATGTTTTATTGGAAATGTGTACCATAACAGAAAAGAATGCATTTGTCCTCTCACCAAATGCTATATATCTAGTTTACATTGTGCATTTTTATAAGTTAAGTTTATAAAAAATACATAATTGTGATTTAAATTATTTTTATCTTGAACCTACACTGAATACAGTACAAAGCCAACTCACTGTATTTGGTTATTAGTTAAAAATATCTCAACTCTATATAGAACAATATATTATAGGCACGCAAAATTTTTGTTTAGAAGCCAAGCCCAATTCAGATGAGGCTATTACTACCCTTTTGAGTGTTGGGGTTGTATATATATCCAAGCATTTGGATTCTACCACATAATTCGTCAATCCACAGTTTTGATTGTAAAGAGAGAAATTTCTAGTACCATAATTTTACAAACTTTTCTTTTTCAATATGTTTATTTTATTCACAATGCTAAAATACAAACAATACAAACAATACAAAAACAAAGCAAAACTAAATAAGACATACATACACATAAACTGTCCTCCCTAGTTGAATACTGTTAAATATATTTCAAGAATATATTTAACTTGCAAAACAGTTCCACAGTTTAGGAATTTCTACAATTCTGTTTACCCAACCTGGCATCTATCTACTGCATGTATGTACGTACGTACGTACGTATGTATGTATGTATGTATGTATATAAACATAGTTAAAGCTAAAGCCAACAGCAAAGTTGAACTTCAAAGTCTTCTGTTAACAATCTATTATTATATTTAATTTGCAGAAAGTAAACAACAGTTTCTAACACACCATAAACCACCATAATCATTATCTCTGGTCTGTCCAGGATCAAATATTCTTGGTTGATTCTCAATGATACAATTTTTCCTTATTTTGCAAACTTGAGTAAGAATGTAGTTATTAATCCTTTGGAAAAAAATTATGACTGCAATAATGAATGGTGCACATTGACAAGGTTGTGTTAAATTAACTTTGCCTGAAGACTTTGAAAATAGAATGCATTTTGGATGGTGACAAATAGTAGTAAAAGTTTGTTTTTTATATACAATTAGACATTTGATAAGGCTATTTATGAACACAGCTGATGTGATCCTTTCACCTCAAAGTGGATAAACCAAAAGTTATGTATCATTTTTCAGCAAAAGCTAAAAAGGAACATTGGCTTACCTGAACGCCTCTTCTCAGCATGATGATAGAAAATCCACGAGTGGGTTGTCTTAACCTTCCTGCTCAGAGGAGACTAAGTCTAGAAAGTTGCCACACCTCCCGCTAGGCTAGACCGTCCCAGTTGTCGACCAAGGCGAAGCAACCAACGATAATCTGACGCATTGGCTCCTTCTATCCCTGACACAGGACCAGCCGGCCCTTTAAAGGGTGGGTGTGGATTCTCCATCACCATGCTGAGAAAAGGCATTCAGGTAAGCCCTTTCTCCAGCATGATGACTGGAGAATCCACCAGTGGGACATACCAAAGCCCTTCTGTCCCTACTGGGGGGGAACTAGTCTGGGCCTGTGTTCCACTGGATGATGCCACCTGCTGCAACACCCTCCGGCCAAATGAAGCATCCGAAGCGGCAAACTTGTCCAGTTTGTAGTGCCTGATACACGAGGAAGGGGAGGACCAAGTTGCCACTCTGCATATCTCTTCGATGGATGCCTGCGTCGACCAAGCCGCTGATGTAGCCGCACTGTGGGTGGAATGGGCAGTGATATGTCCAGAAACAGATAAGGAATGGGACACGTATGCACGAGCGATGCAGGCCTTTATCCATCTTCCTATGATGGAAGAAGAAAACTTCCGGCCCATGGAGGAGGGCTGGAAGGAAACAAACAGTGCCTCGCACCTGCGGAAGGCAGATGTCCATTTGATATAATATCGCAGGCCCCTGCACACATCCAGTTTATGCCACTGCCGTTCTAATCTGTGAGATGAACGAGGGCAAAAATTGGGAAGCACTACCTTCTGTTACCTATGAAATCATGTATTCACCTTGGGGATAAACAATGGATCCAAACAAATGACCACCCTGTCCTCATGGAAAATGCACAGGTCTCCTCTAACGGAGAGGGCTGTAAGCTCCGAAATGTGTCTCGCTGCTGTGACTGCAATCAGGAAGGCCACTTTCATTGAGAGGAGCCGTAGAGTACAAGAGAGCATTGGTTCAAATAGTGGTGAAGTCAGGGCCTGAAGAACCCATGACAGGTCCCAAGAGGGGTATCGACGTATCGCCGGTGGCTTGGCGTTAGTCACCCCTTGAGGAAAGAGCGTACTACAGAGTGCTGGGCTAAAGGGGCAGAATTGGAACATGTAAGTACCGTGGATGCCACTACCTGTCTACGGAGAATATTAGACGTTAACCCTTTATCCAGGCCCTCCAACAGTCTGACAAGGTTAACCAATGGCTGACAGTCACAGATAGTTATCTAAAGCTACCTGTTAGGCCTTGCGACACAGTGCCAGCGCCTATTGAGGACAGGTGGTAAGTAAAAGACTCCCTGTAATCCAGAAGTGCTACTAAATGATTAATTAGCAAGGGCTGCCCAGAGCGGATTGAAGGCCTCTAATGTCACTCAGAGGATGCAGATACAACTGGTGCCATTTTTGTCTAAGCCGCTCTCTGGGCACCAAAAGGTGATGGTGTGAATAAGAGACCCTTTGGGGAACCCCTATTGGGGTCACGGTTATGCTGTCGTGAGGTCCTGCAAGCAGTCTCTGTGTAAAAACAGGCTGAGGGGCAGGTGAGCACTCGTGCAGCACTCAAAATGGCGGCTACGCCAAATCTGAGAGTTGCCTAGAGGTTCAGGCAAAAAGGCTGTGAAAGGGAATCAAAATGGCGGCCGTGCCAAAAGTAACGGCTGCAGCTAACTCTCAGGACCGCTGAAGGCAGGTAAGTAGCCTGTGCTGCTGTCTTCGGCCAATTCGTGGTCTGGCAGTCAATTTTCCAGCCGAAAGGCACTAAAAGAAGCTGGGAGGAAATTTTCAGTGACATCGCACAGAGACCTGCACAATCTCTCAGAGCCTGTCAGTTGCGGCTGGAGCCGGAGGCTCGCTAACGAGTCAAAAAACCTTAAGAAAGCCCAACCAAGCTCTGACGAGCTCCATAGAGTCAGAAACAGCTGTGATTTGGTCGGGGAGAGCTGCGCGGCGTCAGGGTCAGCTAGGAGTCGCTCGGAGAGAGCGAGACAACCTGCGCTGTCCGAAGGCTCAGGGAAATGTGCTGTGAAAGCGATCTCCTGAGGAGCCAAGGCAATTGAAAGAAAAGGTCTATTGTTATATCCTGAGGTGATTGAAGGCAATAGAAGGAATCACTCACAGCGTGAAGATTGGAATTCCACGAGTGGGGTTTTCAATCTAATTCTAAGTCTAAGAGGACCACAATTTAAACGCGTCCTTTGAGCGAAGACTAAGTCGAAAACTGGGACAGTCTAGCCCAGCGGGAGGCGTGGCAACTTTCTAGACTTAGTCTCATCTGAGCAGAAAGGTTAAGACAACCCACTCGTGGATTCTCCAGTCATGATGCTGGAGAATGTACAACGTAATAGCAAACATATTAATAATGTGTAGATATGGCAAGGTGAACACGTTTTAACTATTATTTTATTACTGGACTTTAATATGGAAAGACAAAACATCAGGCTCATGTACTACCTCTCCTCTCAAACTCCTCTTGCCTACTTCAGAAAAATAATTGCAAAAAATAGCTAGGGAATAACTAGTATTTTATTAGGTCACCCTGTATTGGATATAAAGTACCTAGAGAGTAAAAATCTTTGCATTATTTGTTCAATGCCGATTTATTAAAATGTTTTCTTATACGTGGGCTGCTCTTGACATGACATAAAAGTAGCAGTTGATATAAAATATGTGACTCTCACATTGGCACACCAAAATGGAACATAGCAATAGCACTATCAAAAGCACTTAGACTTATATACTGCTTCATAGTGCTCTACAGCAGGGCTTTTCAAACTGGTGGTACGTGTACCACTGGTGGTACATCAGCACCTGGCAGGTGCTACGCTTACAATAGATTAAAAAGCACTGTAAAAAAATATGTGTAAAAAAAGTGTAGCGTGGGGATGAGCTGAAGTGGTGGCAACGCAGCACAGGCCTGTGGGAGAGCCAGCTAGAGCCACAGTGTTGCTGGGGCTCTGCTGAGCACCCAGGGTCCACCTTACTGGCACTTCTGGAAGCTGTGCACAGCCTGGGGCAAGGAGTCAGTTGGAGCTATACCAAAGAGGAGGAGGAGGGGATAGACATGCCCACGGGGTGTTTACATTTGGCCCAGGGCTGCCCTGGAGACAGCGAGGACCCGGCCTACCCCAGCTCGCAATCAAAGGAAAACCCCAAATCCAGCAGGCCAGAAGGCAGCCCAGCCACCGCACCCCTCCATTTCCTTCTCCTCACTCCCTGGGCACAGATGCAGTTGCAGTTCCTCGCCATAGCCGGGGCGGGACTTGCAAGTACCTCCGTCCGCTTATCCTGCAAAGCAGCATTCCCCTGGCACTCCCGCGCTGCCATGCCGGCAGCCCTGACTAAAGGCCATGCACTCCAGCCTTGCCTAGCCAAGGAAGGGGGCAGCAGCCGAGGCTGGAAAGCCTCCTGCTTCTCGTCCCCCGTAACTACCTCTTTCGGAGCCCTCCTGATACCAGGTGAACCATGCTTTGCAGGATGAAGCGGGCGGACCTATGCTGGCAGGCCCGCAAGCATCAGGAAGGTGCCGAAGGAGATAGCTGTGAGGGGAGGGGAGAAGCAGAAGGTTTTTCAGCAGGTGCTGCCAGGTCTGCAAATTCACACTGTCCCTTCGCTTTCCAACCCCGAAATTCCAGAGTAAAGTTCAGCATCCTTTGAGCGCTGATGACAAGCTGCAGATCTGCTGTGGCAGGGGTCTTCAAACTTGGCCCTTTTATGAATTGTGGACTTCAACTCCCAGAATTCCTCAACCAGCATCCTCATTGCATTATATGGTTTATCTGACACTTGCTGCAAAACTGGATTCTCATTTAACACCATGGTGTCATATGCACAGAAAAGTACATTCACATCTCCAACTAAAACATCTCTAACAAAATTCATTATACACTTATCTGTAAAAACATTAAATATCCAAGGGGATATCATACAAACTTGTCTTACTCCCTGTTCAATGTTGAATTATTCCCTAAATATTCATTTATTATCCCCTATACCAGTGATGGGGAACCTTTTAGAGACCGAGTGCCCAAACTGCACCCCAAAGCCCACTTATGTACCATTAGGTGCCAAGTGGGCGTGGTCCATTGGGTGGACGTGGCTTCGGTGGTAACGACAGACTGGGTGGGACTAAATTGTTCAATCAATGAATTCCAACTTTGGGAGATCTTTTTTTTTCCCGTGAAAAGTTGAAATTGATTGATTGAACCTTTTTTTTTTTTTGCATATGTCGGTGGAGGCCTAAAGAAAAAATTTTTTATAAAAGCCAGCTGAAGGCCTAGGACTGGGGTGATGGCATGTGTGCCCACAGAGAAGGCTCTGCGTGCCACCTGTGGCATGTGTGCCAAAGGCTCGCCATCACGGCCATATACTTTAATTTTAATCTATCTTCAACTCCAGATTCATGCAATGCATATAATTCAGGGCTACTTGCTTTATCAGTGATTTTTTTGAAAATCAACAAGTGTTTTCATCCATTTTGTTATTTTCTTCATTGTTTTATTAAGCATTCTTTTTTCATGTTCCCCATTATGTTGCTATACAGAAATCTGTTGCAGCATAAGCCTTTTCAATTTGTTCCAAACAGTTACTTCCACTACTCTTTCCCTGTATACATTTTCCTTGCATTTTGTTGGGAGATTAATGTATCTTTTATCATTTTTTCATGTTGGATTAATCTCTTCTTGTAGCTGTTTTATTCTCATTCATTTCTTTGGATTAAGTTTCTTCTAAATCAATTTTTTCCCAGATCCACTTCAAATACTACTAAAAATGGTCTGTCCAACATTCATAATCTTTCTTCATGATTATGGGCTTTTTTTCTCATAGGACACCCAGAACGGAGTTCCAGCACCTTTTTTGGATGGAACCTTGTAGGATAGGCAAGGTGGGTTGTATGACGTGTATCAGTTCCGGCACCTTTTTTTTTTTTTTAAGAAAAAAAGCACTGATTATATCCTTCATTAATTCTCTCTTTGTTTCAACAAAATTATTAACTTAATAATGACTTTAGAACAATATACATTTCTTTGCTATGTAAAAATATTGACAGACTTAAAACTGTTTTTCAAATAGTTTTTTTTTCTAAGCAGAAACTTTCAAAGTGGTCAAAATTCTTGATGTCTAGTTTATTTATTCTTCATCTCATCTAACATAACAACTTTATCACCTTACCTTGGAATATAACATACATTTATCGGCAACCAATGAATTCCTCTTTTCCTACACTTTTATAACAACATATATAACTCCAATTCTTATTATCTTACAAGCATTTTAGCCTTTTCGTTCATAATTATACCTTCATTCCACTTCCCTGTACTATGCATGGAAAAACTCCGCAGACCTACAGATATTATATTCTTCCCTCCTTTTCTTGATTTGAGAAACACACAATGTATCTATTTTACTTGTTTTCATTTCATTTGTTAATTCATGATACCTTTTATTCATTTTAAATTCTAAATCACAATCTTCCATATGCCATGATTGTCACCAGATGGATCACAGATATTGATCTTACTCATTCATCATGGTTTTGATTATCTAATTATCTTATTTAGTAAGATAACAAAGATATTAAGATTCAATCTTTTAGTACATTTTGTCCTGCATGCCATAAGCACAAACAATGCACAGTTTATCAAAAGCAAATTCACACTATTCTATGTAAACAGGTAATTCTAATAGAGGAGTACAAGTCAAGAAACCGTTGCCCAAACCCACCAAGAGATAAATGCAGCATACTAACATACATTAAGAATATTCTGCTTGTTAGTACCCAATTATTTTCTGTATGGGTTTTGAAAGGCATATTTGTTTCTGACTGTACAATTTTCCTTCCATTTACATTACTCTCTGTATTTGCTTTTTGTTTTATTGTTTTAATTAGTATATTGCCTTCAGAAAACAGTTTTGAAAACTTGCCATAAAAAGCCTGGTAAACAAACAAACTTCCTAATTAAGGAATTTTAGTCAACATACACCAATACACTTATCTTTAAAGACACACCAGCATGTTTCTTCCCACTCTTATTCAGTTATGCCAGCCTTTCCCAAGGACCTCTAGCGCAGGGCTTTTCAACCAGTGGTACGGGTACCACCTGTGGTACATTGGCACCTGGCAGGTGGTACGCGACCATCCTAGAAAAGTGGTAGTGGGGGAGAGAAATGAGCTGAACCGGTGGTAGCATCGCACAAGCCTGAGTGAGAGATGGCTGGAGCTGCAGGGCTGTCAGGGCTCAGCAGAAGTGCCAGGATCAGCGCTTCTTCAGGACGTCAGGGCTCAGTGGAAGCACTAGGATCAGTGCCAGGCTGCAGCTGAAGCTCGGGGCTGATCCTGGTGCTTCTGCTGAGCCCTGAAGAAGAACCAATCAGCTGGAAAGCAGCACTGATCTTGGTGCTTCTGCTGAGCCCAGAAGAAGCGCCGATCAGCTGGAATGTTGCAGCATCTCCAGGGTCTTGTGATTTACATTCAGATGCTTGGCAACTGATTCATATTTATGACGGTCACAGTGTCCCAGGGTCATATGAAGTGACCAAAACTTGCTGCAACCACCCAGCAGACGGGGGGAATAAAAACCAAACACCCCCCACCCTACCCTCGCTGCCAATCCTCAACAGAAATGCTCACAACAATGAAAACCTCAGATAGGAAGAAGAGCGCCGCCGGGCAGGCAGGCAGGTGTCTTGCTCAGCTGTGGCTTGAGGGGCACTTTTTTCAGTGCCATTGTATCTTCAAACAGTCACTAAGTGAACTGTTGTAAGTGGAGAACTACCTGTACTTTATCACTTTTTTCCTTTTTTTTTTTTTTGGTCATCAAGTTTTTGACACCTTGCTAGGCAACTGGTGGTATTTGGATGTTGCCATATCCTAAAAGTGGTGCAATGGGTGAAAAGGTTGAAAAGCCCTGCTCTAGTGTCATATTTCCTTCATGTGGAGGCTGCTCACAAAGTTTCCAAGGCAGAATATAATAATGACCACACTACACTTAAAAACCAAATCAACCTATCTGCATGAAGCTTCTACACATGCTTATCAATGTAGTCACAGAAATATTTCACACACAAACTGCTATATCTAGAAATGGTGAAACAAATCCTAGGGAATCCAATAAATCGCTAATCTAAAATCAATCACTTGCAAATATTGACCATAAACAAAGGTTATTATAATAATTTGCAAACCAGTTGGTCTTTGTCCTTAACACACCAGACTAGAAACCAGGAGACTATTCCTGTCTTATGCATAAAAGCCAGTTGGATGACTTTAGGCCAGTAACTGTCTCTCAGCCCATGATTTTAGGCTCAGGTAACAAATGGATCGATCAATTCCTGTTGCAACCGAAAGACCAACACTCAGTTGAATCAAAAATAGGAGATATTCATTACCTAATACATAATAAGAGATATTTGAAGATATTTGAAGAATGATTTAAGATAAAAACAAGAGAACAACTAGTAAGTGAAGGATTTGTTTGTGATTGGTTTAATTATTATAGAATTTCTGAAAGATTTAAACTTGATAAAAAATTGTTTTTGCAGGAGCTAAATCTGAATTGGATATCAATTTATGTTCTGGAGATGATCATCTGTTTACCTGTACATAAAATGTTATTTAAGATTAACCTGGAAGATGAATATGTTAAAGATACATATATTAGACCCTATACTTTAGGGAAAATGCTAAGATTTTATTAAAAAAGGGTTATATAGGTACCATATTTTCCGGCGTATAAGATGACTTTCTAAACCAGGGAAATCTTTTCAAAAGTTGGGGATTGTCTTATACACCCACCCGTCTTATACACCGGAAAATATGGTACATCGAAGCAAGCTCCCCCGTATCCTGTGCCCCATTCTCCTCACCCCTTGGCGCAGGGATTGGCTGTCCGGATGAGAGTTTAAGTGTCCCACGCAGCCAAATAGCCCTAGAAAAGTGTCCCTCTGAGAAACAGCTGGGAGGAAGGGGCAAGGTTGGAGCATTGGCGGACCAATGGCGGGAGAGGAGTGCTGGCGGAGAGCCAGCTGAGTAAGAATGCCTGTGTTGGGTCAGTGGCGGGGGCTTCCCAAGAAGTGCCCCCGCCCCCTTGTTGCCGAAGTACTGCTCAGCGCTCGCAGAAGGCCAGATATTTCGCAGAAGTGTCCGCCCCTCGGGCGGGGATCCTGCCCCTCCCAGTCTAGGGCAGTGGAGGGAGGCGGTGCGAGCAGGGCTATTCCTCCCCTGGGGAAACCCCCCCGCCACCAGCCTCTGCTCGGGTGGGCGGCAGGAGCAGCTGGTGGGAGCCGGCGGGCTGTGCAGAGGGTGCCGCCTCCTCGGGGTTGACCGCACCCGGTGCCGTCGTGCTGAGTGCCAGAAGCCCTAGGACCCTGACAGACGGATGCTCAGCGTTTCCTCCTCCATGCTCGGCCGCTTCTTTGGCAACCTGAAATCTTCTCCTGGAGCCCAGCAGCAGAAATTCTTTGGCCAGTGGGATCCAAATTAGGCTGCTTCCACTGGAACAAGAGAGGCCAGCTGGTCCCATTGGGGTGAGGCAGTTCCTCATATACTGCAAAGCTTCACAAGTGCACCCCCATGCTTATTATGGGATGTTACCCAGTTACATTTGTCTTTAGCAGATCAGGAACAAGCAATGAAATATAATGAAATGCTAATGTGTTTAGGACTTACATTACTTTTATTAGAAAGTTAAAGTACCTGTATTTTCCAGCGTATAAGACGACTTGCTAAACCATGAAAATCTTCTCAAAAGTTGGGGGTCGTCTTATATGCCCAGTCGTCTTATACCCCAGAAAATACAGGAATAATTTCCTGGAAAAAATATAAAATTAAACCAAATTATATCAGGCTTTTGATTTATGTAATGTGTTGTAATTAAAATATACTTTGAAGTTTTGTTTGAATAATGAAAGAAACAGAGCAACTGTTGTGAACGACAAATAAAATATAGTTATTCCATTTAGCAATGGTATTACATCATGCAACAGTAGCATTCGTGTGTGTATGTGTGTGTTTGTATAATGTATAATATATAATACACACACACACACACACACATACTGTACACACATAAACATGAATATTACCTTTAACAACAAATGTTCAATAGAGGTTCTCTAGTGCTATAATGGCACTGCAATAAGATATGCCATTGATGATCCCTTTAAGGCTTAAAGACATGTTGCTATAGCTATGTCCAAATTGCTGAAGTCCCATCATATGCTATATTATTTAACTAACAATCTCTTAATACCCAAATTAGGCAACATGTAAATTATAAATTAATTTCATTAGTATTCACATCAATTCTCAGGATTCAAAAAAGTAGCTGTTGTTCCAGCCTCCTAAACTGGGATGCAACACTTTGGAGCTAGAAATAAAGTCTACCTTAGGAATGGATGATCAAATTATTGTTGTGGCAGTGATGACTATGGTGTACTTTAGCAAGAATGGCAGGATAAGCTGCATTTAGATCCAGAGTCACTGGGTGTTAGGCAACATATAAATTTAATGAATTTAACTTAATCTAAACTATTTTAGCAGCCTAAAAATGGATAATAATTTGAGCCTTTTACCAAAAAATATTGTAATAACTGAGCATTAACTTTTGATATTATATATTTCAGTTTTATATACTGGACTCAATAAGTCACATACATTTTTCACATATGGTTTTTTTGAGCCAACAGCATTCTAGAACTCTGTGAGATTTACTAATATTCACTGTTTATATTCTAGTGCAGACATGTCAAACACAAGGCCCAGGGGCCGGGTGCAGCCTGCGAAGTGGTTTCCTGTGGCCCGCGAAGCCATCCTGGAAACAGTGAGGGAACGGCCCCCACTGCCTTGGCCCTGGGCCAGGCCGGCCGGGAGCCAATGTACAATTTTGTGGTGGCCATCTATGCTGAAATGCATTCAGTCTTAGCTCCACAAGACCATCTGGAAACAGCAAGGAACCAGCCCCTGCCGTGTCAGCCCCACCCCCTGGGTGCACGCTGGGAAGGTATCACCCTTTGTGAGGAATGAAGAAATGCACCATTGCCTGGAAGTGGCCAGCAAATGGCCCTGGCCTACTTCACATATCCAGCTTGATGGGCTCTGCCCTGGTCCCACCCCTTTCTGCCAGAGAACCTCAGATCTGTCCCACTCCTGCCCAGGCTCACTTGACATAAATATAGAGCTGGCCACGCCCACCCAGTAGGCCACACCCAGTTCAACCACACCCACCCAGTAGGCTGTACCCACCCTGGCCACACCCACCTGCCCCCCGAGGGCAACTGCAATGCTGATGCAGCCCTCAATGAAATTGAGTTTGACACCCCTGTTCTAGTGGAACACTAGACTCTGCAAAGTTTCTAGACAGCCCCTCAGGACAAATAATTTTCTCTCATGTACAGAGACATTAAGTCAGCTGAACTGGAATGGTGCTTAATCTTCTATTCAGACTAAATTCATAAATTACCAACAACACTATGGAATCTGCTATGGTGCAGCTGTCTGCATCTCCATTCAGCTGTCTAAAGAAAAACATCAGAAAGACAAAAATGATTTGCCATGGTTATTTTCAACATCACCATCACTGGTACACAATAAGTAAAGAAAGCAGTTCTTGTCCAAATGACCACTTTCTTTAAATATTACCATCTGGCTTTGAAGCAGATATTCTAACAGTTTCCACATTTTTATAGATATTTCTCTGATCAAACTTGTTTTTCACATGTAACAGCAGCTGCCATCCATACTACTCCCTTTTTTCCCCTTCCTTGAATTTGAAAAAAAGGAAGAAAGCAGGAGCATCTTCAGTACTATAAATAATGGAGTAGACAAATCAGGTCATTTTTGAAGCAAACAATCAGATTTGGAAAATTTGTTTCCAAACTTTAAACAAATTGCCTCCACTCATATTTCCAGATTGAATCTTTCAGTTTGAATCCTTGCACTAATTTTTGAAGCCTCCCTACTTTATTTTCTTATCTCACAAGAGAGGGCAAAAGTAAGCATAAAGTATTTTATATGTCTGCACAAGAGTGTATGAAATCTCAATAACTCATCCTGTCTATTCCTAAACCACTAGAAATTGATATACCAGGCTAACAGGGTGATTACTGCACACAACTGAATATAATAGCCTTTCCAGTCAGAACATAGGACTATCTTTTCTTCTGGATTTTAATAGATGGACTTACATAATTGATGAAGCACTTACACATTCAACAGACAACTACTTCAGAATATTTTAGCTCTATAAGGAACATTATGTTTTATGTTAAAACTATAAACCTGAAAGGAGATGGGGGATGGATGATATATATATATATTATATTCTGGTGTTCGTTTTTTATTTTATTTGTTAACATAATGCCGAGGATTCGCATTTTTAGTATGTGTGTGTGTGTGTGTGTATGTGTGTGTGTGTGTGTGTGTGTGTATGTATGTTTTCTGAGTTTTTTGCGGGTGTTTGTATGTAGGTCTTTGGTTATTTGGGTTTTTTCCCACGTCAAATTGGAAGTGTCTTGGCGACGTTTCAACGAAGTCTCATTCGTCATCTTCAGGCTGGTGTTTTCGGCTTTGAGCTTCTAGGAGCAATGTGTGAGGGTAGCTGTTTCTTCCTTTTAACTGCTAATGGGGGTATGAACTGATTGGATGAGAGCTTGGCTGTGTTCTGATTGGGTGGAGGTGTGTTCTGATTGGTTAGGAGCTTGGCTGTGCTCTGATTGGATGGGGGTTGGCTGTGCTCTGATTGGTTGGGGGAGTGTTCTGTTTGGGTGGGGGCGTTGTTGTGCTCAGGTTAGTCTGAGTTGCAGGGGGATGTGAGATAGTGAGCTCCATTGCTATTGTTTGGCTTCGTGTTCGTGCCTCATCTTCATGGTGGATGTAAGTTTGCTTCATGTATGGATTGGAGGGGTTTAAAGTGGCTAATGATGCAGCTGTGGTCTGGCTTCTGGTTGTGCCTCATCATCGTTGTGGGTTTGGGTTTGCCTTTTGCGTGGATGTGTGGTGGTAACAGCCTGTGTGGTTTTCGTGAGTGTGGGTCTGGTGTCATTCTTTGTGTTAGGGACTCATTTGTCAATAAGGGCAGGTTTCCAAATGGCTGGTAGGCAGGAGGTATCATCTCGTTTGTTCATGCTGTGTGGGCGTTTTTCTATCTCGATGGCTTCTTTGATTATTCTGTTATTAAAGTGTTCAGTTTTGGC
The DNA here is from genome assembly GCF_016545835.1 of Crotalus tigris. Taxonomy (NCBI): domain Eukaryota; kingdom Metazoa; phylum Chordata; class Lepidosauria; order Squamata; family Viperidae; genus Crotalus; species Crotalus tigris. Next base: position 1,674,418 of record NW_024096622.1, on the reverse strand, counting down.
GATAGTTCTGGTCTTTTTAAAGTCAATTTCATGTCCTGTGGTTTTAAGGTGGACCAGGGAAGAAGTTGGTTCCTCTTTTTTGACTGAGTTCTTATGTTCTTCAACGCATTCACTTATTCTTCTGTTGGTTTATCCGATGTATGTGGTGGGACAAGCGGTGCATGGGATTTCATATACTCCTTGATTTTCTAACTCAATTTTGTCTTTGGGGTTTCTTAGGATGGTGGATATTTCTCTGTTTGTGCAGAATGCTGTCTTGATGTTGTGTTTGTGGAGGATCTTGCTGATTCTGTCTGTGGTGCCTTTTATGTATGGGAGGAGGGCTTTGCCGTTTTCTTGTTCTCTGTCTTGGATTTTAGTGGGGGTTTCTTTTTGGATTACTTTGGTAAGTAATTACATTAGTGAGAGTGTGTAGTTCGGTTTTTAGGTGTTGTTCATCAGCTAAACGTTTTGTTCTAGAGATGAGTGTCTGTGCTGGGTAGTGGTGTGAGAGAGCGTGCAGATAGCGGTTTGTGTTTTCTTCTGGTAGATGGTGTACCCTAGGGAGCCATTGGATTTCTTGTAGACTAAGACTAAGAATATATATATATATATATATATATATATATATATATATATATATATATATATATATATATAATTATATACATATATAATATTATATATATATTATATATATAATATATATAGGTCTTTGGTTTTGTTCGGGTTTTCTCCACGTAAAAATTGGAAGTGTCGTGGCGACGTTTCGACGAAGTCCCATTCGTCATCTTCAGGCTGGTGTTTTCAGCTTCGTGCGTCGAGCAGCAATGTGTGGTCTTAGCTGTTTCTTCCTTTTAACTGCCAGTGGGGGTATGAACTGATTGGGTGGGAGCTTGGCTGTGTTCTGATTGGGTGGAGGTGTGTTCTGATTGGTTAGGGGCATGGCTGTGCTCTGATTGGCTGGGGGGTTGGCTGTGCTCTGATTGGCTGGGGGGTTGGCTGTGCTCTGATTGGCTGGGGGAGTGTTTTGTTTGGTTGTGCTCAGGTTAGTCTGAGTTGCAGAGGGGTTTAAGATTTTGGGCTGCCTTGCTATTTTTTGGCTTCACGTTCGTGGTCGTGCCTCCTCTTCATGGAGGGTGTCAGTTTGCTTCATGTATGGATTGGAGGGGTTTAAAGTGGCTAATGATGCAGCTGTGGTCTGGCTTCTGGTTTGTGGTCGTGCCTTGTCATCGGTGGGGCTTTGGGTTTGTTTTTGCATGGATGTGTGGTGGTGACCTCCTGTGTGGTTTTTTGTGAGTGTGGGTCTGGTATCATTTTTGGTGAGGGGAGTCGTTTGTCAATGAGGGCAGGTTTCCAAATGGCTGGTAGGCGGGAGGTATCATCTCGCTTGTTCATGCTGTGTGGGCGTTTTTCTATCTCGATGGCTTCTCTGATTATTCTGTTATTAAAATGTTCACTTTTGGCAATGGTTCGGGTATTTTTAAAGTCAATTTCATGTCCTGTAGCTTTAAGGTGTTGGACCAGGGAAGATGTTGGTTCCTCTTTTTTGATTGAGTTCTTATGTTCTTCAATGCATGCACTTATTCTTCTGTTGGTTTGTCCGATGTATGTGGTGGGACAAGTGGTGCATGGGATTTCGTATACTCCTTGATTTTCTAATTCAATTTTATCTTTGCGGTTTCTAAGGATGGTGGATATTTTTCTGTTTGTGCAGAATGCTGTTTTGATGTTGCGTTTATGGAGGATCTTACTGATTCTGTCTGTGGTGCCTTTTATGTATGGGAAGAGGGCTTTGCCGTTTTCTGGTTCTTTGTCTTGGATTTTAGTGGGGGTTTCTTTTTGGATTAGGTTTGTAATCTTATTTCTATGGAATCCATTGGATGTTAGTACATTGGTGAGAGTGTGTAGTTCGGGTTTTAGGTGTTGTTCGTCAGCTAAGCATTTTGTTACTGGAGTGAGTGTCTTGGCTACAGAGTTGATCTGTGCTGGGTGGTGGTGTGAGAGAGCGTGCAGATAGCGGTTTGTGTGTGTTTTCTTCTGGTAGATGGTGTGTCCTAGGGAGCCATTGGATTTCTTGTAGACTAAGACATCCAGGAAGGAAGTTGGTTGTTAGTTTCTGTTTCCATGGTGAACTGTATTTTGGGGTGTCGGCTGTTGAGGTGTGTGAGGAAGTTGTCCAGTTTTTCTTTCCCATGTGGCCAGATTATGAAGGTGTCGTCTACGTATCTGAGCCAGAGTTTGGTTTTGTGATCCGATTTTTCTAGAGCTTGGGTTTCAAAGTGTTCCATGTAGAGGTTGGCAATGACATGTGAGAGGGGTGATCCCATGGGTGCTCCTTCTTGTTTGTTTGTATTGTCCTGTCACATTATAGATGAAGATCGTGTTGGATAGGCACTGGTTGGTCAGATCTAAGATGGGTTTGGGGGGGGTTATATTGTTTTGACAGCTGTCAAGCTCTTTGATAGGCGAAAAACCCGGAACAACCAAGACCTACATACAAATTACCAGCGAAAAAACCTCAGAAAAACAAAATTGAACCTATACGGGGAGGAAATCCACCCTCACCTGAACCAGGACCTATGAAAAACTTGAAGTCCAAAGAGCTTCCATTTTATGCGACATCGCATTCCTACGCAACTGCCGAGATCAAAATCTAATCCCCACATGTTTCCAACTGAAATTCCACTCCAACTCTGCAGCCACCAAACGGATCCTGAAAAGAACAGAATTGGCCCTAATCAGAAATGAACTTCACACAAAAAGATTCCTCCTAGCCCGAATTAACAAAGATCTCCTCACACTCCACCTCAAACTCAGCAACAAGATCCACCCCGCACTTTGGGACAAATCCAAACAACTCGCCGTCTGGAGAGCCGAAACACAGACCACCCTCAAGACAGATACACACTCCAACAAACTCCGAAGACTACAAGAACGCCAGAAACAAACCCCTCCTCCCTCACAGCCACACATGAAGCAGACAGTGCATAACATCTCAGATAGGATCCTCACCAAAGCCGAAACCAAGGTCCTTTCCAAAGGATTCAACTTTGCAGTCGCTCCCAAACACATCCCCACTGAAACCATTATATGTGGAGTTGAAACCAGCCTGACTAAAATCAACCCCGACGACGCCAACAGAATCAGACTCGACATCACCAACATCCTCTGCACCAGCAAGCCACCCAAAAGCAACTTACCCAAAGAGGAACAGACAGCACTACGTAACCTTAAAGAAGACACCAGCATAATAATTCTACCAGCAGACAAGGGCAACGCCACGGTGGTTAAGAACACATCTGACTACCAAACCAAATTAACCAACCTACTCCAAGACTCCACATACAAACCCCTAAATACAGATCACACCACCTACCTGGAAAAAACCACCAGAACCAAGATAAAAGCCTCCCCCATTAGCGAAGAGATCCAGCAAAGAATCATTCCCAGAGAGAAATCATCCAGATGCCCCAAACTCTATGGTCTCCCCAAGATACACAAGGAAGGAACCCCACTCAGACCTATAGTCAGCTCCATAGGCTCACCTCTACAAAACCTAGCCAAATTTCTCGCCAAACAAATACAGCCCTATGCAGAATCCATCACCTCACACGTAAAAAACTCATTCCAGTTTATAGAGATCATAAAGAAACAAAGCTTACAGCCCAGCGACCTACTAGTGAGCTTCGATGTCATATCCCTCTTCACACAAGTGCCTATCAAAGAAGCCTTGACAGCTATCCAAAACAAATATAACCCCCCCCAACACATCTTAGATCTGACCAACCACTGCCTATCCAACACATACTTCATCTATAATGGACAAAAATACAAACAAACAGAAGGAGCCCCCATGGGATCACCCCTCTCACCTGTCATTGCCAACCTCTACATGGAACACTTTGAAACCCAAGCTCTAGAAAAATCTGATCACAAACCCAAACTCTGGCTCAGATACGTAGATGACACCTTCATAATCTGGCCACATGGGAAAGAAAAACTGGACAACTTTCTCACACACCTCAACAGCCTACACCCCAAAATACAGTTCACCATGGAAACAGAAGCTAACAACCAACTTCCCTTCCTGGATGTCTTAGTCTACAAGAAATCCAATGGCTCCCTAGTACACACCATCTACCAGAAGAAAACACACACAAACCGCTATCTGCACGCTCTCTCACACCACCACCCAGCACAGATCAAATCTGTAGCCAAGACACTCATCTCCAGAACAAAACGCTTAGCTGACGAACAACACCTAAAACCCGAACTACACACTCTCACCAATGTACTAACATCCAATGGATTCCATAGAAATAAGATTACAAACCTAATCCAAAAAGAAAACCCCCACTAAAATCCAAGACAAAGAACAAGAAAACGGCAAAGCCATCCTCCCATACATAAAAGGCATCACAGACAGAATCAGTAAGATCCTCCATAAACACAACATCAAAACAGCATTCTGCACAAACAGAAAAATATCCACCATCCTTAGAAACCCCAAAGATAAAATTGAATTAGAAAATCAAGGAGTATACGAAATCCCATGCACCACTTGTCCCACCACAGACATCGGACAAACCCACAGAAGAATAAGTGCAAAGCCATTATTGAAAGAAAATACGAAACTCAATCAAAAAAGAGGAACCAACATCTTCCCTGTCAACACCTTAAGCTTACAGACATGAAATTGACTTTAAAAAATACCAGAAACCATTGCCAAACAGGGGGGTGGTGGGGTGAAACATTTTAATAACAGAATAATCAGAGAAGCCATCGAGATAGAAAAACACCCACACAGCATGAACAAGCGAGATGATACCTCCCGCCTACCAGTCATTTGGAAACCCGCCCTTATTGACAAACGACTCCCTAACACAAAAAATGATACCAGACCACACTCACAAAAACCACACAGGATGTCACCACCACACATCCACGCAAAAAACAAACCCAAAGCCACACCGATGACGAGGCACGACCACAAACCAGAAGCCAGACCACAGCTGCATCATTAGCCACTTTAAACCCCCCAATCCATACATGAAGCAAACTGACACCCTCCATGAAGAGGAAGCACGACCACGAACGCGAAGCCAAGGAATGGCAGGGCAGCCCAAAATCTTGAATCCCTCTGCAACTCAGACTAACCTGAGCACAACCAAACAGAACACTCCCCCAGCCAATCAGAGCACAGCCAACCCCCCAGCCAATCAGAGCACAGCCAACCCCCAGCCAATCAGAGCACAGCCACGCCCCTAACCAATCAGAACACACCTCCACCCAATCAGAACACAGCCAAGCTCCCACCCAATCAGTTCATACCCCCACTGGCAGTTAAAAGGAAAAAACAGCTAAGACCACACATTGCTGCTCGAAGCACGAAGGAGAAAACACCAGCCTGAAGATGACGAATGGGACTTCGTCGAAACGTCGCCAAGACACTTCCAATTTTACGCGGGAGAAAAACCGAACAACCAAAGACCTACATACAAACACCCACGAAAACCTCAGAAAACATATATATATATATTATATATAATATATTATATATATATATACACACACACACAAAACACACACACACACACCACACACCGTCTATCGGTGTATAGGCACCCCGTCGTCAGCACTGAATTGCATGCCTAGAAAGTCGTCTTATACGCCAGAAACTACCGTAATTTCCGGCGTATAAGATGACTCGGCGTATAAGATGACCCCCGACTTCGGCGCCAATTTTACTGCTTGCGAAAGTCGTCTTATATGGCGGAAAGTACAGTATATTCAAAACAAATAAACGTGAACACCAGAGAAGTTCTAAACTACAAAAGTTTAATACAAACACCAAGCTTTTGTCGGCAACTGCCAACATCACCAGGGCTTAAAATGCTGGTCAGTAGGAGAGTCCTTTTATAGATTGACCAAGGTCTGCACCCGGCTCTTGGACCTCATCGGGCCTGATTGAATAGGCTGTGTTCCGGTCGCAGTTCTTATATTAGCGGTTGTTCTTTTCCTGCATCTCTTGTCTGTGTGTGTGACATCGTACATTCTCCCTTTGCTGAGTTCAGAATCAGGCGGGGTATTTCCCCCCCTTTTTTTGACCATGTCTCTTATATCATTTAATTGCATGTTCCTGTCATCTCCTCCCTTGCCCCTCTCAGATTGTCTAGGTGTAGTACACCCCCCTCTTTTTTCTTTTTCCTCATAAATCCCACCCACACAGTCATGATCTCTGTAAGTATTATCCTGACCGGTTTTCACCATTCCCCTCCTTGTCCTTGGTGTCCTTTGCTCATACGTTGTTATCTCGAGAGCTGTTTTGTGTTTTCTGTTGGTATGGTCGGACCGGCGCTGCAAGGAGGGGTGGGCAGGCCATTGCCACCGGATGGATCGGCGAGGACATCCTCCCTTCTCCTGAGCGTGATCGGGTAACTATCATTCTAAATCGTCCCCTCTCATCGTCTCCGATCCCCCCGTGCCCCTGTATCCCGGTTTCAATCAGATCACCTTGAATGTTCTCTGTGCGGTAGCCAGAAACCCTGATCCTCACTGCTCCCCCTCCATTTTTGGCACTCCCCGCTCGTGCGTCGTCATATATAATTTGTTTTCTGAGGTTTTTGCGTGTGTTTGTATGTAGGTCTTTGGTTATTCGGGTTTTGTCTCACGTCAAATTGGAAGTGTCTTGGCGACATTTCGACGAAGTCCCATTCGTCATCTTCAGGCTGGTTTTAAGCTGCTTGCTTCTAGGAGCAATGTGTGATCGTAGCTGTTTCTTCCTTTTAACTGCTAGTGGGGGTATGAACTGATTGGATGGGAGCTTGGCTGTGTTCTGATTTGGTGGAGGTGTGTTCTGATTGATTAGGGGCTTGGCTGTGCTCTGATTGGATGGGGGAGTGTTCTGTTTGAGTGCGGGCTTTGTTGTGCTCGGGTTAGTGTTAGTTGCAGGGGGATGTGAGATAGTGAGCTCCATTGCTATTGTTTGGCTTCGTGTTCGTGCCTCATCTTCATGGTGGATGTCAGTTTGCTTCATGTATGGATTGGAGGGGTTTAAAGTGGCTAATGATGCAGCTATGGTCTGGCTTCTGGTTTGTGGTCGTGCCTCATCATCGTTGTGGGTTTGGGTTTGCCTTTTGCGTGGATGTGTGGTGGTGACAGCCTGTGTGGTTTTCGTGAGTGTGGGTCTGGTGTCATTCTTTGTGTTAGGGACTCATTTGTCAATAAGGATGGGTTTCCAAATGGCTGGTAGGCGGGAGATATCATCTCGTTTGTTCATGCTGTGTGGGTGTTTTTCTATCTCGATGGCTTCTCTGATTATTCTGTTATTAAAGTGTTCAGCTTTGGCAATAGTTCTGGTCTTTTTAAAGTCAATTTAATGTCCTGTGGCTTTAAGGTGTTGGACCAGGGAAGAAGTTGGTTCCTCTTTTTTGACTGAGTTCTTATGTTCTTCAATGCGTTCACTTATTCTTCTGTTGGTTTAACCGATGTATGTGGTGGGACAAGCAGTGCATGGGATTTCATTTCATATACTCCTTGATTTTCTAACTCAATTTTGTCTTTGGGGTTTCTTAGGATGGTGGATATTTTTCTGTTTGTGCACAATGCTGTCTTGATGTTGTGTTTGTTGAGGATCTTGCTGATTCTGTCTGTGATGCCTTTTATGTATGGGAGGAGGGCTTTGCCGTTTTCTTGTTCTCTGTCTTGGATTTTAGTGGGGGTTTCTTTTTGGATTACTTTGGTAATCTTATTTCTTTGGAATCCATTGGATGTTAGAGTGTGTAGTTCAGTTTTTAGGTGTTGTTCATCAGCTAAGCATTTTGTTCTGGAGATGAGTGTCTTGGCTACAGAGTTGATCTGTGCTGGGTGGTGGTGTGAGAGAGCGTGCAGATAGCGGTTTGTATGTGTTTTCTTCTGGTAGATGGTGTGTCCTAGGGAGCCATTGGATTTCTTGTAGACTAAGACATCCAGGAAGGGAAGTTGGTTCTTAGCTTCTGTTTCTATGGTGAACTGTATTTTGGGGTGTAGGCTGTTGAGGTGTGTGAGGAAGATGTCCAGTTTTTCTTTCCCATGTGGCCAGATTATGAAGGTGTCGTCTACGTATCTGAGCCAGAGTTTGGGTTTGTGATCAGATTTTTCTAGAGCTTGGGTTTCAAAGTATTCCATGTAGAGGTTTGCAGTGACAGGTGAGTGGGGTGTTCCCATGGGTGCTCCTTCTATTTGTTTGCATTTTTGTCCGTTATAGATGAAGTATGTGTTAGATCCCCTTTATGGATTACTGCCTTGTCGTGGCGAAGGGGCTTGCGTAACTCAATGAAGCTATAAGCTATGCCGTGCAGGGCCACCCAAGACGGACAGGTTATAGCAGAGAGTTCTGACAAAATGTGATCCACTGGAGAAGGAAATGGCAAACCACTCCAGTATCTTTGCCATGAAAACCCCATGGACAGTACTAAAAGGCAAAAAGATATGACACTGGAAGATGAGCCCCTCAGGTCGGAAGGTGTCCAATATGCTACTGGGGAAGAGCAGAGGGCTAGTACTAGTAGCGCCAGAAAGAATGAAGCGACTGGGCCAAAGCCGAAAGGACGCTCAGCTGTGGATATATCTGGTGGTGAAAGGAAAGTCCGATGCTGTAAAGATTTTTTCTCCATAGGAACCTGGAATGTAAGATCCATGAATCAAGGCAAGCTAGACGTAGTCAAAAAAGAGATGACAAGAATGAACATCGACATCTTAGGAATCAGCGAACTAAAATGGACAGGAATGGGTGAATTTAACTCAGATGACCATCAGGTATACTACTGTGGGCAAGAATCCCTCAGAAGAAATGGAGTAGCCTTCATAGTCAATAAAAGAATAGGAAAAGCAATACTGGGATACAATCCCCAAAATGACAGAATGATCTCAATTCGAATCCAAGGCAAACCATTCAATATCACAGTAGTCCAAATCTATGCCCCAACCACTGGTGCTGAAGAGGATGAAATTGACCGGTTCTATGAAGCCCTACAGCACCTTATAGAATTAACACCAAAAAATGATGTCCTTATCATCATGGGGGATTGGAATGCTAAGGTAGGAAGCCAAAAGATAACCGGAATAACAGGCAAGTTTGGCCTTGGAGAACAAAATGAAGCAGGGCACAGGCTAATAGAATTTTGTCAAGAGAATACGATGGTCATAACAAACACTCTTTTCCAACAACCCAAGAGACGGCTCTACACATGGACATCACCAGACGGTCAACATAGAAATCAGATTGACTATGTACTCTGCAGCCAAAGATGGAGAAGCTCTATACAGTCAGTAAAAACAAGACCAGGAGCTGACTGTGGCTCAGATCATGAGCTTCTCGTTGCAAAATTTAGGCTTAAATTGAAGAAAGTAGGGAAAAGCACTAGGCCACTCAGGTATGAACTAAATCATATTCCTGATGAATATACAGTAGAGGTGACAAATAGATTTAAGGAATTAGATCTGATAGACAGAGTGCCTGAAGAACTATGGATGGAAGTTCGCAACATTGTACAAGAGGTAGCAACTAAAACCATCCCAAAGAAAAAGAAATGCAAGAAAGCAAAATGGCTGTCTCAGGAAGCTTTGCAAATAGCTGAGGAAAGAAGGGAAGCGAAAGGCAAAGGAGAAAGAGAAAGATACACCCAATGAATGCAGAATTCCAGAGAGTAGCTAGAAGAGATAAGAATGCCTTCTTAAATGAACAGTGCAAAGAAATAGAAGAAAACAACAGAATAGGGAGGACCAGAGATCTCTTCAAGAAAATTGGAGATATGAAGGGAACGTTTCATGCAAAGATGGGCATGATAAAGGACCAAAATGGCAGAGACCTAACAGAGGCAGAAGAGATTAAGAAGAGATGGCAAAACTACACAGAAGAACTATACAAGAATGAGCTTAACATCCCAGATAACCACAATGAGATGGTCACTGACCTCGAACCAGACATCCTAGAATGTGAAGTGAAATGGGCCTTAGAAAATCTGAGCAACAACAAAGCTAGTGGAGGTGACAGTATTCCAGCTGAGCTATTCAAAATCTTAAAAGACGATGCAGTAAAAGTGCTACACTCAATTTGCCAGCAAATTTGGAAAACTCAACAGTGGCCACAGGATTGGAAAAGGTCAGTTTACATTCCAATTCCAAAGAAAGGCAATGCCAAAGAATGTTCAAACTATCGCACCATTGCACTCATTTCACATGCTAGTAAAGTTATGCTTAAAATCCTACAAGCTAGACTCCAGCAGTATGTGGATCGAGAACTACCAGAAGTACAGGCAGGATTTCGAAGAGGCAGAGGAACTAGAGATCAAATTGCCAACATACGCTGGATCATGGAGAAAGCTAGGGAGTTCCAGAAAAACATCTACTTCTGCTTCATTGACTATGCAAAAGCCTTTGATTGTGTGGATCACAACAAATTGTGGCAAGTTCTTAAAGAGATGGGAGTACCAGACCATCTCATTTGTCTCTTGAGAAACCTATATGTGGGTCAAGAAGCAACAGTGAGAACCGAACACGGAACCACTGATTGGTTCAAAATTGGAAAAGGAGTCCGGCAAGGCTGTATACTGTCGCCCTGCCTATTTAACTTATATGCAGAGCACATCATGAGAAAGGCAGGGCTAGATGAATCAAAAGTTGGAATTAAGATTGCCGGGAGAAATATCAACAACCTAAGATATGCAGATGATACCACTCTAATGGCAGAAAGTGAAGAGGAACTAAAGAGCCTCTTGATGCGGGTGAAGAAGGAGAGTGCAAAAGTTGGCTTGAAACTCAACATTAAGAAAACCAAAATCATGGCATCCGGCCCTCTCAATTCCTGGCAAATAGATGGGGAAGAAATGGAGGTAGTGACAGATTTTATTTTTCTGGGCTCCAAGATCACCTCAGATGGGGACTGCAGCCAAGAAATTAAAAGACGCTTGCTCCTGGGGAGGAAAGCTATGGCAAATCTAGACAGCATTCTAAAAAGCAGAGACATCACCCTGCCAACAAAAGTGCGTATAGTCCAGGCCATGGTTTTCCCAGTTGCAATGTATGGCTGTGAAAGTTGGACCATAAGAAAGGCTGAGCGCCAAAGAATTGAGGCCTTTGAACTATGGTGCTGGAGAAGACTCCTGCGAGTCCCTTGGACTGCAAGGCGTTCAAACCGGTCAGTCCTAGAAGAGATCAACCCCGACTGCTCTTTAGAAGGCCAGATCCTGAAGTTGAAACTCAAGTACTTTGGCCACCTAATGAGAAGGAAGGACTCACTGGAGAAGAGCCTAATGCTGGGAAAGATTGAGGGCAATAGAAGAAGGGGACGACAGAGAATGAGATGGCTGGATGGAGTCACTGAAGCAGTAGGTGTGAATTTAAATGGACTCCAGAAGATGGTAGAGGACAGGAAGACCTGGAGGAATGTTGTCCATGGGGTCGCGATGGGTCGGACACGACTTCGCAATTAACAACAACAACAACGTGTTAGATAGGCAGTGGTTGGTCAGATCTAGGATGTGTTTGGAGGGGTTATATTTGTTTTGGATAGCTGTCAAGGCTTCTTTGATTGGCACTTGGGTGAAGAGGGATATGACATCGAAGTGTGGGTCTGGTGTCATTCTTTGTGTTAACCACCAGCCTGAAGATGACGAATGGGACTTCATCGAAACGTTGCCAGGACACTTCCAATTTTATGCACGAGAAAACCCGAAAAACCAAAGACCTACATACATACATACATATAAATAAAAATAAAAAAATCTGGGCTTTAATGGAATCTTTTTATACAATATCAGTATCATTTATTTACTCCAGGGGTGTGGCCTGAGTGGGTGTGGTGAGCTCTACATCATTTACGTCAAGGGTGCCTATGGGGGCCTGGGTAGGAGTGGGGCAGATCTGAGGGTCTCTGGCAGAAGAGGGTGGGACCAAGGCAAGTGCCAAGGCATGGTCCACTGGAGGAGCCTCACTGTTCCTCTCAGGCCATGCAGGGGGGCTGGATGGCGGGCTCCCTGTAGCCCTGGGCAACAGAAATCAAACACCTAGCCTGGCCCTCAAGCACCTGTGGCACCAAGCCCAGCCCCACTTCCCCAAGGGGGCACCCAGCTGCACTTACCTCCTCCTCAAGGTTGCTGCTGCTGTGCTTGCTCTCCTTAGCCAGGTTGCTCATGATGGGTACAAGGGCAAAATCAGAGGGAGGCCTATTCCCTCTCCATGGGAGGAGACCCGGCTTTGTATCCAAAGTTTCCTTAGCAATAGGATGGGAGACCCCCAGGATAGGCCAGGAAGAGGGGGCAAGGGTATGGTAAAAGGGAAGCAGGGCAGGACTAAGGCAGGAGGTCCCTCAGACTCTCCCTCTCCTTCTTTCCTTCCTTCCCCTAAGTACAGAATGGTAGGAAAATATTTGAGATGATGGAGGGAGAAAAACAGGCAAGAAACGCAGCTGGGGAGGTGTCACCCTTCATGAGGAATGAAGGAATGCACTATTGCCTGGAAGTGGCCAGCACATGGCTCTCACCTACTTCACATATCTCGCTTGGTGGGCTCTGGGGGAGGGAATGCCATGACCAGCGTGAGAGTCAATGTTACCTGTGCAATGCCGCCCAGCTCCAAGTCTGCCCAGTCTTGGCAGGCAGCAGGGCGCTCTCCTCACAATGCTGAGAGGCTGAGCCGAGTGGCGTTGAATCTGAAAACAAGTGCAAGGCCGCCCAGCCCTCCTGGTTTCGGCAGGCAGTGGGGCGCTCTCCTCACAGCGCCAAGAGATTGAGCCAGGAGGTGTGAAGCTCGCCAGCTTTGCACCTTGCTCCCTGCTGAACTGGGCAGGCTGGGGGTTAGGCAGCATTGCACTTCTCATCAGATTCACGCCACCCAGCTCAGCTCTTGGCGCTGTGAGGAGAGCCAAAACCCCTTCCCTGGAGCCCATCAAGCCAGATATGTGAAGTAAGCCAGGGCCATTTGCTGACCACTTCCAGGCGATGATGCATTTCTTCATTCCTCACAAAGGGTGACACCTCCCCAGCATGCACCCAGGGGGTAGGGCTGACACGGCAGGGACTGGTTCCTCGCTGTTTCCAGACGTCCTTGTGGAACTAAGACTGAATGCGTTTCAGCATAGATGGCCACCACAAATTTGTACATTGGCTCCTGGCTGGCCTGGGCCAGGGTCAAGGCAGCGGGGGCCATTCCCTCACTGTTTCCAGGATGGCTTCCCGGGCCACATGAAACCACTTTGCGGGCCACATCCGCCCCCTGGGCCTTGTGTTTGACATGTCTGATTTACTCAATTCATATAGCTGCTTATTTCACTTTTATGTCATTTTAGGCAGCTTCCAATAAAACAAATAAAAACAGAACATACATGACATAAAATAACATTAAAGAGATCTAGCAGCTAGGCATGATCTAACCTGTTATACATACAATCAAGAGTTGGGCTCTATCCCATGCTTAGGGCTCCAGATTTGAGCATAAAGCCAGGCTTTCAAGGCCTTAGGAAAAGCCAACAGGGACAAGACATTCTAACCTCAGAAGGAATGATGTTCCAAAGAGTGGGTGGCTTGGCAGAAAACTATGTCCAATTCTTATATCTGATTTGCTATGTCTAATTCAGTGGTTTTTCACTTGTGAGTCAAGAATTAAAAATGAGTTCCCAAGCCTTTTAGGGTGGAACATCACAGTCCTGTTGATAAATTGAAAGTTCCTTCTGCAGAAGTACACTGAGGGAAAAAATTATTTGACTCCTTTGTGAAACACGACTTAGTACTTTGTTGCCTTGGCTGTGTGTTTTGGGTCATTGCCATGCTGGAATACACATCCACGATCTGTTTTCAATGCCCTGGTTGAGGAAGGAGTGTTTCACCCAAGATTTGATGGTACATGGCCCCATCCCTTGTCCCTTTGATGCAGTGAACTTGTCCTGTCCCCTTAGCAGAAAAACACCCCCAAAGCATAATGTTTCAACCTCCATGTCTGATGGAGATCATAGGCAGCATTCCTCCTCCTCCTAACACGGCAAGTTGAGTTGATGCCAAAGAGATTGATTTTGGTCTCATCTGACCACAACACTTTCATTCACTTCTCCGAATCATTCAGATGTTCATTGGCAAACTTAAGATGGGCCTGTACATGTACTTTCTTGAGCAGGGGAACCTTACAGGAGCTGCAAGATTTCAGTCTTTCACGGGCGTACTGTGTTACCAATTGTTTTCTTGGTGACTATGGTCCCAGCTGCCTTGAAATCGTTGACAAGATCCTCCCCTGTAGTTCTGGGCTGATTCCTCACTGTTCTCATGATCTTTGAAACTTCATGAGGTGAGATCTTGCATGGATCCGCAGACCGAGAGAGATTGGCAGTTATTTTGTGTTTTTTCCATTTGCGAATAATCGCACCAACTGTTGTCACCTTCTCACCAAGCTGCATGGCGATAGTCTTGTAGCCCATTCCAGCCTTGTGTAGGTCTACAATCTTGTCCCTGACATCCTTGGGCAGCTCTTTGATGTTGGCCAGGGTAAAGAGTTTGGAATCTGATTGACTGACTGCTTCTGTGCTCCTAATCTCAGCTTGTTACCTGTATAAAAGACACCTGGGAGCCAGAAATCTTGCTGATTGATAGGGGATCAAATATTTATTTCACTCATTAAAATGCAAATCAATTTATAACTTTTTTGAAATGCGTTTTTCTGGATTTTTTGTTGTTATTCTGTCTCTCACTATTAAAATAAACCTACCATTAAAATTATAGACTGATCCTTTTTTTGTTAGTGGGCAAATGTACAAAATCATCAGGGGATCAAATAATTTTTTTCCTCACCGTTAGGCACAGAGTTCATGATGAGCTGAAATGAGCTAATTCAACAGCACTAAGTAGATTTTTCATTGCAAAGAGGCAAATTTGACCTGAATGTATACACAACCCTTTCGCTATCTTTGAGAGTCATTTCTTCTTGTGCAAATTCCAAATTCTCAGCATCTATAGCCTTCACTTCTTATTGACTCATAACGGCCTTGTCTAAAAATTCTGTACTGCAATATAAATAGGCTTGTTTCCCTATATGCTTAGTTATTATATCTTCCTGTGCACTTAGTTATTATGTGATACTATGGGAGTGCTGTATGGAATCTCTGAGTAGTCTAAGTTGTGAATATATAGCACTGACTTTTTAAAAACAAATTTGGACTTGTATAACCTCAAAATATGGTAAAATATCAGTTCAAAAAGAATCTTTTTAGACAAAGTTTCACATTCTTTTTGATCATGGAATTGTCAAGCCACAGTGTGAAATCTGGGGTGAAGTACTAAACAATGAATAACAAAATGAGAATTATTTAAAAAGGCATCTTGAAGCTGAACACAGAACTTTGATGGAAAAAACAGAGCTTTTTAAAAATAACTTAAATGAGAGAGAGTTGACAATCGAGACAATAAAACTATATATTCTGCAAAACAAGATGCTCTTGTTCTTACATTGCTTGGCAAACTGCAAAGTAAAATTTAAAAATCACCCATGGTTTACAACCATGATAAAATATAATTTTTAGGAATGAATTCAACAAGAAAATTGAATAGTTACTGTTGTCAAATTACACCTTGAGTATACATATTTACAGTATGTAGATAATGAGGTAAAATTACTTTTTAATCATACAGCTTATGGAACTCAGTAAGTTGAATATTTCAATACAAGCAGTGGTTGGTCTAACAGAGAAAGTGACCACTTTGAAAGGAAAGCAGAAAATAAGAAAACAAAGGAAAACAAAACTGTTCTTCCCCCCAGTATAAAACATGCTTCTGAAAATGCTGAATTGTCTGACATAAAAAATGTTATCAGACACTTGGAAAAGCAAATCTGGATTCTCTGCTACATTTTTAGAGGATGGAAAGGCAACTGAGTATGCAGCCCATTTGTTATTGACATTGAAGATATGGTTGATGATTTTTTTGAGCACTGCTAACCTACAAGAAAAAGCTTATTGAGATTCAAAACAATGTTACATTGTGCTGCAAAAAAAGAAAGAAAGAAAATACCAGAAACACTGAGTGCACTTTGGAACAAAGTGAAAAGGGGGAAAAAAACCCAACTCTAGGAAATGAGATTCATTAAAGCTTTATTTTCCTTCCCTACAAAGCATTTTTTGAAGCAGATTTTCTGCACTCTGAATCACAAGAACCAAGCTTGAAAATGAACCAGAGCATGATTTAAGATGCAGATGAGAGTTAGAAGACACACCTAGACTGCTGCTAAGAAAAGATGGAAAATCTTAAGTCTTTCATAGGAGCCAAGAGACAAGAAGAATAGCCGAAGGGCTACTGTGGGAAACAGTTTAGGAAACTTACAGATAAAGTCATTCTGATTTGGACTTTGGAGAAATCCTAGGGAACTGACCTTATTATCTTGTGAATCTCAAGGAAGTAAAAAGGTCCTCGAGGATGTCAATGCTGCCACCTGTATATTACATCCATTTCTCCCTAGGGTGGTTAAAGCCTCCTGGGAAGTGTCCCACCAGTAGGTTCAAGCAGCAGTTAACTCATCTTTAACTGAAGGAGCCATCCTATCTGCCTTTAAGGAGGCAATGCTATGCCTCCGCCTCAGGAAACTATGATTGGAGCAGCAGCAGTGATAATATTTGATTGATTTCTAATCTTCTTTTTGGAAAAGGCTGTACAAAAGGCTGGTGATATGACCACTATGGAGTATCCTTAATTTCTCCTGAAATTAAAAATCTGCCTAAAATGACCATACCTTCACAGCTGCAGATGTTTGTCTACTTGTTTGATGCTGTTTCCAATAATTTTCTACATTGGGATGCATAACATATAACCCTCCAAAGCCTTGAATATACTTCTGAAACCCTTCATTCTGATAAATGATTGTAAAACTGTAATTTTTAGTAAGATTGTGTGGGAAATTAATCAATACATGAGAAATAAAATTGTACATAACAATTGTAACTTTGAACTGTCATTGAATGAATGGTCCTTAAGTAACAACTACCTATATACATATAACAAAGTACTTTGATTTACTTTTCACTTAAACTAAAACTACAAGGCATAAATAACATTTGGCATGGGGGGTGAGGGAGAGAATTTAACATTGGCATCTTTTTTTTAAGATGACATGTCTAGACTACTATCTGGAATATTTATATTCCAATTAGGTTTCTTGTATTCTATATTCTTCCTTCCAAAAGGTTCCGGATGACAATAACAGGATGATTATTATTAACTAAATGGAAGGTAGAGGGGGGATGGAAAAAATGTCCATTGCAATTTGGGAACCTCATGACTGAATATGGATCTGAACTGAATACATTTAATCCAGATACACTAGTCCAGGGGTGTCAAACTGGCGGCCCATTGGCCGGATGCATCATATACAGGCCACACCCACCCTGGCTCTGCAAAGGCAAAAAACATAGTGATATGTCATGTGACGTGATCGAGTTTAACACCCGTGCACTAATCAATTAATAATAGCTTTTACATATTTCCCCCCTTCCTTCTGTAAGCCTAATGTCACATTCCCATGCTTGCCTAAAGCAAATTTGGAAAGCCAATCAAGATATTCTACTTCTTGTCCTGTGATGCCTTCCATTATTGTGGCATTCACAGCAGGATATACTTAAATACTGAAAAAAAATTAAACTATTATACACAAAAATAATATAGATTAGTGACTGCTATAACTACACTCATTTATAGCACAGTGTAAATGTACTCATTCAGCTGTAAGTTCCAACAACCACTGAAAATATGGTTGTTAAGCAAAGACGCCTGCAGTACCTTGATTTCAAATATGCTGATAGATGTAGATAGATACAGATACAGCTGTATAATCAACACTGTTTAGTCACAATTGAAATAAAAATGTCAGTACTACTCTAACTGGCAAATGTTATAAGTAAGAGTTTAGCATAACAACAGAAAACCTACTTTCTCAGAAAGAAAACTGAAAGTTCCTGTCAAATGGACTGAAAGCCCCCAGAGCCAAAGTGTGGCAAACAACAACAGAACCATGTAGTCCTGGAACTGCTGGTTGTTCTGCAAGGCAGAGTGTAGGATGGAACCCTTTAATACCCTGAAGTACTGTGACGTACTATGTAATCAGAGTTTCAAATCCTATTAATAAAGAAACAAGCACCACACAAAACAGTGTACTGTGTCATATCTTATCAAACACCCTAAGCCAATATTCATTGTCTTTCTTGTGAAAAATATGGGTAATCCTTGATTTACGATCATAACTGAGCCCAAAATTTCTGTTGCTTAGCAAAACGGTTGCTAAGTAGTCTGCTCCATTTTTATGACCTTTTTGCCATGATTTTAAGCAAATCACTATAGCTGTCAAGTGAATCTGGCTTCCCCCATTGATTTTGCTTGTCAGAAGCTCCCTCAGATGGTTGCAAATGACAATCCCAGGACCCCACTATACTGCAATCATTGTAAACACATGCAGGTTGCCAAGCACCCAAAGTCAGATCACGTGACTTTGGGGATACTGCAATGATCATAAATATGAGAACTGGTCATAAGTCACTTTTTTCACTGCTCTTATAACTCTGAACGTCATTAAATGAATGGTTGCAGTCGAGGACTACCTATATGCCAACCTTACTTGATAACTGCTAGCACTTCCTTTAGCAACAATGGTATTTCCTGTACCTGTTATCAATTCATCACACGAGGTTGGTGGTATTTTGGCTGATTTCTCTCTTTATAGAATTGCTTCAACTCACTGATATACTTCCATTGATTCCTTGTTTTACATCATACAATCATTCATTAAAATCATAGCTTTGACTCTAAAACATGAATTGTCTGTTGCATAACCTACACTCATTTAAAGTTCAAGTCATAGATTTAACATTTTCCTATAGAATTTGCTGGTATAATCCAAAATCCAGCATTTCCTCAGTGACTGCAACCTGTCTAGATCCTTAGAGAACAAAGGGGCCCCCCACACGTGATATTCTCAATCCTTTGGAGTATTTTATTTTCTCTAATCTGATTGAGCCTACAGGATGAAAAGCTAAGATCTCAAACTGGGAGATAAGATCTCTCATATTTAGCCAAAATGAAACACTGAATTCTAACAAGATAACCTAATTCTAACCATTCAATGGCAAAGGACACAAACTCCAGAGCTGTTCAAAACACAAATAGCATCTGAAAATCCCAAAACAAAAATAAGCAAGATAGAAAAGGAGCATTGTCTTACCTGAACACCTTTTCTCAGCATGATGATGTAGAATCCACTGGATGTGTAATTTCAGCCTTCCTGCTCAGAAGAGACTAGGTCAGAACTTTGGCCACGCCTCCCTCTGGGTGTGTCTTCCCAGTTTTGACAAGGCGAAGCATCCCTGACGAAGTCTGGCGCAATGGCTCCAATCATCGTGATACCTGCCTAGACTACCCTAACGGGAGGGCGTGGATTGTACATCATCACGCTGAGAAAAGGCGTTCAGGTAAGACAACGCCCCTTCTCCAGCATGATGAGTGTAGAATCCCACATGATGGGATATACCATCATGTCCCTACCGGGGGGGGAGAAAGTCTAGGCTTCTGTCCCCTGAGAAGAAACGACCTGTTGTAGGACCAAACGCAGCGTCTGCCGCTGCAAACCTATCTATCCTATAATGCCTGACGAATGAGGAAGGGGAGGACTACGTCGCTGCCCTACAAATCTCGACTGAAGCTTGTGTGGACCAAGCTGCTGACGCAGAATCGCTGCGCGTTAAGTGAGCAGGAACTGGGAGCGACTGAGAAAGGTAAGCCCGAGCAATGCATGCTCTGATCCACCTACCAATGGTCGAAGAGGAGACCTTCTGACCCATGGCTGAGGACTGAAAGGACACGAACAAGGCCTCCGACTTGTGAAAGGTCGAAGTTTGCTTGACATAATGACGCAGAGCCCTGCGCACATCTAATTTATGCCACTGTCGTTCTAGACTGTGTGAAGGATTCGGACAGAAATTTGGAAGAACTAAGTCTTGGGACCTGTGAAACAAGGTATTGACCTTCGGAATGAAGGAAGGGTCCAATCTGAGGACCACCCTATCCTCGAAGAAGGTGCACAAATCACTCCTAACTGAAAGTGCAGCCAATTCCGATATCCTTCTAGCCGATGTTATGGCTACTAGAAATGCAACCTTCAAAGACAGAAAATGAAGAGAACAAGAACTGAGAGGTTCAAACGGAGGAGAGGTCAGAGCCTGTAACACCTTAGGCAGGTCCCAAGACAGATAGCGATGGACCGTGGGCGGTCTAGCGTTAATCGCCTCTTTGAGGAAAGCACTAACTGCTGGATGTTGCGACAAAGGAACCAAGTTGTTACAAGTAAGGACCGTTGACAGGGCCGCGACCTGCCTGCGGATGGTACTAGGTCAGTGGTTCTCAACCTGTGGGTCGGGACCCCATTTGGGGTCGAACAACCATTTCACGGGGGTTGCCAAACAACACAGTCCGCCATTTTTTTCCCCTTTTCCTTAGCTGTGCTACTCCCTTTTATTCTATTGGCTTTTGAAAGCCAATAGAATAGACTCTCTTGAATAGAGTCTAATTCTATTGGCTTTCAAAAGCCAATAGGATTGTCCAGGCTGTCTCTGCCCTGCTGAGCCCGCCAAAAGTCCCATTCTGCAAATGGTGCTGCAAGTTGTCTGCAGCGAAGGCGAGCTGTCTGGAAGTTTCCACCCCTCCCTGCTGAGCAACTACTAAAAATGTAAGTAAAAGAGGGCCAGGGGTGGGAGGCCGGCGGGCGCAGGGAGGGTTGCTGGCACGCGTGGGGCCTGGCAGGTGCCTTACCTCCCTTGGGCTGGGCCAGCTGGTGGCCCAGCCGGTGGTCGGCCTGCGCCATCTCTGCCGCTTGCCAGCTATGCCTCGGCCGGCGCAGGGGGCGGCACCACGCATGCGCGGCGCTCCTGGGCAGGGAAAGTCCTCGACTTACGACCGGTTGGGTAGTCCTCAACATACAACCAGTTGGGGTCACGGCATTAAAAAGGTTGAGAACCACTGTACTAGGTGATAAATCCTTATTCATACCTTCCAGCAGATAGTCCAAAATATTGGGAATTGTGACCGAGAGCGGCCTGAGATGTTGCTTAGTGCACCACATACAGAAGTTCCTCCACGCGGCATCATAAATCCTATTAATCGAGGGGCGCCTTGAGGCTTGAATCATCAAGATCACCCCAGACGAATAGGATTGCCTAGCTAAACTTGTCCGCCACGTTGTCCATCAGAATCAGGACGTGCTGTCCCATCACTAGAGAGGAAAACTGCCAGAGACCTAAGTGTATGGCCCTGAGTTCGAGCCAATTTATATTGTGAGCTAGGTCCAACTGGGACCACTGTCCCTGGGCCAGATGAATCTGAAGATGGGCACCCCAACTGAACAGACTGGCATCTGTAGTCAAGGTGAGTCTGAAAGGTTCCTTGAAGATGGTCCCCTTGGTCATTGCGGATGAAGCCCACCATAGGAGGGATAACAAAGTGTGGTGGGGAACCCTGACTTTAGTGTTGGAGGAACTGAGGTTGTTTCTGGAAGGGAAGGAGGAACCATTGGAGGCTTCTTGAGTGAAGCCTGGCCCACGGAACGATCCCCATGCAAGAAACCATCTTTCCCAAGAGTTGAGCCAGCTGTACCAGAGGCACTGCTTTGCCCCTCCGAACCTGATGCACCAGCTTTCGGATGCTGACCCGACGTTCCTGTGAAAGATAGACCTTGCAAAGGTCTGAATCTATGATAGCCCCAAGATGTAGGAGATGCTTTGTGGGGATCGTGTGGCCCTTTTTGAAGTTCACTGAGAACCCGTGAACCTGGAGTGTATGTACTGTGACTTCCAGGTCTGACTGGGCCAACTGGAAGGAACTGGACTGTGCTAGAATGTCATCTAGATAGCATTGCACACACACCGGCATCATCCTGAGGTGAGCCGCCAAGACTGCCAAAATTTTTGTGAAAACCCTTGGAGCTGAAGGTAGACCAAAGGGAAGGGCTCTGTATGGGTAATGCCGGTGCGCGTAACAAAACCGGAGGAATCTGCGGTGTTCCGGAAGTATCGAGATGTGTAAGTACGCCTCTGTCAGATCTATGAAGGAGAGCAAATCCTCTTTTCTGATACTGGCGAGGATGGACTTTAGGGTCTGCATCTTGAACCTTCTGTAGGTCAAGAAGAAGTTCAGACCCTTTAAGTCCAATATCACCCTCCATCCTCCTGAGGCTTTGGGGACCACAAATAGGATGGAGTAAAACCCCTTTTCTTCTTGATCCTGTGGCACTAGTTCTAAGGCTTTGATTTCTGACAGATGGGAGATGGCTGTGGCTACCAATTTTGCCTTGGTTGTGTTTCATGACATCGGACACTGTATGAAACGGTCTGGGGGAAGAGAGTAGAACTCTAGGGTGAGACCATACTTGACGGTTTCTCTGACCCGAGAGTCGGTGATGGTCGCCTCCCAAATGTTGCTGAACAGCGCCAGGCGACCCCCGATGGGAGAGCCCTCCTTGGCGTCACTTGGACCGCCTATACAGGTGGCCACGCGAGGGATGTTTGGATTTGAATTGGCCTTTGGCTCCCATGCTCTGGCAGTCCTGTGGACAATCCTGCCAGGGTGGAAAGGATCACGAGCCTCTTGACCAATCCCAGGACTGTCCTGCCCGAAAGGGCTGCCTCCACTCCCAGGTACCACTGGGGCAGAAGGCCTGCCTACGGAAATCCTGCTGGGGCTGCCTATCCGACTGTTTGGAGGGGTGAGCCAGGATCTTGCGTTTATCCTTGCCCTCGATAATGTGCGGTTCGAGGATTGACCCGAACAACTGTGTACCGCTATATTTGGAAGTGGACAGATGCCACTTTGACTTCAAGTCCGTTCTCCACTGTTTCAGCCACAGTAACCTTCGAGAGGCTGCAATGGATCGTGCAGAGTACCTGGTCGAATGAAGAGAAGCATCTGCCATGTACTCTGAAGCGGCCATAGCTTCCCTAGTGTCTGATGTGTCCGAACCTGATCTGGAGGAACAATTGCCTGCAGTTTGCGAAGCCACATGATTGAAGACCTGGCGAGGAAAGAGGATGAAGTGGTAGCCTTGATCACCCATGCCGAAGCCTGATGCGCTCGGTGGAGGGAAAGTTCAAACGTCTTGTCCTCTGCCTTCAGGGCCTCAGCCATATCCCCTGGAATAGCAGAAGTGGAAAACAGAGAAGTCAGGGGCGTATCAACAGAAGGCACCTCCAAGAGGGAAGCAAATGAAGGAGAAACATTGAATAGTTTCTTCTCTGTACTATTAGGAGAGGGCAGAGTGGCCAGAGATGACCACTGTTTCTCCACTGTAGTACAGAAAACCTGTGGACAAGGAATCTGCTTGTCCTCCACAACCTGTTCAGCGAACAAAGGGTTAGACTCCTGACTGGTGGAGGTAGAGGGTTTCTCCTCCTGTACCGAAGTGAGGTTGACGGTGGTAATGGTCTTTATCAGTAGAGACCTGAAAAGAGAAGGATCAAAAAGCCCCAAAGTTGACGCCTGTTCGGGTGCTGCCTCCTCATCCTCTGACATGGGCATGTCAGCTATCTCCAGGTCAACAGACCCCTCCTCCTTTAGCCGGGAAGAAGTCTCAGAAACGCCTGAACCGGGGACTGTGGTACATCCCGTTTGCGAAGGAGATATAGAAGGAGGTGGTTGAAAAGGTCGTTGTCCCCTATTGCATAAATGCATTGTGCATGAAGGACTGAAACTGATCTGACTACAAGTCCCTTTGTTCCATAGAACTAGCCCCAGCCTCAGCTAGAATAAATGTGGCCTCAGGGCCTTGATGAGTGGATGATGATGAGGAGCAAGGGGGACCAACCTGCTCAGTTTCCCCCTGAGGATACCAAGCCCTTGGGACATCATGAGAAGGAGCAAATGGAGACTCAAATGGAGAAGTGTCCAATGGAGTGGGGGGAACCACTTCAGCTTCACTGGACCTGAGCCTTTGGGCTTTGGAGAATTCCTTTTCCAGCGCCAAATGTCTCCTCAAGGCCTCTCGCTCGGCTGATTTTGAGGGCTCCTTGGTAGAATTGTGTTTAGTCTTGGCCTCCCCCCCCCCGCATCCAAATCAGTACATCTGCACTTTGTTTGTACGGGGGGAATACCAGAGCCCTGTGATGCCTGGGGCGAGGAACTGTCTGTCACTGCAGTCTAAATAATCCAGGTAGGAGATATCCAGAAGTGGGGGGAACCCAAACACGCAGATCTGGTTGACAGAGATGGAAAACCGATCCTCGCTCTGCACAACAACAATGGCAAGGACAGCCAGACAGCTGCCTAGAACTGCCTGTCTAGGCCAGTGACAAATGCCACTTTCTATGTGGAACAGGTGGTCTAAAACAGTTCCCCTTCGCTCAACTCACACCAGAATAAGGATATGTGACAGAACCACCAATAAGTAATTCGAACAATAATTCCAATATAGGGCAGAATCAAATCTGTGATTCGTATGAAAACAAGCTGCAAAACTCCCCCCCCCCAGTTAAAGGCCTGGTAACACAGGCCAGTAGCAAATAAGGCAGGCCTCAATGTCTTTAAGAGGAACACGAAGTCCCCACAGATTGGCTTCCATGCCTAGAGACACTCTCAAAATGGCGGCTGCGTCTAAAGTCACACTCAAAATGGCGGCCGCCCACAATAACACTCTCAAAATGGTGACCGCATCCTGTGCACGTGGTCAAAATGGCAGCCGTGCCTGTTCAGAGCCTCCGAGAAGGCGAAAACACCAAAGGAAGGAATGGAGGGAATCAACCTCCCTGCTAGGGCAATAGCCTCAAGGAACAGCAATTTAAATAAGCACTCTCTCCCAGTCACGGAAAGGAACTTGCTATTAGTTGCGCAGCCTCCTCTGCGATCCGAGTCCTGCGGCCAAGAGGAGCCTTGTTGCAATGAAGCCAGAAAGGGAAGCCTCCGAATGGTCTGAGTCCCGAACGACTCTGATCTCCAAGGGCCAGCTGGTAGGCTGGTCCGCGCTCCGCTGTTCCGTCTGATCGGTGGTGGAAAAACCCCCGCTCGAACAAAAAAAAAAACCTGCAGCCTCCTTCACAGGCGCCTGGAAGGCTCAAAGCCAGAAGGCCCCTTTTCAATTTTGAATTTAAATCTCTGCCAATTCGATCCCAATTACAACAGAAACAAAAGAAACACTACACTTTAAATAACTACAGCTTGCCTCCAGAAGCAGTAAATGCTCCAACACTGGAAGTTTTTAAGAAGAGACTGGACAGCCATTTGTCCGAAATGGTGTAGTGTTTCCTGCCCAAGCAGGGGGTTGGACTAGATGACCTCCAAGGTCCCTTCCAACTTTACTATTATTATTATTATTATTATTAATTAGATTTAAATAGATTTAAATAGATGAAATTAACTTAGCCTAGTTAAGGAGCCAAAATTTCTGCGCCTTGCTGAGCACGAGACTAAGTCAAAACTGGGAAGACACACCCAGAGGGAGGCGTGGCCAAAGTTCTGACCTAGTCTCTTCTGAGCAAGAAGGCTGAAATTACCCATCTGGTGGATTCTACACTCATCATGCTGGAGAATGGTTCTGAGTAGAACACAAGATGCTACTAATATAGAAGCAACTCTGATGTAAGAGGTGCTAATCTGAATAAAACAAATCAAAAGTAATTTTACACAATATTTCTACCTGAAACTATTTACTTATTATTTCAAAAATAGACATTTTCAGCTGTCTCAATTTTCCTGGATTGCTCTTCTGCTTCCTGAAGATTCTAGTAGCTTACTTCTAAAGGTGTTTGGAAGTTGAAAAATACTCCATTTCTCATCTCAGTCTTGGTTCCGAACTTCTATTTCTGTAAACAGACAACACACCATTCTTCTATCTACAATAAAGATAGGATATTGGCAATTTATACAGTATGAGGGCCAGGACATTAAACTGTTCCTTTTGTAGATAGATTATATTGAATAGATACCATTCTATGTATATGTATGTTGAACTCACACTGACTATAACTGAATTTGGAATGGGAGCTTGCTTTCCCACTTACTACAATGACATTTCTCATTAAAGCAAACAAACAAACAAACAAAAAAACCACCCTCACTTTCAGTTCCATTGTGGACAAAACATTATTCCACAAGCCTGATGAATCATTCATATAGTCCTGCACAAATTAGAATGTGAACTATTTCCTCCTTGATATCCTTGATGCAAAACACTTGTCAACCCCAATACAGACAATGCAAAACTAAGTAACAGATCCTCTGCAACCTCTCAAGCTCTTATATGCTTTGCTGCTATAGTAATTTTTACTGGACATCTCTGGAAACATAAATATGTTTTGTTCATGTATACATTTTCTGCACGATGGATTGATGGAAGCTAAAGTCTATGGTAATAGTTTTACAGCCTTTTTCAGCCTCATGAGCATCAACAACCCTCCTCTAGCATCTTCAGCAATCTCTTTTGACTTGGGTATGCCTACATGTCTGCAGGCATAATGTACCTTTTCCAGCAAAGACACTGAATTTGATCAAGGTGCATAGTGGTTTGTTCAAATCCTGTGAAGATTAAGGAGATGGTTTTGAATACACATACACACACACACACACACACACACACACACACACACATTCACTTATCTGAGAAGAAAGCAGTCATCTCATTGGTTCTTAAGGACACAAGAAAAAAAGTTGAGAAAACCTCTCTCCTAATAAAATGAAAAATAAACTGGGTTCTAAGGTGAGAGCATTTCTAGACATTAGATTTTTGGAACTTTATCACTTGCTTTTTCAGTAAATCTTATTAAAATGATTCCGTGAGAATCCTGCTTTAAGTTGAGTTGGATCTCAATAGCTTGGTAATGTGTTCAATAAAGACATGACACAGTTGCATGTTGTTTGTTTAACCAGAATCTCTTTATCTATTAATAGAACTTAGATAAAGCTCTGATCACATTGTAGGTCATGGTACTGCAGGATTATGGATAATTCTAAAGGCTTCATAAACTTTCTCTCATCACTGTAGCAGCCTCTTTTTTACATTTTATTATGGTAGCATAAGAAGAAGCTATTAAAGCTGATCATCCACTAACCCTGCAGAAGTCACAGTATGTTGAAGTTCCTGTTTCTGACCACCTGCTGTAGCTAAAAGCATTGACTGAAAATAGAAACATAGTAATTAGTAGCAAGACAATAATCAAGGTGTAATAGATAATATAGTTTGCTGCAGAAGCATAACAAGAGCAAATTTTGTAGCAGTAGGTAGGCATTAGTGTTTAAGAATAAAAGCAAAAGAGAGGAATAGTAGTATGTTCGGAGAACATATAAATACCTAATATTCATGACTAAAGCATAAAAAAATAACATACTATAATTCATTATAATAGCTTTAAGAATTCATTTAATCTCACAACAAAATTACTAATAAATAATAAAATTAATCTATTGTCACAATTAACCCTTTAATTTTCATATATCAATACTGGCCTAGTTAATTTTTAGTCCCATCAGAAATAAAAATGATGATTCATATTTTCAAATCATGGCCATTTTTATTACTATCCTTTAACTGACTATACTGTTTGGAAATTTCCTAGAGTCATTCATGAGTGGGTGCAGTTGAAAACTGAATAATAGAAATAAAAATAAATAAATGCAGTTGTGTGGCATAGTAATATGGTTAAGTGAACAACCAGTATAATGACATATACTGAATTCATGCACTGCACCAAGGCATCATTGTTTAATAGCTTGCTTCGCTCATAATGCAGAGCCAAAGCAAACAAATCATATTATGCTTTACTGAAATATGTGAACCTAGTTCTAAACTGAAAAGGCCATATTTTGATTTTCCATATTTTTATTGATAGATTATAATCTGTGCTCGATATTCATCATTTGTAGACAACTTTGCAATTATTAAAAAGGTATCAGGTTGACAACTGCTATATTTATTTTATTTCTTCCACTAAATACTCTTTTTATGCTAAGAGGACAAAGGATACAAAGTCATGCATATTAAAAATATGCATGCTATTATAATGCACTAAAGATAGGTGATTCTGTGTCACTGCTTTGTCTAAGCCCAAGAACCCAGTTAAGGAAGATATGCCTTGCCCTAACAGAAAGTAATTTTCTACCTCCAGATGATACAGCAGAAATCAGCACAGGTCAATCCTAATTAACAGAGAATATTCTTGTGATTTTCAGCCAAACTAGCCATCTATACAAAAATAAAAAAATGTATTCTGAAGTCTATTAATTGAGAATGACCAATGCTGCCTCAAATCAGAAGTAAGTTAGTACAGTAATTCTTAAGGCAGAAAAAAATAGATATGTAAACAATTCAACTTAGTCTTCTTTCCCAGCATGTGGTCAACAGTATTGATTCATCAATTCAGATGGTTTGATACTTTACTGATCACTGAAAAGGAACTGAAAGGTTGCATAGACATCATGCAGTCATAAGGGCTATAAAACAATGTTGTTTATTAAATGTATTTTTATTTTATCACTGAATCAGATCAGCAGTTACAAACAATAGCAACATATTGCTACCATATTCTACTCCAACCCTTAAGAGCTTAACATTTACATTTAATGAAGCAAAATATATATGTCCAAAATGTACGTTTCTACTGACATTCCAACAGAATTTTCACAAAGAACATGAAAATACAGTATTATAGCTGCTTAATATCTTTAAAACAGCAGGAACATGTGATAACAATAACTTACAATGCCAAATAATTTGATTTCTTTACATTGTTTCAGTCAGTTTGCTCGTTAGCTACCTCTCCCAAATTTATGAAATAATTTTTATTTTATAATACAACAAAAATGGAATTACTCATTATGGCAACCCTTCTAATTCATAATTAGAGCTAGCTTTCTTTCCTCAGGGTTTTGTGGAAGAACAGGGTAGTTCACAGGGTGAAATAGGTTGGGGGCTTGTAGTCACCACAAGTTTGTGGTGGTGGGGGCACAGAGGGAGGCTCAGCCAATTTCACTGTATACATGTTATACTTTGATAATAAAGAGTTGTTTTTTATTATTATTATTATTATGTTGCCTACTTATTCGTAGCCAAAAAGTTAAGATGGTGATGGTGGAGCCCTATGAAAGGACTTGATAACTTGCCAAATCCAATCTAAATATCTGGCTGTGAAACCAGACATAATTTATCAAACTTGTATGCCACCCAACTCTCAATGATTCTAAAGTTGTCCTATCACACTTTGTCTCCAACTGCACATCTAGGAGATGAAGAGATTGGTTCACACAATCCACACATCTATTTTTGAAATTAATTCAGTGTGCAATATTAAATAAGAGATGTAAGAAAAACCAACATTATTATGTGAAATGAATATTGATTTACTGTAAATTAAAGTGTAAAATCATAATTAGTGAGTTCATACCTAGCCAGAGGTATGCATGCTCAGCTACTTTTTGTTTCCTTCACATGTTTTTTAAAGTCATTTAAGTTGAGATACAGACCTAGGTAGAAGTTTAACTAAACTTAGTGGAACTGACTTATGAATAGCATATAGGCAATCTTCACTTAATTACAGTAATTGAGACAGGCAACTCCATCACTAAGCAATGCAATTCTAAAGCATAATGTCATGTGACTGTGCTGACATACAATGGCAGTTGTGGCAGTTACAGAGGAAAAATTGTGGTATTTTAATGAATGGGATGGTTAACATAATATCTATTATAGGTAATTAAATAGCCAACTGTGGAAAGCAATCTCCTGGTTCTGAAACTTAAAAAAATGATGTGATTTTTAGAAATCTTTCATACCCCACATTGGGGGAAATTATTTTTAAAAAATCACATGAGACTTTACATAGAAGCTTTCATCAAAAGGAAAATACATTTCTCCTTAAAATATGTTTACATTTTACAAAAAAATATTTTTGATATTGCAGATTGTTTATGATCACTTGACCTACTTAGGATGCAACAGATTCCTGCAGATGCTGTAAGACCATATGTTGTCCAGGTAAAAAATTATTATAATTATGTGGTCATCATGACGATCACTTCAGACTACCCCAATGAATCCAGTGGTGTCAGATTTTGCAATACAATATGGTTAGAACTGTGTAATTGCTTTTCCCAACTGGGTTTCTCAAGCAATCTTTCCATGCATACATTTTGTTTAATGTTCTATTTTCAATCAATCCTTTCCCTCAATGTACCTTATAATAATTGAGAACATGAGATTACTATTCTGAAAGTAATTTCATCGGTACATTATTACTCTAGAAAAACCAGGAAATAGTATATTATCTGACACACGCATCAACAGTGAGACAAACATTTACTGTTTCTGGGTCCTATATCCTGTATCTCTTATGGTTTCTAACAAATTCTTGTTCAGCACCTTCATTTCTGCTGCCTTATGGCACATGGTGCATTCCTTATTTCCAAACTATAATAGGGCAACTGTTGTGCACAGTCGCTGAGTTATCTCAATTTTCTTAAAGGAAAGCAAGACTCATCAAATTAAGGCTACAAATAACTGACAAATAAAGATATCCACTATTGAAGACATTCGAAGCAGACAATGGCGAAAGACTTTTGTACTATTCCCAAGCAAACTACAGGGGAAATCAGGTAGTCAAACAAGAGTTGAATCTGACTTCAGGCAGTCTTTATCTAGAACAAACTTGGAAGTCAGCCTTGGATTTGCCAGTAATGGTGGGCTTGATCTCTATAGACTTCTGCAAATTTCTCTGGTACTTCCAAGTCCATAAAACAAAAGCTATTTCCAGAAAAGTAGATATAGTAGGACTCATTTTTACATTATCAAAACAGTCTGAAATCTATCTATATTCTCATCCATCCAATTCTCCTCCACAGGAATTGAGATGGACTTTAAGCTGAGAAATCCTTATTATTCTAAAACTGGAGGAATGTAATACAAGTAAAAATGGCTATATCAGTTAATTAAATATGATTTCCTGTGGCAACAATACAATCCTATTAATATGAAGTGGGCCCAATCTACAGAAGTCAACAAAGAGTTGTAGAACATTTAAAAGTGAAACTAACAAGTTCATTTAATACAAATAAAAGTTCATTTAATTCAAGTAAGTATCAAATGTTAGCATTCTCATATCCCATGCCAAGCACATAAAAAGCACAGCCTATCAGCATCCTTTCTGTGGTCTCCAGACCCCAACTGGGTGATGCCAAAATTTGGAGACCTTTATTATATTTCAGAGGGCTTGATTTGGTCTTAGGGGCAATAAGCCTTGCAAATACTTAAGGCACCTCCCACAGCCCTTAAAATTCCTTAAGCTGTCTCTTAAAATGGATCCTACTCTATCCAGTTTGGGAATATTACAATGATAGTAGTGCAATGCTGTTTTATGTCTACACATTACACTCTTGTATCTTTTTTCAACCTCTACCTTTTTGTGATCCCAGGTGATAAACAAAACCTGCCATCTTTTTATTGTTTAAATCTTACACAGAAGTCTTGGCTTTCTGCCCAGAATTTCTATGCATTATTATTATGAAAATAAATGTTCAAATAACATTTATATGAACATTAAGTATTTCCAGTTTGTTTTAGCTATTATAAGAGGAACAACCAAACAGTAAAGGACTGTCATCCATACATGGAATAAAAGAAACAAAACAACCAACTCAAACTTTAAAATCCAGCATGCAAAATGTAAAATACAGGCAATCAATGTAAAACATATTTTCTCCCCCATCTTTCAGATCACATATTGGCTGAAAATCTAGAATGTCTTGCTCTTTATCTACAAACCACATTCCTTTTGAAGTTAAACGGATTTTGCCTCTGGAAGAGTTTCTGATAGCCAAGAGCATTGTGTCTAGAGAAACCATTACTCTTCATTCTTCTTTGCAGAGGCTGCAGTGAGTGCAGACAAAGAGAAATCAATTCTTTGAAATCTATTTGGTTCATTCTTAAAAATATCAATACCTTTCTGAATAATATTTAGTGTAATAATTTTAAAAACTTGAGTATAAGAATATTCAACTGGGGAAAGGACTACAAATCAAAATAAAACTATTTTAAAAGCAACTGTTTGTCTACAGTATTTCAATTATTTTATCAATTGCTGACTCACTCTGGGAAAATTATATATGGGGAGAAGAAGAGACAATAGCAACCATACTTACTTCAGATTGTAATTCATTAGAACAATCTAACCACAAATAAGGAAATTAGATAACATATAAAGTTCCAATATATAGTGTGCAATAAATGCTAGGATTGCTAAAAACAGATACCCTTCGCTGAAACTTATTAGATAAATTAAATAATCTTTTTCAACATATTTTAGAGTTGCTAATTCATGTCTGTTTCCCTAATAAATCTTACACTGTGAACCATATTCATGGTTGGTTTGTCCTGCACTTATTCAAATCCAATTACCCACTAATTCTATTCAATCTGCAATCTGAAGCAACTTCAGAGACCTTATTTATTTCTAAAGTCCATCATCTGTTTCTCATTGCAACCTGTGCCCTCAAGTTTCAATACATATAGAAGCATCACATTTTCAAAAGTAAGAAACTTGCCATTAATCAGAGAGACTTTTAATAGTTTTAGCCAGGTTAGTAGGCAACAATAGTTCTTGCTTCATATAAAAGTTAATTTAAAGCCAATTTTTGCTATTTATGTACTCTTGGGGGCAAATATTATAAACAGAAAGGATTGATTTCTTTCAACAATAATTGTTTCAGTTATGCTATGTGATGTTAAATTTGTTTCTATGCACTAAAAATCTATGCATCTTTCCTGCCATAACTTCTTTTCCCTATAACTGTATTATTATTTTTTTACTTTACATGTGAAAGTATTAGCTAAGCCAAACTAGATCAGAATCATTGCTGTATTGGCAATAAGATATGGTGGGTATCCATACAACTTCTTTAGACAACGTTCTGATTAAAACAGTCTGGAACTCTTTAATTACACTGAGCCAGTGAGAGCAAAGCTATTTTTACAGTCAGCATTTCCTTTCCTTCTCACCATTGCTGCCACACACTTTCCCATTACATGCAACTATTCAAACCAGAACTGATAAATGGTGCTAGCATACTGTCAGTGATTCCAGGAAAGAGTGAACAGAGTTTGCTTGCTTAGAAAAATAAGCACCATCCACAGTGATGGCATATTTCACAGGAACACTGTAAAACTAAGGGTCAGTTCAACTCTTACTGCATTACTGCATCTCAAATGTTTTATCTCTCACTTTTAATAAATTCTGACATATTACCAGAAACAGTATGTGCAGATACAATGCCATATTTTACACAACTTGGATATTCAACTTCTCTTCCTTCATAAATCAAGCAACTATTAATAACGTGAAAGAGGCATTCCAGTCATATTTCTACTATCCCAAGTCTAACATCTTGCATCTTTGAGTGTGCCCGTGTTTATATAACACCATTTAAAAATACTTGCATGCATTACGACATTTCATTCTTGTTTTCCCCTATTGTACTGTTCCTATAACAACCTCCCAGTGAAAACTAATTATTCCTTTTTATTTCTGAGGCTGCTATGTGAAAGTGGCGTCCAACAGTAATTATTTAGATGAACCTCTATAGGAATGCCGCACAGAACAAAAACAAAACTAAGGATCAGGAAAATGTGAAAAAAATCTTACTCCTTGCTATGCATGATGGATTGACAGAGCAGCTCACTTTTGGAGGTCACAAGTTAGGCATCTCTGCCTGGCCTAGAAACAGAATGATTACTGGACAAGAGGATCCCAAGAGAAAAAAAATCGACGTCCGTTCCAGTGGGTAATCAGTAGCAGAGGCAGCGAGAGATCCGAGCAGAAAGTTTACCTGCAAGGTTACCTTCTGCCCAGATTACCCGCTCCTTCCCCTCCTCCTGTTTGGCCATGGAGGACCGACTATCCCAACCATCTGGAAAGCTTCTACGTAAATCGAGACTGGCAGGCCAACAGCAGAACTAGACACACCAGAAATATTTCCCCGCGGCTCCCCTGCGGGGGGAGGAGGGGGAACCGGAGTCTCGCAGCACGAAAGAAGGACAGAAAGTCGCCCGGGGAGAAGCCGGGCCCGGGTGTGGCGAGGGGAGGGAGCATCCCACCGAGGCGTGGCTGCAGGACGACAGGGGCGGAAGGGGGATCCGGAGAAGGCCTCCCCGGGGGAGAGGGGAGGAAAGGGGGGTGACGATTCGCCGAAAGGCACCCCGGTCTTCCCTCAGTCCCTCGCGAAAGCAAAGCCGCCCCTTCGCCCTCGCAGTCCCTCGACTGGCCGCGCGAAGAAACCCCCGGCTGGTGGCCGGCCGTAACTCAACCCGGCTGCACTTACGTTCTCCGTGTCCCGCTCGTTGACGGTGGGCAGTGGCGTGCGGGTGGACATCTTGCGCGTGCGGTTGCGCCGCCCTGCAAAGCCGGCCCGGGCCAAGACTGGGAAGGGCCGGCCCCACGACCGCCTACTGGCCTGGCCACGCTCTCTGCCTGCTTTTCCCGCTCCGGGCTCGCAGGCCTCTGCGGGGCGGCTTCTCCGCTGGAGCTCTGAGCGAGGCGAAGGCGGCCCCTCTTAGACTCCCAGAGTCTCTGCCATGGCTTCTGGGTCGGCTGCCCTCGCCGCCGCCCCCCTGGGCCGGGATCACGGCGGCGGCGGCGGCGACTCCTCCCGCTGCCGCCACTGCGCGCTCAGGTGAGTAGCCGGCGGAGCTGCGCAGGAGAGCCGGAGCTCTTCTCTCCCTGCATCCGGCGGCGGCTGCTCCTCCCCGTACCCCTCCTTCCTGAGCCGACACGAAGGGGACCGCGGCTGGCGCTGATCTGCCCGCGAAGGACGCGGAATCCCA
This sequence comes from Crotalus tigris, assembly GCF_016545835.1. NCBI lineage: Eukaryota > Metazoa > Chordata > Lepidosauria > Squamata > Viperidae > Crotalus > Crotalus tigris. Next base: position 1,639,600 of record NW_024096622.1, on the reverse strand, counting down.
AAAGCTGCCGGTCACGGCGGTGCGGAGAAAACGCTAGGGGCGCTTCAGCCGCGCGACTCTGCGGAGAGGCTCGCGCCTTCATTCATTGCTGAGTCTCCCTCCCGACTCCCGCCGCGCACGAACCCAAATCCACACCTCCCGCCCTTTCGGGCTCCTCCTCCTCCCGCTGCCGAATTCCGACGGAGAAGATCTTCCGTGAGCAAACGACGCGAAACGCACGTGGAGTTTGACCTGTACCGTGCTATATATTTTCCAAGTCGGTGGAAACGGGGAGATTCGTGTCTGTCTAGCAAGGATCCCTGCATGAAATCAGGCCCTTTCTCACCCCACTTCATTTTGTATGTTTTGGCTGACAGCCATCTCATTACATTGCAGGGAAAGATCTTTGGCTGCATTTTGCATCCATCGACTGTGAAACTCAGTGAAACCTACTCTGCTTCGATGGAAAAAGTTATTTAAAGCAAAGTTTTGCAATGGCGACCGGGAACAGGCAGAATTAGAGCAAATGGCATAGTCTTAATTCTGCCTTTTCAGAAGTTCAGACTGAATCTTCGTTGTTGAATTGGTGGAAAAGTTGAGATGAGCTGGATGTAAAAGAATGCAGAGTGGAAACTGCTATAACAATCATCAAACGGGGATGCCAAAAGTAAATAATAGTTGAGACATACCTATAATATGAAGTACAGTATATATAAGCATTGAATCCCTGTGTTAATTGCCACTTAAGAATATAGTCCATAGAAAAGGTTTTCAACATACATTTATGAAATGTAAACCTGGTATCAAAGGTGATAGTGAATTAAGTTTGAATTAAGCCCAATCTATTTGTTGAGAGAGCAGACAAATCTACCTAAAGCAGGATATGACAATGAATAGGTTTCTTAATAAGTTAGAGATTTTGTGAAGGCCATTACAGAGAACTACTGAGATTGATGGGAGAAAACACAATAGTCATTTTTGGGGAGAATTTATGTGATTAATGTCTTGCCTACAATGTTAATTTCAGTCAATACTAGTTTTGACATATATGCCATTTAAACAATGGCAGAAAAACATTAAATTTGCATAGCAGGAGGAGAAACCTCTAGTTAAATAGAAATATAATACAAGATGCAAAAGAAAGGAGAATTGAGCTTACCTGATTTGAAATTATATTTTTCAGCCTGCTGTTTGGTCTGGATGAAAAGAATGAAAGTTGCTAAGAAACAGGAGGCTTTTGGAGTTAGAAGGATATGATTTGAGTTTTACATAGCACGGATATCTACAGTATGATAAAGCAAAAGTTAATGTATATTTTAAGAATAATTTTATTAGATGTGCCATACTGCGCATATGGAACATTTAGGCTGCGTCTGAAAATGCCTTTGTCACTCTCAGCACAGGAAGCATTTTATAGAAGAATATGATTACTAAACATAAATGGTTGACTTGCTTCGATATATTAGAATTTTATCAAGGAGATTGTTGAATTGGAACAAGAGAAATACTGGCGGAATTAGGATATTCACATCTATGGTTTTGTATGTATAATTAGAAAAATTTAAAGTAGATAAAAGAATAGAAGAAAAAAGTGAAAGAAGTATGACAAAATGGGCAAAAATCTTCTGTTATAATACACGCTCAGTGGGAGAATATGTAATTGAATAAATTTTCTGATTGGAAACCTCTTATTGACATTTTGTGGCAAACAGAAAAAAAATCATGATATAATGGTTTTGAGAATTGGAATAAAAATAATAGATTATAAAGAAAGTGTACACAATGCTATAACCATAATGTAAGAGGTTACTTTATAACTTCTGTAAAAGAAAATTGGAAATTCTTTGATTTCTGCACTTTTCTCTTTGTTCTTTTCTTCCTTCTTTCATTCTTTTTTCATTCCTAATATTCTTGTTCATATTTATTCTGTATAGAAATTATAACAAAATTTTATTTTAAAAAAAGCACCGGGACTCTGGTAGAGCTAAGATGCTGCAAATAATAAATCCAACCCCGGTCTTCTGTGCCCCAAATACTTTTTAAGAAAAGAAAGCATCAAGATGTCAGTACTGATACCCAGCTTTTTGCAAAGCAAAGCAAAGCCTCTTTTCTGAGCACCAGAAGAAGACGTGAGAAGAAAAAGCAGGCTTCTGGAGTGGAAAGGACTACAAGTGGTGCAGAAAAACAAGATGTCAGTTGTGTGAAAACTATGCAGAACTAAAATAGCAGTGAAAAAAACAACAATTTGTATTAATGATAATAATTGAGTTTTTTTTATCTAGAAGTTCCATATGGGATTCTTCAACTACCATCTGCATGATGTATATAATAACAAAATTTACAGCACTATTCTAAAAAATTATGTAACCAGTTTTACACACTCTAGCATATAAACAAGAAGATATTTGCAGGTGCAAACAATTAAATCTTTATTCTCAGTCCAGTTCCATTGATATTTTCTGTTTTTTAGAAACCCCACATAGATTTCTCCATTTGTGATCATAGGAGCAAGCAGCTTAAACTAAAAGCCTTCCAAATGTTTCCAATGTCTTCAGTAAGCCTTGAAAAACTTGCTGATGGTTTATAACTGTATTTGATATTGAGGTGACCATATGCTGTCTCGGATTATCATCATACATAATGCTAGATTATATTTCTAGTAATCCAATAGCTCATTTTTATGTCTGTAGAACAGTACTAATTATATCTTCGGATAGATTGGTCCTAAGAAGGGCAATAGGGAGGGCTGTACGTGATAGGAAAAAGATTTAATTGGAATGCAACAGTCCATAAGAAATTATAAAGGCAACAGCTTTTCATGTGCTGGACTCCATTATCCCTGCCTAACTAAATAAGCTTAGCTAATAGGCTTTGTGATTCCTTGACAGGTTCACAAGCTGTGGTTTGTTTTAGGCAATTTTCTGAAGTTAGTAGTAACTCAATATAACAAAATCTTTGCATAGATTTGATAACATCTAGGATTTGAAGACAGAGTTCGCACAATATTTAAATTAACCATTTTATTTGTTTACTAATATCCTGCCATTTGTTCAAGAGCTCAAGATGGCATACAGAGGGCCTCCTCTCTTTTCTTCTCTACAATGAAAGCCCTGCAAGAAAAATTGAGCAGAGAGGGAGAATGACTATCCCAGAGTCATCTAGTGCAGTGGTTCTTAACCTGGGCGATATTGCCCCCCAGGGGGCGATTTCATTTTTCAGGGGGGCGATGGAACGAAAAGGGGCGACACGGGGGCGAAGGAACAAAAAGGGGGCGATATGGGGGCGATGGAGCGAGAAGTTTTGGGGATACTTTTGAGACTTTTTCGTACAGTGAATCGCTGTATATCTGTCGTACAAAAACATCAGATCACTCACTATTAGTGGATTGAATTGTGTTTTCAAATGTTCCTCCAGCTAGCTTCAGTACAGAACGCCGTACATATGTGAAGATGCATCGCTTATCTTCATGCGCATTGCACAGCAGCCCTACCCCATACAGTGGCGCACCATTGGCCAGATATGGGGAATGGGGAAAAGACAGGAAATAAATTATTTGCATCGATATGTCCTGATGACAATTTTAAAGAAAACAAAAAAAAGTGTTTGCATAAATTGAAGAATTATTTCCTATGTTGTGATTGAGAGGTTATGTTGGGGGAGGGGGGCGATGACAACTTCCTCATTGGCTCAAGGGGGCGATTCGTTCAAAAAGGTTAAGAACCGCTGATCTAGTGAGTTTCTTCAGCTGAGAGTAGAAGGGTAGCTGGACTTCCCTATTCCTAGATGAGCATCTTAACTTTATACTATACTGGATCTCTGTTATGGTTTAATATGCTGCATAAACCAGACCTATGTCAGATTGCAATTCATGGTAGGCATATAGATCAGATTTGGATTTTTTATGTAGTTAGGATCAACTTCTATTTTTTTTAAAAAAAAAAATTCTATAACATTTCTTGCTTTTAGACAGGAATATTTTGGAATCCCACATAGTACTGAAGTGATAATGGTGATTATTCTTTCCTGAAAACTCTGATTTATAGAGGGTAGAAACTCATCCTCGCTGTACTGAGCTATATAAAAAAACAATGAGAAACAATGAATATTGGCTAAATCACACTTTGTGCCATGTATTGTTTTGTTCCTAGTTTGTTAAATAATACATAATATCTGAATTCATGAAACCTAAGGCATAAACCTTGGTTCGCTACTAACAGTGCATAGTTTATACAATATAGTATCATACGTCAAAACCAAACAAACCTCATGATGCTGTAATGCAAGGATACTCTTTTTTGTGATGTTCAAACCATATTCTGATCATGGTTATTAAAAATTGATTACACCATGGGAAATGAAAACGATTATATAAGCACATCACACTTAAAAAGCATAAAGAATCACAAAGCTTCCCCCAACATCAGTTCCACTATAGACCCATCTACTTTGTAGCTTTCAGCCTCACAAACAAGTTTAATGTAGCCCTTTATCACCAAAAAGTTGTCCATCCCTGGTTTAGAATTACGTGTAAATTGAGTCACTGATAGGAAATAACTTCATACTTTGCACAGTGCTCTGTGTGGTGGAAGAATATAGCTACAACTATATCTGCATCCATAGTTCCACTAATATATATCTCTATATAAATCTGAGTATCTGTATCAGTACTGGTATCTGTATCTACCTCCTCATGCATACCTCTATTCATATCTTCTGTACTTCAATCTCTACATCATTATCTGCCTTGGTAAGGGCACACTTGGAATACTGCATCCAGTTTTGGTTGGCACAATGTAAAAAAGATGTTGAAACTCTAGAAAGAGTACAGAGAAGAGCAACAAAGATGATTAGTGACAGGAGGCTAAAGCATATAGAGAATGGTTGCTGGAATTGGGTATGTCTAATTTAATGAAGGATGAGGGGGGACATGATGGAGTGAGAGAGAGAACTAGAATTCAGTTTGGCTACTAATACTTGATCTCCTACACCATACTGTTCATCTGTACACCAAACTGTACAGTTTGAGTGGTATCATGTGTTCCGCCAGGCCACTTTGCTCTTTTACCACTGTCAATCAAGGGCTGTGCTTATGACAAGGAACATGCCACTCTTAAACAAGTTCAGTTGTCACTGTTGCCCAAGAATTATTCAAACATTCTCTGGAGTTATAAGTACAGTTATCTGGAATGTGAAAACTTTGAATATTCATGGTCATTAAATTGACTGAAAAATGGTTGGCAGCCCCCTTAATAGTATTTGATAGCTCCTTCCTATATATATATTACACATTGTGTGTCTGTGTGCCAATGTGTATTTGTATTTGTCTGTGTATGTAAGAGAAACAGACATGTTCTAGAACATAAACAATGTTGGTAGGTAAATACTCAAATAAGTATTCAAGTCTTTCCTGAGAAAACTTCAGCTCCTATTTACAATAATTGGCATATGGAGCTAGAAAATACATTTCCATAGAGTTTTATGGTAGACAAACTGAGCAAACTAAGGGATAGAATTAGTTGCTAAAAATCTTATTCCAATAGTGCAGTCAAAGTTGGTTTGACTAAATGGCACTAAATTCAATCTTGCCATACTAAGTCATCCCTTCAGAGTTCAGAAGTGTTAGTTTCTTTGCAGTTACCAACAATGACAAATAATAGCTGCTTTTAAAATGAAATCTAGTTACCAATAGCTAGCCACGGACTGTGCTTCTTTCAGAAACATTTGCAGCGCTTAACAAATCAAATTATCTAAAAAGACTGACTCAAGTCAGTGTTGTGCTGTGTTCGTATTTGTATAACATACTAGGTCATAATGTGGTCTGTTGAACTATTGTGGCTTGTAAATTGTGATTTATGCCTAAGGATGTTTTGAAAACCCAGCCAACTGTAGCACAACAGCCTTATTACTGCTTGAGAAAGTGATATTGTCTTACATATTCCTTTAAATATAATATTCTTTATGTGATCTAGTGGGATATAGATCTCTTCTTTAGTTTCACAGTTCATGCAATAAGTGGTGTGTGCAATATGCATATTTTGGCCTTCCCAATGTTATATCCTCCAGATATGTTCACTACAACTCCCAGAATACCTAGCTACCTTCTATGTTGATTAGGAATTTTGAGAGTTGTAGTCTCAACTTAAGTGGAGGTTCCATATATATAGCAACTAACTCTTTTAATTTGGATGGAACATTCACAGCTGAAGGTGAGTCCTTGTAGTTGATAAATGAGCCCCAGTAAAATCCCTGATACGTACAATAAGGCAGCGGTCCCCAAACCTTTTGGCACCAGGGACCACTTTCATGGAAGACATTTTTTCCACAGATGGGGGATGTTATGTCCCGAGCCTTTGCAAACGGCTCGGGCGTTTGCAGGCAGTCCCGGGCAGGTGCAAAGCTGCCCGGGACCAGACAGGCTGTCGCCAGCGCCGTGCGCATGCGCGGGTGCTGGCGCGGGAAAAGTAACCCATTTACCCGGGAGTTGCCTATATAAGAGGCTGCGAGGCGTTTGGGCGAGGCTGAAGCCATCTTCCTGTAAGCTGAACGCTGAACTAAAAGAACCTGAGAACTCCAGCTGCTTCTCGTGTCTGTTTTCCCGCCAAGGACGCAACACTGGCGACGAGGGTGGGATGCCTTGCACTACCTGGAAAGGAAAAAGTGTAAGCTTACCCAAGGAGTCCCGAGCGGCGAGAGGAACGGCGTCGACTCGGCAGTGCCACGCCAATCGTGTTGCGCATTCGGGGGTGGCTGGCTGATAGACCCGTCTCCTGGAAGATTCCGAGAAGATGGCGAAAATCGGAAAGGCTTCGGAATTCTGGACGTCTCAACCAGAGCGGTGGGAGTCCTACGTCTATCCAGAATGTGAGACACGACTCACAGCAAACAAGTGAGGGAAGAAGCTGAAGGCCCACCCTGCTTTTCTAGAGGAAACGTCTGCCTCTCGATAATCGCAGAAACCTGCACAAACCTTGTTCAAGTAGACAGTGTAAACAGGATGACCTGTAAACTGAGCTCAAGAGAAGGCACTAACCCAAGGGTTCCGTTTTGCTCATCTGGCGCAACTCTCGAGCAGCGAGGTATCAAAGGTCGGTGACACAAACAAGGAATACATCGCACGCGCTACGGAAGGCTTACAAGCCCTGCAAGTCAAGGACCTCGAGGCACAACTGTAGGGACCGATTCGTGTGAGGGTTAAGGCATAATGTAATCAAAAAGAGACTTTTCGCAAAGGAAGAATTATCCTTCCACCCCGCCTTAAGGGAAGTGTCCGCAGTCTTCTTTAGCAGGCGGCGCCATCAAAAACATGCGGACGATCAGAAACAGCAAAGAGGGTGCGTCCTCAGGTGGTGAAGACGACCGACGAAACTCCGAGGAGGATCCGGACGAGGAAGTCGACCGTCTACACCCCGCGAAGGAAGAGAACCAGAAGAGAAGCTCTTCGGCTCCGCTCAAGTGCATCGGCTGTGGAGGTCGCCACAGGAGAACCGACTGCAAGTTCCGCTCCGCTACCTGCCGGGCATGCGGCAAACAAGGGCACATTGCAGCTGTGTGTCTGGGCCGACGAAAGGCACAACCCCCAGAAGAACGCCTGAAGGGTACCAGATTCCCCAGCCAGAATAGGGTAGGTTTTTGCGCTTCGCGAAGAAGCATCTGTAGAACAGGCACACACAAGCCCATGAAGAAAAAGCTGTCACTCAACGTGAAGCTACAAGGGGTGCCATTATCTATGGAACTAGACACAGGGTCTGCCCTGTCCATCATTTCATTGCATACATTTAGGAAGATTTGTTCCAGAAGTGGGTCTAAGGCCAAGTTAGGCCTTCTGATATTGTATTAACAGATTTTCAGAATCAAGAGTGTGTGTTAAGGGGGAGGCCACCCTTAACGTGCAATACAAGAGTTTTGAAGGTCCACTAGACTTATTAGTAGTAGGGGGTGAACGAACGAATAGGACTCGATTGGTTTGAGGCCCTGGGGATACACGTCACAGGACTCAACAGTTTCACTCGACCTACAGGAAGTCTGCAAAGAATTTGCAGATGTTTTCAGCCCCCGCACATTCAATCTGGCATTCAGAACCCTCCCCAGATAGAACCTGTAACGGTGGCACAAGTAGAAGCCACGGCCCCGGCTCAGACCGCTCCGAAAACATCAGAAACACCTGCCGGCGCTATTGCTCAAGCGCGGGCTAGAGCTAAACTTTCGGGCGATTTAGAATTGGATGAATATGAAATGTGCTACCCAGTAGAATTTGACACAAATGGGGCTCCATATATCGAACCAGTCCCTATGAAGTTAATTAGGGATATTAAGCAAGCTGTCAATACGTATGGCATTCAAAACTCTTATGTCATAGGGTTAATAAGTAATCTAGCCAACTCCTTTTACATGTTGCCATCCGATTGGAAAAATTTGTGTCGCATGATTTTGACAAGTTCACAGTTTGTGGTATGGGAATCAGAGTATAAGAGGGAAGCAGAAGCCATCGTTAGAAGAATCGGGGGAAACTTGCAATTGGAACAATTGATCGGCGAAGGACGTTATGCTTCTCCTAATATCCAAAAGAACATGTCACGCGCTGCATTTGCTCATTCTAGTTTAGCAGCGCAAAATGCTTTTTCAAAGATAGACGACCCAGGCTCTTCTGCCGCAGGGTCGTTCGCAAAAATTTATCAAGGGTCCAGTCAGTCCTATGGAGATTTCATTGATCAGTTGCAGAAGGCAGTTTTTAGAGAGATCCGGAATCCCATAGCACAAAAGGAACTTATAAAAAAACTAGCTTATGAAAATGCCAATGAAGATTGCAGACGTATCATTCAGCCTCTGCTCAGCAAGCCTGATGCCGAACTGGCAGATTACATCCAAGCATGCCGAATCGTCGGCACCAATGTCCACAACATGGAAACTTTAGCAATGGCATTGCAAAACATCAAAGGGGAGACGTCTAAGAATGGAAACTGTTTTAACTGTGGCAAGCCCGGTCATTTTTGAGCACAGTGTCGTGCCCCTGGGGGTGGCGCACATCAGTCAAATTCAAATCAAAACAAGCCGAAAACTGTGTGCCCCCGTTGTAAAAAGGGCTATCACTGGGCTTCCCTGTGTCGTGTGAATCCCCCTCCCCAATCTGCCAACAATAACAACCAGAACCAGGGAAACTAGTGGGGGGGCACTCAGCCAGCCCTCTCCCCAAGGCTGATTCTTTGGCTACATTTAACTTAAAAGAAACCTTTATAACATCTATGCATGCTGTTGCTGTCGAAACTGTTTCTATGCAAATACCTGGTCTTACATATTTTCTTCCTCTTACTTTACCTGATGTTTCTATGCCGACAAAAGTCCCCTTGCTTTGCTATCCGGCTAGAGACCTCATCTCCCGCGGCGTTTTCGCTTCCCCTTTCTTGGTTGACTCCGATGATTTTTCTTCTCTGGCTCTAATTTGCATTGTTGACGCTCCTTTAGTCATCTACAAGGAAGACCTGGCTGCAATTGTGATGCCGGTGGCCCTGGAGTTCGATCCCCTCGCTTATGAGGACATGGAGCCGATTGTTCCCCCCAACCCCTCTCTTAACAATTACCGAAAGCACTTTCTTGACCACCCATTGCTTGCTTTCACTTCCACTATTCATTCGGATAAGCCTTTTGTTACCTTTGTGTTAAATAATCGTTCTTTTTCAGGCATAATAGACACCGGAGCAGATATTTCAGTAATTAGAACCTCTGAGTGGCCTGCTGACTGGCCCACCACCTCTTCCCCTGCCGTCCGAGGCGTCGGAGGCATCCAAACGGCCCGAATTAGCACCTTGCCTCTGTTAGTCACTTCCTCTCACACCGACAAACAGGCACGTATTCGCCCTGTCGTCCTTCCCCTGCAAGTTAATCTTTGGGGTCGGGATCTTTTATCCCAAATTGGGGCCACATTAACCTTTTAGGAATGGCAAAAACTTCCCCCACCCCTCTATCCCTCACTCTTTTAGACCCCACTCCTGTTTGGGTGGATCAGTGGCCCCTAACAAAAGAAAAATTGGAAGCATTACAACAGCTAGTCAATAAGGAGTTTCAATTGGGCCATCTGGTTGCATCTACTAGTCCTTACAACTCACCTGTTTTTGTGATAAAAAAGAAATCTGGAAATTGGAGATTTTTACAGGATTTGCGTTCCATAAACAGACTGATTGCTCCTATGGGACCCTTCCAACTGGGATTTCCCAACCCAAATTTAATCCCAAAAAATTTTTTTTTAATTATCATGGATCTAAAGGATGCGTTTTTTTCCATCCCTCTGGATCCCAAAGATCGCCAATTGTTTGCCTTTACCATACCAGTGTTTAATAATGCATACCCATCTGAGCGTTTTGAATGGACAGTTTTGCCTCAAGGAACTGATAAACAGTCCTACAATGTGCCAATATTTTATTTCCTTTTTGTTGAAGCCATTTCGTGTGAAGTATCCCACCTTTTTATTTTATCATTACATGGATGATATTTTAATTGCCTCTTCTGCTTGTTTTGAGATTGTGTCCACTGTGGCCGCTGAGCTTAGAGACCACATGGCTAACAATGGACTGACAGTGGCACCCGAAAAAATTCAAACAAAAGAACCATTTTTGTATCTGGGCCATAAGGTCATAGCCTCCAGTTCCTCTCCAATACTGCCCCAATTAACACTTCCCAATCCTGCTACCCTTGTTCAGATGCAGCAATTTTTGGGAACCCTTAATTGGGCACGACCATATATGGGCTTAACCACCTCACAATTGGCACCTCTTTTTTCAGCCTTGCAAGGTCACAAATCTCCCGGTGACAAGATTTTTCTAACATCTGAACACCTGGAAATTCTCAAATTAATCACTCAAATGTTGTCTGTCAAATGAGTTGATCGTGTCTTGCCTGATGTTCCTTTGTCTCTTATAATTCTAAACACCCTTCTTCTACCCACGCTGGTTGTGGTCCAAATTGCATCGCCTTTGATGATTGTCGAATGGATGCATTTGCCCCACACTCCACGCAAAACTATCACCTCTCGTTTCTCCCTGTATGCTTCTCTGTTGTTCAAAGGACGTGTTCGATGCCGCCAATTAACAGGCACTGAGCCAGTTGTTCTTTTTGTTCCCCTGCGACTTCCCCTGTGGGAACAGGTGTACAGGGAATCCGAAGAACTCCAAGCTGCTCTAGCCCAGTGGCCAGGACAGGTTAAGTATCATTTCCCTGCTGACCCCCGTCTGACTCTTGTCCAAACTGTCCCAGTAAAATGGCAATCTCCATGTGTGTCCTTTCCTATTCCTTCTGCCCCCACAGTTTTTGCAGATGGAAGCGCCCACATAGGCGTTTGTACTTTCTTACAAGATGGTGTTTGGCAAACCCATCGCACTCATGGCCACAAGTCTGCCCAGAGGGCTGAAATGGCCGCTTTTGTATTGGCCTTTTTTATGTTTAAGGATTCTGCCTTTAACTTAATTGTTGACTCTTTGTATGTTGCTCATGTTGTTAGTAATATCTTTCAGTCCTATCTTTCACCTTCATTAGACTCATCTCTAATGGCTCTTTTTTGTCAGCTACAAGAATTAATCCATGCCCGTGCCCAACCGTTTTTTATCGCCCACATCCGAAGTCACCAGCCCTTTCCGGGCATGCTGACAGAAGGTAACGCAAAGGCGGATGCGGCAGCAAAGGAGCCTTTAACAAAGGAACCTTTGGGTAAAGAGTCTCATCAATTTTTTCCCGTGACTCCGCTCACGGCCTGGGAAAGTCATAGCTACTTTCACCAAAATAAAAAAGCCCTCATGAAACAGTTTTCATTGACATCGGCCGAGGCTTCGGCCATCATCCAGCAATGTGCCACCTGCAGTTTACAAGCACATGCTATACCACTGGGAGTCAACCCACGTGGGTTGGCCACTTGTTCCCTATGGCAAATGGATGTCACTCAATATCCCCCTTTTTCCCCGTGGAAGTTTTTACATGTTTCAATTGATACTTTTTCAAATTTTATTATGGCCTCCCCCCAAAGGGGCGAGGCTACGAAGCACGTAATTAATCATTGTCTCCGTACATTTGCAGTGATGGGATGCCCCAAAGAGTTAAAAACGGATAACGGCTCAGCGTATAGCAGCGCGCCGTTTTCCTCTTTTTGTCAGAAATGGGGAATTGCCCACAAGTTTGGGATTCCTTGGAATTCTACCGGTCAAGCGATCGTTGAACGTGCTAATCAGACCCTAAAAAACATGCTAAAACGATTCGAACAGGAGAAAAGAACTCCTGGCCTCCCCTCACTGCAAGATACCTTAAATCGAGCACTCTATTCTCTCAATTTCCTGAACCTCACAGGCACTCCACCTTTGTCGGCAGCGCAACGCCACTTTGCCACGCCAGAGTCACCGACAATCAAAAATTTGCGCCCTCCAGTGTATTCTCGCGAGTTGCCTGATCCTACTTGGAAAGGTCCGGCTGATCTCATCACCTGGGGGCGAGGCTACGCAGCAATCCAACTGCCTGATCGAGTACTGTGGGTGCCAGGGAAGCAAGTAAGACCCTATCTTTGCAAACCTGCGGGCCCACCCATTGCATCGGAGCCTGATCCTCCCTCACATCATGATGCCTGAATCCACTCCTGACCTCGGAGGGGAACCAGACCCCTTGTCTTTTCCACCACTTCCCGAATATGGACCTCCGGATAGCCCCCCGACCTACCAGGAAAACGGTCGGGGGTCCTCCGAAGACTCCCCTCCTCCCTATAAGGATCCGCCGCGATGTCCCTTCATTCGAGGTGGTCTAACATTTACCGATTTGCTAACTGCGCGAATGTCCTGCTCGCATTTTGTATATCATTTTGTAATATTGACACTGTTTATGATATGTATTTTCTTGGCTATGTGGGTGGCTTTTGCAGAGGGTGACAAGGCTAACAATACCTATCAAGAAAATCGAAACTGGAACCAGACTCCAACTCCTTCGCACAGAGTGCGCAGGGAGGTGGATGCCAGTTGTGACCGATGCATCGTTCAGGTTAAACAAGGTCTGTCAACTGTTCTCACCCTGATTCATTCTAATATTGTACCAACTCCCTGTCCCCAGAAATCTTTTTGTATTTTTAACAAAACTCAATATGTGACCTGCACCAAAGGATTGTCATTCACGTGTCATAACCCGGCCCTGCCCACACGGTATAACATCTCCATTTGGGCAGGCATTGGGATTGTCAAGGGACCGCCTCAAGCAGCTCGGTTATGGTACGTGAATCACACAGTGGTCACTAAAGCCGAAAATTGGGCTATAACCTTTGATGTCTGCGGTGCCATGTCGAAAAAATCCTTCCGTGGCTGTGGGCATCGACCTGCTGGTTATAACAACGATCACAAGTACTTGTGCACTAGATTTCCACCCCTAGAGCCTTCTTCATTTCCACAACCCTGCATCGCTTGGGAGGCCTACCAAAAAACAGTTTGGCGGGCAATTTGTTCGCACACGAATGGGGGCTACAGGGGCTGCTATAATCCCCTTAATGTTAAACAGCGCCTTGTTCGTTCCTTTGTCCGACAACCAAATAGCAACAAGGTAACTATAGAATTAGAAAAAAATTATCCTCCCATGGAAACCTATGGCATAGGCATTGATGGATATGGATTAGACCCATTGACACACATCACCATAAAGGTCCAAAACTTGGAAGATGTTCAAAGAATTGAATGGTCCGTTTATGATCATCTAGCTAAATTAGAGACCAAAGCGTCTCCCCTAATATCTGACAAAGCACGAAACCTTTTCATGGAATTTGCAGAACAAATAGCCTTTACATTGGGTGTAAAAAATTGTTTTGTTTGTGGAGGTACCAACATGGGGGAACAATGGCCATGGGAGGTTCATGAAGCAGATCCTGAGTATTTGAACAATCAAACAAAATTTGCTAATTTTACCTTTAGAAACCTGGAAGACCCTGTAGTGTGGACTTTAACTACAAATATTGTAGGAACAAATTGCTTTTTCAGGAATGGCTCCATCCCTGTTGGGACACTTCTTTGCCGTGGACAATGGGAAAGGGGCCAGTGGGTCTCCCCCACCAACGAGTCCTGCTCCTGTACTATTAAATCATACCTTTTTTAATTATCTCCGCAGGTCCTCTCTCAATTGGACAGCACCGCAAGGCATGTATTGGGTATGCGGTTCCTTTGCATACGAGTACTTGCCTCCAGATTGGTCAGGGGCTTGTGTGTTAGGGTGGATCAAACCTTCCTTTTTCCTCCTTCCCCTGACTGCTAAACAGACCCTGGGTGCCCCGGTGTATGACAATTGGGGTAGAAAAAAGAGGGATGTGCCCTCGGAAGGCTATGCAGGTATACGGGTAGGCAACTGGAAGGACGATGAATGGCCACCCGAAAGAATCATTGCCTACTACGATCTTGCCACTTGGGCTGAGGATGGGTCCTGGGGTTATAGGACCCCCATATATATGCTTAATCGCATTATCCGCTTGCAGGCTGTGCTTGAGTTAGGCAGCCGACGCATTTCAGCCGCTTTAACCATTCTTGCCACTGCTCAGGACAAGCTGCGCACCGCTGTTTACCAAAATCGCTTGGCCTTGGATTATCTTCTTGCTAAGGAGGGAGGAGTGTGTGGAAAATTTAATTTGACCAACTGTTGTTTAGAAATTGATGAAACTGGAAAGGTAGTTGCAGATTTGACCAAAGAACTCCATAAGCTGGTCCATGTGCCTGTACAAAAATGGACTGGGATCGTGGATGAAGGAGGATTTTTGGGCGGGATTTTTAGGAACTGGAAGCAAGCAGCCTTCATGTTTGGTATAATCTTGTTAGGTCTCCTTTTACTTCCCTGCCTGATTCCCCTTCTTCGAAACCTGATACAAAGCACTGTGGAGGGTATGGTGGACAAGAGGACCATACACCTGGTTAGGTACAAGGCACTGCCAACCATGGATGTACCGGACCCTTTAGCCATAACCCTTAGCAGTGAAGAAGATGATTTTTCCTTTAATTAGAAAAAGACAGGGGAGATGTTGGAGTTGTAGCCCCCTCCTCGCCCCCTCCTTGCCCTTTCTTTGCCCTTTCTAGAGGAAACGTCTGCGGCAAAGCTCGCTAGCTCGTAACACAAATGGCAAACCGCATGACAGTTAAACAGGATGTTATGCAGAACTAAGCTCGAGAAGGCACTAACCACAGGGTTTTGTTTTGTGTCGCCAGGTGGGCAATATAGGTCAAACATGACATGTACTCTTGACATGCTCTGAGACTAAGTAATGGGAGTGGTTTTAAGCTTATGGCGCAGCAAGAAATTATATGTATGGCACAAATGTATCACATGTAATCAATGCTTATTTGCATATTGTAATCAATAAAGTATTTCCCGGACTTCGGTTCGGGGCAGTCCCACCCCAAGAAAGCCTCTGTGTCAGGAGTCTTCTTTAGTGTCAGCTTGTGGGATCTGCCCCACGTATGGGGGGATAGCAAAAGTACAATCCCCTCAGAGAACTACTTCAAGGCAAACCAAGTGAGGGAAGATAGCTTGAAGGCCGCCACCCTGCTTTGCGTTTGCGGCCAAGACGCCTTCGAAATCGCAGAAAACCTTGCAGCACCTGTTCCAGTAGAGTCTGTAAGCTACGCAGACCTGAAGAAGCTGATGAAAGAGCACTTCCACCCCAAGGTGTCCGTTATCTCATGGCGCCACACCTTCGAGCAGAGGGATCAACGGTCCGGTGAAACAGCCAAGGAATACATCGCCGCGCTACGGAAGGCCGCCAAGCCCTGCGAGTTCAAGGACCTCGAGGAACGACTGAGGGACCGATTCGTGTGCGGGTTAAGGCATCGAGAGCTACAACAGAGACTTTTCGCAAAGGAAGAATTATCCTTCCAAGACGCCTTAAGGGAAGTCACCGCAGAAGAAGCAGCAGGCGGCGCCGTCAAAAACATGCGGCCGATCAGAAACAGTGCAGAGGGTGCGTCCGTGCACCAGGAAGACGTCCAACGAAACTCCGAGGAGGATCCGGACGAGGAAGTCGACCGTCTACACCCCGCGAAGGAAGAGAACCAGAAGGGAAGCTCTTCGGCTCCGCTCAAGTGCATCGGCTGTGGAGGTCGCCACAGAAGAACCGACTGCAAGTTCCGCTCCGCTACCTGCCGGGCATGCGGCAAACAAGGGCACATTGCAGCTGTGTGTCTGAGCCGACGAAAGGCACAACCCCAAGAAGAACGCCTGAAAGGTACCAGATTCCCCAGCCAGAATAGGGTAGGTTTTTGCGCTTCGCGAAGAAGCATCTGTAGAACAGGCACACACAAGCCCATGAAGAAAAAGCTGTCACTCAACGTGAAGCTACAAGGGGTTCCATTATCTATGGAACTAGACACAGGGTCTGCCCTGTCCATCATTTCATTGCATACATTTAGGAAGATTTGTTCCAGAAGTGGGTCTAAGGCCAAGTTAAGGCCTTCTGATATTGTATTAACAGATTTTCAGAACTCAAGAGTGTGTGTTAAGGGGGAGGCCACCCTTAACGTGCAATACAAGAGTTTTGAAGGTCCACTAGACTTATTAGTAGTAGGGGGTGAACGAACGAGTCTCATAGGACTCGATTGGTTTGAGGCCCTGGGGATACACGTCACAGGACTCAACAGCTTACAAACACTCGACCTACAGGAAGTCTGCAAAGAATTTGCAGATGTTTTCAGCCCCCAGCTGGGCACATTCAAAGGACCACCTGTGTCCTTAAAGCTAGACCCCACTGTCACTCCCATTAGGATTAAAGCAAGAAGGGTCCCTTTTGCTTTAAAAAGTAAGATTGACACTGAACTAGACAAACTAATCCAACAGGGAATCCTAGAACCTGTTGATTCCAGCCCGTGGGAGACCCCCATTGTCACGCCTCTAAAGGCAAATGGGGACATTCGCATTTGTGCTGATTACAAATGCACACTCAATAAGGCATTGCAGCAACATGCCTATCCTGTTCCTGTGGTCAGTCACATCCTGGCCTCTCTCAAGGGGGGGCGTGTTTTTGCAAAGCTTGACCTAGCTCAAGCATATCAACAGCTGCCTGTTGATGATGATGCTGCCATAGCTCAGACCATTGTGACCCACAGGGGAGCCTTTAAAGTAAAAAGGCTACAGTTTGGAGTAAATGTCGCTCCTGGGATTTTCCAAAGCGTAATGGAAAACACACTACGAGGTATACCAGGGGTCTGCCCCTACTTTGACGATGTCTTGATTGCAGGAGACTCCACACACATTCTAGCTGAAAGACTTAGGGCTGTCCTGTTAAGATTCAGGGAATCAGGCCTCAAGCTCAGAAAAGACAAATGCAAGATGGGGTGCCTTCTACTGAATTTCTGGGATTCAAAATTGATGCTGCTGGGATTCATCCTGCTGAATCCAAACTAACTGCTATTTTAGAAGCACCCAGGCCAAAGTCTAAGGCCGAACTTCAGGCCTTCCTAGGCCTCCTGAATTTCTACAATTCTTTTCTTCCACATAAAGCTAGTGTAGCTGAGCCTCTTCACAGGCTACTAGACAAACAAGCTGTGTGGCTGTGGTCACAAGCACATGAGGCTTGCTTTAAAGAAGTCAAGGCCTTGCTCACTTCTAACAGTGTTCTTGCACATTTCAACGAGTCTCTTCCTGTGTGCATCGCTTGTGATGCATCCCCCTACGGGGTTGGAGCTGTCCTGAGTCACCTCAGGTCTGATGGAACTCAGGTTCCTATTGCATACTACTCCAGAACACTGTCTTCTGCCGAGCGCAACTACGCTCAGATAGACAGGGAGGCTCTGGCTGTTGTTGCTGGAATTAAAAAATTCCACGATTTTCTATATGGCAGGCATTTCACGGTCTTCACTGACCATAAGCCTCTGCTGGGACTGTTTACCACACGTAAGCAGACTCCCCACATCATTTCCCCTAGAATGCTTAGGTGGTCTATTTTCTTGTCTGCATATGATTTTTCATTACTCCACAAGCCTGGGAAAGAAATGGGCCATGCTGATGGCCTCAGTAGGTTGCCTCTGCCAGTAGTAGAAGCTGACCCCGCGCCAGCTGTCAACATTCTATCAATCCAAGCCTTGCCCGAGCTCCCTCTTAGTGCCAGGGATGTTACCGCTGAAACGGGTACAGATCACACACTTTCACGTGTTCGCTCCTGGGTCCTGTCCGGGTGGCCTGAGCACTGCCCTAGTCCTGAGTTTCAGAGTTTCTGGTCCAAAAGAAACGAACTGTCCCTTTCTCAGGGTTGTCTGCTTTGGGGAAACAGAGTTGTCATTCCCACCTCAATGAGGACTAGGGTCTTAGAATCCCTCCACGAGGGTCATCCTGGCATTGTCCGTATGAAGGCTCTTGCACGAAGCCACTTGTGGTGGCCTGCTTTAGATAAAGATATTGAGGCTAAGGTGCACGCATGCCACCTGTGCCAACGATCTCGCCCAGAGATGCCCCAAGCTCCTGTGCATAGATGGGAGGAAACACAGTCCCCATGGTCTAGGGTGCACATTGACTACGCTGGGCCCTTTCAGGGCCAGTTCTTCTTGGTCCTTGTTGACAGCCATTCAAAATGGCTTGAGGTTGTGCCTGTCTCATCCACCACCACTGCAAAGACTATTCAGGTACTGAGGGGGATTTTTGCTGCACACGGGCTGCCAGATGTCATTGTGTCCGACAACGGCCCTCAATTCACCTCCTCCGAATTCCAAGCTTTCTTACAGGCAAACCTGATTCGTCATGCCACGTCTGCGCCTTTTCACCCGTCCACCAACGGTATGGCTGAACGCATGGTGCGCATCGCAAAGGACGCCTTGAAGAGACTCACCTACGGGGACTGGCATCACAGGTTGGCTGACTTTCTCCTTTCTTATCGCACCACACCGTCCACTTCTACAGGGAGAAGTCCAGCTGAACTTCGTTGGGGGCGCCAACTTACTACTAGACTTGACCGGTTGCATCCGGACAGACTGCCTTCATCTACCTCACATCCTAGGGCACCTAGACAACTACTTGTGGGTGCCCCGGTTTGGGCTCGCAATTACGGGCCTGGTCATACATGGGTCCCCGCTTCTGTGTCCAGGATCACAGGTCCTCTCTCCTACGAGGTTGCCCTGGACAACGGTCGTGTCCTACGTCGGCACATCGACCAACTTCGCTCTAGGCGAGACTTTTCTGCTGAGACTCCTGGGTCTTTTCCAGGGGGGGAGGGGGACCCTTTGGAGCAAAGGGAAGGGCAAGAGCTACTGCCCATCTCCACTGAGGGAGCCACAAACGGCTCGTCCCAAGATTCCGCAATTGCTCCGAAAAGGAAGTCATGGAGCTTACCCACACAACAGGCACTCACGCCTACTCCAGCCAGGGAGTCACCCCGGGGGCATACTCACTTTCCACATACGTCACACAGCACTCCAGTCACGGAGGATACCCGGGGGCATCCCAACAAATCATTCCCCGCAAGAGAGCTGGCACACAATTCCCAAGGTTGGCCTGACCTTACCCCAAATCCTACAGGGGGTCAAACATACACAGAGCTAGTCGAGGAACCAAGTCCCGACTACAACAACCCTAGCACAAATCAGGGAACACCTGAGTTTTGGGAAAGTACAGAAACCCACACGAGCCCGAACACAGAATGGGGTTCAGGGAATGGACAGCCTCCTGACAGGTCTTGGACTGACCTAGGAGGTCCTACAGAGACGCCCAGCAGCGGCTATCACTTCAAGGGGCCCGAGGGTCTACAGCTAGGCAGGTCAACCAGGTCACAAAGCAACAGAAGCCCTGGCCTGACGAGCCCGGTGGGCAAGCAAGCAGGCCAGGCATGGGGCACAGTCCTTGGAAGACACCAGGGCACAATAGAGAGAAAAGGCTCACGCCTCCCTCCAGTCAGGGGACTTATGCCAGTAACCCAGAGCTAAGAAGGTCACAGAGAGCAAAGAAATCTCCCAAGTACCTAGAAGACTACATAACATTGCTGGCAAGGCAAAGGCCAGTAAACAGTGGGAGCACTGGGGAGCAAAATTTTATATAAAATAAATGTTGTATGTTGGTAGTAGTTTTAGCCCGGGGGAAAGGGGTGTTATGTCCCGAGCCTTTGCAAACGGCTCGGGCGTTTGCAGGCAGTCCTGGGCAGGTGCAAAGCTGCCCGGGACCAGACAGGCTGTCGCCAGCGCCGTGCGCATGCGCGGGTGCTGGCGCGGGAAAAGTAACCCATTTACCCGGGAGTTGCCTATATAAGAGGCTGCGAGGCGTTTGGGCGAGGCTGAAGCCATCTTCCTGTAAGCTGAACGCTGAATAAAAGAAACTGAGAACTCCAGCTGCTTCTCGTGTCTGCTTTCCCGCCAAGGACGCAACAGGGGAGGAGATGGTTTTGGATTTGCTTGCTCACACCTGGCTCACCTCCAGCTGTGTGGCCCGATTTTAACAGGCCATGGATCACAGGCCTGCAATAAGGTGACTATCTGGTTCACTGGATGCTGTGGGCTGATGGTAGTGGCAGATAGAATAGCTGCCCTGGGTTAACCATTGAGCAAAATAAATTCAGTAGCACTGAGGGAAGAGAGACACCATATATCCCCCCCCAGCTACAATGCCCATAACTCCTTAACTGTCACACTCAACTTTTCTGTAATTGTCCTTATCTCATGCTTTTCATGTTAATCTGCTTTGTTTAAAAATGGTTTTTTTGGCAAGGTGAACGACTAAAATTTACAAATTTTGTTTGATGGTCTTATCAGGTATCATATTTGTTTCCTTCTCATGGTGCAAGTTGTTGAGGGTGAGCATTATTGGACTATGTTTATCAGTATCAGTTAGCTTTAATCTGGCCCTGCAGAGTAGGCACAGGAATCCAGTAAAGCCATAATGGTATAATGATAATGATGATGATAATAATAATAAAAAGTTGGAAGGGACCTTGGAGGTCATCTAGTCCAACCCCCTGCTCAGGCAGGAAATCCTATACCATTTCAAACAAATGGCTGTCCAGTCTCTTCTTAAAAACTTCCAGTGTTGGAGCATTCACAACTTTTGGAGGCAGATTGTTCCACTAATTAATTGTTCTAACTGTCAGGAAATTTCTCCTTAGTTCTGGGTTACTTCTCTCTTTGGTTAGTTTCCATCCGTTGCTTCTTGTCCTGCCTTCAGGTGCTTTGGAGAATAGCTTGACTCCCTCTTTTTTGTGGCAACCCCTGAGATATTGGAACACTGTTATCATGTCCCCCCTCGTCCTTCTCTTCATCAGACATGCCCATCATCAAGCAAATAATGTGAATTATGTAATTTTTGGCAGCTGCATCACAATGCAAATATCACATAGAAATCATTCAAATAATTTACATGATGACATCATAAGGTTCTTTTTTGTGTGAAATTTTTATTAATTTTTTCCACAAAATTCAATAATACTTATTCAACAACGTGTTGTCTGAATTTAACATTCACTAATACAAATTTAATTCCTAATCCTTTATCCTTTTCTCCAGCCATTGATAAAACAAGTCCCAAGTCTGGTAGTATTCTGTTTCTTCTTTTTCTTTCAACCTCATAATAAGTCTATCCATTTCTGCACATTCTAATATTTTTTTTATTATTTCTTCCTCTGATGGTATTTCTTCCTTTTTCCTATATTGTGCAAATATGATTCTTGCCACTGTTATCATATTAAAATCAAATAAATACTTTGTTTATCAATCTTTTCTGGCATAATACCTAATAAAAAAAGTTCAGGTTTAAAATCTACATATTTTCCCAACATCTTTTCTAGCCAAATATGTATTTTTTCCCAGTACCTCTTTGCTTTAACACAGTGGTTCTCATCCTGTGGGTTGGGACCCCATTTGGGGTCGAATGACCATTTCACGGGGGTCGCCAAACCATGCTGTCTGCCATTTTTTTCCCTTTTCCCTAGCTGTCCTACTCCCTCTTATTGGTGGCCACACCCACTTGGGGGTCACCACAACATGGAGAACTGTATTATGGGGTCACGGCATTAGAAAGGTTGAGAATCACTGCTTTAACACATGTCCACCATACATGATAATAAGTTCCTGACTTATGTTTACATTTCCAAAATCTATCTGACATATTTTTAAACATTTTTGCCAATCTTGCTGGTGGTAATACCATCTATAAAACATTTTATATAAATTTTCTTTATAAGAAGCTGCCATTGTCAGTTTATAATTTCTTTCCCACAAGTTTTGCCATTTTTATAATTCTATTTTATATCCGAAGTTCTTTGCCCATGTTATCATTGTTTCTTTAACTTGTTCATCTTCCATTTTCAAATTAAATAAAAATTTATAGTTTCTTAATTAGTTTCTCATCAGAGGTTAATAATGTCTGATCAAAGTATGCTCTTTATAAAATCCATACAGTTTGACATCTTTATCTTATCTAACTTGCATTAATAAGTATGTCCACCATAATAGATTTATACTCTGATTTTCCATTTCTTGCTTAGATTTTAAATTCCCTTCAAACTTAGAATATCTCTGTATGTCCATATTTTCTTAAAGTTAACTAAATTTGGATAAATGCTTCCATTGTTGAAAGACATCGTAAGGTTCTTGGCATCACATCCCCACAGATGCCCATGAGATCATCAGGAACATCATTTACCATCATAATATTGGCAAAGATATGGCTTCTTAGTATGTAGCTGTAAAATTCTCATAAATGTGAAAGATCAGATTACTTGGAAATTTTCCGAGCCTAATTCTTTTGGTTTATTCCATACTCTGCAATGACAGACAAAGCAGGGAATGCACAATAATTTCTCAGTTTTTGTTTAATTGAAATATAATTTGTTGGATGGATTGATGGATGGATTAAAATTAGAAGAAAACTGCATATCCCCCTCCAGTTTCAGCCTTACTCTGTTGGAATAAGATACTAGAATATACTGTGTGTATGTATCTATGAACATACACTGTATAAATTATGTCACAGGATAGGTATGCCACAGTGCCTAATGTCCCTGGTTTTTTTGAACCTGATATGGTGGATAGGAAGTAAAGCTTTTCCATGAAACCCATCTTTCAAAAATGAAACTGATAAAATAGCAGTTTCAATTATAATAAAAGTGGGGAAGGAATGGGAAGTAAAATAAAAGTTGCAAAAATACAAAAGTTACTCTATCTCTTTAAAGATAGAGTAACCTGACCAGGAAATAATAATAACCACTGTGCTGTTATTAATCCCAGTGGTATGTTCTATAGAAAATAGAACCATATTGTATTTAGCCTCTTCCCTGAAAGGGCTGTGTGATCCATTTCAAAGAGAGCAGAGAGAGAAGGGGGAAAAAATCCAACAAATTACTTGAAGGTTTTATTGAACTCAATGGAATTTAAGGCCAAGGTACACATGACAATGGCACCTATATCTTCAAATACAGAGCTGTTTTATTTCTTGTAAAAGAAAGGGAGGAATTGAGATTCCTCCCCATTCTTTTTCTTTCAGCTGGATTTGGTCCAGGAAGAAATTATCACAGAAAGAAGACCATGATTCATGCTATCAACTGTCAACAATGCTTTTCTGGAGAGGCTAAACTTTGTGTAAAAGAATGAATGGCACAAGTTTGATATCAAGGCTTACAACAAGGACAAAATAAAATTATTATTCAGCTTCTCGAAACACTGCTGTATTACAAATGTTAAACCAGCTAGTTTTGAAAACTTTTAACAGCGCAATCAAATGAGAAAGTGCTAAGCTGAGATCAAAAATTTGCAATCTATCTGGAACTGGGATTATCTAGTTCCCTTGGCTCTTTTATGACTCATGGACTTCAACTCCCAGAATTCCTGAGCCGGCCATGCTGGGGAGAAATGGAGAAGTTTCCATGCTGAGCCATGCCAGCTCAGGAATTCTGGGAGTTGAAGTCCATGAGTCATAAAAGAGCCAGGTTGTCTAATTTAATGAAGAGAAGGACGAGGGGTGACATGATAGCAGTGTTCCAATACCTCGGGCTGCCACAAAGAAGAGGGAGTCAAGCCATTTTCTAAAGCGCCTGAGGGCAGGACAAGAAGCAATGCATGGAAACTAAACAAGGAGAGAAGCAACCTAGAACTAAGGAGAAACTTCCTGACAGTTAGAACAATTAATCAGTGGAACAACCTGCCTCCAGAAGCGATGAATGCACCAACACTGGAAGTTTTTAAGAAGAGACTGGATAGCCATTTGTCTGAAATGGTATAGGGTTTCCTGTTTGAACAGAGGGTTGGACTAAATGACCTCCAAGGTCCCTTCAAACTTTATTGTTATTGTTATCTCAAAAAGCCTCAAAAAATACAATAGATTTTTACTCATTAAAATGGTTAATCGATGAAGCACTCATAGTCAGTCTCACCTGTAACTTGCATCTACATAACCATCCTGTCTTCCCTCTTCTTTCTCTTCCCTGCCTCATCCTAGGTTAAATCCTACACAAGTCTAGCTACTCTACTGCAACTGACGAAGAGAGTTGTATCTCACAAACTTATGCTTCTCAAAACAATAAATATGCCACCAGACGCCTTCTGATTCAGTACTTTCCAGTTCACATATTCTATTTATTTTAGATCCTCTTTCAACTTCTGCTAAACTAGTTTGTTTGTTTGTTTGTTCGTTTGTTTGTTTAGCCTACAAAATTTTAAAGTCCCAAACAGGAACTGTTTTAAAAGAAAATAAGAAACCTATTGTATTTGGAATATTTCTCAGTCACAACTAACAACCAGCACTCAATGATGGCACACTGGAAAAATAGATTACTGACTTCTTCATTGTAACAAAGATATGCTGATCCTTACAGGACCTAATGCACTGATGTGGCAGAAATCCACCAGCATTGATAATAAAATTGCCCAGATTGCCTGTCATTCCGAATGGGATTAAAATCAAGTGCAGCTCTTAATGATTTATGAGTCTACTTTCATTCTGGGATACTATCCAAAACTAATACCAGTTATAAATGATGTTGACATCAAAACAGGTAACTTAAAAGCTCTCTCTTCTTTTTCTTCATTTTTTCTTTTTGCCCGGAAGGCTCTTGAGAACTGAGGAGATAAAATGTTGAGATAAAATGCTCCAAATCTCATCTGTATTAGGGAACAAGTGCTTTGTCGAAATTCCATTTATTTTAATTAAATGTAAGGTCTGGCACCTTGGGGATATGTAATGGAGTGGCAGCGTAGCTCAAACAGGTTGATTTGCCAGGTGTATAGAAGCATTGTCTCACAATACATTCCATGAATGGTACAGTGGCACATACAAAGAGGTCTTTCCTGGAAACAAACAAATACACGCACAAACATACACAATACTATATTTCACCATTATAAAACAGCCATAAAGACTAACTACATATTGGGACAATGATGTTCAGAAATGATGCTTCAACATCATCTACCGGGTAACTTGGAATGGTATCAGAAAAGTCAAGATTGTGGTTATGACTGTATCATTGAAGCATTTAATAAACAACATGCAGAGCATGTGAAGTATCTAAAAAGGGGTAGGGTTTTGGACATGTGGTTGTGTCTGCCTTCTTGACTTTTTTAACCTGTTCCCTTGCTAGGATGCTCTGGCACTATATAAAGAGACAACTATAGTTGTTTATTTCACAAAGATAAATGTAAATTCACCACTGTTTTTGAAAACTGATAAAATTTTGGTCATCATCATTATCAACAGCAGCAGCAGCCTGAATCAATCCACTGCAGGATGAAGGTCTCTTCACTGAAGACTATGGACTGTAATCTACCACACTGGTCCAGTACAGTTTGGAAGATAGATATTTCACAAACTTCCCAGTCTGGCCCAAAGTTATATGTTTCTATGCAAACTGAGGACTAGAATCAGGGACTCCCTGCTCCAGGATATCACTATGGCCAGCCTTCTCTTTCTCTGTACTGTATTGTATTCCTAATGTAGGGTTAGGAATCTGAGTTGCAGAAATATAGGCTACCATAAGATGGCACCAGAGAGATACAGACAAATGCAATCCTTTACTGCCCTCTATTAGGTATCTGAATTTTTACAGTGTGCCTACATTAATTTTACCAGGAATTCCTGTTTTTATGAGATGATCTGTAACCATGCCTCAGGATTATTTCTGTGTGTATATAATAGGAACAGAATATCCCCATTAATGTATGGACACAGTTCTAGTGTCATGCAAAGGAAAGGGAAAAAAAATATTGGAGAGGAAAATAAACTTTTAAGATTTTGAATTTAGGGTAGATTTGTATTACAATGCAAGAAAAAGACAGAAAGTGTCTCAATTACAGATAGTTCTTGAATTACAACAGTTCACTTAGTGATTGATCAAAGTTACAACAGCACTGAAAAAGTGACTTATGACCATTTTTCACACTTATGACCATTGCAGCATCCCCATGGTCACTTGATTTACATTTGGATGCTTGACAACTGACTCACATTTATGATGGTTTTTGTGTCCTGGGATCATGTGATCATCTTTTCTGAACTGACAAGCAAAGTCAATGGGGAAGCCAGATCCACTTAACAACTGTGTTACTAATTTAACAAGTGCAATGATACACTTAACAAATGTGACAAGAAAAATCGTAAAATGGGGCAAAACTCACTTCACACTTTTCTCACTTAGCAACATAAATTTTGGGCTCAATTGTGGTTGTAAGTCGATGACTGCTTGTATACATTCCTTAAGGAAAGTAGATGAAAAGAATGCATGTTGAATGCCAGGGTGTTTCTTCCAAGTGAATAAGCATCTGATTTCAATGTCTTCTTGTTAGAGAGCTATTACCAATAGCTTACCAATCTGTTTAACTGGATAAATTCAGAAGTAGAGTACATTATACTGCACTGTTTTGCTTTCAAATTACTTGCTGAAAGAGGACAAATTCCTTTGCTAGTAGAATAGCGGATTTCTCCTACTTGGTGATTTTCATCTTATTTAGATTGTTAGTCTAAACAATTCCTAGTTATAGTGACTGGGAGTTATGGGTTTTGTAGTCCAACAGACCAAGAGGTCAACAGATTGGGGAATGCTATTAAAGGTCCTTAAAAAATTCTCATGAATTTGATCAGCTAAAAAATAGAGATGGTGCTTGGATAAACGAGGATCTGCCTCTTAGTTTTTTGAATCCTGAGTTTCTTATAACAATCCAAAGAAAAGTTGGCAGCTTTTATATGATTACTCCAGATAATTGTTATTCTCTGTATAATTTTTAGCTCTTGCTCCTTTGAAGGTATAATCTTGTCTAATTGGATCCCATTTAATCATTCCACATTCCCTACAAAACGCTACAGGCACGTACTAAACAGGTGAAGTCTTGAAACTATGAGTTTAGTTTCAGAAGTGATTCCAACAGGAGGTTAATGAGGTGAATTTGGCAGGAAACATTCCCCACTAGGTAGAAGGTGCTGGCTTGAATGAAGTGGGAAGAATAAAGGAGAAGACTTTCCCTTAAACTTACTAGGTGATTTTTTTTTTCAGATAAGAGCAGACTGGTATAAGATAAAACAACATGAGCTTTATTTCTGCATGCTTCTGTGCATGTATTTTAGCCACTACACAGGTAGGGCACACTAAATATGTGCCCAAACACAAACTATTTTCTATTTCTTTGTTTTGCAAACTGTCATTTCTTTCTTGTAAGTTTCTGCTGTTGAATCTAATAATAGGATCGAGAAGTTTAATTTTTCCAATTGCACACCTTAAATTGGCCTGCAATTGTCTGAAATGTTTACTGTTTCTGTCTTGTCAAAAAGTGAAATAGCAATAGCACTTAGACTTATATTCACAGTGCTTTACAGTCCTCTCAAAGCAGTATTCAGACTCAACATATTGCCCCCAACAATCTGGGTCCTCATTTTACCAACCTCAGAAGGATGGAAGGCTGAGTCAACCTTGAGCTGGTGAGAATCGAGCCCCTGGGAGCCAGCAGAATTAGCCTGCAATATTGCATTCTAACCATTGCGCTACCACAAAATATGAAAGCCTTGATTGATCAAAGCATTGTAGAGGGCAAGCATTGTAGAAGGCAGCACTTATGTTAATGACCATTGCATATGGAAGATTGTCACTTGGAATCTAAGAAGAACAATTGGTAAAAACGTACTTTACTCCTGAATCTATTCCTCTAGTAATTTCATTAAATGTTAAAGTTTTTCACACTGTAGCCTATTCTAGTGACATCAAGATTTGGTGTATACATTTCATCATGTTCAGCAGGGCAGAACAAGAATTGTAAGTTAAACATGAATAACAAAGCCTTCTTATGTTTTAGCGTGCAGGAATAATTACAGTTAGAAGTTTGTGAGAGAAATCATAGCTGTAATTTTCAACTATTTTTATGTTCTTATAAAGGAACATCTCCCCTTAGACTAGAGAAATGTTTTTAGTGAAAAATAAAATGCCTTCAAACTACGTGGAACTTTCTGGTAGCTGTGAGGAAAATGTGTACTACCTAGAAGTGAGACAGCCTCTTTTCTAAGGAAAGCGCTTGCATATAAGATGTGAAATCATATTCTGGATAAGTAGTCTCGAATGAGCAGTGTCCAGCAGATTTTTGGCTGATGTTAGAAGAAGCATTAATTCCATTGATCTCTTTACAGATGTTTGCGTTGTAAATAAAATGCCATTTTAAAAATTGTAGTTTGCTTTAAATCAAAGTTGCAATCATACACACATTTCTTTGGGAATAAATTTTAATAAAATCATTATGGTTCATGCTGAGTAGAGATGTTTGGGACTGTGTTGTAAAATATTGTAAGGCCTTCCCCACCCTTTTAAAAGCCATTCATTTTATAAAGAAAAATAATAACAAAAATGTGAATTGGTAAACATACATTGACTCATTATGAAATTGTGGTAAGAACACAAATGATAAAAATATTACTTCGGTTGTCATAGAAATGGCTCACTCCTGTTTATATAAAGGAAAAAGAATAAACAGCTTGAGACACAGTTGAAAATGCGTGTCACAGAATCATGTCAGAATAAGGTTTCTAAAAGGTATCACTGACGTTAGTTACCAAGGGCGGAAAACTTGAGAACACAAATGGTATAAAAAGTTTTGTACAATGACGGGGATGGTAATTCAGCAGTATCGGTGAGTCACCTAACACTGTAGAAATTTACTGTAAGATTCTTTTGTAACGATCTATATAAGATGAAACTATATTTAGATCTGAACTCAGTCTAGAAATCTATATGTTTATAAGGCATTATTTGTTTAATTTATGAACGTCTTCTCCAAAGAGCTCATAAAGGAATGCACAGCCAATCCTTGTCCTGCAATTTGCAATCCTGGCTGAATGGCACTGGAGACTATTCATACAGGCATAGAATACATATATTCTATACATACATGCATGTGAAGTATTACTACTGCTTTATAAACCCTTAGTAGGACCACACCTGAAATACTGCATCCAGTTTTGGTCACCACATTACAAAAAAGATGTTGAGACTTTGGAAAAAGTGCAAAGAAGAGCAACTAAGATGATTAAAGGCCTGGAGATAAAAACATATGAAGAACGGTTGCGGGAACTGGGTATGGCTAGTCTAGAGAAAAGAAGAACTAGGAGTGACATGATAGCAGTATTTGAGGGGCTGCCATAAAGAAGAGGGGGTCAATTTATTTTCCAAAGCACTAGAAGGCTTTGAAAGGAAGAAGTAATGGATGGAAACTAATCAAGGGGAAAAGCAACCTGCAGTTAAGGAGAAACTTTCTAACAGTGAGGACAATTAACTAGTAGAATAGCTTGCCTTCAGAAGTTGTTGGTGCTTCATCACTGGAGGTTTTTAAAACTGCATGACATTTTTAAACAAGTCTAAAGAAAATGTTAGGTGAAGATCCATAAGCCTACTGGATAGTAAGAATTCTGCAAACAATATCTTTTCTATCATTGCTGTGCTATGATATGAAAATAACAACAGCACATCTGACAAAATTATTTTTCTTTGCAGCTCTTAATGGTTGATAAATGCACTGACAGTTCTCAGCTCTAGCTCTGATCATCCTGAGCATTACTGGTACAAGATCTGCTGTAGAAAAAGAAGGTCAAGCACACTTCCTGGCTGCA
Source organism: Crotalus tigris (assembly GCF_016545835.1). Taxonomy (NCBI): domain Eukaryota; kingdom Metazoa; phylum Chordata; class Lepidosauria; order Squamata; family Viperidae; genus Crotalus; species Crotalus tigris. The sequence continues at coordinate 1,609,597 of NW_024096622.1, read as the reverse complement.
GATATTTTTTCTAATCAGTTGTTTACATTCCTGCCAATACAGATTACTGTACAAACAACAACAACCCCCTCATACTTTTGTGGACAAATATCTATGGCTGAGCTATGCAATGTGTTCAAGTAACTGATTTTAAGTTACAATTTTTATAGAATTATAGAATTCTTCCATCATCCTTTTGTACGAAGTATAGAAATGCAGGAAAATGTTAGCAGAAAGAAGAAACTGCCCATCCTCTTCTGCCAAATCCAGCAGTAAAATCTTTTGTAGACTGCTAGTATCCTTGCTATGCTAATTTAGAAAGGTTAGTTGAATAACTCTTGAAACAAAGAAATAATAAATGTGGTGAACTATTGCATCCAAAGAATAGTCCTCTTGGAGTATGCTCCTCTGATGTTCCACAATTTTGTATTAGTTTCCTTTTATAATCTAGAAATAGCTAACAAGTCAGGTTGATGCAGTGCTACACAAGGAATCTATTAACCCTTGGCAACTTTAAGATGTGTGAAGTTTAAGCATGGAGAATTCTAAGAGTAGATGTCCACACATCTTAAAGTAACTAAGGTTGAGAAACATAAGGTTGACATAGCTAAGATTGAGAAACATTTGCCATAGAAAATATTTTCTGTTCCCCTAATACTATCATATCTGTCAGGTTGATTCAGTCAAAAATATCTGTGTAAATGTGATCATGCACTTTCTGATCTGTTGCCAGTATCTATCAATTTGATGGATGCTACAGAGACTTTTCATTGATGGCTTATGGAGTGTTTGCCCCAGGAGATCATAAAAATGCTTTTATATGACTTTAAAATACACTTTTTAAAACTTTATTCCCTATAGCTTAATTTCTCATATGACCTCATTGTTAATTATTAATTTGTTGGACTTGTTTTAAACCGTTTTTAAATTTTCTGTATCACTTGCTAGAACCCATGTTGTGTAGATGTATCATAAAATGATGGAATGAGAATGGAATAAACATTGAATGGTATTTTATGATAGCATTGCAAAAGTCTTTTTTCTACATATCCATTTTTCAGAACATGGATATGATTTTTTGAGCATTTTTTTCTTCCAAATTGGTCCGATTCTTGGAGACTGCCTGGACAAATCTCTGCAATTTTCTTGAAAAGTTTTTTCAGAAGTGGTTTGCCACTGTCTCCTTCTTAGGGCTGAGAGAGAATGACTGGTCCAAGGTCACCCAGCTGGCTTTGTGTCTAAGGTGGGACTAGAACTGTAGCCTGATGCCTTAACCACTACATCAAATTGGCTTTTTCATAATTTTAGCCTACATTTCATTAAATCAAGAATGAGAAGATATATTGGCAAAAGTAGATGTCAACGCTGCTAACATCGGATGTTCTTGCTTTGACAACAGATAGAAATGTAGCCATCTTTTCTCTATCGCTTTTAGAGTTTGTTGATGTTGGGAGGGGGAATGCGGATAAAAGTCCAGCTGGTCATAACAATAATAACTCAACTGTGGGAATCCAAGGTTATTGTGCCCAGAGTTGATAAAGATTTAGCGGGCTGAAGAGCTGGGGAGAAAGCCCACGCTTCAAGCTAATTGGGAAATGTGATTTATGACAGTTAATTGAAGGAGGGAATTGTGCTCTACTACTTTGTGCCAAGGGAAGAGGAATTCAGTTTTTTGCTTTAACTATGTAGTGCTGACATTTTGTTTCTCGAATAAAAGATTCTTTAAGGTAAACAATGCCTCGAAGTTTTTTTGAAGAGTTTCATCTGTCGGAACCATGAATTTTTGACTCCCAAAAGACTAACAGCTGCCAAATCTATAAATATTTCCACCGGAAAATAGATTGCTCAAAAATAACAACTAGGAGAAAACCAAGAGTAGATTTTTAGGAAAGAACTTAGGGATATAATTCTGGGACCAATCATAAATTTGTGGACAAAGCATGTGAGTTCTTAAAACTTTTTGCATGTACAGTATGCCTGCTGAAATTTTTTTTTGCATCTGCTGCTGGTGGATTTCAAAATTCTATTAATATACGAGTCTCAAGTCTGCCTTCCCCTGTCAATTTCTCTACGGTATCTATAGTACTTTACTTCTATCTCCAGCTTAGTCTTCTCTTCTAAATGTTTAATGCTGCAGTATCAGACTGGGAGCATGAGAATTTCCACAGTAGAAGTGACCTGTGATAATGGTTAAAGGTTAATATCTATATATCCTCCGAAAAACCATTAGGGCTTCAATGGTAAAAAAATAAATAAATAAGGTGTGTGTGTGTGTGTGTGTGTGAGAGAGAGAGAGAGAGCGAGAGAGAGAGAGGGAGACAGACAGACAGACAGACAGACAGACAGACACATGGGGTTCTATACTTCTGTAGCGGAGTTGAGGTAAGGATGGGGCCAGCTGAGAGACTTTGTAGGAGCCCTGCTGATTAGGCAGGAAGATGAAGAGCTCCGGCAGCTGCCATGGGTCTGGCGGCAGGGCGGGGCTCGGAGGAGGGAAGAAAAAGCAGGAGGAAGCCGATAGAAGGGAGGAAGAGCTGTTTGCTTGAAGCAGGCGAAGCAAAGAGAGAGAGAGGGAGTGGGGAAAGGTGAAGTTTTATTGTTTCTTTCTCTTTTGTTGTGGGTAGACCAGATGAAGAAAAGGTAGTTTGAGGAGTTTTAATTACTTTCCTTCATCGGAGTAAGTTAGGCAGAGGGAGAGTTAGGGAAGAGTTTGACATACATCTTTTAGTGGGAGGTAAGGGGTTTTTTTTCTTTATAAGATCAACTGGGGGAGATAAAAAGGGATTATATGGAGTGAGATCAAAGAGGGGCAAAGAGAGTGGACAAGGGAGGCCTCTGCTAGCACCAGAGATTGGTTGCCATCATTATGGGCAAGTTGTTGTCATCAAAGATGGATTAACATCGTCCTGGGCAAGTTGTTGCCACCAGAGACTGGCTGCCATTGTTTTAGGCAAGTTGCTGTCACCAGAGACTAATCACCATCGTTCTGGGCAAGTTGTTGCCACCAGAGACTGGTCACCATTGCTTTAGGCAAGTTGCTGTCACCAGAGACCACCATTGTTCTAGGCAAGCTGCCGTCACCAGAGACTGACCACCATCGTTCTAGGCAGGTTGCTGTCACCAGAGGCTAATTAACATTGTTCTGGGAAAGTTGTTGTCATTAGAGATTGACTATCATCTTCCCTGTAAGTTCTTATTGCCTAAGATCAATTACCATCATCCCAAGTGAGTCACCGTCGAGAGAGAGCGACCATCACCGCCCCACGTGCGTGGCTGCCGATCGTGACTGAATACCAGCATGTTACATGTCCTATTAGGCAGAGGCGCCAACGTAAGAGATCTCTTTGGGCTGGTGGCCACTTGGAGAGGAGGTCGGGAGGGCCCGGACTTAAGCTGTCCCTATAGGGGTGGCACTTTTGTATGTAATTTATTTTTAAATAAAGAATTGGCTAAAGAATAGAAAAGGAGCTACCTTGATTTCTCAGCTATTGGCCCTAAAATTTGTGTGACTCACTTATACATTTGTGTAAATCATGCAATGCCTCCAGGTGGTCCATGTTATTGAAAATACCATATGGGATATACACTGTAAAAATAAAGAAATTCCCCTCCACACGCACACACTGCCCTGAGAGATTTGTAAAAAAGAAAATTATGTAAAACCACATACCTGAAGGCATGACATAATGTAATTCCTGTGTCTCTCTTCTCTGAGTACTTAGAGGAAAGTGGGTTGTATATATCAGTGGTTCTCAACTTGTGGTCTGTGGACCCCTGGAAGTCCGCGAAGGCTTAAAGAAACATTATGATTTAAATCTTGAGTTAAGTCTTGGAGTCTGTGGACATAAAAGGTATTTAAAGGGGTTGGTGGTGAAGAAAAGATTGAGAACCATTGGTATATATACCATTCTGAAAATGTTTAGAGCTGTCAGAAATTTGGAGGCTGGAGGAAGAATAATGTTGGGTGATTATGCTTTACAGAGGTCATCTGCTGGGATAAGACAACGAAGTGAGGTCCCTCTAATCTAACTGGGACTGAGTAGGAGTGGCCTCTCAAAGCAATTCTGGTATATTTTGGGTGAATCTGGGATGTTTTGAGGGTGGTATGAATGTTGATAAGAGGTAGACTGCTTTAACTAATGGTTATTCCCTCTCCTGGGGATGCAAGCTTTATGGTAGAAATGGAAAAGATAGAGATCCTGGAGAAACCAATAGTCACTTAGTGTTGGGTATTGTAATGATATTGTATGGTAGGGTAGGTAGGGTAGGGGAGCTTTGTCTGGATGAAAGGGTGACAGCAATTTAGTGCAGCTTCCCACTTCTCGATATTGAATACTAGAAATCTTGGCTTCATGCTACCAGATCTGTCCTAAATAAGATGGTAGTAGATTAACCTAGCTTGTACAACTGGATGGCCATAAAGGCAGTTCCCATTTAATAACTACGAATTATATATATCCACCTAGGCAAATTAAGCAATGTGTGACCATTTTAACCTGGTTTTTGGATGGGAACAATCAGCTTTAGCTGAACCCATGCAATCCACTCTTAGTTTAGAGATCTTCTGGTTCTAGGATTATGTTATCTTTAGTGCTGGATCTCCTGTTAGCAATCTGGCTGGACTCACAATTCCTGCTCAAAGTCATGACTAGGAGGGTCTTTGCACAGCTTTGTGTTGTGCAACAGTTGTGCCCATCCTTAGGTCACTGTCATTCACAAACCTAGTCACCTCCCATTTGGATTCTGTAATGCACTCCACATGAGGCTACCTTTGAAGACTACCTGGAAGCTTCAGCTTCTTGAAAATGCAACGGCATGGGCAGTTATCTGTTCCCCCAGAGTGGTACACATTACACCTCTGCTTTGCATTGGTTGCTGGTTTGTTTCCAGCTTCAGTTGAAGGTGCTATTTTTGACCTTTAAAGCTCTTCATGGCATGGGGTTGGTTATCTGAGGGATCCATCCCTCTCTAATTACATCTCCCTGATTACAACAGGTCTGGCAGAGAATGCTTGTTGCAGGTCCCATCAGCCAGGGAATTACATTTGGTGGATCCCAGGAGGCTGTCCTTGTTTGTTATAGCACCCACCTTGGGGAATCTTCTCCCCTGGAAATGAGATTAGCTCCATTCCTCTCAATATTTTGCAAGTCCCTCAAGTTTTATTTATTTATTTTATTTATATTTCCTATTTCTAAAGTGCCCATCTCCCTCTTTTGGCTATGTTATCCAGCATGGGGGTTCCCAGGGAACTTGGGAAATTTTGCAATGGCTCCCTTACTGTGGTTAATATAATATTCTTGTGTCTTGGATGCCTTTTTATAGTTATTTTTTATAAAATGTTTTGAATGTTTTTCATGTATTTATGGTTTGTAATTAAGTATTATACACCACTTAGAGTTCTTTCATGTGAGATAAGTGGCTGTACAAATATGATAAATAAAAATAAATAAGACAAAAAGCAAAATACCCCCAGTCAGATTAATAACCAATCACATTTATAACCAGAGCATAAAACCCCAGACAAAAAAATATCAAAAACAAACTAAACAAACTAAAAAAATAATTCATAAAGGGGGGGGGAGAACAAGATGATATCAAGTATGAACATGACAAAAAGCTCTCTGAAATAATTCAGTTTTTCATATATTTCTAAAAGCCAGCAAAAAGGAAACTAGCCTGACCGCCATCAGGAGGCTGTCCTAAAGCAACATGGCTGTCATTGATAAGTAATCCCTTCTAGTTTCAGCCTTGGAGATGTCTCAGAAATATGGGCTTTTAAATAGTTTTTTCTTGGATGTTTGAACAGATTGGGCTGACACTGGTTGGACGACAAACTTTCTAGTAATTATTGGAATTTAAAATCCAAATGCTGCAGTGTCTAGATCAGTATTTTTCTAACTTGGCAATTTTAAGTTGTATGGACTTCAAATCAACATGCCAGCAGGGGAATTTGGATGTCCACGCATCTTAAAGTTGCCAGAATGGCAACTAGAATACCTTGTAGCCTATTAGAATATCTTGTAGCCCATTAGAACATCCAGGGAGAAGCTACTTAAGTCCCACATTTCCAAAAGATTGGAGGGGCTGAAGTTCCAGGTGCTGTTTTTCCGTAACAGAACCAGTCCTTTGGAGCAGTCTCCCAATAAAAATCAATCTCAGCTCCCTGCTTGCTGGTTCTTAAAGGAAGTGTTGAAAACAGAACTATTGTAGATGGCATTCTCTTGAGTTTGTATAGTGTATTATTTCCCCCCTACTTTCTATTTTTTGTATCCACATCTTACTGTCTTTTGTTTATAATATTCTTGCTGGTCGGGGTTTATGCTACAGAGACAATTATGTTTATAATTGGTTTTAATCAATTATTCAATTATGAATTAATTGTTATAACTGTCTTTAGCTTGTTTTATATTCTGAGCAAGCTACAAAGAGCCATTTGATTGGAGTGGGGTGGATTTTGAAACTAAAGGAAATAAATAAATAATGGTCCTCTTTGCTAGACAGAAGAAAAGCCAAATGATGTAAAACAGGGGTAGTCAACCTTGGCTTTTTTATGACTCGTGGACTTCAACTCCCAGAATTCCTGAGCCAGCTAAGCTGGCTCAGGAATTCTGGGAGTTGAAGTCCACGAGTCATAAAAGAGCCAAGGTTGACTACCCCTGATGTAAAAGAATGTTTTTTTAGAACTGGGAAGATGCAGACGATCATCTCTTATGAGCTAGCCCAGTGTTTCTCTCTCTTTTTTTTTTTATTAAAAAGTTTTATAAATTTTACAAAAAAAAAACATAACAATACAATAACAAAAAACCACATATACAAAAAGAGAAAAAAAAACCTAAACATTACACAACAAAACCCCCCTCCCCCACCCCCACCCAAACACCCCCCCCTTCCCCCCCCTGAGCTTCCCAAAGCAGGATATAGGCTTAATTAAAAAAACAGTTAAGAAATTATATTTATAGAAAAAAAGAAAGAAAAAGAGAGAAAAAAAAATATAGCATTAACATATATATATATATATATATATATATATATATATATATATATATATATATATATATATAAAAATAAAAATTATGAAAAAGCTATATGATATTTTTTTATATCCAATTTAAATTGTATAAATTTTATCCATTTATCCCAAACAGCAAGAAATTTCTCTTGCGTTTGTTCCTTTAAAAAAGCCGAAATCTTTGCCATTTCCGCCAAATAAGACACTTTAAGAAACCATTCCTGCAATGTAGGCAAAGATTCCTTCTTCCAATATTGTCCTACTAACAGCCTCGCAGCTGTAATCAAATTTAACATCAATATAACCTCCTTTGTATCACAATCAGTAACTATACCCAACAAAAATAATTGCGGAGTAAATTTTACCCTCCTTCTAAAAATTCTCTGGATATTCCACCATATCTTAATCCAAAATGCTTTTATCTCTCTACACGACCACCAAATATGATAATAGGTAGCATCCATACAACCACATCTCCAACATTTAGGTTGTAAGTCAGGGTACATAAGAGACATTTTTTGTGGATCAAGGTGCCATCTATAAAACATTTTATAAAAATTCTCCCTTAAGTTCTGTGCTTGTGTAAATTTGACATTTCTCACCCAAATGGTTTCCCAAATGTCCAATGGAACTGGCTCACCAAAATTCTGCGCCCATCTGATCATACAATCTTTAATTAGTTCCGTTTCTGAATCCAATTCAACTAAAACCCCATAAATCCTCTTAATGTGGGTTTGTCTTTGATCCTTCACTTGCTTAATAAGATTTTCATCTTCTCTAAGAAGACCCACCTTACAATCCACCTTCCATCTATCTACTAGTTGCCTATATTGGAACCAAGAATAAATAATATTTTCTTGTGCTAACTCTTCCCGTGATTTTAACTGCCAGTTTTGTCCATCCCATCTAAGTAACTGTCTATAAGATACCATATCCATTTTAGCACCTCTTTTTATTCCTTCTATCGCATGCCAAGGTATAGCCCATAATGGTACTTTAAAATCACTTTTATAATATTTTCTCCAGGTCCTAAGTAAAGAAATTCTTAAAATATGAGCTTTAAAGACCCAATCCATTTTTTTATTAAATATTAAATAGGCATGCCACCCAAAAAGTAAATCCCATCCCTCTAAATGTAATATCTCAGAGTTTGTCAAATTTACCCAATCACTAATTAGTGTTAGAACCACCGCATCATAGTATAATTTCAAATTCGGTACCTTGAGTCCACCCCTCTCACGGAAGTCTTGCATAATTTTAAACTTAACCCTTGGCTTTTTCCCTGCCCAAATGAATTTATTAAGGCCTTTCTGCCATTCACTTAAGATTAATCTCATTCTTCAAAATCGGTAACATTTGAAACAAAAAGAGAAACTTGGGTAGAATATTCATTTTTATCACTGCAATTCTTCCCATGAGGGATAATTGCAACTTCTCCCAATTCTTCAAATCTTTCTGTACCCTAACCCACAACCTTTCATAATTATTTTTAAATAATTTTGCATTAGAGACAGATAACATCACCCCCAAATATTTTACCTTATTAACAATTTCAAAACCCGTCAAATTAACCAAAGTCTGCTTCTCCTGACTAGTCATATTTTTAGGTAAAATTTTAGTCTTATTAACATTAATCTTAAAACCCGAAACCACACCATAATAATGAATCAGTTGTAATAACTTTTCTGCAGAGTGAGTAGGTTGCGACAAAGTAACCACCAAGTCATCCTCAAAAGCTCTTAATTTGTATTCTTTTTTATTAACTTCTATTCCTTTAATTTCCTGCGAGTCTCAGATTTTGATCAACAATATTTCCAATGTTAAAACAAACAACAACGGTGATAATGGACATCCCTGCCTAGTACCTTTCTCTATTGTAAAAACCTCTGACAAACCTCCATTAACAATAAGTTGTGCCGTTTGTTTTTGATATATTACCGTAAGAGCTTGTACTATCTTTTCACCAAAATTCATCTCTTCCATTACTCTTAGCATAAAATGCCAATTCAGTTGATCAAAAGCTTTTTCAGCATCTAAAAATATCAGCCCTGCAGGAACTTGGTTATTCTTATCTAAATATTCTAATAAATTGATAATTTGTCTAACATTATTTTTCATATACCTTCCAGTTATAAACCCAGATTGATCTTTATGCACAAGATGATGCACAACCCTCATAAGCCTATTTACTAAAATTTTTACAAATATCTTATAATCCACATTTAAAAGAGATATAGGCCTATAATTCTTTGGTAAGGTAAGATCTTGATCCTCCTTTGGAATCAATGATATAAAAGCACTACGCCATGAAGGAGGAATCTCTAGACCCTGTAAAATATCATTAAAAAGATCACCTAATGGTTGAATCATCTCCTCCATTAAAGCTTTATAATAAACAGCTGTTAACCCATCCGTACCCGGTGCTTTCCCTGGTTTCAATTGTTGAATTGCTAATGCAATTTCCTCCTTAGTAATTAAACCATTAATTTCCTGTTTCTGATCCTCTGTCAATTTGGGAAAACTAGCCTCATTTAAGTATTTATTTATATCTAAAATTTGAACATTGGTAGATTTATATAATTTTTGATAATAATCCAAAAAAGATTTCTTAATCAATTCCTTCTGAGAAACTAATTTACCCTGATAATTTATTTTATCTATTATTCTCTGTCTCTGTTTCTTTCTTAACTGGTAAGCCAACCATCTCCCTGGCTTATTAGCATTACAAAATGTATTTTGTTTCATAAACAATAGGTTGGTTGCAGCTTGATCCGCTAACAACATATTAAATTGTGTCCTTAATAACTTTACAGATTCTTTAATACTTTCATCAGAAGGATTTAAAATCAAAGACTTTTCTTTTAATTTAATTTCATCTTCCAATTCTTTACGTTTCTGAGTCTGCTTTCGCTTATGACAATTATTCATTTTTATCAAAATGCCACGCATAAATGCTTTGCCTGCATCCCATACCATTGACATTGAAGTCCCCTTATACATATTTAAAGCAAAATAATCCTTTAAACACTCCTTTAACTTTTGAACATTCTTTTCTTGTCTGAATAGATTTTCATTCACTCTCCAGGATCTTCTCTCCTCTTTTTCTTGAATCAGCTCCATCCAAACTGGACTATGATCCGTCAGTGACCTAGGAAAAATCTTTACATTCTTTACTCTATTATATAAGTCCGTTGTAATCAAAAAGAAGTCAATTCTTGAAAAGGATTGGTGTCTATCTGAAAAATAGGTGAAATCTCTCTCCTCTTGATTACATTCCCGCCAATAATCCCTTAGTTCCCAGTCCTCTTTCATGTCAAAAAAAGCTTTAGGTAATTTTGCTTGTTTACAAAGAGAAGAGCCTTTCTTATCCCTTTGTATATCTAAGACACCGTTCCAATCACCCATTAGTACCATGGATCTATAGTCCAGCAAAGTTATTTTTTGATGTAACAACCTATAAAATTGTTCCTGTTGCTGATTTGGTGCATAGAGTCCCACTATGAGTACTTTCTTACCATATAAGCCAAGTTCAATCATCACATATCTTCCTTGGGGATCTGATTCTACCAGACAAGCTGGTAAATTTTGCTTCACATAGATAACAACTCCCCCCTTTTTCCCAGGAGCAGAAGATACAAAATGGGATCCCAGACGAGCATTAACTAAATATTTTTGATCCTTATGTAAGATATGAGTTTCCTGTAAACAAATAACATCATTGTTAGCCCAGTGTTTCTCAACATTGGCATCTTTAAGATGTGTGTTCTTCAACTCCCAGAATTCCCCAACCAGGTATTGCAGTGACTGAGGATAGAAGACACAGAGCATCCAAGTTGTGTAAATGGAATCAATTACTTGGCTATGACAGCTGTTGATTTTCATACTATATTTTCCACCTAGATTTCCTAACCCAGAGGTAAGCAACCTTGGTTCTTTTATGACTCGTGGACTTCAACTCCCAGAATTCCTGAGCCAGAGTTGAAGTCCATGAGTCATAAAAGAGCCAAGGTTGCCTACCCCTATCCTAACCACTTCTTTGTTCATTCATTTCTTTTGAGAAATTTAGATGCTGCTGCAATTCAGGTTTTCCTCATCCTCTCATGAATCTATCCCACCCCCATCTGAAAAACATTTGGAGATTTTGAAAAGGGTGGGGGCATGAGCAGTTGCTGGGCTTGTGAAACATTTAGTCCCTTTTGCCTTTTATTGGATACTTCCTGTTTACAGATCCTGATGTTTTAATTTTTCCTGCTGCTAAAAACTCAAATATCAGTAACAGCATGCCTTAATAGCTGCAGTGCTGCCAAGGAAATTCTTTGCGATAGATTTTTTTCATGTCTTTTTTTTCTTTTTGCTATTATAGAAGAACAGTGATTTTGCTAAAGAAAGGAAAGAAAAATACACGCACAGGAACCAGTAATTAACCCTCCATTAAATAGAAATTCACACTGGGGCAATTCAGGAAGACTACTCTAAGAGTAAATAAGAGAAGGTATTTAACTATTTGGAATCATAAATGACGGGAAGCAATGGGTTTGCAATGAAGAAACTATTAATTAATATTAGAAAAGCCTGTATAAAAGGAACACTTATTTTTCAGTAAACTTTACAAAAGAATTTTGACAATTGTGGAGTATATTTTAATTCTCATACTATATTAAATTCTCTGTGAAAGAGATATCTTCATTTTGCTTCTAGGTCATCACTTTAACAATTTTTCATTTTTTGTGTATGGGAATAGCTTGGGTACCCTTATTATCAGAAGTTTTTCTGAAGACAAATAAGTGAATGCAGAACTCTCTAGAGTTCTCAACCCACTTCCCCTTTTACGTCATCCAATTTTTCTCGTTATTGTATTTTTTAAACCTACTATAATAGTATGAGGGGAAGGAAGCCTCTGTGGGATATCTTAAGACCTATTCCATATCTTACTACTTTAATTCCCCCCCCCATATTTTGAATTCATGCGTTTGAATTAAATACAGTAGCATAGGAACAAAAGTGCGTATAGTCCAGGCCATGGTTTTCCCAGTTGCAATGTATGGCTGTGAAAGTTGGACCATAAGAAAGGCTGAGCGCCAAAGAATTGAGGCCTTTGAACTATGGTGCTGGAGAAGACTCCTGCGAGTCCCTTGGACTGCAAGGCGTTCAAACCGGTCAGTCCTGGAAGAGATCAACCCCGACTGCTCTTTAGAAGGCCAGATCCTGAAGTTGAAACTCAAATACTTTGGCCACCTAATGAGAAGGAAGGACTCACTGGAGAAGGGCCTAATGCTGGGAAAGATTGAGGGCAATAGAAGAAGGGGACGACAGAGAATGAGATGGCTGGATGGAGTCACTGAAGCAATAGGTGTGAACTTAAATGGACTCCAGAAGATGGTAGAGGACAGGAAGACCTGGAGGAACGTTGTCCATGGGGTCACGATGGGTAGGACACGACTTCGCAATTAACAACAACAACAAGCATAGGAAAGGGCCATATAGCCCTTTGAGCCAAAATCCCTGCTAATGCAAGGATCCAAAATTAAAGCATCCCAAAAATTAGTTATCTAGTTTTCTTAATATATCTAATGAAAGAGAACCCATCACCTCTCTGGAAAATTGGTTCCACTCTGTCCAATGAGCTGGAACAGAAAACTTAAGTGCAGATGTTACTGCTATTTGGGCCGCCTTCCTCACAAATTAAACACTGATGGAGTAGACTTATATCCACTTTCAACTCAACAACTGCATCCAGAACTCTTGAAGGAGGTTGCAGATGTCATTTGGGAGTCCCTTTCTGAATCCTTGAAAACTACAGAAGATAAGCATAGTGCCAGAGGAGAGGCGGACAAATCTTTTTGAAATGGAAATAGGAAAAACAAAACATTCACTTGCAACCTGGGTCCCATCCTTTTATAGGCAAAGGCCTTCCCAAACAAAGTTATAGCAGATGCCTAAAAAGCCTTTCATCTAATGGAGGCTAAAGATGACAAAAGTGCATCTGGACAGAAAGCAAACCAAGAAGCAAAACCCCTTCAAGATAAAGAAATCTCCTAAATCACAATATTATGCAAGACCCCTTGTATAATGCCACACCTAGGAAGATCTGAACATGTAACATATATCTTATGATCAAACCCCATTTTTGACTTCTCATACTCCCAGGGCAAGAGCATCTGAATTTACATATTTAACATGCTTTACATCAAGGTCTGTTACTTCATAATCAAAACCCAGTGTCACTATACTTCTACTCTCAGCTTTCTAACCTCATAGCTACTTTTCAGTTGCTTTAGTGTACGTTACGCCATCAAAATAAAATACAGAGCGACTTGCCCTGTGTGTTCTTTGGAAAACCCAGCTAGAGTTGGACCCAGAATTTTCTTCCAATAGGAGAAAAAAGAAGATTGGAGTGACCACAGATCACATTGTGAAGAAGTCAGTCACTGAGCATTTAGAAAAAAATGCATTGCTTGGAGGAAGCCAACATAGATATATCATGATGTGACTTCAAACCAAATTATTTTGACCGAATAATTGAACACAGGAAAGCAATGGACAAAATAGTATACTGACTTCAGCCCATTATTGATAAAGTCTCCCATGAGATCCTAGCAGAGAAGGTAGAAAGTATGAACTAAATGTTGCTACCATTAGACTATGCCACCACCAAATAATTGTACTAAATTGTACTAAGTAGTATATGTCAATGGCTCTGTATCCCAGCTAGAAAGAAGTATACAGTTGTAGACTGCAAAGATCTGTTCTTGTATTAGTATGGTTCAACTATTTATAAATGTCTTGGATAAAAGTTAGTAAACATGATTATCAAATTTGGAGCTCATACAAAGATAGGGGTATAGCAAACTGAGGACAGTATCCATATTCTGGAGATTTTCATTAGCAATAGTTGGAAATGGGTAGAAATCAGTAAGAAGGATTTCAAGAAAGAGGAATGCAGAGTTATTGATTTGGGTAGAAAAGAACAAAGGCATGAGTAAGATTTTATTTATTTACTCAATGTATATGTCAGACATGTCAAACACAAGGTCCGGGAGCCAGATGCGGCCCGCGAAGTGGTTTCATGTGGCCTGAGAAGCCATCCTGGAAACAGTGAGGGAACGGCCCCCGCTGCCTTGGCCCTGGCCCAGACCGGCTGGGAGCCAATATACAATTTTGTGATGGCCAACTATGCTGAAATGCATTCAGTCTTAGCTCCACAAGGCCGCCTGGAAACAGCGAGGAACCAGCCCCTGCTGTGTCGACCCAGCCCCCTGGGTGCATGCTGGGGAGGTGTCACCCTTTGTGATGAATGAAGAAATGGACTATGCCTTGGCGCTTGCCCTGGTCCCACCCCTTTCTGCCAGAGACCCTCAGATCTGTCCCACTCCTGCCCAGGCTAGTGAACGATATAGAGCTGGCTATGCCCACCCAGTAGACCACACCCACTCCATGCCCACCCAGTAGGCCACACCCACCTTGGCCATACCCACCCGGCCCAAGGGCAACCGCAATGCTGATGCGGCCCTCAATGAAATTGAGTTTGACACCCCTGGTATAGGTGAACCCATTCAATAGAGACCATTCTGAGCATCAGCATATGAAAAATTACTAACTGGTGTTTCGGTGGATTACAAGCTGAACATACATCATAGTGCGACTGTTTTCTTGCAGCACAGTGCAGTTATTGTATAATGTATATATATATGTGGCTAAAGGAGTGGTGTAAAGGAGAAGGTTTTGGATATATTAGTCACAATGTCAGTAGCTGGTCCCAGGAAAAAATGTACAAAAGAGATGGTTTGCATCCATCAAAGAAAGGGACTGAGTTACTTGGCTATAAATTCACAGATTTTCTCGAGGAATATTTAAACTAAACAGCGGGGACAGTGAGCTAACTGATACAGAACATCCCTGTCCCCGGCAATCTAAAAACAATAGGGCTATCAGTGCATGTAACATAGATATGTGTGTGGACAAAAATACCAACCTTGCTGTCAAGCAAAATCAAGCTCTTAATAGCGAGTGCCACACAAAGTGCACTAACCAAATAGGTGGTAAGACATTAGGGGAACTCAGGCACCACACAGGTTATGTAGGAAGTAAACACAGGGTCGGTCACAAAGGACTCAAATCTCTATACACAAATGCAGAGTATGAACAGCAAACAGGGTGAACTAGAAATTCAGGTTAATGAGGGCAGATATATTGTTGCCTTAACAGAAGCATGGTGGGACGAAATCCACAAATGGAACACACAGCTAGAGGGATTTAAATTATTTAAAAGAAACAGACCAAATAAAAGAGGAGGTGGAGTTGCTCTCTATATAAGAAATAACTACATCTCTACAGAATTAGAGCACAACAATGATGAAAACTGTCTTGAATGCATTTGGGTCAATATAAAAGAGGGTGAAATGACATTGCCATAGGTGTATACTTATAGACCACCCAACCAAACACAGGAAATAGATGAACTTTTTGCTAGTCAGCTAAATAAGTTATGTAGGAAGCACATCACAATAGTAATGGGGGACTTTAACTACCCTGACATCAACTGGGAGACAAACTCTGCACCAAGTGGAAGATCAAACAGATTCCTGACAAACCTAGCAGACAACTTTGTCTCCCAAAAAGTAGAGAAGGGAACTAGGGGATTAGCCATATTGGATCTAATCCTCACTAACAGAGATGAAATGATAGAAGGTATTGAAGCCATAGGCACCTTGGGAGGAAGTGATCATGCAATATTGGAATTCAATATTATGGAAGCACGAGCAATAGAATACAATCAAACTAGAGTCTTGGACTTCAAGAGAGCTAATTTCAATAAACTTAGAGAGGGTTTGGGAAGGATTCCATGGATGAGAATCCTCCAGGGCAAAACAACTCAAGAGGGTTGGGAAATTTTGAAAAGTGAGATAATAAAGACCCAGTCTAGCACAATACCAACAAAGAGGAAAAATAATAGCTCTCAAAAAAACCCAGCATGGCTGCATAAAAAACTCTCTGATCAATTGAAAGATAAAAAGGACAGGTATAGAAAGTGGAAAGAGGGACACATAACTAAGTCAGAATATCAGCAAATAGCCTGAGCCTGCAAAGACGAAGTGAGGAAAACCAAGGCTCAAAATGAATTAAGGTTTGCGACCAAAGTCAAAAATAACAAAAAAAGCTTTTCAACATGTAAAGAACAAGAAAAAAGTGAAGGAAACGATTGGTCCATTAGTGGGTGAAAGTGGTAAGAAAGTGACAAGCAACAGGGAGAAAGCAGAACTATTTAACTCCTTTTTTGCATCTGTCTTTACACAAAGGGAAAAAACAGACCAACCTATCAAAAATAGTGCCATAAAAAACAAAACAGAAATACAAGTTAAGATAGGCAAGAAAATGGTAAGTGAACACCTGTCCAGCCTAGATGAGTTCAAATCACCAGGACCAGATGAATTACATCCCAAGGTTCTTAAGGAACTGGCAGATGTGATCTCAGAACCACTGAACTATATTTTTCAAAGATCCTGGAGCACTGGGGAACTACCAGAGGACTGGAAAAGAGCTGATGTAGTTCCCATCTTCAAAAAAAGAAAAAAAAAGGACCCAGGAAATTACAGAACTATCAGCCTGACCTCAATACCTGGGAAGATTCTGGAAAAGATAATCAAACAACAAATCAGCGAACACCTACAGGCAAACAAAGTCATTACTAAAAGCCAACACGGGTTTGTCAAAAACAAATCACGCCAGACAAATCTTATTGCATTCTTTGACCAAGTGACAAAATTAGTGGACCAGAGGAATGCTGTGAATATAATTTACTTAGACTTCAGTAAGGCATTTGACAAAGTAGACCACAACCTACTACTTGATAAGACAGAAAAATGCGGGTTAGACAGCATCACCACCAGATGGATCCGTATCTGGCTGACCGGCCGTACTCAGCGTGTGGTCCTCAATGGAACCGCATCTACATGGAAGTGTGTAGTGGGATGCCCCAGGGCTCTGTTCTGGGCCCAGTGCTCTTCAACATCTTCATCAACGATCTGGACGAGGGGATAGATGGGGAACTCATCAAATTTGCAGTCGACACCAAGCCGGCAGGAATAGCCAACACTCCAGAAGACTGGCTTAGGATACAGGAGGATCTGGACAGTCTTGAACACTGGGCGCTATCTAACAAAATGAAATTCAATGGTGAAAAAAGTAAGGTTCTACATTTAGGCAAGAAAAACCAAATGCACAGGAATAGTATAGGGGGTACCTTGCTCAATAGTAGTAACTTGAGAGGGATCTCAGAGTCCTAGTAGACAATCATTTAAATATGAGCCAGCAGTGTGCTGCAGCTGCCAAAAAAAGCCAATACAGTGCTAGGCTGCATTAACAGAGAGATAGAATCAAGATCACGTAAAGTATTAATACCACTTTACAATGCCTTGGTAAGGCCATACTTGGAATACTGCATCCAGTTTTGGTTATGATGTAAAAAAGATGTTGAGACTCTAGAAAGAAGAGCAACAAAGATGATTAGGGGACTGGAGGCTAAAACATATAAGGAACGATTGTTGCAATTGGGTATGTCTAGTTTAACAAAGAGAAGGATGAGGGGGGACATGATAGCAGTGTTCTAGTATCTCAGGGGCTGCCACAAAGAAGAGTGAGTCAAGCTATTTTCCAAAGTGCCTGAAGGCAGGACAAGAAGCAATGGATAGAACTAATCAAGGAGAGAAGCAACCTAGAACTAAGGAGAAACTTCCTGACAGTTAGAACAATTAACCAGTGGAACAACCTGCCTCCAGAAACGGTGAATGCTCCAACACTGGAAATTTTTAAGAAGAGACGGGACAGCCATTTGTCCAAAATGATATAGGGTTTCCTGCCTGAGCAGGGGGTTGGACTACATGACCTCCAACTTTATTATTATTATTATTATTATTATTATTATTGAAGCAAAACAAAAACAAAAAAAATCCTAGGTTGCATTCACAGAACAGGAGGTTGGGTTACATGATCTCAAGATACAGCTTAACTCTTATAATTGATACTTTTATGAGTCCATCTGTTATGGGGAGCTACTTATAAGCAAATGCTTCTTTTGTGATTGAGGTCATAATTGCAGGAGAAAGGAGAAAAGATGCTTATGTGAGTAGAGCAAATGCTTGTCTCCAACTTACAGTTGGCAGAGAGAAGCATTTCATTCTTGCTAAGCTCATACATTGTACTAATCCAAGGTTTGTTTAAGTATAGTTTAACAAACCACAACTGACTAGGTTTACATAGTAAACACTTTTAACTAGATTCACACTAACATTGTTTAAAAAGTTTCACAGCTTACCACAAAAAGTGAATCAAATGGAACCTCTGTACTAGGATTGTTCTGTATGTGATGCTGCTGTTTCAGGTAGACTATGCTTGAGCTGAAACACAAATATTTCAATACTCCGTGTAGAATCAGAAGTGCTGTTCAATATTGGTGTTCTGAGAGAAGCAATAAAGAGAAAAGATCTGGGTCCCTGGAAGTGGTGGCTGAGAGGAGGAACAGAAGGCAGGGGAAATCTGGGGTCACTGAGTCAGTGGGATATGACATACTGGGAGAAGGGAATGAGATGTAATAGTAACAGTAGTAAAGTTAGAAGGGACCTTGGAGGTCATCTAGTCCAATCCCCTGCTCAGGCAGGAAACCCTACACCATTTCGGACAAATGGCTGTCCAGTCTCTTCTTAAAAACTTCCAGTGTTGGAGCATTTACTGCTTCTGGAGGCAGGCTGTTCCACTGATTAATTGTTCTCACTGTCACTGTTGTACACCAATCTTTGCTCACACTATAAAATCACTCTGGGGTGTCTTCAGACTTCAGGTTTTGTTTCTGCCGAACGAGAGCAAGCAGGAACAGCTCAGTAAAAGTTATGGCTTATTTTGGCTTTGAAATAAAATATACTTTTCCTTTCGTGCATAGCCCTAAATGGGAACTTTTACTTTGTGTCTACACCAAAGACACATCGTATTCTCTGAACTAGAATCGGGAATCTGTTGCATCTAAAGCACGTATTCCCTCACTAATCTGCCCACAACTCCCTTTCAACGAAGATAATCAAGACTACTGCTAGCTCGATCGCTTTCGCAAGGCCAGCCCGTGAGGACAACTCAGAGTTCCGGGTGTCCCAGAAACCCAAAATCTGTGTTCACTAAATAACTGATGGGTGTGAATAAGCCTGTCGTGCAAATCTGCCGTTGTCCTGAGAAGCTGCTAAAGAAAAAGGCGTCAATTAAGGCTTTAGCCTGCATCTCTTCTTAATCCACTCCGCCAAGTCCGAGCGAAGCCCCGCAGTCCTAGACTCTGCTCCTCTCCCCAACCACGTGAGCAGCGTTGTGGCACTCGGGGTTGGTTGTTCTCCCTTTCCTGGTCTGCTCGGCGCATGCGTAGTAGCATCTGCAGGGCCTTTGATCGCTTCCGGGTGGGGTTGGCAGTCCTGCTCGCGACTCGGGTAAGCCTGCGGGGCTTCGGGCGCGGAAACCGGGCGACGCCATGGCCTGCACTCTCGTGCCCTTCTGCAGCTTCCAGGACCTCGAGTCGGCGCGGGATTTCCTGTGCTCTCATCTTCGGCAGAGTGGCTCGGGGGAACCGTGGGGTGCCAAGGAATGCGGCGGTGAGCCACGACCCCTGGGTCGAGTGGGAAGAGATGGGTCGGGTAGCGGTGGTTGTGACGGTACTTTGCATTACGTCCTCTGCCCGCGCTGCCAGCAAGGTTGCTGCCTGTGAGGGACTTGCCTTCATCCATGCTTCCACTTCTTTTAGCTCTAGGTTTGCATGTAAAGAAGTATAAGCAGAGTTGGGGTCGTCATCCCTTCAACTTAATCTCCCCAGGCAGGCTGTTTTTCAATGGGTCTAAGCCTGTAAAAAGACCATAGAAAAGGTAAATATATGTGTTAGATATGGTACTTTTATCCCTGACTGCAGTAAGTAGCCCATGAATTTCCCTTTTCCCTCCGCCCATATGGACCAGTTAATGTGATAAGGAACCACGTATGTACTGAGTTACATATTTTTGATTCACGATCAGCCGCTGGTGGGTGGAGTCTGCAGCAATCGGTCACTAAGTTGACAGTGTACCAGTTTTATAAAAGAACCTAGTTCTATTAGGGCCAGCTGGTTATTTAATATCCTGGTTACAATCGGGAGAGTTATTGTGGATCCTGCAGGTGCTGACTGAACTTGATCAATGTTTTAATGAAAAACATTATTGTAGGCTGATTAGACCTGACATAATGATTTTTGAAATCAAAGACAACATTTCCACAAAGAATAGCAAACTCTGAATGGCAACATTTGTGTTAAAATAAGTAAAAAAACCCAAAAACCCTAAGTAGAATTTGGAGAGCCAGTTTTGTGTAATGATTAAGGCATCAGGCTAGAAAATGGATGACTGTGAAATATAGTATTGCCTTAGGACAGCGATGGCGAACCTTTTAGAGTGCCCAAACTGCAACCCCAAACCCACTTATGCATTGTCGGGTGCTGGGTGGGTGTGGCCCATTGGCTGTGTGTGGCCAATTGGGTAGGTATGGCCCATTGGGTGGACGTGGCTGCAGTGGTAATGGCAGACTGGGTGGGACTAAAAAATTCAATCAATTCCAACTTTGCAAGATCTTTTTTTCCCCATGAGGTTGAAATTGACTGATTGATTGAACCTTTTTTTTTTTTGCACACGGCAGCGGAGGCCTAAAGCGAAAAGGTTTTATAAAACCCAGCTGAAGGCCTAGGACTGGGGCGATGGCGCGCATGCCCACAGAGAGGGCTCTGAGTGCTGCCTCTGGCACCCATGCCATAGGTTCACCACCACTGCCTTAGGAGCAAAGCCAATTGGGTGACCTTGGGCCAGTCACCCCTTCTCTACCACTTCCGAAATCTGGCCAAGAAAACTGTTAGGACTTGACCAGGCAGTTGCCAGGAGTAAAAAGTACTGACTCAAAGGCGTGTGCGCGCGTGGGTGCGCGCGCGTGCGCGCGCACACACACACACACACACACACACACATATGATTTAGTACAAGATTCACATAGGCCTAGGAGCTATTGATGTAGAATATGGATTCTATAGACAGTTTTTTTTTGAACAGAGCAGAATATATGTAGCTCAGCATTGAACTGTAGAGTCCTTGATGTATAGTTGTTTGCTTGCAGACTTTTCATTACCTGACTCTAGGTAATAATGCTGATGATATTACCAACACTGATGATGTTTCCTAGTCAGGTAATGAAACATCTGCAAGCAAACAACTAAGCTCAGAAGGCACAAAAGATTCCACAGTTTATTTTCGCTTTGCAAACTTTTTGTGTAGCTCAAATGCCACATATGCATCAAAAGATCTGTAACAGAAGTCTGTAACAGAAGTCTTGATTTTGAGGTGATACCCAGTATTAATTAAATAACTAAATTATGCCAGTTTTATACATCATAGTAAACTAGTAAAGTTATCAGTGAACAGTGATTTTAGATTGGCAAACTTTATAGTCCAGTACTTCTCAAACCTGACAACTTTAAAATGTGTGGACTTCAAGTTCATCAGCCTGTATGGGAATTGAATTCATCACATCCACAGTTCTGGGAGTTGAAGTCCACATGTCTTAAAAGTTGCTAAGTTTGAGAAGCCAAGGTAGATGGGCTAATGAGCTATTATACTTACCAAACTAATTTTGTTTTGCGTAATGTGAGCAGTGTAATAATAATTAGAAATATTCTAATTCAGGAAGAAATCTACAAGTCCTATTTAAATCTGAGAAACAGAAAGGTCTCTGAATTTATTCATACTTCTTCTGTTTTAATTGACCTAATTCTTTGCTAAAACAGGAACATCTAAAGAGGATTGCTTTATTAGCTAAGAAGTTCATTGTTGCTCTCTAGTAACCAGCCTTAGCTAAACAGTCATAATTTATCTTCAGTGATGGTTAATCAAAACAAGATATCAGAAGATTCAATGGTTAATACATTTTCCCATGAATTGGAAAAGTTCTCAGCAAGCAAAATGCAGTCCATGGTGCAGTTTACCCTTTCTGGAAAAATATATTATCACGTAGTATATTTATTTGTACTCTATTTTATTCCATTAATTTGTCATGCATAATATGACATAATATTCTCATGCCTTACCCTGTACAACAAAAAGTGCATATATATTGGTGGATAGCAGCTTGGCTCTGGGAAGTTGGTCTTGAGTAATATGATACAAATTTTTCATTCATTTGCTCTCCCATGCTTATTAAGATGGCATGGAGATGATGAACACCTGGCATTTATTTTGCACTTAATGTGGATTCTTTTTTCTTCATATGTTTAACAGAGTTTTGTGAAATGTAAAGAACTAAAAATCAAGATACCTGTCTGTAAGATAGGCAAATAGAAGAAAAAGATGTGGGATAATATGCATAAGGCTCATCTATTGCAGTCCAGATTTGCTGATCTCTGCAATTTCCTCAATATGGAAAATTTCACTGCCTAATTTGTGGTAGTGAGGGGATTGTGTTTGTGTTTTATGGCTTGCTTTTTGAGTGAAAATATTGCCAGTGACTGTAAACATAGTTCTAGTTATAAGATTCATCCCACTAGTGACTATTTGTTTTTTTAGCTATGGAGATTGGTATTTAATTTAGGGAAAGTTTCTGGAGAATAGCTTCTACAATTCTTTTTACCTCTGCTGTATATCATATGGCCAAAACAATAGTAGGGAGGCTTAGAATGAGGAATTGGCAACCTTTTGAGAAGCTGCCCAACTTCCTCTTTCATATGGATGTATTGGGGAATATTTTCCTAAATCAGCTCATTTTCAAATTTATTTCTCTTGCATGCTTCTTTCTGCACACCAATTTTACTTCTATTCTACTAGATTTTGGAAGAATTTACTTATTTATTTAGTAAATGTATATGCTACCCATCTAGCCTCAAGGCGACTCTAGGCTGCTTATAATGTAAAAACAAGTTTATAACTTGAAATGTTAAAATAATAACATTAACGTTGGTTTAAAATTAACAAGATGGGAAGAAAGGGAACCAGATACATGGGGAAGAGTTGGAAACTTATCTTAATTCATTAACCATCTCCAGGATGACATGCCCTCATTGGGCTCCCAGGCCAATTGGCAGGGCCAGGTCTTTAGGCTTTTTTGGAAGTCAAAAAGGTTGGGTATGGATCTCACCTTAGGGATGAGACCCATGGCAGAAATGGCTTTTCTCCTGGACTCCGCCAGCCAGAATTCCTTGACTGATGGAGTCAGTAGCATGTCCCTTCTGCTAGCGCTGGTAGGGTGGGCCACTCCCATTGGGGCGAGACGATTCCTCAGATAGCCTGGACATGTTATGAAGAACTTTAAAAGGTGATAACCAATATTTTGAATTGAACCTGGAAGCAAACTAGCAACCAGTGCAGTTTGTAAAACACCGGTGTAACATGGACCTCACTCGAGATCCCAAGAATCATCCTGCTGGTGGACAAATGGTTAGGCAAACAGTCTTCTGTGACCCTTTTCATAATTTAATTTGGTAAGAAAATTGGCTTTAGATAAAAGATGTATAAAAATGGTTTTAAAGAAATGTTTCATAGAATGAGGAAAATTGAAAAACTTAAAAGACCATGCTTGTTTAAACTGCTTTTTAACTTGTGACATAGATTTAATATTCAGTGAAGAAACACCCACATACTAAAAGCAACTAAGCTGTTGAAATAGTTGTTTAATATTTGCCATTATGCATCATATGGAACAGTGCTACTTCCTTAGCAAATTTCATGCTATTTTAATGAATTGAATTACTATGACATGATTGGTGTTATGAAGCTTTAGAAAATCATCCAGGTTACATAAAATTTGCCTGGATCAACATCTTATTTTCCTTTCAATATATTTTTAGATTATTGCAGTATACATAGAAATTGATGAAGCAAACCTTGAAAGCCTAAGGGTGCTTAAGAATATACTTAAATATAGTATTTGTAATTTTTCTTTGAACTTTTTGTAGCTTTTGAGTGGCATTAATGAATCATAAGATGCTTGTGTTCAAATTATGATTGGACGAGCAGTATGGTTCATTTTGTCAATTTCTAAAATAAAAAATATGAAAAATATTTACTCAGAATTTGGTTATGCAGACATGCTGTAGTTTCCATTCTATAGCAAGAAGGATTTTAGTGATCTTTAAAACTTGATGTTTCAAATTAAGAATACATGTATATATTCTAAATAGCAGAAAAACAGATTGATTTATAAATCTTTATAACTTAATGTTGCTTAATATAAGGGACACTTTATTTTTATTTTCAAAGCCATAGTTTTTATCTATGTTCCTCCTTAAATCTGTTGCTTCGTGTAGTGTAAAGCAAATTGATCAGAGAGGCTTTCTAGGTTTGCTTCATTAATTTCTATATATGCTGCAATAGTCTAAAATGGTTGAAGGGAAAATAAGAAGTTGATCCACCTAAACATAATGTTTATGAAATAATTGAAATCACTACATTATCAGATTTGTGTTGTTATCACGTTCAAAGATGAATGACTCATTCAGCTGTGAGGATCCGTTCAGTAAACTGCCTTCAGTGTGAATCTAAAAGGAATATTGTATATCAGAAGCAAATTATTTTTCTTCTATGAAACAGTAGGTTCTGTTCCTATAAAGAAATATATTAAGGCTGTTTTGTTTTAAAAGTCTGGGTGTGAAATGCGTTGTCTTAAGTATTTTGTAACATTCCAACCATCTTCATCAACAATTTGGATGAGGGGATAGATGGGGAACTCATCAAGTTTGCAGACGACACCAAGCTGGCAGGAATAGCCAACACTCCAGAAGATAGGCTTAAGATACAGGAAGATCTGGACAGACTTGAACACTGGGCGCTATCTAACAAAATGAAATTCAGTAGTGAAAAAAGTAGATTCTACATTTAGGCAAGAAAAACCAAATGTACAGGTATAGTATAGGTGGTACCTTGCTCAACAGTAGTAACTGTGAGAGGGATCTCGGAGTCCTAGTGGACAATCACTTAGATATGAGCCAGCAGTGTGCTGCAGCTGCCAAAAAAGCCAACATAGTGTTAGGCTGCATTAACAGAGGGATAGAATCAAGATCATGTGAAGTATTAATGCCACTTTATAATGCCTTGGTAAGGCCACACTTGGAGTACTGCATCCAGTTTTGGTCACCACAATGTAAAAAAGATGTTGAGACTCTAGAAAGAGTATAGAGAAGAGCAACAAAGATGATTGGAGGATTGGAAGCTAAAACATATAAGGAACGGTTGCTGGAATTGGGTATGTCTAGTTTAATGAAGAGAAGGACAAGGAGGGACATGATAGCAGTGTACCAATATCTCAGGGTCTTCCACAAAGAAGAGGGAGTCAAGTGCCTAAAGGCAGGACAAGAAGCAACGAATGGAAACTAATCAAGGAGAGAAGCAAGCTAGAACTAAGGAAAAACTTCCTGACAGAACAATTAACCAGTGGAACAACCTGCCTCCAGAAGTGGTGAATGCTCCAACACTAGAAGTTTTTAAGAAGAGACTGGACAGCCATGAAATGGTATAGGGTTTCCTGCCTGAGCAGGGGGTTGGACTAGATGACCTCCAAGGTCCCTTCCAACTTTATTATTATTAAATGTTTTGAGATATTGAGTTTGAAATGCTTCCAAAATGCTGAAAGAGCTGGTATTGTACTTGAGACTGGAAGTTTTGCAAAATTTCATGTTTTGAAATTAAATGGTTGCACATGCTGCATATATCAGTTTTAGTCTTCTTGCATAGACATTAAGATTATTAAAAAACTAGGCTTCCAGTTAGGCATCGCGGCGTTATGGATGCAGGAAGACGGGGCTCCATCTTCCACGTGTGGCCAGTCAGAAGCTGCTGACAGCCGAAGAAATAAGTACTAACAAGCAACTTTTGAGCAATGTGGATGGAATGGGTGAGACTTTATCCTCTCTTTATGATGTTAAGACTTTTTCCTGGAAAAAAACGCCAATGAGAGAGGAAAGGGAAATTTCTGCCCCATTCCCTCAGGAAAAGAAAAGCAGCGAACTAATTGCTTGGGGAAAAACAGAAAATTACAAGATTAATTTGGAATCAATACAGTATATAGCTTTGAAATTTGGGGACTAAAAGTGCTTTTGAGACTTTTTTAGAAAAGAGACTTGAAAAGCTTGCAATATAAGTTTGGATTTAAAAAGCTGGAAGATGGCATCAACCACATCTAGTGGTGAATCACGGCACTACAATCTATTATGCTTAAACGAAACTTGGCTTGAAGCCCAGACTCAAATAAGACTTTTGTTGTCCTTGGAAACTTTGACTTTTGAAGACTGCAGCTGAGAAAAGGGGAAAAACAAACCTCTTGGGCTGTTTATCTGTGTGGCAGACACGATAAAGTAGTTTGAAACTGGCCTGCCTGGATTACAAATACAAATATTAACTGACTTTTAGAGCTGTGTCATGGAACTATTTCCCTGTAGAAGATACATGCATTACTGATTGAGATGATGGAGTACTTTGGATTATACACCTTTGATTGATGAACAACTTCTAATTGCTTTTTTCTCTCTGGACAGAAAGGATCATTGGAGAGAAAAACTTGAATTTTGTTTAGGGGAGGCTTAAGGACGGACTGATAGGCTGGCTTGATAATTTGGAGTTCAAATGACAATTGACTGAAACTTTTTAAATCCCTAAATAGATTGGACTATAAAGACCACATATAAAAACAAAATGGATGTTTCATACTTAGCCTTAAATGGTAAAAAACCATCCCTAACACTTATCTTCAAAGCTCCCAGCTTGACATACCAACAAAAAAATGTTGATGAATCTCGGAAATAAATTCTTTCTATGTTGAAATCAAAACAAGAGACAATTGCCTTAGCTCATGATGAGACTAAAATAATGCAAAGCAGATAAAAGAACAATTTTCTAATCTAAATCTACACATTCAGAAAATGGCTACAAAGAAGGAACTAGTAACCCAGAAAATAGAAGGAGAATTAGAGGAAGCAGATTCAAAGATGGAGGACCTAAAGGAAGGAATCAACAGACAGACTCAGACAAAAGAAGAATTAAAAGACATAGCGATAATACCAGAAATGGAAAAGATATCTTACTTGTCAAGATCTCAGAACACATTTGAGGATAAGGAAGAAGAGCTGATCAAATGGAAGAAAAAGCTGTTAGGAGAATTGTGGAAAATTGGAGAAGGAGGGAGACTGTTTAATTAATATAAATGGGCTGAGCGTTCTTCCAAAAATACTTTAATCAAATTGTCTTTCTTATTTCAAACAATATACACAAAAATAGAGGAAGAACTACTTGATAATTCAAATGCATTGACTTGGAAAGTTAGTTGGCAAAGGAAGAAAGCTAGAGTAAGACTGAAGAAAATAGAGATTTTGACCCATTGGATGGGATATTATATCGTTAAATAGATATTTGAACATGGTTAAGAGAATAGATAATTGTTAGAAATAAAAGTATTATTATAACTAGAAAGATAGGATCTGCAACTAGAATACTATATTTTGGTATGAGAAGGGAAATATGAAAATGCTAAGAGGGAGCTTCCGGTACGAGGCGACGGCGATGGCAGCTATCTTTTAGCCGTCCAGCTGGGGAAGTGTCAGAGCCGCGGAGCACAGCGCGCATCAGCTGGCCCGCGGCTCGGAATTCCCTTCCCGGGCAAAGGGAAGGGACAGAGAACGCAGGAATAGAGGTAGAACCCCTAAACCCCCTCTGGATTTATTTCTAGAGGGGGTGAAAGGAGTGTTCCCTCGGAGCTCCTGCTGATCTCCGCCTCCCAGCTGTTTTTGCTTCCTAGGAAGCAAAAGAAACCGCCGCTTCTATCTCCGTGTTTATAGTATTTTGGTGAGTAATTTTTAAACGGACTGAGCAGTTTAAAGGATTTTTGTTATATACTTTAGGTGTTTATTTTTTTTATTATTTGATTTTTACTATTTTTCCTCCTTTTCTTTGTTATATTAGTGAAAGGATTTAAGATGGCGTTTTGAAAGTGTCGGAGTTTTTTTTTCCTTTCCCTTTTGTTTTACTTTTCCTTTTTAAGGATTGGCTTTTGCTTTTGCTTTTGGCTTAGAATTTTTTCTTTTGAATTGTTTGCTCTTTTATCTTTTATTCTTTGGATTTTCTCTGGATTTTCAAGGACTATAGTTTGTCTCTTTTTAAATTCTTTTTCTTTTTCTTTCCTCCTCCCTTCTTGTGTGGAGGGGAAAGGGAAGTGAGAACTGCGCTTTTTAAAATGGCTTCAAAGAGACAGCAGCCTGCTTCAATACCTAAGGTTGTTTCTTCTCCTATAACTTCCACTGCACAATTACAACAACAATCTAAACATGTACCACCGGCTCAGCCACCACCCTCCCCCCCTCTGCCTGGACTTTCAGCACAAGAGGTCAGAGGCATAATGGGAGAGATTGTAGTTCAAATGAGAGAGGAAATGAAGCAATTTGCCTCACAGATTAAATCAGAAATTAAATCTGATCTTAAAGAAGAGATAACGGGGATAAAGACTAAATTGCAAGAAAATAATAATGATTTACGACAAGATATACTTGCAGCAGTTTCAGGCTTGGCTACTGTGGTGGTTAAGCTCGATGCAAGGCTTGAGGAAGTGGAAAACAAAGTTGATTCCTTTGATGATAAAATTCAAGATGTGGAAAGGAAGGTGGAGTCCTCACAAGAAGATATTTTGATGTTTCAGTACAGACAGATGGAGTATGCCCTGAGGATTAGAGGCCTCAAGGAAGATATGAATCAAGATTTGGTGGAGGTGGTCCTTACTGATCTGGCAGTGGCCTTGGATATGGATAAAGGAGAATTACATAGAGAAGTGGAAAAAATTTATAGACTTAACTCCTGGATTGCTAAGCAGAAGAATTTGCCTAGAGATGTGGTGATTTATTTTACAAAGAAGTCCCTGCGGAATGAGATTATACAAGCCTTTTACAACAAAAGATTTCAGATTGCTGCCCAAGATGTTATCATTCTAAAGGAAATCCCATCCAAAATTTTAAGAAGCAGGAAAGACTTCGCTTTTTTAACCAATGAGCTCAAAGCTAGATTGATGCCATTTAGATGGGAAATTCCGATGGGTATTGTTTTGAGCCATGTGGGGACACGCTATAGACTGAATACAGTTGACAAAGCTAGAGAGTTTTATACTTCGGTCCTGGGTGCAGGCTCAACTCCATCTGGTCAGAAATCTCCGAGTGGCAAGGAAGTCGAGCAGCAATCTGAGGCATTAGGTTTGGTTTCCGCTGGGATGATACAAGCTGAAAGGCAACGCCAGATGGAGGTTAAAGAGCAGAGGATGACTCGTGCAGCTTATAAGCGTAAAGAGAAGGAGCAACGTAAAAAAGAGCCTAAAGAGACTTCTTCTGGAAGTGCATCATCGCCGGTGGGAGGAGCAAGACCCAAGAGTTATGCAACACATGCAGCTCTTTCAGATCTTGATGGTGTCTTCTCCAGGCTGCGTGCCAAGGGAAATAAGACTAAAATCTTACCTAAAAATATGTCTAGTCAGGAGAAGCAGATTTTGGCTAACTTGACGGGTTTTGAGATTGTTAATAAGGTAAAATATTTGGGGGTGATGTTGTCTGTTTCTAATGTAAAATTATTTAAAAATAATTATGAAAGGTTGTGGATCAGGGTACAGAAGGACTTGAAGAATTGGGAGAAGTTGCAATTATCCCTCATGGGAAGAATTGCAGTGATAAAAATGAATATTCTACCCAAGTTTCTTTTTTTGTTTCAAATGTTACCGATTTTGAAAAATGAGATTAATTTAAGTGAGTGGCAGAAGGGTCTTAATAAATTTATTTGGGCAGGGAAAAAGCCAAGGGTTAAGTTTAAAATTATGCAAGACTTCCGTGAGAGGGGTGGACTTAAGGTACCAAATTTGAAATTATATTACGATGCGGTGGTCTTAACACTAATCAGTGATTGGGTAAATTTGACAAATCCTGAGATACTTCATTTAGAGGGATGGGATTTACTTTATGGGTGGCATGCCTATTTAATATTTAATAAAAAAATGGACTGGGTCTTTAAATCTCATATTTTAAGAATTTCTTTACTTAGGATTTGGAGAAAATATTATAAAAGTGATTTTAAAGTTCCATTATGGGCTATACCTTGGCATGCGATAGAAGGAATAAAAAGAGGAGTAAAAATGGACATGGTGTCTTATAGTCAGTTACTTAGATGGGATGGGCAAAACTGGCAGTTAAGAATACGGGAAGATTTAGCGCAAGAAAATATTATTTATTCTTGGTTTCAATATAGGCAACTAGTAGATAAATGGAAGGTGGATTGTAAATTGGGTTTTCTTAGAGAAGATGGAAATCTTATTAAGCAAGTTAAGGATCAAAGACAAACCCATATCAAGAGAATTTATGGGGTATTAGTTGAAATGGACTCAGAAACGGAATTAATTAAAGATTGTATGATTAGATGGGCGCAGAATTTTGGTGTCCCAGTCTCATTGGACATTTGGGAAACCATTTGGGTGAGAAATGTCAAATTTACACAAGCACAGAACCTTAGGGAGAATTTTTATAAAATGTTTTATAGATGGCACCTTGATCCACAAAAAATGTCTCTTATGTACCCTGACGTGCAACCCAAATGTTGGAGATGTGGTTATAAGGATGCTTCCTATTATCATATTTGGTGGTCATGCAGAGAGATAAAAGCATTTTGGATCAAAATATGGTGGAATATCCAGAGAATTTTTAGAAGGAGGGTAAAATTTACTCCGCAATTATTTTTGTTAGGCATTGTTACAGATTGTGATACAAAGGAGGTTGTATTGATGTTAAATTTGATTACAGCCGCTAGGCTGTTAGTAGGACAATATTGGAAGAAGGAATCTTTGCCTACATTGCAGGAATGGTTTCTTAAAGTAGCTTATCTGGCGGAAATGGCAAAGATTTCGGCTTTCTTAAAGCAACAAACGCAAGAGAAGTTCCTTGCTGTTTGGGACAAATGGATAAAATTTATACAATTTAGATTTGGTTTAGAAAATTATCACATAGCTTTTTTATAAGTTTTATTTTTATATATATATATAGATATTTTTTTTTATATATATATAAATATAAATTTTTTAATTTAAATTTTTTATTTTTATTTCTTAATTTTTAATTAAGCCTATATTCTGCTCTGGGAAGCTCAGGGGGCGGAAGGGAGGGTTTTTGTGAGGGGTGGGGGATGGGTTTTTTTTTTTTTTTTTAATATATGTAATGTTTAGTTTCTTTTTTGTATATGTTGTCTTTTGTTTTGTATTGTTTTTGTCTTTTTGTAAAATTTATAAAACTTTCAATAAAAAAAAAAATGCTAAGAGGATCTGAATAAGAGAAGCTTTTGGTTCCCCAAATATAATTTATTATGAGAAAACTATAAGCGATAGAGACACTTTGAACATTGATGGGAAATCAAAATTAAAAAATAGTGGGAAAAACAGGATATTGATTGAACAAATGGATTTTAAGTGCAAATGCAATTGAGATATGTTTTGGTTAGAAAAGATATTTTAAACTGACACTATTGATATTATGTATAATATTAGAAAAATGTGATAAAGATGTTGATATTCAATTGTATATGTATTTTTTTTAATATATTTTATTAGATTTTATATGGGTAGGGAAAAGGTAGGGTTGGTGCGCGTATAGGAAAATTGGGATAAAAGGGGCAGGGTGTGGATAACTACAGTAAATATGTAATTCAACGAACAAGCTGTCATCCGGGTCTTCATATTAAATATTGTTTATATAATACTAGACATTTATAAGAATAAATCGATATAGTTACAACTGACATTTGGTAAAAGACTAATATTCTTTTAAATAATTAACATAGTTAATAGCATAACAACTATTTCCAATCATTAACCTTAATACTTATTAATATAGTAAAACTCTAAAATCTCTTCTTATTCTAACGTGTTTCAACCCACTGATAAAATTTTCCCCAGGTTTTATAGAAGATTAAATCTTCTTTCTCCTTCATCTCTAACATTAATCTGTCCATTTCTGCACAATCTAGTATTTTCAAAATTATAATCTGGTCTGATGGTAGGTTTTCATTTTTTCAAAATTGGGCAAATGCTATTCTTGCAGCTGTTAATACATGTAATATTAAATAATCATTTTCTTTGCCATAGTTACATCTTAATATACCTAACAGGAACAGTTCCGGTTTAAATTCTATCTGGATTTTCATCATTTCTAACCATCTATGAATCTTAGACCAATATTTTTTTGCAATAGAACATGTCCACCAGGCATGATAGTAAGTACCCGGTTTTTGCGTACATTTCCAACATGTATCCGATAAGTTTTTAAACATTTTCGCTAAGTGAACTGGTGTCATATGCCATCTATAAAACATTTTATATAAGTTTTCTTTGTATGTTACTGCTTTAGTAAGTTTAATAATTTTATCCCACAGTTTTTGCCAGTCTTCTAATTCTATAGAATATCCAAAGTTCTTTGCCCATACTATCATTGTCTATTTTACTTGTTCTTCTTCCATCTTCCAATTTAATAAGTATTTATAAAGCTTCTTAATCAAATGTTCATCTGTTTTTAAAAGTATTTTATCAAGTGGGGTCAGCTCTTTGTAAAATCCCATTATTTTTATGTCTTTTTCATATCTTGTTTGAATTTGCAAATAGGACCACCATGTTAAGTCAATATCTTGTTGAAGGGCTTGCCTGTCTTTGAGTTTTCCGTCCTTGTCCAAAATATCTTTATAACTAACAAGTTTATCATAATTAATCAAATTCAGGGAAGCAAATGCTTCCATCGCTGAAAACCACTCAGGAATTTTCATATACATTTTGTGTCTAACTTTCTCCCATTCAGAAAGTAAAACATTTGTTATAGCATGGTTTTGAAAGTACTTATGTATTTTAGCTTTCTCGTACCATAAAAAGGCATGCCAGCCTAGTTGAAGATCATATCCCTCTAAATCAGGGGTGTCAAACTCAATTTCACTGAAGGCCACATCAGCATAGTGGTTGCCATTGGGGGGCTGGGTGGGTGTGGCTGGCATGGGTGTGGCCTACTGAGTGGGTGTGGCTGACATGGGCATGGCCTACTGGGTGGGTGTGGCTGGCATGGGTGTGGCCTACTGGGTAGGCGTGGCCAGCTCGATGTCACTCATGTCAGGGGCACCTGTGTGGGGCTGGGCAGGACTGGGGCGCATCCGAGGGTGGGGAAGGGTGGGTGGGACTGGGGCGAGCGCCAGGCCATGGTCTACTGGAGAAGCCTCACTGAACCTCAGGCTGTGCATGGGGCCCCTGGACCTTGCCATGGACTGCCCAGAGCCCTGGGCAGCAGAGGTCAAATGCCCAGCCCGGCCCTTGGGCTCCCACGGCACCAGGACCCCACAGCCCTGCCTAGCCTAGCCGCACTTCCCCGAGGGGGTGCCCAGCTGCACTTACCTCCTCCTCAATGCTGCTGCTGCTGTGCTCACTCTCTTGGCCAGGGTACTCATGGTGGGTGCAGGAGGACAAAGTGCATGGGTCTGAGGGAGGCCCACTCCTTCTCCATGCGAGGAAACCTGGCTTTGTAATGAAAGCATCCTCAGCAATAGGATGGGAGACCACCAGGGGAAGGCAAAAGGGCAACAGGGCTGCTGGTGGCCAAGTGCTAAGGCAGGACTTTCCTCAGACCCTCCCTCCCTCCCTCTTATTCTAATCTCCTTCCTTCCTTCCTTCCTTCCTTCCTCCCTCCCTCCCTCTCTCCCTTCTCTCCTTTCTTTCCTTCCTTCCTCCCTCCCCTTCTTTCCTGCCTCCCTCCTTCTCATTTCCATCTCCTTCTTTCCTTCCCTTACTTTCTTCCTGTTTTCTTCCCCTCCTTCCCTCCCTCCTTCTCTCTGTGCCCAGGAATGGACGAGGGGAGGGGAAGAAGTTGGCAGCATTTCTCTCAAAGAATAAGAGTTGAAAGAGACCTTTGAGGTCTTTAGTCCAAGCTCCTGCTCAAGCAGGGGACATATACCATTCCAGACAATGGAATATCCAATCTCTACTTAAAAGCCTCCAGTGATGGAGCATCCACAACTTCTGAAGGCAAGCCTTTTCACTGGTTAGTTGTTTTCATAAGTCCCTAGTTCTAGGCTGGTTTTCTTCTTGATTAGTTTCCATCTATTATTTGCCTTCTGATGCTTTGGAAAATAGGTTGACCCCTTCTTCTCTGTGGCAGCCCATCAAGTATTGGAACACTGCTATCATGTCACCACCCCTAGTCCTTTTCACTAAGTTAGACATACCCAATTCCCACAAACATTTGTCATATGTTTTAGCCTCCAGCCACCTAATCATCTATGTTTACCATCCATTTGGAC
Organism: Crotalus tigris; assembly: GCF_016545835.1. Classification (NCBI taxonomy): domain Eukaryota; kingdom Metazoa; phylum Chordata; class Lepidosauria; order Squamata; family Viperidae; genus Crotalus; species Crotalus tigris. Next base: position 1,575,250 of record NW_024096622.1, on the reverse strand, counting down.
CATATGGTCCCCCTGGTTTGGTTTATAGAACAGTGGCCACAAGCAGAGCCTTCTCAGAGACAGCACCCCCATTATAAAACTTTCTCCCAAGAAAAATATGAACAGTGCAACCGTCACCTGTTTAGAGGCAACTCCAAACACTGTTCAGCTAGGCATATGTAAAACAACAATACATTTTGTGTCAAACAGCACTAAGTAAATTTTTCTTTCTTAAAATACACACTTCTAATATTGTTTTAAGCAGTGCTAGTGATGCTTTACAACAGCTGTCTTTGAGAGTTTTCTTGTAAACCACACTGGATTTCTCAGAAACTTTTAATTTCAAATTAGATGTTGATTTAATAAATCAGGCAGAAGAAACAAATGTTTAAATACATCTAAATCCCCCAGACCTACTGCCACCTAGGCCCATACTGCAGAGAAAATAAGGCATTGCATTTCTAGCCAGCATAGCCACAAGATGATGGGAACTGTGGTTCATGACACCCAAAATATATTAGTTTGGGTAAGTCTGGATTAAATTATAAAAGAGCAGATGAAGGGAAGTATTTTTGTCTCTGACAAAATAATTAGGGGGCCTTTTAATTTCAACTCACACCAATTCCTCTTAACTTCCCATTCAATCCAAAGAATTCTATTATTGCCTGAATTTTAGGGAGGGGGAGGAGGCAAGAATAGACCACAAAGCTAATCTGCAAGTTTGCTCTCTCCCTGCCTGCACACCACCTTCCTCTGTTTGTGTGTGTGTGTGTGTGTGTGTGTGTGTGTGTGTGTACCAGCACGTGTATGTGAGACAGACAGAGAGAGAGAGAGAGATCCCCTTTTTGTAAGTTTGCTTACTCTGCAAAGCTCCCCATTCTCCACTTTCGTTCCCTGCTGGCTCAATCAATCTCTCTCTCTCTCCCTCCCTCTCTCTCTCTCTCTCCCTCCCTCTCTCTCTCTTTCTCTCTCTCTCTCTCTCTCTCTCTCTCTCTCTTACACACACATACACACACACACTCACCCCAGGTTAATAAAAAAGAGAAGGAGGGGGAAGAAAGGTGGAAGCTCTCCTTTTTTGTAATACCTCGGCTTCCTCCTCCTCCTCCTCCTCCTCCTCTTCCACCCGTCTCTCTCTCTCTCTCTCCCCCTCACATACAAATGCAGACACACACACAGACACACACACACACACACACACACACACACAGAGAGAGAGAGAGAGAGAGATGGAGGGAGGGAGAGAGAGAGAGAGAGAAAAACCTTTCCTGCTTTCTCTTCCTTCTCACCCTTTCTGGCCTGGCACATAGGAGAAGCCCAGCAAAGTGAAGCATGGCCAGGCATGATGGGGTTAAGCTGGGAGGGGCGGGGCGGGCTGATGCAAATGAGCTGCAGCTCTGCTGCAAACCACCAGCCCTAGTGCTCGCTGTTTTCTTTTCTTTGCACCAAGGCGCCTAGCTGGGTTGGGGTAGGCCAGGGCTGGGGCAGCGGGGGCCGGTCCTTTGCCATTTCTGGGACAGCCCTGGGGGGGCCAAATCTGGACCCTCCCCGGGCCACATCTGGCCTGTGGGCCTTGTGTTTGACATGTCTTCTCTAAATATAGAATTCGCTTATTTCTCAGAGTAATCCATTCTTTAAGCCAAAGCAAAATAGCTGCTTGATAATAAAGTTTCCAATCCGGAAGTCCCAAACCCCCTCTATCTTTCGAGTCTTGTAGAAGTTTACATTTAATTCTTGCTTTCTTTCTTTGCCATATAAATCTTAATATCATTGCATTTAAATCGTCAAAAAATTTCTTACCCAGCTTTACAGGAACTGTTTGAAATAAAAAAATTAGCTTTGGTAAAATGTTCATTTTAACAGTCGCTATTCTTCCTAGTAATGATAGTTGGAGATTTCCCCATTTTTCCAAGTCGATTTTTATTGTTTTATTAGTCTCTCATAATTATCTTCTTTTAGTAATGTATATTTCGCTGTAAGATAGATACCTAAATATTTAACTTTTTTAACTGTTTGAAGATTTGGCTTTTTGGTGAGTTGAGTTTTCTGTTTATCAGTTAAATTTTTTGTTAACACTTTAGTTTTTTCCCTATATTTTTAGTCCAGCTACTTCTCCAAATTTCTCAATTTTCTGCAAAAGTTTAGGGCACTGTATTTCACCTTTTCATCCAGTAATTTACTTATTGATCTTTTTTCTCTTTCTTTTTTCAATCTATATGCAAGCCATCTACCCGTTTTATTAGCATTTTCAAAAAAGTTCCGTTTTGCTCGTTTAATCTGTTGTGCCATAGCATCAGTCTCAAGTAGATTTAATTTATGTTTTATTAAGTCCATTTGTATCTTCAATTTTTTCTTTTGTGGATCAGTTTGTAACTCCAGCTCCAATATACCAAGCTGTTTTTTCAATTTGGACTGTGTGATTCTCTTTTCTTTGTTCTTTTTGGCAGCATAAGTTATAGCTAAACCTCTAAAGCAGGGGTTCTCAACCTGTGGGTCGCGACCCCATTTGGGGGTCGAACGACCATTTCACGGGGTCGCCAAACAACGCGATCCGCCATTTTTCCACCATTTTTCCCCTTTTCCTTAGCTCTGCTACTCCCTCTTATTCTATTGGCTTTCTAAAGCCAATAGAATAGACTCTCTCGAACAGAGTCTAATTCTATTGGCTTTCAAAAGCCAATAGGAATTGTCCAGGGCTATCTCTGCCCTGCTGAGCCCGCCAAAAGCCCCAGTCAGCAAACGGTGCTGCAAGGGAAACAGTCTGCAGAGCTTCCCTCCCTGCTGAGCAACTAAAAAGTAAGTAAAAGAGGGCTGGGGGTGGGAGGTGGGAGGCCGGTGGGCGCAGGGAGGGTTGCTGGCGCGTGTGGGGCCCGGCAGGTGCCTTACCTGCCTTGGGCTGGGCCAGTTGGTGGCCCAGCCAGTGGTTGCCCTGTGCGGCCGCTGCTGCGGCCGCCCGGGAGTGCCTGAGCCTGCCTACCGCCGCCCCAAACGGGCGGCAGCCAAAGTAAGCCTAGTGGGGCAGCGGCGGGCGCAGGGAGGGTTGCTGGCATGCATGGGGCCTGGCAGGTGCCTTACCTGCCTTGGGCTGGGCCAGCTGGTGGCCCAGCTGGTGGTCGCCCTGCGCCGCCGCTGCCACGGCTGCCCGGGAGCACCTGGGCCTGTCTGCCGCTGCCCCAAACGGGTGGCAGCCAAGGTAAGCCTAGCGGGGCAGCGGCGGGCGCAGGGAGGGTTGCTGGTGTGCATGGGGCCCGGCGGGTACCTTACCTGCCTTGGGCTGGGCCACCAGGTGGTCGTCCTGCCTGCTGTGGCCGCCCGGGAGCGCCCGGGCCTGTCTGCTGCGGCCCCTTGCCGGCTATGCCTCAGCCAGCGCAGGAGGCGGCACCACGCATATGCGGTGATCCCGCGCCGGTAGTCCTCGACTTACGACCGGGGTCGCGGGTATAAAAAGGTTGAGAACCACTGCTCTAAAGTATGCTTTTGCCGTGTCCCAAACATTTTGAATAGAAGCATCTTCCATTTCTTTTGTTGCTAATTGTAAAAATTCTTTTTCCTTCAAAATAGATTTATTCAGGGACCATCTTTTCCATGTCATTTTAATTGGGTTATGGTCTGCCCAAATATTTGATTCTATTTCAACTTCCTGTATCATAGTCTTCAAGTCATGGGAGATCCATATCATATCAATTCTTGACCAAGATTTATGCCTGTTAGAGTAAAAAGTATATTATGTCTTTCCTGGATTCATCTCTCGATATATATCCTGCAAACATAGTTCATCTTTCATTTTTAAACAAGTTTTAGGTAAAATATTACTTCCTTTCTTCCCTTGTTTATGGCTTTCGTAGTCTCGAACTGCATCCACAATTGCATTAAAGTGTCCCAGTATACAAAGACTATGGTAGTTTAAGTCCACAAGTTTGTCGTATAGTTGTTGATAAAATTGCTCTTGTTTCTCATTGGGGGCATATATTGCCACCAACAATATTTGTTTCTGATTCCATGAAATCTCCACCATTACTATTCTTCCTTCCTCATCAGAATAAATTTCCTTTGGATTCAACTTTTCTTTTATATATATCACTATCCCTCTTTTCTTTTGTAATGCCAAAGAGAAATAAAGTTTGCTAAGTTTTGGCTGTTCTAAAATTCTAGAGTATTGTCTCTTAATATGAGTCTCTTGTAGACAAATTATGTCCATTTTAAGTTTCTGTAGCCTATGATGGGGAGTTGAGACCGTTTATATTTATTGAGTATATTCCAATTTCCTCCGTAATTTTAATTATTTCGGGATCTCAATCTTCTAGGTGAGCTTATCTGTCTCTGATCTTTAGGTCTGACGTCTTCCTCTGATTGCATCTTTTTTGGTATCTCCTCCTCTGTTTGCTTAGAAGTCTCTGCAGTAGATGTTCCAAATTCCATATCACCTTTCTCCAAAAAGGCTCTGTACTTATTGAAAAATTCCTCTGCTTGGAATGGGGTGTCCAGTCTATATCTTTTCGAGTAGCAATAAGAATTGTATTTGCCTAGTGTGGAAAAATGTATACCACTGGAAAAAGAGAGGAAGCACTGGATGGTGTAATATTGGATCTAGATTGAGGAAGTTAATATGTACCACTGAATTACTAATGGACCCAGACAACACATTGTTAAGTACTTATGATTGCAAAATTAGAAAATTAATAAAATATTTATTAAAAAAAGATTATTCAAAAACTAGCTTGAAATAGATAAAATGATTAGTATGCAGATGGAGATAAAAGAGAGCCTAATTAAGGTGCTAGAGCAGGAGCAGAAACCCCAGTTCTAATCTTCCTTTAGGGGTGAAGACTACAGGTACTGGGTGACTTTGGGCCAATTGCTGTCTCACTGTCTTAAACAAGAAAGTTTTAAAAAACATCCCAGAAAAAGACAGTGGCAAACCACTTTTGCAGTGTTGCCAAGAAAACCTCATGGACCTATCCATGAAGTAGTCAGGAGTCAAGATTAACTCAAAAGAAACCAAGAGAAAGAAAGAGAAAGAGAGAGAGAATATATTTCTGATCCCTGCTATCTAAAAGATGCTCACAAACAAACTCCTAGAATTCCATACACACATACACAAAACAAAATGCCACATACATCTTGAGCCCCCTCAAACTCTACACCCTTTCTGATCACCATCCTTATAAAAAAAGCTTTCAGAGGCTCTGCCCTGCAGAAAACCAGATGAGTGCAATTCTCTGGATGAAGTTGGTCTCTGTGGAACAAACAGATCAGATTGTTGCTGTTGTACTGCTCTCTCTGCTGCACAACATTGTCCTTGGTTAAGGTGCTGGATTTCCATTGCTTGGCTGGTGCTTGGGACCCTGAGGCTCCTGATTTTGAGGAACTTCAATTTACTACCTAATGACATTGAGTCCAGGGCAGCTCAGGAGTTGCTGGCAATCATGGACCTGTCCCGTGTCATTTTAGGCCTGATGTATCCTGAGGGTTAAACATTACATCTGGTTTTTGTTTCAGGATAGTTGAGACATGTTCAGGTTTTAAATGGTGTTATTTGCCATTATCCCATTGCCATGGTCAGATTGATCTGATTGCTTTTTGACTCACTGGTGCCCCTTGTCTTGAAGGGGGGTGAGGCCTGTTAAGTTGGCTTGCCCCAGGTGTCTGATAAACTCATGGATCTTATGGGCAGTTCAGCTGAGGCCTTAGTTACAGCCTACAATGGGCATGGGACTTTTAGATCAATTTGTCCATATGGAGCCTCTGCCCTGCATTGATCCTAGGACACACCTTGGTTCTCTAAGGAGCTCCAGGAAATGAGCTGGAGATAATGCCTGGAGCATCATTGGAGAAAGATAAAGACTGAATCCATCTCATCTTAGGGATTACAGTGTGGTCATAGGCAATGAAATATTCTTTGTTTTCTGTTGAAATTGTATGTACTGATAGTTGCATGACAGTCTTTTAAGGTTTGACCAAGTAAGATCTTGTAGTTAGCTGGAGCAAGTTTAATTCTGTGCCTCCCGAAGAACAGTCAAAGTTTTCTAGTCTGTAATCTTGACCATCTGCTTGCTAGATCTAGGTCTCCTCTGGATAGTTAAAACCGCCCCTGTGGTGACCTGTAGTTGGGTCTTTGCAATGATGTCAATTTCCTTGAGTGAAGGATTAGCCCCTTGGGCCTTGAAATAGGATTTGGTGTGTCATTTCATCAAGAAGTCATCATTGAATTCAATGGTCCTGGACAATTATCATCCAGTCTTTAACCTTTCCTTCTTTGGAAAGGTTGTAGACAGGGTTCAGTTTCAGAGGATGGAAGAAATGGATTGTTTGAATCCGTTTCTGTCAGCCTTTGTGCATCTAGAAATGTTTTTACAACTAGTAACCAAAGGTAAATGTACCCTATGAGAGAGACATGGCAATCTTCAATTAAGTTGTAAATAACTTTTTATTGCTTGTATCACTTTATACAACAGGTGGAAACTGCTTGACATGTCACAATGCATGACTGAACCTATGTTATTAATATAAAAATGTGCATAGATTATCTCTCATACTTTTATTCTCGGTTTAGGTCAGTGGTTCTCAACCTGTGGGTCGGGACCCCATTTGGGGTCGAATGACTATTTCACGGGGGTCGCCAAACCATGCTGTCCGCCATTTTTTCCCTTTTCCCTAGCTGTCCTACTCCCTCTTATTGGTGGCCACACCCACTTGGGGGTCACCACAACATGGGGAACTGTATGATGGGGTCACGGCATTAGAAAGGTTGAGAATCACTGGTTTAGGTAATTATAAGGTATTGTAGCATTTCTGCTAGGAATTTCTGGCATTTTTAGAGCATTGTTGTTATTCAAATAATAATCACATTTTCATATATACTGGGATGCAGCATTTTATTTTAGCACATGTAATCAATGGCTCTGATTTGCTAAACTAAACTAGGTTTTGTAAATATAGGTAAATCATCAAACTGGGAAGAAGAGAATTGGGGTTCCTGGGATGAAGCAGAAACTCAAGACCCTGTAAGCTTCTTTATTTACTATTTATTTACCATTGTTTTAATTATATTTTTTATAAATAAGCTTGATATCTATATCAAAATAATTTGAATAATCCATTAAAAACTCTGAAATTCATTAATCAATTTGTAATGCATAATACATACATTTAGGTTGAATATATTGATGGCATTTGACGATAGGTAACAATATTACAATTAATAAAACAAAATGTATAATTTTGATAATGTTTAAATGCTTTCAACCATCCATTAAGATTGCAGTCACATTGCTAATTTGCATATTCCTTAAATATTAATATTATTGTACTTAACTGTTTTAAATTATATATAGTTATTTTTTTGCTCAGGAAAGTAGTAACTTCAATAATCATTATTTATAGGAAGAAGATGAAGACTTAACATCTAAAACACAAACAAATTCCTGGCTTCAGGACTGTGTAATATCGTTGTCACCCACAAATGATCTCATGGTAATAGCTCGTGAGCAGAAAGCAGTGTTTTTTGTCCGTAAGTGTTTTGTTTTATGCTACAGTATTTGAAAATATATTCTAGTAAATATCCTTAATTGAGTTTCATAAATAATATTCTGAACAAGAGTAGGTTATGATTAAAACCACATACCTTGATAGTTATTGATGTTTCTGTTTATTATAATAAATGGAGAATGATTGTTCATAATAACTATTGCATTAAAATCAGTCTAGCTTTACAGACTTATCTCTGAAACTGATGTTATATCTGTGGTAGGAGATATATTGTGAAATATATGGTATACTGTGAAATATATATAAACCTCCTTTCTTGATATGTTAACCATATATATATGAGAATTAATACTGTAACTCAAGTTTTGTTAATAAATTTGAATTCCATTTTAACCCTATATTTCCCTAGCACTAGGATTAGGTAGTTTCTCAAATAGCTTTTATTTTCTTTGAAAATGGTGGTTCCCAGGGCTTTTTTTTGGCATAGAACGCCCAGAACGGAGTTCCGACAACTTTTTGGGATGGAACCTTGTAGGGTAGGCATGTGTGAGTTCCAGCGCTTTTTTTTTTTTAACAAAAAAAGCACTGGTGATTCCTATGACTTTCTTCTCTCCCTGTCTCTTGTTTTCTTTGGATGAAAAATGATTTAGAGTGGATAGGGCTCCTACACAAATTGGCAATTGATTATCTTGTTATTTGCAATGTAAATAATTGAACAAAGTGATTCACTTCTCTTAGATTGTTGAAGTTCTGTTTTCTCCCACCTCAGCTATCCATATTTATAAATGGTGATATTACAATAACTAAATTGGATGGAGTCATTGTGATGACTCACTGAATTCTCAACTGAAAGGCAACTTTATAGAGCCCTCCTTTATCTTGAAAAGCTACTCTGGTGGCAGAGGAGATTGCAAAAGGGATGTGTATTACATAAAAATAACATCACTCAGGCTTGTATTGAATTTTATTATGGTATATTTTAATAATAGAGCAATTTGGTCTAAAAATAACCTTCCATTTCACCAGATGCTTAGACACATCAAGTTGTACTATAACTAGTCTTAATATAAAATTAATTCATGACTAGACTTTAGTGAAAACTAATTACTTGCTTGTCCTCTGTTTATGATAATCTATCTCAAACCAAGATATAAAAAATATTTCTGTCATTCATATAAGCATTGTCTGCAATGCTTTTTGTTTAAATTCATATTTGGAGTTTACCTCTAGTCATTGACAATAATCTCAAGAAAGTGAATGTCAGTATAGTACTATTTCTATAAGCAGGTATGCAAAACCTAAACGGGTAAGGTTCTTTTTAAGGATGTTGGTTGAAGCCTAACTGGAAAGTAGTATGGTGAAATTATCAAACTCATTTGTAAAACTACATGAGCTTTTATTATAGCCATTCCAGGTAGTGTTCCTGAATATCTCTCAGTAATACAGATAGTTTTTGACTTAGAACCGTTTGTTTAGTGACTGTTCAAAGTTACAACTGCACTGAAAAAAGTGAGTTATGACCGTTTTTCACACTTATGATCATGGTCACATGATCAAAATTCAGATGCTTGGCAACCGACTCATATTTATGAGTGTCCTGGGGTCATGTGATCTTCTCTTACCATCTTCTGATGAGCAAAGTCAATGGGGAAGCCAGATTCATTTAACAACCATGTTACTAACTTAACACCTGCAGTGATTCACTTAATAACTGTTGCAAGAAAGGTGATAAAATGGGGTGAAATTCACATAACAGCCATCTTGCTTTGTTCAATTTTGAGCTCAAGTGTGGTTGTAAGCTGAGGACCACCTGTATTTTAAAACTGTGTCTTGGATTCAAAGATGGCTTGCACTGTGCAAAAATATTATCTTGCTACATGATAATTTTATTGGTTTTTCAAATTCCCCTTCTTAATGCTCCACACTATTCCAGAAGTTGGAAAAGTATACAGTACACCAGGCTGTAAAGGAAGAAGAGGCAGGAAAGTCTTTTTTCCGCAAACAGAAATCTTTTTAGTTTGAGTTGGATCAGCACTGCCATTTTGTGTTCAGGCTAAATGTACAGATGGACTTGGATGGATTTCTTAGTTAACAAGTTATTTTTTTCTTTTTTTTTCTAAAGTTTTTAAAAAGTTTTCTATTTTATGTGAAATTAAAATATGGCAATACTTTGTTGCCTAATTGTTGTTTTTTCTTCTCAGCAAAATGGAAACAGAATGAAAAAGGGAAAGAAGAAATGCAATTTGCAGTTGGCTGGAGTGGCTCTCTTGGCTGGAATGGCCCTTGCAGTGTTGAAGAAATGTAAGCTTGGAAAGGAGAAGGTCTTGGGAACTCTTACTTTTGACCTTGCCGTTTTCCAATACCACATTATTATAGTATAGTTGGATAACTTCTTGCTACCTGGGCCTTGTTCTTGAAAGTTTGAGAAGGGCTTGGTCCACAGTGAGAGACAGTGTAACACCATCAAACACCCACTTCTGCCTATCCAGGGTTCTTGGGAAGGACTCGATAGGCAGTCAAAAATGCCAAGTCCAGTCTGAGTATCTGGCTGACTAAGACTGCAGACGTTGCCTAGACTGGCTGGTGGTAGAAAGGTTTCAATTCCTGCCCTCAATGAGGGGGCACAATGACATTTCTCTATTTAGTGTGCCTCTTCAGAATTTTTTTCAGTAAAGGTACTTGCCATCAATACCATGTTACTATTTCTTTTTTAAACATTTCATACTATCCATGATAAGTTTGTTTTCATGATTAGTACTCTATTTTGTCTCTATACATGCGTGACTTGTTGAAAAAAGGACAATTAATTTAGCATTGTTAAAAACAAAGTACTGTGTGGCTTCTATTTCTTTGCACCTACATCTTCTCTGGAGTTCTTTTTCATGCACCCAAAGATGTGCACATGGTTTTGCGCATTCTGTTATACAAATTTGGCATGTTGGAAAATTGTAAATCTAATCTGCTGGTAGGTTTAAAAAGTACCAAACACATAATAATGGAACCGCAAGGGACAAGACTGAATAGGTAAGAATGCCAGCCTGTGTATAAATGTTTGTAATTCTGAATTTTAAAGGTATTCTTTTTTAGTTACTTTGGGCCACATTCTATGGAGACTACTCTCCCACTAACTGGGTCAAAAGTAGCTGGAAAGCAGCTTGGATATATTTGTTTTCCCTCTTGAAAACTTTAGAGAATCTTTTATATCTTATGTGGAGTCCCAAATATGCTTTTTTCACAAGGCAACTGGACTTTCTTGTTTTTCTTTGAAGATGTTTCCCTTCTCATCCAAGAAGCTTCTTCAGCTTTGATTGGATGATGGGGAATGGAAAGATTTATATTCCTGCAGACAGATAAATCTTTCCATTCCCCACCATCCAGTCAAAGCTGAAGAAGCTTCTTGGATGAAAATAAAATATCTTCAAAGAAAAACAAGAAAGTCCAGTTGCCTTGTGAAAAAAGACATCTTTGGGATAACTATGACCTGAATGACTGAAAATCTTCATAGACATCTTATGTGGAGAAATATTCTTGAAGAATATAATATTTTTATATTTTGATTCTAGTGAATGTGTAACCAGTGCATTGTGTATCCCTCTTGCAAGTCAAAAGAGGTAAGTGCAAACTTTTTTTTAACATTTTAATTATCTTATTATGTCTGAACTATGCTTGTGCATTATATGAGAATAAGTTTTCATAAAATTTATTCCATGTTCTTTATATGAGACAGGAGCTCCACAGGCCGTCCTGACTGGACCTGCATTGTTGTAGGATTCACCTCTGGCTATGTCCGCTTCTATACTGAGGTACATCAGCTATTTCCTGGGTTGCTTGGCATTGTCACCTCTTTTAGAGTTTATTGTATTGTATTCTACATGAGGCTTCCGTTGGAGATTCCATAGATGTTGCAAGATACAACGGCCAGCCTTGTGATAGGGAGAACTGTTGGGGCATTCTCTGCAATGGATGCTTGTAGGGTTTTTAGCAGAATTCAAAGTGCTAGTTTTAACCTACAAAAGAATGTAAGGCACCTAGAGTCACCTCTGGCCAAATAGGCAACATAGATAGATAGATAGATAGATAGATAGATAGATAGATAGATAGATAGATAGATAGATAGATAGACAGACAGACAGACAGACAGACAGACAGACAGACAGACAGACATAGGATGGCTGGCTGGCTGGCTGGATAGATAGATAGGATAAATAGATAGGATAGATAGATAGGGTAGATAGGATAGATAGACAGACAGATCTTTACGTTGCTAGGTAGCCACTGAACTGCAAGATAGCCTGCATCCAACATAACTTACCCCTCTGGTCCACATGTTCTGAAGAGTTCTGAAAGGTCAGGAAGTGGGAGGAAGATCAGAATCAGTGTTTTTCATTTGTTGGGCTCTGATTTGTCTGGAGTAACCTTGTTTTAGAGATCTGAATGATACCCTCTCTCCAGATATTCAGGAAGGCCATGCAGACCAAAGTTTTATAGAGCTTTTACTTTTCTAGAGCTTTTAGTGGTTAAATCCGTCAGTGTGAAGAAAAAGCGTGATTTATAGTTGCAGGAGAGTGGTAGCAATGGCAGTATTTTTAATATGCCCTTTGGAGTGTTTTAATAATTGGCAATCACTATAAGCCCTATAGAAGTTATTGGTGAAAATGTAGTTAATATAATATACAGTTTTTAAAAATCTTTAAAATATGTAAAAAAAAACCCACCCCAAACTCGTGGTAGTTTCACCAAGGTTGGAGCCATCATAAATAAAATTTGGGTACATTTTAACTAATTGCATCCTCTTTTGCCCATACTTTACCTCTCACGGCTATTGTGGATAAAAAATAAAAGAACCAAAGGGAGGGAATTTCTAGGCAAACCATTACTTTTTTCGCCATGTTTAGAATGGCTGAAGAGAGAATATTAATGCAAAGCAACTTAACTCTCCGTGAGCCTATAGCTGGCTGCATATTCCAATGACATTCTAAACTTACTCATGACCCAATTAAGAGCCTACTGTATGAGCTCTTACCCCAAGTCTTCATGATCTCATTAAATCCTTCCCATGAGCTAGGCCATGGCTTGAGTACTGTAGGGATAGAGAGTATATTCTGTGCTGTCAGGCCTTGGTAGTTAATTCTGTAATGGAAAGGCTTTGTTTTTAGCTGTACTTCTTTCAATATTTTTTTCTTGGAGAACTTGCAAAACAGGCCAATTTCGAGTGTACATTGACTCACTATTGAAGGGCAAAATGTCATTCAGAATACCTGGATATGCACGTCACACCTGTTGAACCCCCCCCCAACCAAATGTGCCTTTAGCTGGAATCATGCCCTCTGTGGAGAGCAGTCATGCAAGTCCGTGAAAAGACATATCTTCACAGTTAGAGGGCATATATTTTAGTGTATAGTTTTATTATATTAGATTTATTAGTGTTAGGTAAATGATGATAATGTTATCCATTCAGTCATGTCCAACTCTTGATGATTCTATCGGTCAGGTCTCTCCACATCTTTTGATCTTGCGCTACTTCTTTGAGTGTTCAGAGTATACCATATTTGATTTATTTTATATTGCCAGTATATAATTGCACCGATTTCTGCCTGTCAATCCTAATTGTAATTGTCATTACTTATTTTCCTTTTTATTATTTTATGTTGCTGGTCCTTGACCAAATAAGTCAGTCAGTCAGTCAATCAATAAAATCTGTACCTTGACAATAGGCATAAATATGTAACCATTCAAGTTCAGAAAGGAGGTGAGAAACATAAAAAATAAAATGGAGCAATTAGCACCCTTCAAAACTACATTCATTCATTCATTCAATTTATAGAGCTGCATATCATGGCTCTACATGACTCTGGATGGCTCAAAGAATTAAAAATAACAAAAACCACTTGCTCAAAACAAAACAAAACATATACAAATAAAAAGCTAAAACAATTATAAAACATATACAAGTTAGGAAAAGTTTGATATGTGAGCTAATATTTTGATTTACTGAATTGCAGCAGAAAAGCTTTTGAATTTTCTTCCTATAAAATTATTAATGTACCTGTTGCTATGTTATCATTTTTCAAAGAGTGGAGTATTACTTCTGGCACAGCTTTTAAATGAAGATCCTGTCCTACAGCTGAAATGTAGAACTTACGAGATTCCACGTCATCCTGGAGTAACAGAACAGGTATTAAAGTAGATCCACAAAGTATTGAAAAAGTAAAAACGAACTGTTTTCTCCTGTGTAAATATTTCTGAAGTCAAGCTTGCTTTTACAAATATGTATAGATAGGTATGCTTATATTTGCAAATATAAGTCATAGTTCAGCATTGGCAACCCATTCTATGGTGTTAATTTAATTGCAGAAATGTGAATTAAATTTAGGCCATATAGTCCTTAAATACTTTCATTTTATCTCATTGTATTTCATTGGAATATGTTGACACTAGAGATATACAATACTGTTCCATTGATTATTTGCTTGCTGAGCTAAGGATAGCATCAGTGATATCTTATATTCTATGCTTCACCAAAATATTTGAGAATTGCGCTGTATAAAACATATTAATTCCAGCAGCTATTTGTGCTCTAGAAATAGCTAGAGTCAGATATTGATGATGCTACAGCAATGTCCATAGACTGCCTCTCTGGGAGGGAACTTAGTGCTTCTGTAGAAATTGTAAACAAGTAATCAGGATAGCATATGTGGGTACTTGCAAATATATTATTTTTGTCTTGAAGTGATTAGTACCTTTCTTTTTATTTAGAATGAGGAACTGAGCATCCTGTATCCTTCAGCAATTGTGACAATTGAAGGTTTTAGCTTATTTCAATCTCTCCGGGCTTGTCGAAATCAAGTAGCCAGGGGTAAGTCCAGCCTTATTAAAATAGTTTCTTTTTTAGCAATACTTGATATAAAAGGACATTGTTTTATTTTTCTATCATACAGTACAGTTTGTACTGTTTGTGAAATCCTTAGAACTATAAAATCCCTACGTTTAATACAGGCTTGATTTAATATATGGTATATGTGTTCTCATAAGGTTTCAATGTTCTTGTGTGAAATTTCACAAGATTTTTGACTTTATATGATTTTGACATACTGGTGTGTGATTTTGACATACTGGTGTGTGCCAGGAACGAATTCTTCCAAATCTTGCATTTATTTTTTAAATTCAGACTTTTTGTATGTTAGGACCTGAAGAGTGTGCTGGTGTGAATTAGATAAATTCCTTTTTTATTGCTGTATTTTCTAAAAAAATAAGAGGGCTTAATAATTTTCACATACGGTATCTCTAGATCAGCGGTTCCCAACCTTTTCTATATCCTGCAACCCTAGAATGCTTCTGATATAATCTCACACCCCTTAACAAAAGTTCAAAATAACGATAATGAATTATGCATATACACTATAATTTTGAAAACCCAAGTTTTCGCTCCTCCTGGAATATCATCTCACACCCCTGGTTGGGAACCCCTGCTCTAGATCAGTGTTTCTCAACCTTGGCCACTTGAAGAGGTATGGACTTCAACTCCCAGAATTTGGCTGGGGAATTCTGGGAGTTGAAGTCCGTACCTCTTCAAGTGGCCAAGGTTGAGAAACACTGTTCTAGATAGTTTAGCAGGAAAAAAAGAAACAGCCCAATAGTTTTATAATGTATAAACTAGCTATTATGGTACCAACCCACATCCTTGCCAAATCCTGTGGATTTCTAAACACTAACAACTAAATGTTGTAGTTGAGCAAGGATTTTACTTTTGATTACTCCTTTAATGTACCCTAGTGGCTAAAATTGTATGTATGTCTATATGGAAGTAAGTCTGTTGAGCTCAGCAGGACTATAAGCAAATTATATATAGGCTTTCAGTCTTAGTAGCTTTTCTTTAACGTGTAGGTTTTTTTTTATGCTTTCAAGTCAGTCTTGATTCCTGGTGATTCCAGGGGCAAGTTCTTGTAGTTTTCTTAGCAACATTTTTCAGAAGTGGTTTGCCATTGCTTTTTACCTAAGGCTGAGAGAATGACTGGCCCAAACTCCTCAGTTGGCATTTATGTGGACTAAAACTTGTGGTTTCCCAGTTTCTGTCCTAGAGCCTTTAACTACAGGTAATTCTTGGGTTGCTACATCTATTCAGTATCAATTCAAAGTTACAGTGGCACTGAATGAAGGGAATTATGATGGATCCTCAGAATTGCAATAATCACAGGGTCTCCATGGTCATGTCGTTGCAATCCAGATACTTAGTACTTGGCTTGTGATTGTGTAATAGTAGTGTCCCCATGATCATGTGATCATTTTTCTGATGTTCCCTGCCAGCTTCCCACAAGGAAAGTCAAGGGAGAAGCCACCAGGAAGTCAGAAGTTGCAATTATCTGAAGTCTTCACATAGTGACCCACGTGGTCCTTGTTTAATGATGGCAACCAGTACTTCTGGAATTGCCATAGTTAAGCAGTGTAGTCACATGATTTGGTGCTTTATGACTATGTTGCTTAGTAATGGAATTCCTGGCTCCAATTGCCATTGTAACCCAAAGATTACCTATACACCAAACTGGCACTCGTAATATAAACAGTGCAATTTATTCTATACTTTACAATTAAAAATATTTTTGTAATATATTATGTGTTGTCCAATCCATGATAAATGCTTTAAAAATAACTACTCTTTCTAATTTCTCTCTAATCAATTGGCCAGCTACAGCTTCAGGCAGTGAAAATGTTCAGCCACCTCCATTAGCCTATAAGAAATGGGGTTTGCAGGATGTGGATACTATTGTTGATCATGTTAGTGTTGGTAAGTATTACACTGATCATCCTTACTGAATTGTTATCCTTATCCACCATGAATTATTTTTTTTTAAAAAATCATGTGTATTGTACTGGAGAGAGTTTAAAGCAGCAATTGATAATCTGCAGATAGACTTCTCTCAGACAGCATTAAGATCTGCAAATGCCATCAAATAATTCTATTTTACCAAAGTAGGTGAATTAATACTGACTGCTCTGAAACTATTTTAAGCTAAAACCTTAGCCCTAGTACTGTATGAAGCCTAGATGAAGTGCTGAAGTACCCCAAGCTACATTTCTAAGATCTATATCAGAAGGTAGCCAATGCACTTCTCAGACTAGAAACAGGGATGACTAAAACTGAGCTCAAAGCATGAAGCTTGATACTGGATGAAGGTCCAGTTCTTCTCCTTGGGACTTCTCCTATTAATAATGATTGATAGGAGTGTGGTGGCTCATGTGGTTAGGATGATGATTGGCAGGCTCATCTTTGAAACCCTGAGGCCACATGATGGGATGAGCTCCTGTCATCTGCTCCAGCTCCTGTTGACCCAGCAGTTAGAAAATGGTCTCCCATGAGTAGATAGAAGAATGGAACAACTCACCACGACAAACTTGCTGTGGACAACTCACCATGGACAACTTGCCACAGGACAATTCGCCACAGGACAATTCGCTGCAGGACAATTTAACAATTTAATTATTTAAAAAATAAATAATAATAATTTTTGCCATTCAGATTTCATTCTGTACCTCCTTTGGCATCCTTTCTTCAATGATTCTGTTCCACCATTTCTTTGATATTAGTATAACTCTTATCCTGCAGCAAGTTGTCCCACGGCGAGATGGCCATGGTGAGACTCTGTACCATTTTGGTGGGTAACTTAACGGGGACATGAAAGGAGCCCTCATGGGCGTCCCCAGGACAATGGTGATGTCACCAGCTAATCCTCTCAACTGGGAAGTGCTTCTGTGCTCCCACCACGAATGTAGTAGTATCGCCCCTTAAATTGGAACAATGTCATGAAAAAAAATCCCTAATACTTGTGGGCTATCATCAGAGTTACTACAAGCCTTGGGCCATGATTGTATGAAACTCATCTTCTGAAAAGATTTAATGACATTACATTTCAGGCAGAAGTAAATGTTGTAACTTATCACAAAGTCATAGAACTTGGGTTTTGGGAATAGCCAATCACCTCACTTTATTGACATTCCCCAAACTAAGGAAAGCTTTCTGTTGGGCAAGGCTTAATACTATAAAATCCCAGCTGAGAAATATGTTTGTGTAGAATTGGGATGTTGAAATGGTTCAATATATGCTAATTTGTTCTAGTTATGTTTACCATGCCTATATCCTATCTCTTTTACATCAGTAGCCTGGGCAATCTGATAATACTTACATTTTCATCCTTTTTTCAGATTGTAAATCATTTATAGCAGCAGAATATTATGTATGAGCCATGAAAATTTGGCATCAATTAGTAAAAGGTCTCCCATAGTTTAATGTATTTTTGTTATCAACTATTACAATGACCTCTATTACTCTACTTTTTATTTATTTATTTATTTGTTATTCTATCTCTGACCCTTCGCTAGAATAAAGATTCAGTAGAGTGCATGAAGCCTTCCAGCTGATTTGTTTACACCTCAGGAACCCCCCCTCCAAATAATTAGGGCTGAAAGATGGTCAGGTATAAAGGGTCAAGCCATGAAATTTGCCTTAAGCCTTGATCTTAGCGAAGTCATCTATATCCTCCACTATAAATACAAAGGTTTCCATAGAAACTAAATGGGTTTTTTTTCTGGTGTGTTTGAGTCTTAAAAGGAACAAACTGATTTAAGTTAAAATTTCAAATATGGGCCTTCTCCCCCCTCCCTAAATAAATCTCATGATATGTCATCATGATATGACTCCTGGAGGGAGAATATGAAGGCAAGATGTGACCTTCTAGTTGAAAAGTGATACCTTTCTCTAATTTAAAGCATTTCATTACACTGTCATTATAATATTTATAACAGTTCAATAAGGCATTGCTGATGGGACAGAGTTGTCACTGACCTTGGTCTGGACTTCAGGATGTATACATCATTGTTTTGGGGAATTGCATTTTTTCTTAAGCCATCATGGGCTGTCCTTCCAGCCCCATGCTTGGGAACGCAGCCAGGTCTTAAAGGCTTTCTGAAAGGCTAGAAGGGTCAAGACCAACCTAACATTAGATGATAAGGCCTTTTAATTTTTTAAAAGTGTTTCACCATTTTAACTGTGTAAAAATGTAATGTTTCAATAATATTTTAAAGTTTTGTTTTCATTTTTGTTTTTTAATAATATATTTATAAGTCAACTGAGCTGTGGCACGCAGATACTCTAGATAAAATTATATGAAGTCATTCCAGATTAGTCCTGGTGCTGTTTTTTTAAAATTAATATCTGAATAATTTGGAATTCCGATCTCAAAAATGTAACTCTTTCTTGCTAGGCCAGATTCCATTTCAAGAGTCAGTGGGACAAAATTGAGCTTTAGAATATAGTTTTTAACTTCGAGAACCTTCAAAAAATTATGGAGAATGTGTCCTGCTTTTGCTATATTAATGAAGTGTCTGCTTCAACATAATGCACTTTTAATTCTATAGTAACTGTATATGTTTTTAAGTTAGGAGTCCTTAGAATTGTGAACATATTTGGATCAATTCAAGAACAGCTATTAGGATCTTAGAAATTTCTTTTTCAGAGATTATTTTCATTATTTCATATAGGTATCATGACTCTATCACCTTTTGATCAAATGAAGACTGCTTCCACTATTGGCGGATTTAATGCAGCTATAAAGAACAATCCTCCTGCTATGTCTCAGTATATTACTGTGGGGTCTAATCCTTTCACTGGGTTCTTCTATGCCCTTGAGGTAAAGAACTTGCACAGCCAGTAGGTATAAAATGCAATGGGCTGGATAAAAGACTCATTTCTTTCCCTGTTTACTCTTTCTTAGTTATTTTGCTTTTTGCTGCTAATGGAAAATGAAACTAAGAACAACTTACTGTTTAATTAAAAATCTTTCAGTTGCGTAATGATGTTATTGTAGATCAGGATCTACTGGTTAGATGACCCAGTTCACATTAAAATATTCCACATATTTAACAATTGCAGAAACTGAACCCTTTTGTGCCTTCCCCCTCTCCAAAGTTAGGTAACTGAACATGAATTTTTGGAGAAAAAAAACAATTCCTGTGGGGTAGAATTTAATGAACATTGTTCTAGTGCTGAACACACACTTCTCAGATATGAAATTTGCCTAGAGGGCCACAGCAGGGGGCAGTATCTTCTCAATCTTGGTTAGTCTCGAATTTGGGCTTGAATAAAACTCAGAGGAGTGCATGGGAATTCCATATCCGTAGGGTAGATTGAGAAATAGTTCCTAGAAGAAGGCAATATCAAACAATTTTTGTATAGCTGCCAAAAAAACTATATGGATGCAGTTGCCAGGTGTCAATTATGAAACTTTAAAAAATTTTTTTTTACCTTCTTTCATGCTTAGCATATGTTTTCCTGCCTAACCAACTTCTGCAAGATTCTTGTAGTAGAATATAATGTATATTGTATCCATAATGTATGACCCGGCCTCACTAGCTATAAATTTGAAATTCACATTCCTGTTTTTTTAAAGGAAAAAAAGCAGGAAACCAGAGTTATGTTTTTTTTAAAGCTCTGCCACAATAGTACATAAAACATCCTGGGTATAATGTCTTAGATAAATTAGTAAAATTTCTTTCTGGTGGAGAAAAGAATGGAATTAACCACATTTGAAATATTATGCTAAACCTGAAACATAAATCCTGTGAACAGAACTGCATAGAAGAAGTTGCAGTTACCAAGGTTTCAAAACTGAACATTTAATGGGTAATCATTATTGGTTAATATTAAGTCTTAGTTTTAATGAAGTTTTTGAATGGGAAAGGCAGAAATTCTATTGAGATTTGGTGAGACCTCTCCAGGTCATTTATAGTCCAATTTCCTTATAGGTAGTCCTTGAATTATGATCATGTAGTGATTGTTCAACGTTATGATGGCATTGAATGAAGGGATTTATTACCGTTCTTGAAGTTCTGGCTGTTGTAGTGAACTAAATCAGGATTCTTGGCAGCCAGCTCACACTTACCACCAGTTGCAGCATCCGTGGGTATGTGATTGCTGTTGCTGACCTTCTGTGTTGGCTTCCCACAAGCAAAGTCAATCTAGAAGCCAGCAGGGAAGCTCACAAGTCGTTCCAGTAAGTCGCCCCCCATCACTTTACTTCACTCACATTCTCTGTGCCTCCTTCTCTGGGGTTCTCTGCCCATTCACCAGTGTCCGCCTTCCCTCGACAGCCCCATGTTTGTACAAAAACATGCATGCACCTTGCATCCTCTTTTCCTGGCCTTCTTGTGCTCGTACACACATTCCCCGCTCCCTGTTCCCCCTTCACCCCACACTATGCTGGACCTCCCTGTGCCTCCCCTGAAGAACTCCCATGCGCCTTACTTGGGACTCCATCTGCTTTGAGTTTAACAATCGATGTCTCTAGGTTAGCGCCAGCAATGCGGTCACTTGATATTGCATTTCACAACCAGATCGCTTAGTGATGGCAATCCCAATTGCTGTCGTAACTCAAGGACTACCTGTAGTTTATCCCCACCTCTAGAACTGAATTTTGTGTAGATTTTTGTAAAAACCCTTACTTTAAGAAAGAAAGTAATTCCTTTTAAAATAAATTCTGGGACTTGGTGTATATTCTGCCAATTAATACCTGACTTTCTGAAACACGGTTTTGTAAGTTGATGGGCCTCAAAGTGAACTCTGCTATGGCACACCACAATTCATGGATCTTGCTCTAGTCTTCTCCTATTTTTTGCAGAAATTTATACTTCTACCATTATGTTTTCTGCCTCTGGTCAATTATGCCAGCGCTTAGGTTTTTATACTAGGAAATTTTGAAAAAGTTGAATATATTTTTCAATAACGCTATTTTTATCTGGGGCTTCTTTGTGTATGAATGCCTTTCCTATTCTGTGTAATTCTCTTACACAGTATGATTATTGTATATGGGGAATTGTTAATAGTTGATAATATGAGTTTATATTCTGTAGCAATTACTATTAATTACTCAATATAATTCTTTCCTATTAATGAATAATAATAATAATTTTGTAAAATAAAATAGCAGCTTTGACACCATATATTTTTGACAAATGATACATTTTTAAGCCTGTAAAACCTGAGGGTCTCAAAGCTTTTACTGTATAGTAAAACATTATCAGAAAAAGCAAAGAAAGGTCACTTTTTTATTCTGAAATGATATAATTTAGCAGATGATGCAGGATGAAAGTTAGTTATACCTCAAAGACAAACTAGGTTCTCAGAAGTAAGGTTATTAAAAATAAATCAATTATTTTTCACCATTTATAAACAACAGCATTTTTATCTTCTCTTTAGGGCAGTTCACAGCCATTACTGTCCCATGTTGCTTTCACAGTTGCAAGTAAGCTGACATCTGCATTCTTTAATGCTGCTAGGTAATGTATAATAGATGGAAGGTGCAGTCGATTTATTCCTTTCATGTATTTTCTTTAAACGGAAACATTGATATTTTAATCTTTGTATTGAAGTGGCTGGCTTGGCTGGAAAAACAAACAGGAAGAAGATCCTGTACAGAAGCAGAAACCCAAGGTTGAACCAGCAACTCCTTTACCTGTGAGGCAAGTCTTTCAAGCTACTTTTTGCAAAGAGGTTATGAGATACTTTACCAGTGTTGCCATTATTCTCTGAGGATAGTTGAGCCATAACCAATGGTGGGATTCAGCCGGTTTGCACCACTCTGGCAGAATCGGTAGCTAATTTTTGGTTGTCCAGGCCCAGAATGGACTTCCAGAAGCAGCATCCATACAGAGAACCGGTTGTTCACATATTTGAATCCCACCACTGGCCATAACCATATATGCATGAGATATATGCAGACTGTAAATATGTCATCCAAGCAGTTTGCACAATAAAGAAGTTTCTATCTTTCTCCTGCTGTAGAGGTTCTTCCTATTTAGAAATAGATTGACTGAAGCTAGCACTTTGCTCTTTACTCTGGGAGTATATGGGATTTTTACATTGTTGCAATTTCATTGGAAAGACAATTAAATCTTCTTATAACAAAAAGTAAATTTTTCTGTGGAAGAATTGTGTGCTCTGGATAAGTTTGGTAACAAAAAAAAATCTCTTTCTGGACTCAGAAATAAACATTATTCTAAAGATGGTTAGTTTTGAATAAACTACATTTGGCTGGATTGTCAAAGACCATTAATTGGGTTTACAAATCATAATGGCTGCAAAAAAGACAAAGAAGCTAAGGTTATGGTTCAACAGAAATGTGCAGATTCTGTATGTTTTGCACCTGCCCATTTGATTGTCTTGGAGTTCTAACCAAAACCTCCACATTTCCATAAGCCTGAAATTTGACTTTGAAAGATAGCCCTGCCCATAAACAGTTGTCTTGATTTCCCAGTCTAGCCAACAGCCCTTCAATTCCAAGGTGTTCCTCAATCTGAATATAACCCAGTTGGACACTTTTTAGGTTCTTGGTGCTGCCAGTTGATGAGGCTAATGTGATTACATTATTTCCAAAGTGGTAGCTGTGATATTTCACAGCAGAACTATCAACAGAAATGAAAGAGACACAGAACTTTGTGGTTCATATCTGATGTAAATGTGATGCACAAAAGTTCATGAAATAATAAAAGTGGTTAACCTTTAAGGCACCAAATTGTGTTTTATGAACTCCCATTATAAAATATTAACAGTTATATGAATTCTTGTATATTTGTGGCATGTGACATGCAATATGTTTTCTAAACTAGAGCTTTTCTATAATTGTTAAGGGTTCTTGCAAATTATATTATGCTGTCAAGTTTAATGCTAATCATTATGAAATAATAATCTTGTTAAAATTTCTGTACTTTGAATGGATCATCCAAATACAAAATAGTTTTGTATTGAATTGAATGTAATACAGTATATCTTAATCAGAAAACTGATTTTCTACAAAAGTTAAAATAATAAAGAACAACTTATTTACTGATTTTGTAAAATATATTACTTTATTTAGTAACCAAGGAGCCAAATTTAGAGATTGTTTTGTACATTTGGCTTTATTTGAATGTAGGTTTGGAATCCCAGATTCTCGTCGACATGGAGAAAGAATATGTTTGTCTCCTTGTAATTCTTTAGCAGCAATTACTGATGATTTTGGAAGAGTTCTTCTATTGGATGTTGCAAGAGGTCTTTCTGTTCGTATGTGGAAAGGTACCTTTTAGTATCTTTTAATAACTTGGAGGAGATAAACACTGGTCACTTATCCATTTGAGAGATAATTTTATTTCAGTTCAGTTAAGTATGAATTTAAAATAGCGATTGTTGGTTTTTAAAATACCAGATATTCAGATTTACAAAGGATTTTGAAGTGTAAAGATCAGCTCTGGAATAGTAATATTGCAGTGTAGCACTGAATTCTCATATAGTTCGTTTATACACAGATACGATTATTACTAGCCTGAATCAATCCACTCAGGATAAAGACCTCTCCATTGCAGATTATAGATTGTAATTTATTACAGTGGTCAGTGATTTTTTAACTTCCCAGTCTAGGGCCTAAGAGAGACTGGTCTAAAGTCATCACACTAAAGGAGGATTAAAATCTGGGTCTCCTCACTCTTAGTCCAGCAATGTAATTAACCATTATACACAAATACATTTAGCATCTTAACCAGTTTATCCTTCATGCACAGGCTATCGTGATGCACAGGTTGGTTGGATTCAGATTGCAGAAGACCTACATGAAAGAGAATCTATTAAGACAGACTTTTCTCCAACTAGTACCCCTCAGGGACCAAGCAGAGTGGCTCAGTTTCTTGTGATTTATGCTCCTAGGAGAGGGATTTTGGAAGTATGGAGTACCCAACAAGGTCCAAGGGTTGGAGCCTTCAATGTAGGAAAACATTGCAGGTAAGACATTTTTGGTAATGGAAGAGATTTTAAAATGTAAGGCAGGATAGTCTCCAGAAAAATAATTGAAATTAAGTTGAACAAAATGTACCTATATGCTTTATGTAAGTACATACAAGTGCAGAAAAATTAAAAATGTGAGATAATAATTTTTAAATCTGCAAACTGACAAACTGCATTTACCCAGGAATTGTCCTGTATAATATGAGATTTGTGCACTGTCTTTATTTATTTATAAGACTGTAATATTATTTGATATTTTAGAGCCTATAGTTTTGTGCAAAAATGTATGTTGGTTATTATGTTTTTAATTATATATCTCCAAACCCATATTTAGGTTGCTGTATCCAGGCTATAAAATAATGGGGTTGAACAGCGTAACAAGTCAGGGTTGGCAGCCTCAGACTTATCAGATCTGCCTTGTTGATCCAGTATCAGGAACAGTAAAAACAGTTCACATACCTTTCCATTTAGCCCTGAGGTAAGGCTTCTTAAACTTTACGTTGCATAATTGAACTAAGTCAATATTATGAAATGAATTATAAAAGTTTTTTTAAATGTGCAGATATTGGATAATCTAACATACTCAGTTTCCAATTCTGAGAGATGCTAGGATTTTTTCTAGCAAATTCACTTGTAATAAGAGCACATTCTGAAAAGCCAGATTTCCCTTCTTATAATATATTATTACTGTTATTTAATTACTAAAACAACAGTGAAGAATTCCCACTGTCTTGCTTTTACACCCTTTTGCTCATAATATTTCTTGAAATATGCATTTGTATTAAGTAGTGCCAGTGAAAAGTGACATAACTTTCTCTGTGTACAGGTCAATTGGTTATTTGAAGCATGTGCACTCCCCTTTTTCAGACCTCTGGAATGAGGTGTCCCCCAAGATCCAGGTGGCCCATTCTCTGCTATTGTTTAGAAGAGCCATGAAGACCTTGCTCTTCACCCAGTCTTTGATGAGGGAGAGTAAGAACCCCTTGCTTCATATTGCTTGCCATGTTTATCTTTATCTTTTATTAATTTTTTGTAATTTCTTTCATTGTGGCAAGCCACCTGGATATATTGGCAGGCAGGCAGGCAGGCAGGCAGGCACATAAGTTTAATAAATGGTTATGATTTTTCATCCAGTCAGATTTTATGTAATTTCTTCAATTGATTATTGATTGTGGATTTGGCACTTTCATCTACATATCAAATCATTATTATATGCACAACAATGTGAACTAACAGCTGCCACATCTGCATCCATTTTTTCGTAAGGAAGTGGGCGTAGCCTGACAGGTGTTTTTGATGTTACATAGCCAGGGCCTGATGTAATAATACAAGTACATCAGATGGTTGAAGAAGAAAAAATGGCTTTGGAAGAATATCTGAAGAACAATGATGAAGATGCACTGAAATTAGTATTTCAGGAAGGCTTACTGACTACTGGAGAGACCAAACTGGCCTACAAGAAAGACCAAATGAGGAACAGAATAGAGGCATGGGAAGACAAAGCACTACATGGCCAATACATGAAAAAAATAGCTGGGAAAGCAGATAATAATAAAACCTGGCAATTGCTAAGAGCAGGAAAATTGAAGAAAGAGACCGAGGGACTAATTCTGGCTGCACAAGACCAAGCCTTAAGGACAAATGCATACAAAGTCAAAATTGAGAAGACAGCAACAGACAGTAAGTGCCGCCTATGCAAAGAATCTGAAGAAACAGTGGACCACTTGGTAAGCTGTTGCAAGAAGATTGCACAGACTGATTACAAGCAGCGGCATGACAAAGTAGCAACAATGGTGCATTGGAAGATCTTCAAAAAATATCATTTGCCTGTAAGCAAAAACTGGTGGGATCATAAAATAGATAAAGTCATAGAAAATGATAAAATTAAACTGCTCTGGGACTTCAGAATTCAAACAGACAAGCACCTGCAACATAACACCCCAGACTTAACATTGTCGATAAGAAAGACAAAAAAGTCTGGATAGTGGACGTGGCAGTGCCTGGAGATAGCAGAATAGAAGAGAAAGAACTGGAGAAGATAACAAAATACAAAGACCTACAAATAGAAATAGAAAGACTGTGGCAAAAGAAAGCAAGGGTAGTACAAATAGTAATAGGCTCCTTGGGTGCAATCCCAAAACAACTGGAGCACCACTTGAACACCATTGGCATTGACAAATTCGCTATTAGTCAATTGCAAAAGGCAGCCTTACTAGGAACTGCTTCCATCCTGCGACGATACCTGTAATACCATCAAACATCCACATCTGCCTATCCCAGGTCCTGGATAAGAACTCGATAGGTAGACAAAATGCCAAATCCAGTCTGAACATCTGGCTGACTGTGCGATGATCCATAATAATAATAATAATAATAATAATAATAATAATAATAATAATAATAATAATAATAAAAGTTGGAAGGGACCTTAGAGGTCACTGAGTCCAACCCCCTGCTCAGGCAGGAACCCTACACCATTTCGGACAAATGGCTGTCCAGTCTCTTCTTAAAAAACTTCCAGTGTTGGAGCATTCACTGCTTCTGGAGGCAGGTTGTTCCACTGGTTAATTGTTCTAACTGTCAGGAAGTTTCTCCTTAGTTCTAGGTTGCTTCTCTCCTTGATCGGTTTCCATCTGTTGCTTCTTGTCCTGCCTTCAGGCGCTTTGGAGAATAACTTCACTCCCTCTTCTTCGTGGCAGCCCCATTACTTGTTCAGTAATGTTGACAGAGGAATCAGTGCAATGACAAATTATTATTTTCCGTCTCAATTTCAAATGTACTGTTATAGACAAATGTGTATATTTTTAAATATTTTCCAGCGACAAGAAGAGTGAGCGAGCAAAGGATATGCATCTATTGAAGAAATTGGCAGCCTTGCTGAAAGCTAAAACATTGAATTTGGGTAGGTTCTGTATTTGTTCCTATTCAAAGTCATAACACCGGTGTCTTTTTAAAGATCATGAACATGATGAGACTACAGTTTTATTTAAGGTAATTGAGCCTAATTTAGTGTTGTGTAGTTGAATGAAATGCTGTGCCTCCTTTGCAAAAAGTATAAATGTCAATACTTTGCTCAATTGGGCCTAATTTTGTAGTAGCCGGCTTATAAATATAATTTCAGTCTGCATGATGAACTCAGTTTTGATAACTGTCACCTTAGAATGGCACAGTGGAATGTTAGTATAATCTCCCAATATGATTAGGAAATGTTTAAATACTAAATCTTTCAAATTACAATATTTCTAAAATTGCATTTAGTTCAATATTTTTTGGGCAATGTAATTGAGTAAAATCAGGTCATAAGTTATTTGATATATTGCTTTAAATGCTTTGGCTACCTTGCTAGAATGTTTGTGTTGTATATGTGTGTGCTTCCTAAACAGACCTCTTGCATAATCTTGAAGAGCAGGTGACAGTCTAGGATAAACTTTTCACAGCTTTTTTTGTGCACCAGTTGCAAACATTCTAGATTGAGAGCCTCTGTTCGTGGTCCCTCATGCCTTGGTAACCTCTTGGATGGACTACTGTAATATGCTTCACATGGGTGTAAACTGTGTACTTTTAATGTTTTAATTATTTTTATATTTGTTATATAACGTGTAACCACCAAGCAGTTTGGGGAGATGGGCAGCATAAAAATTTAAGCTGATGCAAAATGCAGTTATGTGCAGTTGTAGAACAGCCCATGTTACACCTTAGTTCCCTGAGTTGCATTGGTTACCAGTCTTCTATCTAGGGCAGTGGTTCTCAACCTTTTTAATGCCGCGACCCCCAACCGGCCGTAAGTCGAGGACTACTCAACCGGTCGTAAGTCGAGGACTATTCAACTGGTGCAGCACCGTTTGCAGAATGGGACTTTTGGCGGGCTTAGCAGGGCAGAGACAGCCTGGACAATTCCTATTGGCTTTTGAAAGCCAATAGAATTAGAGTCTATTCAAGAAAGTCTATTCTATTGGCTTTCAAAAGCCAATAGAATAAAAGGGAGTAGCACAGCTAAGGAAAAGGGGAAAAAATGGTGGACTGCGTTGTTTGGCAACCCCCATGAAATGGTCGTTCGACCCCAAATGGGGTCCCGACCCACAGGTTGAGAACCACTGATCTAGGGTAATTAAGGCAAAGTTAGTCTGAGTTTCTTTCTCATGTTTCCTGCGTGCCTCCACCCCTGTGCCCCAGACTTAAATCTTTTTTGTAATCTTGTTTTCCTTCCCTATCGGTGTTGCTTCATACATATAGTCCTTGATTTAAAAACCATTTGTTTATTGACTAAAGTTACAACAGCACTAAAAAAAAGTGACTTAATGACTGTTGTAGCGTCCCCATGATCACGTAATCAAAATTGGGGCACTTGGCAACTGGCATGTCTTTATGACAGTTGCAGTGTCCTAGGGTCATATGATCACTTTTTATGTCCTTCTGACAAGCAAAGTCAATGGGGATGCCAGATTCATTTAACAACCATGTTGTTAACTTAACAACTGCAGTGATTCACTTAACAAATATGGCAAGAAAGTTCGTAAAGCTCATTTAACTGTCTTGCTAAGTTACGGAAATTTTGGGCTCAATTATGTTCCTAAGTTGAGGACTACCTGTATTATGTATGTTCACTGCTTTGAGTTACTTATAAAGTAATAAAGGTGGGATAAAAATCTAATATAATAATAATATAAGTCTATCTTATGGAAGTATGATTGAGGTGTTGAACTATCAGTTATCAGTTTCTCAAGAGTTCATTTGTCTTATTCTATTTTCTTATTTTCCTGTGCCAGTCTTTGTGGTAGTTTTGATCACAGTTCTATGGCTTCAGTGTAGTGAACTTTCTTGGAGGTTGTTGTGAAGATGGGGAAGCTAACTCCTCAAAGCAGTCAGGGTGCTGGAGAAACGCATTTCAACAGATCACTTGAGATAAGAGGATTACAAGAAACACAGACTATTTTACTTGGTGTTAACTGGATTGGAGCATATCCTGACTTATCTGCAGTGCAAACATCTTCATCACGATGTCCTGTGACAAAGCAGAAAAACCAGGAATTTAAAGTTTATATCAGTCAGAAGTAGCTAGCTGTAAAGTATTTGGCTTTAAGCAAATAGTATTCTGTTCCCAGTTATTTATGAGAGGAAGAACTTGAATATAATCCGCCTGTGATTAGAACATGTCTCAATGATTTTTTGAAATTATATTTGTTATTTTTCTTTCCAGATACGGTTGAGGTTGAAGTAAAGGAATTAATACTAGATGTTAAATATCCTGCTACTAAAAAACAGGTAATTAAGAAATGCATTATTTGGCAGGTTAACCTGCTTTATATCTGTAAATTAATGTCTGTTACTCTCTTTTAAAATTTGTTTTGAACTCCATTTTTATATTAGTGATTGGAGTATTTTATTAGTAGTGATTTGCTTCAAATTCTTGCCCTCCTGGGTGCTAGCAGGATGGAATTTGGCAATACTTACTGGAAGAAAAGCTGAATACTGTGCACACATTGTAATTATTTAAAGTGAAAGAGAGACTATAAGAAAGGGAGCTGTTTTCTTTTCTGTCACTGTGCAGGTTTGACAGTGTTGGGTCTTGATTTTCTCTCCTGCTTGTTATAGATTTGATTTTAGCCCCTCAGCAGCTAATATACTTGCTCTTCCTGAAGGAATACTGCATGACATAAAATCATTTAAAAATAATTCCAAACTGGATTTACTTATAACACAGTTCCTGTGTTTACACAGTGCATAAATCTAGTTTATAAAGTATGATCATTTCTGTAGTAAGATATATCATAAACCAAGAAGTCATTTCATTGACATTTCATATTTTTCTCTTGATAACTGCATGTCTCCTAGGGTCTACTTTAGGACCAGCAAAGTTTCCAGCTCAAGAGATACTAAAGTTAAGCAATATAGAAGCATATGATACATATCAGTAGGTTTATTTTTAAAAATAGTAGCATGACTTGTGAAAGTCTGTGTTATATTTTACTGATAGGCTTTAGAAAGCATCCTGGCAAATGAGCGCTTGCCGTTATCTTTTCTGATGAACATCACACAAACACTGATGGAGACCTTAAAAAATCAGGGTAAGTTAATATTTCTTTTCTGCCCATTATGTCACAAAAAATATACAGAATAAGGATTCAAGTATGCCCTGTTGAAAGAATATAATAGTCATTGATAATATTGTGGGTCTTGTTTCTGCTGTTACCGGGTAATTGAAAGAAACAAGTGCAATTTTCTAAGGAACTATATCAGACCTGGGCATTTTATGGCCCATGGGCCACATCTGGCTCTTTGGCTATTGCTGTCTGGCCTGCAGCATTGTCGTTGGCAGTGGGGCGTTGCCCTTGGGGATGGGGTGACATCGGGGCAGGGGCAGGGCATCGGCGGAGCGGTGGGATGGAATGGCAGCCCTCCACAAAAGTCCCAGTTTCTCATGTGGCCCTTTCAGAAAATTAATTGCCCGCTCCTGAACTCTAGTGTAGCATTTTGATACCCTTGCAGGAGAACAAGGGAATACAGTAGTATATGGCAGAAACATTTCAGAATCAAATAATTCTCTTCCTTCAGAGATTGTTTTGACATCATTCAAAAATGGAAATTGCTCACTGGAAACATATGTAATGTGTGGTTTAAAATGAATGATTGTATCAAATATTTTCATAAGTATAACACTGGAGATTTACTTGTATTCTTTCTTTGAAGTTTATGTCAGATAAATTCATTTTAAGATCCATTATAATGTTCTGTGTAGCATCGTCCTTTCTTTAACTTGCAGTGAGGATGAGCTCTAATCATCTTTATGTTCTTCCATCTCCAGTTTTGCTGTCTTCCATATTCTTTCATACCAAGGTCTTTTGAACTAGTAATAGAAGCAGGGAAGGTATCCAGAGTGACTGTATCAGCCATCTGATTGAAGCGAGAGACCAAGGTTTCAGCAGAAAGGACAGTTGTGCTGGCTAGAAAATCCACCAGGGAATTCTGGCAACTGATACAATTTTAGGTAGGATCCTAAAGCAGATAAAGACTGCAAGGCAGCCCAAGGATTATGACTTGGTTCCAGCTATATAAAATAGGAAATTGAGACAACACAATTAATGATATTTATGAAGATAAGCCCACACTTCTTGTTCAAAAGGCTTGGGTTGCTTCAGGAGGAAAAGCTGCAGTAAAAATATTAAATTCTTCAAATAAAAATCTGGAGAACTCTTAATGATGGTGGATTGAATGTTCATTTTTCAACACTGGAAGGCAAATCACTTGTTGAGATGGCGACTATGGAAATAAAATAAATGAAGTAAGAATGATCAGGAGATAGATTTGTAGGAGATTCATCTTGTGGATGAGCATTGTAAGCTGGAGAATTCATAGAAACATATTCCTTAGATACTTGTTATTACAAGCTTTCAAATGTTGCTTTTTCTTTGGTTTGGATTTGATTTCAACTTTGTGTTTAAAGGGAAGTTGACACTTTACTTGCCTATAGACAAAACCTATCCAGGATTTAACTTAATGAAACAGTATCTTCTTGCAGGCTGTTGTGCATTGAAAATATCCTACTTAGCAGGCTGTTTGATGAAGCTGCAGAAAGGCTTAACAGCTCAGTTGCACATTTACTGAGACTAATGAGCATTATTTTCTTTCTGTCGCTCTGTCTAGAGATGGATTATATTGATGAAGGGCTGCTACAGTTCTGTGCAAATAAACTAAAACTGCTGCAGCTTCACAAGTCAGTCAGCAATTTAAATTCGCAGAATATGAAGCTTGAGACAGAGCCATCTGATAACGTAAGTACTGTGAAACTTTGATTTTATGAAAAGAAAACCACTCTTGAAATGCAGACATGTATATATAAAAGAAAGTAGAAAAAAATCATACTGACTTTTTTAAAAAATGAAAATATATTCAAGGTATTTAAGAGTCATGCATTTGTGGAATTTGTGAGCACAATGGAGTCTTCCTTCTCCAGGAAAGAAGACAATATTTGTAGGTCAAACTGTGGAGTGCTCTCTAAGCTTGGTTATTTGTTTGCAGATGTTTCATTACCCAACTAGATCACATCATCAGTGCTTCCTGTAGCACTAATCAAGTTCAGTTATAAAATGTCTGCAAGCAAACAACCAAGGTCAGAGAGCACTAAGATTTTCATGGTCTTCCTGCTTCTTCTGTCTTGGACTTCTGAGTGCTGCACAAGGAAGCCCATTTATGCAGGTGGATCTGCAGCATTGAACTCAGCTCTTTGAACTTACTATTCTGAAATTGGAACTGCCAATATTCTGCATTAAGGAAATATTTTATCAAAAAACTGACATCTTAATTGTGTTGGTGTTTAACATGTCAACCTAAGGGAAGTAGCAAGCCTTACTTTATGTATTATGCTTTTTGTAGGCATAAAATTATAAAAGAGGATAAAAATTAGTGGCACTAGAATTGGGCAGTAATTGGTCAGTGTAATACACTGATATAGTATATTTCTTATGAGATCTTTTTTGCTTTTCACAAAATTATATGGAATAATTTGAAATTCTTTTAGGATGCTCTTTTCAATAGTCTTCTTCAAGAAAACTTTGACCTATGACTAGAATTAAATTATTTCTATTAGTATTCTAGGTTACTTCAGTGTTTGGATCCAGTTCAAAATAGAATATATTTTAAATATTTCTAACATCTTTATTTATTAACTAATGGGCAGCTACGTATTTGAAATGTGAGCTATACCAGATGTCCAAGCAATTTTTTTTAGAAATATCAATAAATCCAATTGTTGCATGAAATAAATTTAGTGTAAGTAAGGACCTCTCAATATTTTCTGAATGATACAAGGAATATTGGGGAAAGTATCCTCAACCATGCAACATAACAACTACTTAGCAAAATATCTTAAATCAAAATTGATTATCAGAAAAATTGTGATGAGTGAATATGAGAGCGGTTTCAAAGGTAAATCTGATTTTCTCTTATTTCATGTTTTTAAGATCTTGGCTAAACTACTCCGGTTAGATGAAAAAGAATTCACTCGGCTGCAGATGTTACTTGAGAGGTACAAACAGCAGAATACCCAGCCTTCAGTACATTTTGTGGAGGATGAAGATGGAATGCTGCCTGTGAAAACTTTCTTGGATTACTTGGATTATGAAAAAGATGCAATTAATGTGAAAAAACTAGATGACAAGGAATACGTGGCTTTAGGTAGGAGCTTGGATTATTAAGGAAACCTTGGCTAAGGAGCTTCTCCACTTGCGTAACAGATTTCTTTTTTTTTAATTTAGTTAGAAAGTTTTTCTGAAGGAGCCCCCTGAAAACATTAATATTAGGAAGTACTCTTTATGTTTTACAGAGCAGACTAAAGATTTGCTTCGATCTATGCAATGGAAATGACATTGGTTTAGTGCAATGGGAATGAGATTGTATACCAATAGTCCTCAATTTACAACCACAATTAGGACTGGAATTTCCATCATAAGTCATTGCAATCATAAGTCGAGCTGGACCCAAGTTTTCCGCCTCTTGTTAAGTGAATCATATTGTTGTTAAGTGACTCCAGCTTCCCCGATGTGTATTTTCTATTGCAAATCTGCCAAAAAAAAAAAAAAGGTTGCAAATTGCTATCACGCAACAACAGGATGCTGCAGCTGATCATAAATGCAAGCCAGTTGCCAAACACCCAAATTGAGATCATGCTATCATGGGGAGTAGTGCAGTAATCATAAGTGTGAATACAGATTGTAAATCACTTTTATCAAGACTGTCATAACTTTGAACCATTGTTAAATGAATGGCTATAAATTGAGGACTACCTGCAAACAGGAGGAGAATGCATAATATAAATAGCTCTCATTGATCTAACTTACTCTCATTATGAATAGGTCTCATCTCCACCTTCTGACAGATTGTTCTGTTTTTAATCAGAAAGAATGTAATGGGTGAAATGGGGTTGAATAAGTAAAAAAAATGTCTGATGTCTTCTGTGTGTATGTACAGGAGGGTTTTTTTTCTGGAAATGTTTACATGGAGAAAGTTCAATAGAAGAAATGTGTCAAACTCTGGTGTCTGCAGGATTTAGCCCCCAGATATTATTGGTGAGTGTTGCCTGTTTCATTCTTTATTGTGGTCATCAGGCCTATATTCTAATTGCTTATTGGTTTATGGCCAATATATGAGAAATAGATGAATAAGAATCAAAATTAGAGCATAAAGTGGGTGGGGAAGAGAATTAAAACATGGAAGAGGCAGGAGGGGGAGAGAACATTTATACAGTAGTGGCCAAAATTGTGGAAACCTTTTGGGAAAAGTATTTTTGAAGTTTGATGGCTAAGAACACCACTTTTTTTTGGAGTAGTACCATAAAATTATATATCAATGGAAAGATAATTTAATCAAGAATGTAATGCAACATAGTTTGTTCAATTATCTGTACTGTATTCTATGAAAAGTTATAGCCAAATAACCAGAAAAAGGAAGCACAACTTGCTTAGGTTGATATCAGGTAGCTTTCCTTCATCTGATTGTAGCCAATGAGCATGAGTGTTTAGAGAGCCAATCAGGTGTCATCTTGTTTTGGCAATGAGCCAATCAGATCACAGTAGGATTCAGTTATTGATGTCATGTATTGAAGCTGAGAGGAGAACATTTGTCAGTGTGTTATTGTGATTGCTATCAAGTTGGTTGGTTTTTTTTTTCTTTCATTCAGTGAGCTTGTAAAACGTAATAAAATTAAAGTAATGGTGCAAAGAGTTGACTGATTGGTTGCCCAGAAAGCGATGTAAAATACTATTATTAAGTGAATAAGGCTACAGTTATAAAGATATTAGAAGAAAAATTGGTGGAAACTTAACCAAAGGTGGCATTTCTACTGTACACTTTTCCCAAAAGGTTTCCACAATTTTGGCCACTGCTCTATATAGAAACAATTTGCCCATTTCCATTTCCATGTGTTTTAAAGAGTTTTGAATGTAATTGAATTAATAATTAGATTATTAATCTGCAACAAAAGACATAAGTAATAAAACTAATATTCTACATCTCTGTCATAAAAATGGGATACTTAACTTGTTACAGAGTCAGTTTTGGTCTAGTCCCACAGGGGTAGGCAACCTTGGCTGGCTCAGAAATTCTGGGAGTTGAAGTCCACGAGTCATAAAAGAGCCAAGGTTGCCTATCCCGGGCTAGTGCTTATGATTCCACACTAGAAACCAGGAGACAGTGTTCTAGCCCTGCCTTAGGCATGAAAGCTGGCTGGATTATTTTGGCCAATCAGTATCTCAGCTCAGGCCACTTTATGGGGTGGTTGTGTGGAAAAGAGGAGGAAGAAGGAATATTAGGTATGTTTGCCACCTTGAGTTATTTATAGAAATAATAAAGGGAGGGTTTAAAAAATGTAAAAAAATCTTACCAAGAAAAGTATAAGGATTTGTTCAAGCAATTAGCAGGAGTGAAGACTGACTTGGAGGCACATATTCTTTAATTTACCTCCATGAAATGCTGTACTGAAATTTATCTTTTAGTTTCCACATTTTTCTTTCCCTGTTAAAAGAGGTTTCTCATTTTCTACTTTATTCACGGGGAACTTAGATACATTTGTGATAATTGTTTTGATCTTAATTATTGTTGCAAGATTTAAGACTGCTTCACTTTATTTCTTGTTAAACATATTTTTCATTCTTCGTACTCTTTTCAATTATTCATGCTTTCTGATTTGAAGAAACCCCATACTAAGGAATTTCCTTATGGTATCTTTCTTTGGAATTTAACTGAGGCCTGGGAAACCAGTGAACCCTAGACCTTTGTGTGTGGGGGATTCTTTGACAAGATACATACAACACACAATTAGTTGCCATGTGAGAGGAATTAAAAGCAGTTTTGCTTAATCAGATTAAGCAAAATTGATCGAAAACATTAGAAATGACATTACAAAATTAAAATAATTCTTTGTGGAATGTAAATGTGAAAGTTAAGGGGACTGGGGTCCCAATTAAATCACAATTAAAATGAGAAAAAAATGATTGAACAAATACGCATGACTATCATTTGAAATACTGTATGCCTCAGAGGATAATATTAATGTAGAGGCCAGCAGATTATCATTGAAGTAACTTCTGTGTTGTTTAGAAGATTTTACTAAATTGATTGGAAAGGTGATCTCCTAAATCCATTCTCATTAAACCTCCTAAACTTCCTATCTCTTTTTTTAGTCTCTTCTGCTCAGTGTGTGGCTTTCCAAGGAAAAGACCATTCTTCAAAGAGCCCAGTCCGTTTGCTGCCTTCAAGCTGCGTTATCACTTCTGAGCAGGATGACAGGTGGGAGAAGTTCAGTGAATATGCTCAGTTTCTGAAAACAGGCTGTTGCCCGAGATTGAAAACAGAAATTATAGCCGTTAATAAAGACCTAACACTGCATGCAAATAATTAATTCCTATGATGTTATTGAGAAGATCTGAATGCCCACATACTGTTGACAGTTAAGAAAATTACTTTAATGGAGATATGCAAGATCTCTTACTATAGCAATGAAATACTTCTTAAGTCCACACAGATAGAAAATATGGAAGAGGTTCAGATAGCGACCTCCCTAATTCACAAGGTTATAAAAAGGGGGAAGAGGTATAGCATGATCGGACTTGTAAGATTCTGGTATTATAGCCACTCTCAATAAATGTAGTTTTAGCCTTCCTGTGTAGCTGAAATCAATCTTGCAAGCTTGATATGCGGTATCTCCTCTCCTCTCTTGTCACCCTTTCACTTTGTTAATAGATCCAGTAAATCTCCATCAAGGTCATCTTCCATACTCTCTGCAACATGTTCAGCTGACAGACTTTGCAAATACTCTCCAAATGTACAGATATCCTTGGCCAACCCTTTGTTTTTCATAGTTTCTCTTAGTCTCTCAGTAAACAAGTTTCCCTTTCTATAGTAAATGTATTTTTTAAATTGTTGTTGACATCCCATATGCATGTTTTTAATTCTGGTTGCTATAGAGGTTTCATGGGATTCTCAGTCCGTTTCTCCCTGGTGGCAGCAGATGAGAACAGCCTGTATTCAGTCTGAGAATAACGGCGCTGCTTTGGTATTTGCGCATGTTGGGCATTCAGTAACAGCGCAGATAAGTGATAGCGTTGCAGAAAAAAAGGTAGGTAACTTCAGATTCTGTCCTTGCCTACATAGCAAAAAATGGCTCTCCCCCCCAAAAAATAAACAATCAACTCTTAATACTTGCTGCTAAACATCCAATTATAAAGTATCTCGAAAAATGTACAAGTGAGGTCTCATTATTTATACAGGCAATACTGCATGCAAAGGAATTTCATATGCTACTTACCCATTATGAATACTATGAAATGGCTATACTAAATTCTATACAGCTACTTCCAGGCCTTTGCACTTGCTGTTCAAAGAGGCTAGGGGTTCTGCAATTCTCACACTAGCAGATGCCAACAAAATTTTGGCATCTCCTGGTTTGTTTTTAGAAGAAAATTTTAACTGGCTCAGTGCTGACATCTTTTATCTTGCCCTGATTCATTTGTTTACGTTTTTAAGTTACAATTGCTTTATAGTTTATTATTGTTAAAAAAGCACATTAAGCATCAGTATTGCTAGAAAAGTGTAATATAAACAAAATAAAAATGTTATTTCTTACAAAACAAAAATTGACTGTTTTTGAATTTGCTCATGCTGTGTCTTAGCCCTTCTGTGAACACAGATAATAATACACATATTTATATTATCATGACCTTTCTCCAAGGAGATGAAGGGATGTAGGTCTCCCCCTTTGCCCTTTATATTATTAGATTAAGCAGAGCAGCATTGCCTTCTTCTTTCTATCTTCAGTTTAAACTTCTGGCAATTTAATATGAAATGTGTAAACATCTTATTGTGTATTTATTGAAGGTGCATCTCTTGCTATTTTTCATCTCTAAGGGAACCTTCTTAAAAATAGCAAGTATGAATAGAATACATACAGCATGTGCTGAACATATGTCAGAAAGCTGTAATTTGTTTTCTTCTTCCATCTTTGAAATTTGTAAATCTGGACTTTCTGCGCACAATATGTAAAATGTCAGCTTGATAATATGAGAAGTTGACAAGCCAATTTTTTATTAGTTTCCCCAAATAACTGTAGGTGCTGATACAGAATCCTGGGAAGCCCTCTCTCTTGATATAGAATACTGGAAGCTTCTCCTGAAACAGCTAGAGGATTGCCTCATACTTCAGACACTTCTGAATAGTAAAGTGAGCAAGAAGACAAGCCCAGCTTCTTCTTTGCAGGCTGAGCCCCTCGGGAGACTTTCTGTAAAGAAGTTGCTTGAAGGAGGAAAAGGTGATTCCCCCCCCCCCAAAGGGTTGGGCTACAAAGGGGTGGCAGTTTTCATTAATTTCTTCTCCCGAGGTAGCTACTTGGGACTCAGCCCAAGAAAATCCCCAGAGTAATGTGTGAAATGGAATAGGAAATTGCAGAAAAGAGAGGGGACTGAGAAATACAGTCAGTGTATTTCCAGTGACATCCACTTGGGGATAGTTTCATGACATGAATAGTTTTGTTTGTGAACAATCGGAGCTGGATTCAACCATTTTATCCTTAATAAAGTCCAAATTCCATAATACATAGAATTAGAAATGGCTATGCACATAGAATAATAAACAGACAAACAAATAAATAGCCCACCTAATTGCCACATTGGTACATGAAGCTTGGTCTGTGTAGGATGACTCCTCTTCCCCACCCCGAGCTGTCCAGTTCATTCCAGTTTTACTTCTTCCATCATGAACTGGAATCTGGTATCGTTTTCGTATAAGAACTCCCAGGTTTGAAAGGTATAATCTTGATACAGGTTTATAGTCTTCTCAAAACCTGTAGGGCCAGCTAGTCTGAGAAGGGTCGGTTAGCATGAGAGGTAGAAAAGAAGCAGGGGAAGTTCAGAAGGCTACCAGCATTCCCTGACTATGCTGAACCCCCAGGCACTGTCCTTCAAACATATGCACAGAAAAGCAATCCACACTCCTAGAGGGACAAATATGGACAAGATGTTGATCAACTATTTAAAGAGTCCACATTAAAATATAGTATTTTAATGCAAGTCACTTATAAGTTAGGAAGTAGTACAGTCATAAGGCCTCTATATTTATAAACATTTTAGCTGTTCATAGATAAAAGGAAATCCCTAATGTAGTAGCCAATGGGAACTAAGCGCTCCATGAATGTGTCTAGTCTTGTCTGCCTATTTGTGCATTACTATATCCAATGGCAGCAAATTCCATAGTTTAAGGTTACAATAGAAAGAAATAACCATTGTTTTCTGGGTATTTGCAACTGATCCTAGACTGTTTCGATTTTTCTTTAGGAGGCATTGCTGACAGTGTAGCCAAATGGATTTTTAAGCAAGACCTCAGTTTGTCCTTACTCAGATTAGGTCGACAGAAAAATGAAGCAGAAAGCAAGGAGGAACCACAGCAGACTGACAGCAATTTTGTAGGTGGGGATGAAGAAGACCAGCCAAGCATAAAGTCCATATTAGGTAAAAAATGCCTTCAGGCATGCTCTTTATTTCTGTTTATTGCAGCAATGGAATGCAAAATAATATTCATCCTTCTTTGAAACTTGTTCCCAGAACTACTCCGTTTAGCATATGAACAGTTTCCTTGCAGCCTGGAGATGGATGTACTCCATGCACATTCCTGCTGGGAGTATGTTGTACAGTGGAACAAAGACCCAGAGGTAAAGGAAGCCTTTCATTTCCTTACTCCTTGTGCTTTTTATGATACACATGATCTTACCTGACATTTTCAGATAATAAAATAATTCATTACTTCTTATTCAGGCTCTGTAGGTAGAAAATAGGTAGGCTAAAAATTTGTTTTAAAAGTGCCAAAAGAGCCAATGCAGTTTTTTAGGCTGCATCAACAGAAGGATAGCATCAAGATCACAGGAAGTGATAGGACTGGTCTGCATGTACTAGTGAGGCCATACTTGGAATATTGCATCCAGTTCTTTTTGCCATGATACAAAAAAGATGTGAAGCACTAGCAAGAGTGCAGAGAAGAGCAGCAAATATAATAAAGGGTCTGAAGGCTAAGTCCTATGATGAATAGTTAAGGGAACTAGGTATATTTAGCCTAATGAAGAAAAAACTTACGAGGTGACATGATAGCCATCTTCCAATAGTGGAAGGACCATCATAAGGAAGAGAGGATTGA
This sequence comes from Crotalus tigris, assembly GCF_016545835.1. Taxonomy (NCBI): domain Eukaryota; kingdom Metazoa; phylum Chordata; class Lepidosauria; order Squamata; family Viperidae; genus Crotalus; species Crotalus tigris. The sequence continues at coordinate 1,534,812 of NW_024096622.1, read as the reverse complement.
TTTATTCTCCATAGCATCTGAGGGCAGGACAAGAAGCAGTGGGTGGAATCTTATCAGAGGGAGATTCAAACTGAAATTAAGGGAGAATTTTCTGTCAGTGCCTCCTGGAGTTATGGATGCTCCATTGCTAGAAGTTTTCAAGAAAAGATTGGACAACCATTTCTGTGGGATGGTATAAGGGCTCCTGCCTTGGGTAGGGATTGGACTAGAAGACCTCCAAGTTCCCATTCAGCCTTATGATTGTATAATAATTTTATTTTGGTATGTGGGTATCGTATCCTCTTTGTTTCACAGTGATAAGGCACATTTTGCACATTGATATTGCCATAATTTATTAGATGTGATATTATATAAATACCCTTCCCAAGTTAGCACTACTATATTGAGCTGTCACAGTTGTAAAGATTGAAACAAAGGACACTTTGTATTTATACAGAAACTATTTCAATGAAAGGTTATATGTCAACTATACAATTTGTACTTTATCATGTTACAACTTTGCTGTAATTTGCCAGGTATGATAATTAAAATAGATGTAGAAATATATCAAATAACCTTAAATAATATATCAGAATATTTAGAAATTATTTATAAGATATGTCGCATTATATGCTGCTTTATGGTTATTATAACTTTTCCTTCAAACTTTGAGAAGAGCGAATTCAGCTGCGGTTATTTCTGCCTGAATAACTTTTGAACAAAGCTGAAAAAAAATTACAGAACCTTAGGTTTTTTTATTTGTTTCTGTGAATAGATAGCATTTGTGTGTGTCATGGCCTACACCAGTGGTTCTCAACCTTTTTAATGCCGCGACCCCAAACCGGTCGTAAGTCGAGGACTACTCAACCGGTCGTAAGTCGAGGACTACTGAACTGGTGCAGCACCGTTTGCAGAATGGGACTTTTGGCGGGCTCAGCAGGGCAGAGACAGCCTGGACAATTCCTATTGGCTTTTGAAAGCCAATAGAAATAGACTCTATTCAAGAGAGTCTATTCTATTGGCTTTCAAAAGCCAATAGAATAAAAGGGAGTAGCACAGCTACGGAAAAGGGGGAAAAAATGGTGGACTGCGTTTGGCGACCTCCGTGAAATGGTCGTTTGACCCCAAATGGGGTCCCGACCCACAGGTTGAGAACCACTGGCCTACACTATCTGGTCATAAAGATTTGTATGCAGAAAATATTCTTATAACAAAATCTGAAATAAATTAAAATACTTAATAAGTAGTTGGGAAGATTATTGTTTATGTGCTTCATTGAATTGAGTAATATTGGTTTTTTCTGTTCTTCTAATCCAAGGAAGCATATTTCCTCATAAGATCCATAGAACATCTCAGATGCATTGATAATGCTCATATTCAACATGGTAAGAATAAAGAAAGTATTTTGGATGTGTCAATGTGAAGTAGAGAATTTGATTCAGAATTATCTATGTGTTGAGGGGTCCACAGCTGTCATTTTATCTGCAAATTAAAACAGCTTGGAAGTATTGAAGTATTCTCAAGTCAGTGTCAAAGCTGGACTTGGTTCACAATAAACATTGTAGGTCATGTTTGTCAGTGCCCCATTATATTAGTACTGCTTATTAATTTATAAATAATTTGTAGATCTCTAAAGGTAACACATTGCTACTTGCAAATACAGGAAATATGAGAAAAGCTGAACCTCTCACAAATCAAAATTCCTACACATTTAATGAAAGTATTGATACTCGGCTCCCTACCTCCCTCATGGATCTTTAACCATGATTTTCAGGTTATCGCTTAATGGCCATTTGCAGGTAGACCTCTGTGGTGAACTGATTCTGTGGAAGGACATACTCTTAACTGTACATCAGGTCCAGACACTTTAGATTTTTCAGTGTTCTTTAAAAGCACATATTTTTATGTTGGCTTTCATAAGCTGAAACTGTTAGTACGAGTCTTAATCAATTACTGTTACATTGTTAATGAAACTGCTTGGTATTTATATATAAGTAAACTGTATAAATATTTATTAGTAGTATTTTTTAAAATATGCTGTCTATGAGTTCACCTGGCAAAATCATTGATACTGCTTTCAGCCAGACCTAAATTTGTGTAACTATTTCAGGAATTGCTCTAATGATGTGGAACACATTCATAGTGAAAAGGCTTTCTGCTGCTACCTACTTAATGGACAAGGTACTTATTGCATTGTGTTACAAAAACAAGTTAAATAGAATATCTAATATCACTTTCATACTGGTACAAGGGCTGCCTTTCAGCAAATGAAACTTGGTTAGCTCTATGGGCTTAGACTTTTAGGTCACTAAATTCAAACCTTTCTTATGACTGAATCTAAGTTATACCATTCTGGTAGAAGCTATGAGGCTTCTACTTCTGCCTACTCAATGAAGAGGAGCTAATTACTTCTGAGGGCAATTTGGTTCCACTATTAAACACTGTTTACTGTTACTGAATTGTTTTTCTGATACTCAATTGACATCTGCCTTCTTTTAATTTAATTCCATTATCTCATAGTTGGCATTCTGGAAAAAAGAGCTTGACGTTCTTTGTGAATTGCATTCAGATACTTGAATATTATTACCATATGTGGGGTGCAAAACAACACAGAACGTACAAGGTGGTGTCTGACCAAAACATTAGAAAGTAGAACTATTGGTTCTTGTGAACTGAAAGCCATTAGGAAAAGTAATACATACTACAGAAGAGATGTGGGCATGCTTGCTATATCTGTCAACACTTACTTCAACAAGCTAAATCTTTTTCTGGATTCACATGATAGTCATGCAGTCCACCCTCAATTACAGACCTACTCCTGTCAGTAGGCAGTCAGCAGCTTTTAGGATCAGCAATTCAGGAGAATGCTTAAGGCTAGAAATAAGACTGTGAATTCTAGTCTGCCTTAGCCATGAAAGGCAACTAGGTCGCTGTGGGCCACTCATTCTCTCTCAGCCCATGGTATTTGGCTTGGTGACAAGCCAGTCAGTCAATTCCTTTTGCAACCAATGGATCAAAATTCAGTTGATCCCCCCCCCCCAAAAGTGGATCCTGCACTCGTGGGGGAATTCTACGAAGAAAAAAATAATCACTGAACACATTATCTCTTCAAACCGAGTTTCTCAGTGACTTTTAACATCTTGTCTCTTACTGCTGTTGAAGTTCATCAGTGAACTCTGTTTTTCCCCCATCACTTGATCACTAAGATTAGTCTAGCTAGATTGATTTACTAATTAGTTAATTAAAAGTTTGAAATAATTAGTTCTGAGGCAAAGCACTATGACTTAGCTACTAGTCATAATTTAAAAGATATGTTATTTCACACATACACATAAACGTATGGGAAGTGGGCAGGGGGAATAGGGCAGGAAACCAGTGCCTTTTCTCTTTTTATGAGGTTTTTTTTTTTAAATAAAAAATGTTATTTGTGGTGAAAAGAGGTGGCAACTTATCTATTTGTAGAGATGGAGTATATTAATGTATTGAGTCCTGCACTAAACACATTTCTGTCATAGGTTGGAAAAGCACCAAAGGACAGATTATGCAGACGGGCAAGTAATCCTTTTTCTTTATTTAAAATATGTATTATCCTAATACAAGATTGGATGACATCTGTGTTAACCAGAAATTGGGGATTTCTGCCAACTTAAGCTAAGGTCATAGTCTTGGCTTCCAGCTATTTAATCATTTTATTTGGCTCACCTTTCTCTGAGCCCAGCCCAAAAGGACACCTATTATTTTAGGTTTTTAATCTAAGATCATGTTTAAGATTATGACAACTTTCCATGAAGCAAACATGACTTCGAGCAGATTTGCACTGATCCATTCATTTTTTCTCCTCCGTCTTAACCATGTTTTTACAAGAATAAGGTAGTTCTGATATTTAGGTTTGAATGAGGAGCTTTCATTTGTTTCTCTAGAAAGTTAAAAACAAAAACTTTTTCACTAAATATTAAGATTGGAAGGAATCTTTGAAACCATCTAGCTCAATCAGCCGCCCATTTAAGAATTTATTACTACGTACAAACAAGTGCATTTGCTGGCCCAGTTATCTTGTATTTTTCTCAATCAGAAGATTTGGCTGAGTTTCTGACAAAGTAAGCTCCATATCCATTATCCACTTCTGTTGTATTAGAAATGATGCTGATGTCAGTTGCTCAGGTTTCTTTTAAAGTCCAACTGGAAGAACAAACTAGGAAAGGGCCTGAGCAACCCTGTGCTGAATTGGTTCGACATCTTTCTCCTAAAGAGACAACTATGATTGAAAGCCCACAAACTATATATTATATGCCTGTGTGTCTGCATCTTTTTAAATTTTTGAAAATTTAAAAAGGTGTGGAAACATTCAGATTAGGGCCTTTTCAGAGAACCCGTATTTTAATATGGATATTTTGCAACCCTTTAAAAATCCTTTTAGATAGGTATTTGCTGCCAGCTAATATACCTCCCCACCCCCATTTAAATCCTAAACAATTTTCATTATTCTCACATGGCCAGCCTTTATAAATACACGAGATTAATTTTTTAGTTATGATTTCATCTTGCCAATAACATATGCTACTGAAAATTTATTGGAGACAGATAAATGTACCTAGTAATTTTCAATTTATTTAAATATAAATTTGACTTAACTATTGATGTATCAAAGAACTTTATAAATTTAAAAAAAATATTTTATGCATTGAATACTGAGGCTTGCGTGACTCATTTTTTTTACTGTTGAAATATACGTCTTTTTGCATTCAATGTATAGTTGATTTCTGGGATTTGCTACAAATAGAGCCTCTTCCAGCTACAAATATTTTGAAACATATTCAAGAAAAGTTTTTTGTTTTTTGTTTACAAACAATTTCCTCTTTGTTCAAACAGGATGTAGGGATGAGTGACAACGCAGTGTCCTGTTTCCTTGGATCTTGCTCAGATCTTCTTCAGACTCTCATGGAGGTAACAGCTCCTTCCTCAACCTAAACTGCACATTATTTCTAATTCATCATCCCTCATCAGTCTGAACACTTTCAGAGTAATATCAATAGTTCTGTACATTTAAACCTATGTGAGGACTGTTGCCAAAGATTCCTATAAATCAGAAGATAGTAATAGAATGTAAATTTTTAGCCACATTCCACTTGAATAAATGTTTTCATTTTTAGTTGTGCAATTTTTCTGATTTTTCAAGTAAGATTTCTTGATGCTATTATTTCCACTGGTCCTACTGATAATTCTCCTTTTCCAACTCACCTCTGGGTTTCTTTGAACGTGATCAGTGTGTGACTATTGTTCAATTACTTTTAAAATAACAATGCTTTTCTCTTCTTACTTCATCAGGCTGATATATGCTGTGATGAAATGCTACTTCCTGTGCTGGACACAGAAGATGCCTGGGTGTCTGTTGAAGGGCTAAGCTCATTAGTGGAGTTAGCACTTGAACAGAAACACATCCATTATCCTCTAGTTGAGCACCAGTCTGTGCTCTGCATAGTCTTGTATGGAGCCATGAAGTTCTCCCTGAAGAACGTGAAGCCCCTCTCTCTCTTTGATAGCAAGGTATTTGGACATGACACTTTGTTGAAAGCTGCTGCCTCTGGAAGGAGGGATCCAAGTTAATTGAATGTACGATGTATCTCTAAGGCCAAAGTTTAAACTCATGCAGGACATTGAATGAGAAGCTGTGGTTGGAACAGAAAACTCTACAAGTTGCTGGAAGTTTTTTGGGCAGTTCTATTGAGTTAGATTTTGTGTTTCATCCACCTACATAGGAATCAAGGTTAATCCACTTTATAAATTCCAAGCAGAAATTAATGCTGAGTTGATCTTGGAAGCTGTCCATTTTCTCACAACTTTTGCATATTGTATACTTACATTAAGCAAGTGTAACTTTCTTATCTTGGTTCCAAAATCCCTCTGTCTTCTATTCTTGCAGGGTAAAAATGCTTTTTTCAAAGATTTGACTTCAATTCAATTGTTGCCTAGTGGAGAAGTGGATCCTACTCTGCTTAGTTTACGCCATCAAGTAAGTTATATCTGGTTAGGAGATGAACAAGCATATGTGTACTTTTTACAAATTGCTACTGATATGGAGGTTTTCTTTTCTTTGCAAGTTCTTAACCAAACTAGTCAGTGCATTGGCCCAGGCCCAAGCTCCATCTAAGACGACAGACAGACCGGAAGAAGAAGTTGCAGTGTTGCTGAAGGACAGGGATTGGCCTGCCTTGGCTTTGGATCTGGCACATCATCTTCAAATTGATGAGGATATAATCAGACGGCACTATGTGTGTGAGCTCTATAGTTATGGCCTGGATCATCTTGGAGAAGAGGTACACATAGTACAGCAGGCATGAATTTCTGCCTGTTGAGGGCAGCAGCAGACATAAGGTTGTACAGTTTTGTCTTGTTTATTGGTGAAACTCATGTACATTGCTCTCAAATCCTGGGTTGGTTTTTATTTCTGCAAATGCAAAGATGCATTTTGAATACCTTTGATTAAAAAAGCTTGCAGAATCATATCTTGAGAAAGGATAAACTGAGGCTGTTTCTGTGCACTTTAGCAGATTAAAAGTTTATTCTGCGTGATTATGGAGACAGTAGAAAACAACCATTACGATGTTAAAATACCGTGTCTTATTTCAGGGAGAGAACATTTCCCAAATTCACTGCCATGGTCGTCACCCCCATTCTTCCAAATTTAGATGAAATTCTGGTCAATCAGGATCCATCGCTCGAGTCTATACTACTGTTCATGTGTTTTTCCTCCAGTGCAGCATCTTTTATATGGGTGTGAGTTGGGGAGCAGGAGTAACTATAGTCTACACCCATTTACCTCTGAAGACTATATGGAACCTATACTACTAGAAACCTATTCAGTTGTGTGAAAAGCTGTACTACTATAGAGTACTATCCTAGAAAATGTCCAGGCAACATTTGTTGTTGTTAGTTGCAAAGTCGTGTCTGACCCATTGCAACCCCACCGACAATGTTCCTCCAGGTCTTCCTGTCCTCTACCATCTTCTGGAGTCCATTTAAGCTCATGCCTACAGCTTCAGTGACTCCATCCAGCCACCTCATTCTCTGTCGTCCCTTTCTTCTATTGCCCTCAATCTTTCCCAGCATTAGGTTCTTCTCCAGTGAGTCCTTCCTTCTCATTAGGTGGCCAAAGTATTTGAGTTTCAACTTCAGGATCTGGCCTTCTAAGGAGCAGTTGGGGTTGATCTCCTCTAGGACTGACCCGTTTGAGCGCCTTGCAGTCCAAGACTCGCAGGAGTCTTCTCTAGCACTATAGTTCAAAGGCCTTAATTCTTTGGCGTTCAGCCTTTCTTATGGTCCAACTTTCACAGACATACATTGCAACATTGTTAGGTATAATTCTGATTTTAACACCCATGATCCAGTGGGTTCTGGTGCAGGTAAGCAGCTAATAGGGGTGAGGAATTTCTCCTGTCACTAAAATAAACTTCTGGCATTGACACCGATGTTTTTGCATGCATTTATCTGGGATATGACATCATCTATCTCCAGTCTACAACACAGTCCTTCCAACAGTTCCAAGAAGGCTCCACACCCATTTGCACTACTCAGGTGACCCTGATGACACAGATAAACCTCCAGGTGGCCTCAATGACTCTCTAAAAGAATGCAAATGACCAGCTGTCTGTAAGGAGTATAAAAATTGTTCCATTCCCCACCACCCAGTCACGAGCTGAAGAAGCTTCTTGGATGAGAAGCGAAATGTCTTTAAAGAAAAAGAAGAAAGTCCAGTTGCCTCATGAAAAAAGCATTATGGGGATTCATCTGATGTGCCATCTAGAAAACATGCCCTCTTACATACTGCACAGAAAAGAGAAGTGCACCTGTGTCCTCAGGACTCTGCCCTCCAATCTTCGTGCCTTGTAGCAGAAAATGGGAAGGAGAGTAAGAATTAAGTCTAGGTTTTTATTAACAGGAAAAGAAAAAAATTGTGAGCTCTTCTCGGGCATTTGTTCAGAAACTAGCCACACTGAAGCTAAGAGAGCTTATTTATGAGACATTTGAAATCTCCAAATTTGTGTATTTCCAAATTTGGTACTAATTGCACTTTCTTATGCATGTAAATGTTTGTAGATCAAGAAAGCTTTTTATGTTTGTGTAGTTGTGCTTCTTTCATGCCATATATACATAGGGATTTTTTTAGTATGTGATATTTATGCACATATTCACAAATACAACCAATCACACGTGACCTTCACCCCCTTTTCCCCATGCACCCCATTTTTGATTTGCCAGTACAGTATTATACAATGGAGTGAAGCTTTGCAATGAGTAAGTATTGCAGGGATTGAAAGAGTTATGTGTTATCCTTTTTAAACATGGCTACCTCTGCATGTTGGCTTTAAGAATTTTTACAGTTGAACATTTTAGTATTAAATTTTGGCGAACAAACAGGTCTGTAATACTTTAACATTTGACAGAGTACCTTTTAAAACTAAAAGTAGCTTAATCGGGAGGTGCCTTCTTGGACTGACCTGCATGTACCTCCATTTGTTAGTGGATTCTTTTCAAAAGTTTTTTTTTGAAAACAAGTATTGTTGTGTTGCAAGAATAACAGCTGACATAGTTAATGTCTTGTATATGCAGGCTATTCTTCAGGTAGAGGACAAAGAAGTGCTTGCATCACAATTGTTGGTGCTGGCTGGACAGAGGCTGGCCTATGCCTTACTGCACACTCAAACAAAAGAAGGCATGGAGCTGTTGGCCAGACTACCTCCAACACTTTGCACTTGGCTTAAAGCTATGGTAAGATCCACTGCCTCTTAAACATATTGCACCATAAGAATCAGTGTATTCAGAAAACCTTAAATCTAAGAAATTGATAAGTACTTTTGTTTATTAGTGCTGTACACACACAAAAAAATGAAATTGATGGGAAAAGATTTCTTACATGAAAATGAAAATAGAGTAATATATGTTGCTCAGCAGCAGGAAAGCAGGGTCAGCATGCTAACCTAGATGGACAATATAGGAACCAACACAACAATTACACCAGTATTTCCCTAATAGCATGCTCTGCTTAAATATTAACAGTCTATATGAAGTGGAATATGAACTTTGCTATGGAAGCATAAGAGAGAGTGTGTAATTTATTTCTGAGAATTTAATGAGTTGTTTATACAGTATACAAAGTACGCTCAACATTTGGCATATTTTTTTGGAACAAGGATGGTGCAAAGGATGGAGATGGCTTAGTTCATTTAATCTATGTTATTGTACAAATGTATTGAACAATGCACACAGACATCTTCATATTGAGTCTAAATGATACCTATAGCAGTTGGAAGAGGGGCTTTATTTCACTTCAGTGCACTGCACAAAAGAGATAAGAATTGATGACATATATACAGTTAATCTAAGGGTAGGGTGGGCAGTCTTTTTTGAGATGGTTTTTCCTATAATCTCAGAATTAACTCCAGAAGTAAACTGGTGAGGTTGTGTTCCATAACTATAGTTTCCCTGTCTTAGCTGATCACACTTCCACATAAAGCATGAAGCCTGCAGTCATTCATCTTTTATCTTCTAAGAATGGCTGTGGCAGGGCTGAAAATTCTTGGAAATGATCCTAAAGCTACAGCAGTGGTTATCTGCAATATTCCTCACTGAATTCATAAAACTAGTTTACAGGGCTGTTCCTAATCATGAATAGAGATTCTCTTAAATCTATCAGTTGGGTTTTAGAAATTATTTGACATGTCTGTTTCTAGTAGAGAAGTCTAAAGATTGTCTCAATTCTCTCTGCAGGATCCACAAGATGTTAAAAATGTAGAAGTGCCAATTACCACAACTGCTAAATTAGTAAATAAAGTGATAGAACACCTACCAGAAAACCATGGGCAGTACAGTGTTGCTTTGCATCTAATTGAAGCTGTGGAAGGAATGTCATGACAACAAGACTAAAACTGAAGCACGGTGACTAGAAAGGTCTCTAATAAAAGTGAAGATTGTATATAAGAACCAGAATCATCTTGATGAAACAGTCTCAAGCATCTTTGGTAATCTAACAGCTCAAGAGTTTAGGAGATGATAAATAGATGTGAAGATCTACCTTTGGTGGATAATACCAACAGTGTGTATATTTGTGTATAACTCTAAATATTTATTTCTAATACCAAGCATTTGTGTAATAGTTTGCTTAAGAACAATTTAGCGCTGTTCAAATTAACATGTTAAGAATTTCCTGTGTGGTAGAAAATAGACTGCTTTTTAAATGTTAAAGCAAGATGAATTCAATCAGAAGCCAAGAAATCAGAGCTCTTACATATTATGTATGCTGGTTAGGTAATACTTCTTCAAAGTGATAGCCTAATTACATTTAATCAAGAGGCAATTAGCCACTAAGTTACAGCATTGAAGGATGACTTTCTACAATTACATTATGGCTGAATTTTCACTATAAAAACAGTATCAACTTATGAAGAGCAAGTCGTCCAGTGGGAAAAAATATCATTGTAGAACAAAAAGAAAGATGCTGCCTCTTCATGTTTTAAGTATCAATTAAAATCTGGAATCTAGTTTTAGTTTATCACTTCTGTAAAAGCATTGGTCTCATTTGTAACAACTTTCCTTGCTGTACAGCAGGGGTCTTCAAACTTGGCCCTTTTATTTCAACTCCCAGAATTCCTCAGCCAGCAATGTTCAAAAGTCATAAAAGGGCCAAGTTTGAATACCCCTGCAATACAGCTTACTGTAATTTGGTATAGTCAAATGTCTTCCCTATGTTGAATTTTATATTTGCCCCACAACTATTCCAATATCTGACACTGTTAACACTGAGAAATTGGACTGATTTTAAGAAATATGGCTTAACTTAAAATCCCTAACCAGCATGCTGGATGGGGAACTCTGGGAGTTGAAGTCTGTGTATCTAAAGTTGCCAAGTTTGAAAAGCCTTGGTCGAGGGAGTGCTGAAGTTAGCATAGAATAGTTGAAGCAACTGGGTAGCTTTGGTCTGAAAAAAAAAAGAGGCTATAGTAGTCCTTCAGTTATTGTAACTGAGTTGTTTGAAATTCAATGGGACTGGGAGATAGAACCAAACTTATGAAAATCCTTCCATTTGTCTGTTGTAAAGGGTGAGTGGAGACTTTGTAAAAAAGTGTATCATTTTTAAAATGTTAGCAATCACAGTGAGTAATTAATTGAATACTGAACTCTCACCTGTTCTGTAGAAAATTGTTGACAACTGGATCAGATGAGTTTCTCATTAAAAGGCTGCTACAATTTTCAAAACTAAAGGAAGAGCCATCCACCCATACCTATCACTATACAGTTGCAAACAGTTACTTAAGAAAGTAATTTCTTAATTATGATTGAGAAATCTAGACCAGGATGAAAGTTCCACATACTTTTTTCTTATTGATACGTGATCTGCGTGGGGAAGGGGGGAGGGGTTGATTGTGTTGGAAGTAACTATAGAAAAAAGGTTCATGCAGGTCCATGAACTGCAATAAAGCTGCACCACTAAGTGCTAAAGTCTAAAGTCAACCGAACTAAAAAAGCCAGCTTATTCATGGATCTGAATTCCTCCTGTGCCACTTTTCAGACTTAGAAAGAAAAAGACTGTCAGGCATTGTAGTAAGCAGTTTATTAAGTGTACTAAGCTTAAATATATACACGTGAATTTTAAAGTTAGCTTTCCAGCTCTCGGAGAAACAACATGTTGGTTTCTGTGTAGATACTTCTATATTCCAGGTTTTCACAAAATATGAATCTTGCTTTAGCAGGCCCGACTATTTGACCGCTATGAGAACAGGCATCATTTCTCACCAAGTATTTGCATACAGCGTGCACATGGAGTCTCTGCTGAATCAGCAGTGTATTTTCGACAACGAGGGCACTTTGATTTGGCAGCTGGTAGAACAATGACTTTATAGGCAGACTCCTCTCGGATATCGCCACCTATTTCAGAAGAGATTCAAATTAATCCCGCATTAAAGCCCTTTTTTCGCTGACTTATCTCTAAATCAAGGGAAGTCCTCCTATAGTTCTATCATCACATGGCCCAAACACTTTCAATATGTGGATGTGTAACAAAAGTCTACTTACCTTCTAAGTTTATCAGAAATGTGCCTTTAATCATATCGTCAGTATTCACATCTCTAGGTACTTCAGTCAGCAGCATTGTCTGTGATGCCATCATGATTTCATTTAACTGAGATGTACTAGAGCACTCCTCAGGTTGCAGCACCTAATGATAAGTTACCATGCTGACTAGTTTTTGAAAAGGGTACAGATGCAAACAAGTCTATGACAGTTCTCATTAAGATAATAAGCTAGGACTGGTTTACCATACTTGAGCCATAATGTGATTTGGTAGCAATACATGCCAACTTAAGTCTACTATGGCTTCCTCCGACTGAACACTGAACGTTAAATTCAAGCTTAATACTATGATATTGGATGTACGCAGAGGACTTTATTATAATTTTAATTTATGGTGATGGTATACCCTTATTTACAATTCAAGAACTCCAAGACATGATATAACTACATCATGTTGGTCTGTAATTGTAGATATACACTAGACTAGGGCTCTACAGTCCCAATACACAGTCATTTTACAAACACAGGGTTATCTGAATCCTCAAATACTTTGCCTCTATTTCAATAAACTAAAAGCATCAAATAAAAATGTAGTGGAGGAAATCGTGGTTACAAACAATAAGAGTCCAAAGTTGAAGATTACTGAACTGCATATCCTGTCCCCTAAAAGTAGAAAAGCCAGCAAAAAAAACAATGGAAGTCAAAGGAGGTCTCTGGGGCAAGAAAACCAAAAACTTTTGAACTCAAGATCATAGAATCATAGGGTTGAAATTGAGCAAATAAAATTATTCTACATCTTGTCTTTGAATTCTATATCTTGCTTATCAAAATCTGACAAATGAATCTGATAAATGAAGGTTTCTATCTCTGAGTCAGACCATTACAGGTAGTTTTCAACTTATGACCATTCTTTAATGACCATTCAGTTACTGTAGTGCTAAAAGTGACTTTGAACCAATCCTTGCACTTACCACCAGCACAATGTCTCAATGGTCACATGATCAAAATTTAGGCACTTGGCAACCTGCTTGTATTTATGATGCTTGCAGTATTCTGGGATTGCACAATTATCATTTGGGACCTTCCCAGCAAAGCCAACCAGCAAAGTCGATGGGGGAAGGCGGCCCCAGTAAAAAAAGACATAAAATTGGGCAGCATCAGTTAGTGACAGAAGTTCTGATCCCAATTGTGGTCATAAGTCAAGGGTTTACCTGCAATTAACTTTGAATATCCCTTTATATTCCAAGTCTTTCTGAATTAAGGCTTTTATAAATGGCTTTTGTTTTCTTAAACATTTCAAAATTAAACTACTAGTTACGATGTAATATTAGGTTATGATTTTTCTGCTTACCTCCATTAATTCAAAGAACAGCCCAGGCTCAATCACCAGAATCACCTGATATTCTGCAGCATTTTTGCCTGCAATAAAGCCAAGGAAATCATCTCTCATTGTGCATGCTCCATCCACTGCTTCTTTCAAGCCTGGCTTCTTCCAGACAGCACTTGTGGTCATCCATCCGGAACGAAACACGCTATCTGACTCTTGCAAAAGAGAAGGGTGGGGAAAACAAATGCATTAGATAGCTCTGTAATAGTTACAGCATTGTACTATATAAAGCTAACAATAAGTAACTGCATGGACAATTACTTTATTAAAGTAGTAGTGTGACTAGAAGGGAAGCACAAGGGAGTATCTTGTCCCTTATTACGATAGTGGAAAGGATTGCTTCAACACTGAGCTGTCAGACATCATTTCATATAAATTCTTTTTAAAAATGTGTACATGCAGATTTCATGCTACAGCTAAGAATTTTAATGACTAATTTAATTAATTTAATTAATACTTATTGATCGTTCTATTTTTTACAACACAAGTGTAAATTATATGACTAACGAATTCAACACATTATGAGGTTTATGTGAAGAATATCTAGACTGGATGCAGAGTGTCTGTTTTCTTAACCGTTTTATAACTCATACCTTTTCTGTATGGAATATACTGGAACACCTCTTCAGACAGATGTGGAAGGATAGGTGCAAAAGAACGAACCACTGTATCCAAAACTGCAGCCAAGGCTGTTTGACACGAACGGCGTTTAGGATCTTTTTCCTCTTCACAATAAAGTCTGGATTTTAGGAAGGAAAATAATTGGGGAAACAATTTCTAAACATTAAACACTGTTGGAATAATTTATGTGTATCAAAATACATGTGAGCTGAAGAAACTAGCTGTTTATGTTAGTAACAAAATAATCCATCTCACTCTGTATATTCAGGAAGAATTTATCTTGGGGACAAGCAGTACAGAGCATGCATTTTTCATTTTTTGAGACTTCCTTATCTGATAAGGGGATACAAAAGTTCACATACCTGTCCTTAATTATACTAAAATAAAAACTGGAGAGATCTTTACTACAAAAGGCTTGAAGTAATCGTATGACTTTTCCATAGTCATGTTCCTTATATGCCTGTGTAACCTAAGGAATAAAGGAGAAGAAAACAACAGGTAATTAAAAATGCAAGTAATTGATTCCAAAGAAAAATAAAGATGGAAATAGGAACACCAGAAATTAGAGTATAATTAGTATCTTTAATGAGAATCAAAACTACTGACAGATGCAGCTAGTTAATCCCAAAGGTGCTTTTACAAGAGGCAACCGGACTTACTTTTTTTCCCTTGAAGCTGTTTCGCCTCTTGCCTTCCTGGATAAGAGGCAAAACGTCTTCAAGGAGAATCAAAGAAAGTCCAGTTGTCTCTTTGGGACTACCATGACCTGGATGACTTGAGAATCTCCATAGACATTAGCTAATTAATCATTTTTGCCCTTTCATACTACTCAAAGCAATACAAGACCAACCATTTATTGTCCTTCTCCTCCATACTATTCTGTCCCAAGATTTCTCCAGTCCTGTAACTGTCTCCTTTCTTATAATAAAATTAGGTTTTGACAGTCCATCTCTACTCCTTCCAAGATATAATAGTGGTTTAGATTGCCCATGCTTTGTTTTCAGCATCTTCAAAGGAAGAAAGGTGATGTCTAACTGAAGCATTGCCAAAGTAGTCAGTCTTGGCTATGCAGGACCTAATTCAGCAAACATCCACAGTAAAAGATAGGATGCTAGTAGTTAGATGCGGCTCTCTGAAGACATGCCTTCTACCTGCAATTTCCTTCTCTACTGTAATTTCCTTCTCTATTCACATTTTGCTAATGGATTTGGTAAGCATAATGTTAAGGTTTTCTACTTGGTAAAATGTTTACTAAAGGTGAAGAAATGAATGGAGAAACTTTACATATACAAATGCTGGCAGAAAAGTAGCAGGTAGTAGTGGTCTACTGCAGAGGTCCCCAACTTTTGGGGCACCACAGACCAGAGAGTGTGATTTTGTGTGCTACCTGCATCCTATGGATGAGGTTTTGCTTGTTTGTGCGGCCCAGTTGCTGGCATGCTGCGGCCTGGTACCGGTTCATGGACCGGGGATTGGGGACCCCTGGTCTACTGGACAGGATTTTCTTAAGCCGCAAGTTGATATCTTTAACAGTTCTAGTACAAT
Source organism: Crotalus tigris (assembly GCF_016545835.1). Classification (NCBI taxonomy): domain Eukaryota; kingdom Metazoa; phylum Chordata; class Lepidosauria; order Squamata; family Viperidae; genus Crotalus; species Crotalus tigris. Next base: position 1,519,217 of record NW_024096622.1, on the reverse strand, counting down.
AATACAACAGTTAAAAGAGTTCTTTTCTTCAACAATGTATCTATCCAGTTCACAAATTAAAACGCTCTGTGCTACAAGTGTCCATAGTCCCAGCCATTCCCTAGTCATCTAGTGCTTACCTTTGTAGTGAAGCCATGCAGTAGATGGAGTATGTACTGGTCTATCAGATACATCTCTGATGTGGGGATTGAGTCTGTCTCAGGGCTGAAGCCAGCCAGATTGCCCAACAAAAAACGAAGTATATTTCGAAGCTATCAACAAATTCCAAAGATAGTTTGTGAAATTCAAGTAATTTTTGAAAAGCTTTTACCATCAATATAGCCATGTATTTCAAATATGCTATTTATTTTGGGAGGCAAAAAAAAAAAAAGAGATCATTCAGACAGGTTCTTCTACCACAAGATTTGTTTTGAGATTTAGGGTGAGATGGATAATGGAAGTATTTAGAACTTTTCTGGAAATCATCCAGGAGAGTTGCTGGATGAGATGATTCCCAATAGCCACCATATTTCTTCCAGTTCTTTCACCAGTCTCTTCTCCAAAGATTTGGTTTGCAGTGATATAGAAAGGGGAGATTCCTAATGAGTAAAGCTGTCTTAATTCCCATTAATAACGAGTAAGTCCTTTGATTATAATTCAACACTGCGACAGGTCTATTACACTTCAGGCCTAAATACAGGCAACATATAGTTCAATATTTTTATACCAACAACTAGTGAAATTTGCAGCTTAAGAACGTCATACATTGAATACTGCATGAAGAAGGAACAGACAGACAAGGGGAACTTCCCTGGCTGGCTTGTGATATCTAGCTGTAAAGACGCATTAAAGTCCCTGTTCCAAAAAGCAAATCCAGGGGACAATTATTCTAACAAAAACCACGAAGGGCAAGAGTCAGTTTGTGCTTAAAAGAAATAAGAGTAGAAACCAGAAGATCCTAATTTCTAATCTGGCCTTAGATATAAATGTTAGCTGGCAGACTTGGGCCAGACACTTTCTCCCTGCCCTAGGAAGGAGACAATGGCAAATCTAAAGCTCACCACTTCTGAAATGTTGCTAATAAAATTCCAAGCAGTTGTCCATGTATTTGCTAAGAGTTAACTTGAAGGTACAGATAAATAAATACAACCATGATGGGTGACGTCATTACTATTATCTTATCATATGAAGATATACAAGTGAAAACTTCCAATGGCAAAGGAAGGGAAAACTACTATTGAGATATTATGGAGACACCTTCTTTCCTGACTACACATTCCAGAAAGCTGAACTATTTCTGTAGTGGCTCCTACTTAGGAAAAGGCATCAGAGTGTTTGCTTACCTTGTTAATATCATCACGAGCAGAACTGAGCACAGTAGGTCCAATTTGCACTTCTGTGTAAACATTGGACTCAGCCACCCACCAGCGTAAAGTATCAGCCCCGTATGGTGGCTCAGTGCTGTGGTCCTGTACATTGACAAGAATGGAGAGGAAACACCTTTCAGTGCTGGTAAACTGCTCAATGAGCCCCTGTTCTCCAAAATAAACTCAACATATTATTTTATACATTGCACCAAAGTTGGCCATAAAGACAGAGGAATGTAGAGAGCCTGTCAAGAATCATCGAAAAATAAATCTCTGAGAAGGTATTTGTTGGGCAACTCGTGTGAAAGTAAAATGCCGAACAATGTAACTCTACAAAGTATGACTGATGCACCCCCCCAAAAAAAGCTGCTCATGTTATTTACTGGATTAGATTTTTATCTCACCTTTATTATTTTATAAGTAATTCAAAGCCGTAACTGTACATAATATTCTCCCCTCTTATTTTCTCCATAACATCTGCTCTGTGAGGTGGGTTAGGCTGAGAGTGATTTGCCCAAGGTCACCCAGCTGGGTTTCCTACCTAAGATCAGACTAGAACTACACCAAACTGGCTGCCTGATGCAAAGTGAGAAGGAGGGGAAGGTCCAACCATGTTTGCTATTTGAACAACCTTGACTTCAGTCGAGGGATACTGCCAGAAAACAAGTGTCCTGCTTGCTGCTCTGTAAAATATCATACACGTGCACATGTGCACACATATTCTCATATCCTAGCAAATAGAAACAATACGGCACTGTGATAAAGTGATAGACAGGCTCAGATTCTTGGCCCTGGAAGATCACTGGATAACTTTGGAACAGTCACTCTCTCTTGACCCACACCTACTTCACGGGATTTTTCAATGGAAAAATTGAAGGGAACACTACGTATGCTGAGTTGAGCTCCTCTACAATAAAATGAATAAAGCAATAAACAGCTGCTGATGTAACTGCTTGAGGATGGCTTCCTCCTGATGTCTAACGTTAATAGAAAAGAAGCAACAGTTCAGGAGGGGATTCTGAAGTGCAGTTTTCATGATCTATAAATGTCTCCCAGATAATCTTATTGAAAAACAAAACCTATAAATCCTTAATGCCAACCAGGTTGGCTAATAGTGATATGAAGCTCAAGTCCAGCATCTAGGGATTGAAGACTGAGAAAAACTTATATATAAAGCATTTCCTACATATTAATATCAGTCTCACAGGTAAAACTGAATTTTAAAATTAGGACTGACTCTTTGGGAACAAAGTTGATCAAGAGCCCTAGCCCTAAACCTTACCAGATACAGTAGTAAGTACAGACAAGATAGCAGAAGCCCACTGAGGAGAAAAAAAGTCCTCCTTTTGTTTCCTTTATGGCTGATTGGCACATAAGACTAAACCATATTTATTTGTATTACCCTCCCATTTCCCCCCACAACATCTTTATAGGGTAGGTGAGACTAAGAGAAAGTGACTAGTTCAAAATTACCCAGTGAACTTCCCTGGCTGTGGGTGGACTTGAACCTTGGTATTTTATTGGTAGGCTAACAGCTCAATCACTGTACTTTACTGCGTTAAGTCATTCCAACTCACCAAAACAACCATCTTACCTTTCCCACCAGCACAGTCACTTCTACTTGAGCCAGGCACAAAGGGCCCCATAGGTTTGTGCAAATGAAATGCTACAAAGGTCCTCAAAGCAATCCTGCCTGTTGATCTGTTTTTTTTTACTCATCTAGTGCAGAGTAAATTCATTCACAAAGTTCTTAAAGGTGAACAAACTATGGCAATACACACTGTTGTTGAGTCCTGGTTTGCCACTAGTTTAGCTGAACACTTTGTTTTATGTGGCATAGGAATGAAAGATGCAGAAAAAGGAAGCCAGTATCTACACAGAAATTTAAAAAAAACAAAACCCTGTGCATTGGGTGTTAACAACATAGACCGACACCTGGTTGAAAAAAAAAAAAAAGCTCCAGCTAAGGTTAAAGCTATCAGGCCTGGCAGCTTCTCTTCCCCACATAGCAACCACTCATAAGCAAACTGAGCAGCAATAAAACTGTTCACTTTTATTACTATTGGTTTCTATAGCTGATGCTCTCAGGTCTATGAGCAAATGATTGTTTGAGGATATATAAGGAAGTTTGCCAGTAAAAAAAATCTAACTCAAGGGATATGTGGGGCAGGAATTTATCTTTTCATCAGGAGCTTTGGACTTTTCCTGCGTGGCAATGAGAGCAAAATCAAAAGCTTCTGAAGTTAATAAATTATGTTACATGCATCATCCACATTTTAAACTACCAAGACCAAAAATCTGTTGTATATTGCTTTCCAGGCATACTAAGACTATTCATTTGGCTATTGTTTCTGATTTGCAAAAATCTCCATGACCACAAGATAGCAAAAAACAGATATTTATGCCCCAAAGTGTAGCACTGTGCTGCCATCTAATGGCTTGATGGAATTTTGCAATCTTTACATGGTTAACTCTACTACCGTATTAAAATTAGAAAATATATTGAGCTGCCCAAAGTATTATTTTGCCAATAATAATGGGAGAAGGGGAGCAGGATTTAATGCCAAAAAGATATTTCCAGGAAGGAAATAACTAAAGCCAAACTGAACCAATAGTCTGCATTTCCAGATGGCAAGTAGAACTATGTAATTACTTACACTGCCTCCATTGATGACAACATCTGGATCAACCACATTGCCGACAGATTTAGACATCTTTTCTCCTTTTTCGCCAACAGTGAATCCATGAACAATAAGAGTCCTAGAAGAAAGACCTCTGGGTAATCCCATGCTTCCTTTAGATTTCTTCTACATACATTCTTAAAAGACAGTGTATATTACCATAGCTGCCCCAAAACTCATCCACCAGGTTACCTATATGGTGCCTTTTTTCGTGTTGCTACGCTAATCAAGAGGGACGACTGGAACCAACCTCCCAGCTGGTCTTTTCCTTCCAAGTATACATCAGCTCTTTCACCTGTATCTAAAAACATAAGCAACGTAGTATTTGTATTTGAGATTCTTAAAAATTCTGAATATCTACTTACTTCAGTGTTGAATCAGCTAAAGTGGAAATCATCTAACAGAAATATGGCAACGTTTACTATAGTACTCTGTTACTCAAATGGCAATTCTGAAGTGTTTATAATGGATTTAATTTCTTTTTTTTAAAAAAATCAGAATTTTGTCGCTGTTAGGCAAACTTAATTTATAGACTCTTATACCTAATAATTATGTTATATTATTGACTTGCCAGATCAATACAGCTTACAACTGCGAACATAATAGAAGGAAAGAAGACAGAACCTTTGACAAATGCAGCTACTGTACCCCTGAAGCTCTAGGAAAGAAAAATCGGAATTTTTCCTTTCTACAAAGCTACTAGAAGCAAATGCTCCTTATAAATCTGCTCACCATAATTAATCAAATTCCATATAAAGTTGTAAGACTGCCTTTCCCTCTAATACTTCAATTAATTTTACAAAAATTATATATTTAGATCTAGCTGTAATTTGCATTTATTGTGGTAAAAATAATTGTTTATTAATAAAAATTCTGAATCAGTGTTATGAAATCTATTGAATATTTAAAGGAATACATTTTTCTTCTCAATCATAATTTGTAAGTCACTTGACTATATTTATGATTATTTTAACATGATGCATTGTTTTAGCACAATTATACTGGTAATAATTCTGACAGGGTAATGAGATGCAAGCCACTGATTGATAAGAAAAAATATTCTTTTAAACAATCATGGATATATTGATTTAATGAATAATATAAAGAATCTCTGTCAAGTATGTGATTCTTTATGTTTGTTCTCTGTCATGCATTGTTCCTTGATATTCAAATATAATACAGTGATAAAAATAATGAATGCATCCAGGCATTGTTATGAAAACTTTACACCATTTCCCTGTCTTTCCAAAATATTGGATCCAATATCTATTCTTACAAATACCTCATTTGAGATTGAAAAATCTAATGTAAATGGAGAATGTTTTTTGTTAAATTGCATATATTGTGCTGCTTAACTTAGATGCTACATTCTTCTCCAACAAACATCTTGCAGTTTATCAAAGATCACAAGCTTTAACAATTGATAAAGCTAATTAGGGTTATTATTTACAGTTAGAGGGCATAGGTCTTTAAAATCCTTTTCTGTTGTTATTTGAGCAATGTACTGTGTATCTTTGATAAGAGACTTTAACCCATAGATTAAACACTGTGTTTTAATGGCAAGTACAATTATCTAGGCCTTTTCCTTTAAATACCCTGTCAGCAGTAAAGGTAGGCATTGTAAAACAGTATTTTTTTAGTTAAACATTAGTATGATAGCTCTGCAGGAAATTAGGCTGCTGCATTTATCAGTTCTAGAAAATGATCTTGATGGTCACATGTTTTCTTTATCTGATGCTACACTGGCTTCTCCATTTTTAACTAGAGATTTGGCTTAATTTATTTATTTATTTATTTTATTTATTTTTAAAATTTATAAGCCGCCCCACTCCCGGAGGACTCTGGGCGGCTAACAATAAAAACACCATTAAACATAACAAAACAAACAGTACAAGAACAGTCATCCAGGGGTCAGATTTTATAAACCCCAGGCCTGCCGGAAAAGCCAGGTCTTAAGCAGCTTACGGAAAACCAAAAAGGTGGGAGCGCTCCTAATCTCCGGGAGGAGCTGGTTCCAAGACGTGGGCGCCATCACAGAGAAAGCCCTCCTCCGCGGCCCCGCCAAATGGCACTGCTTGGCCGACAGGACCTGAAGGAGGCTCAGCCTGTGGGATCTAACTGGACGAAGGGAACTATGAGGTAGTAGGCGGTCTCGCAAATAGCCTGGCCCTGAGCCAATAGGGCTTTAAAGGTAATAACCAACACCTTGAATTGGACCCAGAGACCAATAGGCAACCAGTGCAGCTCACGGAGGATAGGTGTAACGTGGGTGTATCGAGGAGCACCCACTATCACTCGCGCGGCTGCATTCTGGACCAACTGTAGTCTCTGAATACTTTTCAAGGGTAGCCCCATGTAGAGCGCGTTGCAGTAGTCCAGACGTGAGGTGACAAGGGCATGAATGACTGTAAGGAGAGCCTTCCGGTCCAGGTAGGGTCGCAACTGGTGCAACAGATGAACTTGTGCAAAGGTTCTCCCAGCCACAGCCGTCAAATGATGTTCCAAATTCAGCTGTGGATCAAGGAGGACACCCGCTCCGAAGGGGGTATATTTTCCCCCGCAAGAGTCAACACTGGACAGTCGGCATGATTCTTGGGAGGCAACATCCAAAGCCACTCGGTCTTGTCAGGATTGAGCCTGAGTCTGTTAACCCCCATCCAGACCCTCACGGCTTCGAGGCAATGGCCCATCACATCGGCCGCTTCACTGAGAGAGCTCGGGGAGGAGATATATAACTGGGTATCATCAGCATACTGATGAAACCTCACCCCGTGCTGTCTGATGATCTCACCCAGAGGCTTCATATAAATGTTAAATAGGAGGGGGGAGAGGGCCGACCCCTGTGGCACACCGCATTCAAGGGGCCTCGGGGTTGACCTCTGCCCTCCCACCAATACCGATTGCGACCAGCCAGAGAGGTAGGAGGAGAACCACCGTAAAACGGTGCCTCCCACTCCCACCCCTTCAAGTCGTCGCAAAAGGATACCATGATCGATGGTATCAAACTCAAATTATGAAGTTTTAGTAGCTCATAATCTTGCATTAAAATTTCAGTTTGCGACTTTCATACAGGTAGATCAAAAGCAGCATGCTGCTTTGCAAGAAAGCCCAACTGTATAAATATATTCCAACTACTAAATCAATTCTAAGTTCAATTCATGTGCATGCACACATGACTGTGTGCATTGATCGTGACTGAGGATCAAGAAAAATATCCTTTGAAGTAACAAGTGGCACAGAGTCCAAGTGAACAATTATTTAACCACGAGCCAGCAATGTGTAGCAGCAGCCAAAAAAGCTAATACAATTCTGGGTTGTATAAACACAGGCATAGAATCAAGATCATGTGAGGTATTAGTATCGCTTTATAAAACCCTAGTAAGACCACATGTGGAATACTGCAGCCAATTTTAGTCACTATATTTATTTATGAGACTTATATACCGCTTTAAGTGCAAGCACTCTCTAAGCGGTGTACACCAGTAAGCAATGTATATATATATATTTACATTGCCCCCAACAATCTGGGTCCTCATTTTACCTACCCCGGAAGGATGGAAGCTGAGTCAACCTTGAGCCGGTGAGATTTGAACCGCTGACCTGCTGAACACAGTCAGCTAAAGTGGCCTGCAGTACTGCACTCTAACTGCTGCGCCACCTCGGCTCAACTGCTGCGCCACCTCGGCTCTATATCACAAAAAAGATGTTGAGAGTTTGGAAAAAATTCAGAGAAGAGCAACTAAGATTATCAAAGGCCTGGAGAGTAAAACATATGAAGAACAGCTGCAGGACTTGAGTTTGGCAAGTCTAAAGAAAAGAAGACATAGGGAGCCATGATAGCAGTATTCTAGTACTTGAGGGGCTGCCACAAAGAAGAGGGGGTTATGTTATTCACCAAAGCACCTGAAGGCAGGACAAGAAGCAACGGATGGAAACTAATGAAAGAGAGAAGCAACCTAGAACTAAGGAGAAATAAATTAGAATTAATTAATTAATTAATTAGAACAATTAATCAGTGGAACAAGCTGCTTCCAGAAGCTGTGAATTCTCCAACACTGGAAGTTTTTAAGAAGAGACTGGACAGCCATTTGTCTGAAATGGTATGGGGTTTCCTGCCTGAGCAGGGGGTTGGACTAGATGACCTCCAGGGTCCCTTCCTCTTCCTACTCATGACTACTACTACTACTGCTACTGATCAAAGAGAGAAGCAACCTGGAATTAAGGAGGCACTTCCTGACAGTGAGGATAATTAACCAGTGGAATAGGTTGCCCCCAGAAATCGTGGGCACTCCATCACTGGAGATTTTTAAGAAGAGGCTAGACAGTCACTTATCTGAGATGGTCTAGGTTCTCCTGCTTGTGCAGGGGGCTAGACTAGAAGACCTCCAAGGTCCCTTCCAGCTTATTATTCTATTCTAATGTGCAACAGAGGACAATAGTTTCATTGCTTTGCTTTGCCATCTAACACGCTTCTGCAATGTGCTACATATCCAGTTACCCCTGGCCTTGAAATAGAGCAGCTTATAGCCTGAAGAAGGCCCCAGTAGCATGAAAATGAGGAAATATGACTGATGGAATTTTCTGCACACCTTCCTATTATTCTCCTAATAAAGCACACATTTAACAGGAGATGCCATAGGCTCAGGACCAGTAATATATAACTTAATTTCATAATCCTATTTGAAGTCTCAAACACAGGTAATCTTTCGTTCTAATGATTTTATTTTGTTTGTAAATGAAAGAGGAATTCAAAGAAACCCAAATGACCAGTGAAATCTTCTAGGATGGCTCCTGTAGCACTGCTGGGAAACAACTACCTATAGCAAGGGTCCTCAACTTTGGCAACTTTTAAGACTTGTGGACTTCAACTCCCAGAATTCCTCAGCCAGCTTGAAGTCCACATGCCTTAAAGTTGCCAAGGTTGGGGACCCCTGACCTATAGGGCAGGGACTTTTAATACAGAGCTGGGCTAATGGCTGTTGCATGATCAGACAATGAACAGTCATTACCTCTCATGGCTAGAGAAGAATATCAGAGTTTTTAAGTGGTTATCACATGGCTTCTGAATGGAAAAATAAATGACCAAAATACAATGTAATGTGTGAACACCAACACCGAACCTTTCACGCTTTAGTACCTCAAATTTCATATCTTTTTGTTTCTCGGAATATGATAATAATTTTATAACATCAAGTTAAAGGACAGTGAATTTTAAACAGCTTAACAATTTCAAATCAAAGTGCAAGAAGTCCTTAGATAAATTCATTCTTGATAATACTATTGCTTCCCTGGGTTTCAAGGAAATTAAAAAAAAATAATCCAGGGCCAGCATGTTTTACAGTTCAAAAGATTGCTATCTAACATTTGTGTACTCTTGGTTTAAAGTTCAAAAGCAGTTGATGCCCTACACTAAATTCTGATTCCAACCATAAGCGATATATATTCTGAGGTTTTCGCGGGTATTTGTATGTAGGTCTTTGGTTATTCGGGTTTTCTCCCGCGTAAAATTGGAAGTGTCTTGGCGACGTTTCGACGAAGTCCCATTCGTCATCTTCAGGCTGGTGTTTTCAGCTTCGTGCTTCGAGGAGCACGAAGCTGAAAACACCAGCCTGAAGATGACGAATGGGACTTCGTCGAAACGTCGCCAAGACACTTCCAATTTTACGCGGGAGAAAACCCGAATAACCAAAGATCTACATACATACATACATACATACATACATATATAATCTTCTCCATATTCTTATTGTATTTTATTGTATTTTCAAAATTCATTGTATTGCCTGAAAATTGAGTAACACATTGTCATCTTAAAACACATTTCTCTAATTGCCACTGGATGTAGCTTAATATATTTCCGGGTCAGAGATAATCCAGTGGATCCTTTGCTAAGCACATGACCTCTAATGTCTCTTCCATTTCTATGATTCTGATTCTATAGTTACTTCATGAAGTGCAAGCCCAGCTATGTTTAAAATTTACCAGGCAATTCTGAGATATTTTTGAATTCAGAACTTCTTACCTTCTAAAACATGAGCCCAAGATGTTCCACTGTCAAACCAAATATCCAACACATCTTGTCCTTGTACATATTCCTTGATATCAGGATTAGCAGCCTGATTCAAAAATATATAAGTTAAAAACATGAATTAAAAAAATGACAACTTAAATTCTTCCATTCCTATTTCTGCGCCAAAGGACCAGTAACAGCATTATCACCAATTTTCTTAACGGCAACATGAATAAGAGAACATTGCTGTATTTTGGATGTTTATTTGTAGACACATTACAAAAATGAACCCATGTTGTTGGTTTTGTTGGCATCTTAAAAATGACCAAATTATGCAATAAACCTTCTTGGAGTACAGTCCATTGCATATGATTATGTAACTTTTTCACCTGACTGTAACTGTATACACACACACACACACAGTTGTACACATAAGATGCTTATGATATTGCCTTAAATCTCTGCTGTTTCATGATATCCCCTTTGGGTAGATCTGGGAAATCATTTTCCCAGAAATAATTGCCAATGCAGTATTCTATGTTGGCTTACATTCAAAGTACATTGGCCTATACTTTAGAACCACGGTACTTGTTGGAAAGTCCCCAGAATGTTACAGCAACATCACTTAGACTAGCTCACTACTATGAATCAGATTCAGGTTAACCCTTCGTTTGTCAGACCTTTGGATTTCCTGAATCCTGCCCTTTAATTTCACACTTCAGTTATTCTTCTGTAGCTCAGATCTTCATAGAGGGCTTTCCATTGTCCCTAAATTACCTTTGCCAGAGCTTCTTTGGGAAGAAGCTGTTCAATGGGAAGTGTCCACCAGGCATCACTGCCATATTGCTCCACTAGTTTAATAACATTCTCAGTGCTTTTTCTACAAAAAAAGAAAGGAATCGGTGACAGAGAGACAGGAAATTATTAATCTGTGTTCTGTAGTACAACATTAATTGGGAAAACCAGGAGCCATTAAAAGTTTTCACATGTAAGAAAGAGCTACAGTGTAAATTACAAATAAACAATTTTTATATATAAATCTATTTAAGATAAACTGTGAAAGGACTGAAAGAAATAGCGAGTAAAAAACACAGCTGTGCAAAGTTACTTTTGCACACCTTGATCATTAATCAAAATGCTTCAGTTTAATAATACCTAATCTTAGCACTCTTGAACTTTTCTTCCTATGGATGTTGCCGGCTTTTATGCTATTAATCAAAGTTAAATAAGAGCCCCAACTTTTGATTTGCACATGGTTTCTGAATTTCAAGATGGTTTCCCGCCTAAATTCATTAGAGAATCATGGATTTTCATTGCTGTAAATTTTCTTTGCTTTTCTAACATTAGGCCTAAGCCTGATGATCTAAGCTTTTGTTAATTTTAAAATATTTTTTTGTTTTTTTAAACAGCATCATAAAAAGGGGCTAAAAATTCTACTCTTTCTCTTTTATAAGGTCATCAAATCACCATCATACCCCTTGCAGCTAATAATTTCTAATTTTTGTTGCAGCTGCAAAAGTTTCTCTCTCCTAAGCTGAGGAATATACAAAACTTGATGCTTCCTCTGCAAGTGAGGAGGGAATGGCTTTAAGAACACCTAGAGCACGGGTGTTAAACTCACGTCACGTGACGTGTCGCAACGTATCGTGACTTTTTTTGCCATTGCCGGCAATGGGGTGGGTGCGGTTTCGCTATGATGCATCCGGCCCGCGGGCAGGCAGTTTGACACTCCTGACCTAGAGCAGTCTTTTCAAAATGCTGCTTATTAGCCATGATGGATAATAATGAGGTGAATGAAGACATCTGGAAGACATCAAGTTTCTAAAGATCATCTGGGGTATGGAATGAGGATATTGTGGTGATCCTACAAAGATGGTTAAAGTGAGTCTCAACTATTTAACAGGCACACTTTTTTTTATCAAATTAAATCTTTTATCAAATTAAAAAAAATAATACAACTTGTAGTTTTCTTGCAAATATTATAAATGCATTCATGCTATTCTATCAGTTATTTGCAATAAAACTGATTAGGTCAATTTTTTTTTCCGAAGATGGGCTGTTACCATATAACTTTCTTCTGTTCCTACAACTTCTAACAAAGAAGTTGTTTCTAATAAAGAAATTAATGATATCATACCAAGAACAACAAATGCAAAAACTGTAATATGATTAATGGCATTTAAATTTATCTACCATACATGTATTCTTTTGGGGTAGAACAAGATATATAAAACTAAACATCAAATAATGTATCTATTTGGGGCTACTGAAAGCAGCAATGCAGTTGTTTAAGATTCAGAAAAATACATTTTAAGGTTTTATTTAGAATAGAATTAGTAATATAAATTAATACAAGCCTAAACTGCTTTATTATTATCATATATAAACAGAGATGGATTTTTTCAACAAATAATCTTACTCATCTTGCTATGCTCCGATTCCTTTAACAATTTAATAAATATAGGGAAAATATATGAAAACGTTGTAAAAAAGGTTTAAAAATCACAAGGTCCTCAATTTGTGTGACTGGAGAAATTGGGCTTTTATGGGAGAAGATTGCCATAATAATAATAATAATAATAATAATAATAATAATAATAATAATAATAATAATAATAGTAGTAGTAGTAGTAGTAGTAGTAGTAGTAGTAGTAGTAGTAGTAGTAAAGTTGGAAGGGACCTTGGAAGTCATCTAGTCCAACTCCCTGCTCAGGCAGGAAACCCTATACCATTTCGGACAAATGGCTGTCCAGTTTCTTCTTAAAAATCTCCAGTGTTGGAGCATTCACCGCTTCTGGAGGCAGGTTGTTCCACGGGTTAAATATCTAGAGATTTAATCCTAAAAAGAGTCTTTCAAGATTTCACAATAAAAAAATATATATTTCTAGTTCTGGCTTCAAGGTTCTTTCCACAGAAAATGACTTCTTCTAATGCCATATTTTGCCTGCATAAAGGTAATTACAGGGAAGAAAGAAATGCTTGTAGCTGTGCTTTAAAATTGAGAATTTTGCTGAAGATATGGTATAACAAATTCCTTAAACTCACAAGCCAGTATACATTTTCAGATTTATTTACTGAAGAAATTAGAATTAACATACTATATAAAACATATAGTCTCCAAAGGTTCTCTTGTATCCCATAAAGTATAAAAAAGTTTGTTATAATTAAAAAAGCATGTGTACCAATAAACTTGATATAAATATTAACTATAATCATTGACAGCTCACTGTTCTTGCTTATAAAATGAATGATTTTGCGATGATTTCGTAACGTCATTAGACCTCCAAGGAATATACATTAGATTATCCTTAAAACCTTTCCAAAACCTGTTTGTTTTCTTTTAGAAGCCATTCCAGTGGCTCTTGCCAAAATGATTACAAATATCAGAAATATGTTTCCTGTTCTCAACTGTATAATTTGTGTTTTTTAAAAAAACCTCAACAACTTTAACTTGAAAGTTCTCTCTGCAGTGTACATTCAACACCTTCCTCAAATAACGACTTATCGCTCTACAAATGGCAGGCCTCAGTTTGAGAACCATAATTCACAGTGTAAGCAACCGGAGCCCTGCTGTAAAACTTTGCCCTACATTCGTATGCCAGATTGGGCAGAACTCCTATTACGTGTCATTCTCTAGGTTTCTAGTCTGGAAATCCACAGAGCAATTCACGCTACCATGACGCCAGCCAATCATTTTGAACCCTGATATTGATTCCGCCAAATGCTTATTTAGTGAGAAATTAAGCAGCATTGAGATATTTTTCAGGTGTGGAAAGAAACAGATGCTGACCATCCTTGCTCCTCTTAAAAGCTCAGAGTGCCAGGTAACTTCTTCTTTTTTTATGTAACATGCATCTGATTTTTTTGAACTATTTAAGAATAGTGATATTGTCCATTTACAAAATGTACTTGTATTCTGGATCACAGTGATTGAAGGATTTAGATGATTCAAGCTGATTTAAGGTATTTCTTTTAAGCAAAGGGCAGCACCTTGCAGCAATCTGGAAAATCTTAACACATCTTTAACCCTGCTTTTCAAGTTAAACTGGAGCACGAAGAAAGAAGCTGCTTTAGCAAATAAAGTAATTCAACTTAAACTCGAGTCATACCAACACAAATATTTATATTAATTACTTACTACTTTTATCCATGAACGTTCTTAAATGTATTCAAAATTATTCAGGATTAGTCTATAACAATCAGTGGTATTTTCTTTTTAAAGCTGAAAATATTTAAGACTTATAGCTTCATAGATTAAGACACTTAAATTATTGCATTAAGCTTTATACGTAAGTCCTTCACAATCAGCGTTTTAATTTCAAAGGTATGTTTCATCCCTAAACGTATGTCTTTCTGTTATAATCGGTTTCTGTTTTTTAAACAGTATATGTTATGCCCTTTATCACAATATCAAAGGGCTGTTTCTTTAGAAAGACTTGTCTATTTTCAAACTCAGTTTCCATTATTTTTACAGAGCCTTTGTTGGACAACTGACACCTGCTGCTGTTTATGTCATTTTACACAGTGCTCATGGAGTGGCAGTAATGTATAAGGTCCCAAATTCTCATAACATTCATTTTGGGTATCCGTAGGGGAGAAAGAGTACCAATTTGCAATAATATGAAAAAAAAAGTAAATTCTTTTTCCCATGTAGGCTCAGAGAGGCAGATAACTAATGGCTCTTAAACAGTGTTATCAAGTGTAACAGCAACTCCATGTGGAATAAGCCTCTTTCCAGTGGAGGTGGTGTTACTTTTGAAAGCCACTGATCTATTGACTGAAGAAATAAATTATATGGAAATAATTAAAACCAACCAAAATTGTTATTACAACTACGTATTATTACCTACATACCACTTCTACTGGTAATGTTTGTGGGGTTTTTTAAATCTTTCCAAGCATCTTTTTTTTTGTAGCTTTGGAGGACTCAATCAACGTTTCTACCCCAAAATGAAGTCTAGGGTAATGACCTATGATTTGACAGACTGTGCTATCTAAATCTGCCTGTCATTTCTGTAGGCCAATACTCTGCATGTTCACTATTCTACAAGGAACGCGTGTTTCTGTGTTAATGTATATAAATCAATATCAATGAAGAAAGTTAATTTTAAAAACAAAAGTCCTCTTTATGTTTTAATGATTTATCCTAATGTATTTATATAGTTTACAGCCTAAAACCAAAAAGAAAAATTAAATGCTACCTCCATAAAATGCCTTTATTTTCTATCTGAAGAAATTATGAAGATATACATTTTTGCTTTAGTGCAGGGGTCTTCAAGCTTGGCTCTTTTATGACCTGTGGACTTCAACTCCTAGAATTCCTCAGCCAGCGTCCACAAGTCATAAAAGGGCCAAGTTTGAAGACGCTTGTTTTAGTGCTTTAAAGGGTTCTTCATAAAAAAGGCCTGTGTCTAATTTAAATTGTATAAATGCACAAATATATTAGCAGGACAGCACATTCAGGATTTGATTTGGGTTGCTGTATTACAAGATTTCGGCTCACTGAATTCTTGCCTGATGTTCACAGTTACCAGTGATAAACTGATGGATTGAATGACTTTAGGAGCTTAAACAAATTCACATTAACCAGAGCGAGCACATGTAATGATAAAATCCAACAGAAGAATGATTTAACATGGATAAAGCATAGCTCATTCTTTTAAAACTGCTCTTGGTTCAAAAGCTCTAAGAGTAGTTGGCCCTTTGAGATGTTCATGGTCTGAAAAGGATTCCTCTGGCGGGGAGACTTATCAATATTTCGTTATCATTACCCTGGAATTTCTACACCAGAAGCAACATCGATTCAATCTTACAAGTCTGTTGTTCTTTGTTTTTCAAACCTCTTAATTCACTAATGTGTTTTAAAAATGTACGGAGCAAGAGAGCATAATTTTTTCAATAGTCATAATTATTTGACATAAGTGATCTTACTAAAAGCGCTTATATAAGAACATAGTAAATTAGATCAAAGCCACTAATTCCAGCAGGAATTGGCAAGAATTGTAGTGACTTCCCAGCATTTGATGATTCACTGAAAATTGCTCTCCCTCTGAACCCTGGTTACCTTTCTTATCCAACTCTGCTCTTAAAAACATCTACCTGTATCTGTTGTAGAATATTTGCTCAAGGAGGAGTTTAAGCCGTCATACAAGGGCAAATTATAAGGTGTGTCTAAAATCAGAACCCTGGCAGTTTATACAAGCAAATCAAGACAAGGCTTCCAGAAAACCATATTTAATTTTTTTTAAAAGATTGATATGTCTCAAAATCCTTTTATAACTAGGCACCGAGGAACAAGCAAGGCTCTTACTCTCAAACTGGTGAGCTCTTATAATGCACAAAACAGACAAACACAATTTCTCCTTTCAACAATTAACCCCAGCTCAAAAAACAATCCCCCCCCCTTTGCATTCAGCCAAACCTGAGCACCCCAGTCATGAACAAATGGGAAAGCATTTCTCATAGAAACAACTGATATAGCCTCTTCTTTATTTTTTCTGCAGAAGCCCAGCAGGTTAGGAGATTAGGTTGTATTGGAGGGTTCAATACAACCAATAACATCTAAAGCCTCTCTCTCTTCTCCTCCCCCCATTCCCAATTACTGAATGATCAAATACCAAATTTGAACAAGTAGAATGTACATATAGTTCTTAGAATCCCCAAAACTTTATTACGTTCTCCCCCTGCCCCCATCTTCCAATAGATTTTAAGGGCTCCTTTCTCAGAATTTTTATTTCATTCAATACTGATCATGGGATACTGCAGAGTTTGTTAACATTTACCCTCTGGATGGTATTTACTGGTATTGTTTCATTAAATGGAATTATCATGTTCTACGTATTGTCCTCCTTAATATGTATATTACCTTTATTTTGGGAAGCATTTTAGAAATCAATAAACATAAATAAATCAACAATGAGAGTTGTGTCTCCCTGAATTACCATTCCAAGCCAAGAGCCCTGTGATATAAATATCATAGCTTTCATTTTTGTATCTTTTCAATACTGTGAGGTAACATTGGTTTGCCATAGGGAGAAAGCTGCTTTTTTGACAAATATTTTGTCCCAAGTTTTAATTTGCTGAAGCTTCATTTCAGATTAGTGGCACATGTTCCATATAACATTCTATCTACACATGCCTGCAGTTTGGTAATAGCAACTGTTGGCAACAAATACTAAATAAAAATAAAAATAAAAAAAATACTTGATTAAGATGAGAGGAGGTGGTTCCTTTTCTCACTGCATTCCATCGGTCCATTCCTTTTTTATTTTTCACCTCCCCAACCCACCCGTTACTGTTTTTGAACTACATTTGCTTCTATCTATAGTTCTCCTCTCTGAAAAAAGACAGCAATAGTGTGCGTCATATACGCAGTATGTGAACAATCACATACTGAAGGAGTCACGTGATGTAGATTGTCTATGAGTAGAGCAGTGAAAATTAGTCTCTTCAGTTTGCAACTTGTGTTGGATCCAGAGGTGCACCATATTTGCAAAGCATTTCAACAACCATATTTCAAATGTGATAAGGATAGAATTCCTTTATAAGTGAGATTTCAGGGCTTGGCATGGATAAAATGAATGGCTTAAGCTCCTGCTAGACTAAATACACCCATTTTGTTGCTTAATCCTCTTCCCAAAGTCCAAAAAGGGGCCTCTGATGGCAAATTCTGAGAGTCTCACTCAATTAGGGAAGAATGCAAAGGGATGCTAATGCATTTTTGTACCCCTGCTTTAATTTCAAATTACTATTAAATGTATTTCAATGCTTGCAGTTGTAAACTCACCAATAGAGGGCACTACAGGTACCCTCAACTTATGATCACAATTGAGCCCAAAATTTAAGTTACTAAGTGAGAAATTTGTTAAGTGAGTTTTGCCTCATTTTATGACTTTTCTTGCCACATTTGTTAAGTGAACCACTGCAGTTGTTAAGTTAGTTGTAAAGTGAATCTGGCTTCCCCCTTGACTTTGATTGTCAGAAGGTTGCAAAAGGGGATCACAGGACCCCAGGACACTGCAACTGTCATAAATATGTAAATCACATAATCATGGGGATGGTGCAATGGTCATAAGTGTGAAAAGCAATCATAAGTCACTTTTTTCAATGCCTTTAAAACTTTGAGCATCACTAAACGAACTGCTGTAAGTCGAGATCTACCTTTATTAGTTGTTCTGAATTTAACAAAACCATGGGTTTAGGTTTGTAAATAAAAGTAGAAATTGTTTTTACCAAGATCAAACATGACAAAGAAATGGATTCCTAGGATGCAAATCAACATGAATGGAAATTAAGAGCTGGGCCAAAGCCGGACCCCACTCCCGGCTTGAGAAAAGAAGGATTTTCATCACAGAACAAAACACTGGTTTAGCAGCTCAGATTCTAATACAAATCAGTGTGTCTCCTTGACTTAACAAAATCAGCCTCATGAACTATGCATTGTGTGTCTCTCCTCTCTCATTCTCAACATCACCAACAGTTGCTGCAAGGATAGTCATAGCCAATCAAATGAGCAATCAATATGGCATACTCTTAAAAAGGTAAAGGTTTCCCCTGTTCAGATGTATCCAACTCTGGGGAACAGTGCTCATCTCCATTTTCTAGCCATGGGAGCCAGCGTTGTCCAAAGGTGCTTCTGTGGTCATGTGGCCGGCATGACTATATACCACAGTACAAGAACTGCTGTTACCTTCCCATTGAAGTGGTACCTATTTATCTACCCAAGCATATCTCTCTATTTGCACTCTTTATGAATGAAAGCATTTTTTCATTCACATAAATAAAATATTGCACTTGAGAGAACATCTGTCCAGTTAAGAAATAATAACAGTCCTTTATCTCTGAGGTTGAGTTTTGTTGGTGTCTCCAGTGAAAAGGACTGGCGTCTGTGCAGTCTTATGACAACGCTAGTTCTTCCACTCACTGTAATGTGTTCTTGTCTAGCTAGTTTCTTACAGCCACATCAACTACTTGCTTAGAAGCACCACCATCCTATGCCCATTGGATGTATAAGAATGGCTTAGTTCAGTGCAACACTTGATTTGCAGCTGTCTTTCACAATACCCTTTTCAAACTTGGTAACTGTCCTATCTGTAAACAAATCACTAGTCTACAAGGACAGATTATTTATCTAGGGTCTGTAATCTGTGCTCTTCAGGCAGAAAGTAGGTGTCCAGTTCAGTCCCACTACTCTACTGAGCCTCCGCCCTATCAGCCCCCTCTGCCACAAAGATCCTGCAGGAGAAGGGCAGTGTGGACAACCGTGAGTTCTGGCAGGGTGAGAGCTGTGAACCATAAACGCAAAGCTTTCGCTGTGTCCCTGCACAACAGATACAGTGCCCTTGCTGACCTTAATAGGGACATTAAGGAGACAGGTAAAGGTATTTGTGATGACAACTCAAATAAGCAGGGGATCTTGGTCCGAGATGAAGAACTTGTTTTCGACAGGGAGAAGCGTGAATCAGGTATTACACATCAGTCGTGGAAGAACAAAAAGGCATCCAAAAAGAGAAGCCACCTTCTGGTAGGTGATTCAGTTATAAGGGATGTAAATTTAGGACAGGACACAGAGGTTTCGAAAGAGGTCAAATGTCTTCCAGGTGCTACTGCCAGTAGGGACAAGAAGTGTATTTCTAAAATAATCAAGAATGCCAGCAAGGACTGTGATGTGGAGGCTTTTGTACAGCTTGGCACTAACGATCTGTCCCAAAAAGATGTACTCTCTGTGCAGAACGATTTCCAGAGCCTGGGGCAGAAACTTAACAGAACAGGCTGTAGGCTTACTTTTTCAGAAGTTTTACCAATATATAAGGAGCAAAATGGAAAAGGCCAGCGTATAGCACAATTCAATATGTGGCTAAAGGAGTGGTGTAAAGGAGAAAGGTATGGATATATTAGTCACAATGTCTGTAGCTGGTCCAATGAAAAAATGTACAAAAGAGATGGTTTGCATCCATCAAAGAAAGGGACTGAGTTACTTGGCTATAAATTCACAGATTTTATGGAGGAATATTTAAACTAAACAGCGGGGACAGTGAGTTAATTGATACAGAACATCCCTATCCCCGGCAATCTAAAAACTATAGGGCCATCAGTGCATGTAACAGAGATGTGTGTGCGGACAAGAATATCAACCTTGCTATCAAGCAAAATCAAGTTTCTAATAGCGAGTGTCACACAAAGTGCACTAACCAAATAGGTAGTAAGACAATAGGGGAACTCAGGCACCATACAGGTTACGTAGAAAGTAAACACAGGGTCAGTCATAAAGGACTCAAATGTCTATACACCAGTGCACAGAGTATGAACAGCAAACAGGGTGAACTAGAAATTCAGGTTAATGAGGGCAGATATGATATTGTTGCCATTACGGAAACATGGTGGGATGAAACCCACAAATGGAACACACAGCTAGAGGGATTTAAATTATTTAAAAGAAACAGACCAAATAAAAGAGGAGGCGGAGTTGTTCTATACGTAAGAAATAACTACATCTCTACAGAAATAGAGCACAACAATGATGAAAATTGTCTTGAATGCATTTGGGTCAATATAAAAGGGGAAAAAAACGACATTACCATAGGTGTATACTACAGGCCACTCAACCAAACAGAGGAAATAGATGAACTTTTTGCTAGTCAGCTAACTAAGGTATGTAGGAAGCACATCACAATAGTAATGGGGGACTTTAACTACCCTGACATCAACTGGGAGACAAACTCTGCACCACGTGGAAGATCAAACAAATTCCTTGCAAACCTAGCAGACAATTTTGTCTCCCAAAAAGTAGAGAAGGGAACTAGGGGATTAGCCATTTTGGATCTAATTCTCACTAACAGAGATGAAATGATAGAAGGTGTTGAAGCCACAGGAACCTTGGGAGGAAGTAATCATGCAATATTGGAATTCAACATTATGGAAGCACAAGCAACAGAACACAGTCAAACTAGAGTCTTGGACTTTAAGAGAGCTAATTTCAATCAACTTAGAGAGGGCTTGGGAAGGATTCCATGGATGAGAATCCTCAAGGGGAAAACAACTCAAGAAGCTTGGGAAATTTTGAAAAGTGAGATAATAAAAGCCCAGTCCAGCACAATACCAACAAAGAGGAAAAATAACAGCTCTCAAAAGAAACCAGCATGGCTTCATAAAGAACTCTCTACAGACCAACCTACCAAAAATAGTGCCATAAAAAACAGAATAGAAACGCAAGTTAAGATAGGCAAGAAAATGGTAAGTGAGCACCTGTCCAGCCTAGATGAGTTCAAATCACCAGGACCAGATGGATTACACCCCAGGGTTCTCAAGAAACTGGCAGATGTGATTTCAGAACCACTGAGCTATATTTTTCAAAGATCCTGGAGCACTGGGGACTACAGAGGACTGGAAAAGAGCTGATGTAGTTCCCATCTTCAAAAAAGGAAAAAAAATGGACCCAGGAAATTACAGACTTATCAGCCTGACCTCAATACCTGGGAAGATTCTGGAGAAGATAATCAAACAACGAATCAGCGAACACCTACAGGCAAACAAAGTCATTACTAAAAGCCAACATGGGTTTGTCAAAAACAGATCATGCCATACAAATCTTATTGCATTCTTTAACCAAGTGACAAAATTAGTGGATCAGAGGAATGCTGTGGATATAATTTACTTGGAGTTCAGTAAGGCATTTGATAAAGTAGATTACAACCTACTACTTGATAAGATAGAAAAATCTGGGTTAGACAGCATCACCACCAGATGGATCCGTAGCTGGCTGACTGGCCGTACTCAGTATGTGGTCCTCAACGGAACCACATCTCATGGAGGGAAATGTGTAGTGGGGTGTCCCAGGGCTCTGTTCTGGGCCCAGTGCTCTTCAACATCTTCATCAATGATTTGGACAAGGGGATAGATGGGGAAATCATCAAATTTGCAGATGACACCAAGCTGGCAGGAATAGCTAACACTCCAGAAGACAGGCTTAGGATACAGGAGGATCTGGACAGACTTGAACACTGGGCGCTATCTAACAAAGTGAAATTCAATGGTGAAAAAAGTAAGGTTCTACATTTAGGCAAGAAAAACCAAATGCACAGGTATAGTATAGGGGGTACCTTGCTTAATAGTAGTAACTGTGAGAGGGATCTCGGAGTCCTAGTGGACAATCACTTAAATATGAGCCAGCAGTGTGCTGCAGCTGCCAAAAAGGCCAACACAATGCTGGGTTGCATTAACAGAGGGATAGAATCAAGAGCACATGAAATATTAATGCCACTTTACAATCCCTTGGTAAGGCCACACTTGGAATACTGCATCCAGTTTTGGTCACCACGATGTAAAAAAGATGTTGAGACTCTAGAAAGAGTACAGAGAAGAGCAACAAAGATGATTAGGGGACTGGAGGCTAAAGCATATAAGGAAAGGCTTCTGGAATTGGGTATGTGTAGTTTAATGAAGAGAAGGACGAGGGGGGACATGATAGCAGTATTCCAATATCTCAGGGGCTGCCACAAAGAAGAGGGAGTCAAGCTATTTTCCAAGGCATCTGAAGGAAGAACAAGAAGCAGCGGATGGAAACTAATCAAGGAGAGAAGCAACCTAGAACTAAGGAGAAACTTCTTGACAGTTAGAACAATTAACCAGTGGAACAACCTACCTCCGTAAGTGGTGAATGCTCCAACACTGGAAGTTTTTAAGAAGAGACTGGACAGCCATTTGTCTGAAATGGTATAGGGTTTCCTGCCTGAGCAGGGGGTTGGACTAGATGACCTCCAAGGTACCTTCCAACATTATGATGATGATGATGATGATGATGTGGACGTTCACCCAAATTGCTTTACCACAAGAGCTTTTTCACTTGTTTTAATAATGGACATAGAACCAAGAAAGCATCACACCCCATACAAACCCCTATGGAATGGATTACATCCCATATCAACCTCTATGGGAAAGATAATTCAGGAGGGTTAGAGATAATTTCCTGACCACATAGGAGCAGGAGCTGCAAATCCCATAACTATACCAGATCAACTCTATCACCAGAACAGCAGATGCTAAAAAAAATGGTGCAACACTTTACAAATTACTGCTCTGTTGAAAAATGAAAACAGTATTTCTGCACCAACTATTATTATCTTTTTTTCCCCCATACCCAAAAAATCCCCATAGGTCTGTGAAATACTTACTTGTTTATTAAAGGCTCCTCTGTTGACTTATGGTAAAAAACTGGAATGGGGACACCCCAGCGCCTCTGTCTTGATATGCACCAATAGGTTCGTCTTTCCAACATTTCTAGCATTCTGTTCATTCCTGAGGCTGGGACAGTTTTTACTTTCTTTAATGCTTCCTGAAAAAGGATGTGGGGGAAATACCAAAAGTTATATGCTAAGGAAAGAAGAGAAATCACTGTTCTCTAGTGGATCCTCATGGTAAAAGAAAAGTGCTGAAAAGTATACTAATCCTGATACTAAGTTGATAATCAAATGTATACTGTTTCAAAATACTTTAGACATTATGCATGTAACAATTCAACCATTGTTCACAAATGTTGCTAAAATAACAGAAGCCCAGAACCATTTAATTCTTCATAAATGCTTATTGTCTATATGATTTTTAATCTGTTAGCTCTCTATACGTTATTTTACATGAAAGGCAGGCAGATATGTTTTCATTTGATCACATACAGACCAAAAGTCAGGACCCCACCTAGTGGCATGCAGAAATAAAATTCATACAGCTGATCATTTAAGATCATTTAAGTTGGAGACCATACTTTTTATTTTTTTAACAGCCAAGACTCAGAGAGCTCTAGAGATTGTGGATGGTAAAATAATAGCATAATGTGAGTGGTTGGGGCCAGAATTTTAGCAGGTTTCTTGAGACAGAGTTAGCCAATTTTGCTCAACAAACCAAAAAAAAAAAAAAAAAGAGGAAAAAATTACACTATCAATTTAGTGGCACAATGACGTTGCTTAGTACAGGGCTTTTCAAATTTTTCACCCATTGTACCACTTTTAGGATATGGCAACATCCGAGTACCACCAGTCGCCTAGCAAGGTGTCAAAAACTTGATGACCAAAAAAAAAAAAAAAAAAAGTGATAAAGTACAACTTACAACAGTTCGGTTAATGATTGTTCGAACTTATAATGGCACTGAAAAAAGTGCCCCTCCCAAGCCATAGTCGAGCAAGACAGTGCCCGGTGGCGCTCTTCCTCCTGTCTGAGGTTTTCATTGTTGTGAGCATTTCTGTTGAGGATTGGCAGCGAGGGTGGGGGGTGTTTGGTTTTTATTCCCCCCGTCTGCTGGGCGGTTGCAGCAGGTTTTGGTCACTTCACATGACCCTGGGACATCGTGACCGTCATAAATATGAATCAGTTGCCAAGCATCTAAATGTAAATCACAAGACCTTGGAGATGCTGCAACATTCCAGCTGATCGGCACTTCTTCTGGGCTCAGCAGAAGCGTCAGGATCAGTGCTGCTTTCCAGCTGATTGGTGCTTCTTCAGGGCTCAGCAGAAGCACCAGGATCAGCTCCGAGCTCCATCTGGAGCCTGGCGCTGATCCTGGCGCTTCCACTGAGCCCTGACAGCCCCGAAGAAGCACCAATCAGCTGGAAAGTGGCACTGATCCTGGCGCTTCCACTGAGCGCTGACAGCCCTGCAGCTCCAACCATCTCTCGCTCTGGTTTGTGCGGTGCTGCCACCAGTTCGGCTTATTCCCCTCCCCCGCAACCACTTTTCTAGGATGGTCACGTACCACCTGCCAGGTGCCAATGTACCACAGGTGGTACCCGTACCACTGGTTGAAAAGCCCTGGCTTAGTAGATACGATGCAAACCATGAATGATATAAATTGAATTATAAAAAATGGTAATGTATCATAAAGTGTAATGAAAGCCAGAGGTCCATTTGTATCAGGAAACACATTACATACCTGAGCAGCAGTCTTGAGATTCTCTGTATTAATGAACCATTGTTTGCTGGCCCGAATAATCACAGGTTTTTTAGTCCTCCATTCATAGGGATAGCTGTGTACATATTTTTCTTCTTTCAATAAATTCTTTGCTGCTTGAAGCATCTCAATAACTATGGAAGAGTAAAAATATATCACTTATTTTCAGCTTTAATTCAGAAATCTTTCATAGGCAGTCAGTTCAGACCTCTAACAAAAGTTTCTGTTTGTCCTCTGAAAGTCTACTTTGTAGGGAAAAAGGAATTGTGAAAATGATAATGGCAGCCCCATGTAGTTTTGGTCTAACCCTGCCTAATACTGATGTATACCATTTGTTTGTTTGTTTGTGTGTGTGTAATTTATATAAAGAATTCTAAGTCTTATGTATAACTGAGGGCAGCAATGTAACCCTTAACTGAGTATTCTGCTTGGAATGTGGGCCTTGAAAGAAAAAAGAAGTTGCCCATCTCTGGTCTAAGCAATTGGGTCAATATTCTTTGCCATACCCAATTTATAGTGTAAAATGTAATACAAACCAGTCTCATTTCCTTCTCCGAGAACAGCTTTCTTTTGGAGTTCTGAACCTGCAGCTTCTGTGAAAAGCCCTTCTTCGTCTACCAGACAGTCCTGGGCAAGAAAAGAAAAATTGTTTAAACCTTTGAAAAAAAAAAAGTTCTCAAATTTGTCATCAAATATCATTTCACAAAGGTGTGATTAGACTAATCACAACTAGACTACTGAGGATATATATTTTCCCTGCAAAATAAACCACAAACATTTTATCTTTGGAAGTAACAGAGATACTTAATGATTGCAGAGGCATAGATTTTGGCAAGGAGTTACCTATTCTGAGAGGAAACATAATTCTTAGCCAAAAGAAAATGAAAACCATTTTCTTATTTCATTTAAAATTTATAATATTTATCTTAGAAAATAGCCTCGGTTCACATAATTTGCGTTTTGACCATACATCGCTACCAATGGAACGGAAGCATCCGGAAGCAGGGATTCTCCCTCCCTTATTCACAGTCATGAAATCTATTCTAAAGGTTATAGCAGATTTGGAAAGAAGCAGGGAAAGTAAGGTAAGGGAAGTCTCACTACATAAGTACAAATCTGTTTAAAGAACCCAGATTTAAAATTTATGGAATCTTGCACCAATTTACAGTACGCACAAAGTGCATTCACTGACTTTCAGGATGTTCTCCAACCTTCAGGCCTGGCATTATAAAAGATATGAGACGAATAGGCAATAGAAAAGCTTGGTAGGATGTGATTTAATGTCTACTACTATACCTTCTTTCTCACTTTTTAGCTATAGTTCAGGTAGCTACAAAATGATTTTAAAAGATTTCCACTCTTCCTTTTCAACTTGAAAGGTTTTGCTACATGATAGTTTTGGTGTGAGCAGGAAAAGATAGATTAAAAACAAAGCAAAATAAGACCACAGTACCATGGGCAGTTGATGATGAGAAGCTACACTGTAATCTTCCATACCATGAGCTGGAGCTGCATGCACTAATCCTGTTCCTTTTGACATGGTCACATGGTTTGCAGGCAAAAGAGGAGACTGCCTTCCAGGAATTGTTGGATGGGAACAAATTCCACTTTCCAAATCTGTACCTGAAAACCGCAAAATTAAAACTGTTCACCTTCTGCCATTTTCTGCCTATCAGTGGGGGAAATAAAGTTTTAATAATTACACAACTAATAAGACTCTCACACCGAAAATGGATAGTACATTTTTAAAGTATTTTGATGCAGGTGGCTATATTCACTAATAACAAGTACTATTTAGAATGGGCATGATTACAAATCAAATGAATAATAATAATAGCCAATTATATTTTAAATAACTAATAGCATCTGGATTACCATTATGAGCTGTGGTGGTGCAGTGGTGAGAATGCAATACTGTAAGCTACTTCTGCTGGCTGCTGGCTACCAGCAGTTTGGCATTTCGAATCTCACCGGCTCATGGTTGACTCAGCCTTCCATCCTTCCAAGGTCGGTAAAATGAGGACCCAGGTTGTTGGGGGCAATAGGCTGACTCTGTAAACCGCTTAGAGAGGGCTGTAAAGCACTGTGGAGCAGTATATAAATATAAGTGCTATTGCTATTGGAACACCATCATCACTGACCAAATCTCCATCAGTCAATTGCAAAAGGCAGCTTTACCTAGAACAGCTTACAACCTGCCATGATACATTTAATGTCATCAAACAACATCTGCCTATTCCAGGTCCTTGGGAATGACTCAACAGTTGAATAAAAATGCCAAATCCAGTCTAAATATTTGGCTGACTGCAAAATCAATAATATTTTTTTCTAGTCATATCTCCCAATCCAGCTTTCCTTAATATATATTCAGCATACAGATTGAATAAATAAGGGGAGAGTATACAGCCTTGTCTCACTACTTTGCCAACCTAGAAACAGTCTGTTTCACCATGTTCTGTCTGTACTGTGGCTTCAGAACTCAACATTGTTGCCTACGAACAATGAGCAGAACAACAGAAACTAGCATATTTGCTTCTAGTGTCTCTAATAGGTAAGTATACCAATTTGATCCAAGATAAAAAGTCCCCTACATAGAATACCTGCAATTGTGCCATAATAGGAATATATAATTTTAGCCCTACCCTTTTGCAGGAAAAAATAAATAAAAAGTTTCCACTATAAGCACATTAAAAAATATCATTCTTGCTCAAAATGTCTGTTTCTACTCATATATAAGCCAAATTTGCTTAAGATTTTTTATTCAATCATATGACTGTATTAAAACAAGATAAATTCTATTGCAGTTCTGTTGTCTGCTCTCTTAAAAGATCTCTCAAAATAAATTTCACTCTATCACACACACATACACTTTTAAAAGATTAAATTAAATTAAATTATCTTGAATTGCAATATATAAAGATCTCACTCAAGCTACAAAAGTGTAATCTTCTAGCTACTTCAACTCTTGTGAAAGTCAAGGATGTTCCTACTGTCCATTTAACTACTGTAAACTGATAAAGAATCAGAAAGCAACTGCAATAAAAACACAACAGCAATATCATCCATTGTTGGTAGTGTGAATCTACATAAGATTGAGGTTGGCCACTGGGAATTAGAAACCACCTTTTTCCTAGTAAAAGTTCCAATTTAGTATTGTTCTCACAACCATATTAAAAAAAAATCTAAATGTGCCTGCAGAGTTCTTGAATGCCACAAAACTGCCAATTTAGAACTCCCCAGCCAGGAACAATTTCACTCTCATTTATCTCTATTATTGTACTATTCATTCAAAATTAATGGTTTTATTGCCATGCATTTTTACCTTTAAATGTTGAAATCACATCAAACTGTGTATCCAAAACAGCTGCTATAGATTGAACTCTGTCTGCAATTACTATAAAGTGCTCCCCAGTACTGGCACACTTCACAATGGAATACCTAGAAATGCATTTAGATCTTATTATATTAAAAACACGAAAGCATTGGAAAGATACGCAAAGCTTAATACTGAAATCACTTCCATTTCATTACTAATATTGGTATTGATACAAAAACGTTTCTCATGGAAATGGGAATGTTATATCAATGAATTTTCACAGAGTTCCTCATGACAACTGGGATCACGAAGAAGAAATCTAAATTCAAAACTTACATTTATTTTCTTACATTATATTTGCCATCTTTTAATCCATTTTAAACATGCAACAGATAGAACTATATGATGCTTAGACATTCCATAGACTGTATCTTTCTTCTGTGACCACAGAGGAAAAATTGCTGGAGACTAGGCAGGGTTTATATAAAAGAAGGGGACGACAGAGAATGAGGTGGCTGGATGGAGTCACTGAAGCAGTAGGTGTGAACTTAAATGGACTCCAGAAGATGGTAGAGGACAGGAAGACCTGGAGGAACGTTGTCCATGGGGTCGTGATGGGTCGGACACGACTTCGCAATTAACAACAACAAGGCAGGGTTTATACTAACATGCAGCATAAAATCATCTTTTCTACAGCTGGACATATAAGAATAAATAAAGGGTTATAAAATAAAAAGAAAATTAGAAGATTTATATTACCTGTAAAAATAAAGGGAATGGGAAAAAATGGAAATGAAAAAAAAAACAGATATTTTGGTGATCTTAAATATAATATTTCCTTTAAAATATCCACATGCAAGATACCTTAATCCCATGTGACCTTCAGCAAAAATAACGTATATATCTCAAGAACACTATGCTCCAATGATAAAGTAAATAAATACGTACTCCAGATTTGGCATATAACAGACAGCTTGATTGGCTGCAATAGTCCAGGGCTGGGTGGTCCAGACCATCAAACTCACTGCAGTTAATCCATCTAGAGGTAGAATCATATTTAGCACAAGTTATCATAAGTACATTAGAAGTACATTTAAACAAAATTAATTCAGAACATAAATAAAACATACCTAC
Source organism: Crotalus tigris (assembly GCF_016545835.1). Taxonomy (NCBI): domain Eukaryota; kingdom Metazoa; phylum Chordata; class Lepidosauria; order Squamata; family Viperidae; genus Crotalus; species Crotalus tigris. The sequence goes on along the minus strand of NW_024096622.1, from coordinate 1,489,795 downwards.
TGCAGAGGCTAGTTTGGGAGGGGGTTTCAGCAAGGGAAATCTGATATAAACAGCTCGACTAGCATGTTGCTGGTTGTATTCAAGTTCTGCTTCAGCCAAAGCTGTACTGCATGAAGAATCAGCATGAATTGTATTTTAGTGCAAAGCTCTTCCATCCCCAAAGGCAAGAGTAAAAAGTATGTTAGTATCTTACTTTGTTGAAGGAGACCAAAACACTGGCTTATAGTCTTGATAAATAAAACCCTAGGAAATAAACAAAAATTAAGAAATCAAAACTATTTTGCCTTGTACGTAATGTAAGTATCCCTTGACAATATATATGAACCTACCTTTTCATACATTTGGTGGAAAACTCTCAACTGTTTTGCTTCATACTTTGGATCAAATGTGTAGTAGCAGTTCTCCCAATCTGCCATTACGCCCCAGCGCATAAATGCTGATTTCTGTTTCTCAATTACCTTTTCTGCAAATGCTTTGGCTGAAGAAGGAATAGTCATTTTTAACATGAATTCACCCAATGTTAGGTGAAGTTGAAAACAAAAGTATAAACTAAAGCATAATCAGAAGCCAAATATTTTCTTTTATTTAGTCATTTCAGATAGACTGATATAAAGATAGCAATTGAATTTTACTACCTGGTTCTACCTGACAAATTCCTGCAGTTTTCTTGATAAGGTTTTTGGGAAGTGATTTGCCATTGCCTACTTCCTAGGGTTGAGAGAGTGACTGGCTCACTCAGATGGCTTCATGCCTAAGGAAGGACTGGAACTCAGGCTCCTAGTTTCTAGCTAGCTGCCTTATTGACTATACCAAATTAGCTCTACAAATATATTTTATATCATTATATTTCTAATTAGCATAACTATAAATGTAATAAATAATCCTTCATTGAATCCTAGGTGAACTAGAACATTTAGTTTATCCTACATAGCTCATTCTATTAAAGAAAACATGCAATACTTGTACTGTGTTTTGCCCCTCCTTGTTTAGTCTCAGGATCTGATTCGGGTTTCTGGCAGCAGCTGCTTAATGCCAGATCAACTTGCAGGAAAAATAACCTCATCCATAACATCTGATTATGTATGGGAGAGCCAGTGGCTTGTATCACTGAGACTTGGTTGGCCACAGAGTGGGTTTTTCCCTGTCTGAAATGTGCCCTCCTGGGGTCTGAGTATGACCTCAGTTGAGGCTCTGGGGCAGAGGTGGAGATGTGGCAGTTGTTATTTGTGATCTCTGGTGACCTCCATGTGAGGCCTTCTTTCTGAAGCTGAGCCAGGGGAAAAAATGGGGATTGTTGCTATTTGCCTTCTTCCCTGCAATGTAGCTGCATCCCTGTCTGGGCTTCTGTCTGAACTGATGATGGAGGCCCCAGGCTTATGGTTCTGGGGGGATTTCAACTTATTGTCTCTGGGCCTGGGGTCCAAGGTAGCACAAGTTCATGACCACTATCCATTTCACTTATTCATAGTTCAACTCACAGGGAGATCTGGTGCTCGGTTCATAGAAGTGTGTTGTGATCTGGATTTAGGAATGCATTAACAATATGTCCTGTCCTCTTGGTCCTAGGGTTTTCAGTAGCTGTCCCTCACTGCAAGGACTGGGGTCTATTCGATGGACATGCCTCAGGCGCCTAATGGACCCAATGCAGTTTCCGAGGGAATCTGGGTTTTTTCCTTACTCCTGCTTGGAATGAGAATGTGACAGAAGTGCTGGAGCAAATCTCACTTGTGTGGACTCTGTGCACCTTTCTCATCTTAGCGCTAGACAGGGTTTCACTCCTCTGGAGTGAGCTGATGCACAATTTGGGGGTCCTCCTGAACTCATGGCTCCCTTGATGAGTAGGTGGCAGCTGTGGCTAAGGGGGTCTTTGCACTCTTTTCTGGACTGGGAGGTATTGCTCTTAATCACACAAGTTTTAGTTACTTCCTGTTTGGATTGCTCCACTGCATTTTACACAGGGTGGCCCTTGAAGACTACTTGGAAGTTATAACTGGTCCAGACTGCAGCAGCAAATACCAAATTGGCTGTTCATAGGTTTACCCACATTACATCTCCATTGCACGAGCTGCATTGGCTCCATTTCCTCCCGGGTACAATTTAAAGTGGTGGTTATCATCTTTAAAGCCCTACCTGGCATGGGGCCAGGTTATTTGCAGGAACTTCTCCCTAAGAATATCTGCCTATCCCGTTAGATTGGATAGGGCAGGCATGTTCCAGATCCCTTCCCTGAAATTCTACCTCTTAGTGGGACCTTGGAAGCATGCCTTTTCTTTGGCTCCTCCTATCCTCTCCCTAGGGATTCAGCAGGCCCCATTTTTAACCTTTTGGAAGACCATCAAGACCTGGCTTTTTACCAAGGCACTTGGCATTCTGAATAGAGTAGAAAGAATGGTATATGGATAACTGAAGCTTGCTGCGGGACAACCTAAGATGATGATTAAGGAGCAGGGTTTTTCTTTGTTTGACAGTTACATTTTATAGTTACTGGTTATATTGCTATTGTTTAAGATGGGCAGACCTGTTTAAGGTGGGCAGCCATATAATTCTTTTAAATAAATAAACATTTAGGATTAAAACCAACCTACCAAATATTTGTTTAAAAAAGGATGACAAACAAACCTGTATCCAAAGCCCTATTAGACTGAACTCTGAATTTTAAACAAACAGGGCAGAGTGCATTTTAAATTGTATTATGTGTTATATATTAATAAATACATATACATGCAGATAAGAGCACCTTTTTCTATTCAGAGTAAAGTTAACTGGCAACCTAAATCAGTATGTTATTGCTACATTTGCAATTCTTCCTTCCACTATCTCTAAACTCCCAAGGCCAACACAGTGCTAGGCTGCATTAACAGAGGGATAGAATCAAGATCACGTGAAGTGTTAATACCACTTTACAATGCCTTGGTAAGGCCACACTTGGAATACTGTATCCAGTTTTGGTCACCACGATGTAAAAAAGATGTTGAGACTCTAGAAAGAGTACAGAGAAGAGCAACAAAGATGATTAGGGGACTGGAGGCTAAAGCATATAAGGAACGGTTGCTGGAATTGGGTATTGCTAGTTTAATAAGAGAAGGACGAGGGGGGACATGATAGCAGTGTTCCAATATCTCAGGGTCTTCCACAAAGAAGAGGGTGTCAAGCTATTTTCCAAGGTGCCTGAAGGCAGGACAAGAAGCAACGGGTGGAAACTAATCAAGGAGCGAAGCAACCTAGAACTAAGGAGAAACTTCCTGACAGTTAGAACAATTAACCAGTGGAACAACCTGCCTCCAGAAGCGGTGAATGCTCCAACACTGGAGGTTTTTAAGAAGAGACTGGACAGCCATTTGTCGGAAATGGTATAGGGTTTCCTGCCTGAGCAGGGAGTTGGACTAGATGACCTCCAAGGTCCCTTCCAACTTTACTATTATTACTTAATTTGTCCATGTTCGCTTGCCTTATGGATAGTAATATACATGTAAGAAATTAAGGTTTTTTTAAAAAGCAGGTAGGCAGACTATAGTTTCTCAGTTGTCACTGAAAATCAACTTTTAGTAGCTTCATCCATTATGGTCAATAGTAATGCATACTGAGAGTGCTACTTCAATAACATTTGAAGGTAATTCTTTGTCTATTGATGTTTTAAATTATGTATTTCATCTTAGAAGGCACCTCTCAAATATTTGAAAGTAGAACGATGTTTCTGTTCTCCGAAACATGTCTGTCATGGAATAACATCCACAGACCTCTCTAGAAGTGTTTATCAAAGGAAAGATACCTTTCTTTCTGATTTCCATTGGTGTAAGATGTTTTGTTTCTCCATATTCTGATAATGCTTTCAACTCAATGGGTAACCCATGGCAATCCCATCCAGGGACATAGTGCACTTTATAGCCATTCATCATATGGAACCGATTTGTGATGTCTTTCAAAATCTGAAAGGAGAGGAGAGCGAAATAGATATTCAAATTCATACTTCCATCTTGCTTTATAATTTTCTTGACTTCCACAATATTTATACTGCAACCTATACCCTAACAAATTGTTTTCTATTTATTTCTATTCTGAAAGGTACCTTCTATTAAGAATGCTTAAGTAAAATTACAGACACTTGCCACACAAATAACTTGTGAGATATCCATAAAATCCATAAAAGCAAAAATATTAAGTCTTTGAACAGGCTCCATTTTTTAACAAAGCTACAGATTCATGCCAAACTGTTTTTCTTCATATTACATTTCAGTGTGGCAAAAATTCCACATTAATACATGTCTGATGGCCAAATACTATTGCTTTCAACAGGATACTTGCATTTTTGCTTGGAATCAAGAATTGGAAATCCCAGTCCTTACAAATCAATGAACTGAAGTTTTGAAGAAAACCAAACTTACATTCTATGATTTAAAGTTGAAGTTAATCCAGCAAAAATATTTTTGTATTTACTGGACACCATCTAGAATGTTTTATAATGAAGCAGGACAGTAGTCAGAATCTCTTAATATTCTCATATACCATTGCTGCATAAGCTGCAGTAGATTTCCAGACCCAATTTAAGATGACGGTAATTACCAATAAAGCCCTTCATGGCACAGGACCAGGCTGTTTGTGAGACCACCTATCTCCCATTGTTTATGCCCTCCCCGCAAAGGATGGGCATACTCCAGGTCCCTTTTATCAAACAAAGCCATTTTGTTGGACTGGGATCATGTTTTCTCTATGGCTGTGGATAGTGCTGACCCTTTTAACTTTGAAAATTGGACTGTTCCCCCAGGTACTTGGGCCAGGAAGTTAGATAACCTCCAGCGGTGACAAGACTTTTTATTTTGGTGGTTGCAGCTTTAAATGGAGCTCTTAGGATTATATTGTTATGATAGTTTTAAGTTTTGTATGCCATCCAGAGTCACTACTGTAAATTAGATGGCTTTATAATTCACTTAAATAAATACATAAATAAATAAATTTAGGAAAACACATACTCACTTTATTCAAAGCATGGCCAACATGTGGGTCTCCATTGGCATATGGTGGTCCATCATGAAGACAAAATTCTTGCTTTGTTTTCCTTTGTCTTTGCCAAGAATACAGTTCTGAAAAGCCACATTTCTAAAGAATACACTAGAATTATTATACTAAATCTTACATAATAAATTATTTTTTAAACATGACAATATATTTCATCTACAAGTCTCCCCAAAGAACTCCCATCACCTTTAGTATGCTCTGCCAATGTATCTCTAAGTCTCTGAGTTAGAGTGTTCTACATTCCAGTGCTCCAAATGTACCTGAGGTGATCAATTCTCAAGTTGCAAACTAACAGACATTAGACTGATCCAAGTATAATGAAACAACAAAAGTAAGCAAGCTAGCTCAATTTAAACAATTGTTCTTCTATCCTAAAAATTCTCCTTGTGAGTTGAGGAAACTATTTATTAGCCATTCTAGTCAAATAGGACTTTTCCAGAATCACTTCATAAATTAAATACTGACTAATATAACCTGTCTGCATAATGACAACATGCACATATAAACAGAAACAATATTGATTACACACAAACTTGCATCAGTTTCATAGTACCCAAATTCGTGTGTAACTGTCAATCATTGTTTAAATAAAATTTTATCTTTCATCAAATTTCCTTTTTAGAGATACCCAGAGAAAAAGAATTATCATTAAACTCATAAGTCTATAGTGTAGCTATATAATTACAGTGCTTTGGAAGGGAAGATGACCAAACTCTTATGCATGTATTTAAGTATGAATGGAATCTTCTCACTGAATTGGGATACCAAATCAGGCAGTATGGCATTAACAAATTAAAAGTTTGCAGTATATCTTTCACTGCTCTCTAGTGAAGGTCTAAATTTTTGTAGCCCAGGTACGGCAACCCTAAAAATCGGGCTTCAATTTGTGGCACAGGTTGAACTTATATGTATTATTGGATTTATAGCCTGCCTTTATTTTGTAGAGTTAAAGGCAATACACATGATAATTGCTGCTTTTTATTCCCCCCACCCCACCCCTTTGAGGTGGGATGGATTGATGAGAGAGTGAATAGCCTAGTCACCCGGGGAGTTTTGATGCCTAAGGGAGGATCAGCAAATCTCTAGTTCAGCACCCAGCTCCACTCAGCTAAACTTGATCAGCGATCAAATTATTTACCAGCAGGCTACGATATGGAGCCTGGTCTGAGAAAAGTCTAGGAAGGTGCAGAATCTAGTTAGGGAAACTTTTTTCTTCCTGCAGGGCCCGACTAAATTCTAAGATGGGTGTTTTTAATGGCGGTTTTAACGTAAATAACAGCAACGGGACGAGCTACCTAGGTGAGAAAGGCTCAGCTAGGTCATCCTTTCAGCACATCCCTTGTTCCGGGTTGCAAATGTTTCCCCACAGACAAGCATACACTTGACGAAAGGTGCACCTCTGGGAGTTAATTCCAGGTCTATCTAGGCAGCGGCTTTCAGCACCTCTACCCCTATTCCTTATTCTTCATCTACCTGCTGTATCTCCAATTCAGTTTCGGGCTGCAGGCGGCCAGGCAACTGGCTGGGGAATTCGCTTTGGGGCAATAAAATCGTTTCACGGTATTTGGAGTCCGGCTTCGCCTTTTGGCCCGCGCTGGGTCCTGCGGACACCGTCCCGCGGGCCCAACGTCCAACATGCTTAGGAAACCTAAGCAAAGGCTGGGCCCGCATCACCCACATCGCGGGCACTCGGTTCCACGGGCACTTCCGGAAACGCCGCGGCGAGCAACGAGGCAAAACGTCCTTCCCCGGTTCTTTTCCGGCTTCGATGGGATCCTCAGCGCCCCCTAGAGTTCGGTCCTCCTCCCTTCGTTATCTGGGGAGCCTTGCAAGCGTGAATTTGGCTGTGGGTGCCCCGAACCCCAGCATCAGTTCAGCTTCGCAGCCCAAAATAGTGGCCTAACTACCTAGATGAGTCTTCACTGTGCATGACAGGAATAGAGCTCCTGTGTACATACATATAAAGTTTTTAAACGTTATTGGCCACATAAGAGAGCCGAGATAATGGCAATAAGGACCCGGTAGGTGGGGCGGAGAAAGAATAGGAAATCGGCACTGAGTAATCCTAGCGAGCGTTTTGTAAGAGTGGGGCTGCCTGAAAAGGAGGTATGCTATTTCATTTTTCTCTTGTTTTTTCGGATTATTTGCTAGATATTGATCGCCAGAGATCTTGTGATAGAGAGAGAGGTGGGTGGCGAAATAAGGCTTTTCTTTCAATCCCGTCGTGGAAATGTCCTCGAATTAGGAAAAGACATCCACAGTCGCGAAGAGAAGACAGGCAGGCTAGAACTATTCTAGTTGCATGTTCAAGATCGTGTTTATGTTCATTTGAGTGACTAGATATGGCATAGCTGCTTTTTTTAAAAAAAAATGTATCATGGGTAATATAATGAATTAGAAGTTTAAAAACAACAACAGATATAAGCAATGTGGAAAAATAGTTTCTGGGGCACTCCTACATATTTGCCTATTCAGAAAGTTTTCAGTTCAGTAGGTGTTCTTTTAAATATTTTATGTTTTAGTTAAATTTTTACAATTTTAAAAAGTTCCTGTGTTAAACCAGAAGATTTGGCTTTGAAAGACAGGGTAAAATTATTTTAAATAAGTTTTGTGCAAATCCTCACCAAGGTTTTCACCAAATAAAGGACAGTTGTACTTCATAAATGATATTTTTGGTCCACTGAGATCACTGAGTGTACTGATAAGATTCAGCAGCATAACTGTTAAAAATAAAGTTGGCATTTCCCATAATATTAGGTATGGGGGAGAAAACTCTGCTGGCATCCTAAAATCAGCCTAATAGCTTTTATAAGCATCAGTTAAAACTTGGAACACAAGAATAGATATGTTCATGTGTGTGAGGCTGCCATCCATTTTATGTCATTGCTCAGCTCAGGTGTAGTTGTTTCAAAAATGATTTTTCAGTGCTCAGCATGATAAAAAAATATTGAAGGCAATGCAATCCAAATTTCTTTAAAAGGGGGCAGGACCAGTGACAGGTCTAATAAAAACATGGGCTTCAAGTTCCACTGCTCAGAATATTAAATTACCCTGTCTGTAAATGGGTAGTTTATTAATTTTCATTTAAAAGTTAAACATGCAGTTTGTAGGAGAAAAAGGAGCAAACTAGATATTTTATGTAAAGTAGCTACATAAAATTTACAAGGAAGTGGTGAATTGGAAAATATATTCTGCTTTGAACCAGAAAAGCTAGTTGTAAAATGTTAAAGATTACTGGGAATAAAAAGCAAGCAAACAAAATGAAGCATTTCAGGTTGTTTCCCAATGTAATAATTGAACAAACTGAATGTAGTTTAAAGGTTGCTAGCTCTCAGATTCCCTTCTCTGTTAACATGAGACGGAAGTTAGGATTTTTTTTAAATGTTGCATAATTCACAGTGAGGAAAAAGGATTAGTTATGTGATAATTGTCAGTATTTATTAACTCCTTTGCATGTCCACAACTATCTAAGTTGCCAACTTGCTCTACTAATGGAATCTTGAGTTTTCTCAATGTTTGAGGAATAGACAAGGATTTATGTAACTAGGAAACTTGTACAGCATTGTTTACATATCCTTGGTCTTAGCATGCTCTCAACTAGAAGAGGTGAGACTACAAAAAAGATTGGCTCAGTGCAGTACATGAATCAGAACCTCCCAATCTTCAAAGCAGCTCTATAGGGAGTCAGATTAGAAATAAAGTACAGTATTACTTCTGATCCTCCCCATCATCATGAGGCTGTCAGGATATGAAGGGAACATGGCCTTCATAAACAGTACACGGTTTATGTTTCCAATTTTATAATGTGAGAAGAAAGTTGACAACGAAGTTACATCTGCATATGTATCTTCTTTGGAGTTGCACAGTTTCAAACTATGATTATTAGTTATAATTAAAAGCATATATAAGGGGAGGGAAATAAGAATATGAACAAATGCACTGTAACCTGTATAAGCTTATGTTATTCTTTGAGGTTCCTTAAAATGCTGAGTTCATATAGCACATAAAACCATAATATGAGTTAGTGTATCTAGCCATTGTTTATTTTGTGTGAGCCCAGAAAATTGTAGCTTATTCAAATAAGTTTGGCTAAGCAAATCATGACTCAGTGAAATACTGTATATAGATCCAATCTGTATTGCTTTACTGCTTACCTCACTTACTGATCAATCATTCAGCGACTATTCAAAATTATAACAGTGCTGAAAAAAATTATGACAGTTTGCAACTGTTTATGATTTTTGCAGCATCTCTTAGTCATGTGGTCACCATAACAGTCAGTATGCTTTGTTCTTTGTGAGGACCAGTCATAAAGAACTTTTTGTTCAGTGTCATAGTAACTTTGAATAATCTTAAATGAATGGTCATAAAAGGAAGACCTTGCTTATTGGAGATATACATCATTAATATAGAGATCCTCACTCACACTGTAGATTTAAAATGTGCATGTGACATCTGTAAATTGTAGAATTTCTTTCAAATAACTAGCTGTGCTGAATCTTTTTTCTTCTAAGATGGGAGTTTTAGCCCACTCTGTTTGCTATCATTTCTCAAAGATGCTTTAGTGGAAAGCAATGCCAATAAAAACTAGTTTCAGATTTGCTATCCAATATATCAGATTTGACTCCAAGTCTTGGACAAGAGCTTGAATAAAACTTCTGTCAATGTCCTCTAATTGTTTCTATTGGACTTTACATCTGCTCCTGTTTACTTATATCTTACTACAGACTTTAGCAGTTGACTGAGTTCATACAGTGGAAAACTTAAAGGTCTGAAATATCTTCTAGAAGCCCTCGGGATTTTCACAACTTCGCTGTGTCCTGCTTTAGGTAGCAGCTTGGTAGTTCCTGCTGCCACCATCTATTTTCCAGAGGTGTCCTATGTGACATCCACTCTGTATCCCAGCTGTGTATAAGATAGAGAGTTTATAAGCTGTGCTGCTTTTCTGACAATGAAAAATAGAAATGCAAAAAAGAAAAGTACATTTGCTATGTACTGAAGACATGTGTGACAGATGATTTGGCCCTTTCCTCTTTGAGAAATAGAACAATCTCACTGGATATCAAAATCACACTTCCTTTAAAAAGAAAAGCTAAGTTGTAAAAAAATCACATTTTGTCTTTACATTGTTGATACAAACATTTATTGCTGATAAGGTAAATTATATAGCTGACCAGTTTGGTTACAGAAGAAAATCCAGCAGAAAATAGAAGGCTTCATGCAGATCATCAGGTAGTACTGGTCTGCTCCAAATGAAGACTTTCAATCAGTATCACAAAAGAGATCCTGCAAAAAGATTCCAAGTTGTTATTACATAGCATTGGCAGCAAGTAAAAATATTCAATCTGAAGAATGGATATAGGCTGGGGTTTAAACTTCCAATTCTATTAGTGGTGCAATAGTTAGAATGCAGTATTGCAGGCTAACTTTGCCGACTGCCAGCAGTTTGATCCTGATCAGCTCAAGTTTGACTCAGTCTTCCATTCTTCTGAGGTTGGTAAAATGAGGATCCAGATTGTTGAGGGCAATATGCTGACATTTGCAAAATGCTCTGAGAGTGCTACAAAATAGTATGGAACGATATATAAATCTAAATGTTATTGCTATTGCTATATTTTATATAGAGGTGACATAATTACCTTAATTACCTTAAAGCAGGTTTTAAAATCCTAACACAAATTCTTTGTGAGATGTTAACACTTCAGAAATAGTGCTATTTGAAGCATCTGTTTCTCTGCTTCACTTTTTCTGAAATTCTCAGCTTCTTGGAAACTCCAAATCTCAGAAAACTCCAAACTTTGAGGGAACAGTGTTAAACTCTATTTTTTCAACCTTGCTCTAGCAAATTTGGCAGTTTTGCCCTTTGCCTTGAAAAATCAGATCTTTTTTTTTTTATCATCCTTTCTGTATGTGACAGAGGAAATCACCTCAAGGTAGACCATATTAAGAAACCTTGATAGCAGCTCTTCCTCCTGTTGCCACTGTCTGTGTCCTCTACATTTGGAAATGTCTGTGCCAGCTGTTTGAAGCTATTAAATTCCTAACAGGATTCTTTTAGAAAGAAGGAGATATAATTAAAAGATTTATAATAACTATAATCTATATTTTGACTTCAAAATTACCTGGGCATTTCTGATGTGTCTTCTACTGCTATAAACTATCTATTTCTAATGAAAAAGATTCTTCAATCTTTTCCACTGTAAGTCAGATTTCTTTCATAAGAAAATTGTGTTACTTAAAAGATTGCTTTTTTTTCTGTTCTTTTTTCTACCTAGTAATCATGGCTTCTAATCCAAGTGTATTGATGCGTCTTGTGGCCTCAGCATATTCCGTGGCTAATAAAGCGGGAACAATTGTCAGAAAAGTTATGTCTGGAGGAGAACTAGGCATAGTGGAGAAGGTAAATGATCAATAGAATCCTATGTGTTTCTATTTGGACCTTAAATATCCAAATAAAGAAGTGGATGATGCTAGTATAATGTGAAGAACAATTCTTTTGCATCTGTGCTCAAAAGTAAAGCTTGTTGTATTAATAAGGGTGTTTAGCATTGTAACCTCATTTATTTTAGATATAATATATAATTTGGTGAGACAATTCATCTGCAAGTAAACCATTCTTCTGGATCTACTCTTTGAAGTAGTGATTGCTCAAAGTGCCAGTGCAACTTATTATTTGAGTGTCCAGACAACAACTGTTGGAATAGCCATTAAAAAGGCTCATTAAATGTTTTACAATTCTATCATCAATATTAGTCATTTGGACAAACATGTCATTTGCTGACATGTAGTTATTATATATAAAGTTATATAGCTCTTGAAATAACATCTATAATGTTTCTTGCTTTGAATAGTCTTGATGACAGGGGACCAAAAAGACTAAACTTCTTGCTTTCCAAGGATGTTAAAATATTTCAGATATTTAACAACTTAGATTAGGGCCGGGAAATGTGTGGATCTCCAGTTATTGAAGTGTAATTCTAGCAGCCCTAGTTAACCTGGCTACTACTGAAAGATGCTGAAAGTCATACAGAAATATCTAGAGGACCACAGTTTTCTCATACAGAACTGAAAAAGAAAAAAATAATTGATCCCTATTTATTATATTTTATTCATTTTGCTCAAGGCTTGTTTCCTTACCTTTATCCTTACAATGCCTGGGAAGATACTGGCTGACTTAATGGTATCCAGTTAGAATCAAAATAAGGACTTGATCTTTGGTCTCTTCAGCCACATTCGAACATTCTAATGATTATATATTATACAATATTATTAGTTATAATATTGTATATGTATAAAATGTATAATATATTCTATATAGTATAATCTTTAAAAAGGTGATGACCTCATCCATACAGTATGTTCAAATACCTTCAAAATATGATTTTACATAAAACCATATAATCATTCAGTTTTTAAAAATGGTATTTGCAAATAAGATCAGTACATGCTAGTGAACTAGGCATGCATAGTAGTATTGCTCAAGGCAAATATTTTTCTGAAGAAGAGTATCTTAAAATATTTACCTGCTGGTACATGATAGTATACATACACTTGAAAACTTACACAACCCCTAGGATTTTCTCAAATAGATGTTGCAAAGAGCACTTCCAGTAATTTCAGATCTTCTTAATGATAACACAATTTGATTTGGCCAAGTTGTTATTTTGATTATAAATTGATCAGGTTTCTTTTTTAATAGTGTGGAGCTAATGACCTGCAGACTAAAGCTGATCGATTGGTACAGATGAGTATTTGTTCGTCCTTGCTTCTGAAGTTTCCTAAGTTAACAATCATAGGTGAAGAGGTGAGGAGTCAGCATGCTCTTTTGTATTTCTTTGATTTGATACAGTACCTTTATCCTTTTTTTTAAAAAAAAACAACTGCCACCAACCAGTGAGATATATACTGTTGATAACCTGCATCCTAGTCACTCTACTATTTTTCTTTTATATGATCATGACTCTGTTGCTTTATGCATTTGTATGTAACTTGCATTCAAATACTGTAATAAAAACTTTTAACTACTATTATGAGGATTATAAGACTAGAACAGATATCATGACAACAGCAGCTATATATAATATTGTTTACTTAGAAATAAAAAAAGCTTCAACTATCTTGGAATTCATTTGTTTGTTTATCAATTCAAACATTTCTAGAACTGTCAATCTCACAGCAGTTACACTCTGGGTGGTATGCAAAAATTAAAACCACTAAAAAAATATATGGATAATCCTCAATGATAGCAGTTGGGACTGGAATTTCCATTGCTAAGTGATACGGTTGTAAAGTCATGAGATTGCATTGCTTAGCAATGGCAGTCCTGGCACTTCCTGGTTTCCATTGTTAAACAAATCCTATGCTGTTGTTAAGTGAGGATGTCATGTGGTTGCCATTTGTAATCTCCTACCACTTTTCTGATTAATTTAGCTTGTAGAACCCCATAAAAGTCACACAGTTATCATATGATTGTGGGATGCTGTGATGCTGTAATTGTGAGCCAGGTGCCAAATACCCTGATCACAACTACATGACTGCAGGGATGCTGCAATGGCCATAACATCAAGAACTAGTTGTAAATACCACTCATTCAGTGCCATCCCAAGATTAAACAGTCCTTGAATAAGTAGTCATTAAGTGAGGATAATCGTAAACTGATTTCTTAATAGGTCTTCAGCAGAGTCCTTGATCTCAAATGGCTCATGCATTTAAACATTTAAAGCTTTTATTTAGTGACATCTGAACTTGGGGGTCCTACTTTACAAGATTTGTCTTTCTTAGTTTGATGTATAGTCTGCATGCTTTTAACATTTTAACATAAAATTTGTAAGCATTTAGCATTATTGAAATTTGTCTCTCCTCCATTTTATTTTTCATAATGCTTGCATGTGTGCATTTAATAAAGAACAGTAGTTATATTGCATTTTCAGCTGTAGCAATAAGATTATTTTTGCAACTTACATCCTGGGTTAGCACTGTTTCGCGATCATTGCAACCAGATTGTAATCAGTTGTAAGCAATTTTGCAGGTAATGTTATAGACCCATCTATACTATCTATTGCATAGACTTTTGCTGATAATCCTAGGCATACTGCAGCACTAAAAAGTCCAGCTTTCAAAAACTTCTCTTTCATTAAAATTATTTAAACTTGCTTCTAGTTGGCTAATGGAAATGAATAAGGATTTTTGACTTTAATTGCATGTACCTTTTTTTTAAAACAAAAACACAGGATCTTCCCTGTGAAGAAGTCAGTGAAGACTTACTTGACAAAAGCCAATGTGAGGAGATACTGAAGCAAACCTGTCCACCACAGTATACAGCTATCAAAGAGGAAGAGGTATTTAAAAGGCTTTTTTTTTTTTTTACAGACAGTAACAACTATGCAGGATGAGAAATAGTAATAACTATGGGGTGGAATGAATTGTGATTTGAGAAGTGATTGACTATTTATGAGTCCACTGCAGCTGGGCAGCCATTGTGGCCTAGCAATGATTTACTCTCCACGCTTTCCCCTTCTGAAACTTTCTGCTTTTCTTTTTGTTTCCTTCCAGCTTGTTGTATGGGTTGATCCTCTGGATGGAACAAAAGAATATACCGAAGGTTTGTTCTTTGTTTTGTGTGTGTGTATGTGTGTGTGGGGGTATTTAGTAAACATTTTCATTTATACTTAATGACAAAACCATCCACAATTGTCTGGCTTCTTGATTAATATCTACCATTTATGTGTGACCATAAAATATGTAGAAGTCACGGTCACCTTTTAGAAGTTTGGTAGTACAATAGAAACTGTGCAATGAGAATAGATAATTGAATGATTCATTCTTCATTATTGACTGAGGCCCAGTTTTTCCTTAACAGTGCATTTACACTATAAATTTATGTGGACGTATTTTTGTGTGCTAGAAACTACCACTTAAAACAGTAACCACCACATTTTACCTGTTTTAATTATTATATTTTTGTAAGGAATCAAGGATATCTATGTGGTTCTCTTTCCTCTCTAATATGGGGTACATTAAACTGAGAATTATGTACCATAAAACAAGTTCAGAACTTTTATTTGATATAGCTTTATTGCTGCAAGAACATAATTCTTGCCATGATGGCTAGCATATTTTAAGATTGCATTTAAAAGGTTTGTGAGTTGTAATAGAAAGTTCATCCAATTGGTTATTCTAGGGGTAGAAAGTTGGAAGTGGATGTCTAGAATCAAGATCACATGAAGTATTAATATCACTTTACAATGCCTTGGTAAGGCCACACTTGGAATACTGCATCCAGTTTTGGTCACCCCGATGTAACAAAGATGCTGAGACTCTAGAAAGAGTACAGAGAAGAGCAACAAAGATGATTAGGGGACTGGAGGTTAAAACATATAAGGAAAGGTTGATGGAATTGGGTATGTCTAGTTTAATGAAGAGAAGGACGAGGGGGGACATGATAGCAGTGTTCCAATATCCCAGGGGCTGCCACAAAGAAGAGGGAGTCAAGCTATTTTCCAAGGCACCTGAAGGCAGGACAAGAAGCAACGGATGGAAACTAATCAAGGAGAGAAGCAACCTAGAACTAAGGAGAAACTTCCTGACAGTTAGAACAATTAACCAATGGAACAACCTGCCTCCAGAAGTGGTGAATGCTCCAACACTGGAAGTTTTTAAGAAAAGACTGGACAGCTATTTGTCCGAAATGGTGTATGGTTTCCTGCCTGAGCAGGGGTTTGGACTCGATGACTTCCAAGATCCCTTCCAACTTTATTATTATTATTATCAATCATCGCACAGTCAGCCAGATGTTCAGACTGGATTTGGCATTTTGTCTACCTATCGAGTCCTTACCCAGGACCTGGGATAGGCAGATGTGGATGTTTGATGGTATTAAAGGTATCGTCGCAGGATGGAAGCAGTTCCTAATAAGGCCGCCTTTTGCAATTGACTAATAGCAAATTTGTCAATGCCAATGGTGTTCAAGTGGTGCTCCAGTTGTTTTGGGATTGCGCCCAAGGAGCCTATGACTATTGGTACTACCCTTGCTTCTATTTCTATTTGTAGGTCTTTGTATTTTGTTATCTTCTCCAGTTCTTTCTCTTCTATTCTGCTGTCTCCAGGCACTGCCACGTCCACTATCCAGATGATTATTATTATTATTATTATTATTATTATTATTATTATTATTATTTAAAAATCCTTAACCTGATCAATTGGTCTTTTGTTAATTTCTTATGTAACAATGAACTTAAAAGCCCGTTGAGAGCCAGTTTGGCGTATAGGTAGTTCTTGACTTATCGTTGCAATTGGGACCAGAATATCAGCCATTGAGCAAAGCTCAAAGATTTCCATGTGACTGCTTCACTCAATAATGGGGAAGCACTCCTTCCCAATACTCCTGGTTGCAGTTGTTAAGCAATCTTGGATTGAGGCCCATAAAAAAAATACTCCTTTTTTTTTTGAAATCCTAAGAGTTCCAATCAGCATAGCCAGTGGTAAGGGGTACTGAAAATAGTGATTCAGCAATGACTGGATGATTATAGATTTCCCATTTGTCTTACACAAACATACTATGAATTAAATAGAATCACACAAGTATCATAATTATTTAATTCTTCAGTACTTACATTATTGAAACAGGCACAGATCAGCTCCCCCCCCCATTTTTAATTGCTGTTTGCATTACCTCTGGGTGGTTTTTTTTTTTTTTGATGTATATGGGGATCTAGAAAATTGAAAATCATCACAAAGATACTTTCAAATTACTTCTTGATCTAACAATAGTTACATATGGGATGGTATCATGGTCACTGTCTACAGAATTGTTGCCTTTGGCAATTTTGCTTGATTAGAAATCACGAAATGTTCAATGGATTTGATCCCAGAGAGTAGTGAAGTGGAAGATACTGTGTTAAAGCAAGGTAAGGTGTGGGTTCTGCTTTATTGTTTAATGAAATGGAAAAAAAATGACCCTGAGTTAGAAATGGCAGTAGTAAAATGCAGCAAGTTTCTGTACTATAATGGGCAAAACTTTAATTGGGTCTTGTTTTAGTTCTGGCTTTATGTATTGACTGATGTTTTGCATATTGTGTAAACCCAACCAATTGTGGCTTGTTTAACAAATATAGATAAGCAACTTAGTATAGGAACATGATCAAGTATAAACAATCACTCAAATTATAGACTACCGTGTAAGTCAAGTATAAAAAGTTAGAAGAAACTTGATTATTTCCCAGTGACAGATGTTTATTATCTCTTTCAGGACTTCTTGACCACGTAACAGTTCTTATTGGTATTGCTTACCAAGGAAAAGCTATTGCAGGAGTCATTAATCAACCATATTACAACTATGAGGTAGGAATTGCTTTAATTTCCAAAACTTTTTTCTCCATCGAATTTAAACAGTTAATGTTCTTCTAGTTAACTGCTTATCCCTTCTAATTAGCTAGAATAAGGGGGTTAAGTGACTTGTTACTTAGAAAAAAGAAATGGCCTTTTTTTCTATCTAAAGGGTCCTAATTAAAAGTATGTTCACTCATGCCAGATTTGGGACTAGCATAAATCCAAATTTCAGACTGCATGTACTGTGGAGCTGACCAGGCTGAGCCCGAGGGATGGGTCAGTCTTGAGTCCCTTCACACCCTCAAGAGATCTAAATCCAGCCAGCCTTGAATTGGCAGCTCTTACCTGCTGCCAATTTACTTTGACAATTAGTAGTTCAGATTCTCGTAGAGAACATTGGCTTACAATAAACCTATATTCATTTGAACTGTCTGGACTCCTGATTTCCTGTGCTTGACATATAGTACATTTTTGACATTCAGCACAATAATCCTTTCATTTTCTCAGTGGTTTCAACAAAGGAATCAGGAAAATGTCTTGTATAGCTGCAAACATTAGTAACTCATTTTCCTATACAAAATTATAGTATGTGTTGAATTTTGCTAAAGTGAAGTCTGAATTTAGTAAACATTCTGAAAATTTTGCAGAAATAAGCTAATGTTGACAAAGTATCTCCCTATCCTGATTACTCTAGATTTTAAACATCTGTGGATATGCCTTCTCTTCTTATTAATTTAATTTCTATATGAGAATGTACCATATGTACATTGCCTATATTGGTGACTATAGTTATGACAAAATGAAAATAATGCAGAACAAACATACTGGTAACTGAAACAGTAAAGCTGAAAATATACTGAATAACAAAAAGGATCTCTCATGAATGAAGGCAAATACATGCGTCCCAGGATAATGTTGCAGGATCAAATCTGAGTCTCACACATTCTGAGGATGGGTGCAACATGAGTCCAAAGGCTTGAAAGAATAAACCTGAAACAAAAAGTATAGATGAAGTTCTTTTACTTAAATAATTAAGGCAGACTAAAGTTGCAAACCTCTACCTGCTTGCATAACAGTAAGTCTTATTCTTTCAGCAGCAGAATTGTAGTATTTATCTGAAAGAAAGAAATGTATCTTTGCAAATAACATATATTTAAATGGTTCATATTAAACTTGCTGATAATGCAAGAATGTAAGGGAACAGATTAGTTTTGTCTAACCTTCTTGGAGGAGGGAATATGCTAAATTTAGGATCATTATTCTTTTACAGAAATACAGTATGCCCAACTATCATATATACTTATGCCTTTTATTTTTCAAAATGAGACTAGAATATTCAAATCTTTCTTGCAGGCAGGTGCAGATGCAGTTCTAGGCAGGACAATATGGGCAATCCTTGGTTTGGGCGCCTTTGGGTTTCAGTTGAAAGAGGTACCAGCTGGGCAGCACATCATTACCACCACAAGGTCACACAGCAGCAAGATGGTAAATGACTGCGTTAGCGCAATGAAGCCTGATAGTGTGGTGAGAGTTGGAGGTGCTGGTAATAAGGTATGGACATCTCTAAATTTTAATGCCATGATAATAGGATTAATTTTTTAAAAGTTCAAGATGAGACATTCATTTTTATAATAGTGCCACAAAGTTTTCCAATAAATGATGTACATCTTTCAATTTGATTTCAACCACATTGTATGGATAGGGCATAGGAATTGTGGAAATAATGTTAATTGTTTTGGCCTCTTTGGGATTTTATTTATTTGTATGTCATATTTATGTTGCAGCCTTCAAGGTGGTGGAGATTCTTAAAAGAATGGCTTAGAAATGGATCGATACTTTTTTTAGAGAGAATGTCCTCACCTCTTGTCAAGAATGTTCTGTTTTTCTCATAAGCCATGACCTAATTAAAATGTTAATGGTAAATTTTGCCATTTGAATCATAATACCTTTATGATCTGAAAACTGTGTATAATTATATGTATAGAGAAAGTGCTTGTTACGTATATATAAGAGCAATGGAAAAAAAAGCCATAGAAAGTAATCAAGAACTAAAACATTGATCTGTATGTGACCTCATTTCTAATCTATAAAAACATTGTATGTGTGCATATTAAATGACTGAGGTTTTTTTTATTTGTGTCAGATCATTCAACTTGTTGAAGGCAAAGCTTCTGCATATGTATTTGCCAGTCCTGGATGCAAGAAGTGGGATACATGTGCACCAGAGGCTATTTTGCATGCAGTTGGAGGTGAGTTAATAAATATATTGGAGAAATAGAAACAAGGAGATTTATAAACACCTCTCTTTGTAAAGAGCTACAACTAAGAGGCCCATGATGCTAACTTAAAACCTAGTATTTAAAAAATATGTTTATATTTTTTTCAATACAGATGTATTTATTGGCTTAATATGTGTTATTTCCTAGCTGATGGTCATCTCTGCTATTTTTCTTTCTGTAGCTGGACAAAAGCTTAACTATGATTGCTCTTTTGGATTTTAATCCTTAATTATGTGATATAATTATAGTGATAGTGATCATGTGATAGTGATATTTTTTGTATATATGTGGCACAAATTTAAATTAAGTTTTCTTTTATTAATATCTGTTGATATTGACATATGAATAAAAGAAAAAGCAATTTCTAAATTTTTCAAATATAAACAAATAAGCAAGAAAACAAAACTTGGTGATTATGCTATTATAGGATGCTTGGGCTCTGCAACCTGTGAAAATTGTTCGGAAATAAGTGCTTCAGAACCCAAAAGAACACAAAAACCTGCTCTTATCTTTTAAAGTAGGCTGTTATTATCTCTAGGCTTCTAGGAAAGTCTGACAAAAGTTGTAGCTGCTTTAAGAATCCTATTAATTAAGAGTTAATTTCTTAAAGTATGTATGCTTTAAAGAAAATGGAGAAAGGCTGCTCTAATCATGAGATGTCCTAAGTATTGCTTCAAAATAATTTTCTGAGTAAGCATAACCTTACAGTGGACTTAGATAACTATTAGTTCTCCAGATAATTCACTTTTGCTTTTCTTTATGAGATGGGGTATTGGGGGTTGATGTGTGTGGAAAAGATCTATCTTTAAACCTTTTTTAAGGTCAGGAGAATTATACTAATCTTTTGACAGTTTTATATACTAAAGCATATTGATTATATTGTGATTTACCTGTTATACTAAAACATAAGGAAAAATTCAAATTTAGCCAACTGTAATTTGGAAAAGGAAAATTTAGTTTTGTGAACTACTTTTATTTGTCCTTTTGTAGAAATACAGATACCATGTCTAAATTCTTTCAAATATAGTGTTGTTTTCTTTCTTCACAGGCAAACTTACTGATATTCATGGGAACTTTTTTCATTATAATAAAGAGGTCAAACACATGAATTCAGGAGGAGTCCTTGCTACTTTAAGAAATCATGACTATTATGCCAGTCGAGTTCCTGAAGCAGTCAAAGAAGCCCTTGTGCCCTAAAAAATGCAGAGGATTGTGCATTCCATTTGGCTGGAAATAAATTCTTAGCTGAAATAAATTGTGATTTTTGATAGGGTAACATTTTGGACCAGTTCCATTATTTTTAGCTAAGAGTTTTGTTGCTTGCTTGACTTAAATTCTGGTAAATCTGAGATTTTAATTTTCAGTAGGAATATTAGTGACTTCAGTAAAGTTGTCCAGGTCTCCTAATGCTTATTAATATTATCATATATGTTCACCTATCCAATTATCAAATCCTTATTCAATCTTTCTTGATTTGAAGACAATAAATAAATAAATAAATAAGTGAACCACAGTTACTTCAAATGCCTTTTGTATGTAAGACTCATTCATGCATGCTTCACTTGAAGGGATCATTTTATCTAGCTAGCTAGATAGCTTTTTTAAAAATATACATGGATGCATGGGATGTATGTCTGTTCTGTGCCTAATTCCCTCCTCCTCCATTTTCATGTGAGATGCTTATATAGAGAGATATGGAAATATACTTGTTTTAGCTTTTATATGCTGAAGAATACAATTTTGAAATAAAATTATAATTTTTGTTGATACATTTGTGAAGTTTTTATTCGTGGGTTTGGCTTGCTTTGACCTCAGTTATAAAGGTTCTTTTCCTGGTTTATACTTGTATGTCTGACTGGTAGATCTGAACCTGAAAAACTAGCAGTTTGAATTAGTGGTCCTTCCTCTGCATTGCATCTGAAACAGGTGCAGCTCTCAAAAACAGCTGGTGCAGGACAAAGGTCTGGCAGAGTTGGTCCCTTTTCGTGAGGGGTGTTTCTGAAGATCAAAATGGGCTCAGCTTTCCAATCTTTGCCAAGCTCAATAGAAGCAAGCCTGGGGTTCATTCTATTGGGTTTAATTAAGGGCTACGACACGTTCTGCAACTAATACTTGGGAACAGACGTTGCGGCTCCCGAGAGCTTGTGGAAAGGCTCCAAAGCGCGTCGGGGAGGAGGGAGGCGAAGGCGTGGACTAGGCTGGTCCAGTTCTCTGACAAGATGGGAGGCGGGACCAGAGCTCGATTGGCGAAGGGGAGGGCCCTCTCGGCCTCGCAGCCGCGTCGCATTCCTTCCCGGTTCTTTCTCCTACGGCCGCTGCTGGAATGGCGCTGAGCTTGACGGTCAACCCCGGCGATCTGCCTCTCGGTAAGGACTTCCTGCTCCCTTTGCTCCCACGTCCTCCGCCCGAAATACACGCCGGTTGTGAGTGCCTCAATCTTCACACCCGCCACCTCCCCCTCCCGGCTGCTTTGCCCAGGCCAGGTATTGCTGCCATGTTGCATCAGGCACCGTACGCAGGGAGCCATTGGCCGACGCTTCATTCATCCGCCTCTTTCTCTTTCGCTAAAGCCGGTTCCTGGGTAACGTTTCTAGAGGAGGTCAAAGCGATGGGCAAAAGGCTCCTGTCACCTGGGTCGGGTGTGCGTGTATGTGTATGTGTGTGTGTGGGGGGGAGGGGTGGCTAACGAAAGCAGGGATCGTTGGGTAGTGGGGCTGAGATGATGAAAGGGAATTTGAGGTTTTTGACATTGATAGAGACGCGGGCCAAGAGGTCCAGACATTCAGTGGAGGTGGATTAGAGAGAAAAGCACTGACACGTGGCACAGATTGTGGGGGACTCTCTGGAGGAGTAAATGTTGGTCATAGGCATTTCTCACCCATTAACTTGTGTTTCTGGGTTATTTAACGCATTTTCATCCCCCTACCCAGTCAGACTCAGGCTTTTGAAGAAAAGTAAAATTTTGGCTTCATTTGTCACCGAGGTGTGGCTTCTGAATGTAGTAGTGGTGAATGTAATAGTGCAACCCCAGACCAGTTGTCACATGGATATTTAAACATGGATATTAAATAGGTGGATTGCCTGCTGCATTTTTTTTCAATCACAGCATTGCTTGGTCACTTTCTTCTTGGGCAATAGTCAAGATTATTTATATTCTGCTACTTAAAAGTTCCTGATTTTAAAAATGAAACTCCAAATATCAAGTTATGCCTTGAATATGTCCCACTATAAATTATATTTCCTATTCCAAGGTTATGTGATCTTTCTAGCTTTGTGATCTTTTGAGATATTCTCTTAACCTGTTATCTAGAATAGTATACAGTTACTTGGGTATAAGCCCTGCTGAATGTAGTGACATAACGTGTTAATGTTATAAAGCAGAATATATTCTATAGAGGAACACTTGACATTTGAGAAAAAATTAAAAATATAACAATTTTATAAAAGTAATAGTGACTTCTGTATGTTGAAACATTTCTTTTACATGGCACAAATGTTTTTGTGGCATGAACCCTTAATAAAAGTTCTTTAAATGTATTTCCTTTTAAAATCTGAGCTGCCATAGGCATAAGCATTTATGCTTAGTCATGAAATTTCTAAGTGTGTAATTTTAGCTTGTCATTCTGCATCCCAAAGAGAATAGATTGTAATAAATAATCTTGCCTGCTGTGATGCTTCTTAATTATATAAAATGTTGAACTTTCAGTATTGCATGCCATATAGTTACAAATTTTGCTACAACATTAAATAATTTTTCCCAGCCTGGTTATAGGTGTAGGATTTCCCAGTGGTCTCCCATTAAAGTACTAACCAAACCCACATCCATATTTTTTCAAAGTCAACTAGGATATGATATTGCTGCTGTTGTACTTTTGTGGGAATTTGTACATTGTAGTCAGGAGTGGATTTTTGAGAAAGGTTTGATCTGGAAATTTAACATATCTTTATTACTTTAATATAATAATGCATTACAGTAGGGTAGTTTCTTGTTGTAATCCAAGAACTCCAATAATTTTTCAGTACCTGGAAGCTTTAGTAAGTTTTTGAGAATCCTATTTCTAGGCTTCAGCTTCAAGTTCCAGCCATCACTGCTGCTCAGTAAACCTCATTTTGGGATTCTCTTCTTCCCATAAATCCACTGAAAATTACTCTGCTTTTTCTAAAAGGAGAAGACTTAAATTACCCTGCATTATTTCTCCTATCTCAATCCATTCCAGGTTTTCATAGCTGTCAGCTCTCTACATGTAGAGTGTGTACATATTCAAGTCAATGGGACTTGCTCCATAGGCCCATGAAGTTTAATTTATATACTCATTTGACATTACTTATAAACCAGCCCATTCTTATTGACTCTGAATAATGTACATGAACAAACTGGCAAATGATTATTTCAGTAATTAAAACAAAAGCATACCCAACGTAACCTCAGGAATACTGCATCCTATCAGTCAAGTTGGCTGACTACATAGAGGGCATGGAAGTGATGGTGCACTGCTCTGGCAGTTTTGGGGTGGGGGGCTTCTCTTGCTTTACATTTTAGGCTTTTTCTTTTGATACCAAAAAGATTGTTGACAATTGATACAATATTAATGTTTTCCTGACTGGTAAACTTCAGGTAAAAGAGAAAATGCTAGGAGAATTTTTAAAAAAAATATATCTGTGAAATAAGCCTTGTTGTAATCATTTTAGGAGCATTGCTGACTGTAGAACATGTAAAGGATCATGTTAAAATTTCAGTTGAAGAAGGCAAAGAAACCAGTCTACGGATATCTGAGTAAGTTTTTCTGTCTTTGCTGTTATTGCTTTTAAAATTTAGTTACTATAATATTGATGCTGTTAAGAAAATGAAGAAAGGCTGTGTTCATTACCCTGAAGGATGAAATGCAATAATTACACTTCTTAGCACTTACTAATCATTTCTGCATGTAATAAGGGACCTCCTACAAGAGGGGCCAGAACAACATAAAGACTCTCTCCATACCAATGATTTAATACAGTTGCTAACCTTATGCCTGAAGACATACTTCATCTTTTGGGGCGTGGTATACGAACAAATAAAAGGGATGCCAATGGGATCCCCCATCTCAGGCATTATTGCTGAGGCAGTTCTTCAGCAGCTAGAGTCAATAGTAATGTCTAGGTACCGCCCAAAATTTTGGGCGCATTATATAGATGATATTTTTGCGATTGTCAAAAGACGGGATAGTGCCAAATTCTTGGAGGAACTGAACTCGGTATATCCAGACATTTGCTTCACCGCAGAAGAAAGACCCAAGGCAGTTTTGCCTTTATGGATGTACTGATCAGCTGATGTCCTAATGGCACATTGTGCATGTCTGTATACTGTAAACCCACCCATACAGACAGAATGCTACATTATAATAGCAACCACCCGGTAGCACACAAAATCAGCTGTGTCCAGACGCTATTTAAACGGGTTAATTCCCATTGTAGCACGGGCAGAGCTAAAGTCGAGGAGAAAGAACATCTTCATCACATCTTCATGCGCAATGGCTATCCCATGGGGTTTGTGAAGACAGCATAGTAGACCACATCGAAATCATAGAGACTTACGCTCCAATGTGACAGCAATGCTGGCCATACAAACAACCCTCCCTTACATCCATGGTGTCTCCGAGGCCATGGCACGGTTGTTGGCCCCCTACAATGTGAGTGTTGCCCATAGGCCCGAGCACACCCTTAGGTCCAAGGTCATGCATCCAAAAGAACCGCTCCCCAACAGTCAAAGATCATTGCAAAGACTGTGCGAGCAATTATGTTGGGGAAACTACTAAAAGGCTGAGGACCAGGGTCCATGAACATGAACTGGCTATTAGAAGGCAGGAGCAACGTTCACAAGTGTAGGCCCATATGTCCAGCTCTGGCCACACGTTCGATCTAGCTAACGCAGAGGTTATAGCTCGTGAGACTACCAAGGGTGGCCGCCTACTCAAGGAAGCCTGGCTCTCTAATAAAAATTCCATCAACCGGCATAGAGATCTTTTACTGGCTTACCAGACTCTTAGGAGATGGGAAAAATAGCGCCACGGCCTGCTGAGAAGACATTTAATTCTTCCTTGGCAGGATTGGGGCGGTAGAATGATGGATGAGACGGGCATGATCTCTAAGGAAGACAATGACAGCGTTTTGCATAATTGGGACAATGGCTCTGTAGATGAGACGACCACGACTCCCATGGACTGAGATGATGGACCAAACGGCCCTAAGCCAGAGGCAATCTGGAAGGAGGGGGAGGGATGGGGAAGACAGTGAGCAGGAATGCTGGAACAGCTGAGAGGAATTACGACAACAGCCTTGGGGGTGGGAGAGGATAATGGCCCTGGGAGGGAGGGAGACTGGGCGCAGGGATGGATTGACAGCAGCCCTCCAAGTGCTTGCACACGCTCTAAAAGAACACTTGAGGATCGTAAAACAGCCATTGGAGCCAAGGACAGTTTGCCTGTTATGGAACAACTGCGCAATACGGGCCGATGATGCGCTCAAGGAGCCGGGCGCAGAGGCAGGAGGCTATATGAGCTGCCTTCCCGATCTCCTTCTATTCTAACTCTGATGACGCTGGCAGTTTTTGGCCGGCCGAAAGCTTAGTGACTCTTCTTAACCACAGGCTTGTTTATATTAAACAGGCTGGTTTATTATATCCTGGTTTTCGTTTTTTCTTTTATTTGGTTAACATAAGGCCAGGATTCGCATGCGCATACACACACACACACACACACACACATACCTATCTATCTATCCATCTATCTATCTATCTATCTATCTATCTATCTATCTATCTATCTATCTATCTATCTTTCTATGCTTTTCTTTTGTTTTTTCCCCCCAAAACTCTCAAACTTTGTTCAGATATATGTGATAACGTTTATTTCTTTTCTTGGAGCCTTATTATGGAACTAACATTAGGCTCAAACAATGCTTTTGTAAATTTTCCCTTTCATTGACCAGTGGTATAATAGTTGCCATGAGATCTGGTAACCTGAGATGGATTTTAAGGAACAAAGAAAATAAAATTCTAAAACTGATTATGTGACTGATATGGATGGTAATATCTTGGATTGTACATCTAGAATGTCATTCCTTTTCTGTCTCATCTTTCCATTTTTGGAGGGAAATGAGATCTCATTATTGTGTGTTTCCAAAAATGGGTCTTCTTCTGCTGTAATAGTGGTAAAGGAAGAAGTCATTTGAGAACTTAACTGCTTTTGCATTATGTCTCATTTCAACTTCTGATTTTAGTCTAGGTGAGTGATCTCTTATCTAATTGCTAAGTCAGAACCTGCTTAGCTTTCCAAGAGAATAGTTAATTCTGCTACCTAACTCAGCTTTTCTTAGTAGCTGCAAAGGTATAGATTATGCTGCATTGAAACTGTCATCCTTTCCATCTTTTCCACAGTGAAATAATGGCATAGATTTTTAAACAAGAAATTACAGAGTCATGGAAAACTGTGATTTGTAGAGAATGAAACAATGAAAATTTAATACGTTTTTGGAATATGTATATATTCCAAAATATATATCAAACACAGATAAACTTGCTAAAATTAAAATGTTAAAAATAAAAAAGTTATGGCTCTGAGATCTCCTTTAGGTTTGCAGAAAAAGTTCTCTGTGGCAGACTTTTGTGATATTCACTTAGTCTTGTAGTCCAAGATAAACCTTTAAAATTCCTTATCATCCCAGGAAGATGTAAGGCAGAGAGAAGTACTATGTAAAATCCAGTCATTTAGTATGCACAGAATCTTAGTAATATAAATCATTTCTACATTTTGTGATGTATTCTCTGTCCTTCCAAGGAAAATATAATTACTTATTTTATTGTCCTTTGACCATTTCAGTCACATAAAAATGGTTTTTAAATGCACCACACAATTTTAAATAAAATACAGAAAAACAGCATTTCACAATAAATCTATTATTATCAGTAAATTAAAAATAGACAGTGCTACATTTCAATGAAGGACCAACCACATGACCCATTTATGTTCAATCAACCATTGCCTGATGATAAGAATTTATTTATTATGAAAGGTTGCATTTATGCATGGAAAATAAAGTGAAGGTTTCTTCAATTTTCAGTAGCTTTTTAAAATAGCTTTTTAGTTTATCAAATGTTTACAAAAATAAAATTTTCATTAGCTTATACTGTGCTTGCTATATTTAATTTATGGGGTAGAATGGCTATGAATTAATTTGGAAACATGCTGGGTTGCATATTATAATGAATTCCAATAAATA
This sequence comes from Crotalus tigris, assembly GCF_016545835.1. Lineage (NCBI taxonomy): Eukaryota > Metazoa > Chordata > Lepidosauria > Squamata > Viperidae > Crotalus > Crotalus tigris. The sequence continues at coordinate 1,461,920 of NW_024096622.1, read as the reverse complement.
TTACTTCAAGCATGGATAAACACATATCTATTCAATTTTTTAAACAGCCAAGTTACATTCACTGATGTGAATTCTATAGCTCGTTATCTGGCTAGAATTGCCACATCTGCTGGATTATATGGATCTAATTTGCTGGAGCACACTGAGGTAAAAACGATCTTCTAATTTCTTGGAGATACAGGATAGGCTTTTAAAAAAATCTTTTAGCAGAATGCCCCAGGTACTAGCAGTTCTTATGTTATAGAAGCCTTATTTTTTGAAATCTAATACTGTATACTTTCCTCCCCTTATGGGCCTTTTCACAGAGCAGAATGAACCATTAAACAATGCAATTTTTCTTTAAAGGTAAATCATTTTCCATGTAAAGATTTCCTTGATGTTTCCTTACTGTTTGAAATCTGTATGTCAGAAAAAAAAACATGCAAAGAGGTGGAGGAGTTAGAGCAGTGGTTCTGAACCTTTTTGAACGAATCGCCCCCTTGAGCCAATGAGGAAGTTGTCATCGCCCCCCTCCCCCAACATAACCTCTCAATCATAGGAAATAATTCTTTAATTTATGCAAACACTTTTTTTGTTTTCTTTAAAATTGTTATCAGGACATATCGATGCAAATAATTTATTTCCAGTCTTTTTCCCATATCTCCCATATTCTGGCTTAGGTAGAGGCTGCTGTGCAATGCGCATGAAGATAAGCAATGCATATTCACATATGTATGGCGTTCTGTACTGAAGCTAGCTGGAGGAACATTTGAAAACACAATTCAATCCACTAATAGCGAGCGATCTGATGTTTTTGTACGACAGATATACAGCGATTCACTGTACAAAAAAGTCTCAAAAGTGTCCACAAAAATCTCACTCCATCACCCCCACATCGCCCCCTTTTCATTCCTTCGACCCCCTGTCACCCCTTTTCGTTCCATTGCCCCCCTGAAAAATGAAATCACCCCCAGGGGGCAATATCGCCCAGGTGAAGAACCACTGAGTTAGAGGACAATAAGGGTAACCGAGGAGAAGCTGCATTGCACTGATGTGATACAAGCTCCACCTCTTTTGGGTGTAGGTTGTGATGTTGCGTACATATACAAACAGTTGGACCTTGTATCACAACTGGAATACTGCTTTTGTTTATGTGACAAAATTGCTAGAATTTACAGATGCTTCTGGTATCAGCACATTTGCAATCAGGGTTTTTCCCCTTCCCTGTGGAAATGTATTACCTTGCACTATGTTCCTGGAGCTGCTATTTCCCTCTTAGTTCCCATCTGTTGTTTACAACTCATCTTTTATTTCCTTCTAAACTGCTCAGAGGGGCTCCTGTAATAAAATGATAGCTCCAAAGTAGCAGCACTTGAATGTATGAGGGGTCCTTGATGCTCTCTGAGCTCAGTTGTTTTCTTGCAGAGGTTTCGTCACTCAAGCTAGGTAACATTATCAGTGCTAGCTGATAACTCTTTAAATTCTAGAATTGCATTATCTGAATAATTCTCTTTAGTTATTTCTACTATTGATTTTTCCTAATGAGATGTATAGATTTTATTGGCTATAATTCAATCTTTTATGTAATTTATCAAGTATATTTTTTCTTCTTTTTCAAAGATTGACCATTGGATTGAATTCAGCACCACAAAACTGTCCACTCCCACTGAGTTTGCTTTAGCCATCCAAGAGCTCAATAACTCCCTTTCTCTGAGAACCTATTTAGTAGGCAACTGTTTGAGCCTTGCAGATTTCAGTGTTTGGGCAGCATTGAAAGGTAAGGGGACATAGTAAATATAGTAGCTTGGTCATATCTTTTTAAAAATTACAATGATTAAGCTTATCAAGATATAAAATATAAAATAAAATGAAAATAGAAGGAAAAGAGGGGAGGGAAAAGGGAAGAGATAAATGGCAAAAAAAGAAAGAAAAGCAGTGACTCCTGACCCTTTTTAGCACAGTAGAATAAGATAGTAACATTACAATCTCAGCTTTTTACTTTTATATACCGTATATTCCGGCGTATAAGGCGACCCGGCATATAAGACCACCCCCGTCTTCGACGCCAAGTCGCATGCCTAGAAAGTCGTCTTATACGCTGGAAACTACCGTAATTTCCGGTGTATAAGACGACTCGGCGTATAAGACAACCCCCGACTTCAGTGCCGATTTTACCACTTGCGAAAGTCGTGTTATACGCCGGAAAGTACGTTACTTAATATGTACTAACCATTTCTGTAACAACAAACATATCAGCAAAGTCAAAGTTTCATTTTTTTTTTTCATTTCAAGAACAATATCCAGAAGGGGTTTCTAAACAGAAACAAAGTTGGATGTGTTTTTTTTCTTTGATTAGAGCGGTTAATTTAGCTGTCTTCACTAGTTCCCTCAGTTTTCTCAACCATTTAACCATTATAGGAATTAAAGTATCTTTCCACTTTTGCCCATAAAAGCATAAAGCATGCTTGCTGCTGTCAATATAGTAGCATGATAATATCTTGATAAAAGCTCATTTATGTACTGGAACATACATATTTAGAAGTTCATTTGCACATAACTTTTGAAATTAAAATAGAAACTTCTCTTTATGTGGTTTTCATTTATTACATGTAGAAGTACATAAAGGTTGAGGGTTGAATAACAGTGCACATGTGTGTGGGGTGTGTAAAGGGACATATATTCCAACACGTTTATTTAAATTTCCCAAAAGTCAGATTTACTTATGTAAAATATATTTGGAAAGTCAAATATAAATAATGAGGAAAATAAGATATTAAAATGCTCTCTTTGCAATAGCTATTTCCCCAATTATTATTTATAATTAAATTGCAGTTATTAATTATGTCATCTTTGGTATAAATTGGTTAGTTATATTATCTTGCCACATGGTATTTCCTAGTTTGTAATAAATCTGTCTCCTTTCCAATAGGCAACAATATATGGCAGGAGCAGTTACCTCAAAATAATGGTCCTGTTCATGTAAAACGCTGGTACAAGTTTCTTGAAGCACAAAATAGTTTTCAATCTGTAGATTCTAAATGGACTGTGGGAGACTCTGTTCGAAAAATAAAAATGGTAAGTGTTCAGCAATCTGTTTCAGAGTGTATCAAAATATAGATAGATAACACCTGAATTAGCCATTTTAGTACATACATCGTAATGAAACAAATATATGCATATAGAGGCATACAGGCAAATACATATTTGTACACACCATAAACATGCTTATTAGGAATGAAAATAAAGCTTTTTAAAACCTTTTATGTCAAATTAAAACTAATGTTGCTTTTGAATCATTAAATATTAAATTGAAGGACATACACATTTCTGGTTTGAATTAAGAAATTGAATTACAGGTCTGTATTAATAAAATAATAATTGATAATTGCTTGGTGGTATTCCCCCAAATACGTGTTCCATTTTAGTGTGTAGATCTGCCTGGTGCAGAAACAGAATATTGTTATACATGATACCTTAATATAAGATATCTTTGATCAGAATATGCCGTAGTGCTTTCATATAATTATTTATTAGTAGACCTGTTATTTATTTTCAATAATTCCTGGATCCAAAATTTGCAACTGAATAATTTCCTTTGTATTTTAATTTTAAGACAACAGAAAAGAAACAAGATCTTGGAAAATTTGTTGATCTCCCAGGTGCAGAGATGGGAAAAGTCATTGTTAGATTTCCTCCTGAAGCAAGTGGGTAAGATGAATTGTTCTATAACAACTCAATTTTACCTGCCTTTGACAAAATGGAAGAACATGCAATTAAATTTGCTTTCCATTTCTATTACAAAAATAAAATAATATAAATCTTTCCTGTGCAATGAAAATGTTCTCTATAAAACTGCATTTTAAAATGTCTAATTTACATGACAAGCAATATGTAAATTAGAACAGAACATGCAATGTAGTTTGCATGTTAGATTCAGCATTCCATTCTGTATTATACTCATAGTTTGGGGTTTGGAGGAGATAGTAAAGGGAGAGCTCACACAATATTTATTTAAAGTAACAGAAGCATACAGGTAGCCCTTGAATTATGACAGTAATTGGAACTGGAATGTCTGTTGCTAAGCAATGCATTCCTAAACCATGACATCACATGACAGCATCACTTAGTGATGACAGTCTTGGTATTCCCCATTGCCATGGTTAAGCAAATCCATTGGTCGTTAGGTGAGGACCTATCCCAATTGAAGCCATCTGCCTTAGTCCCTCCCAGCCCACAGCTTCAGTAAAGATCCTCTCCTCTTCAGCTCCCCCACCTGCCTATCTCCCCCGCCTTCTCTGCCATTTTGACAACCTTGTAGTCTACCATCTCTGCCAACCTTGCTATCCTCCAATACTTAGTGATTGGATGACTATTAAGTAAGGAATAAGCAAGATTGTGTGATGCTTGTTTAGTTGTTTGTTTACAGACAAATATATAAGTAGGTATGTGCATGTAATTTTATATGCAGGTGGTGTAGCTGGCTGAGAACCTGGATTATTGTGAGCGTTATATATTGTATGAGGCAACAATAAGTATGAATCTGAATGTTATCAAAGACCAAAGGAATTGTGTTTGACATGGAAAATGGTGAACAATTGTAGATTATAAATCAGTGTTGAAAACTAGAAGAATCTATGTATATTGATAGTAATTTTTCCCTAGCAAATGCCTGTTGTTTAGAAGTAGCCAATATTTTGATGAGAAAAACGTAAAATGTTCTAGACCAGGGGTCCCCAACCCCTGCGGCACCGGTCTGCTGCATGCCAGAAACTGGTAATATTGTACTGCTTTGTTCATATGGGCAAAACTGCATTCTTTGCAGTTTCATGTAGACGCATCAATAATGTGACTGTGTTATAAGAATGTCTCTGTGTGTAATACTCATAATTGATTAATATTCCGTTTGGAAATTCTTATTTTATTAGTAACTTCAAAGCTCCTTTATGTGTTCTTAGTCCTATCCTGCATGAATTCAGACTTGTTCAAGAAAATTTCATCCATCATGTACTGTGAAGGTTGACAGATAGTAAGGGATAGGGTAATTAATGTAAAAAGGCCATTGGCAATTGAGTAATGAGGCTATGAAATTGTGGCTGAAATTTAAACATTGACAAGTTTTTTTATTCTAAGCAAAATATATATTGACTGTATGGAGTCTGTTGTAGTAGGACTTTATATGTTGTTTCATTTCTTGTCTGTTTTATATTTACTTTTTATATTTACTTTTTCCTTTCATATTGAAACAATTAAATTATGTTGTTTTCTTTTCTGATTTTGTTTCTAGCTACTTGCATATTGGTCATGCAAAAGCTGCTCTGCTGAATCAGCACTACCAGGTCACCTTCAAGGGTAAATTGATCATGAGATTTGATGATACAAATCCAGAGAAAGAAAAAGAAGACTTTGAAAAGGTATTTCAGACATTCATGTATGGTTTATTTTAGAACTGAAATTAGGAGGATAAGTCAGATCTTGGGTATATTCACAAAGGGTATAAATCACTTTAAATGCAATTCCTTTATAGCAGCGGTTCTCAACCTATGGGTCGTGACCCCATTTGGGGTCGATCGACCATTTCTCGGGGGTCGCCAAACAAGGTGATCCGCCATTTTACCCCCTTGGGGGGCGGCACGCGCATGCGCGCCGCACATGGGGTGGCGCCGCGCATGCGCGGCACGTTTGTGTGACGGGGGTCACCGTCACACAAACGTTGAGAAGCACTGCTTTATAGGATTGCTGAAAAAAAATCATTTTTAAAAGTAAATAAATGTGGGCAGTGTTGATTTCTCATCTATTTTAATGTAATGAAAATTTATTTTCCTGATGAATTTTCAGCTTGTTTTTTTAAAAAAATAATATGTCATTATTTTTACTATTTTGAAATTATGTAACATTTGTCTTCAAATTCATTACTGTTGGACTAAGGGATTTCTTTCCATGGCATGTTCCCATGCTTTTGTAGTAATATTTGAAACGTTATTAGAACCTAATTAAATGAACAAGTTCTGGATGATATTTTTCAGGGCTATAAAGGCAGAAAGTGAGGAAATATCACACTGTATTTCTTGAGATATTTTTAAGTAGTTGGTGTGCATGGAATCTTGATTAGGTTTCGTTTTGAGAAGATTGCAGAGTTAAGTACCTTATAACAGGCCCATGTGAACAGTTAAAATTTACTACCTTTCAAAACAGTTTACTATTATTATATTTTATATTGCTTTAAGGTGGGTTAGAAAATTGAATAAGAAGGATTTCATTTCTAGCCAATCTGATGCCTTTGTGATGACACAGAATGAACTGCAAATTGCTCATGGCATTAGAATAACAAATAATGAGGTGTATGGAAGAGTATGTTATAGAACATATAAATTACTATGAAATAACATCACTACAAGCCTAATTTTAAGTGAATCCAATTTTTAAAAAATATTGAAATGGTCTCATTAATAGCAATCTATCCCTGCACTGTTTGTGTGTTAATAGTGCCTGGTTATGTTAACAATATCTACTATGTATTATGCAGAGTGCCTTATTTCTTACTGCTTCCTGATTCTCTAGCCCAAATAGTACACACTGGCAGTATTGTGCAGTGTTCTGCTCGTATATAGTTCATTGCTTATTCTCAGATTTTGCAGCAGTAATTTCCCAAATGCTTTACAACGGTTTTGGGTGATGCTGAAGTGTAAGGACAAAGAATCCAATCCATAAACAGTTTACTAAAATGTTGTGAAACTTCTGATAGTCTTTTAAGTAGACAGCATTGGTGTCATGGTTCCGGCTAATGAAACACTTCAAAGAACTTCCAGGCATTGGTTTTCCTGAAAGTCTTTTTATTATGTTACAAAATGTCAGCACAGCATAACGAAGGGATGCTAAGATCTAAAATCCCCACCCACGAGCAGTATTTTGCTAGCATTTCCACTCCCTATTTTGCTGTCATGATATATGTTCTCCAATTAGTGTGAAGGGCAAAGGTTCCCTTCCTTTCACTTTTGGGCTTTTCCTTCCCCCCCCTTCGTCTCTGCATTAACTCTAAAAATACCAGACAGTTCTGCATATTTTGTCAAAGCAAGAATATACAATATTTCAGCGTTGACAATTGGCTTTGTCAGTAAATTTTCTAAAATTCTATTTCTTTAATTACATATTTACAGCTCTTTGAAATGATAAAATGTAGCAACTTAGGAGAGGTTGCCATCTCTAATACAATAATAATTGTAAACAATTTTAAATATCAATCTAATTGATATTATATACAGGTGATCTTGGAAGATGTTGCAATGCTTCAAATTAAGCCCAACCAATTTACATACACTTCTGATCATTTTGAAAAAATAATGAAATACGCTGAGAAACTCATTCATGAAGGAAAGGCTTATGTGGATGATACACCAGCAGAACAGATGAAAATGGAGAGAGAACAGAGAATAGAATCTAAACACAGGAATAATTGTAAGATGTTTTTATCAAAGTTTTATTCTTTTTAAATTGAATTAATGAAACATCTAATATTTGGTAATTATGTCATTAGCATAAGTTACATAACCTTCTGTGTTTGAGATAATGATTAAAAATAACCTCATTGAGATGTTGGCTGCATTTAAGTATCTCATATAAGCCAACACACTATTTGTTTGAGTTTGGCTGACTGTGATGCATGAATCAAGCCATATATGAATAATGGTTTCTGGTTTAATTTATGACTGGATAATGTCCAACCAACTGGAAATAATGTTGAGATAAGATTCAAAGACATATATTTTGTAGGTAAATGCAAATTATTTTATAGATAAATATAAGTTATTTTTCATTTGTAAATATTGTATTATAATATTAGAACAAATTTAATCCTAATTAAATATTTGTAATCTGATAGCTGTTGAGAAGAATTTTCAAATGTGGGAGGAAATGAAAAAAGGAACAGAATTTGGGCAGACCTGCTGTCTACGAGCAAAAATTGATATGAATAGTAATAATGGATGCATGAGAGACCCAACTCTTTATCGTTGTAAAAATCAGCCACACCCACGTACTGGAAATAAGTACAAGTATGTATTGAGGAAGAACTTCCTTTCATTTTCTTAGACTTTCTACTCTATTTTTTTTAATTAATACAATCTGGTTTCTTGGAAATGATTTTAACATTTCAGGCCTTCTTTATTTTTGTAGAGAATTTTATAGCTTTGTAGAATCTGATACTGAATAGATAGGTAGGCAGGTAGATAAATAGATAAATGATAGGTAGATAGATAGATAGATAGATAATAGATAGATAGATAGATAGATAGATAGATAGATAGATAGATAGATAGATAGATAGTAAGTATCAGATTCTACCAGGCTATTAAACTCTCTACAAAAATAAAGAAGGCCTGAAATATTAAAATTGTTTCCAAGAAACCAGAAACCAGGTTGTATTCTATTTCTATTCTATATTCCATAATATATATGGAAGAACATCTATTCTTAAGACAATTAGCAATTTTAAGTTCTTAAACTCTAGGACTAAATCATTCCCATGAGAAAGAGGTTAGAGACAGGACTGAATCTCTTCATCTACTGAACCTGAAGATGGGCAGAATGGAACAAAGAAATTCTATAAGTACTTCTTTTAGATTTTCTTTTATTGAGATATTCAATCTGAATAGAGCTGAAAGGGACCTTGGAGGACTTCTAATCCAACCCCCTGCTCAAGCAGGAGACCCTATACCATTTCATAAAGTTGGCTGTCCAGTCTTTTCCTAAAAACCTATAGTGGTGGAAGCACCCACAACTTCTGAAGGCAAGCTGTTCCACTGGTTAATTGTCCTCACTATTGAGAAGTTTCTCCTTAGTCTAGGTTGCTTCTGTCTTTGATTAGTTTCTGTTGTTTCTTGTCTTACCTTCTGTGCTTTGGAAAATACTGCTATCATGTCACCCCTAGTCCTTCTTTCTTCTAGTCTGGCCATACCCAATTCCTGCAACCATTCTACAGTATATATGTTTTTATCTAATCATCTTAGTTCTTCTTTGTACTTTTCATAAGTCCACAGTTGAGCAATGTAAAAAAAATAGCTTTTCAATCTTATTTGATAAATTTAGGAGTTTATTAGGGTGAATTATCTCTCTTAAAAAAGAGAGGAAAAAAACCCTGAACTAAAAAAGTAAGAACTAATCACTTAAATATGAGCCAGCAGTGTGCTGCAGCTGCCAAAAAAGCCAACAGAGTACTGGGCTGCATTAACGGGGGGATAGAATCAAGATCACGTGAAGTGTTAATACCACTTTCCAATGCCTTGGTAAGGCCACACTTGGAATACTGCATCCAGTTTTGGTCACCACGATGTAAAAAAGATGTTGAGTCTTTAGAAAGAGTACAGAGAAGAGCAACAAAGATGATTAGGGGACTGGAGGCTAAAACATATAAGGAACAGTTGCTGGAATTGGGTATGTCTAGTTTAACGAAGAGAAGAACGAGGGGGGACATGATAGCTGTGTTCTAATATCTCGGGCTGCCACAAAGAAGAGGGAGTCAAGCTATTATCCAGAGCGCCTGAAGGCAGGACAAGAAGCAACGGATGGAAATTAATCAAGGAGAGAAGCAACCTAGAACTAAGGAGAAACTTCCTGACAGTTAGAACAATTAACCAATGGAACAACCTGCCTCCAGAAGCGGTGAATGCTCCAACAGTGGAAGTTTTTAAAAAGAGACTGGACAGCCATTTGTCAGAAATGGTATAGGGTTTCCTGCCTGAGCAAGGAGTTGAACTCGATGACCTCCAAGGTCCCTTCCAACTACTACTACTACTACTACTACTACTACTACTACTACTACTACTACTACTACTATTTATTTATGAGACTTATATACCGCTTTAAGTGCAAGCACTCTCTAAATGATGTACACCAGTAAGCAATGTATATATATATTTACATTGCCCCCAACAATCTGGGTCCTCATTTTACCTACCCCGGAAGGATGGAAGGCTGAGTCAACCATGAGCCGGTGAGATTTGAACCGCTGACCTGCTGAACACAGTCAGCTAAAGTGGCTTGCAGTACTGCACTCTAACTGCTGCGCCACCTCTACTACTACTTTCATTATTATTATTATTATTATTATTATTATTATTATTATTATTATTATTATTATTATTATTATTATTATTATTATTAAGCCTTCTCCCCATGAACATTTGAAATTCAGGAAGATAAATCTTGATTTGGTAACTTTTGTAGTGATCTTGAGAAAGAGTAAGAATCTTTCTCTTCCACATTGATTCTTCATTAAAATTGCTCTCTTGCTTCTACATACTCTTGTTAATTGGAGAAATGTTATTTGCTGATATTTATTTATTTTCTGGAATATTCTCTCAACCAAATTTTGCTGTATTAACTAATATTTAAGTATGAGTTCCTGTACTATATATGAATCAAAAACTTTTCTATTTCCTCCCTTTTTGGAATATACGTTATTATGAGAAATAACATATTACCCAGATTTCATAATAGATTCTCCCAAAACTCCTTAACATTTTAGGAATAACTGATTCTTACTATCAGTCTATTCAAATACAGTATAAAGTTTCCAATTGCTTTAAACCCTCTTCTTCTTGTTTTTTACGTGCACTAGCAGACTGATAAATACTGTTGCTTCAGTGATTGCTTTTGATATTTATTAATGGTAAGATGTGACATCTGTCAAGTGTGCATGAAGGTTAAATCTGTCTCTACTTAACTTTCAGTATTTACCCCACATACGACTTTGCCTGCCCCATAGTGGACAGTGTAGAAGGTGTTACTCATGCATTAAGAACAACAGAATACCATGATAGAGATGAGCAATTCTACTGGATCATTGAAGCCTTGGGAATAAGAAAGCCCTACATCTGGGAGTACAGCCGTTTAAACCTCAACAATACTTTGCTTTCTAAAAGAAAGCTCACTTGGTTTGTCAATGAAGGACTGGTAGATGGCTGGTAAGTAAAGTTGCTTAGCTTGGTGGTGTCTGTATGGATGCTTCTAAAATGTGTACCAGATTATTTCACTCTTGCATTCATAGTGTAAATTTACATGTTATTAATAAATAAAACCTCCAATTATATAAAATTTTTAAATTAAATATGATCCTTACACTTTATCACATTTATGTGTTTGCTGTTAGCAGAAGAAATAAATTACTTTTAGACTTTGTACTTTTATAAGTACTCAAAAATATTGGCTTTTATGTTTTTTAATGTTATTACTAATTCATAGACTTCATGAGGCCTTCAGGTGCCTCTCTGCTTCTGTTCCTCCTCTTTCCTTTGTGGTTCCTTAAACGCTCAAAAATATTGTACAATATTAATTTGGTCAATATGAAAGGATGTAAAAGAATTTGCTTGAGGGGAAAGGATGATTTTCAGTGTCTGGGAGTAGTGTGTAAGTATATGGCTCTGTTTCTTCCCTAATGCTCTTGGGGGTAACTTGTGATAATGTGCATTAACTTGCCTAATAAAATGCATTTGGCAGGGTATAGTATTGGGGGTTTAATATTGGGAATACAGTGTTAGACAGAACAACAGAAGAAAAAGATTTAGGTTGCTCTTAGATAACTGCAAAATGAGCAAGCAGTGTGCCCAGGCAGCTGTGGAGTCAAACAAAATTCTAGGATGCATCACTACACTGTGGGCAATTATTAGGCAAATTGTATTTTGGAGGATTAATTTTCTTATTGAACAACTACAGTGCTCTCGGTCAATCCAAAATGCTAATAAACCTCAAACCTGAACATTTAAGAAAGTAAAAGTGAGGTTTTGACTTTCTTAGGAGAATATGTTGTATACAATTATTGGGCAATATTAGTGTACAGAATTATCATGCAACTAAATGAAAAACAAAAATTTGCCCATCTCATTTGTTTATTTGCATCTGTTAAAGTGAGAATAGTAAAGAAACAACTCAACATGTACAAATATTTCTGACATTTCAGAAAAAAAAATCAGTGACCAATATAGCCACCCTTCTTTTCAATAACAGTCATAAGCCTTCTAGTCATGGAGTCTGTCAGTTTCTTGATCTGTAGACAATCAGCGTTTTGTGCAGCAGCAACCACAGCCTCCCAGATATTGTTCAGAGAGGTGTACTATTTTCCTCCTGTTTAAGAAGGGCCCATTTCTCAATAGGGTTTAGGGGGCCATATCATTATCTTTCATCTTTAAGGCCTTTACTGGCTAGCTGCACAGTGGAGTACTTCAATGCATGCGATGGAGCATTGTCCTGCATAAAAATCATGGTCTTGAAAGATGCAGATTTTTTCCTGTACTACTGCTTGAGAAAGTGTCTTCTAAAAACTGGCAGTAAGGTTGGGAGTTGATTTTGAGTCCAACCCGAAAAGGTCCAATTAGCTCATCTTTAATAATACCAGCCCATACCATGCCCTACCTCCACCTTGCTGACATCTGAGTCAAAGTGGAGCTGTGTACCCATTACTGATCAAGCCATGGACCCATCCATCTGGTCCGTCAAGAGTCACTCTCATCTCATCAATCCATAAAACCTTTGAAAAATCTTTTCTTCAGATATTTCTTGGCCCAGTATTGCCGTTTCAACTTATGGGTGTTGTTCAGTGGTGGTTGGGTTTCAGCCTTACTTACCTTGGCCATGTCTCTGAGCACTGAACACCTTGTACTTCTGGGCACTCCAGGTAGGTTGCAGTTCTGGAATATGACAGTATTGGAAGATACTGGGTTCCTCGTAGCTTCATGTTTGATTCTTCTCAAATCTTTGGCAATTAATGTGTGTCTTTTTTTCTCAACACATTTCTTGCGACCCTGGTTCTGTGATCACACCCCAATGTCTTAGCAATTTCAAGAGTGCTGCATCCCTCTGAAAGACTTTTGACAATTTTTGACTTTTCAGAGTCAGTTAAATATACACCCATAAATATAGGGTTTTAGTCGGACCTCATTTGGAATACAATTCTAAGATCTCATTTAAAGAAAAAGATATCGATAAGATTGAGCAAATGGACAACAAAAATGGTGTGAGGTCTGCAGGACAAAATATATCAGGAGAGATATATATGTACAGCCTGGAGGACAGAAGGGAAAGGGATGACATGATTGGAACTTTTAAATAGATCAAGCGTGTGAATATGGTTCTAGAAGTAGCAATTTTGCCACAAAGAAGTGGGAGACAAGCTATTCTCCAAAGCACTTGAGGGCAGGATAAGAAGCAATGGATGGAAAATAATTGAGAGAAGTAACCTAGAACAAAGAAGAAATTTCCTAACAGAACAATTAATCAGTGGAACAATTTGCCTCCAGAAGTTGTGAATGCTTCAACACTGAAGTTTTTAAGAAGAAATTGGACAACCTTTCCAAATTCTATACTATTCTGTCTGTTCTGTTCTGTTCTATTCTATTCCATTCCATTCCATTTTCAATATTAAGCAAAAATCAAGAACATAGGGGCATAATCTCAAACTGACAGGAGGAAAAGTTCAAACATAATGTTATAAATTATCACTAAATTATCACTATTACTTCAGTAAAAAGAGTAGTGAAAGCTTGGAACCAATTTCCAGAGGAGATATTGGGTCAGTCATTAGTAACTGAGTTTAAACATGCTTGGGATAAACACATGTCCATCATCAACAAAAATTTAAAAGTAAAAAATAATTAAAAATAAATAAAAAAATAAAAAACAAACTCAAAGGGCAGACTTGATGGACCACACTAGGTCTTTTTCTGCCATCAGTTTTCTATGTTTATTTGATATTTTTGTTATTTCTAAGGAAAAGGCCATGAATTAAATAGATGCTAACAATTAGCCAATATTAGAAATTGGAACTGATCCAGTCTAAGATAAGGTTGTGGATTAGAGAACTAGCTGGTGTTTTCAATTCATAAACATATTTTTTTTAGCCATCCCATTTCTTTAGTATTAAACTGAATATTGATCCCTTTCTTCAAGGGATGACCCAAGGTTTCCAACAGTGCGTGGTGTCCTTAGAAGAGGTATGACAGTAGAAGGATTGAAACAGTTTATAGCTGCACAGGTAAGTGTCTTTATTTTCAAATTAGGTAGAAAGAGATTGCTACAGTGCCTTTGTAAAATTATGGTGGAATCCATTGCTCATCTTTGACTTGCAGAATTTCCTGCAAACTGTGCATCTTCCCCAAATTTCTTTTGAGAGATCACCTGCTTCCCTTGGGACAAGATTTGAGGAAAATGGGTGAGGCAGTAAGGGGAAAATCAGAGAGGATTCTGTATTTTTTTTTTTTTTTTTTTTGAGAAGCATGCTACCTTCATTGCTAGACTTACAGATGGGAAAAGGTGATCTGGAGTTAGACAAAAATCCCAGCTTCTTAACATTTGTAGTAGCATTACAAATTATAACAATAATTTCATTTGTTTTTATGATTCATTTATATCCCACCTTTATTTTGGCAAACATAATTTTGAAATAGAATATTTTATAAAGCAAATATTTTTGTACTATGTGAGGGATAACACAGTTTGAAAATTAGTTTTTAGTATATATAGTTAGAATAGTTTCTGAAGAATTGAAAGTTTATTAAAGCACACATTATTAAATAAGCTGTTTGTCTTGCAATAGAAAAATATTAATTATGAAAACATTTCCTCTAATTGATTTATTTTCTCAAAATAACTAATTAATATTGCTATACTGTTAAAAAGGATATTTCTGTCATGTTACAAAATTATAGTTTATACACATAGAAACAAAAATAAACACAGGGAAATGGTTACAATTATTATTATGTAAGTTAAAGTACTTTGATTTATAAGTTACTTCCTTCTTGCTACTTGATGGATATAGAGATTTCTGATTTTGCTTGTATTGACTGATTAAAAATATGTAATTAAATTAAATATATACGAGCAAGATACTGACCATTTAGCAATAAAGACAGGATTGGCTTTACACTATTTACACCATTTATCATCGTGTATCCAGTGCTTTTTTTCTAAAAAAAAAAAAAGTGCCGGAACTCACACCTGTCATACAACCCGCCTTGCCTACCCGACAAGGTTCCATCCAAAAAAGGTGCTGGAACTCCGTTCTGGGCGTTCTATGAGAAAAAAAAGCCCTGCGTGTATCAAATCGTGTATCAAATTATTACTTATTCAGACAATGCATTTTTTCCTTTATATTTTACAGGGATCTTCAAGATCAGTTGTAAATATGGAATGGGATAAAATTTGGTCATTTAACAAAAAGGTACATTTGTCTTTATTTTAATTTAATGACATTTCAAGTGGAAACCTGCTCTGTTGTGGATAGTGAATCCAGAATTCTTTGACTGTCCTTTCAAGACTAGTGAATGCAATTTGTTGCTTCATCTGCCTCTTTTTCAGGAAAATGGAATGTCCTTCTTGCTAACAAGGCTTACATTAATATTACATGCTTTTGCAAAATCAATTGAATTGTTTTTTAACTGTTTGGGAAGGTAATGGTGTTTTGCTAATTTTGTAAATCTGATATGAAATTCTGCATTTCATTTTTCTGCCATCAAGCTGCGAGCTATCTGTAAGAAGGTATTACTTAATGCTTTTTCTGCCTTAGCATATAGCTTACAGTAAGCATACATAGCATAAGCAATCATGCAGTTACTCATACACAGTCACATTTGCTTACATAACAAGAGCTATATATATATTTCCATAAAAATGCATTATTCCTATGTTAAAGAGAAAAACATGATTTCTCAATAGAGACGAGAGTTTAAAATTTTTCCAGGTTGCCTTTCTGCAGTACACAGAAGGCTATAATATTTCCTTTGTAAGATAATCAGTAAAGTTCTTTCATTATTCTTCAGTTGAAAGATTAAAGAAGGAATACTGCATCTTCACATGATTAGTTACTTTTTGGCAGCAAGTGCTTGGACACTATAATAAGGCGAACTCTTGCTCTACAATTATATGGCTGCTCCTATTTTTTAACTTGCATCTGGGTCTTTGTTTTCAAATAGGTTTTGTTTTTCCCTCAGATTTCAGTATTTGCTTGCCTGGCATGTGTCTTGTAGTCTCCTATAGTTCTTTTACTTTTTTCTCTTCATTTATTTGAGGGATTATCAATTGGTTCTTTCTGTTGCTGCATTAGTTGTGTAATACATTTACAAAACATAATTTTTAGCTGAAGCTGTTGGACTGCATACTTGTTAGAGCTGTACATTTACCTGTATAGTGATGTCTCATTGATCAAGAGTGAAGCTAAAGTATTAAATGTGCTATAAGATACTATTGGCTCTCAAGAAAGGAAAATTTATCAATAGAAGCATTGGCAAAATTTAATGATTAGAGCAGAGCAGAATTCTCCTTTTGTGATGCAGTGAACATCTGCTGGTTAGACAAGGACTAATTAAAGATTTTGAGTTTTTCCAAAAATTGTGGATAAAATAACTATTTATATCATTACATACTTTTTAATCACATAAGTGATGCTAGTGTATAAATCTCATCCAGAACCAGAGAGCTGACACTGAAACCTGTAACGTAAGGATTATTACATTAACTATTTGCTTGTATTCATGATAGGCAGCAAAGGCAAAAGTGATACTTCTCTTATTTCTAAGAATATCCTAAAGGTGTTTTTTTCAAGAGACAACTGGACTTCCTTGGTTTTCTTTGAAGACATTTCACTTCTCATCCAAGAAGCTTCTTCAGTTCTGACTGGATGATGGGGGATGGAAGGATTTTATTCCTTGCAGACAAGTGGTCATTTGCATTCTTTTAGAGAGTTTTTAAGGCTACTTGTTGGAGGTTTATCTGTCTCCTCAGGATCACCTGAGTAGTGCAAATGGGTGTGGAGCCTTCTTGGAACTGCTGAAAGGACTATGTTGTAGACAGGAAATAGATAATATCATATCCCTCTCCCTCTGTTGAGAGGGCTGTTCAATTTTTACGTAGATGGCCTCTTTCAGCCCTCTTTCAAACCAGCGGTCCTCTGTCCAAAATGTGGACTTTGCTATCTTCAAAAGAGTGGATTTTGTCTTTTAAATGCAGATGGACTGCTGAAACTTGTCCTGATGGTTTTTTTTCCTATGTTGTGCAATGTGTTTGTGAAGTGATATTATTTTTTGTTTCCACAATATACAAATCTGCACATGTCTCACTGTATCGTACTACATATACCATGTTGCTCAGTTTGTTTCTGGGTGTTGTATCCTTGGAGTGACCCTCAGGACACAGATAAACCTCCCAGTGGCCTCAACGACTTTCTAAAAGAATGCAAATGACCAGCTGTCTGCAAGGAATATAAATCCTACCATTCCCCACCATCCAGTCAGAGCTGAAGAGGCTTCTTGGATGAGAAGCGAAACATCTTTAAAGAAAAACAAGAAAGTCCAGTTGTCTCTTGAAAAAAGCACCTTTGGGGTAACCATGACCTGGATGACTGATAATCTCCATAGACATTTCTAAGAATGTATTTCCAAGAACGTAGAATATAGACTTTATTAGTCATGAGTGCTCTTGTTTTATATAAGCTTAAGCATGAAATATGGAGGGATTTTCTCCTCAAAGAACATATATCTTTATAAGTAGCAGTTTTTAACAATTGTTTAAACTATTATAATTCTGGGGATTGCAATTGACATCCTGAGAACTACTGGAGGACCAAAGGTTTCTTATGCTTCCTTAAAACCTCCAGTTGTATAAAATAGTAAGTCATTGAAGAAAGGTGATAATGCTTAAAATAAATGATTTGGAAGTGTGTAAACAACAGAAACAATGTTGGTGGAAGATTCTACCTTGAGTATTGAGTAAGTTAGAAGTGAAGCAGAAATAGGGGCCATTTTTAAACGAAGGGTTTTTATCATAATGTTGCCTTATTATAGTGCTCTAAAGCTGTTGTATTTAAATAATCATGCTAGAATGCACTCTTTTTGGAATACATTTATAGAAAATATATGGCTTTAAAGCCAGAGATTTGGTAAGGAGAAAATTGTGGAATTTTGTATATAAAAGAAAAAATATCAAATAAAAGTATTTTAAATTGCAGTGTGCCGTTTGGCATTTTAATACAGTTTTTTTCGTGTTTGAAGAGCATTCCACAGATAGTCTGATTCTGCCTATTTTTCAGTCTCAGAAAAGGTTATATATTAATGATAATGTAATGCATACATGTAGATAAGCCTGTTTTTAAAATTGATGAGTGATAAAATGCCTCGGATCCATAGAAAAAGTTTACAGTTAGCACTCATGTTTAGCCTAATTACAGTTCCTCTGCGTATGTTTAGCCTAATTATAGTTTCTTTCAGTTAGGAATGCATATGCTTACAAACTCTCTCCCCAAAAGTGATTTTAAAACATTTTTTTTCTCAAAGAACAGGAAAATTACATAAGCATATTTTGTTTTTGCCTTTGTTTTATAACTTAAATTCAAGAAGCTTTAATTGCAGTCAACAGTGCAGTAACATAAAGAATACCAGTTAATATTCCTAGATGGTTTGTGTGTATTATATGTGTACTTTTTCATTCATATAACTCTTTGTTTTAAAGATTTGTGCTTGAAACATACGTGAATATTTGAATAATTATAATTTCTTAATTATTATCCTTGGGATATAGGTCATAGACCCAGTGGCACCTCGGTTCACTGCATTGCTAAAGGATAAAATAGTCACCATAAATATTCCTGAAGCTCAAGAAGAGATGAAAGAAGTGGCTAAACATCCAAAGGTTTGTTTAAAGAATGCAGTAATAAAAATATTGAAACATTGGAACCAATAGGACTTTCTACCCAATGAAAAGAAAGGAAAATCAGATTCTCAAGTTTGAA
Source organism: Crotalus tigris (assembly GCF_016545835.1). Taxonomy (NCBI): domain Eukaryota; kingdom Metazoa; phylum Chordata; class Lepidosauria; order Squamata; family Viperidae; genus Crotalus; species Crotalus tigris. The sequence continues at coordinate 1,443,172 of NW_024096622.1, read as the reverse complement.
TATTGTAAGAGCAATTGGCAGGCCAGCAGATAGATTAACAAAAAGATTAAAAAATGTAAATATCTTCAACCTGAGTTCATATCCTGGTTGCTGCATCCATGCAGTTTTCTTAGCAGTTTTTTTTAAAGAAATGGTTGGCCACTGCCTTTTTCCTGGTTGCTTGTTCAACTTCTTAACTAGTCTATAGCCTTGGAATCTCCAGGATATCTTCCCATTTAAGTACTAACCAGGCATAACCTTGTTTAGCTCTGAGATTTGAGCAGTGCTACGAAAGTATGAGATATAGAGTTTTCAGTTCTGGAGAAAAGTCCATGAAAAGAAAAGAAAAGCCCTATAAACTACACATAATGATGGTTTTAGTTTTGAATCCATTCATATCTTTGTCCAGTTCCACCTACTTTGGGGGCTATATACTGTATCTCTAGTGTACCTTAAAATACATTTTAGATCAGGGGTGGGCAATTATCAAAGGGCCACAGGAGAAATTGGGACTGTTTGAAGAGCTGCTGCCTCACCCCCTGCTACTGCCACCTTGCCCCCGATGTTGATGTTGATTCATTGTCACCTTGTCTTCCAACATCCTGTCCTTTGGTGCTGCCACTCTGCTTCCAACGCCCTGCTCCCTGATGCCACTGATGCTACAGGTTGTATATGGACCACCTGTAGGCCAGATGTGACTTGTGGACCATAAAATGACTAGATTTAAATATCCAAAAATTGTTTCCTCTTGGTTCAAGAAAAACAATTTACCACAATGACAAACATACAACTTTTGCCTTTTCTTCCAGAATAGTTTATTGTATTGTAATTTTTCTAACACAAACCAGTTCTTTATCCTTTTCTGTTAATATACAGAATGCTGAAGTTGGCTTGAAGCCTATCTGGTATAGTCCCAAAGTACTGATTGATGGGGCAGATGCAGAGACCTTGACAGAAGGAGAAACGGTTACATTCATTAACTGGGGCAACATAATCATCACCAAAATACACAAGTATGTTTTACAGTGGATTTTATGTTTCCATATCGTATTGGGAATTTCTCCTTCTTCTTAAATATTTAAAATGTGTAGTGGGTAGAATTATTACAGTATGTAATCCACTTCTAAACCTGTTATCCTTTTCACTGCATATGAAATTCTTGGAAACCATGTGGTAGGTGAAGCAGGAAACTATATTGAGAGAGAGAGAGAGAGAGAGAGAGAGAGAGAGAGAGAGAGAGAGAGAGAGAGAGAGAGAGAGAGAGAGAGAGAGAGAGAGAGAGAGAGAGATGAGGCTTGAAATGACGGGATGCAGTGACCTGTGTGACCACAAGCTCTTTCTCTTCATATAGGAATCCTCTTAAATTTAAATAATAGATTTGGGTTATTAAATTTGACTGCCATTTCTTAAGATTCACTAACTCTTGGAAACTTAAGTTAATTTCCATTGATTTCTTGGGCAAGGTTTTATCATTTAGTTTTAAAACAACCAGATAATCAAAATATTTTGTTTCTTTGTAGGAACCTCACTGGGAAAATCACATCTATGGATGCTAAATTAAATTTGGAGAATAAGGATTACAAAAAAACTACTAAAATCACCTGGCTAGCAAAAGCCTCTTCTGCTTCTCTCACTCCAACCATCTGTATGAACTATGAACACTTGATTACCAAGCCTGTCTTAGGAAAGGAGGAAGACTTCAAACAGTACATTAACAGAAATAGCAAAGTAACTTTCATATTATTATCAACTGTTGCATTTGTGCCACAAAATGATAGTTTCAAGAAATCATGTGGAATACATGAGCCCTCCTCCCTCTAAATCTCACTCATCCTTAGGCATGACTTAAATTCAAATTAACCCAATAAACTCTATGGCTGAATTGAGATTTTATCCTTTACTTTCCTGATTAAAATTCAGCATTCTAGCCCATCTTCCATAAAATGATGTCTCCTAAGCCTTGGGATTATAGCTCCTACCATCACTAATTATTGGCAAGAGTCACATATTGGGAAAGATCAGGCTAGCCATAATTATGTATGTAATTCTATGATTGCTTTTTCTTAGTCTTTCATTAGGATCTTCATGAGTTGCTTCATGGGGAATTGAGGATTTTCAATATCCATCTGAAAAGTTAACTTTCATGTTAACTATAGTAATTCGGCACATATGTACAGAATTTTGTTCTTTAGGAAGTTATACAACTTATTTTTAATCTTTTTATAGCAAGAAGAACTGATGTTAGGTGATCCTTGCCTAAAAGATTTGAAAAAAGGAGACATCATACAGCTTCAGAGAAGAGGCTTTTATATTTGTGATCAACCGTATGAGCCTATTAGGTGAGTACATAGAAACCAGCTTGATTTTAACTGTATAAGATTTGGAAATTTGGAATGGCCATTTTTTTTCAGGGCTAAATTGTTGAAGTAGAGTTAATGTTTATGCTTTCCATAAAAAGTGTATATTTCTGCATTATATTTACTTATATAGAAGACCATTACAATGTATTCCCAAAGGAAAGTGGGATAATACAGTTTAACAGCAACATTTGAAAGCCAAGCAACCTATATTATTTTCAGTGATTTTTTTCTCTCTTATGGAATATGCAAATTACAAATTTAAACTTTTCTTTGTAAGTAAGCAGTGATTGTTACTTTAAAAACTATTTTGAATTGCAACATTGACTGTTCATGAGGCTTTAATGTGGGTTTGTTATTGCTGTCAAAAAATCATTTTGAAGTACACTATATGGAAATGTAAGAAAATGCCTTCCCTCTACTACTTCTGTCTGTCTCTCTGTTTTTCACCAAGTAAAGACATTTTTCTCCTGGATTTACTGCTGTGGAGATGGGTGAGGTATAATAAGAATATTTTGATATTCATTGCTGAAGCTTAACTCAAGATCCACACAACCCTACATGTCAATTTTCTGCTGCCTTTCTTGTTCTGTATCTTCCTTACAAATATAATTTCACAAATACTTTTATTTCTATAAACTTTTAAAGTTTAAGTGGTAATTTTTCATATTGATTCCTTTGTCTATTCAATTATTATTATTAATTAAATAATTAAATTTTTTTTTTCTAGTCCATATAGCTGTAAAGAAGCTCCATGCATTTTGATTTATATTCCTGATGGGCATACAAAAGAAATGCCAACATCTGGCTCAAAGGAGAAAACCAAGTCAGAAACAGCAAAGAAAGAGGTAAGCAGATCCAGTTGATATATATTGTTCATCAAAAACAATATTGATGGGCATTAGTGTTGCTTATAACAAGTGATCATAAACTATTTGATATTCAACAAGGACAGATGCATTTGTCAGGGTTGGAATAACAAATGCACCTGTATAGGAAGCAGAATACTGTATATGATCTGTGAATATAACGACTGAAAAAAATCTCAGGATTATAATCAGTCACAAATTGATCATGAGTCATTAAGGTGGTACAATTAAAAAACAATTACTCCACATTTTGGTTTTATTTAAATTCATATATTTTATAAACCTCTGCTGAGGCTGTTCTGTTTTATCATTTCTTCTCTAATTATTACTGTTCTATTGAATATGTTTTATGTATTTATTGTGCGACCAAATTCCAGCAATTTTTATGAAAATAGTCAGGAATGGAGCCATTACATCTATTAATCATGAAAAAGTGATTACAACAATATAGTTATATTCTCAGTTCTTTTACTGTCTGTATCTTTTGAAATTGCTGAATAATTTATTTTCAGCTGGTATTGTCTGCATTGTGGATACTTATTATTTTGTATTTTTTTTCTTCATGCTGGTATAAGGCCATAAGAAATCAAATAACACACTGAGTTCATTTTCCTAAAATTAATGAGAAGTTTGGTACTGTACTACGTTGGGATAGGATTATACTCAATGTCATTTGCCTGACAAATACTTAATTTAATGTTTGTTAAATCAGTAAAAATATAATTCTTGTGCTTGTTTTTGACTTTTCTTCCTGCTTATATCCATCTTTATTTTATTAATTGTATTTGTGAGATGGGCAGCCTTGTAAATAGATTAAATGAATGAACAGATAAATCATCAATATTTTCTTGCTTCTATTCTTTATTTCAGTCTGGCTCGTCGTGTAAGACTGTATACAGTATTTATTCCAAGAAAATTGCTCATTCTTCCACTCATAGATGCTGCTGAAATTATTTTTATTTTTGCTCCCTCTTTGAAGTGTTGCCTTGTTAGGATCAGGAACAGAGGCAACATTTTTCACATCATTCTGTTCATATTTATGACAGGCAGTACTGTTCCCCCCCCTCAAATGGCGCATATTGTAGTTAGCTATTTTCCTCATTTTCGTAAATGCATAATTTGGTTTTCTTTTCAAAGGTTGCTACTACAATGAAAGGTCATTCTGCTTCACTTGGGGCTGATGCTTCTCCTACTTCAGTTTCCCCTTCAGCCCAGGATCACTTAGCTCTTTACAGGAGGGTGTCTGCTCAGGGTGATGTAGTCCGCGATTTGAAACAAAAGAAAGCAGCAAAGGAGGACATTGATGCTGCTGTGAAACAACTCTTGGCTCTGAAAGCAGAATACAAGGAGAAGATTGGTCAAGACTACAAGCCGGGAAACCCTCCAATTGCAGTAAATCCCATCCAATCTTCCAAATGTGAGGTGGTCGCCATTACCAATGTAGACAGCAAAATTCTTTATGATAATGTAGCTGAGCAAGGAGAAGTGGTCCGAAAACTTAAAGCAGAAAAAGCTGCCAAGGTTAGTAAAGAGATCAGTTTGGCTGCCTTAAATTATTGTGTGATTCTGTCTAAACCCAAGTGCTCCACTATAACCTTTGAAATCTTCATACGTATCTCTTCATACCTTTTCTGGAGAGAAAATGTTCTCTGGATTCTCCTAAGTTCCAGCTGTTATCTTCTTTTAACAAAAGAGCAAATATTTAACTTAGTTTTGGAAGTGTATCACTTTTTTGCTGCTTAATTGTGAGAGGGCAGCCATATATTTTGTTATTAAACATTATGTTTGTGTGAATAATTTAAAATAATTAAATACTTTTGTTGCATTGTTTGTTTCAAATTTGGCCATGTGTATCTTTAGATCAGTATCCCATTCCCCCTTTTTCTGTCTTAATCCCTTTTAAGCTTGTTCTTTTATTTCTGGTTTTAAGTTCACATAGATACTTCTTTCACAGTGTTCCCAGCTCTGAAAACAAAAAAAGAGAAAAAAGGAAAAAAAAAAAAAAAACCCAGCCAGGAGTAAAAACTAACAATCCACCAAAGATTGAACTTTCCTAGTTCAATTCCTCTCTTTGTAGATACTTGTGGCAGAACTCATAATTGTAAAGTAGCTAAATGAAGAGGTTTATAGAGATACTTGAACAAAAGTATAATAGTGGTGGAAGTAAAATAGGCTAATGCAAATGGTTTTTAGATCTTTGAAAAAATAAATTGTTAAAAGATAGCAAGCATTCCTTACTTTACTTTTAGTATAGCTTCTTTTACTACAGTGTTATGTAGTTGCATGTTATTGCATACAAAACAGATGATTATTTTGTTCACATTGAGAAAATACAGAATAGTTTGAACTTTAAGGGAGAACAAAAATGCTTTACTTCACTTTAGGTCATTTACTTCATTTTAGTTTATCAAAAACATATGTCCTGCTGCCTTCTCGGCATAGCAACAATTCTGTTTATTGAATCTTATTTAGAGAAAAAAGGTCTTCTTTGAATTATATCCAAATCTGCCAGCCTTCCATTCTAAAAAGAAATCTAAAAAAATCACTTGGCTTGGAGAAAGGATATGAACAAAAGCTGTTAATTGCTTTTCTATTTAAAGCTTAAATAGAATATTTTCTGCCAACTGCAGAAAAAGACTGGTTTTAGAAAGTTTTAACTTAAGAAGCATTTATATCCTTCATAATTCATAAAATAAAAATATTTGGCATTCACATGGAAATTTGTTACCTATCTAGTTTAGGGAAACTAAACATTCCATGATAAACAAATTCATGTGCTATTCTCCTATGCCAAAGAATGATTGATAGTTTCTGTTTTTTTCTTTTATATAATTACAGTTTCCAGTTTAAAAAGAGTGGAGAAAAGAGAGCCTCATGGCCTAAGACTCCTATTCAGACTGCTCCTCATAACAACAAATACATTTTGCATTTCTTTTGAATGAGTTTAATGTCATTTTTATTCTACTCTGTTTGTAGAAAACTTTTAAAAATATTTCTGCGTTTACTGATGTGATATATTCTCTCCCTGCTTCAGGATCATATAGATGCTGCAGTAAAAGTGCTTCTTGCTCTAAAGGCAGAATATAAACAAAAGACAGGTCAAGATTATAAGCCTGGACATCCACCTGCAGCTCCTCTTCCTCCTTCCTCCATGTCTTATGCTTCTGATCCTACTTCTTTAACTATGAATGGTTTGACATCTTCTAGCCAAATAGATGAAAAAGCTCTGTATAATAAAGTAGCTGAACAAGGAGAGGTAGTGCGGAGACTCAAAGCAGAAAAGATTTCCAAGGTAGAATAATGATAAATATTCATTCTCTCTCTCTCCTTCTCTCTCTCTCCTTCTCTCTCTCTCTCTCTCTCTCTCTCTCTCTCCGTCCCTCCCTCCCTCCCTCCCTCCCTCCCTCCCTCCCTCCCTCCCTCCCTCTGTCTCTCATTTCAGACCTCATGTAAATTATGTTCTATATTGTATAGGGTATAATAATAAAATCAGGACTGTAATCTCCTTAGCAAGTCCCACAAATGGTTTTCCTTCCTTCTTCCCACAACGGCTTGCTCAGATGTTCCCTAAGGTCTACATTCCTTTACACTATTCTACCCTTTATTACTGTACTTTATTGTGAAATATCTGCGACCCCAAAACCAGAATCAGAGAACTGCAACAATACAATGCAGTATTATGAGAATACTGTATTGCCTTGCAAGGAAGGAAGGAAAGAAAGGAATCCCTATGGATTCTACTGTTAATCGTTGCCGACTATAGTGGGTGATGCTCATCTCTGATTCAAGGCCGTGAGCCAGCTCTGTCCAAAGACATTTTCACAGTCATATGGCTAGCATGATGTTGCAGAGTGCTGTTTCCTCCCCACCAAAGAGTATTTATCTACTTGCATTTGCATGCTTTTGAACCGATAGATGGGCAGGAGTGAGGTGAAAATGGGCGCTCAACCTGTCATGCGACACTTGGGTCTCGAACCTGGGCTGTCACCTTTCCAGAGAACAAGCCCACCATCTTATCCCTTTGATCTATGCACCACCCTATTGCCTTTCAAGGATAGCTCTAAATCCTTCCTCCATCAAGTATTCTATTTTTTATCAGTAATATTTTCCCAAGCTCCCATTCCCCCAAATATTTGAAAGCATGAAATTATATTTCATAAGCGTTTAACCTAATCCTATATATGTTTGACACTGTTTGCTTAAAAATTATTCTTTCAAAGTCATTGTGAGAGGGCAAAGCTATTTTCTTTACCTCTTCCACTTTAAGAACTTATTGTAGGCATTAATCCTAAAGCATTAGCTTTCTGATTTACCTTTGTATTAGATATTTAAATGAATCTGAGAGCCAGTAATTTCTGTTTTTTTTCTTATATATGGACACCAATTTGTGTACATTAGAGTTCCATGAGAAAAAATTCTGTGTTTTGAAAAGTGATATGCAGAAACTGATAATAACAAGAACAATTAAAAAAAAATGGGTGGGTCGCACTAACCCAGACACAATCTGGGGATTCTCAACTCACAACTCGTGCTCAAAGAGCAGGTGTCAGTCGTAGTTAAAGGGCCTAATGCAATTTCATGTTGTGTGTCATTTGTGCCCTTATCTGGATCATGAGGTCCTGCGTAGTTATTCATGCCCATGTCATCTCTTGATTGGATTACTGCAATGCACTCTATATGAGGCTACCCTTGAAGAGTATTAAGAAGCTATGTGTGGTGCAGAATGATGTGACACGCCTAGTTCTGAGATGGCACATATGGCACATAACACAATTGTTCTTGAGCTGCATTGGTTACCATTTTGCTTTGGTCCAATTCAAGGTATTGGTTATTACCTTTAAAGCCTTATATGGCATAGGTCCAGGGTATCTGAGGAGCTGTCTCACCTCAATGGAACTAGCCCACTCCACTCATGCCACCGGAAGAGGCCTGCTACAGATCCTGTCTGCTAAGGAATTTGGGCGGGGGGGGGGCGGGATCAAGGAGAAGAGTCATTTCTGCTGTGGCCTCGACCCTGTGGAATATTCCACCACCACAGCTGAGAACTGTTCCTACCCTTTTGACCTTCCAGAAGGGTGTCATACTTGGTTTCGCCAAGTATTGGCTTGGGGCCCTGAAGGGGTGCTCATTACAAAGATGGTTGATAGGGTAAGAAGACCTCATCCCTGCTCCGTCTGTCTTTTGGGTCCTGGTTTTATTTCTTTATAGTTTACTGATTTGCATAAAGCAAATGTATTTCATCAAATACATTTCATTTCCATGCAACAAATCTTTTGCATAAAATAGTACAGTATGTTACTAAGATGCCCAAGAACATATTGTTTATTTGATAATAAAGAACGGAAAAGTAAAGAAAAGAAAAAGTATGCAGCTAGTTTTTGAGATGGTTGTATTTATTTGCTCTTTCTTGACAATACTCCCATAGGATAAAGTGGATGAAGCTGTCAAACTCCTCCTTTCCTTAAAGGCAGAATATAAAGAAAAGGCTGGCCAGGACTATAAACCAGGACAGCCACCTTCATCTCAGACATCTGACTTAAACCACCCCAAAAGCACAGAAACCAGTAGTCCTGGCTCTCCAGAAGCACAAGTTCTTTTTAACCAGGTTGCTCTCCAAGGAGAAGAGGTTCGAAAATTAAAATTGGAGAAGGCAGAAAAGGTAATTATATTAATTAACAGTTTCATATACTTGAAGTGAGCCTGGAATACGTATTGCACTCATTTTTATTCTTTACTGCCATCCTAGTCTTTGAAAATAAGTTGATTTCTCATTAAGTGTTGCATATTCTAACTATTTTGAAATTACTTCAATATTTGCAAATAGCTTTAGTGAAATCAGTAATTTTGGTAACTTCTGAAAAAAAAATCTTCCAATTTTCTCTGAAGATTCATCTGGGACCCATCCCTTGTCAGCAAAACAACTTGTCCTTATATACAGAACAAAACAAAAATAATTGTTCCACTCTTTTACCAGTTTATTTTTACTGTGTGGTAAATTAGTTGTATCACTCAGAAACATGCCACATATTTTTAAAGAATTTTAATCTTTTTTCAGGATAAATTTAGATCTTGTCCAATGTATTTCATCAGGATTTCGTTGTTCAGCAAATGTACATATATTTTTTGCCATCAAATATAATATAGAGAAAAATCTACATTATTTTTCCAAGGAATTTACAGTATCATTTTTACTGTGTCAGGCAGTATAGGAAGAATGGAAAAATGTCTCCTATTTTTTAACAAAATATTTATTTTTTAAGACATTTCTGTGTATTTCCATGCTGTATAAGCTATTTGAATACACTGCATACAAAACATAAAATATGAAGCTATAGTTTAATATATTAAAGCATATTAATAATCTACATTGACAGCAAATACACTAGTGGCCACAAGCAGGACAGCTACATGTCATCAATTTTCAAATGCCAAGCTTATAAAAATAGTTTTAGGTATACTTAAATTGAAATATAATTGCTCCATCTAGACAAGGGTTTCTCAGTCTTGGCAACTTTAAGCTGTGTGGGCTTCAATGCAATTCAAAAGTTTAAAATTGAAGCCCATACAGCTAAAAGTTGCCAAGGTTGAGATATATTAATCTAGATTGATACAGGTACCATTCCTTTTAGTGACCATTTGAAGTTGCAATGGCACCGAAAAAATGACATGACCATTTTTCTCAAAGACCGTTGCATGATCACATGATCAAAATTCAAATGCTTGGCATGCATTTATAGCATGACAGTTGCACTGTCCTGTGATCCCCATTTGTAATCTTCCCAGCCAGCTTCCGACCAGTAAAGTCAATGGGAAAAGCCATATTTGTTAATGACCAAATAGTAATAGTAATAGTAGTAAAGTTGGAAGGCTTGCTTATCAACATAACTTTTAGGCTCAATTGTAGTCATAAGTCAAGGACTACCTGCATAGTCACTGATTGGCAGCAGCTGTTTAAAATGTCAAGAAAAAAAAATATTTCTTCCAATCTCCTACAGTAGATTCTTTTATCTTTCATTTAAGCCTGGAAACCTTTTTATTATTTTTTCATTTATTAAATAAATAATGTATATAGTTACCTATTCACTCATAGCAACTCTAGACAGCTTACATATAATAAAAATAATGTAGAAAAAATAAAAATAATAACAAGTAAATAATAATAAAAAATAACCCATTCACCCCCCTTGGCGCCAACACACACTCAAATCAACCATTTAATGAACTACATCCCACTCTGGGTTCCCCAGGCCCGCTGGCAAAACCACGTCTTTAGGGCCTTACTAAAGAGTGTCGGTGGGGCAGTCTAATTTCTGGAGGGATAATGTTCCAGAAGGATCCTTCTTTTGGGTTAGATGTACCTCCTTAGGAGAAGTTACAATGGCACTGAAAAAGTGACATGACCATTTTTCTCAAGACCGTTGCATGGTCATGTGATCAAAATTCAAATGCTTGGCATGCATTTATAGTATGATAGTTGCACTGTCCTGGGGTCAGGTGATCAACATTTTCCTTGCCTCCCCGCTCTACTGGGTCGGATGGATGTCACCGGCAAGAGATGGTCACAAAATTTAAACAGAAATAGAAACATATAAAATGCATGAAATGCATAAAATACAAAATAAAGCAATCAGAGACTCTTTGAATAACAACCGATATTCACAAAAAACACATCTAACAAGAGGGCTGCATCCATCTTACCCCATAGTTGCTTGGGTGCAAGTTCGAACAATGAATAATGCTTACTGTCTACCTACAGAGTACCAAAATTTTATTTGCAACTCTGTCAGCAAAAAAGATTTTTTAATAAGGATCTTTTATATTTTTGTTTGGGATAGGAATTTAAGAATGGGCAAAGATTTTCATGCCTTCTGTTCACTCAGTGATTCAACCTTCTGTAGTTAAAATGAAATAATAATGATACTTTTCTAAGAATCCAGAAAAATCTGTGTCTCTAAGTTCACTGCATCTCCTTTATTCACATTTTTGTTCTATACTTTATCAATTATAATAATATATTACGTATTTGATGCAACTAATTGTCTTCTTGGTTTCTCTTTTATTGCCTGTAATTCTATGGGAATGTTCCCTTCCCAAAGGATAAAGTTGATACTGCAATACAAAAACTACTTCAGTTAAAAGCTCAGTACAAGTTGTTAACAGGAGTAGACTACAAGCCAATTTTTACAACTGGTGCAGAAGATAAAGACAAGAAGAAGAAAGAGAAGGAGAACAAATCTGAAAAGCAAAATAAGCAACAAAAACAGAATGAGGGACAGAAGAAAGGAATGCAGAAAGACCAAGGAAGTAATTACAATCTGTCTTCTGATGGACCAGGAGATGGTCAGGGACCTAAGAAACAAACAAGGTAAAAGTGTTAAGATATAATATGAACGTTGTGTTAAACAGAAAAGCTAATTTTCAAATAAGTAACGGACTAGCTTGATTTTACAGCTGTTTTGTAGTTTTAATCTGTGTGGACTTCAATTTTAAACTTTTGGATTGAATTGATTTTTTTTTGATTCAGCAAACTTTGGATATAAATGACACAATTTTAATTCAGGCTTTACCAATAAATAACAACAACAAATAATAATAAAGCCTAATGTGTTGCTTCTAAAGCTGTCCAGGCCATTTATATCATTTGCATAATTATATGTTGCTTACAAAATTTGATACAATTTAGTACCAACAGCTTTGTTAGCCTATAAAAATCAAGATTTTACCATGCATACAGAGATGATATGTATGCGGTAGTGCTTTTCACAAATAACATACTATAGCAAAGATTTTTTTCTGTCCTTCAATTGTAATTGAGCAATTCTAACTGTTTTCTCTGTTTAAAATTTATTCAGTACCAGCTATTTGCTTGGTCCTGTGTAAAATGTGATATAATATCAACTTTGATAACAAAGATGAAAGAAGGGAAAGTAATAAAGACATAATTATGATGCTTGAAGTTATAATGCTTCATGAACAAATTTCACAATTGAAAGAGGAAAGCTGGCAAAGAAATTTTTGTAACAGAAATGAGGCGTTTTCTTTTTTAATATGGATGTAATAAAAAGTAAACATTAACATTTTATTTTCTGTTTCCAGATTATGTACTGCATATCAATTTAATTTTTTGAGGTAAAAGATTAAAACAAGTAAACTGTTGCTTTATTAATTCAACAATTATTGACCAAAATGTATTAATTTACTTTCCCTTTGCTGCAGATTGGGTCTAGAAGCTAAGAAGGAAGAAAATTTAGCTGAATGGTATTCTCAGGCAAGTATACCTCAAATGGATATATATATATATATTCCCCAAAATGGTTTGCTTATAACAACTTAGTAATTGGTATAACCCATTTCATAAAACACAACCCTGGGTGGCATACAACAATTGAATAATAAATATAAAAAGAGGCAATATAAAAATATAAAATCCCTATTAAAAATGGAAAGTATAAAAACAAATATACCAACCCTAGGCAAAGGGGGATAAGAATGAGCAGTGGAGCCATCTGAACATATCTCTAGTTCCCTGGGAGTTGTAGGCCTGATTACATAATCAGGTCTTGAAGGACTTCTGAAATATTAAAAGGGATGGAGCTATTCTAATTTGGGGGAAGAAGAATTTTCCTTAAGGGGGTGGCAGACTCCACAGCAGAGAAGGCATGTCTCTTATGACCCATTGAATGAAGGTCTCTAGCTGGTACTTACAACATATCTGCCACACCTAATTGGATGAGCTGATGCTACCAGGGATAGGGATTTTTTTTTAAATACAATTAGTTTTTATAGGGAATTTTGGCTAGTCTATGTCTGATAAAAGTAATTTCAACCTAACACACAATTTCCTTGAAATCAGTAGGCTATACAGTATTTAATTCTAATATTGATTCAGTTGTATTCATAACCTAAATAAATGTATGTATTACCTGTATATTATTTATACTCCACTACAATTCCATGTGACTTGGCATTTTACAGAAAACATCTGCAGTCTGTATTAAAATTGTTTTACCCCTCTATCTGTGGGTACTTCTGTCTGTCTTTTTTCACTTTAATATTTCTTACTTATTTCATTGCACTATTTTTTGAATATTTATTCTTTTGCGTATTCGGCAACATTATCCATGACCAAAGCATTTTTTTTAAAATAAAGGTTATTACAAAATCAGAGATGATTGAATACTATGACGTGAGTGGCTGCTACATTCTCCGTCCATGGGCTTTTTCAGTATGGGAAGCTATCAAGGACTTTTTTGATAGTGAAATAAAGAAACTTGGAGTGGAAAACTGCTACTTTCCCATGTTTGTATCTCAAGCTGCATTGGAAAAAGAGAAGACACATATTGCTGATTTTGCCCCAGAGGTAAATTTAAATATTATATTAATTTCACCTTCTGAATATGCTGCAAAGATTTCAAAAGACTAGCCCCAAATAAAACTTGGTGACCAGCAAAAACGTAGCTGATTCTTGGACTGGGCATTGAATTGTGTGTCTTTGAATGCTTTTATATCTAGGTTCTCAGTTATCAGTATAAAAATAATAGTATAGGAAGATAGATCTTTTTATAGCAATATGAATTAAATTGTACTTCCCATATTGTTAACAAGACTTTGTGTGTATATATTGCTGTATATAAACAAAATGTTTGTAAAAAAACAAAACATTCTGTGGTTTTTAGGTTGCCTGGGTTACAAAGTCTGGCAAAACAGAGCTGGCAGAACCAATTGCTGTACGTCCAACTAGTGAAACAGGTAACAATGAATGGTGTAAAATGCAGTAGAAAAAACACTAAATCTTCCCTTAATGTGGTGTTACTGCAAGCTAATGACAGTGGCTTTTGAAACAAGAATGGAATTGTCTTTGAGTCAGACCAAGAGCTAGCATTAGAATGTTGCTCAGAAGCATACTATTTCAAGGAAAAAGGAGATGGGAAATATGGATTGGTTTTTAACGAGATGTATTTGAAACTAAATCCAAATCAATACATCTATTAAATATAATATTTATCTTTGGATTATAACATTATATTGCCCATTTTCCTACTTTTAAATATTCTACAAAGTGGGTGACAATATACAAATAAGGTGTAAAAACCATAAATATTAAACCAGATCACGAGCACAGCAACATCAATTTAACCTGAGTATATAGAGATGCGTTAAACTAATCCCTAAACTTACAAGGCTTAACACCAACTGTATTTAAATAGGGAAGAAATTCTGCAACTGGGGAGTTGTATTAGCAAGGTCTTCTTTTGGAATGACACATGGCAAATGCAGCAAACTCTTTCAGAAAATAATATCTTCCATGTTTTTGATTTGTAGTTATGTATCCTGCATATGCAAAATGGATTCAGTCCCACAGAGATCTTCCCATCAAGCTCAATCAGTGGTGCAATATTGTAGTAAGTACAGGTTTTTACAGAGTGCATTTTATTATTTGCTAATTAACCAGTAATTGTTGCTCTTGCCTCTCATTACTGTATGGTAATAATCTGCTTCTCCAAGTGCACTGGAGCAGTGCAGTCAAACTATCTAGCTTGACTTCTTCCAAGAAACCGGATAGCCCAGCCTTGCCAAGACATGCACTTGCTGCCATTACCAGTTCATCTACCCCTAGCCCATAAAGCCTGAATGAGTCCTCCCAGAGCTTTGTTGGAACCCAGCCAGTCTAGCCTTGCTGGACCTGGGCTGGTAGACATAGATGACCTGAACAATTCCGCATAAAACTGGCCTAACTGATCCAGCCCCATTTTATTTGCATATATGCCAATGTTGGGCTATATATATGGCACATATGTCCAAAGCTGGCCTGTTTGGTCACACCCTTTTGACTTAAGGGACACAACATCTATAGATAGCTCATTTGGACCTAACTGGGCATTTTCTCTTTATAGTCAGCCAAGTTGACCAACTTGTTCCCCAAGCCCTTAGGAAGGGTTACCTGGGGGAAAGTTGCAGGTAAACAGGAGAACAGAAAGGGAAAAGATTATTGCAGGGAAAATAATGTTTTAATAATATAATGCATTATATTATTTGTGAACAGCAGATATACAGTGCGTAAGCCACAAAAAATTGTAACTTCTCTCATTAACTATCTGAGCATCAGTGGTAATGTAATTTTAATGAAGAAAAACTATAGAAGTCAGTGTTTAAGGTCTTAAAACCAGCCATAGAGGAAACATCTTGAATAAAAGAGTTTCATTTCCAAACAGGCATCCCTCCATGATGGTACCAACATTAAATCCTTAAAGGGCATTCAAAGCTTTTGGCTCGCAACAGAGGGCAGGAGCTGTTCCTCCATGGGCAACAACAGTGTAGGAATTTTACCTATCAGTTTGATCAGTTTGGATTTAACTCAAATATCTACAGAAACTCACAGAAGGTTTCATATATTGTATTCCGGGTGGGAATCCCCAAATGGAAACTGGCTGTTCCATTCTGATCCACTATAGTTTTGAAATTTTCTTGAGAGACATCCCTTTACAGTTGATCACAGTTGAGCCCCAAATTTCTGTTGCTAAGCAATGCAGTTGTTAAGTGACTTTTGCCCCATTTTGCGTCTTTTTTGCCACAGCTGTTAAGCAAATCAATCAATCAATCTGAATACAGCTGAAAGGGGCCTTGGAGGACTTCTAGTCCAACCCCTGCTCAAGCAGGAGACCCTATACCAATTTAGATAGGTGATTGTTCAGTCTTTCCTTAAAAACCTCCAGTGATGAAGCACCTACAACTTCTGAAGGCAAACTGTTCCACTGGTTAATTGTCCTCACTGTTAGGAAGTTTCTCCTTAATTCCAAGTTGCTTCTCTCTTTGATTAGTTTCCATCCATTGTTTCTTGTCTTGGATTCTGGTGCTTTGGAAAATAAGTTGACCCCCTCTTCTTTGTGGGGACTCCTCAAATACTGGAATACTGATATCATGTCACCCCTTCTAGTCCTTCTTTTCTCTAGACTGGCCATACCCAATTCCTGCAACCGTTCTTCATATGGTTTTGTCTCCAGGCCCTTAATCATCTTAATCACTTCAGTTGTTAAGTGAATCATGCAGTCATTAAGTAAATCTGGCTTCCCCCATTGACTTTTCATGTCGGAAACTGGCTGGGAAAATTGCAAATGGTGATTACATGAGCCCAGGACAGTGTATCTCATAAATATATGCCAGTTACCAAGCACACAAATTTTGATCACGTGTCCACAGGAATGCTGCAATGGTCGTAAATGTGAAAACTGGTCATAAATTACTTTTTTCAGTGCTGTTGTAACTTTGAAGGGTCACTAAATTAATTATTGTAAGTTGAGGACTACCTGTATAGACTACTAGTCTAACAGGAGGGAAGTAATACATGGCTGAAGGTAATGATAAATGAACATAATATATTGTTCTAGTGATTCAGATCATTCCCATTTAAATTGGTTTTTCACAGTATGTGAGTGAAACAGTAGATCCCTAAATTTCTGAAATCACTATTTCACATCAAAAATAATAGTTCTGAGTCACGCCCAAAAGGTGTCTTTAAAAGTGAATGTATTGATGAAGATTAGGATTTGAACAAAGATTTATTTTTATTTTTATTAAATTGCTTGAAGCGCTGGGAGTTCAAGCATCCACAGCCATTTTTGCGTACTCGTGAATTCCTGTGGCAAGAAGGACACACGGCATTCTCTACTTACGAAGAAGCAGCTGAAGAGGTACTATATGCCAAATAATTTTAAAAAATCATTGCTCATTTTTCAAGGCTTTCAAAGGATAACTCTGAAATATTTCACAGCTATTTTACACATAAAACAAACAGTTTTAGATTTTGCACAAACACTTGTTTGTTTATGTGGGTGAAGATATATGTCTACATAGTATAATTGGAATGGACTGCTGCAACAGACTTATCATCAACATCATCATCCCCCAAAATACAGCTATCTCCTCGAGGATGCTTCTCTGTGCATTTGCAGAAGCAGCACAGATTACAAAAATGCCACCATTACATACTTAAAGTTTGATGCAGGTCTGCAAGTTGCACCATTTGCATTATTATATCACATATGTTATTTTTGCCCCATGTGCAGGTACCCATGCTTCCTGGGGGAGAACAGAGATAAATTAATGAATTGTTTTCATGCTTTTGAGAATACGTGCAAATGCAGTAGTTAATCTAGTTGTATTTTCCTTTTATATGCTGTGAGGTTTACAGTAGTATATTTGATTGCTATAATTTGCTACTTGCTCTTCTTGGTGCTTGCAAAAATCAATATATGTTAAAATGATTCTCTTGGAAATGTAAATCTTGTAGGCGAAGACAAATGCAAAATTAAACAAAAATCACATTTAATTTAGATATTGAGCTATGAAGTTCAAGAACAACTGAACATTTATTTTCAAGAATCTTTTGCAGTATTCATTGCGACTCTGTAGTTTTAATACAATTTAAACCTGCAGTTAATGGCAGAATCTTAATCAGGACAATTAGTTTTGTATCTGATTGAGCATTCTTGGGCTTATAGGACACTATCAAATATTAAAACCTTTTTAGTATATATACTTATAAAACTAGTTTCTAACTTTTTTGTTTGCTAGGTATTGCAGATTCTCGATCTATATGCTCGTGTATATGAAGAACTTCTTGCAATTCCTGTTGTGAAAGGAAGAAAGACAGAAAAAGAAAAGTTTGCCGGTGGAGATTATACCACAACAGTTGAGGCATTTATATCTGCAAGTGGACGAGCTATCCAGGTACAGTACCAAATTTGTTGTTTACTGTATATTCATGCATAGAAGTTTACTGAATGTTTTTTATTTTCTTGTATTGTATTTTAGGGAGCAACATCTCATCACTTGGGACAGAATTTTTCAAAGATGTTTGAGATTGTCTTTGAAGATCCCAGAATACCAGGAGAGAAACAATTTGCTTATCAAAATTCTTGGGGCCTTACAACCCGTACCATTGGTGTTTTGACCATGATTCATGGAGATAACATGGGTTTGGTGCTGCCACCTAGAGTAGCATGCTTTCAGGTGAGGTAAAAAAAATCCTCATTGATGCACATCTTTGATGGCTTTTTCCCTTTTTCCTTACCATTTTGTAGAAAAGGGGATGCAGACAAACTAGGTTTAAGCCATAGCTGACTACTTGTTCTGAAGTCCTAATTACTTCAGTTGTGGTTATTTGTCCTGTAAATTTCAGGGAATCCTAAACATTCTTAATTAAGTCCTACTTACATTTGTGTTCAATCCTTCAACAATTGGCAATTAAATTTAGCTAGGGAAAGCTGTATTCAAAGAGGGTTACAGGGATAATATTCTATCTGGTACCACAAGGGGGCAAAGAAGGCCATGTACCAGCTGTAGTATCATCATCTTTGTGTTGCTGTGGCAGCATGGAAAAGTGCAAGGAGATGCAACTATTTGCGTTGCCATTGCATTCTATAAATTGGCTTGAGGTTTTGAATAAACAAGTAGAGAAAAAAAGAGGCTAAAGTAGAGATTCTAGTTTTATGTAAAAATATTCCTGATGTTCTATTGCCTTTCTCAGCAAATTGGTGTGATTGCAATACTTCATTGATGTTTGTTTAGTTGTTTTTATATGCTTTAATAAATATGTATGGACAAAATTGGAATCAATTATTAACATTGGAAAAAATGTTTAAAAGGTTCTAATATTAGAAAGAGTTGTTCAGAAATGTATTAGACTGCAAGTATGAAAGTTAAGAATGATAAATTATCTTTTTACAATGCTTTCTCTTTGAGAAAGAGAAATTATGAAAGATATCATTAATGAAGGATAGGAGAAATAGCATGATATAGTGAAAATATTGATAATATATTTTATTTTTTGTATCCCTTTCCTTTGAATCAGATAGTTTGAATAATTTTCTACAGTTTTTGGGTTGCCTTCCTTAAAAATTATAAAATAAAAATCCATCTTGCACATTTTATAGCTGTATAAAGTAGTACACTAATTAATAGAACTAGGCAAATCTTTGGAAAACATAAAAGTGTATATCTGGGACATCTTTCCTGAAGCAGATGCATATATTTTCCAGGATCATGCAGCTCCTTTAGAAACTGCTCCTTATACATGCAACTACATAACAGCTTCATTTAGTGAGGCTTTCCTCTGTCTAGCTTTATAACTACTGGGTCCTTATTCAGGTGGTGATTATTCCCTGTGGTATCACTAATTCCCTTTCGGAAGAAGAGAAGGAGGCTTTACTGACAAAATGCAATGAATATTGTAAGAGATTGCGCATTGCTGATATCCGTGTGCGAACTGACTTGAGAGAGAACTATTCACCTGGGTGGAAATTCAATCACTGGGAGCTTAAGGTAAATATTTTAATTCTGTTCTCTTTTGATTAATTCTTCATTACAGGATTTTTTCGTCTATATAATTTGGTATTAGAAGTATATTTAGAAAATAAATGTAAAAATGTAAAGTAAATGTAAAAATCAGTATATACTGATAAATTATATATCTATGAGTACGTGCTGCCATTTGCTATTTGAAAAGGAATCATCCATTCCTGAGTGTCTATGGGATGAACATTTCCATCTGTCAGTAATTCAAAAAAGTAATTTTTTTTTGCTATAAACCAAGCTTTCTAATCTGCCCTTGGTGGAACAGGTTCCTTAATATTGGCTGTTGGATTGAAGAACAATTTACATAAAATGTTACATTTCAATAGATCTAAGCTTCAGCATAACCCAAAGGAGTGTTTTAGTTTTAGGTTTTGCTTAATAATATCCGGAAAAATGTGAGGAGGGACAAAACACTGTGTTTGTGACTTTTTGTTTTATAGGGTGTTCCAGTCAGGCTTGAAGTGGGGCCACGCGATATGAAGAATCATCAGTTTGTAGCTGTTAGAAGGGACACAGGAGAAAAGTTGACCTTTTCTGAAAATGAAGCAGTGGACCAGCTGAGACGTGTTCTAGAAGAAATCCATCTTAACCTTTATAACAGGTTAAACTTGGGGATGGGGAAAAGGGAGTGTGATAGAATGGAGAAGATAAACAGCATCTGCAGTCCTGTCACATGATTTCAGATATGTATAAACTAAGCTTACCCTAATAAATGAAAGATAAGAACTAAACAAGGGCATCTGAATTCTAATCAGAAGATTAACTTGTGGAAAACAGCTAGGCCACCTCTGAAATTTACATAGTCCAGAGAAAAAAATAGAATGTTGTTTGGTTTTCCATACAGCTGGAGATCCTACTGTTGGATAAGTGCCATCTTGGTGAGGATACACTGAGTCACAGACAAACTGTCATCTGCAAGTCCAAGTCCAGAGAGCAGGACCTGCCCTGAAGGACATGCATGCTTGGAGGCTGATTAATTTTTTAAAATAAACAATTTTAGCCCTTAGTTATTCAAGGCTTTGTATAACAGTACCTTAAATCTGACCTGACAGCAGACTGACAGCCAGTTTAATCCTTTTAGGACAGATATAATACAAATATAGTAAAATACCCAATCATCAGTCTAGCACAGACATGTCAAACACAAGGCCTGGGGGACGGATGCGGCCCATGAAGTGGTTTCATGTGGCCCGCGAAGCCATCCTGGAAACAGTGAGGGAATGGCCCCCTCTGCCTTGGCCCTGGCCCAGGCCAGCCGGGAGCCAATGTACAATTTTGTGGTGGCCATCTATGCTGAAACGCATTCAATCTTAGCTCCATAGGCACCCCTCCCCCCCATATGGCCTGAGAGGAACAATGAGGCTCCTCCAGTGGCCCATGCCTTGGCACTTACCCTGGTCCCACCCCTTTCTGCCAGAGACCCTCAGCTCTATCCCAGTCCTGCCCAGGCCCCCACAGACACCCTTGACACGAACGATGTAGAGCTGGCCACACCCACCCAGTAGGCCACACCCACTCCATCCATGGCCACCCAGTAGGCTGCAGCCACCCTGGCCACACACCCCTGCCCCCTTGAGGGCAACCACACTGCTGATGCGGCCCTCAGTGAAATTGAGTTTGACACCCCTGGTCTAGCAGCTGTAATCTATACTGGTTGCATTAATTACTTCTGAGAGAGATTTGGTTACACTTTTGTATAGGACTGTCATGTGAATTTAATATGTGGAAAAAATTAAATGTATTAACCTTAGGTGCATATTCACGAAAATTTGAATATGGGAGAATTATAAAAGATTGTTTGACCTTTTTAATGTTTTTAGACAACCTGATTCAGTACACTTATACAACATATGTTCATTATGATTGTCTTCGACTTATAATCACAATTTGGAGCAGAATTGCAGTCATACGTTGCTGTGGTCATAATTCAAAGCACCCATGTGAATGGGTCTTTGTTTGACCGTTTTTACATCAGTCATTAAGCAAACCACACAGTAGTAAGTTCAAATCACATGGTTGTTTTGAATTGTGTGGTCATTAAATGACTCCATTTTGCCAAATGGGCAACTTTTGCTGGATTGCAGTTGCATGGGTGCAGGATGCTGCAATTGATCATAAAGCACCCTTACTAAGTCTGTCATAACTTTGAATGGTCATTAAATAACCAGCCATAAATCAAAGACTATCTGTAACTGGACTGAACATTTTCTTTATCTTAGAGCTGCTGAAGATCTTAAGAGTCATATGGTGGTGGCCAATTCCATGGAAGAGTTTCAGAAAGAACTTGATTCTGGAAAGGTAAATAATTTGCCATTGCACTGGGGCTACGAGTCCCTTCCTAAGCATTCTTAAAACCTAGTAAACCATAAATGCAGTACAACATGCATTCATGGTTGTTGTTTTTTAAATGTAACTGCTAGGATTCTGGAAGCTTCCTTGATCTTAGAATAGAGTATTCTGAAATGCTCCATTTCCCTCAAACCACGAAGCTTTCCCCAGACAATGCTGTTGTGGAATGCAGCTTGCTTATTTAAACAATCAGAACTGGAGTGGTGCAAAAATGTTTTAAGGATGGAAATAGGACTTGGAATGCCACGTCTAGTACATCTCCAACTACTTCAAGTTGGGAGGATTTACTTCTGGGAATCACAGAACATCCCCTGGAATATCACTGTGCAGAAGGAAGTTTGGCAGGTCTGGAGAGAAATTAAGCATTCTGGTGTTTCCAGAATCTTTCAATCCCAGGGCAACAAGCCTTATATATCCCTAATAAGGAACATTTGATTCACATAAACAAGTTCAAGAATTGTAAACAATGCTTTTAATTATAAATGTGGAAGAATGAATAACGTATATGCCAGAAATGAAGCCAACAGATTGATTGTTTGGTTATTCACTTTGAAACATGTTTATCTATTAGCTTTAATTAATACAAAAGCTGCAGTTAGCCAAGCTGAGTATTTTGTTTCAAGTGAGTTCTTGTCAAGCTTTTTCCTTACCAGACCGCTAATACAGAACATAATACAGGATATCTTAATTATATGGAGATGTTTCTCTTCTGTCAAAGTGGCAGTGGAGGTGAACTATGGCAAGTAGTTATCAGAAAGATAACATAGGAATAGCAACTACTTTCATCCTTTTCAAAACATTTGTAAAGGTGAATGCTGTCACCCCATTATCAGAACACTTGTTGTCTTTGCTTTATCAGCAGAAAATAAAACAGCAAGTTGAATGTCTGTTCAGACCCTGTAATAAATTCAATGGGAATAATTGTAAAATAATTTAAAATGATATAATTAATGCATTCAGTTCATAGGACACATTACTTACGTCAAGAAACCATTTCTATCTGATTTAAATAAGGATCATCAAGTGCATGCAAAGATGTCAAATGATAACAGGTTATTGGAACTGATATGATACAGCAATAAAACACTTTTCCATGCAATAAAATATTGCTGTTGGTTTATAGAAAGCAAAGTTTACAGTAGGTTTACAGTAGGTTTACTTTTATTGTAAGGTACCACTTACCTATTAGGCATAAGATGTAAAATGTAACTTCCTTTAGAATAAAGAGGGATAGGTAGGTATGTAAATATGCGTTCTTTCAATTTATAAGGCAATCTCAGTTAGAATTCATTAGATATAATATAGATTTGGGAGGAAATGCTGGAGAAGTACAGGGAAGAATGGATAGTTTGATCCACTAGCTCTGTTCTCTTCCAGTGATGATGTGGCTAGAACTTTTATGAACTTTGAGTTTGAATTAATTTCTATTTGTATCAATTTAAGATTTATATACTGGAGAAGGGCCTAATGCTGGGAAAGATTGAGGGCAATAGAAGAAGGCGACGACAGAGAATGAGATGGCTGGATGGAGTCACTGAAGCAATAGGTGTGAACTTAAATGGACTCCAGAAGATGGTAGAGGACAGGAAGACCTGGAGGAACATTGTCCATGGGGTCGCGATGGGTTGGACACGACTTCGCAATTAACAATAACAACAACAAAAAGATTTATATAAATTGGAATGAGTCTTGGTTACAAAATGAAACTGAATTATTAGAGATTACAGGCAGTCCTTGATTTAAAACAGTTGGTTTAATGGCCCTTACAACAACATTGAAAAAAATGCCATGATCATTTTCCACACTTAACAACTGTTGCACTATCCCCACGGTCATGTGATCAAAACTCAGATGCTTGGCAACTGATTCATATTTAAGACGGTTGCAGTGTCCTGGGGTCATGTGATCATCTTTTGCGGCCTTCTGAGAAGTAAAATCAATGGGGAAGCCAGATTCACTTAACAACCGCACTACTGTCTTAACAACTGCAGTGATTCACTTAATAACTATGGCAGGT
The DNA here is from genome assembly GCF_016545835.1 of Crotalus tigris. Taxonomy (NCBI): domain Eukaryota; kingdom Metazoa; phylum Chordata; class Lepidosauria; order Squamata; family Viperidae; genus Crotalus; species Crotalus tigris. The sequence goes on along the minus strand of NW_024096622.1, from coordinate 1,419,248 downwards.
CATAAAATGGGGCAAAATTCACTTAACAAGTGTCTCACTTAGCAACAGAAATTTTGGGCTCAGTTGTGGTCATAAGTCAAAGAGTAACTGTATTAACCTTTCTACATACAAAATATGTGTTAAATTTCAAATATAGCAAATGCCCGTAAATTTTTATGGCTAGAAAAACACTCTGCAATACCATTTTTTGAGAAGTAAGCAGTCATGGAATTTGAAAACTTCTAATGTTTTTCTCTGTTTTCTAAACTAAGGGCATGCATAAGTTGGTAACTTTGGTAAAATAGATGAGAGTTACAACATTCACTGAATATCTTTTTGAGAGAACTACTTATACCAAGAATCACTACTTTGTCATATTGAATATCTTTTTATTTTATCATTTACTTGTTGTTGTTGTTGTTAATTGCGAAGTCGTGCCCGACCCATTGCGACCTCATGGACAACGCTCCTCCAGGTCCTCCTGTCCTCTACCGTCATTTACTACAATTTATTAAATGTTTTAAAACTATCCCAATAGCTGAAACTATTGTGAACTGGTTAGTTCACAGTAAGATGCGTTTAAAAAAGAGTGAATAAACTCATATATAATAAAATGCAAAATAAAAACACTAAATAGGCAGTCCTCGACTTACAACCACAATTGAGCCCAAAATTTCTGTTGCTAAGTGGGACATTTTTAAAGTGGGTTTTGCCCCCTTTTATGACCTGTCTTGCCACAGTTGTTAAATGAATCACTGCAGATGTTAAGTTAGTAACCCGGTTGTTAAGTGAATCTGGCTTCCCCATTGATTTTGCAGAAGGTTGCAAAAGGTGATCACATGACCTCAGGGCACTGCAGCAGTCATAAATATGAGTCAGTTGTTAAGCGTCTGAATTTGGATCACGTGATTATGGGGATGCTGCAACAGTCATAAGTATGAAAAGTGGTCATAGGCCACTTTTCTCAATGCCGTTGTAATTTTGGTCATTAAACAGACTGTTGTAAATTGAGGACCACCTGTATGAACCAGACAACTTTAAGACAGTTATTCAAAGAGCAAACAATATACATTAAAATGCAATTAAAAGCTAAATAAAAAGATTGGGATGATAGAAAGGTCTTCATCTGCACCAAAATTATGCCGGTGTAAATGCCAGCCGAGCCACTCCGGGGAGGAGTTCCATAAATGGGATGCCAAACAAAAAACCCTCTCCCTCTTGCAGAGGTCCACATTATGTCTTTGGTGGGGGGACCTGGAAGAAGACCTCATTAGATGATCTTAAGGTTCAAGGAGTTACATATGGGAGGAGGTTCTCTTTCAGGTAACCTGGCCCTGTGCTGTCTAGGGCTTTAAGGGTCAAAATCAATACTTTGAATTGGCTCCAGAAATAGACCTGATTTGTAGCAAAAAACTGCCATAATATATTCGGATTGGCCAGTCCTAGTAAGCAGTCCAGCTACTTTATTTTGAACCAACTAAATTTTCTGGGCAGCTTTGTGAAATGAATCCAACCAGTAAAGTTATCAGAGAATAAATAACTGTTCCAGTAAGATCACATTTGGTAAGTCAGTCAGAGTTGATTTTAAAGGCATTCCAAGACAACCTGGGGTGGAACCAACATAGTATGGTGCCTCCACATCTCAAATCTCCTAGCTTGTGCAGGTTAATACTATTGAAAGCTGCTGATAAGTTCATGAGGGGGAAAAAACAGGATTGTGCTTCCCTTATCTTTTTCTGGCAGAGTGAAAAGGAGTTTCTGTTCTATACCCTTAAACTGGATTTAAATGGATCTAGAAAATCAGTTTCATCCAAAAGAATCTGGAGATTTTTATGTGATTCATATAACATTTTTCAGTGTATCATTGTCCCTCAAATAAACAGAACTGGATCCAGACAAAAATTAGATCAAATGTAGTATCATTTAAATGAGTGAGATTTGGAGCATTGCTTACACTTTTTCACATTGATTTCTATCAGGAGCCAAGCGTGATTAATTTAATTTGGCTCTAATAAGTATTCTGTGTGAAGATTTAACCTGGTTATTAAATGGGTTGATTCAATACGGGGTTGATTTATAGTGTTATTGAATTAAATAATTCTTATAAGTATTCTAATATGTTAAATCCAATCTTCATTACTCCTACTACTACATCCATAAAAAAAAGAAGAAGAGCAACTAAAATGACTACAGGCCTGTAGATAAAAACATATGAAAACGGTTGCAGGAACTGGGTATGGCTAGTCTAGAGAAAAGAAGGACTAGGGGTGACATGATAGCAGTATTTCAGTACTTGAGGGGCTGCCACAAAGAAGAGGGGATCAATTTATTTTCCAAAGCATCAGAAGACCGGACAAGAAACGATGGAAACTAATCAAGGAGAGAAGCAACCTGGAAATAAAGAGAAACTTCCTAACAGTGAGGACAATTAACCAGTAGAATAGCTTGCCTTCAGAAGTTGGAGGTGCTTCATCATTGGACTTTTTAAAGAAGAGAATGGACAGCTGCTTGTCTGAAATAGTATAGGGGTTGGACTAGAAGACCTCTAAGGTCCCTTCCAGCTCTATTCTGATTGAAGATAGTAATGAATATATAAGTTGCTTCCTTACTTACTGTAATACAATGTATCGGAGAGACCACACTGTTTATCAGAATACTAGAAATTATTGAAAATATTTGCAAATAAGTTTTTCTTTTCATTGTCAAATAGAAAAGATAAGCTTTATGTTGCCTTATGACGTCTGGAAAATGCACTGGAAATTTTGAAAGTTATTAGAATAGCATGGATATCAAAGTTTGGAAAATAGAATAAAAAATTAAAGCAGAATTTTTGTCTTTTATCTTCCATTGTTTTGTTAAAATAAGGATGATATCTATATTTGTCTCTTTGCAATGTTTAGGTTTTTTTATTATAAAGATTAGACTTTCCTCCCAAAATTCTGTGGTTTAATTTGTTGTTTTATGCTTTATGCTTTCATTAATCGTGCATATTAAAGTCTTACAAGACTTAAAGAAAACACTGAATAAATCTTAGCAGTTGTCTGTGTACTGAATATACAAAGACAATTTATAAGAAAGTAGAGTCAGTGTGATTTCTTTTAAGATAGCTGGAATTACTTTAGCTCTTTGGTATTGCAAAGCTAAATAGAGACCCATTAAAGCAATGGATATTATTACAATTTAATAAAATTCTTACTTAAAAAGTAATTCTTTTTACATGAACTCTAAAATATATGCATGCTTTCTTATTTCAGATAGTGCAGATTCCTTTCTGTGGAGAAATAGAATGTGAGGATTGGATCAAAAAAACAACTGCCAGGTAAGAGGGAGATGTATGACATATATGAATAAAAGAAAAGGAGATTTTAGAATGCATATTTTTCAGTTACAATATATTGTATGTGTTACTGTTTGAAAACCAGTAGGAAATTTTGTAAAAACTTGCATGTGTGACTAATAGAATTAACTTGTGAAAAATACCTCTGTATGTAATGATGGTGACATGCTGTGTGTGGTTGTGAACAAAAGCAATGCCCTACTGGATTGGACCCCTGATCCATCTAGCCCAGCACTTTGTTCTCATAGTGGCCAGCAAACTGCACAAAGAAGCCCAGAAATCTCCCAGCAGATGACTTTCAGGGGCAGTCTCATACCCTTCAAGGCTAATAGAATGTAATTAATTTATTTGCTTAAAGATGTTTTAACTATTGTAAGGCAAGCACTAACTAGGTCATACCTGACAACTTCTATCTGACAAATATAAGTTGTTCCAAATTAAATAAAGAAGAGGGAGTCAAGCTATTCTCCAAAGCACCTGAAGGCAGGATAAGAAGCAATGGATGTAAACTAATCAAGGAGAGAAGCAACCTAGAACTAAGGAGAAATTTCCTGACAATTAGAACAATTAACCAGTGGAACAACCTGCCTCCAGAAGCAGTGAATGCTCCAACACTGGAAGTTTTAAAGAATAGATTGGACAACCATTTGTCTAAAATGGTGTAGGGTTTCCTGCCTGAGCAGGAGGTTGGACTAGATGACCTCCAAGGTCCCTTCCAACTCTTGTTATTTTGTTATTCTGTTAAATAAGCTGGGAATTGTACAAAAATCCTGCTTTCTGTTTCAGAGATCAAGATCTTGAACCTGGCGCTCCATCCATGGGAGCAAAAAGTCTCTGCATCCCCTTTAAACCACTTTGTGAGCTGCAGAATGGAGCGAGATGTGTCTGTGACAAGAACCCTGCAAAGTTTTACACTCTCTTTGGACGCAGTTATTAAACTACTGTTGGAAACGATAGTTTCCTTATATTTCAACTCAACTTTTTAAATTGAGGACTGAGATGTTTCCTGATACTGTCCAGGTTTTTGTTGTTACTTTTTAAAATAGTGACTAATAAAGCCATAGAGAGACATACCCTTTCAGTGAAACTTATAGTATTGCATAAACCTTTCTGTATACAGTATCTCTATAATAAATAAGTATTGTCATCTGTCACTTGTCCTCTTTTTTGTACTAGTGAAGAAAACTTACCTATCTAGTGGTAACCATAGAGTCGTAGAGGTGAAAAGTGTTTAGAGAAGATACAGTATTACCTCCTGCTCAGTGTAAGGTCCACTAGAGAATCTGATGATCATTCAGTCTCCATTCAGAATTCATTATTACATATGGTAGCCTGTTCTATTGCTTTACTGTTCATATAGTCAGAAAGCTCCATCAGTAAATGCTGGGTTTTTGAAAAAACATAAAACACAGCCAGTTGCCAATCACCCAAAGTACTGTCGTGGGGGGACAGCCATTGGAACTTCAGTACAAGATTGTAAGTATCTCCAGGGAGGTCCATTGTAGTAAGCTTCAACCAGTTGTAAGTCAAGGACTACTATAAAATCTTAAAATACAATATCAAAGAAATAAAGTACAGTGAATAATATAATTTGATGAGATTTATTTCAAAGGCAATACTTGTGAAATTAGACTCTAAATTTGCAAAAGTAATTAGTAAGAGTCTCAAAATGACTATATAGATATTCCTTTAAGAGAGCCTAGTAATAATCCACTTCTTCCAGAATAAATATTTAAAGTCACCAAGCCCTGATTCCAGTTTGAAAGAATCTATTTTACTGAACTAGGACAGAAATATTTCTATGCTAAAGCTTCCATATGATTAGCAAATAGCAGAAATTCTCCATGAGCATTCTAGCATATTTATTGGGGAGATTTAGCTTAATGACATTACTTGAAAAACTTAAAATTTCTATATATGCATATAAAAATTCATTCCAGCAAACATGTTTATTGTTCAGACATATGTTGTTTGTTCAAATGTGGTAGGTCTTTACTGGAGATCATACAGTTATCTCAGATAATGAAATGTGCATTCACTGTCACTTTTTTTTAAATAAAAAAGTTAAGTTTTGTGAGATTCCATTAAACTTAAGGGGAGAAATAGTTAATGTGATTAGTTTTCACTGAAATCAGTAAAGCTTAACAATACTTAGGGAAAAGATTTAACTTATTTTTTTTATCAGCTTCAAAGTTTGATAAAAGCATGGAATTGCTCAACAATTTCACTATCAGCCTCTCTTTCAAATGCTTTCCATCTTTGAGACAATTATTGTAAGAAAAATGTAAATAAATACGTAGGCAATGGTTGACTCAGACGCCATTAACAGATTGAAAATTCAGCAAGAATTAATCCGTGAAGGCTGGAATATACCATAGTTGATGACCGAAGAATAAAATCTGATTTTAAGAATGAGAGGGAATCTAAGAAAAATGGCAGAATCTGAAATGCTCAAACAAAACCAACACCATTGGCCAGGGTGTATATATATCTAGTCATCTGGCAGTGCCATTGCCCAATTGTTCTTCTTCTCTTTTTCTAAGTTTACTTGCACGTGTTTTTACTATTGTAATTAAAATTCTTAATAAAATTATATTTGAGCATATTGATGATACGTGACCTCAAGCTAACTGATTAAACACCCACCACCACTAGCAGTGGCTTCGTGTAGATATTAAAAGGGAGGAGGGGAGGACAGAGTATTAAAGGCAGGTTTGGATACATCAACAAGATAGCGTGAGTTGTGCTTATGGATGATCTCTGGAAGATCTGGATGTGAGTGATGGAACCTTCCTGGCCCTCCTCAACAACTTTCAATAACACAAATCATGGTGTCCTTTTGGATTGACAACAAGGATTGAAAGGGAAGGGTCCAGTATTCTGGTGGTTCTTCTTCTAGGCCCAATTCCAATTAGTGTTGGTAGGAGGAGAGATCTATCTCTATATTTCTATTTTGTGATAGCCCTCAAAATTCTATACTTCCTTATTTAACATCTACATAAATTTGTTGAGTAAAATAATTTGTTGACGTGCATAACCAGTATCCTGTACATCAATAATTCTCCATCCTGACTGACAAAGTCATGTCACGATTCTTTTCTAATGCTTGTAGGCTTATTGGGGAACAATTAAGAGCCGAGGTGGTGCAGCAGTTAGAGTGCAGTACTGCAGGCCACTTTAGCTGACTGTGTTCAGCAGATCAGCAGTTCAAATCTCACCGGCTCAAGGTTGACTCAGCCTTCCATCCTTCCGAGGTAGGTAAAATGAGGACCCAGATTGTTGGGGGCAATGTAAATGTAAATATATATATACATTGCTTACTGGTGTACACTGCTTAGAGAGTGCTTGCACTTAAAGCGGTATATAAGACTCATAAATAAATAAATAAATAAATAAGCTTCAGCTTATTCATTGTATAAAAAAAAACATGATTGTGGATTTTGAGCCCTCTTAAATCTCAGGATTTTCAATTTGGATGAGATAGCATTTCTCCAGACAGAATTGGTGCACAATTTGGGAGTCATCTTAGACTCTTGACTCCTGCTGTAAGAGCAGGTGATAGCTCTGGCCAGGAGGATCCTTACACACATTCATTTTGTGTGCCAGTTGTCCTAGTCACAGTTACAACTTGGTTTCCTGCCATCTGGACAATTATAATGTGCTCTATTGTGGAGCTCTTCTTGAAGACCATCCAGAAGCTGCAATATAGGTCCAGAATATAACAGCCCATATAATACCACTGCTCCATAAACTGCACTAGCTCCTATAGGGTGCTGGATGCAATTCCAGGTGCTAGTTCCTGCCCATAAAACCTTTGAAAGCTCAGGGCTAAGTATTGCAAGTCTGTCTATGTTTAATTATCTCTACCTGTCCCACAAGATCTGACATGCTCTTCTATATTAGTGTCTTCTGTTATTAGAGTATTATGGCATCTGTCCATATTCTTAGATTCAGATGGTCTAACCAATTACTCTCTTGTAAGAGCTTGTGGGTCTGGCTTTTCTATTGGGCATGGGCAAGTAGTTGGATCAACTCATCCATTATAATTAAGAATTCAGTGATTGTGAACTGCCATTGGCTATGCTCTTTCTAATCAGTTTATATTAATCTTACGTTATATATCCAGAGTTACAATTTTGAACTGGGGAAGGGGCATACAAGTTTATTTTATTTTATTTTTTAAAATTAAAATATTTTTTTTTAAAATAATGCCCCTAGAATATTTGGGAGGATCAGAAATTTTCTTGGAAAAATAAAGAGGCACTTCACTTTGCTAGCTTCCCAATTTCTTTTAATTACAAGACCCTATAATAATAATAATAATAATAATAATAATAATAAACCTAACTAAATTAAATGGGACAAGGGAACTTGGAAAGCACCACTCTAATTATGTCCAGACTGATAGGCTCCATGGAGACCCAAGCACAAAGTTTTCCAGAGATGCAAGAGAAAGCTGTTTGCTCTGTTTGTTGTCATTCCATCTATTGAATTCAGCAGCAAGTAAAGCAATGGCAATAAACATTCTATCCACCACAATCTTTCTGCTGAATTAAGAGCATTAATAATAATTAGCAGAAAGGAAACTGTAAGCTCTAATTCAGCATCCTATCTGGTAGGATGGGGAAATAGATCATTCAGTTTTGCTTTGAGATAGGTCCATATGATTGGTTGCATTTATACAAAATCAGATTACTGGATTAAAATATTTTCTGAGTGCAGAGTCGACTGAATCATAAACTAATCAATCTGTGTTTGCAGAACATGCTAAACCCTAAAGAAAACAAACTAGCCTAAAGCCAAAGCAACAGTAAATAAAATTAGCAGTATATCAATTGTCTTTTTTTTTTTTAATTTGGTGGCGGCAGTGTGTAGTGTAGGGTAGGAACCTTGGTGGTGCAATGGTTAGAATGCAGTATTGCAAGCTAACTCTGCCCATTGCCAGAGTTTTATCCCAACTGGCTCAAGGTTGACTCAGCCTTCCATCCTCTCAAGGTCAGTAAAATGAGGAGCCAGATTGTTGGCAGCAACATCTGATTCTGTAAACCACTTAGAACAGGGGTAGGCAACCTTGGCTCTTTTATGACTCATGGATTTCAACTCCCAGAATTCTTGAACCAGCTTAGTTGGTTCAAGAATTCTGGGAGTTGAAGTCCACAAGTCATAAAAGAGCCAAGGTTGCCTACCTCTGACTTAGAGAATGCTGTGAAGCATGATGAAATCTAAGTGCTATTGCTATGGCTACTGAAGTACCCTGAATCAAAGTCGTGTATTTTGTGCAGTCAGTGGTTAGATTTGAAAGTTTGGTAAGCGGACAGAGGTTTGTGAGTGGAGTTGATAGGGGTAGTTTGAGAGCTAAAGAGACAGAAGTAAGGTGGAATTCTACAGACCACATTACCAATTAATCCAGTAAATCCTGTGAGAGATTTACTCCATTCTTAACCAGCTCCCAGCAATATATATGAAGGCAGTGCTCTCATTCACAGTTCAGTCTTGTGGATATTTTGTTTGATGGGGGAATTAAAAATAAAACCCTTTTAATGCTCAAAAATCTTATTAATACCTCAGTTTTAATGGTCATCCTAAGTATCAGGAAACAAGACACCATCTGGATCCCCAACAAGAGGAAGGGAGGTTATTCCAGAAATTGGTATTGTAACTAATACAGCACTGTTTTTCTGAGGGTTTTTTTAGTTCTTGTCCTGCTAAGGAATCTCTCCCAATTTTTTACACAAATAGCTCCCAAAAGAGTGATTGAGTTCTACAATGGAAATTATTCATTTAAATAGTTACTTGTGTCAAATTCTAAACATTTAGTAGGATTTTGTGCTATCATGAAGATCTAGGCCAGTGGTTCTCAACCTGTGGGTCGGGACCCCATTTGGGGTCGAACGACCATTTCACGGGGGTCGCCAAACAAGGCTGTCCGCCATTTTTTCCCCTTTTCTTTGGCCACGCCCCTGGCACCTGGTGATGTATAAGTGGTTGGGGGTCACCACAATATGGGGAACTGTATTATGGGATCGCGGCATTAGAAAGGTTGAGAACCACTGATCTAGGCCAAGAGATGTACATCCAGGAATAAAAGAACAGCCTATTTAAAATATACTGCTCAAAAAAATAAAGGGAACACATCCTATAGGATTTCTTATAGGATGTGTTCCCTTTATTTTTTTTGAGTAGTATATATTGTATAGTGAAAATGCAGCTTAATGATTAATGTGCATTAAAAGAAAACTTTGCAATTTGTCTCTAATTTTCAGCCCACTCAGGCATTGGCTTCACCTTAAAAAAAAAACATTAGGAAGACCTAATTTTTAATAATCATCATAAAGAATCTGACCCTTACAACTTTAGACTTGTTTGCATAAAACTACTAAATAGCTGACTGTGTCCATTACCTTAAATGACCAATTTGTCTCAAGCATATTGGCATTTTGATTGCCAAAATAAATAAAAAACCTGCCAAACTCTACAGATAATAAAAACACAGACTCAGAATGGCATTCTGCCATGAATATGTAGACTTGTTCTAATTTATAAGCTTCACTTAAAAAAAGGCTCAACATTTAAATTGTTTAAAACTATATTTCTATCTTTTGTGAGAACATCTTTATTATTATAATTTTAAATTTGACCTGTGAATGGATACATTCTAGAAAACCAGGAATATAGGAGATCCAATGGTTATGAGATATAAACAACAACAACAACAACAACAACAACAACAACAACAACAATAATGTTGGAAGGGCTCTTGGAGGTCATTCAGTCCAACCCCCTGCTCAGGCAGGAAACCCTATATAATTTCAGACAAATGGCTGTCCAGTCTCTTAAAAACTTCCAGTGTTGGAGCATTCACAGCTTCTGGAGGCAGGTTGTTCCACTAATTAATTGTTCTAACTGTCAGAAAATTTTTCGTTAGTTCTAGGTTGCTTCTCTCTTTAGTTAGTTTCCATCCATTGCTTCTTGGCCTGCCTTCAGGTGCTTTGGAGAATAGCTTGACTCCCTCTTCCTTGTGGCAACCCCTGAGATATTGGAACACTGCTATCATATCATCCCTCTTCTCTTCATTAGACTAGACTTTCCCAATTCCATCAACAATTCCTTATATGTTTTAACCTCCAGTCCCCTGATCATCTTTGTTGCTCTTCTCTGTACTCTTTCTAGAGTCTCAACATCTTTTTTACATCGTAGTGACCAAAACTGGACACAGTATTCCAAATGTGGCCTTACCAAGGCATTATAAAGTGGTATTAACACTTCACGCGATCTTGATTCTATCCCTCTGTTAATGCAGCCTAGCACTGTGTTGGCTTTTTTGGCAGCTGCAGCACACTGCTGGCTCATATTTAAGTGATTGTCCACTAGGACACCAAGATCCCTCTCACAGTTGCTACTATTGAGCAAGGTACTATATACTATACCTGTGCATTTGGTTTTTCTTGCCTAAAGAAAGTAGTGGCTTGTTATGATTTTCTGTTACTGTTTTCTATCCCTAACTTTATTAGTTACCTCACTAGTAGTTCCTTACCCTTCAGATAAGGTTTATTTGACGCTAAGGTGCTCTGGTGAAAAACATGTAGCACTATGTTAGTGCAACAAGGTTTTCTTGAATCTGGATAAGGAGAAATTAAATGAGACTATTTCGTATGCAAAGCAGCATAGTGTCCCACTTGTACAACACATCTCTAAATATAAGTCAAAGCATTTTCCTTAAAACAATGTAATCAGCCAAGTTTAATTGGTTAATGCTGAGATAGTTGAAGCCTTATCTGAGGGACCTTCTAGAAGCTGACCAAGCACAAATGATGATATAATGTTGAAACTGGACCCATATTGTAAGCACTATCTCCCTGGCTACTCTTTTATTCAGTGTGCATTAGTTATAGTATTAGATTATGGAATATTTGGTCTCAAATAATATTTCATCTAAAAGCAGATTGGGGGGGTCAATGTCGGAAGGCCTCCTGCTTTATAATTAGATCTGTTAACTGCTACCTCAGAAATTCCCATTCTAAGGACATTGGTTAATTCACCAAGGAATAGATCAAAGGCCTATTGAGATCAATATTTGGGTGCACAATCAAGATGCCTTTGGGAACTGTACAACAAGACATGCAGGTACTAGGTCTTTTTGCTGAGGTTTTCCAACTTTACATCTTGGAATTGATAAAGAGTGATAGCAGACAATAGGCTTTTCTTGAAAATATGTCTCTACTGCTATTAAAAAGTCATCTTTCTGAAATATTGTCAGATTTTTGTGGCAGTAAATATATAAGTTAACATGTTTGTGAAGAAGTATTTCCTTTTATCTCTCTATCATATTCATAAAATGAAGCATTAATGTTATTAAACAATAAACTGAGTTCAGAAGAATTTTCCATACAGACAATTTCACAATGGCTCTTTGGCATTATTACTTGCATCTAAACAAGCAGCTTCTACTCAGTTCCAGCTCAGTTAGTAGTGTTTAGCTCATTCAAGTAGTTTTATTCAGACGCCTGAATCATAGTGCTAGTTTTGTCATGGTCTAATCAAGAGATCCATTCAGAATGAATTTTGCTTATAGAAACTTGGGAGTAGTCTCCGTTAAAAATATTTTAAAAGGCATTTACATCTTTGCTTCCTGTGAGAAGCATCTGGTTATTTTAGGAATGCAGGTAGTCCTCACGTTCTGACTACCATTGACCAGAATTTCTGTTATTAAGCAAGGCAGTGGTTAAGTGAGTCATGTCCACTTTATGATCTTTTTGCCCTGGTTGTTAAGAAAATTACTACAGTTAAGTGAATCATGTGGTTATTGAGCAAAATCTGGCTTCCACCATTGACCTGGCTTGTTGGAAGCCAGCTGGGAAGGTTGCACATGACATCATGTGGCTGCAAGATCCTGCAACCATCATAATTCATGCTTGTTGCCAAATGCCCAAATTTTAATCACATGAACACGTGAATGTTGTGACAGTCGTAAGTGTGAGGAACAGATATAAGTAACTTTTTATATCTTCAAACAGTCAGTCAATGAATGGTTGTAAGTCAAGGACTAATTGTGCTTCTTCCAAATATGACTGATATTATCTTCTAATGATACCTAGTGTCTCATAGATAAATTGGGCTTCATAATTTTCCAACCTCAATATCTTCATAAACAATTTAGATGAGGCAATAGAAGGAGAACACATCAAATTTGCAGACAATACCAAGCTGCCAGGAATAGCCAGCACTCCAGGAGATAGGCTCAAGATTCAGAAAGATTTCAACAGACATGAACCCTGGACGCTGTCTAACAAAATGAAATTCAGTGGTGAAAAAAGTAAGATTTTAAACTTAGGCAAGAAAAACCAAATGCACAGATATAGAATAGGTGGCACCTAGCTCAATAGCAATAATTGCAAGAGAGATCTAGAGCAACAACTTAAAGATGAGCCAGCAGTGTGCTGCTAAAAAAGCCAGTGCAGTGCTGGGCTGCATTAAAAGAGGAATAGAATCAAGACCATGTGAAGTTTTTGTAACACTTTGTAATGCCTTGATAAGACCATGCTTAGAATATTGCATTCAGTTTTGGTCACCAAGATATACAAAAGATGTTAAGGCTCTAGAACAGTGGTTCTCAACCTTTTTAATGCTGCGACCCCCAACCGGTCGTAAGTCGAGGACTACTCAACCGGTCGTAAGTCGAGGACTGCTCAACTGGTGCAGCACCGTTTGCAGAATGGGACTTTTGGCGGGCTCAGCAGGCAGAGACAGCCTGGACAATTCCTATTGGCTTTTGAAAGCCAATAGAATTAGACTCTATTCAAGAGAGTCTATTCTATTGGCTTTCAAAAGCCAATAGAATAAAAGGGAGTAGCACAGCTAAGGAAAAGGGAAAAAAATGGCAGACTGTGTTGTTTGGCGACCCCCGTGAAATGGTCGTTCGACCCCAAATGGGGTCCCGACCCAGAGGTTGAGAACCACTGCTCTAGAAAGAGTGCAGAGAAGAGCAACAAAGATGAATAGAGGACTGGAGGCTAAAACATATGAAGAATGGTTACAGGAACTGGGTATATCTAGTCTGACATGATAACAGTGTTCCAATACCTAAGGGGCTGCCATAAAGAAGAGAGGGTCAACCTATTCTCCAAAGCACCTGAAGGCAGGACAAGAAGCAATGGATGGAAACTAATCAAGGAGAGAAGCAACCTAGAACCAAAGAAAAATTTCCTGATAGTGACAACAATTAACCAGTTGAAGGGCTTTACTTCAGAAGTTGTGGGTGCTCCATCACTGGAGGCTTTTATGAAGAGATTGGACAGCCATTTATCTGAAATGATATAAGATTTTCTGCTAGAGCAGGGGGTTGGAATAAAAGACCTCCAAGGTCCCTTTCAATGTTATTATTCTGTTATTCTATTGTTCAGTCAGTGTGGATAGTTTAAAGAAATGAGGGGGATATTCCAAAGTATCTGGAGGGACATGCATTAGACGTTCTTTTACTTGGCACCAAAACTTCAAAGAAGGAAGAATTTCCTATCTTTGTTTCAGGTTGATTAGGATATTTTACATACAAACCAGTGAATTGGCTCTGTTTATAACCTTTTCCCATGACCAATATGGTTTTCTTATTTTATTTCCACAACATTCCCATAAAGTAGACTAGACTACAAAAAAAATGAACTTGGATCTTTCCCATATAAATGGCACCTTGTTGGCTTTTATGCAAGACTAACTTGTATTCTCAACCTTTTAAATGGTGTATAGAAAGAAAAATGCATGTTCAAATTCAGAAAAAATGGTGATATAGTTTTGAGAAGCTTGAGAAATATGGACTTTGGGTATGTTACCGATGTAAAGATCTTTGACCTTTTACATACGCAAAGCAAGTAATGCAGACTTTAGTTGGGGAGAGAGAAAACACTTTCATTTATGCTTTGTAGTTGTTTGGCACAGAATCTCTTAATAAATGGAGGGGGAATTTGCAGTAAAACATCTCCCTTCCTTGTTATCTGTCTATCCATCTATTTAAAAAAAAAAGAAGACAGGAAAAACAACAATATAAGATTATATGTCTAAGAAACCAAAGACTTATTCTTGTTTATTCTAGTCTTAATTAAAAGACTAGATCCAGTGACATAAACAAAAATCTCCATAATGTTGTACCTTGGCTATTATGAGGAATAAACAACCAGCGGGTGACTGTAGAGGAGGCAGATAGCATTATGTTCTACGGATTTCTCATGTAACGGTCTTTGCAAGATAACCTCTTGCTAAATTGCACTTGAAGCAGAATTTATTGTTTTATTGCATCTTATAAAAATTAATGTCTAAACACAGCTAGCAGAAGATGATAAAAAGGACAGAATTCCTGAAATATTTGCTAGTGCTATTAAGGTGCTTGCCCTAGACGCAGAGAACTCCCTCGGAGTGCTGAAGCCATGGGACGCTACACAGGAAGAAGCAGTCGACTTCTTTTTATGTCCTTTGTCACCTTTATACTTTTTGTGGTAGAAATGGCAGTAGCCTATGTGGGCAATTCTCTTGCACTAGCCTCTGATGGCTTTGCAGTCCTGTCCCATCTGATATCCATGATCATTGGCTTGCTTGGTGTCCGTTTCAGTCGCATACGATGGCATAAAAGCAACACGTATGGCTTTCTGCGGGCCGATGTTGTAGGAGCCTTTGGCAATTCTGTCTTTGCCACTGCCCTGATGTTCAGCATCCTAATTGAAGCCGTGAAGAGGTTTCTCAATCCAGTAAAGACGGAACAGGCTCTGTATGTTCTCATTGTCGGAATCGTAGGTCTGCTCTTCAACGTGTTTAGTTATGTCGTCTTTATGGACTGCTGTTACTGCCGTGGTTCTGTAGACCAAGATGTGGAAACAGGTAAGCAACATAATAACAGCACGTCCCTTCCATAACCAATACTTAGAAGCAAAGGTTGATATTTGCTTTCATTCGTCAAAGATTGAGAGTTGGTTTTTGAAACTCAAAATGAGTTTCTGTCATGAAAAATGAAGTAAATGCAGTAAATCTGTATTTAGTTTTATAGTATAGTATAGATTTGTATAGTTTTAAATAGGATATGTTTTTTATAATTGTATTTCCTTCCACTTAAAAACTCAAACTATATACTAAGGACATGCAACTCTTCTGGAGTTGAAGACTGCATTTTGAACATGCTATAGGGACACACACCCAAAATGAACATAAGCTGGACAAATTATGTTTTATATATAATTTTTATAGGATTAGGAGTAGGGTGGGGTCAGGTTAGGATTGGGGTTAGGGTTAGGATTTTTTAAAATAACATTTTTTAAAATTATGTTTGATTTTGTGTAAGTTTAGTTAACTACTGAAGAAAATGTTTAGGTTTTTTATTCTTCCTTTTTTTCTGCCATATTAAAAATTATAAGTCTTCCTTTGGGCAAGATTCAGGTCAGTCACATGCAAGGTTGGGGAGGGCTAGATCAGTGGTTCTCAACCTTTCTAATGCCGCGACCCCATAATACAGTTCCCCATGTTGTGGTGACCCCCAACCACTTATACATCACCGGGTGCCAGGGGCGTGACCAAAGAAAAGGGGGAAAAAATGGCAGACAGCCTTGTTTGGCAACCTCCGTGAAATGGTCGTTCGACCCCAAATGGGGTCCCGACCCACAGGTTGAGAACCACTGGGCTAGATGAACTCTTGAATCCATAGATTAACCACCTATTAAGTTTCATAACTTTAAGCATCTTTTAAATTTTATGAGAACCAGTTTAGTGTTGTGGTTAAGGCATCAGACTAGAAACTTTGAGTTCTAGTCCCACCTTAAGCACAAATTCAGATGAATGACCTTGGGCCGTTCACTTTCTCTCAGCCCTAGGAAAGAAGCAAGGGCAACCCACTTTGCTTGTCAAGAAATTTTGCAGGTACTTTTCCAGACAGTATTCAAGAATCATACACAATTGAAAGGAAGAAGAAAAATTCTGAACTGATTAATAGTTTATTCAATTATCTACTCTTCTAAGTGTAAGGTATGGATGGCAGCTAACAAATTATATACAGGAATAAACTCTTATATAAGACAATTCTATGAAGCATGAATTTCATTAATGAGATAGTTCAAATTATAAAAAACTGGGATGAAGTCCTATCTAAGCTAGCTTCAGATCCTACTGTGTAACACATGCAGTGAGAAGATATATTCTCATTATCCTTATTGAAAAAAATGTAAATTGTGTTTGAATATCTCCTGTAATTTGTGTGAGACCCAATGCAATATCTAAGTACCTGTACTAAACCGTTACAGTTTAATTATTAGGAAAGATTAAGTTCCATAATTATTTTATGGATCTAGTACTCAAAAGAAAAAAAAACATGACATGTATTCTACCAACACAAAACTTACCAATTGCATTCTGAAACCATAACACTGCTATGTCCAGTGCAATGAGGTCATCAAGAGCCATTCAAAGAATATTAAAACTTTCTTTGTTTCCTTCTTTTTTAGATTACTTTGCTAATGATAGTCCAGTGATGATTCCTATTCCTGCTATATGTAAGTCTTAAAAATAATTTAATTAATATAAAGAAAATATTAAAAATAACATATTGCTCTAGGAATGTATGTATGTGAGCATGACTGTGATTTGTTAAATGCCATCCTTTGCTTTTTTTAGAGGATGGGAAAGGGAAACAAATATCATTGATCCTAGAAACTAAATTACTTACCTTGTAACTTGCAGGAGGCTATGAAAGGTTTGGAAGAAATTTCCTTCAGAAATGCTGAAATCCAATTCCTTTTTTAAAAAATCAGCATCTCCTGCAGTTAGCAGGAGCTGTTACATCAAATTTGCTCATATTTTTATATAATATGTAATTGGCACATAACAATACTTTTCTCCAAAGTCCTCAACACATTTCAGATAAAGTGTTATGCTTGGAAAGGAGCCCTAAACACAAAGCTATACCAAAAAAAGAGGTCATAGAAATAGGGTTCTACACCTGGAAAGAAGCCACACCATTGGATATGTCTACTTTAACCGTATATATTGCTCTAAAGATACACATTTTTTGTTTTTAACTATTATTGTGAGCCATTTTATTACAGGCAAGGCAGATTACAAAGCTTTTAAGCAAAACAAAACTAAATAGAACTAAACAGTTGGACATTGTACATTGAATCTTATAGGAACTTGGGAGAGGGGAATAAGTAATTTCTGACTGCCAGTTTGTTATTAACCAAATATGTTCCCTAGATTTATTCTGTTCAGTGTTTCTAAGTAGAAAGTGGTGAATTCATCTCATAGAACTTTAAGATCTGTAAAACAGATGCTTATCCGAGGGTCCTCATTGAAAAATATTATAGGAAGCAGTATCAGAAGCTTCCCTGAAAACAGAATTAGCTCTCCATATAAGTCATGCTTTGTTAGAAATATAGCCCACATTTCCTCTTGAAGGTCAAGGCAATTCCTTCTAATTTTCCCCACTAAGTTGAGCAAAGAATGATTGGCTCAAAGCTCACCCAATAGGTTTTCAAGATTGAGGGTGAATCTGAATCTAGATTTCCAAAGTCTGGGTCTAACACTTTAACCAATGAGTCACAGTGCATGCCATTCCCAGACATATCCCAGCATTCTTATCCATTCTGGTACTTGCCCATTAAAAAAATTAAATCAAAAGATCCCTGACTCCTAAAAATTTGGACATCCCATATACATGTATTTAGAAGATAAATTTTATTTGTTTAATCATTATTATGAAAAAACTCACTTCAAAATTGGATGAGTTACCTGGTTCAGGGGTCTTTAAGCAAAGTATTAGCATTTCTTAGATAATACATGGGCCTCTATTCCTTGCAGATCAGGAGCTGAGGAAGCTAATTTTAAGGGCAATATAGTAAACTCTTTGTACTCACTGACTTTTTGTACTCCCTGAACTGTCTGCACCCTGTGACTTTAGTGATGATTCTGCAATCTGGTGAGGTCCAAGGGCACATGATATCCCTTTCTAGCAGTTAATGATTTGGTGATTGTATAGATGTCAATTAGAAAGCCTGCAAGTTAACTACAATCATTTTTTTAAAAAATCAATGAGTTATTGTGATTGAAAGAACAGGCCACTTTACATAGTATTCTTTGGGACCAAGGTTCACATATTTTGGGTGTGCAGGAAAAAGATTTCAAATGTCAAAGATGTTTTCAACTAAAAGGCTCCCTTTCCTGGAAAGCAGGATTTGATGTACTATTCAAAGGCTGATAGTTATTTTTACAGTCCCTCATTAGGAAAGAATTTTTTTTCCCTGTAGAGGGTTTAATAAAAGACTACAGCCAATGATAAAGCTCTTTTTTTCTGATTTGGGTCATACATTGTATTAAATTATAATATGGTTTGCTTGGCCATGGCTTTTTATTGTCTGAATCCAATCCTCATGCATTCAATAATCTACAGTTTAGTGCGATGTGTGAATCCAGTCAATTAGGGAAAAGTATGTCTCTGCCTTCTGGATGGCATTTTCTTTCCTCTTCTGGTCTTGCCATATGGCTGCTAGGGAAGAGACAGATTACTCTAGAGCAGAGGTCCCCGACTTTGTGGGCACCAGAGACTGGTTCTGTGGAGAGAGGTTTTTCCGTGGGCCAGAGGGCGTGAGGTTTTGTGTGCTGCCTGCATCCCACAGATGGGGCTTTGCTTCTTTGTATGGACCTGTTGCTGGCATGCCGTGGCCTGGTACTGGTCCACAGACTGGGGGTTGGGGACCCCTGCTCTAGAGACTTTTTCAGAAATCTTTTGAAATCAGACTAATCGGATATTAGATTAAGGCTCCACACTGTTCTACATAGTGCAGCCTGTTTGGTTCCTGTAACAGAATGCTTCTGCCATCTGTTGGAGCATGGATAAAACCAGAGGTAATGCTTCCATGTGATTCTATCTCTTTGAGGGAGATGGGCAGTTCAGAAATGGAAATATAAATAAGATAAGTAAAATATTCCATCTCTACTTGTGAAATTGCATCTTTTTCATGTACAGACACACCCTGGTTTTAGTCTATTTGTAGGGTTATAGGAACCCAAAGAACAGTAAAAATAGTAATAGTGAAGGAGTTGACTGAAGGATTCAGAAAAAAAAAGAAATGTCCACCCTGGTTTTTTTTAAAATGAAGTTTCTGCTGGATCTTTTCTATACACTATCTTTTTCTATCTTTTCTATACACTAAATGGAAAATGTAAGAGTGCCCTCCAGTCATCCATTTCACAAAATCATAGAATTGAACAAGGTTGTTTAGGCTATCAGCTGGGACTCCTGGGCAAGAATCCATATGAAAGTTTATATATTTATTAAATTTATATGCCACCTATACCACTGTTGAAGTGACTCTGGACAGTTTACAGGATGATAAAAAGATGATATGAAACAATTAAAATAAAGAAAGATTAATTAGAGACTAAAACCCAGGAGAACAGGTGACACAAATGTGAGGATCTTTCCTCTACCCCATCAACCACCCTTAGCAGAGAATACTCCCAATGGGGCCCCAGGCCAGTTGACAGAACCAGGTTTTAACTCTTCCAGAAGGCCTGGCAGGTAGGGGTGGACCTCATCTCCAGCAGAACATTCTAGAGAGCAGTAGCCACAGCAGAAAATGTCTTCTCTTGGATGCCGCCAGTTAAAATTATTTGATAGAGCAAAATAGCCTTCTTCTGCTGGATGGGCCAATCCCACTGGAGCAAGATGGCTCCTCAGATACCCTGGATTTTTTTTTATAAAAGGCTTTAAAGGAAATAACCAAGAGTGTAGATAGTTAAAGCTTCTGGATACTTTTCAAGGGCAGCCCCATGTAGAGTTGCAATAGTCCAATTGGGAGATGATCAGGGCATGAGTGACTGAGCAGAGAACCTCCCTGCCCAGGAAGGGGCATAATTGGTGCACAATATGAAATTAGGGAAAAGCCCTCCTGGCCACGGATGCTACCTGCTTTTTGAGCAGGAGCTGTTAGTCCAAAAGGACCCCTAAGTTAAACACCGGGTCTATCTGGGGTAATGTAACCCCACTGAGGACCAAAGATGATGAACTCCTGGACACAAGAGGAGTCCATCCATAGTCACTCCATCTTACTAGGGTTCAGTTGAAGTCTGTTGTTCCCCATAGAGACCCCCACAGCCTCCAGGCAATGTGAAATGTCCACTGCATCACACACTTCACCTGGGGTGGAGGTATATAGCTGGGTATCATCAGCATATTGGTGATACCTCATCCTCTGATGATGGATTATCTCACCCAGACGTTTCATATAGATGTTAAAGAGGGCTGGAGCAAGTACTGAACCCTGTGGCACCCAATAAAGAGGGGGCGTGGGCTGGACCTCTCACTCCCTATTAACACTGATTGGCACTGGCCTTGGAGGAAGGAGGTGACCCAGCACAAGACTGTGCTGCTCACCCCTAACTCCCCAAGTCTGCCCAAAGGGATACCAGGCTTGATGATATCGAAAGCCACTAAGAGGTCAAAGAGAGCAAGGATGGATGCATCACCTTCATCCCACTCCCACCAGAGATTATCCATGAATGCAACCAATGCATTTGGGCCCAGATCAGGGCCTGAAACTTGATTAAAAAGGCTCAGGATAATCCATTTCCTCCAGGGTTCTCTGGGGCTGCAATGCCACTACTTTTCTTTTTACCTATCACGAGGGAAGATTCAGTTTCAATTCTTTAGAAAAAGCCAAATATTGGCTACACATAAATTAATGCTTAAGCAATGGAAAGTAATGGGGATGAATGGTTTCAAATTTACACTAAACTATAATCTGAAAGAAAATGTTTACAAGATGATTTATTGTTGGTACCTAACACCTGATAAACAGTCAAAGATCTATAAAGCTGTCTCAAATGAATGTTGGAAATGTTATTGTAAAGAAGGAACCTCTTATTATCTTTAGTGCAGGGGTCCCCAACCCCTAGTCTGTGGACCAGTATCGGTCCGCGGCATGCCAGTAACTGGTTCTCACAAAGCCCCATTGAGAGATGCAGGCAGCACACAAAACCACACCCCGTGGTCCGCAGAAAAATGTCTCTCCATGGAACTGGTCCCTGGTACCCAAAAGGTTGGCGACCTCTGCTTTAGTGGACTTGTGACAAAGCAATGAAATATTGGGGCCAAATTCATGTTTTAATGCAAAAGATTCTTAAAATGAATATAAAATTGAAACTAGTAGTTTTCATTTTAGAATTATTGGATAAGGAGCGTGAAAAAAAATGGGAACTTTGTTATTGTATATGTTGACTACATCTGAGAATTCCATATGCACAAAAATGAAAAAAAAAATCAATCCCCACAATGTAATGGAAAAAAAATGATGGACCTAGGAGAGATGGCAAAATCAACTGTTCTAGTCAGAGAAAAGAATATATAATGTTGTTTCCATATGGAAACTGTTTCTGGATTTTCTTAAAATTATGTTCTGCTTATTAGATTAATTTGCTGTTATATGGCTGTTATTTACTAAATATGTCCAGACTACACCTGCAAATTACTCCGGGAACTGACAATAAGGGCGTTCCCAGCGCCGCTTTAAAGCTAAACGCAGAGTCCCCACCGCCCAGCCATTTGTCGCCAGTGCCCTCAGCTCGCAGAAGAGGAAGGTGGGAGGCAGCCCCATAACAGCCTGGTCCAGGGCGGGTCCTGGAAAAAACTAGAGCGGCAGCGAAGAGCGGGCGGTTCCAGCTCTCCTCATGGGGCGCTACACGGGCAAGACGTGCCGGCTGATCTTCATGCTCGTACTGACAGCGAGCTTGTGCGTGGCCGAACTGGTGTCCGGCTACGCGGGCAACTCGATCGCGCTGGTCTCCGACTCCTTCTCCATGCTCTCCGACGTGCTCGCTCTGTGCGTGGGTCTCGTCACAGGACGGATGTCTCACCAACGCCGACGCCGCCCCGGCGCCTCTTACGGCTCCGGGCGGGCCGAGGTGGTGGGCGCCCTCTGCAACGCCGTCTTCCTGACCGCCCTCTATTTCACCATGCTGGTGGAAGCAGTGCAGCGCCTGGTGAACCCGGAGTCCATCAGCAACGCCACGCTCATCCTCGTAGTAGGCGCGATCGGCCTGGCCATCAATCTCGTGGGGCTCCTCGTCTTCCAGGACTGGGGCTCCTGCTGTGGCAGCCGCCGTCGAGGGTCGCCGCCACCGCCCTATCTTAGCCCCGAGGACGAGAGCCCAACCCGAACCGTTACTAGCAGCTCATTTGCCTCGGAGGGGATGGTGAAAATGAGCGGCAGCGCCGCTGAGCCGCGTCTGAAAGCAGGTGCCTCTCGGTTGCCTCCCTGCTCGCTATTAGCAGCATCTCTCCCCCCCACCCCCGCATTCCTTCCTTCCTTTTCTTTCAGCTGCCTTTAAAAAATTGTCTCTCTTGTCTCCCTTCGCTCCGTTCTTCTCCAGTTTCGCCCAATTTCTCTTTGCCTTTGGGTATTTTGGGGGATATTTTTCACCCTTCCATTTTTTATTTCCCATCTTCTTTTGGGAAGTGTTGTCTTTGCGCGTGCTTCTTTGAAAGTGCTAATTCTTATTCACTCTTTTCTGATTATTCTATTTGCCCGTTCTTATCTATAACCCTCATCCTTACTCTTTTGGACCTTTCCTCCTTATTTGGGCTACTTATCTTTGCACCTTTGTCTGTAGCTGTGCCGTTTTACCCTTCTCTTATTCTTGCTTCCCCCCCCCCCCAGCATTTCTTCTTCTCTCTCTCTTTTTGTTTTTATTGCACAATATACATTATTGAAAAAGAGTGATATATAATATATAACACATTAATACACACACACACACACATTAGGTTATACTAAAAGGATAATAATGTACTTACTGGCAGTGTACTTGTATAATGATTTATTACTAAATAAAGCCAAAGAAATAATTGTATTTGTAACATTAAAGTAACATTGAAGCAATCTTTGTGTCAATTAGTATTTGTTTTTGCAGTCTTTTGATATTATAAATCATTTTTTCTATACTTCAATAGTAGGAAAGAAATTTTAGAATTAATTAGATGTCAGGCTGTATCAGGTGGTCTTTATAAATATTAAACAATTCCATTCAATTTTGCCCCGTTGCTTTATTGGCTTGTAATTATACTACAGTTTGCATGTAGAGTGTATGCAAGCATGAGTCATAAGTAACTTGCTGGTTCTGAGTGTTTAAGATAAGTTGGTTTTGAATAGATTTGTATCTTTCTGTTTGTAGAATTTATGCACAACACAGCGTTTCTTCTTTGAATGCAGGTGATTCTGCAGATACCCAGAAAAAGCCTGAAGAGGATCAGAAACAGAAAAAAGAAAAAAAGTCTGACGCTTTGAACATCAGAGGTACTATAATAGAGATAAAAGATTTTTCTAGAAAGTGATGGCGAACCTTTTAGAAACCGAGTGCCCAAACTGCAACCCAAAACCCACTTATGTATTGTCAGGTGCCGGGTTGGCGTGGCCCATTGGGTGGGTGTGGCTGCAGTGGTAATGGCAGACTGGGTGGGACTAAAAAGTTCAGTTCAATCAATTCCAACTTTTTTTCCTCCAGGAGAAGTTGAAATTGATTTATTGATTGAACCTTTTTTTTTTTTGCACACGGCAGCAGAGGCCTAAAGCAAAAAGGTTTTATGAAACCCAGCTGAAGGCCTAGGACTGGGGCGATGGCTCGCGTGCCCACAGAGAGGGCTCTGAGTGCCATAGGTTCGTCACTATGGTTCTAGAATAAGACAGGCATAATTAGAGATAAAGTGTTCTTATTTATAGTTGCTTTCTATACAAGTTTATACCAAATTTTAGAATCTAATGTATTCCAATACAGTTATCCTGTTTTTTCCCTGGGATCTAATGGTTTCCTTATGCTTTGTTTCAGGTGTTCTTTTGCATGTGATGGGAGACGCTCTTGGCTCAGTTATTGTTGTGGTTGCTGCTTCGATATTCTATATACTTCCTCTGGATGAGAACACACCTTGTAATTGGCAGTGTTACATTGATCCGAGCCTGACCATTGTTATGGTCTTTATTATACTGTCTTCAGCCTTTCCACTTATTAAGGAGACGGCAACCATTTTGTTGCAAATGGTCCCCAAAAACGTGAATATGCAAATACTGGGTAAGTTGCTTTTGGACTGTTATGAGCCTTAAAAGCTGATTTTTGGATTATACATTCACTGCAACATTACATGCTCAAGGGTTACATGATGATACTTCCTAGCAACATGACTCAAGTCTTAGAGGATTAATAAAGGCACGTACAGTTATTTTGAGAACAGGCCACATAGGAAGAGTCAAGCTGTTGTTTGCAGAAATTCCTGTACATACTTGTAGACATTTGTAGTCCATAACTACTAATATAAATAGATTGGTTTATTGTTATGCATTGTGGATCCCAAACTCATATTTATGACATATTTATAAATTGTGATGGTTGATTTTGTTTTTGAATTCACTCCTCTGAACTTGGAATTTTTGGAACGGGGTTTGCTTGCTGAATCAATCCTTATTTTGAATGCAATATATCATAAGGTGGAACAAAGCAATTCTTCAGTTTTTTTAAAGGATATACTTCAAATCAGCAGTGAAAAAAACAGAATAAAAAATTGAAATATACTACAAATTGATAGTTTCCCCCCCAGCTTCACATGGGTCATGCACATAATACTTATTGCTGTATACTAATAAATGTGCTGATACCCAATATATATTCAGAATATAATGTTATTTAAGAGGTATCTAATTTTGAAATTTCAAATTATTTTATAATTATTCAAATCATTAATTTGTTTTCAAAGCTAACTTCATATCACTGTTTACCAGGCTGTAGTTTACTGGGTCATATGATCATGTGACTTAGTTTATCCTGGTGCCCTCCAGTTCCCATTCAGCCCCCATAATTCTCAAACCATCTGCAGGATATTAGGCAGGAGAAGTTGACTTATTTCTGTTTCTTCCAATGTAATTATTAATGTTGGCAGGAGGAATTTCAACAGGTTCATCCAATATCCTCTGTCTCCATATTTCTTACTTGGAAGTTGTTACAATATTAGGCACTGTGAGACATGGACCCATTGTTTCAGCGGGGGCTGGTTTCCGTTTTATCAGCCCTACATTATTGTACAGCCTGGAGAAGTTATGATCAGGTTCTTATTCTGTCCATTCTAAGAGGCATGCTTTGTGTTTGTAGATGCAGTTAAATATTAGATGGAATACTACGGAATGTGGATAAAAATCTGATTATCACCTTGTTTGTATTTTTTTTCTTCC
Organism: Crotalus tigris; assembly: GCF_016545835.1. Lineage (NCBI taxonomy): Eukaryota > Metazoa > Chordata > Lepidosauria > Squamata > Viperidae > Crotalus > Crotalus tigris. The sequence goes on along the minus strand of NW_024096622.1, from coordinate 1,393,697 downwards.
TAGCAAACAAATTACTGGAGGTGCCAGGCGTTAGCAGCATTCATGAGCTGCATGTCTGGGAATTTATCAAGGGGAAGAATATTGCCACACTCCATGTCAAATGTCACTCTACTTCTGACTACTCCATTGCTTCCTACAAAATCAGGGAGGTGTTCCATGAAGAAGGGATCCATTCGGTGACCATCCAGCCAGAGTACCTAGACCATAATTGTCCTAAGGTCCTGTGCAGTACACCATGTATCTCCAGATCATGTGATCCTCAGTTGTGCTGCAACCAGCAGGACGCTCTTCTTTCTCAGATGAATGGTTACAGTGAAACAATTGGCAGCTTTTCTCCATCACTGAAGAAGGTCTTCCAAAAAAAAGATGCTGTAGAAATTCCTGTTGAACCCATATGGGCTGAAGATAAGGTCAAAAAGAACAGTTGTTCCAAGGACAGTTATAAAGAAAACAGTGAAAACACACCACATATAAATAACACTCAATTTTAGACTTTGGGGTAAATGTATTCTAAATTCTTTTGTCTCAAAAGAAAGTTGGGGAGCTTTCTTGTACAAAGCTTCCTTTGGTTGAAAAAGAAGTAGTTGTTGGTGAGTGTTTGCCATGTTTCTGGGAGGCAGCAGTTGAAAGTTGAATACCAAGTGTATACGTATTACGACTAGAACAGATGCCATTGGTTTCTTCTAAGATCTAGTTGAAATGGACAGCCATTTTCCTAATGTTGGGCAAATAAGCAGTGCGAACTCTATTTGCTACTCTGCCCTGCAAAGAAAAAAGGATAAAGTATTTAGTCAATGAGTAAAAGTGTCTTCTGGTCAGATAACTCTTCAAACCTTGTCTTAATTGTTAGTGTGCGCATCTCTCAGATGCAAGTAGAAATCTCAAGAATGTTGAGATTTCCTTCTGGTTTAATGTATTAATTAGGATGCAGATTGCAAGCCGACTACTTTATGATTGTCCTGGCTTATGGCATATCTTTATTTTCCACTTAACTTTGTTCTTCTGTTTACTTGAGATCGATGAAAAGAAGAAAAGTCAGGAAATAGGCTTCATGGGTGTAGGGAGTAAATGAGTTAAATCAGCAAAAGGACCAATTAACGCACCCTTTTGTAGTTCACAAATGAAGAACTGTATTCTTACTAAAATATGAATGGAGATATTCAAAATATTTTATTTTCCCCAGTTACTGTCTTTACATTTTCCTCATATCCAAGTAATTATAAAATGCTGGAATATTTTTTAGAAAACATTTGAAATAATTTATTGGATTATTTGCCATGAGAGATAAAGTGTGTGTTTTTCAATGTGCACTTACGTCATTTGTATTGAATTAGCAAAGAAGTAAAGGTGCAAGAAGTAAGGATTTGCATTTGCCTTAGGCAGGGTAGAACATACCTCTGAGTTTGTTTTAAAAGAGTAATCCTATGACTACACTGAGCAGTTCAGATACTATTTTTCTGTCTCTTCTTTTGTAATATGGTGCTATTGAATGGATTTTTTTAAAAAAATTATGGAACTTCCTTCAAGACATTTTTTTTAGAATTTTAGATCTTTGACTTGCTGGCCTGATTTAAACCTCAATTCAAATAAATATAGATAATTGTAAACCTTTTGAATGCCTCCTTTACTGCTCTTGTAGCCATATAAGTGGCTGAGTGAGGCTGAATGATGATTCTCCTTCTGCTATCTTGAGGTTTTTTTTCATGTTTTCCTTTCTTTAGATTTTTGTTATTATTTATGTCTGATGTTTTTCATATTGTGATATGAATTATTGTGCTTGTAAGCTACCCAGAGCCACTTTTTGTGAGATGGGTGGCTATATAAATTTGCTAAAAAAATATAATACAAATATAAAACTGCTAAAGATAAAATTGCTTGAAATATTTTACATAATTTTTGTAGAAATTTCAGTAAGCAGCTCAAATTCAGTTCGTAGAGTCTGGCTATCAGGGGGTTTAGTCCTGATGAAAAAGGTGGGGATGGAAGAAAAGGTTAACTGTCTCCGCTGAATATAATTCATCCCTACCCAGTCAGTACACTGGTCTTCTATCTTATTACTATGAGCAGCAAAATGTAACCCTACTAAACAGATTATGGGTGTGATATCACAGCTACCTTTCTATTTCGTGTTTCACTGAATGTTATTAATTTCATACTGGGCTTTTGTAGGTGGAGGATTAGAAATTTGGATTCCAAAAAAAGTTCTGGGCAAGTTTTAATGAAACTACTGGCAATGAACCTTGGGTATAACCTGTGAAATTAACGCTGCTATTTGAAATTAATACTGTTCCAGGAAAATTTAATGGAAAACAAATGATTGTAATTGCTGCCTGTGTATTTTTCTCTCATTTTAAGTTAATATTTGTTGTATTATTTGCATTTCTGTAGCATAAACTGGGATTACTATATGTTCAATAGTAACATTGTGTGTGTGTATATATATGTATGTATGCCAATTTATATTGCTTTAATATAAATAGAAATTTTCTTCCTCTAATTTCCCCCCCCCAAAATGACAATTACCATTTAAAGAAATACTTTTTAAAACTATTGCATGAAATATCTCCAAATAGGCAACAATGCTTTGCTGGGATGGTAATTGTTGTTTTTAATTCCCAAAATGTATATAATAAATAAAGAAGTATTAAATTGTTTTCATAAATACAGATAATGCTCTTTCTGTATTTTAAAGAAATATGAAATACATTAGTTGTTTGGACTTTTTGAACTGTAATTCTTAATTAGAACATTGAAGATGAGGATAAACAGGTCTTGTAGAAATATAAAAATAAAGGGGCACAATGATAACCAATTTCAAATTCTGTATCAGTGAAAAGGGCATTGCATTTACAAATGCATCATAATAAAATACAAAGTTTTACTATGAATTCCCATGTTTGAATTTGATCTATGCCAGATGAGACCAAATGTAAATGGTGTTTTGTAATACTCTACTGTATTACTGAATCTTTACAAGTTAGGAAGACCCACTAAAACTTGCTCTTTCCAGAGAAACATCTTTTAATTCTTACTATCGTTTTGATCTGGCTTTTCTCAACCACTTTACTCTTTGAATAAATTTGGCTCCAGTGCATCTTGTTTTGTGCCCATTCCATGGATGCTGTTTTCTCAGTATAAGTAGCACTTTAGAACTTAGCAATTGTTTTCCTGTAAAATTATTACTCTACACATCTGGCATTTCAATGATTTTGTTGTGCTGATTAGATTTATAATTGTATAATTATAAATTTTATTTAGGTAAGACTTGTCACAAGGTTTTTTGATTTATTTGTTGGCAATACCCTGATATCATTCAGCAATTAAATCTACTGACATTTGGATGAATGCATGGCTACATTCCTCCACCAACTAAATCATGCATATTGTATAACAAGTTTTTTCTCTTTGCTTTTTGGAGGAGTTCTTGATGGCCTTGATACATCTATGATATCAGGAGAGGTACAGGATTTGATTCTTATCTGAAATAAGAAGATCAAAAACCTACAAAAATCTTAACTAGAATATTACAAGGCATCCTGTAAATGTAATCACTTTTATGAAGTTTAGTACATTTCATTATCAAATTATGGCTTTTGACTGTAATATTTATGAACTGTATATTTATGATGAAGTATCACCTTTGGAATGCATCATCTTCACTAAATGAAAGTTTATGTTATGACTTCCTCTGAAGTCACTTTTGCCTTCCATCAGAACAGCACAGAAACCCTGTGAAACTGAAATTTGTTTGGAAGTTTGAAACTTTAATTCTGACAATAATTTCTATGGGTTTTTAAGTACCGACCATAATATGTACAATTGTTCTTGTGTTTATGCACTTTATTTGTTGAAAATGACATAAAAGTGCAATATATGACACTAATGTTTTAAAAGTTTTATATAAATGTTTTTATGTGCACAATTAGTTTTGCTATCTATTAAATATTTTTTAGAAATATCAAGGTCTATTTCTTTCTTTATATTTTGTCCATTCATTTCAAACTGGAAACACATTTTTGAAGAGTATTTTGGGAGAATATACACGCCATTTTACATGTGACAGATATAAAAAGAGCTTTATATTTATCACATTTATAACAATCATTAAAGCAAAATGACCCTATTCCTTCATACATTTACTTTAGCACCTTCCCATTTTTATTTTATTTTTATTTTTAAAATTTATAAGCCGCCCCACTCCTGAAGGACTCTGGGCGGCTAACAATAAAAAAAACACATAAAACATAACAAAACAACAATACAAAAACAATCATCCAGGGGTAAGGTTTTATAAACACCAGGCCTGCCGGAAAAGCCAGGTCTTAAGTAGCTTACGGAAGATCAACAGGGTGGGAGCAGTCCTAATCTCCGGGGGGGAGCTGATTCCAAAGCGTGGACGCCATCACAGAGAAGGCCCTCCTCCACGGCCCCGCCAAATGGCACTGCTTGTGGGATCTAACCGGACGTAGGGAACTATGAGGTAGTAGGCGGTCTCGCAAATAGCCTGGCCCTGAGCCATATAAGGCTTTAAAGGTAATGACCAACACCCATTTCCCATTTGAGGAAATAATCCCCAAAGACCCTGAGAAGTTAGATATTCCAAAGCTTTGAGTAACTGTTGATTTTTCCTTAGCAGAAAAAAAGCACACCATTTTGTTCAGGGTTTAAAAATAGTACTTTTTCAAATAACTGTTACTTTGTAGCATGAGAATCAGACATGACTGAATGGAAGAAAATGCAAGCAAACAGTAATATTCCAGAGTAGTCTAGGATCATTCAGCCTGCGCTGATCCTCTGCACTGTCTCCCCTCTTCCTCTCTGCCTTCTGGAAGTTCAGCTATTGGCCGAGGGCCTGCATCTCCTGAGAGGAGGTTCTGGAACTGTTATGGAAGGTCCTTGGTGCTGGATTTTGGCTTTGCTTTAGCTGAGCTGCTTTTCACCCAGAAAGTATCTCTGCCTGGAGCAAAAGAACAGGCGTGCCTGTGAAAGGATAGCTGTAGCTTTTGGGGCGTGTATATTATACTGCCTCTGTCACACATAAACCTTCCCATGCTACCCTCATCATAACACAAATGTGTGGAGGCAACAAATGGACAATTAAATGAATTATGTCGGGTGCCACAGGGTTCAGTGCTTTCTCTTCTCTTTTTTAACATCTAGCAAAAGACATTGTCTGGCAAGACTAAGTGGCTTTGGATTTGGGGGCCTCACTGGTTCCAGGACAATATCATCTTTGGTGATGATGGTTAGAGTTGCACTATCCCAGACAGACCCTGTGCACAGACTGGGGGTAAACTCACAACTCCTGTTCACAGAACAGATGGCAGTTGTGACTAGGAGTGCCTTTGCTCAGCTTTACCTTGTGTCCCAGTTGCACTTGTTCCTGCATTGGCAAGTCCTGGTCACAATTACTCATGTTCTGGTCATCTCCAGATTGGATTATGACAATGTACTCTGCATGGGGCTCCCCTTGAAGAATATTTGGAAGCTTCGGCTAGTACAATAGGCACTGACTTGGGCAGTTATATATGCTCTTAGACAGGGCTTTTTTTCTCATAGAACGCCCAGAACGGAGTTCCGGCATCTTTTTTGGATGGAACCTTGTAGGCAGGTTGTATGATGTGTGTGAGTTCTGGCACCTTTTTTTTTTAAAGAAAAAAAGCACTGCTCTTAGAACAGCACATGTTACACCTCTGTGTTGGCTATCAGTTTGCTTCCAGGTGCAATTCAAGCCCTTCATGACGCTGGACTGGGCTACGTAAGGAACTACATCTCCATGGTTAAATCAACCGGTCCCATTAGATCTGGAAGAGAAGGCATGCTGCACATACCACTGTTTAGGGACCTACATTGGATGGGTTCCAGGAGACCTGGATTTTCTGCTGTGGCTTTATGGAATATTCTTCTCTAAATTAAATCAGCTCCATCTCTTTTGATATTCTGAAAAGCCTTTGAAACCTGATTTTGTTATCAGGCCTGGGGGTCCAAGGCAACTGGAGATCTGCTCAGATGGGACCATTGTTGAGGTTGACCATTTTGATCCTCTCTTTGCCCATGGTTTGTTACTTTGACTTTTATGATATGTATTAATATGTATTTCTATGTTTTATAGCTGTTGTTTTTACATCTGTTGTTTTTGTCTGATTATTGTGCACTGCTCAGGGTTCCTTTTGGTGAGATGGGCAAACACAACTGACTCAGTGCCTGGGATTAAAACCAGGTCAGAGGCTCTTCAGAAGGCAAGTATAAGTTGGGTCCATTTGATTCTTGGGAGAATGCTATTCCAGAGGGCTAGCATGGCAAGAGAGAAAGCATGCCTCCTAGGTTCCACCAAATGGCACTGCTTAAATAAAGGACTTTTGAATATGCCCATTCGGCCAGATCTTACTATATAAGCAGAGGTTACCAGAAACAGTTCTGCAAATAATCAGGTCTGGGCCATGAGAGGTTTTATAGATGGCAACCGGTATCTTGAATTGCACTGGGAATTCAACTGGTAGCTAATCAGCTCATGAAACAGCAATGTAGCATGGGTACATTGCGATGCATCGATAACTGCTTGTATAGTTTCTCCCCAATGAGTTTAGCCTGTCCCACTTGCACCACAGAAAGGCCTGCCACGGATCCCATCTGCTAAGATGCTTTTCCACTGTGGCCCCACTAACTCTACCACCGGAGGTGAGAACTGTTCCCATCTTTTTCGTCTTCTGAAAGAGTATTAAAACTTGGCTTTGCCAGTTGGTCTGGCAACCCGAAGGGGGTGCTCACCGCTGGAGGAGGTTGACTGGGTGAGAAGACCTCAATTCCTTGTTGCCCATCTTCTAGTTTGGTTTTTGTATAGTTTTTTAAATTTTAATCTGCATAGTTTTAATAGTTTAATATATATTAAATTATATATCAAATAAATATATAATATGTTAGAGAATTTTAATTTCTCTGTTGGTGAAAAATAAATCAGAAGCTCTCACAGTTGACTGCATTTAGCTGATTCAAAATAAACTTTTTATATTCATATCAAAATATTTACAATACCATACATTCTTCTTTACAGCAATATAGCCCAATGAAGACTTCTTACAGAGAGATACAGAGACAAACCTGAGACTGGAAATCCAGCTCCTAACTCAATACCTTTTTGCACAGACTCAGTAGCACTTTCTTCACATTGGCTGACTGAGTTACCACATGACTCTTCCTGCTTATGAATATCCCAACATAATAATATAATAAATTATATAATAAATATATAATTAAGTGGCCACCGGGGGGGGGAGCGGATGATTTTCACATGTGCAATCTAGCTCTCATACATGCGCAAAGGAAGCTTTGCACGTTTGCCCATCGCTTGTGTGGCCCAGTTCCCAACAGGCCATTGACTGATACGGGAGGTTGGAGACCTCTGGTCTAAAATGCTTTCACTTGAATTCTTGCATTCAGCAGGAAGTTAGGGCCAAATATCCCCCTTTACCCCTATCATTCCACTATGCCCTGAAAACAATAATTTTCATCTGCTTCATAGTTTATAGGCAAAAATCAAAATGCAGTGTATTTTTACATACTATCAAATTGTGCAAATAGAAAAGGAGCAACAACCTAGATAGGCAGCTCAACTATCAGTTCAGAGTCTTGTTTCTTTAAGCATTTTTCAGCAGTTCTCCATTTATTTCTTTACTCTGAAAATGGTGATTGTGAGAAAGCTGTTCCACCATTGATTTTCTGGTGCTAATCAATTCCTGCTTTCCTCAGTGGATTTGTTTGTTTTGTTTTGTTAGTATCTCACTTTTATTATTTCCACAGACAAGGCAGTGAACATATCCAACATACTTTCCTCCTCCTATTTTCCCCACACAACAATGTTGTGAGGTGACTTGGGCTGAGAGAATGAATGGCCCAAGGTCACCCAGCTGGTTTTCATGGATAAGGCAGGACTAGAACTCATGATACAGGATAAAGGATACTCAGAATATAAGTCTAGACAACCTGGTACACTTCAGATCTTTCAGACTGCAGCTATGGGCTGTGCGTCTTGTGCTTGGAGGACACCAGCTGCCTATTCTTGATTGGAAACCAGACTATTTTTGATGTTGTAAGTTGAAGTAACCCTTTTCACTTTGTATCCCATATTATTTGAGGAATTTGAGCTGGTCTATAAGCATATCATATTAATAAAAGTGAACTGTATTTCCAACCTAATTAATAGGCCAGAATATTCAGATTATTCAGATTCAATATGACAGTTCCTTGGCTAGGTTTCAAAACATTTAGATACCGTAGCAACAATGATAACAAATGATGTTTCAACTTTAGTGCCTGTAATACCATTTCATATAGTAAAAGTTTTCTAGATTATACAGCTCTGAACTCGTTATCCCATGATATATAATATAACTATAACTTTGTTTGCCAGAAATTGTGAAGGCAGGACATAGACTTAAAATGCAAAGACTTACTCAACAGTCTTTGCACTTTAAAGGAAAAAAGTGCATCAATATTTTACTTAATTCAAATTGCAGGCCCCTCAAAGGAAGAAATAAACACTATTTTTTTTTTAAAAATTGATAAGCAGATGAGAATTGCACAATTTAGAGCAAAGACAAACACTTTTTCAGAGGCTGGGTTGACACATTCATAGACAGAGGGCAGGCAGTGGACAAAGCAGTAGTGCAGTTGTTTCATTGAAATAAGTGGGGCTAACCGGTCTGGTGATTTGTGTGGAGGGAATTTGGTTTTCTTGATGATTTAAGACCAATTTAAAATATACAAACTTGTTTGTTCTTTGTTTATTCTGAAACACAATAGAAAATATATCTGTTTTTTTTGGTGGAGGTTTGTTACTGAAATTGAGCAGTACAATTTTAAAAAATAATTTGGGGTTTATCAGTGTTGGACTGCCAACTTGGTCCAGACATGCCAGTGTTGGTATCTAGGCAATGAATCAAAATAATACTCCATCCTACTAATTTATCAAAGTGAACTTGCTGAGTTATGTCCTGTTAGTTGAGTCATTTCAAAATTCACTATCTAAAGCCACTTTGTCCCTTTTGTTCAGTTAATTCCTCATCTCTATACAATAACTTGTTGCAAAGGAATCCGCTGAATATTCTGAAATCACAGAAATGGAATAGGCATTTTGTGCCTTGTGGTATGGTGATCGCACTGTTTTTGCGACCCGTGGTACGGCGGTGGCCCATTTTCACACTCCATGCTGTGGCAGCGTCCGTTTCTGTGCCTTGCAACATGGCAGTGGCCCATTTTTGTGCCCGCGGCACGGCAGCATTCCATTTTCACTCCCTGAGGCATGGTGGCGGCTGTTTTTGTGCCCCACAACCATGGCGCTAGCACAAGTAAGGGGATGTGCATGCACACACAAGTGCACTGGCCAGCCTGTCCCATGGCCTGGTGGCCAGCAGGCCACAACCCACTACCAGGCCGCGGCCCACAGATTGGGGACCCCTGATTTAAATGATAAGAGGAGAGGTGGAGTTGCCAGAGTTATATTATATATTTTTAATGATAGATAAGGAACAAAACAGACCATTTCTTCTGAAGCGGACGTTGGAAACTTGCCTTCCATTGTATTTTTGGTCTCATTAAAGTGAGTTAAAAACATTTTTCCTAGTCCAGGCAATTTTTTCACTTTCAAATATTCAGATTATTAGAACAAAGCATGTATCTTAACAAGCACATTTTAGAAATTAAAATATATTATATAGTTTTAAAAATAGTTTATATATAATTGGATTTTGTCAACTTAAGTAACAGTTATTGGGGAAGGTCATTGATTCCTCTCTTATCATATATAAACATAAAGAACTATTTTTCTAAGTGTGTTGTAGAAATATAGAATATAAGGCATGAATGAATAAATTATAAATAGAAAGAGCTATCATATATGCCTATTGAAGTACCAGTTTTCATCAACTTCCTTTCTATTACAGCCCTTCATGTCATATCTTATTCTGTCCCTGAAGGTCTCAATTTGGGAATAGATTTGAAAGTTTTAGTAAAATTTCAATAGGCAGGATAGAGGATCATTTGAAACAGGATATCTTGATCTGTGACATTGGAAGTAATTTGAACGGAGTTTGAGCAACATGGATACAGCACACTAAATTGAGAACCAGCCACTGAGCAGAAACACTTCAGATGAACACACTATCATATTCTCTTCTACTAGGTTGCTAATAAAATAATTATTTATTCTTTATTTTCTCCCTCACAGCAACCAGATCTTTGTATGATATCTTTTTATGTGGACTATCTAAATGACAGAAGGACCTGTTCTCTTGTAGATGTTTCTAATCAGAAAGGGCTATAAACTAACAGAAACTCTACAGCCATTCAGTCTTTTTATCCTTAATCCGCTTTCTGGGGAAAGAAATGTAAAGTATGAGAAAAATACAGCAGTGTTTCAAATGAAAGCAATGTTGCAGGTTTCTGCAGAATGAGTTAAAAAAATTCAAGATGGCAGTCCCAAACATATATTGGGCAACCATAAGGATTCTAAAAGCTATTCAAAGTCCTGCCCCCTTTTTACATATGTCATGATGAGTTAAAAGATGAGGCTTGAGTTGCATATTTGTGGCCATCATCCAGACGTTTTTGCCCATCCCCCACTTCGTTGGCGACCCTATACTGTTACCTAGATATCCATAATTTTCCATGAGAGAAACAGATGAAGACCTTGCCTGAATATGCTTCATATTAAAGAAGATAGTTAAAAGGCACAGTGAATCATCCAATAGAAAAATAAATAAGGAATATAAATAAAGCATACTATATTGGATTTCAAAGCAAGATACTTTTTGGTTATATGGAATAAAAGACCTCCAAAAGAAGAGTCTTTTCTTTGTTCACAAATATTTTTTCTCCATTTCTGTACTCATCTGTTATTTCTGTTTCAGACAATTCAGCATGAATTGGAGAAACAAGAAGTCCCAAAGCATACGTGACTAAAAAGCAAGCAAACATGCCATAAACAAAGCCAATCAGTTTTACCACTGAGGTAAATGCCATTTGAGAAAGCAGGGAGGGATCTCACAGAGTAGGAAGATGGAACAAAATGACCTCTATTCCCTCATAAACCTATTTGAGCACCTTCTCATTTGAGGAAATATGTGCCAAAGACCTTGAGAACTGAGATTTTTTAAAGCTTTCAATAACTCTGCTGATTTTTCCTTATGAGAAAAAAATGCACCAAATAATTTGTTCAGGGTATTTTTTAAAAAAATATCATTTGAAATAACTGGGATTTTGTAACACACATAGTTTTTCAGGAAGACCATGCTGCTACTCCACACCATCTCTTCTCTCCTCCTTTTTGCCTTCTTGTGTTTAGTTCTTGGTTAAGAACCAAGTGACAAGCAAGGTTGCAGGAACTGGTTTAATTAAGAGAAGGACTAGGGGTGACATGATAACAGTTTTCCAATATCTAAGGTGCTGCCACAAAGAAGACAGGGTTAACCTATTTGCCAAAGCACCTGAAGGCAGGACAAGAAGTAAAAGATAGAAACTTATCAAGGAGAGATTCAATCCAGAACTAAGGAGAAATTTCCTGACTGAGAACAATTAATCAGTGGAATGGCTTGCCTCCAGAAGTTGTTATGGAAGATCTTTTAGGTCTGGCAGCTTTGCCTTTGGCTGAAAGTGTCTCTGCCTGGAGCAAAGGAATGGGCATGCCTGAGAAGACAGATGAAAAAGTTAAACTGTTCCCATGCCAGCCTCATCATTAAAATTTTGAGGTAACAAATGGACAAATGAGGCAATTGTCTTTGCTTCAGTTCACTTTTTTTAATCAAAGTTTTTTTATGAAACCAAAGGTGGCTTTATATTCATCCTCCCCCCATTTGTATTCGGTGTTTGTTCTTTCTCAAATCTCTACTGGGATAAGCTTAGGGGTTCTCAGAAGCTACCTCCTGAGGTCTGTCATTTTATTTTCTGTTATAGTTCATTTTTTTTACCTTCTTCCAGGAAGAAAGCACAAACATACCTATTTGATGAGAGGCAATTGTGATCTTTCTAAATGTTAGTTTACAGCACTGATTATCTTCAACAGTTGTGGTTTGACTGAGGAACAGTGACCGAAGTGGTGTGTGTGTGTGTGTTTGTGTGCCTGTGTGTATAAGTGCTGAAAATGCTATAGGAAAGTGTTTCTCAATCTCAACAATTCTAAGATGTGTGAACTTCACTCCTAGAATTCCTCCAGCTACAGGAAATTCAAGTCTAAACAACCAAAAGTTTCTTTCATAGGCTTCAACTACTAAAGCTGAATTATGCCTGCAGGTACCAAGAGCCATGTAGACCACCTAACTCTGCAAAGTTAGATGTTTGTGAAGACTCTCCCAATGTCCTGTACCTATACAGTTTTTTTAAAGGATGGAGGAAATATTGGAGAGTTCTATTTATTTCATTATATTCCATCTTTGTTATTTTTATAAATAACTCAAAGCGGGAAACATACCTAATACTCCATGCTAGTATATCAAAAGTTGAGTTATGTCAGCATTAATGAATCAGAAGCTTAACTAAAAAATTAAAAACTTTTCTATCTCTTAACTTTACTCCGATAGCTAAATTTAGGGCAGTTATGTGTCATATTCTGCACATTCTCTATTTGAAGGTTTTCCTGCCTGGGTCCAATATATCACTGTAAAAAAATGGAGAGTAGGAGTTGTTCTTCTGCAACTAACCCAGTGATAAGCAACCTATTGCACTTAAGATGTTGATGAGCTACAACTACCGGCATTCCTAGAAAGTGGGGCCAATTGAACCCAGGTTTCTTACTACTGAGTTATGCCCTAAACAGGAGATTAAGCAGGCACATGGACCAAAAAAGTTTCTCCACTAGCATAAAATAAATTGAAGTCCTTTCTAAATTGTAGACATTATTTCTAATTCTGGTCTTTGCAAATAATAGTCAATTCATATGTTTTATTATTGATATCATAGCTCTTTTGTCTAACCGTGCAAGTAACCTTCCTAGTAAGCAACTCACTATAAAACTATGAATAAATATTTTTACAGAATCAGCTACTCAAAATGTGTCTTAGTTTTTGAAAAAATACAGTCCTATACCTTCCTCAGCAATTACACTATGCTGAGTATATTAGTATCATAGGTAAGGTTGAGCAATATTGCCTGGTGTCCTTGATAATGTTTTGGAAAAAAAAAAGATCTTAATTACAATCAGCTCAAAGGTAACAGAGTTTGCTATGACTGAAGCATTTATGTTTGATATAAGTTGTGCGTCAGAACTAAGATACAGAAAAAAAAAAAAGAACCAGAGACAGGCAATTAAAAGTTTGATAATCTCAGTAAGAAGGTAGTTAGATCTTTGTTCTTTTACTTTTTGCCTGATCAGGAAATGTGCATGCTTAAGCGTTCTTAAGAAACCTTTGAAGGGTGGAGGGTTTAAAGAAGAAAATGATTTATCCAGGACTTATCCCACAGATGCTTCAGAGGATGGGATTTGGTTGCTAAAAGTACTAAGATGGAGGAAAGTTGTTATTGACAAACAGTAGAGATGGGTCTTCATATGCAATAACTTAAAATAGGATGTTCAAGTTTCAAGTGCAAGATATTTGGAACACACTTTTATAGAAAAATATTGTAGATCTGTGCTCTTTAATTCCCTTCCCTCAGCACTCATAGAAGTTGTGTGTAAAAAAAAATCTTCTTAGAACAGATTTTCTCTTGTGGAGGAGATGTAATTGAAACACTAGCTCATGTTCCCTGGCTTTTCCTTTTAGAAGAATTTTCAAGCTACTTTGTTATATCTAGAAATTTGCAAAATTCTTGCTTGCTCAGATTAGAGTTTGTTTTTTTTTTTGCTAAGTTCTGCCTGACGCTTGTTGGATCTGCTAATGAAGCATGTGAACTAACTAACTAACTAACTCACCAACTACCTGATTGTGAGATGGGCAGCTGTATAAATCAAATGAATGAATGAATGAACAAATGAATGAATAATAAATATTTAGGGAAAAATAGCTTCCTCATTTACTTTCCTTTTGGGAATCTTGCAGAGAAAGTTAATGGGGAAATTAGCAGGAAATTGTTACTTTAAGGCCAGCAGGCTGCTGCCAAGTGGGGGAGGGATGGGGTGTGGCATGTGAAGGATATGTAGGGTTGCATGAAGGTGCTGTGTGGGTCAGGAAGGATGCATGGGGATGTGCAAGAGGTGCCACGTGGATTAGGCAGGGAGCGTGGGAGTGGGGGTGGCATGGATCAAGTATGGGCAAGTTGGCTGCAGGGCTATGCAAATGGTGTCATGCAGGTCAGAGACAGCACATGAGGCAGTGTAGGTTGGGAAAGAGTACAGATGACAGCACAGGTCAGGGAGGCATATGGAGGTGTGTGATAGGTGCCATGAGGGTCAAGAAGAGACCCTGTAAGGGATGTTAGCTGGATTGGAAAAGATGTATGGATATGCAGGGATGTGTGAGAAGTGCCATGTGATTCAGAGAGGGCACATGGCAAGTTGGTGCACTTTGGGAAAGGCATGTGGGATGCACGAGAGGTGCCACATGGATTGAGGAAGATGTGCAGGGGGCCATGGGTGGGGAAAGGAACAAGGAAGTGTGTGAGTGGCTAGGAAACTATCACAGAATGTTTAAAATGAGGAATATGTGCCTGCAGCAGCTCAGCAGCATTGAAACAAACACAACTATCTGAAATGTCATCCCCTCAGGAGTAATGGGCCCTGATATTTTGTAAGTTAACAAATTTGAGGTACTTTTTGTCACACATTTGCCCTATGATGTACTGGTTTGCTCAGTTAAAAGTGGCAGACATGAGAATTTTAGTTATATAAATATTATGTTATTTAATTTTATTTCAATTCTGTATGTTGACCATGGTGTCTCTTGAGAATATGAGCCCCAGGAGTGGTCAGAGATTGTAATAAAATTGAATAATTGCCCTATGAAAAGCACACTTTTGGGTCAAAACCAGGTTCCTGTCATTGCCTTCGGTCTACATTTTTCTGATAGAGCTTAACACCTGCTGAAGAATACATCCCCATCTTTAGCCTGAACTATTTTGACGATTCAGTCAATTTTCATCCGGAGGGCTATTTTGTTCTATTCTGGATGAATTAGGGAATGTTGGATCCATGGGGTAACAGTATGAAGCAAGTGAAGTAGTCTAGCTATTGAGGAATAGCAGATCTTTGAGGATGGGGGAGAGCCTTATTCAAAGCTATACATATTGTGTGGTCTGGTTTGGCAGGATGGAAGCGTCCTGTTCTTGATTTACAAGGTATCTCCTAAGATAACTTTCTCTCTAATGACTGCCAATCATTACTGCAGGATCAGCAAGTAATCTGGACAAAGTATCTACTTTTAAGCTACCATAAGGGAAAAACGGATTTTTCTAAGTAACAAAGCTCATTTCTTTCATAGTCCATAAAGCACTTTCCAAGACCACTGACGCAAATTGCTAACCCATTTATATGTAGTTATCAAAAGAGGGCAGGATGAATGAACTAAGTTGCTTTGATATCTGTCCTTCTTAGAAACTACTTCATATACCTGCAGTGTAAGCTTCTATTTGCAGCTCTGATGAGATGAACAACAAGACTTTGGAACTGCTCTTTGAATATACTAAGCAGAAAACTCTAAAAGAAGCATTTCATTTATGCTTTATCACATTTGCATAACTCACCTGTTGATTCTGCAAACTAGCCAACAGTTACATGCATTTTCTTTGAACAGAAAATCAATAGTTAATAGCTATCTGTTCCAAAGGCTGCTGAATTTCTGCTTGGTGTTGTTAGATGGAACTTCATTTACATGACATTCCATCTTACAATGAGCCAGATAAGAAGTTCTTGAAAAAAGAAGAGTGATTTAGAATTTTTTTTCCAGAAATTAAATATTCAATTTCAATTTTTAAGCATCAATTAACTTCTTTCTTTCTTGTCTCCAAACTAAGGCCTACTTCTGACAACTCTATTTTTGTTACCTGAACTTTAGCTGGTTAGGGAATCTTTCCAACTGAACTATAGTATTTCAGTCAATAAGCAGATCACAGTTAGTAAATGCTATGATTTTTCAGATATACAGACTTAATTTATTAGGCCAACCAACAAATTCAAGAGGTTCTTTTAAATTCAGCTCAAATGATTCTGCTGTCAAATCAGTTATTGGATCAAATTTCAATTTAACTATAGTATAAGACAAAATTTGTATGTCAGGCACAAGAAATTGGGAACCAGGGTTAGGTCCAAAATAAGTACAAGTTTATTTCATGCTACCTCTAAACAAAAATTTGAATCTCTAACGATCAAGGCAAATTTGCAGTAGATAAGAGTCAATGGAACTCAAGGAGTGTTCTTGTAAATGCGAAATTGATGCACTTGACTCTTTTCTTGAAGTCAGCCTGGTCATCTCCTACATTGAGGCACAAATTCAGGTTCATTGCTATAATTAGTAGAAAGAAGAAAAGGAATTCTAAAAGCAACCAGTATAACTTATCTCATTTTGAACAAGAAGTGGGACTTAGAGATAACCTGGTCTGGCCTCAGGTCTGAAAGCTTCTGGGGTGCTTTGTGTTACTCCTGCTCTGAGACCTAAAAATAACTGTGCCTTCATCTTACTGTCTTTCAAAAGGGATAGTGAAAATTTTGGACTGGCTCTCAAGATTCATTTACTATACCCTAGAACAGGGGTGTCAAACTCGCAACATTATGTGATGTGTCATGACGTATCACAACTTTTTTGCCATTGCCGGCAATGGGATGGGTGTGATTTCACTATGATGCATCCGGCCCGTGGATGTTTGATACCCCTGGCCTAGAACATAAAGTAGCACTCCTGGAATGCTTGCGGTGTCCTTGGCCTGGACTTTCTTATTGGGCTGAGATTAATTCACCTAAATCAGGGGTGTCAAACTCTCAACATCACATGACATGTTGAAATGTATTGTGACTTTTTTGCCATTGCTGGCAATGGAGTGGGCGCGGTTTCTCTATGATGCATCCGGCCTGCAGGCTGGCAGTTTGACACCCCTGACTTACAGTAAATGCATCACTACCTTGCATTCCCACATGTTTCTCATCTCCTAGTTACCGCTTCAGTATAAATCCAAAGCTGTTCACTTTCACAGAGACCAAAATGAATAAGACTGAACTAATTTTTCAAGTTCTTTTCCAGGTGTAGGAGAATTAGAGATTTTAGGTTGCATATTTTTAATATTGTAAGCTGTCCAGAGTCACCAGGTGTGAATTACTGTAGGTGGCCATATAAATTAAATAAATATCTTAACCAAGCAGAGAGCTTCCAATAGTCCCACCATCCCTAAACTGATATTCTCAGCCCCAGGAAAGCTGGCTGAGGAATTCTGGGAGCTGAAGCCCACAAGTCATAAAAGGGCCAAGTTTGAAAACCCCTGCTCTAGATGCATTGGCCTATGTACTGATGGCAGTTTCTGAAAGTTATGATCTTCAAACATTGGTGGAACACCAGACAGGAGGACATAGCATATAGAAAGACCAGGCAAGGTGATTAAACTTACTTTCAGCAGTTCAATTCATTCTGAATTCTGTTCCCACTTCACAATCCAGAACATGAGAGTATGAATTGACCTAGACCAATTCAATCCATATGCACCAATTCATTGATAAAGGAATAAACTCAATGTAAATTCCAATTACTTGTGAAAAAGGTGCATGGTTGGCCCTAGTTTTTGTTCATTATATTCATCTATTAAAAAGTCAGACAAGTGAGCCTCTTCCCTATATAGAAGAAGAAAGAAAGTTCACCTATGTTACAGACTATCATGAGATGGTTTATCAAACATACTTCTGTCCCAGGCAGTTTCCTCCTAGAAGACACCTTTAAGCCACATGTTCTCACATCTGCATTTCATTATAGAACATTGCCAGCTGTTAAACATCTTTTTTTTATTTCTGCAGGGAAGCTTCAAAGGCATGAGTCAATTGGCATCTATCTAAAGAGTATTAGCAAAAAGGCAAGATTGTAAGAACTGCTCCATGCTCTAACCACAGAGTCCTGCAAATATTCATTATAGTCATTTTTATAACACAAACCAAATGTGTTTTACGAAATAGTTATCTTATTCAGCCCCTTCGTGTGTTTACAGGGTTTTATTTTTTAAATGAAATAAAATATTTATGGCCATTCCACATTCTGATATACACGGCCAGTTTATGCAATATGTTTTTATTGCCAGCCAGCAAAAGAAAACCTCTGTAACCCTTGTATCTGTGCAGTTCTAATAAACACATCCAGTATGGCAAAATAAGAGATATGTGGTAACCCAAAATTAACTCTGTATCACCACTGAAGGGTGACAAGAATGCAAACATAGACTGTTGCATTTATTTTATGTTCTGTTAAATTTGCAATTCTTATTATATTTGTTGTAATCATTCTTTTCTTTATTACTCTCTGCAATCACCTTGACACCCTCACCCCCTACCAACCCAGGTTGAATACTCTCATGGTATCTTCTTTGAGGATTTAACTGAAATGTGGGAAGCCCAAAAGACTACAGATTGAGACAAGCTGTAAAATGCAGTTAAGTATTTTATAATATACCCAAAGCTGCCCTGAGGTTGAGAAGCCAGCTTTTTTGAGACTTCCCAAGCTGGGACTCATGGACAAATTATGGAGAGTGGAATAGAGTGGTTTCCCTACCAAAAAAACCCCCCACTTTCTGAGAAAAATATTTAAAATACACAAGGTAAAGTACCCAAATTTTTTTTAATTAATGACTAATTTGAAATTTGTTTTGTTAACAAAAATATGAAATTAAAAGTTCAAATAGAACTAATGAAGGAAATCAATGTTATTGAGAAAAAAGTAAAATAGTTGAGTATTGCTATGACAAATATAAATTGAATGTTATTTCAAAATAATTCTATTAAGACATGGAATGAAATTAATGTTAAAATGGGAGAAATTAAATTTGTCAATGCTGGAATAATCTCTGGGATAAAAATGAATGTTTCATTCAATGCATTTTTATCTACTGTATATCTATACCAAACAAAGGCAGAAGACATTCTTTTTTTCTTTTCTTTTCTTTTCTTTTTCCTTTTCCTCTTACTGTGCTTTTTATCTGTTTTTGTACTTTCTTTTTCTTCATTGTTTACTTTTTATTTGTATTTTTGAAATGTAAGAAAATCATATTAAAATGAATGTTTGTGCTAGAATGATATTTTAGTTTCAGATCATGCCTGTTTTGACAACTGATGTACCATTCAAATAATGTCAAAAAGATATATCTAAATTTGTAAGTTGGGAGAAGGAGGGAATATAAAAGGATAAATATAAAATGTTACAAGATGTAAAAGAAAGAGAAGGATGGGGTTTTCTGGATTTGAAATTGTATTTCACTTGTTGAAAAGAAAATGATGAATAAAAGAATGGATGTTGTTGAGAAACAAGAGAACTTTAAATTCAGAAGATCATAACCTGAAGTTTTGTTGGCATGGATATTTATGGTACAATACAGTTAAAATTAATATGAATGTTAAAAATCATTTTATGAGATGTGCCATATTGAGAATATGGAACAGATATAAAGTCAAGTTGTTCTCAAAAACACCCCTGAATTTCAGCTCAAGAAGCATTCTATAGAAAAGAAACAGCAAACAAAGCAAATGTTTGATGAACTGAGAATTATTGGAAAACCATCCAAGGGAATTTAAGATTAAATCAAGAATGCAACTAATAGCAGAAAGATATAGTTGCCAATGATTTTTCCATTTACAGTTATCAGAAAGATTTAAAATGAGCACTATTTGATAAATAATCAAGATAAATATATTTCTCTAAATGTAGCAAAATTTGGCTACCTTATCTGTAATTGGTTACTAATAGTTCTTGTTATTAGAGGATAGCTTTGCTTTAATTTTATTGATTGTATTTTATTGGTCAATGACCAAAATAAAGTTCTGTTTCTCTGACAGCATAGATTACAGAAAGAAGAGAGTCATGATATAACTATATAGAGAGGTTAAAATATAACCTGCTTATAATATGATTGCTGTGAAGAATATTAAAAGCCAGTTCTCTATATATTTATCTTTCTCGGTATCTTGTTCGTCTATTCTATTTTACTTTCTTATTAAATTGTTAGCTTTTTGTTTTTTCTTGTTCATATTTTCTGTTCTAATTTAGATTTTTATAGTTCTTGCTTACTATTTGTATTAAAGTAATTATAACTCTGCAGTTCTACAAACAGTATTGTGCAGGTACTTTAGACCATATCATGTTTTTGAACAAATGATACAAATATTTTGGTATCCTGTAGTGACACTTGTTCAGAGCAGTTCATTCTTTTCCTCTCATATACATCTAATGGGATGGTCTGCGTAAGAATGTGGCAAATTTCAAAGGCACAGTAAAGGTTTAAACAAATCATCTTTCCTCTTCCATTGCCAAATGTCCAAAGTAATAGAGAGGCTATGTAGCATTTTCAGTTTTCCTCTGCATTCTTCAATCTCAATCTTCCCGAGTTGATGCTCTGGGCAATTTCCTCACTGGTGAAAGCCAGTCACCATTTCTTTCTTGCTGTTGGTCCTAGGTTGCTAACTTCTTATTCCTTGATTAGTCCTTGAAAGACGACAGGAGATATGATAGCAGTGTTCCAATATTTGAGGTGCTCCTACAAAGACAAGGTGGTCAAGCTATTTTCCAAAGCACCAAAAGGGAAGATGAGAAACAATGTATGGAAACTAATCAAGGAGAGAAGCAACCTAGAACTAAGGAGAAATTCCATAATGGTGAAAGCAATTAGCCAATGGAACAACTTGCCTTCAGAAGTTGTGGGCGCTCCACCTCTGAAGGCTTTCAAAAAGAGACTGGACAATCATTTATGTTAAATAGTATAGGATCTCCTGCTTGAGGAGGGTGTTGGACTAGAAGACCTCCAAGGTCCCTTCCAACTCTATTATTCTATGTTCTGTGTTATGATTTATTGATTCCTTTGTCCCTTTGGAGTGAAACCTAAGTTGAGTAGAATATCCTTTTTGATCTATGCTTACTCAAAGTAAGTTTTCCTTTCTGACTTTTTAAAATAAGTCTTAATATTTTTGATAATTGACTGTGGTATCCCTACTCATGTTAGGAGATAGTATTGATAGTATTTTGACCACTCTCTTTCAAAAATAAGGACTAGAAGCTGCTTTTAGAAAAAAAAGAGAGAATAATCGTGATGTAATTTTCTAACTTCAGTCTCCCGCCCCCCTCTGCCCACAGGTAACTTGGTTAGGAAGGGGAAATTGTGCCAGGGGAGAAGTGTTGCAGTTTCAAGAACTCTTCTTCAGGGATAGGTTTAGGCAAAAAAATATGGAGGAAGGGGAAGTGTTCTAGAGCACCAGAGGGAAGGACGAGAAACAATGTTTGGGAACTGGTCAAAGAAAGAAGCAATCTGGAATTAAGGAGAAATTTCCTGACAGTGAGGACAATTAACCAATGCAACAACTTGCCTCCAGAAATCGTGGGCGCTCCATCACTAGAGATTTTTTAGAAGAGACTAGACAGTCACTTGTCTGAGATGATATAGATTCTCCTGCTTGAGCAGGGGGCTGGACTAAAAGACCTCCAAGGTCCCTTCCAGCTCTATTCTATTCTATTCTATTCTATTCTATTCTATTCTATTCTATTCTATTCTATTCTATTCTATTCTATTCTATTCTTCTTTTTAGTATTAAATAGGTTTCGAGTGGTGCAGAATATGGTTCACGTGCAATAAAGTTTGTTGAAAGCTAGTAAGATGAAGGAAATATGCTTTTGTAAATGTACTTGGAAATATAAATTCTAGAGATTAAAAATCACTTCTATTTTGAGATATACAGGTTTCTTGGCTAATGAGCTCAGTCACTCTGAAAAAAGTATAGTTTAAGCAGTTTCAACTATACTCTACTTAAGTATAGTTTAAGCAGTTAAATATCTATTATCCACTAGATGGCAGGATTTCATAGATATTTTCATTTGAGGTCTGCTCCCAGGCCAAAACCTAACTTCTGAAAAAGTATCAATACACCCGTTCCCTAGTTTCTCCTATTTTAGTACTGTAAGCCACATTTGAAGCCACCACCTCCATCAATCTTTTGCTTCCTTAAAACTCCTGCATGGCAGCAAATGACTTGCTGATCCAGTTATTTAGAACATTTATGTGTCACTTGGATACGCTTTTTTTAAAGGGCACCAGAAAACACAGCCATAGCATCAGAAACACACTATTTTTAGTAAAAGACAAAAATCAATTAAGAAAGATATTACACCAATTGCACCAATAATGCAATTGTATGGATGCCAACTGAGAATGCATACGCCCATGGGATTAAAGCTTTAGCCTGTAGATGCTATATATAAAAAAGGAGAGCACTAAGAACATTGTTTTGAACTGGCACATTTCCAGCTTTCCCCAGTCCAGGATGATTCAGATGTATCACACTAGAACTTCCATCATTCTCATTTGGACGGATGGATAATTACAGAATAACAGAGTTGGAAGGAAGGGACCTTAGGAGGTCTTGTAGTCCAAACCCCTGCTCAAGCAGAAGACTCTATACCATTCCAGACAAATGGCTGTCCAATCTCGTCTTAAAAACCTCCAGTCATGGAGCACCCACAACTCCCCAAAACATGCCATTCCATTGATTAACTGATCACTGACTTGATGCATATCATCAATTAAAAAAATAATCAAATGGGCATACATATGTGATTATTTAGACATTTTGGTAGATGGGGACCCACAAGGGAGGGTCAAAAAATGACAATATGGCAGCTGGGACCTTGCACTCAAAGCCCTCTCCTTTTGTACATGGGTTAATGTCACATGTACATACCTAAGGCAGGACTCTGATTGCACAATTGTGCCTATAATCTACCCGCAGCTGCTGCTGGAGGTGGATGAAGTTGAGTATAACATAAACATAAAATTATTAGTTATTATTATTAATTAGATTGCTACAGATTGTTAGTAATTATTAATTAGATTGCTACAGGACCTTTATGTTTCTTCAACAATCAGCACTTTATAGTACATTCATATTTTGGTTTGACTTCTTTAATTACATTACTGGAATTTCCAATGAATTCTGAGCTTCTCAGGGATAAATTAAGAATTTGTACATGTGATAATTCTATAGTGTGAGCAAGAGGTCTTCTTGTTCAAAAACTTTTTTTAAAAAAGCTTGATAGGAATTAAGTGTAACCTTCCATGGTGTATTATAAATGTTAAGGGTAGAGTTCCACAATTTTCTTTACCTAATCTAATTCTTGGAATTAACCTTTTATTTCAAACTAGGATCTTTACATCTTGAATAAAAACAACAAACATAAAACATTTTATTAAAGCTATTTTAATAAAATTACATGTGCATCTTAACAAATCAAATGCAGGGGAAAACTATATGGGATTTGCCTGGTCTTCTATGGTTTGCATGCACTAGGTGGTACAGAGGCTAACAAAGACACTAGACTTCCTGTAAATATTATAAGTATGCCAAAGGTGAACCCCTAATGTCTTTTAGTTATTTCAAAGCTCTGTTGTCTGGGAAAAACTTTAAATGCCTCTGATATACATATTCATTTGCAGACAAATCATTGCCTCAGATTTGCCTCCCTCATAGTTTGTAAACTGGTGATGATCTACAGATGAGACCAGTGCTATTTTGTTTTTTTTTAAAAAAAGGTGCCAGCACTCACACACACGTCATACAACCTGCCTTGCCTATCCTACAAGGTTCCATCCAAAAAAGGTGCCAGAACTCCGTTCTGGGCATTCTATGACAAAAAAAGCCCTGGATGAGACTGATATTTTGTGGCAAGTTTTAGAAAGTGTCTGCAGCTGCTGCACTGGGTCATCTGCTGAAATGATGAACCTTTGTCCCCAGACATTAATCTGCTGTTGGGCGTCTTTTGCTGCTGATAGCCAAGTGTGAAGTGTTTTGACCCTTTTTTTTAAAAAAGGTAATAATAGTTCATATGATGTCTGGACCACAAAGTAATGCAGGGAAAAGAAATTAATCCTGAGTAATACTGTAGCTGTTGCAGGATGAGACTTCTGTCACCATTTGCTAAATGACAG
The DNA here is from genome assembly GCF_016545835.1 of Crotalus tigris. NCBI lineage: Eukaryota > Metazoa > Chordata > Lepidosauria > Squamata > Viperidae > Crotalus > Crotalus tigris. Next base: position 1,369,628 of record NW_024096622.1, on the reverse strand, counting down.
CAAGCTGCAGGCCAAACCAGCATGTTGTCTGTTGTGGAATTGTGGTAAGTTTAGTAATGCAATATCTGGAAAGAACAATATTTGAGTTGTGGCACACCAGATCCAGTCTGATGTAGTTCTTTGACTTGTTTCATTCAGCAAGACCCTCTGAAGAAGCAACTTGGGGATGTATTTAGTTTTTAGATTTATACCCCAGGAGTTCAAGACAACATACAGAGCATGTTCTCCTCTAGTATTTCCACCACCAACCTTTTAGTATCGAGCTCAAACAGAAAAATCAGCCCAAAATTATTCAATGAATTTTCCTGGCTAACAGTGGGCTAAAACTGAAGGCTTGCCAGTCCCAGTCCAACAAATCAACTACTGCACCATGTTGGCCATCTTTAACGGTTGGAAGATATGAGATATTCTGTTCTGGATATTTTCCCTTTAGAGATATTTATGGCTTTACAGGTTAAAACCAGCAGTTTGGATAGGGTGTTGAAACAGAATTTTTATACTTAAAAGTTTTTAAGTATTGTTAATTTTAAGCATGGTTTTATTTAAGATAGTTCTTGTTTGTTGGTAATCCACCCTGGGTATTTCTGAGAGGAAGAAAAGTACGAAAATAGCAGCAGCAGCAGCAGCAGCAGCAGCAGCAGCAGCAGCAGCAGCAGCGAGCCTGGCTAAACAGTTTTGCAGATTAATGTAGTACTTCAAACAGCAGCTTGACCAGAGATGAAGTGGGTTGTAAGAAGTCAACAAGTACAATCAACCCTGGTCAATGACAGCGCTATCAAATCAACTTGAACTTGTTTGCATAGGAAGCTGTTGTGATTCATTTTTTAAAATCTCTAAATGCCTTGTGCTTTTAAAAACATTTACATAGATGTTCTGAATATATCTTAGAATAATAAGAACCTTGCTGGATTAAATCAAGACTCTACCATGGCCAACTATCTGTCTCCATGCAGTCTGTATACAAAGCATGAGGATTCCCTTGTATTTCTTTTTTCTTAGCCATTGGTTCACAGAAATATTCTGCTTCTAATAGACAGAAGTTTTATTTACAGGAAGAAGTTAAATCTTCATTGACTGGATTAACTTGTCTTTGGCTGGATCCTATTTTCAAATCACTTAAATAAATAGACATCAGAGAACCTTTTGGATGCATATTCTATAAATTTATTATGTGTTGCATGGGGAAAGTACTTCCTGTCTGAAATCCTCACATGTTCTTAGGCTACAAATGCCACTATCCTTGCTCATTGTCCCTGCTGCCTGGAGATGATAATTACAGTCCAACGACAACTGGTGACCCCAGTTAATTTAAAGCTGGGTTCTCCTGTCCATTGTCTTCCCAACATGTTTGACTTCATTCAGACTGTTGTCTGGAGAAACAGGAAAGACTTATTTAGAATAATGGAAGCATTCTAAATGGCTGTTTGGTACCATCCCAATATTGCCCAATAATTCTCCAAAATACATAACAAAAGGGTACTTGCATTAAAAAAGGGAAAACTATCATGTTTACTTGGTCCTTGAATTGCTGGATTTGAGAGAATCCAGCCCACCAAGTATGTTCTCAGCACAATTCCTGTATGCTTCCTGCCAAGGTAGAATAGAAACAGTGCTTGGTAAATTGCTCCTGTGTTAATCTGGTGCTGTTTTACTACCCTTTTCATAGTTGTGTCATCTTATCCTCTGACAAAATGCTGCATACTAGGTGATCTCAGAAAAGCCTACTAGAGGAGCTGAAATCTCTCCTTTCAACTGAATTGTAGCAATGATTGGTGTAGAGGAGTACTTATGCATGATAGATTTCTTAACTACTGTTTTTGAAAGTGGTCCTGGTTTCGAAAAAAGCTGGGCAGAGACTGTGGGGAAAGGGCCTCTAGATAAAAGCCTAGGGAATCCTGTAGTGCCCAATGATTTTCAGTGCTCCCCCTCTTCTCTTCCTGCCAGCCATCAAATATGTGCCATCAGGCTTCAGAACCTCTTTACATCCTTTTTCCCATGGCATGGGGCCAAGAAAGAGGATAATAGGCTAGCTTGTGATAGGAGTTTGGGGAGAAAAAAAGGTCAGCCATTCTTCTTCCACAAAAGAGAGAGAATCTATCAGCTGCCATGCCATGAACCTAAGGTGTCAGCAGCTAAAGAATGTCTGAAATCGATCATCATAAACACAACACAGCTAGGCTCAAAAATATGTGGGGGCAAGGCCTTGTGGGAGAGGAACTGATCCGGTTCTTCCTTCAAGTATGAATGAGGGTGTCATCTTTCAGCCTCCTCTTCTTGATAAACAGTCTTCAGGTTCTTGCCAAAACCATTAATAAGGAAGCTGTCTCCAATGCACAGGCATCATGATGGTGGGGATCCCACTAGGAATTCCAGATGGGGAGCGGGAAGAAAGACAAGAGGATTGGTATAGTGCCACGGGGAGTGATAAACTAGGTGCTGTGAGAGAGCTCTTGTGTCACCCCAACTGTGGAATACAGCTTAAAATATTGGCTTGGCTGACATGTGAGAATTTAAACCTAACTCCTGCTTCAAGTTTCTTGGGAAGGCATCACCTGGAAAAGGGAGCAATAATGATTAGTCTCATGGTCAAATGCATTCCAGCCTTCTGAGCGAGGAGATTTCCTTGCAGATGGGAGTTAAGTTCATGAAGGCTTTGCTTCCCGGGAATGAGGTAACTGGAGGGCTCTGCATTTGATTTGTTTGCTCATACTCATACTTATCTGAAAGGAAGGTGGCCCTAAATTTGAGATCAGTTGTATATGGCATCCTATGCTGCCCTGCCCGTTTCTTATACTCTTATGTGATGGGTTTTTAAATCGTTATTGTTTGTTTTTTATGCTATATACTGGCCAGAATCACATTATTTGACTGAGCAGCCAAGCAAGCAAGCAAGCAAGCAAGCAAGCAAGCAAGCAAGCAAACAAACACAAAGTCAGTTTTAGAAATTTCAGTCTGGATTGCAACATGGGTGTGCTCAATTTGGACTTTGGCCGTTGCAGGATTTGATTCACTGTTCTTTCACTTCTTGTTCTTTCCATCCCTTCCAGTCCTGCCTCCTCACTAGTACCTGTGCTTTCTTTTTACTTTTCCAGAAGCTTGTGCCCATGGTGCCTTCGTATGTCTATGATATAACTCCTTTGATGCTAAAGCAGATATTTCCTCCCCCCCCCATGATATAGTACCATCATAATTCTGATGCTACAATATTCAACGCAATAGTGAAAAAAGTTGTTCTTTTGCTTGTGCATTTGTCTACAGGTTTATGGAAACACATAGCCCAGAAGAACTGTTACTTTAGCTTCACAGAAAAATTCTTACACTGCAAATTAAAGGTGAAAAAACAAAAGAATAATGTGAAAGGAAACTTTGCAGTATTGATGATAGAGGGTGGGAAAACAAAGCAGTATTGAGATATGTTAGGATTATTCCAGGCTGAGAAAATGAGAAGTACAGAAAGTGGAGATGTAAACAGATGTGGACCATTTTAATAAACAACAACTCCTAACAGTCACAGTTACCGTGAGCAATGGTGAAGATAAAATGTATTTGTAATTTGTATCAAATTATGACCATGAACGGAGGGCTGCTGTTGTTCTTATGCATATCTGAAATGATGGACTTACATTTTATTATGAAATAGCTTTGCTCAACTTACTGCTCTCAAGATTTACTGGAAGATTTACCCTAACTCTAACCTTCATTATCCTCAAGCTATGCTGTTCTGGGAAGTTTTTATTCCAACGAATTAGAAAGATGGCTTTAATAGGGAAGTTCTACAGCAGTTTTTATTAGGTTTATACAAACTTTTGAATCATTGGAAAAACTGCTTTGCACAGCAAGACCTTTGAAGACAGCTCATGATTTTGGTAAGATCTGAATTGCTATAAGCTAAATGTGAGGTGTTAAATCAAACAAATCAGTGCAGGCAGCTAGATGAAAGAGTAGATGAAAGGGCCAGGCATTTACAGGAGTTGATAACAGTGTGGAGATTTGGAGAGTCTAGAATAATAGGACTAAGTATGAATATGACAACATTATAATTGTCAGTATTGTGCTACCCACCACCTCAGGCAGATACTTTTAGAGGAACATTTAATATTCATTGTGATCAAATCAAGATCTAAGATCTTCTGGAAACCAGAATGCAGACAGTATCAATCATATAAAGTACCCAGTCAGTCAATGGACTGAAAAAGATACCCAAGAGATGGAAGACTATGGATATAATAGAGCCCTCCATTTTAGGAACTCATGTTCTGAAAATATATTTGTTGGCTTCATTAAACTAGCAATCTATTTCTTCATGTTTTGTTCTCTCTGGGATTTTGAGAATGTGTGTATACATTTAGTGGTTGCCTTTATTTCTGCTAATTAGCCACAGCTGTGTTCTAAGTAACATACTAAAAAGTGGGCTTTGCTGTATAGTTCTCTCTCTGTGTGTCTAGGTCTATGTATGTATTTATCAGCTCAAATCACTCCTCTACAGGTTGAAGTTTTCTTTCATTCATAATGGACTGTAATCTATTGGTCTAGTGTGGATTGGTAAACAAATGGTTTTTTTTCCCTGTTGGGGCTGAGAGAAAGTGATTGGCCAAAAATTACCAAGTCAGCTTTCATGTCTGAGGATTAAAACCTGGATCTCCACATTTCTAGGCATAGATCAGGGCTTTTCAATCGGTGGTACGCGTACCACTTGTGGTACATTAATGAGTGGCAGGTAGTATGCAGCCCTGCCTAGCCAAGTGTAGTGGGAGAGGAAAAGAGCCAGCACAGGCAAGGACTTACAGTGAGAGAGTCCTCTGGAGCTGCAAAGATCCCAGGCTCACTTCTGGCTCATCCTCCCCCATGAGAAAGGAGGAGGGGCGGAGACAGGAGAGGCTATAAAAGGAGGCAATTTGGGCAGGAGAGGGAGAGAGAGAAAAAAGCAGCACCTTGGGAGGAGGTGTAGTCAACTGCACAGAAGAAGAAGAAGAAGAAGAAGAAGAAGAAGAAGAAGAAGAAGAAGGAGGAGGAGGAGGAGGAGGAGGAGGAGGAGGAGGAGGAGGAGGAGGAGGAGGAGGAGGAGGAGGAGGAGGAGGAGGAGGAGGAGGAGGAGGAGATGATCAAGCAGGCTGGCCATGAGCTGTGGCAGCCACCTGTGCTGGCAGCAGCAAACAGGCAAGAAATGCAGAGGGGGAGGGGTCACCCTCCAAGAGGAATGAAAAAAGGCAGCAATGGCTGGAGGTGAGGCACAAGGGAGGGAGATGGAGAGTGGAAGGATTCTTATGTGCTTTTGTGACTTTGAAGTTCTGGGATTTGTGCAATGTGGGCTTTGTGTTCTTAAGGAATGTTTGGCAATTTCTATTTGGCTGATGTTTCATATTAGCTTCTATTGCTCTGCTGTTGTTAGCTGTAAGTTTTGCTGCAAGGGATTTTGAAGTATTTTTCTCCTGAATGGATTTTGCCTGTAGCATTCCTTTACTTATGAATGGAGCCATTTGGGGGAAGCTGCCTTAGCCGGCAGCCAGTACTTACATTTTTTTTTTCTTCCTTAAGTGCTGGCTGCTCCTTACTTTCCTTTCTAGCCAGTAGCTAATTCTTAAAGGGGAATGTGCCTTTTTAAACTAGTTCACTTAGCAGCTTGTCTTTTCTGTCTCTGGAGGCCTTTTCTTGTTTGATCAATATATGGAAGAGGGAAAATATATGGAAGAGGGAAAATTCAGAAGGAGATGAGAATGAGAAAAAGGGAGGCAGGGAAGGGAGGGAGGAAAGGAAGTCCCGCCTTAGCACTTGGCCACCAGCAGCTCTGCCATTGACTTTGCTTGTCAAAAGGTTGCAGAAGGGGATCACATGACCCTGGAACACTGTGACCATTATAAATATGAATCAGTTGCCAAGCATCCAAATATATATCACATGACCCTGGGCATGCTGCAATGGTCATAAGTGTGGAAAATGGTCATAAGTCATTTCAGTGCAATTGCAACTTTTAACAGGTTTTTTTTTTTGTCATCAAGTTTTTGACACCTTGCTAGGTGGTACTCGAATATTGCCATATCCTAAAAGTGGTACAATCAGTAAAATGGTTGAAAAGCCCTGGCATAGATAAATAGATGGGTAGATGATGGTGGTAGATAGGTAATAGATAAATGATAGATAAATACATAGATAGATAGATAGATAGATAGATAGAGTGTTTTTTTGTCATAGAATGCGCGGGAATGGAGTTCCGGCACCTTTTTCGATGGATTTTCCAAGTTTTAAAAGTAACTTTTGAAAATTTGATGTTTGGTCCATGTGGACTTGAATTGCCCTGTTGAGTGTAGCAGGTCGTCGGCAAAATCATTAAAATGGTGCATGTGGGCTGCTTGTATGTTGAGTCCAATGCATGCGTACTTTGTCCACGTTGGTTGTGATGGCGCTGCTCAGTTGTGATGGCGCTGGTTGTGATGGAGCTGGTTGTGATGGCACTGCTCAGCTTGTAGCAGTGCTCAGCTTGTGATAGGTCATGTGGTCATGCGCTGAGTGCTTACAGCGGGCAGCGACCGTTATGTTTCTTTACACAACTGATGTGTGTGAATGTGTGTACAGTGATTGACTACGTGCGAAAGGTAAATAATTTCTTTATTTTAAAAAAAATCATTGGTGAATTTAAAATCTTTTTAAAATTTTTAGTGTAAAATTTACTATGAGCATTTGCCTTAAATACAATAAATTAAATTTATGTTAAGAACTGAATATATAATTTTTTAAATAAAAGATTAACAAGATGTGAATTCTGGCACCTTTTTTCTTACAAAAAAAGCACTGGGTAGATAGATAATGAAAGTAATCTTGATGTAGTGCAGTGCGTGACATCTTGCAAATCAAAATCAGAAGCTAGAAATATGGTACAAAGTATGTAGCTGACTCTGCTAAAAATGTTCCCAAACACCATTTCCTTTGAACATTGAAGTTTTTTGTATCTGGATCACCCTTATTTCAAGTTTGCTTAGAACATTTAATAGTAGTTGATGTTTCACTTAATATGTCATGCTGATCTTCAGAGAAAATGTAAGCTTGGCTAACTCCTCAGCTGCACAGGGAAACAGATGCTCCTATCTGTATGGCTATTGGGTTAAACAGGCAGTATAAAAGAAAGTGATGCTCAAATTGAATATTTTGCATGCAAAATACTGTGTAATATTTATGAATCACATTTATCTTACTTTATCTTCCAATGTATACAAGTATCACAAGGAAACACCTTTATATTTAGATGGCTAGAGAGGCCCAACTTCAATATAATTTATTAGATAATCCAATCTAATTTTTACAGCAACACTATTTGTGTGTTTATTTAAATAATTTGTATGCCTGTCCATCTTGCAAATGGTGGTTCACAGAAAGTTAAAAACAAAAAGCAACACCCACCTATAATTATTAAAAACAATTAGAACAACATTCAAATACAATAGTTAATGTACCAGAGATCCAATAAAATCTTTCAATTCTTGTGAATCTAATAGCAGACAGACAAAGAGCAAACCAATCAACTGAGCTGACCCAACAATTCAGCCCCAATGCTTGAGTGCAACACTAGATATTTAATACCTTGCAGAAGATGATATGGGCTGGGGGCATCCTGATCTCAGAATTGCTGTTCCATAGGGCAGGTGCTGTGGCAGAAATAGTATCCTCCTAGACGGCATTGCTTCATGGAACATGCCCAATTGAGTAGTTGAAAGGATCGGAGACAGGTAGATGCACAAATAACCTGGCACTGACAAGTTGGACTTTCTGTTAACTAAAAGGTTGGTACTGATTGTGTGTTAGGAAGGCCTCTCCATTATATTTTTCCTCACAAGGCAAAATCCGGTGATAAACAGCTTTCCAGAGGTTAGAAAAGATGGCTGGAGATTTGACCAATTTGATATAAGTCCTGAGTGGTCCTAAACTTTGGAGGCCAAACTAGGGACCAATGTAAATTCAGTTCATATTATTTTCCAGATTATTAGAAGAAAATAATCTGCACAGTAAAATAGACAACGTTGAAGTCTGTATTTTCATTTTTCACAACTTTTTTTTGTGAGCCAGAGTTTCCCTGTTGTATGTGGTTTTTAAAGTTAGTTTTTCCCGAGTAAAGCTTTTAAAAGACAATTTCTCCTGATTCACATTTCTTTCCAGGCATATCTTTTACAAAAGGCCACTATTTAAAGGACTTTATTTAATTTTACTATCAGTTCACCAAGGAATCCATTTTATTGAATCATCCAAATCTACTTCTTTAAGAATCAGTACATTTCATAAAGTGCACATGACACTAAATACATGACTTTTAATTTCATCACTTTTATTGCATTTTTCAAATACAGATGGTAGTCATGGAATATATGACTACAAACAAAAGGAGGTACCAACAAACTGCATCAATACCAAATTGATAATGTCAGCACAATAGTATCATCATGTGAATGCTATTATGAATTAGATGCATCTTAACATCTGATGCAAGTTGTGGCCATTGGCATAATGACAATGTCACACTTGTCTTTCCCTCCCGGAAAAGACTCTATTAAATGAGTGGGGGAGTAGAGGAAAAGGAATCATTGAATAATCCAGTAATTATTAAATTATTCTGTGATGCTGAACTTTTCCTGAAAATGTAGTCTGTATGTAGAAAATGTAGTCCCACATACCAACCACTCATTCAGTGACTGTTCAAAGTTATGATGGTGGTGAAAAAGGAGGCTTCCAGACAGCCCTTGAAGTTGTGGTTCTCGCACTGTCTCTGATGGCAATTTAGGCACTTTGCAACCAAAGTGCATTTACAATGGTTATAGTGTCCTACACGCATGTGATTGTCATTTGCTACCCTCATAGCTCGCTTGCCATAAGCAAAGTCAATGAGAAAGTTGGCAGGAAGTCACAGTGTCAGGGTTACATGAGATTGTGCTTAATAACCTGTGATTTGCTTAATGACAGCAGCTGGAACTGACAAGCTGATCAGGAAATCAACTTCACAGGAAGATTAAAACTACCTTTATGGAGATTGGCTATAATAACAGAACCTTCCAAGTCTGATTATGCTGAACCTCCCCCTCCCTTCTTTGTGTAACAGTGAATCAGGGAAGTATCTGTCATAACTGCTTGCTAAATGACCTGCTTCAGGTTTGGTGTAAATGTTGTGTGGCTAGATATCATTGGTTCAGGAACAGAAAGGACACCCAAAGCTTATGGAGGACAAAGGAATGTAGTATTTGAATAAGAAATATTATCCATTGAGCCAAAAAAGGGAAAAGCTGAGGATCTGCTGGCCAGGAGACAAAGAGCTTTGAAAAGAAAAGGCTAAAGTTAGCATGTGTGGCAAACTATAAATTGGTTAATCTGAACCAGATCCTCTCTGTACACTGTCCAATGTTTCCTGGATTAAATCCAGGTACTTCAAAATTGTATTATCAGTGAATTGTGGCCTCAGAGGACCAATGCTTGAAGGAAATGTCAGCTTCAGATCACAATTTCCTTTCACTGTTGTGAAAAAAAGAGAGGTCGAGTTAGCAGGAACTATGCCCACCCACGGTTTACGTTTAGCTCTAAATGGTTGTCTTGGTTAGTGTTTGAGGTTAAATCCCAAAGAGAATACTAAAATGGTTCAGTCATCCCATCTTGTAAAAGGGAGTTCAAAGGTTCTGACCATGTTGCAACACATTTTACAACAGTTAGAACAATTAAAGGAGATGCTACCACTTTTTAACTGTCCTGTAAACTTCGTTCACAATTTGTGCATGGGGCTCTAACAGATTCTTAAATGCCGCTAATGGTCACTAAACAACAGGTCACTAAAGGGACAGTTGTAAGTTGAAGATTACCTGTATTCTGTTATTTTGCTTTCATATAAATTCTGTCAAATATGTTAGGCTGAATATGACTAATCAAGCTAATTTAAACAACTTTATCTTGCAAATTGGATTTTGAATCTTGGTTGCTAGTTGCCTCTGTCATAGTGTGATGGCTTAACTGATCCATCCTCTGTGCTCTTCGAGTTGTGCACTGAAAAATCACCAGGCAACTGGCAGCATTCAAAGCTAGCAAGGCCATTGAAATATGCACTTTGACTTGTCTGGAGAATCTCCATTTAAGAAAGGGTCCCCTAATAATTCTACTGGATTTGTAACTCTCTGGCAATGGCTTTAAAATTATATGGCACTGCATGCCTTTTGTTTCTGTAAGGGATCTTTTCCTTATATATCCTTTGGTTTTGCTGCCAGCATAAACTCCTTTGAGGGCTTAGTAAATTCTCTAAGTTATGCAACTGGGTGGAACCTAGGAAGATCTAGCATAGCTCAGACACTTGGCTATTATAGGAACAAAGGAACAAATGGGTCTTTACAGGAGCAGGAACATTTATTTTTTTACATTCTAATCAATATCAGCTCACCCTGGACCTAAAATAATTCCTAATTCTGTTTTCTTGATGGAAAAGGCTCCTGAAAGCAGAAGAAAGGGGAGGTTGAGCTTTACCTGGAACTGTCGTTCCATCTGTACTTTCTCAATCTCTCCCTTCACTCCCCCTCTTCTCTTGCTGAAATATAAACTGCCAGGAAGTACCTAGCGTTGCCATCTTTCAACTGGCAGTTTCACCACCCAATCATCACAGATGGTGATTCTCTGCAGGACTTGATCTTTTTAGAACTACCCCTCCTCCTCCACAAAGCCCAGCATTCTCACTCCTTGAAATTCATCCAAGCAAGTAGAGCACCTCTAATTGAATAAACCCTGCATCTTTGCAATTGATTCATCTAATGCCAAGACTCATGTTTATTGTAACATTCCTCACGTAAGGTGGAAAAATAAAAGCAAAAATATTCTGGATCATATTGATGAGGTTCTTTCTTTCTTCAAAAGAGGAAGAATCCCATTGCTATGAAGTTAGATGACAGCTGAGATGGATGAAGGAGGATAATCAGTGTCTCCTGTATCTTGGCATTTCTTCTAAGTTGCATATGTTTCAAAGCAATGGGAAAGGGCTAGGCTTGGGACAGTTGATCCTTTTAAGAAAGCTGGAGGCTCTGAATCACAAATCATGCTCATATTTGTTCCTTTCACATTTTTTTCCCCTTATCTCAACAGGCAATACACAGAGAGGTGGCTACTTATGCTGCCAAATGCTGGAGAGCAAGAATGTTTGAATAGGAAACTGCCCTGTCATACTTTTAAACTGCTATATTTTATACTTCTAGCACTCTGAAATATAGCCTGGTTTCACCTTTTCAACTATTGCTTATCTAATTATATGACACTGCTATTGAACAACAAAAATGTTTATTTGATTTATATAGCTGTCTACTTTTCAGCAGCAATGTTGTGTTGTCTGCTCCAAAGTTCAATAATACAGTAGTACAAGGAGTCTTAGTTTAGCAAGCACAGTTAGAATCAACAACTCAGTTATTAAGGGAAGAGGATGATAAATGAAATGGTGACTCTACTTATGATTTTACTTCAGCTTTTGTTTGATTTACAGACATGTGAAGATTAGTCAATCAGTTATTTTTTTTACGACCGTTGTAACTGCAAATGGTTGCTAAATAAAGCATCTGCTAAACAAGAACCATCTGTGAGGAGAACTGAGGACAGTTTAGGACTGATCCATACTTCTTGCTTGTCTTAGGGCAGGGTGTCAAACTGCCAACCCCTGCCAGCTTCATCATACTGAAGCCGCGCCATTGCCGGTCATTGCTGGCAAAGCAAAAAGAGTTGTGATACATCGCGACACGTCATATGATGTGGCGAGTTTGACATCTGTGCCTTAGGGTGAGGACAGTACACTCATCATTTTGGGAGCCTATGATCTTGAACCTATATCAAAATTGTACAATTTCTTCTAAATTTATTTTGTGGATGATTACATATATTTTAAAATATAATTTATACCAGTGTCAATTAATGAAACATTTCTTCATATTAATTAGCGTGATCTCAGCAGCCCTTTTCCTTGTAGTAGACTATCTTAATCATGCTGATGTAATTATTATGTTCTGTCCTTTTCTTATTCAATTGGAAGATGAGATTTTTAAAGAATTAAAACTTTAGTACTACAGATCAGCAGTTAGTTGAATCCTAAATGGGAAAAGTGCTTGTGATGGGAATGCACATAATTTATCTGTCAGCACCTTCTTAAAGAAGCACTGTCTTTTTCTGGATTCGTAAGGTACTTGTTCAGTCCCAGGAAAATATTGGTTTCAGTTAAGGAGACACCAAATGGCTATAACACTGCCTTCATCTTTTTAGGATCTACTTCATTCAAACATGCAATTTTCTAAAACCACACATCAGATAAAATTAGAGCTCATTGATCAACATCTGGAACTTTATAATTACAATAACACACAAACTATTTAACAATTAATGAAATGCAAAGAATAAAGTGAGAAACAGTTGTGGCCCCTGCCATGGTTGTGGCTCAAGAATTCTCTTTAGTCCCTAATTAGTCATTGATAATGTCAAAGCAGATTTAGATTCTAAAATAGTACATATAAATGCATAAAGACAAAAGAATTATCCATTCTCCTGTGAATGCAATATCTGTAAGAAGAGGGGAAAAACCCAAAAGTTCACAGTTGAGTAATATCTGTAGATAATTCAATCAGGGGAAATCTCAGTTTTTTGTATTCCAATACACTAGGTCAGAGGTCTCCAACCTTTCCTGGCTCGCGGCCCAGAGTGTAGGAGAGCAGGTTTCAAATTGGTGCATGTGCACCAAACAGGCCAGGCACACACATCTGGCGCTAGCGGCTGCATTCATTGACACAAACCTGTCCAGCACGTGTACCCCGCCCAGTGCTAGCATGCCCAAAGGGGGCCGTGGGCGCTAGTGCGAGTAGTCCACTGGCCAAGAAGACGTGACCCAGTGGTGGGCTGTGGCCCATAGGTTGGGAACCCCTACACTCAACACCAGTTGCATTTTAACAAATGTTCAATTTACAGTCATCACTCTCTAAGTCAAGTGACAAACATCACAATCTCACTTTGTTCCTTGCTGCTTTCCGGTTTCCCTGATTTTTTAAAATAACATTTTGTCTAATGAAGAATTTCTGGAGGACTAAAAAAAATTGCATATGATTTTATATTGCCTGATCCTAATAAAGATATTATTCAATTGAAGGTTTGAAGCTGAAAGGTTCTGAATGGCTTATAGAAAGCTAAGTTGTTCTTTGTTTAAATCGGAAGGAAGTTTAAATGAATTGTCCATCCATAGAGCAAGTCACATACTGAGCTGCTACAGTGATACATGGAAAACGTCTGTGGATTCATTGACTTCTATCCATCAATAAGTTATTCAAACAAAGCTATATGGAGCTTGATTATGCACTTTCTGTACTTTTTTGTATTCTTTAATTTTTATGCAGGATAAAATTGTATGCAATGTCATCGTGTCAGCTGAAACCTTTGCCAAATCCAGTTAAATTATTCAAAAAGCAAATTATATGTTCTTTTCATTGTGTAGACTTCACTGAATAAATTAAATAATACTTTCTTTATTGGCCATTCTTTTCCAAAATCAAAAAATTCACTCTAGCATTCATAACAATGCTTCTCCCTCCCATCCTCACCACATCAAGCACATATTTCTTATTTTTCACAAGGGGTTACAATAATTTCAACCCCACATTGAACAACAATAACAACAAAAAATGCTGGCAAATTGTCAACACATCTAGAAAAATCTTCACCTGGAATCTCTTCTTTGTAATGGAAAACATCTGTCTTCAGGGAACATTAACTGACATTAAAAAAAAATCAGCACTAAAGCATGTAATTACAGACATAACCCTTTGAATTAGCTTTGCTTCATAGCATTCAAGATTCAGACCATTCTGAATGCCAAGGAACTCTTCCATACTGGCTAATCTGCCAAAGAAACCATAATAGCTCTCTCATGGAGTTTCTGCATGTTGATTATGATGGTTCAATTAGGCAATTTAAAGACAAATTAAAAAAGACTAGCAAGATTTAACCCTCTGCATTCCCATGCTTGCAATCGACATGCCAAAGAAAGGTCTGTTCACAAATAGACCTCTTTTTAGCTTGTTACATTTTAAAATACTGGCCTTTGGAACCAGATCATAATGTATAAGACTTATCTTAACTCAAAGGACAGTATGCTAACCACACTGTGTTGGGGACTCTGCAGTACATTTTGCTGAATGGGCGCTAGAGTTCTTCCCAGGCATTTGAATAGGGTTATGAGGCAGGGGAGAAGGAAGCGTGAGATCTGCAAGAAATGTGTGCAGTCCAAAAATTTGAGAGAACATGATTGAAACCCCACCCCTTTTAATGTATGTAGGAAGTCAACACCCCCCTCCTAGAGAAGGAAATATTTGGGGGGATATTAAAAAAAAGGCAGATGATTGTATTTCCCCAAAGGAATAATGGAGGAAAATTTCTTAAAAGGCTTTTCTGTCCAAGTTTCCCCAGGGAGAAACTGAGCAGGCCAGCTCTGTAGAAATGTAGATTTGGTAATCCTATTCAGAAAGACAGGGCCTCCTATTCATAAGCAAAATGCCTTCAGCCACAGCCTCAGAGAATGTTTGACCTGATGGGATTAGAAAAACAAAGACTCCCAAGGACAGAACATGACTTTTAGGACATAATAGGATTAAGGATTAACCCACCACCATTAGAATACCAAAAGCTCAGGTCAAAGTACATTGCACAAGAACAGGAACAACCTCAAACAGGAACAACTCCAAACACAAAACCCCACCCACTCCCAGCTCCATTTTATCAGCTACCACAGAAACATGCTGTACTACTCAAGTTTCTGGCAATTCAATAAACAGAACCTTCTTTCCTAAGTGGTCTCCATTTTGTTTATTCCTGGCTTGGACTGGACCTGATAAAGATTTTTCTTTCAACTTGTATTATTAATGCACAACACATGCAAAAAAAAAAAAAAAAAAAAAGAAAGTTGGAGCTTTGCATGGTTGCCATTTTGAATTTTAGCACCATCTTCCTTCTCTGCAGGAAACTATAATTCACTCATAGAGTGCATCATTTACATAGACGTCCTAAGTTTAATTCCTGAAATAGCTGCATTCTTTTTTTTTTAAAGGATCCAATTAAGTGATACAGAGACCAAAGTGCACATAGATAACCTTGTAAACTGGTGCAGTAAATTGTCTGTCCCTCCGGTGTTTTCTAGGTGGTTTGTCAGTGAGTCACAGTAATTCTGAGTATCATAATCCTTTACTATTTGCACTGAAAATACAACTGTACTGATCTGTAGGTGCTCCATTGAAATTATCATATACAGAATTGGAGAACTCTAACCTTTCCCTTTGATTGCTACCAAGAATTTTCCCTCTAAGGAGTAGGCTTAATGCAAAAGACACTCTCCAGCATTAGCAATGTTGCTACAGGAACAGTTCCAGTTTCTGGCAATTCCCTCTATCTGGCTCTGAGCAGTTCTTCATTAGCAATTTATAAAGCTATTTAAGCATCTGGGTAGCAATTTATTACTAATAAAGAATGACCTTATATCAGACCGCAATCATTGAAAGATGCTATAAATCTTTAGTGAGGAAATATTCTGTGTGCCTGGAGGCTGTAAGAGGAAGTGAATACTGGTTAAATTCCATCCAGAATGTCATGTCTAAGGTAGGCAATCTAGTGATGGACACAAAATCTTCCACTAAATTTGTAGCAAACACACACACACAAATTTTCCTGATGTCTTCCCTTAAATTTACATGAGAAACCACACCAGTGCTGGGATTCAAATATTTGAACAACCAGTTATCTGTGTGGATAACTTCTGGAAGTCTATTCTGGGTCTGGGCAACAAAAAATTAGTTACCGGTTCTGCCGAACTGGTGTGAACTGGCTGAATTCCACCACTGAACCAAACAGATTGCAGATGGCAGGAGAGATTAGCTCCTTTTACTAAATAGGTGCAAGAACACAACAGTCTATTCATTGAAATTTTATTTTGGAAAATGTTAACTCCTTAAATTGTTTTTCTGCTTTTGTGTATTATATATTCCAGAATACTAGGTTCTAACTTCATTCACCAGCCATGGAAAAGTTAGCAAACTTGTATTTTTTTTTTAAAAAAACCATAAATAAGGCTAAATTTCCATTGCACTGATTAAAAACTAGGTTTTCTGAATAAAAAAAAGCAGCATCCCAGATGAGAAGAATAAGAGTGTCAAACTAGGTCAGGAATTTTGTTGTCTAAAGCAGAGGAAAGAATGACACAGTGAATCCAAGATTGATTCTAGATGCAGCTTTTCTTGACCACTCTTCCGTTGTGTGTAAAGAATTTTATTCTGGAGGTATGCAATGTTGCCTTTTAGCCCAGGTTCCTCCCTGCTTCTTCCATTTAATATTATTTTCACACAACAAACCCCTAATGAGAAAGAAAAGGTGGAATAATTAACAATACCTTTTCATCAGTAGCATTATGAGTAAATAGCTTTTGACTTGATACTCATTTTCTTTTAAATCCCACTTTTTAATAAAATAGAAGGGGCACCCATCATATTATTGCCCTGAATTACAGCATTTTAGTTGAAATATACCTGGCATATGTTTGCTAAAGAGTTGACCTTCTTTCCTGGCTATAGAGTCTTCTACTTTTAAAATAGTTTGCTTGTTTTTAAAAATATTATCAGCTGATGATTACCTTAGTTAGAAGGTTTGGCATAGTGAGATCTTGCTAACACTTGGAAAGGGATCACCAGGGAACCCCTGGGGTATAATCAGAATAGGAAAAAAAAAACAGAAAAAGACATATATTCTATAATAGTAGGATGTTATTGTAATAGCCTATCATATTTCACCATTATAGAAATATGTAACAATTAAATTATGCCCTATGGACCAATATACTTTTAATATTCTCTATATTGACCTATTAGAATGTGTACTGTCATTTTTTTAAAGACAAGTTTTATTGTTTTTTTGATTTTTAAAACAAAGTAGTCAAGACACACCGTAGTGTTAGGGTGGTCAAACATCCACAGACAAAACATATATACATAATTCAATCAATACATCAAATATTCCCTCTCTTTTTCCCTTAAGTAATGTATTTTATTTAAACTAACCCAATTCTAGCTTAAACTTATTCAACCTAAACCTGTTTTTAAAGCTTTATAAATTTACACTACCATAATCAAAATAACTTTAAGTACAAACCTTATCAAATATATTCTAATTCCTTAATTTTATCATAGATCTTATTTATTTCTTCTTCCACTACTATCCCTTATTTAAAATAAAATATTAATCTATCCTATACGTATCTAATCTATTCATCCATCAATCTCTTTAAAGTGACAAAATAAAGTCCAACCTTAAATCATTTCAATCCATTTGACAGAATTCAAATTTCACCCAGTTAATTTTCATCACTAATCACATCCATGTTATCAAACAAACAGATCATCATATTAGGTTAACTCAACATTACATAATAATTTTCTTACAAATAAACCTATCATTCTAAAAAAAATAATAAAAAAACCCACATTCTTAATCAATTTAATATATATATTCCATTAATCACCCCTTTTTCTCTTACTTTTTAAGCTTAAAAGATAATATCAAACCTTAAATCATTTCAATCCATTGGACATCAAACAAACAAATCATCTTATTAAAAATAATAATTTTTATATCGATAAACCCATCAATTCAAAAAGTAGAATATGTACTGTCATGATCACTGGTCATTAAAGAAGAGGTGAAGTATTATTCAATCTAATTGCAAAAATGGGAACAGAGCAATTTTGTCAGCACTTTGTAATACAAGCAATGATTTTCTTCATCTAATAAGATTCTATACCCATTTTAATCAAATCAGCAGTTTCTATTCTTCAATTCTAAACCACAGCCTTTTCAGGAAGGCATCCAGTCTGGAAGAAAAGCCTGGAAAAACATCTAGGGGATATGCTGGAATGACTGGATGACAAAGCTTTCATTGTGAAACTTCACTAATTTTTGAAAGGCAGAAAGAGACTTGAGCTCAAACAAACTGAGTACCTAAATGCTGGATGGAGTTGGGTGGGTGCAATGCTTGGTTTACATCCAAGGTCAAGCCATTGCTTCAAGAAATCCATGATTTCCAAAGACACGTTTTGATAGAAAATTAACACAAGAATGTGAATATGACTTCAAACCGTAGGGATATATTGGGTAAACATATTGATAGTTAAACCATTAGGTTTGGTTCAACATGGGCATCTGCAGGAAAAAGAATTGGTAAAAAAAAGAATGTAAAGTAATGCCTCTATTAGTTCTTCTTGAGTCCACTCACTATTCCAGTTGAATATCTAATGACTGCCTTTGGACTTTCAGCTGTTTAAATTGGGCAAGATGCAATCTATTGATAAGGAACAATAAAGAACTTAAGGTACTTAAGAGCTTAAGTGACATGAACGTAGTGTTCCAATATCTCAGGTGTTGCCACAAGAAAGAGAGAGTCAAGCTATTCTCCAAAGCACCTGAAGGCAGGACTAACTAACCAAAGAGAGAAGCAACCTTGAACTAAGGAGAAATTTCCTGACAGAACAAATAATCAGTGAAACAACCTGCCTCCAGAAGCTGTGAATACTCCAACACTGGAAGTTTTTAAGAAGGGACTGGACAGCCTTTTGTCTGAAATGGTATAAGGTTCCCTGCCTGAGCAGGGGGTTGGACTAGATGACCTCCAAGGTCCTTTCCAACTTTATTATTATTATTATAGCTATGTTTGAAACACTGCAAAGCTGAAAAAAGTGCTAAATCTCTAAGTTACCTTTGAATCTTTCCCAAGCAATTTAAAGGCATTTGATTCAATTCAGTGGGGAGATTCAATCACATTTCTTTTAAGCGAATCATCTCTTTGAAGTTTCACATAATCATTTTAGGCAAAAGAGTGCTTATTTTCAAGATCAAAGCTGATTCATTTTCTTACCTAGAATAGTATTTCACTTTTGAAAAACAATTTTATTCTCTGGTCAAGAGACATTCTTTTCAAAGATGTGTTTTATCTTCAGAATCTTTTTGTTCCAATATCTCCAAACAAAAAATCCAAGCAAAAACAATTCTTCATATCCACTAGAGAGTTGAGAGTTGGTAGACTTATAAATTCAGAAAAAGAAAAAATATATACATCTCAGGAAATATGTACTACCAACTTCTTGGTAGCTGATGGTGAAACTTATCATGTAAAGTGGCAGACAATAGAAGAAATGGAAAATCAAATGGAAAATCAAATCCTCTCAGCACTAATGAGTCTGGGTCCAATTTGTATGATCAAGAAGATAGAACAATCATGGTGAATGGAGACTTGACAAAATCAGTTGAAATCCAGAAGGGAACAAGACAGGGGTATCCTCTATCTATCCCCTTTATTATTTATTGTAGTGTTGGAATTGTTAAATAGAGATATTGGACAGGATAACAGAGCAAAAGGACTACAAATTAAAGTGCATAATTACAAATTACATGCATTTGTTGATGATTTGGTATTGATTGTGCAAGACCCATTAGAGCAGTGGTTCTCAACGTTTGTGTGACGGCGACCCCTGTCACACAAACGTTCTGCGCATGCGCGGGACTGCCCCCTGAGGGGAGAAAATGGCGGATCGCCTTCTTTGGCGACCCCCCAAAAATGGTCGATTGACCCCAAATGGGGTCGCGACCCATAGGTTGAGAACCGCTGCATTAGAGAACATTGAACATATTATGAGGAAGATTAAAATGTTTGGAGAAATGGCAGGTTTAAGAATAAATAAATAAAAGACGACAATACTGACTAAGAACATAAAAGTGGAAGATAAGAAGAAACTGGAATTTAAAACTGGTTTTAAAGTCGTGAAAAAGGTACCGTACGTGGGGGTGATTCTTACTGAGGAAAAGTCTAAGCTTTACAAAAACAATTATGGTAAAATATGGAAGTAGATAAAATTGGATTGAAATAGATGGTAAAAATTAGATTTGTCAAGAAGACAGAACAATGAATAAAAAAGTATTGTAGCTATACTACAATTTGCCACTTGTTAAGACTGATAATTTCGGTAAACAGGCAGATATAAAGTTTCCAGGTGATAAAATAAATACAAAATATGTATACAGACATGATAAAAAAAAGCTATCTACTCCACTGAAAAAAAAGTGTATGGTTGCTATTCAAAAGCAGTTATCATAAACTTTCTAATCTTTAAAAGAGGACAATTCAATGAGTTTTATACTCTGAAGTCCAGACAACAATGACACTTTTTTCCCAGAACTTTGAAGATTCTTAAAGAATTGCTTGGGCTTTCTTCCTAGGTATGTAAGCTCAATATAAATCCTGCCAATGTCGAAAATATTGCAATGGCCATTGAAAATTGCCTCTGATTAGGGACTCAGTGTAGAGTTGCCACTTAGAATTCATTCATTATTTGAATACAGATAGTCCTCAACTTATGATCAAAATTGAACTCCAAATTTCTGTTGCTAAGTGAAACATTTGTTAAGTGAGTTTTGCTCCATTTTACAGTCTTTCTTGCCACAGTGGTTAAGTGGATCATTGAAGTTGTTAAGCTATGATACGGTTGTTAAGTGGATCTGGCTTCCCCATTGACTTTGCTTGTAAGAAGATTGCCAGAGATGATCCCATGACCCTGGGGCCCTGCAACTGTCATAAATATGAGACAGTTGTCAAGCATCTGAATTTTGATCACATGTTATGCAATGGTCGTAACTGTGAAAAATGGTCATAAGTCACATTTTTTAGTGTTGTTGTAACGTCGAACTAAATGAACTGTTGTAAGTTGAGGACTGCCTGTATATGTTTTTGGTTCAGACTTAGGGAAAGATTGCTCCAACTGCAAAGTACTACTTCAGTTACTGATGCATTTTAACTAATTCCAATTACTAACTCTTTTAAAGCTTTAGAAACTTGAATGTATGCTGAGTTGGAAGTAAGAGGAACAAGAAATAGAAAATGTCTACTTCTGATTCTGAAATAAAAGCATGGAAGTTTTTGTATATGGAACTATTGAAAAGATACCACATTTTGCTTAACGGAGAAAGAGATTTATATCCCCAGTGTCATAATTACATGTGATTCTGGCCAGAGTTTAATCATTCCCAAAGAAGCAGTAATATATACACACAGTTGTGGGGTAGATCATCCAGCTCTGATGCTTTAGTTAAATATGATGTTGTTTATTCATACTTGCTTGTTTCCTTTCTTTGATACACACCATTAGCCTGCAATTGTTATATAGTATATATCCTGTGTCCAGAATAATTGGACAAAATGTTTCTCCAGTTTAGAAGATGGTAGGAATTCTAGGAACTATGCATAGTTTATTTGGGTCAGGATATCAAAACCATAGCCGCCTCCAGGGTACTTATGTCACAAGATGCTTGGTTATGGGAAACACCATTTTTAATAATGGAAAGTTATTTTTTTAAATAAAAGATTTTACAGCTGTAGACAAGAAATGTGGTATTAGTAAATAAGGGTGCATTTCAGCCCTGAATGTCATAGTTAAAATCAGCATTTGAGGCCAGTCTTAAAAAAGAATAAAAAGGTACTGTTCATTTGATATTTCTGTGGATTTCACAAATATTATATTTCAGTACAGTATTTCAGTATTTGGAAAGTGAATAATGTCCTATGGAGTCAGGGTGGATAGAAAATAAAAGTGAAATCTTTAATTAGCCTCTGACTATCAGTGATGCATCAGCAATGAATCAAACTTCCATGATTTAAATAAAAGGAAGAAGAGAAAAATGAAGGCCTTCTAAACTGTTTTAGAAGTCAGTTTTTGACTCCTGGTGACTGCTTGGAGAAGTCCCTGCAGTTTTCTTGGCAAGGTTTTTCAGAATTTGTTTGCTATTGCCTCCTTCCTAGGGCTCAGAGAAACTGACTGACCCAACGCTATCCAGCTTCTTTGTGCCTAAGATGGAACTAGAACTCACAGTCTCCTGGTGCCTGGTGCCTTAATGCCTTCATCAAATCAACTCTCTTTTCTTTTAAACTAGGCTGCTAAAAACCAGCAAGAAGGGAAGGGATGGAATATATTTGTTTGTCAAGGGTATTAGTATTGTAAACATTTTTATATTTTTTTCCATAAAGCAAACACTAAATCGCCTCAAACAGATCTGCTGGATGGCTACCTTTGGGCACAAAACAGCAGAAAAATAACTATGTTTTATCATTCTTCTTATCTCTATGGAGTTCCTAATGGGGTCTCTTACTTGTGTTCAGTTGGGTTCACCCTTTGCCCTTCTTCAATAGCATTCTAGTATCTGTTCTTGTTTCATCACCTAGAGTGATTTGGAAAATCTATTTTTATAAATCTTGTACAAACCATTTTTTTCCAACCGGAAGTATGTTTCAGGTTCAATCTAAGGTGCTCAAATCATCTTGGTAGAAATGAGCCTCTTTAGACTCTTCATAAAATGAAAAGTTTTGATGGCTGAAAATACCAAACCGTGGTCAAGTAAGAAAAACAAACCTCTTTGAGGCAAGCCTTCTTTCCCATAACTCAAAACATCGATAGGACCTTTCTGCCAAAACAACCTGTATTCTGGGAAAGTGGTGACTGGAATGGCAGCGGTTTGCTTCATGTATGTTCAACTCACATTTGCAGCCACAGCTGATCTGCTAGTTGACCCTACAGCCAATGTTTTGTTTTGGTCCCACAAATGTGGCTACCACTTCCAGTGTATTGTATTTCTGGAGAATCACATGTAAAGAAGGGAAACACAGCAGCAGTGAATCTAAAAATGTAACTCAGAAAGTTGGATTAAGGTTCTTTTGCCATAAAAGAAAACATATATGAGACAACCTCTATCTGCAACTCTAGTTGCAGAAGTTGTATCTGTGTTAAACAGACTTCTCACAGTTAAGTAGAACCTTCATGTGTTCTGCCCTCACAAACTTACTAGTAGCTAAGACATTCCAACAGACACATTGACCTACCGTACGAACCCCTCAGAATTCAAATCAACCACTCAGCCACCAGAGACAGCACTGACCCTGAATCAACCCATGCAAGCACCCCAACCAACACTTCACCCCCAATGACTCTCACCTGATGTAACCTCCCCATCACAAGACCACCACAAGACCCATCTCAAGACCTTGACCTGATGTGACCTCCTCCTGACATAACCTCACTATCATTGCTGACCACACAAAGCCCTTATAAACAGAAGAACCCAGACGCTGACATCCCCTAAATTCTGCTGAAGATGTTCCCTTGCCTGGTAAAGGAACCAACCCATAAGCTCAGAGAATGAACCTCACCCTCATCCTACATCTGAGCTACAGATATTCATCACTATCACCAACATTCCATGTCCTTCTAAATGTTCATATCTTATGATTCTGCTTGATAACAAAGGTCCTCTTGGTGAATGGTAAACTTTGAACAGAAATGAGGAAAGTGCTGTTAATTAGCATTCTCCCTAGGCTTGCTAACATTGTAAATCTATAATTGGGAATAAAAAGCAGACCACACTCTTTCCCTTCTACTAATATTTATTTAAATCATACCATTAAAGTATGCTGAGCTGTTTCTTCAGATTCTATCAGGCTAGAGCTTCTTAGCCAAAGTGGAGAGTGGTGGCTTATAACACTGTTCTGAAAAGTTTAAAGTAACATTTACAGGCTATAAAAATATAGAGTGCAATCCAATTGTCATTAAGCATTTCAAAATCCATTTCAGTAGGAAAGTTGTACTTATTTTCCCTGTATGGATGGCATTAAGGACTGGATTGTTCCAATAACGTTACGCAAATTGCCAGGGTTATTTCATGTTGGGCATTCTATCGAATAAGAAGGCTAGGGAGTCAATAGATCATAAAAAGATAGGTGGTTGTCTCTTCTCCCTTCTTTTCTTCTTTTGCAATAGTTTTTAGAAATCCTGCTAGGAAGAAATTCGGGGGTTTGGTCCTTATGGATCCATTGCAAGATTATCACTTGGTGGCATAAAGTCCCACTGCCTTTGATATCAGCAGGTAAGTTTGGATCTACTTTTCCCAAGATGACGAATGATTTCAGTTCTTAAGAAAACAATCAAGTTGAGAGAGAACCCTGAAAAGCAAAATGCTTCAGAAGATGCTCAAAACTGGAAACCTGCCACAGAGAACAGGAGCAACTTGATCCTATTAGTAGACTCAAAGATCAGCAGTCATGGATTAGGATACTGGGTTAGATTTGGGGCTGCAAACACTTGTCTTTCATCTTCTTCCCAAGTGATTTCTTTAGTACTATGATCCCACTTTGTTTATATCAGTTTACACCAAGATGGGAAACTCTGATTTAATATAACTTTACAAATCATATATATAAATCATAATGAAAGTCATTGGCTAGCGTACTGTTAATAAACTAGAAAAACACTGCCTCATTCATGAGAAATTTAGATTTTTTAAAAATTGGTTTTGTTGAATAAATATTTTATATCACTTCTATTTCACAATGTTGGTCTTAGAAGAACAATAACAGCAGAAGAGTGAAGATATCCTCATTCTCTCTTCTGCCATCCCAAGTTGGGCTGATGGATATAGGCGTATAAACAAAGTATGATAAATATTTCACAGTAGATTACAAATTGAAAGTATATGTGTGTGGTAGGGCCACAGATACATCATGCTGATACTCTGGTGATTAACCCTGTGGCAATATTAAAGTAAAAATGAATGCTATTGTTTTCTGATCTATTTTGTCAATAGGTGTGTATGTGTGTTCTTTGACTTTGAAGACTTTGCCTTCTCAATTCCAGCCCAAATTAGTGTTCCTCCCCCCCCCCAAAAATGAATTTGTATCTGAATTCTTTAGAAGCTTTGCATATGTTTTAGAAATTTGTAGAGATGCAAAAGTATGAGGAAAATGTGAGCAAAAATGAACATTGTTTTTCCATCTTTCCTTTGTAGGAGGAAATCTCTAAAGTTAGGGGCAGGGAAAAAAGTAAAGGAGGAAGTGTAGTTTTTGCATCAATGGGTTTATCTTCTCACCACAGTGATGCCTTTATAAGTGTCTTCCACTCACAGTTTCTTGATTATTATGATGTAATATATCATAAGTTCATTTAGTTTTCATTTGCTTTTCCACCCAGGAGCTTGGACATTAAAATGATTTTATTGGAAACTGGGAGAGTATAGCAATAAATAATCTGGGAGAGTATAGCAATCTAGATATCCCTCTATCCAGGGAATCTCTGAATTATGGCAAATCAGGATAGACTATTTAATTTATTGAATCAGTGTGTACACTGAATATTGGGGTCATCACAGATTCTTCTTTCTAGAATAGTGGGATTTAGAAATGAATAACAAAGCGCCCATTAAACTTATTTGCTAAATGCACGATGGAATATACAGTATGTACTTGCCTTTTAGCAATGTAAAATGCTTTTACTGTTCCAAACAATTCTGTTCTGAGTCAATTATTGTTGATATTTCCATAAGGAATCTATTCTTGGATTTATGAAATGGAGCCTGAAAGGTGAGCTTCTGAGCATAGTCACAAGGCCAATAAACAGTAGCTTTATGATAGTCAAATAAAGGAGCAGTAAAAATTAGATTTTTTTATATCTCAAATGGACACTGCATTGACTAAATTTTTAAAAATCACATTGCTTCTTTAGGGTAAGTTATTCCTATCCTTTCCAGTGATAATTATCTGGCAACAGTTATGGTGATGAAAGAATCACTGGGATTATCTGACTCAGCAGCAGTATTACTATGATGGGATATGTAATCTCTTGGGAATCTTGCCCCTATGGTATTTCAGGGCTAGCCCTCCAAGGAAGTGCAGCACCTATTCAATATTGAGAAGCACCATGTGGACAGAGCAAATATTCCTTCAACATCAAAAACTATTACTCCTGGGTGTAACAGAGAATCTTGTATCTTATTCAGTTGTCATTGGTAAATTTGACTGTTGAAGTGGAAATATCAGAGAAATATCATCTTGTCCTTCATCTCAAACAACCAAATGACTTGTTCTGTCCCCAGAACACTGCTGTGAGTATGTTT
Organism: Crotalus tigris; assembly: GCF_016545835.1. Lineage (NCBI taxonomy): Eukaryota > Metazoa > Chordata > Lepidosauria > Squamata > Viperidae > Crotalus > Crotalus tigris. Next base: position 1,343,642 of record NW_024096622.1, on the reverse strand, counting down.
AGAAGCATATTAGTATCCAAATCCCAGGGAAGCTACAAATTTGAGGGATCTTGTAGCCTGAAATGCTTTTATTGCCTCACAGGCCAAATTAAATCCAGAGCAGTTGTAAGAAATTCAGAGGGGCGGGAAATGCTGAGGAAGTATTTAGTTGGGGATTTGGGTCCTCCAGACTTGTTCCTAATGCCCATAGTGCAATGTGAAGTCTCCAGACCTCATTGCTTTTTTGATAACAGAACATTATGTACATGGTCATTAGGACAAAATTATGCTAAAAATGAATTGAAGCAAATCTGAACTCCAAATTAATCAAACAGAATTTGGTTTGCCCATTGGAAATACTCTATGACAGGGCTTTTCAACCAGTGGTACGGGTACCACCTGTGGTACATTGGCACCTGGCAGATGGTATGCGACCATCCTAGAAAAGTGATAGTGGGGGAGGGGAATGAGCTGAACCGGTGGCAGCACCGCACAAGCCTGAGTGAGAGATGGCTGGAGCTGCAGAGCTGTCAGAGCTCAGCAGAAGCGCCAGAATCAGTGCCAGGCTCCAGCTGGAGCTCAGTGCTGATCCTGGTGCTTCTGATGAGCCCAGAAGAAGCGCCAATCAGCTGGAATATTGCAGCATCTCCAGGGTCTTGTGATTTACATTCAGATGCTTGGCAACTGATTCATATTTATGATGGTCACAGTGTCCCAGGGTCATGTGAAGTGACCAAAACCTGCTGCAACCACCCAGCAGATTGGGGGAATGAAAACCAAACACCCCCCCACCTCACCCCCACTGCCAATCCTCAACAGAAATGCTCACAACAATGAAAACCTCGGACAGAAGGAAGAGCGCCGCCAGGCAGGCAGGTGTCTTACTCGGCTGTGGCTTGGGGGGCACTTTTTTCAGTGCCATTGTAACTTTGAACAGTCACTAAGCGAACTGTTGTAAGTTGAGGACTACCTGTACTTTATCACTTTTTTCCTTTTTTTTTTTGGTCATTGAGTTTTTGACATCTTGCTAGGCGACTGTCGGTACTCGGATATTGCCATATCTTAAAAGTGGTACAATGGGTGAAAAGGTTGAAAAGCCCTGCTCTATGAGATCCCTACTATGTGACAATGTTGCAGCCATGTGCACAATTTAATATCACACTTATAGATTATTTGTGGATAAGAATCAAATTTAGTTCCATGCTTTCTCTGTTTTTGATCAGTGTTTCCCAATCTTGGTATTGTTAAGATGGGTGGACTTCAACTCCAAAATTCATGCTGGCTGGGAAATTCTGGAAGTTGAAGCCCATACACCTTAAAGTCATCAAGTTTGAGAAATATTGCTTTAGATCACAGGTCGGCAACCTGCGGCTCCGGAGCCGCATGCGGCTCTTTGAGCCTTCCCCTGTGGCTCCCAGCCTCCTCTGCCTTTGCAGAGAGAGACAGAGACAGAGAGAGGCAATTGTGCTTCCCTGCTTCTCTCTCTCTCTCTCTCTCTCTCTCTCTCTCTCTCTGTGTGTGTGTGTGTGTGTGTGTGTGTGTGTAAAAGAGAGTGCACTCACAGTGTTCTCGGAGGAGCTGAAAAGCTTACTGGGCGGAGCTCCTCCCTTTGCTGCGTTTCTGCAGGAAGCAGGAAGGGGAGGAGAGAGCTAGCTAGCCCAGCTAGGCTGACTCAGGAATTCTGGGAGTTGAAGTCCATGAGTCATAAAAGAGACGAGGTTGCCTACCCCTGAGCTTGTTGGACAACAGTTTGAAGCTTGCCAGGTGAGCAGCAGATAGGAGGGGGGGGGGAGAAAGAGAGAAAGAGAAAGAGAGAGAGAAAGAAAGAAAGAGTGGGGGAAGAGGAGTGGCAGACCAAGGGGAGATAGAGAGGGAGGGAGAGAGAGAGAGAGAGAGAGAGAGACTCTTTTGACATCTAAAATGAAGATAACACTGCATATATCCTTTTTTTACCTGTGTGTGTATGTAATTTTATTCTCTTAAAGCATTCTCTTGGTGATCATTGTTTTAATAGTATGGATATTCCCAAGAGTCATATTTTTACTTTTATTTTTAGTGTGTGTGTGTATGTGTGTGTGTGTGTATATATATATATATATATATATATATATATATATATATATATATACACACACACACACACACACATATATATATATACATACACACACATACACACACACACACACACACACCTATAATAAAGGTAAAAAAGGATATATGCAGTGTTATCTTCATTTTAGATATCAAAAGGGTTTTGTGGCTCCCGGTGTTTTGTTTTTGGTGGGAAACGGGTCCAAGTGGCTCTTTGAGTGTTTTGGGTTGCCTACCCCTGCTTTAGATAGTTCATCTTCATATCTTTTCAACGCAATGTGTACAACTTTTCTGCTTCTTCATCTTAACTATGTGCACCTCCTGGACTGGTAGAGAAAGAATCTAGATTCTTCAAGAATGCTGATTCATGTCTGGCTAAATTGCATAGTGCAATTTTCTAAAAAAAGTATATATTTAGGGTCAAAAGGGAATGGGAGGGATGGATTCTGTCCAGCTGAATGAATGGAAGAAATTTCTTTCCAGCACTTAAAGAGTTTTGCTGTGAAATCTACTGCATAAGGAGAAAACAGATGAATCCATATGCAGAGAGGTCAATCCTTACAGAATGGTTCACAACTGCATGTTTTTGCAAGCTGAATGTTTGTTCCCATATTTTGTTGGCAGTTAGAAGATGATTGTTAGGTGCCTCTAGCAGTAGGGAGAGGTGTAAGATAAATAGCGGGCTGTAGTAGGCTGGCAACTCAGCGAAGGGAAGCGGTCACACAATGTGAGAAAAATGTGGCTGGAAACGCTTAAGAAAAGATTTTGTTTTATATGCGTGGATTGAGAAAAGCCTGGTAGCCAAAAAACAAAGCAGCCAGAAAGCTAAATGCATGCAGCTGAAAACCTTAAACAATTCAAATGGAAGACATGAATAAAGGCCAGGAGACATTAACAAAACCAGGCTCTCCTCCAGGGCTTAATCTGAGCCAGCAGGATTGAGAAGACCTTCACCCAGGAACCAGTTCTTGAATGTTTTCAAAGAGTCAGCTACGGTCTTCAGATGTACAAAGCCATAAGAAAAAGAGTGTGGCTTGGAGGATGAAATGCAACAAAATTTTCTGTTCTTGAACATCTTTGGAATGTGGGAAATTGCCTTGTGCTGAAGCAGGTCACTGCTTCTTTTAGTCAAAATAGATGATGTGATTGCAAAGAAGGCCCAGGCCATTTTAGGCTGCATGGACAAATTTAATTTCCAAGTCATGGGGAATAATTATTTCATCTTATTCTACTTTAGTCAAATCCTATCTCAAGTACACTGCTGGCTTGGTCGCTCAACAGCAAGACACTGGTGAAGCGGGCACAGCAGTGCCTGCATTTTCTGCGTCGCATGAAAAAGCACATCTTCCTTCCCCTGTCCTGACCATTTTCTACAGGGGGATGATCGAGAGCATCCTGTCATACAGTATTACCATCTGGTTTGGAAACATTACTGCTTCAGACAGGAAGGCGGTGCAGAGAGTGGTGAGGATGGCAGAAAAGATTATTGGCAGTTCCCTCCTTCCATCCAGAACATAGCATATAAGTGTTGCTTGAGCAGGGTCCGCAAGATTGTCTGAGACATTACACATCCTCTTCACAACCTGTTTTCCTTGTTACCTTCTGGGAGGAGGCTTCGTGGTATCTGAAGCAGAATATCCAGATTCAGTCACTGTTTTGTTCCATACAGTATTAACCTTGTGAACTCTAAAGCTTCCTCTTTCCACTATGTATTCAAGATGGACAGGGATTAATATTTATATGTTATTTATATGTCAGGGTGTAGATTTATACATACATTGTATATAGCATGTTTAAATGTATGTTATATATGTGTACACTTTTGAGAGCAAGCAACAAAATTTCATTTTTAATGTGTGCCAATGTGCCCACAATAATAAAGTTTATCTATCTATCTAATTCGGCAACCCCACCTTAATAAATAGTTGGAACAGCTTCAGAAAGAAGCAAAAAAGGAGATCAGGGAACTACAAACTAGGAGGATTGAAGAAGCTAGTTAGGTTTAGCTCTGGAAAAGATGACAGGGGGCAATCTGACAGTACTCTTTAAATACCTGAAAGGATGTCTTAAAGTCAAGACCTCCCTTGTCAGAGGAGTGGACATCATACAATCGATGTAGATTCTAGGAAAGCAGATTCTGATTAAACATTTAAGGCAAATTCCCAACAGTAAGAGCATTTGGATGTAGAACCAGTTACTCGGAGAATGGTAAGCTTGGATCATTCACAAAGAGGTTACTAAGCTCATCTATCTGGATTCCTGCATTGCTCAGAGGGTTGAGTGTAGGGACTTAAATGGCTCTTTGCCTCTAGGTTTCTAAACATCAGCTTTTGGGATATGAGGAACTAAAATTCATAGCCTCTCCACCTAGTTTGGGAAAGGCTAAACTACCTGACTGGTGGTGTTTTGTCATGCTTTCAGACAGAGACCGTTCTCACTTCTACATTTGATATAAGCAACTGGCCCGAGGTTTGGGGTACAAACAGAAAACACCAAGGGGCCCTTGCAGGCATAATTTTTGCTTGTGGTCTCTTACTAAGCTATGACCATTGCAAAACAGAATACTATTGTAAGCTTAAAACCTAGCTCATTTCTTTTATTTATATTGGCCACACTTTTTTCCTTTTATGACCAAAATGTGCAAATTAAGTATCTGGGAAAGATCTGAGATGTTGCATGATTCCACTCTTCAGAAGATAGGTTGGGCCTTGTATATTTATGGGGGTTAGGACACTGTGATAGAATCTGCAATCTTTGCATAATATTTCTATTTCAACTTAGGCTATTGGGTCTAGACCAGGGGTAGGCAACTTCGGCTCTTTTATGACTCATGGACTTCAAGTCCCAGAATTCCCAGCCTATCTGACTCAGGAGTTCTGGGAGTTGAAGTCCATGAGTCATAAAAGAGCTGAGGTTGCCTACCCCTGGTCCAGACCGTTAACCTTCATCGTCATATTTTTTAAAATAAATCTTCTATATGTTTAAATCAGCTTTTTTATTTGCCCTATTTATTATCTTATTTTCATTAGCTGAAAAGTAGAATTGAAAGATCTACTGGAATTATGGTTGTACAAAGCTCACTAAAAACTATACAAACCCGGTGGTTCAGAGATGCAATATCATATTAACTGCAAAAAAGGTAGATCGATTTAAAAAAAAACTATATGTGAATTATGTATTAGGATTTTATGTAATTTAAAAAATACATCTCAAATCATCAGGAGAAGGATGTGTCAACTTTCTCTCTTTGTCTTTAGGCTATTATTTAAGTTGAATGAGGTATTATTTCAAGCAACTGATTTTAGGTACTGTGGAATAACAATAATTGTTACTTTAAAATTTATTAATATAATACATTATAATTTATTGCAATATTATACACACCTTAGATCACATATGAAATTTTATTTTCTAGTCTTGGGATTAGTTAATGGGTATTGAGACTGGCAGTTTTGCTCTTTAAAACAAATTGAAGAGCATATTATATCCCATTTATAATTACAGAGGTCACAGGAGATAATTTGCAGGTGAAAATGTACCGAGAATGCTAAATCCCAGGTCTGCTAGTTGCATCCTGTCTACCCAAATGTTTCTATACTGAACGTGGATGTCTTTGCTTCTCTTAATACAAACACAGCTGCATGATATTTCTGGTGCTGTTTCCACCATCTCAGGGGAAATATTTTGGCAGCATTGGAATAGTGACCCAGAAACGTATTTCCTGTGTAGTGTTTAAAATATATTTGGGATGGAATGTTCTTTGAATGCAAAACACAAGTAATACTGATTAAAAACAATTTTGATTTTTAAATGAGTGTGTACATTTAAATAAAAATGGCAGTGATCAGGAACATTAAAGACGATTGTCAAGGTTGAGTGTGGTTTTTAAATTCACTTCTGATTAGGATTTACTACTATTCCAGTAGAAATGCATTTAAGTTTACAATCCATGGCATTAAACTTTGTTGTAATGACTAAATTTGTAGCCTTTTTGGATGCAATACAAATCTTAAGCTATTGTAGTTATTAAACTCCCTTCAGTGCATATAGAAAACATTCCTTATTTGTGACAATAAACTGAACTTTGGATAGGATCTGAAAACTCATGAAATGCATGATATGAACTCATGATTTATTTAGATTTCTTTCATTTTCATGGTATTACACTAGAAACATACCCAGGAGCCTTGGAACCTTATCTTGCTATCCTTTTTACTCAAAACTTTTTAGGATGCTTCTATTCCTTCTTGATACTGGGTCATTGAAACAAAACGATCTAAAATGCCATCCATATTTAGAAACATAAGATTCCCAGTTTATATAATTGAAATGTAAGTGTCTTGGAAATGATACTTTCCAGTTTGCCTTCCATTTTGCTGAATGTAATCCTGACAGTCTCTTCAATACAGGAAGCCAGGGATATGTGATTTCCAGGGTGTCTAAATTCCCAGAACTTTGTAATCTGTATGTGATTAGTAATTTATATTTTGAATTAAAACAATGTTAAGAGATACATCACCCTTCATAATACCTTTGAGCACTGGATGCTAAAATATTTCTATTCCAAACCAGGTATTATTACCTGAAAAGGAGTCACTGAGTGTCAGGTTCCCCTTAATGGCAATGGATTCTCAGAACAGCAATCCTGGGAATGTAAATGTGCAGTGGGCATTAATATCTGAATGCGACAAGGTAAAAACAAGAACTCTGTTAAAGGAGAGACCTGGGAGAAAGGACATTGGATCTGAAGCAGGAGAAAAATGTAAGTTCTGCTTCAGCCTCAAATCACTTAATCACTATCAATTATTTGTAATGGTTACCACTCCAGAATTAGAGTAAAACTTTAGTTCCTAGATATTTATTTCAGTCTATGGGAAATATCAGACTAATTTATACTTGCCTTGGAGATTCTGACATCAGGAATTGCTATACTATATTTTTTTGCCTCAGTGTCCTGTTATTTTATAGCTGTAGAGATCTGAAATTCATACCAACAGAATGTCCAGTTTACACAAAATCAGTGATTTTTCTTGTGTTCTTACAATGTTTGTTTCTTTACTGGATTTCTAGGCTGTCCAACTCCAAAATGACTCTGGAGGGTTTCACAAGTTAAAAGGACAATATCTATTGTCTGAGGGACAACATAACATCTTATCACATCATAACGCCTGAGGTAAAGATAACTTTCTAAAGATAAATTGGACAAGATGGGCACCATACAAATCTCTGATGGAATGCTTTTCCAGAAGACATATGCTGCAAGAGAAAAAACCCATTTCCTGGGTCTCACTAGATGTCATTACATCATTGATTGGGTTCAAAGCAAACCAACTCAGTTGGAACATATTAAATGGCCAATTGGCAGCCTCTCAAATATCTAGGCTTTATGGCATGTATAACTTTATAGATAATAACCAGCACCTTGAATTGCACCCAGATGTTAAATGGCAACCAGTGTAGCTCACATAGCAGGGGTGTGTATGTTCCCAGAATAGGAAATTGACTTTTTTTTAATTCCTCCTAAATATAATATCTAGAAGACACTAGACTTCCATTAATTTCAGATTTCAGTGATAGACTCAAATTGAGCCATATCTATAGTTTTTTAAGGTTAGCACTCTTTTGCCCGTGTTGCTTAAAAGAATTAATTTGTCATAGTGATGCATAATAATGACTGTTCCCATGAATAAGGGTAAAGGTGAGAAAGTGCTTTTTTCTATTACTTGCTTTTAGAAATATGCCAGAAGGTAGTAGGTGGTTATGAAAACATTACAGATCCCCTGGTTTGTATTTTCATTACTAGCCATCCATCATATTCCTGATAGGAAACATTCCAGGTTTCATTTAGTAAATCAGATAGGTAGCAACTATGTCCTGCCGCCAATGAAATGCCACCAATTCTGGATAATGTATAGCTGTATTCTTCAGGAGTTTGGCAACTGTCCAAAGTGCTGGGTGAGTTATTTTGAATCATGAAGACATTTCCAAGAAATTCAGAAATGATTCACAATCTCTTCCCACCAAAGTCTAAAGTTATGCTATTCTTCACTCAACAAATGTTAGTTAAGACACTCTTGTTTATGAAGGGTTGAACTATCTGCAGTTCTTCTGACAAAAGACAACAGCAAGTTTATTTCTCTCTCACTGACTTTATCTCTGAAGGCATGATAGCTCTATGGCTATTAGTCACTGAGTAAAAAGCATATGGTCTGCCTATTGAGACTTCAGATATTACTTAATGGGTGTTATCTCTTAATATTGTCATGTAAATCTAATGTGAGAAAATGACTCCAAGAACAGGAAGCTCTAGGATAAAATTTGTTGATGAATGATGATTGTCCTTGACTTGGCTTGTTTCAGAAACTAATAATTGAAACAACTATATATGCTTTAGAGATAGTAGATTAAATCATATCTTTCTTTCCAAAGTTAATAGTTTTAGATTCTCAGAAAGTCCTAATCTTATCAGTTCTCCGATTCATTATTTTCACCCACCAACTTTGGATTTTCTTTCCATATTTTAACAATATATATTCATTTCACCTCATCTCTTTTATTTTCCCAACATTATATCATATAGAATGGCCTGTAAAACATAATGAAAATGATAGCAAAAGAATATATTACTTTTGTGTGCCTTATTTGACAACAATCTTTGTGATTTAGAAATATCCCTTTGAGGCAAATCTATTTAAGGATCAAGGAACATATTTCTTACTCAGTCTGCTGAGTAGGACTAATTCTAAGGTCTCTATCCCTTTTCAGATTTTGGACAGGAATGGTCTTTAAATAAAGAATGCCTTTAAATAAAACATAGAATGTTACAGAAAATATATCATTGAACTGTTTTTGATCTTGGTCTCAATTAACAAGATGAAAACCAACTTTCAACCAGATATCCTTGAATGTACATTATTGATTGATTATGTGCCATCTAGTTGTTTTCAAATCCTAGTGACCATATAGATATTTTCTTTATGACAATATATCTGTAACTTGTTTTTTCAAGTCTCCCAATGGTGCACTTTGCATTGTAGCCAAACACTGTTGCTATATTCCTAAATAAATAATTTCTTCTTTGTTTTTCATGTCCTGGGTAATGAAGAGTGTGATCTTTTGTTGGTATTTATTTGTAAATCACCCAAAGTCGCTTAGATGAGATGGACAGTGTAGAAATTCAATAAACAAACAAATAAAACTTATGTATTATTTCAGATTATATCATAACTTTCCATTAAGGCAGCTAAATATAAAATATAAAAAGTTTAAACACAATGCAACATCTTCAATGATTATGAGTTTAACCATTATCACCAAGGCATTCAGCTGTCTGACAAAGCCAATCTATATAAATTGTAACTTAAATCTATTGGAGAAAAATTGGTACAGACAATGATAAAAAAATAATAAACAGGCTGATAGAGAAACAAGCCTCATAAAGGAAAATCAGCATGGATTCTACAAAGGGAAATCCTGACTCACCGACTTTCAGGAGAATCAAAAACGCAACACAGTTGTCATGCCTGCATAACTAAGCCCATCCTCTTTTATTACTGGCATTATGTTCACATACATGTAGGGATAAAAATTTTTTTTTTTCAATGAAGGAAAGTAGTAAATGGAATCTCTGAAGCAGAATCTTCTACAACCTGAGGTTTTGCAAAATGTTGATATGTAAACTGTGATGTCACAATGAATGTTTTGCTCTCAATGTGATAATATTACGGTCAGTGGTGGAATTCAAATAATTTAACAACCAATTCTCTGGGGGGGGAAGTGGGGGGTGCTGCCATGAGTCAGGTGGGGGAGAGAGGAGCTGCCTCATGCACCCTGCAACCACTTACCGTGGGCCAGCCAGGCCTACCATGCCCAATCACCCATCGTGCCTCGCCTGTTTGGTAGTGACTTCTCCCACTTTCTCCTTCCTCCTCCTCCTATGAACAGCCCTTCACTCCTGTTGCTGCTCTTTCAATCCAAGAGTTTTGTCCAGAGCTTGTGCAAAGGATCTTTGGAAATGAAGCCCCACAGAGAGCAGGTGGGGTGGAAACCATTCCCTTCGCTTTTGGACTGGCTCCAAAATGGACTGGAAGGTGCGGCCCAAGGACTCCAGTATGGCTTTGTAGCAAGCAAGGGGATTTGAGGCATGTGAATGCATGCTAGTCTGGTGTCTCAAAAAACCGGGTTGCCCCCCCCATTTCACTGCCATACTGTTTAACTTTTTTTTTAAAGTTTACTTGATGCAGAATGGGCAAACTTTAAAGAAAGTTAAACAGTATGGCAGTGAAAATCCAGCATGGGGGAAAAAAAAACCTCATTTTTTGAGATGCCAGTCTAGTGTGCATCCACATGCTTTCAATCCCCTTGCTTGCTGCAAAGCCAGATTGGAGTCCTTGGGCCACTCCTTCCAGCCTATTTTGGAGCCGGTCTAAAAGTGAAGGGAATGGTTCCCACCCACCCAATTGTTGCAGGACTTCATTTCAAAGACCCTCTGCACAGGCTCCAGACACACCAAGATCCGAGACTGAAAAAGCAGCAATGGGAGCAAAGGGCTGTTTAAAGGAGGAGGAAGAAGGAGAAAGTGGGAGAAGCCCAAAGGAGACCTTCTCCGTCACCCTGCAAGCACTGACTGAAGCTTAGACACTCTGTTCCATGCCCAAGGGAGACCTCCTCTTTCACCCTGCAAGTGGAGGTGGGGTGGGGAAGGTTCAGCAATCCAGACAAGCTACATGGTGGTAGCAAGCAGAGGCAGAGGGGAAGTCTTCTCCTGCCTGCCTCTGCTTGCTGCCATCATGCAGCACATCTGGATCTCCTGTCTCCCCCCCTGCCTCCTCTTACAGGGTGATGGAGGAGGTCTCCCTTGGGCATGGAACAGGGCATCAGCTTCAGTTGGTGCTTTGGACAACCTGAGGAGCAAGAAAGCGGCAAGACCTAAATGACTGAAGGGAGGAGCTGAGAGAAAAAAAACCTCAGCATCGGATTGAAAAAAACTTGGAAAAAACCGGAGACGGGAAGGCCAGATTCGCTAAACTCAATAAAAAATTAGGTATCAGTTCTGCCGAACCAGTGCAAACTGGCTGAATCCCATCACTGATTATGGTATATGATTCATTTCCCACCTCTGCCCCCAAAGGATGCCCATGCTATTAAGAATCTGGAATGGGAGTTGTGCCATTTAACTTGTTCATAAGCAGAGAGCTGGTCAAATTTGTGGGTGACATTAAAATATTCAGGGGAAACATGAACAAGGAGAATATATTTTTCTCTCTCCAAGGTTCAGGATTCATCCAATGAAGCTGATTGGAAGGAGATTAGAAACAGACAGAAGGAAGAAATTATTCACACAGCACATAATTTCCCTGAGGAATTTATTAACACAAGCCTTGGTGAGGACAGGTCTATAAAGGCTGTTAACCTTGAAGACTCAATATTATATACACCTATTGCAGAGGAACAATAATACTTTTATTCACCCCAGAGGCAGAATATAATGGATCCAGAATTTGGTTCTCCCTGTTTCAAAATCTTTGATATTGTAGCAGATGAGATTTGGACTACAAACTCTATATGAATACAAGGGATTGAATAGGAGTGTTGATTGTAAGAGAAATGGGACTACCTGCAATCAGTTCTACATAAAAATAAATGATTAGTTCTAATCCCAGTGACTGGAACTAAAAAGTTTAGTTCTATTATTGACTTAAAGCAGAATAAGAGTGAAGGAAGTCTCTCCCAGCTGGAGCTCATAGGGACTATAGTTCTCTGCATTTATTACTTTTCCATGCAGGAATATTTTGCCTTTCCCTTTGGCCAGCTGCTCTGTGAAATGTGACCAGTGCCTACCTAATGAATTCTCAGGCTTTTTATCCAGGATTCCCCTCCCCCACAACATAGATCTTGAAGAGAAATGGTTTTAATTTGCAGGGCAGTCAAGGATTGGCTAGTGGTCTGCACAATATATGCTAATGCAATTGCAATTTTTTTCATATGACCAACTTCATTGCTCTGAAAGTACATCTGCACTGCTTCTAATTGATTGCTGTGGAACACATTTTCCCAAAGGACACTCCCTTGCTCTATTTTTTTTAACTTATATCTCTGAATGCTACGTGTCACAGTTTGATGGCACATTGTACCTCAAGGTTCACTAACATTCTTTCACAATAATAGCTGGGCTTAAAGACACATGCATTTGTTGACCTAGTATGGATATCAGCAGGAATCTTGTGGTTATAAAAAAAGGTCTGAGCTGAAAAATGAGAGTGCGGAAGGGATCAGGTATCAAGGCTGTACTTCAACAGAAATGTCATTCAGAAAGGAAGGAGAATTCCAACTGTGAGGCCTATCTTCTTTTTCTGTTGGCTTCTTAGTATTTAAAAACTTAGTGGGACACTGAGTAACTTAGTGGGACACTGTCCTATTTGACTTTTAGGCACAAAATCCTCTGAAAGCGAGTCCACAGTAAAATAAAGGGCACTTAACAAGCCCTGGAAGGTTGTGAATGTTTGTTAAAACATTACTTACTGGAGGGAAAGCTGATTTTGTGATTCAATTTTGAAAGTAATAAAAAATGAGAGAGGGTTTCAAAAAAGTATTACATTGTGGTAGCAGTAATAATAATAGCAACAACAATAATGCAAAGGTAGTACAGTAACAATAGGTGCCTTGGGTGCAATCCCAAGAGAGCTGGAGCATCGTTTGAACACCATTAGCATTGACAAAAATGCCATTGATCAATTGCAAAGGGCAGCTTTGCTTGGAACAACTTACATCCTGTAACAATGTAGCACCATCAAACATCCACAACTGCCTGTCTCAGGTCCTTGGGAGGACTCAACAAGTGGACAAATATGCCAGAGTCATTCTAAACATCTGGCCAACTGTGCAATGAACCATCATGATAATCACTTCACAACCCATGCCCTGCTGATTTATCATTTCAGAGATATTTTATTACCTGAAGAGAGAAATAGAATGACCATGGATGGGCAAAAATAAAAATATTGGGAGTGGGAGCAGGCTTTGACTTCCTGCTAGGTTTTCCATTGACTTTTCCTAAAGGAAGCTTGGAAAGGGAGCATTGGCAATGACAATCACCTAACTGTGGCTGACTGTGGCAGCATTGAAGCAGTCACAGCTTTGTCAAATTTCAGTTCCACAAGACTCGGGGGTCCCAGATTTTGGATACATTCTGTAAGTTAGCCCACATGAGGTATGTTGATTCAAAGGTTATCTCCCTATGATGTCCATTTCCCTCAATTGGAGGAAACAAACAATCAAGCTGACATGGAAGTTTTAATAGTATATAGATAATAATTCTAACTGAGAAGGTTTTGGAGTGGTTACAGCCCAACTCTACTTTTGATATGACTCTTATGCACTGTGTTACACTTAAATAATGGTCAAAAGATAATGAAAATATAATTTGACTCTTATATACTTTTCATGCAGTACAATGTGTTGCAATTTTTCAATTCTATAGGTTTAATCCTTGGGCATATTTTCTGAGTCCACGAATGAGCACAGAGATGGAGCTTGTTTTTTTTTGATTAGGGTAAACAAAGATGTAATTTGTGCACAATTGCTAAGAAAATTAATTAATTTGGCTGTCAGCTATCTTAATGGAAGATTTTAGCATGCAGAATATTATCACTTATAAAGCATTCTTAAAAGAATGTATTTAAATTGAAACACATAATTTTACAGCTTCTCTTTTGCAGGATCCTTTGTCTTTGAAAGGCTTATAAATTCATCAGCCACTGGAGCTAACCTGAAGTTTGGAAGAACACAATCTTTCTATTACTTCTGCTGTCTCCTGCATATACAACTTGGCTGCTATCTTTTGCCTTTCTGTTGAACAAAGTTAAGAGACATAGTTTCTTTGTAGGTCAGAAGCATGGGCTGCTTGCTTGGTGCGGCTGCTTGGAAGAGGCACATGGAAGGGCTTTTCAATTAAAGTGAACCATTTCTTTGATCATCTGCTCAACATACAATTTGGTTCATTGCCTCAAGTCAAGTTGTTTACAACCTGAAACAGCATTTGGTATTTGTTGACATGCATTCTCATCTGTAGGGTAATTTGACATGGAGGCAAATGTACATCTTCAGCATTTGTATCCTATATTTAGGCAGGGAGTTCTCACTTCCATGAATTTCCAGCCCTTGCTGGTTTGGGGGAACCTTCAAATTGTACTAGGAAATTTAACCTTGATTTCGCCTGGATGCTTTGTACATTAAGCATGGTTGTGACCAAACTGAACAGAATTATTGCCAGCTTGTAATTTCTAAGTTTTTGTGCCTTAAAGTAAATTAATTAGTGAACTGGAAGGGGTTATTGCCCTAAAAAGCCAGAAACATTAATAGTAAATCCATGTGGAACTGTTCTGTTCTTTTATTTCTTACAAGTCTGAGCTCTGTTTCAGAAAATGTTCTTCATACATCCTATGCTTAAAAAGGATTTGGGAACATATAAAACAGAGTACTCTGACATTACCGAATATTTATGAAGTACATTTCCATGCATATAAAATATATTATGCCATGTTATTGATTTTAAATGCCATGAAAATTGGCCATGTCATAATATTTTAAAGCTTGTTTCATACTTTGTCAGAATTATTTTGAAAAGTTATGTGCTCAGCATTTTTATGAAACTCCTAACACATGGACATATGGAAAATATATTCCAGGTTCACAAGGGACAACATTTTAAATGTAGGGTGTAACAAATACATGTTGGCTAAAGAGAGAAAATCTTGCTGGTGTGCCCCTAAGGTTATTAAATCCCCAAAGCCCCAAAGGTCTTTACTTACACAGGTATAACCTTTGTTTTTATTTTTTAAATGATGTGTTCCAGGATTTAGAGAAGCTGTTTTTCACTTGACTGTGAATAGAGTACTAATATAAAAATGATGCTGCATTTAATCTGATACCGTAAAATAAGAAAACTATCAGAATGATAAAAAAAAAAAAACAAAATATGTGAACAGCATTCAAAGTCTCCATATCTCAGGGGTGTCTGGTATGAAATATTGGTGAAGAAAAGTATAAGTAGGCCTGTAAATCATGAATAACACAGAAAAAAAAATGCTACCTTCCATTAAGGAAAATTTCCCAAAATAGGAATTGAGGGAATAGATACTATAAAATGATTTTGCTATTGTGGGGACAGTTACATTGGACAAAATGGATGTTTCACAGAATGCCAAATTTAAAACTTTGAAAGGAACTTTAGGTTTGAAAACACAAGATAGTTATCACTGGTTGACTATCATTCGAACAGGAAAATCACACATTAGATTTGGAGAGCATTAACATCTTGGCATGTTGCAATAGAAATTTTGCATGATTATTATATGCAATAAAATTAATTATGCTTACAATAAAAAGTTTGTGTTTCCTTTAGTGACCAGTTATGAGCAACATATAAGGCATAACATCCGTACATCAACTCAGTTTCAGATCTGCTCTGAAGAAGTTAAAGAAAAAAAAATTCCACTGAAATTGGGACAAAGGTGGACCAGAGAATAGAATAGAATGTATTGTTATTGTGTAACTCACAACAAAATTAAGTGCTGTCCACAGTGCACACTACACACAAGTAAAAACCACAAATATGAACATACATTATATACACACATCCTTCATATTCTATTCATCATTGCGCTGGTCCTAATATTGCACTTCAATGTTTCACTAGAGAGTCGCAAGCAGGAAAAATGAAAGCTTGAAAAAAATCCTAGGGGTCTAGTGACTCCTCAAATGTACACTTAATTTAAAAAGTACTGTATATACCAAATTGGTAATTTTATCCTCTGAGTGATGTTAAATGAAGACGTCCAAGACCTGACAGCTACAATAAAATGTCAGGTTTAATGCAGACAGAAGAATGCCATTAAGAATTGAGAGATAGAAAGTAATAATAGGTACAAAAAAGTTGCAGATAAGGAGGGACAAGCTAAATAATTAAAGAAAAAGAAGCTAGCAATAGAGAATTAAACACTGGCAGCATGAGAAACTCAGCATAATGATAAATAAAACAAAATAGTCTTTAAATGCTCGACAGAGGAATGATAAACTGACACAGAGAAGCCATTAAAATTAAAAGCCATTTCCAATAAAACTGGAACCAAATATGGGTGCTATTTTTGTTTGGGTTTTTTTCTTCATGTTTTTAAATATATTTAAGTCCATTCTGCTTCTTAGCTTGCATATTAAAATATTGACAGATACATACAAAAATGAAACTCCAGTAAAATATAAACTTTTAAAATAGCTAAACATCTTTTCTTCAAGAGCAGAACAATCACATAAAAATGATATAATCAAGTAAAACAATGTATGAAGGGTATATGTAATTATAATTACATCTACATGTAATCTTTAACTTACAACCACAATAGAGTCCAAAATTTTGATTATTAACTGAGACATTTGTTAAATGAATTCTATCCCATTTTACGACCTTTCTTGCCATAGTTGTTAAGTGAATCACTGCAGTTGATAAGTCAGTAAACTGGTTGTTAAGTGAATCTGGTTTCCCCATAAACCTTGCTTGTCAGAAGGTTGCAAAAGGTGATCACATAACCCTGGGATAAACAAGCCGGTCATAAATATGAGCCGGTTACCAAGCATCTGAATTTTGATCACGTGACTATGGGGATGCTGCAAAGGTTACAACTGTGAAAAATGGTCATAAGTCATTTTTTTCAGTGTTGTTGTAACTTGAATGGTGACTAAATGAACTGTTGTAAATAAAGGACTACCTGTAATTATGGCAAATTATTGCTTAGCATATTAATGCAAAGAATTTTTGTATTTGGGATCAATGCAAAAAATATATATATACCAGTATTAACTACCTGCCAATATCTAAGAATTCACTTGTATTAGTATAAGCTGGGAGCAAGGGAGAGACAGATATGGAAGGGAAACCACCTGAGACCAGTGGACAAGGTTCTCTCTCTCTCTCTCTCTCTCTCTCTCTCTGTGTGTGTGTGTCTCATCCAAAAGTTTTTCCACATCACTGAGCTCTATGTTAACCAAGTTGCCTTCTAAGCCAGGAACTCTTTCTCATACAATTGAAACACATAATTTGGAAAGTTATGGTAGCCAATTATCCAATCTTTGGAAATTATGTGTGATTTTTTTCTCTAAAAATACTTGAAATATCAGAGAAAATTATTATTTTCTTACTTACAAATAGTAACGATTAAAATACTTTACTAGGTCAGTTAACCCCCCCCCCCAAAAAAAAGAAAGAAAGAAAGAAAGAAAGAAAAAGTTGCTTGGGAGGGGAGCTATATTTGGTCAATTTTGCATTTATTCTATAACTTTAATTATCTGCTTTATACTTAGTTGTGAAAATAGAGGTGGGTTGCACCGACTATGTTCATTTAATTCAATCACAGCACACATTTTAAAGAGTACTTTCTTATTAAAAATATTTTTGAGAGACAGGGAGAAAGGCAAGTAAAAGGAAATTAGAATATAAGAAAATATAAACTATTGGCATGTTACAGTTCTACAGCTGGGCAGTCATGTTAACAATCCACCAGTTAAAAACCTATCAGATGCTAAGCAGGAATGAAGAATGCCAGCATAAACTTTCTCCATCAGCTGAGCACAATTCTGCCTCAGTGACAAGGCTATAGCTGATGTGTGGGTGTGGGTATGTGAAGATAAGCTGAAAATGGACACCATCAGGTGAGAGTCTAACATTCATGATGCAAATTTGCAATTGTAACCACATTTAAAAGAGAATTATCCCCTTTGAATAGGATGGGCTTTATTTTTAAGCAAAGTATATGATTCTACAGTGAGAGTCAATAGAATAATTCAGATTACAGATTACTTCATTTGCAATCAGAAAGTAAAAGTCCTTTATATATTGCATGCAATTAAAAGAAAAATGTGGAAGAATAGAGAATATGCAAAACTTTGAATGGTGTATTAAAATAAATTAGAGTTCAACAGGATGTACAGTACAAGATTTATGTAGATCAAATTCAGATTGCAAGACTATGCCAAATGCTTCTGAAAAAGCAACATCAATATAGCAAAATTTGGCCACCCTACTGGAAATTTCTGTGGAAAACTTTGCTAGTAGGAAGAATACATTCTCCTCATTCAATCTATGGGACAGTTAGATAACAAAGGCATGATTAGATCAATGTGGCAGGCAAGATAAAAAGGACAATTGAATAAAATATGAGTCAAATTTCCCAGCCTGACAAGAGACAAAGGCAGTGTTGAATTCGGAGGTTATTATATCTTCTATACTGTAAGCATAGATGGTATGGTATTGAATCTACTTAAATCTACTATAAAATAAAATAATGGATCGTACAAAAAACTGATAATAGTCAGCTGGGATAAAAGGGCTTCCAAACAGAGTATTGTTACAGTAATGGGAGATTTTATGTCATCTCATCTCCATGTTGATTCTTTTGATCCCAGATAAGATCAACAATTGAGCAGAGATACAATGTCTTATGACCCAATTTTATACTTTTGCCCAGGATGATCCAAAATTAAAAGTTACCAATTAACCAAATATATTTTATATTTAAAAAACCAGAATTTTAAATGACAACATCTCATATATGTCATTAAGGAGATGAGGCTATATTCTGGTGCAAAGAGGGATTGGAGACATATAACAGAAGCATGAACATCTACAAAAAGAGAATTACTACTACTAGGGCTACTAAATTATAATATTTATGTCATGCTTAAAAACTGACTAAAACATGTATACAATTGCATCTGTAGAGTTCATAACCACTGCTTCCCTCCTTCTTCAGTCACTTACTATATACAATGATTTCATAGATCAAATTCATTTATAATAGAGGCTTCATGTTCTGTAGATCCCAGCTATTAAATACCAGCACCCAAGTATCAAGAGCTCTAAAGGAGCATTGCACCATTGTGGGAGAAGTCTGGCTTTGATTATTCATAATTATAAATTAGCTATAGTGGATAATTATTTTCTGACTACAAACCCAGATCAGTTCATTAACGATTCATACAACAACCCCAAGGCTTAATTACTTCCAGGATCTTCAATTAAATCCCATGGTGCACCAGAGCTCAGTTGTCTTAGGTGTCCTGATAACTACACTGTTACTTTCCCTCTATTTTCAAGTGTGAGGGTTTTGCTGTTCCAAAAATGCTATATTTATGGCGGAATATTAAATGTAAAATTAATAACTTCATTATTGTGGAAAAAAGCTTCAGAAATAATCGTGTTTGCAAAAGAGGCACATACGTATAATTATGCACACTATTTTTCTGTGCTTTACACATTACTTGAAAAGGTTCTATTAGAAAGGCGGATGAAATGAGACAAGAGTTCATGATTTCTGGTCTCCCAAGCAGCAGTCTCCACCAGACTCCCTGGAAGAGGTAGAAACTTCAGCTCCATTTCAAAATTTCCATCCCAGCCCAATGCACAATTACTTGGCAAGGGAAGAGGATTTTCCCCTGCTGGTGTAAAGAATGTTCCAATGTTTTCCTGCTGGAGTAAAGAAGGTTTTGGTCTTCTTTGTCCTACAGTCACTCTGTTTCTACATGCGTGTTGCACATGTGTTGATAGTCAGTGACTGAAAACCAACATTCCAGGTATTGTTCAAAACATTGCTCAACCTTAGTCTATAATACTAGCCATCTCAGTTCCATAACTGTTGTGCTGGGCAGGGTCAAAATTTTTGCACAGTAGAGAGATATCATCAGATTTAGAGGAACATCCCAATTAGCATTAACAGAAAAAAATGTTTAGAAGAAAATTCCTTGGGGTAATGGAACCAGAACAATCTAAGTGGCAATGGCATGTTGAGTGACTATTGGGGCGGTTAAATGAAATGGATTTGTCGAATTCTAATCAGCAGCCATCCATGCTGTAACACTTTGTGGCAAGCGTTGTATATTTTAAATCAATGCATCTATCTCATAGAACCTCTTTTTATGATATTTGCTTATGGCAACACTGCTGCACCTTCACTTTGGTGAATTTGGTGAATTGATATCTG
This sequence comes from Crotalus tigris, assembly GCF_016545835.1. Classification (NCBI taxonomy): domain Eukaryota; kingdom Metazoa; phylum Chordata; class Lepidosauria; order Squamata; family Viperidae; genus Crotalus; species Crotalus tigris. Next base: position 1,323,540 of record NW_024096622.1, on the reverse strand, counting down.
AGAAATCAATCCATTATCTATTCACAGAACAACTTTGAATTTGTGTTCAGTGACGACATGCTAAAGTCACGACATCATGGATAATCTAGGAGCTATACTCACTGGCAATGTAATTAATATAGAAACTATTCTTGGCAGCTATTAAGAGTTATTCAGATGAGAAAAGCTCTGTGGCATGATAACACTGAGTGGAGTTGCACCATTTCTGGAGGAAGGAATCATGTCCAAGAACTCTTGGCAGTGGGTGTTTGTAGCATCTTAGAAAAAGAGCCATTAGCCCATAGTATTGCTAATACTTGGTCTTGTGCTTTTAAGAGCTGTAGCTTGGGAAGAGTTGTAGTTTGTAAGTTGTTCCTCTATTCTTTTTCGTTTTACAGTACTACAGTGTCAGCTGATTCCTTTATACTTCTTTGTAAGAAGTATCCTTACAAAGAAGATCCTTCAAGAAGATCCTTTATTGGATCCAGTTGGCAATATGGCAGAACAGCAATCTATCTGCCTGCTTTTCTACTATCTCTCTCCTGTACTAAACCAGGATTTGGATTAAAGAACTGTAAGATCCCTTCTAACTCATATATTTTATAATAAATGTACAGTATATAAAATATCAGTTCTGGTTTGGAAAACTTCAGGAATCTGGGAACTAGGATTCACAAGGTGCTATGATCAGAGGGTAAGCCATGTAGTGCAACAACCAGAATTTCACACTTGTGAACATTATACAAGAGATTGGTGTTGAAGGAAGGTTTACTTGAATGGGCAAAGATAATGGCAACTGAGGCTTAATCTAATAAACTCAAGATGCTTACTACTGATATATTGAACAGCTCTTTATCAAGATGCTTTTTTAAAGAAAAAAACCCAAATAATCTTCTTTTGGCAATTGGTCTATTATTATATAGTTGAAGAGATGTGATGATATGTGATTTTACTAATAATCTTGACAAATATCAATAATTCCAAATGAATTTCAGCAAAATGTTTTTCTGCAACTTTAATGAAAACTGCATATAGAGACACTGCAGAAACCTTGGCTTCCAGGCTCTTCCCAAAAGATACCTATGTTGAATGTTAATTTAGGTCTGGCTCAAATCATTTTTGCCCTTGTCATAAGGCACAGAGCAAAGTAATATATCATATTTCAAATACAAGCAGAAGATAGTGAGAAAATTAATTGGATTTATGTATCTCTGACTAATACACGCCTTTGCTGTCTACATTGAAAGAAAATGTATCTTAGTGGAATTAAAGCCCTACATTTCAGCACAAAGAAGTACAGTTTTCAAGTGGTTTGGTTTTGGTACTTGTCACTTAAAACATTGTAAGCAAATCCTTAAATATACAGCTTGAGAAATGATTTAGTGAATGCTTAAAGTAGGATTGTTCTATTAAGGTTTAAAGATATTTTTAAAGTATGCAGAACATCATTTTCTAGTATGTCAGATAAAAGACACAAAAGCTTTTGAAGCTAAGCGTATCTGTTTTTTTAGTCAATATATAGCCATTTCTTTTAAAAGTGAAGAAAATGTTGGGAATAAAATGTATAGAGCGGCTTAAGACCTTGTCCATCAGCACCATAATGCTATAAAAACAAAACAGAACATGATCAAGCTTGGTATTCGGGGAGAAGCTGTCACAAGAAATGTCAAGTTTGAAAATGGCTCAGGTTTATAGAAAAAAAATTGTTATAATTTCCCAATGTATTTATATGAGCAATATGGCAGCAGCTCAGAATATTGAAAACTGATTTTAGGACCCCTTTCTTCCTCCTTCCTGGCCACATGAGTCAGAGTAAAGAATATGCCAATCCACTCTGTGTTTTCCAGGGCACATGCACATCCAAATACACATACCGTAGTTGTAGCATGAGACGAGAGCAAGTACATGGATCTATGCATGTCTGTGTGTACACATACCTCATAGGCACCCATCCTGATTAGACATTCACATACAAACACTGGCAATCAGAGGCATCTACATAATGAATTGATTTTGTCAAAACAGGCTCTGCAACTGCATGATGTATGTACAAAGGAGATGGAGTTTCTACTTCAGTCTCTTGCAGACAATCCAGAAGAATGCCATGATTGTTGTACGGAAAAACCACTGAGAGATCAACAGTTGCACCAAAACCATCCTGGTTCTCTCAGAGATCCTTTACATGGGCTCTTCCATCTCCATACTATATCCTGGATTGAAACCCAACTGAAAAGGATCCAGATAATCTTCTTCTTCAAGGACCCTCTGAAGCTGCAATTTATTCTAAAATGGGAAAATTGGAAACTGGAAAAATGTTACTCAGTACTGTTGGATCCATTGATGGCTTCTTGAAGAGAAGGTTTACCATTGGTTCCTTTAAGACAGGCAGAAAAATCCCCTCACTCAAGGATGTATTAACCATTGATTGAGCCCAACTATGTCATCTCCTGGGCAGCCTTAACTAGCATGGATCTAAAAGATAGGTGGTAAGATTAATAGATGCAAGGATCTGCTTCACTTCCTCAGGGCATACAAGGTAAAACACTTTCCAGATAACAGAACAAGATCATTCCTCGGTCAACTCACAAAGGCTTACCTAGACTGAGCCTAATCTTAGGCAGATCTGACTGACTTTATTTGACAGTCAGACACCTAGAATATTCCTCACAGAAGCCTTGAAAATATTCCTGAGATTTCTCTCTTTCCAGCAAGGAGTTGATCACCTTAAAAAAGTCTTCTGTTTGGCTAATGGAGGCTGCAATAAAAGTGGAAAAATATACATGTTGTGCTGATCTTATTGCTATTATGTAATCTCTAATGTAGGCTCTTACATGTGTATGGTCAGATGGTACAATTATTGAACTGAGCTGCACCCAGAAATTAGATATAGGATAAGCATTCACAACAATGTAGAAAATTGCAGACAATTTCAGTAACAAGATGGACAATTTTCACTGGAAAATTTAGCAAGAGTGTGCTTAATAGATTCATTCTTCCCTTCCAGTGAATACCTCTGCTCCTTGGAGATACTGAAGAAGCATGATCACCTGGAACTTTGGAAATGGTCTACTAGCTATTTTTTACTATAAGGGAGTTGAATGGCATAGTAGAGCCTGAAGTGGCCATAAGTGTCCTCTCTGCACCCCATTTTTTTTTACTACTTATATTAATGTATTTTCTTTGTTTTCTTTTTTCCTTGTTTATTTTATTGTTCTATTAGTTTGATTTCACTTTGTTTATTATTGTTGTGCGTTGCCTAGAGTAGCCCCATAATCAGCATTGATAAATTCACCATTAGTCAATTGCAAAAGGCAGATTTACTTGGAACACCTTGCATCCTGCAATGATATCTGTAACCCCATCAAACATCTAAATCTACCTATCTCAGATCCTTGGGAAGGACACAACAGGCTGATGAAAATGCCAAATAATAAGTAACAACTGTTGCAGACTGACAGCCAGCACTGCTAAAGTTCAATTTGAAATTTCAGTTCTCAGAGATTTAAGAGTTCATTCTCCACTGAGTGCACAATATTTCTGTTTTTCATTGATTTTTAAAAATCATTTCTTCTTGAATATTTCTCAACCCTTATTAAGAAATATCTGTTAACTGAAATTTTGCTATTGAATATTAAATTATTCCGACAATCCAAATTGCAATAGATGTAACAGTCATTTAAACGTTGGTATTAATTTAAAGTGCTTCATGACTTCATACTGAAATACTTAAAGAGGTATATTGTTCACCCTCCAAACCTTTAAGGTTCCCACAATTTTTTTTGACATTAGGACACTTATTCAGCTATTAAATAAGTGACTTACAACCCTGTACTCAACCTTAATAGTTGCAAACTGAGTTTTAAATTATTATGTTTTAAATTGAGAAGTCTGGTCTCTGCTTTCTCAGAACACAGTAATTTATTGGCAATAGGCCATTCTGAATACCAGTGTAAATGCAACTTCACAGTTTCAAGCAGTTATATTTCATCATTTACTATAGACATAATCAAGGGGGGCCTAAAGCTATTAAAATATGTGAATTTAGATCCAGATCTTTACTTTTAATGCAATGAATGCTTCATGATAGTTTTTTTTTTTAAAAATAGATTTTATATATTTTTTTAGAGCTAAAGATTTTCTTCAAATTGTTCACTATAAAAAGCCTTTAAATTGCAGGAATTGGTAAAAAAATGCATTATCTAGACTTTTTCCCATCTGCACTATGAACTTAGTCATAGTAATGGACTTAATTATCTTGATGGATGATTAATACTAGGGAAGAGAGAAGGAGAATATGACATTGCAGATGTTCTTGCGTTTCTTGTCAAGGTGAACATCACTGACTAAAATTTCTTTTGGGAATGCTTAAAGGAGCTGAGAGTTAGATTCTCCATATTGCTGTGACCCCACTCTTATCTTTTTAGATGTTTAGGTGTTTAGCATTGGGAAGCATCTGCTTATAGTCCTGGGATTTGTCTTCGGGACACAAGCTGTCATCTGTACTATTTAATAAGAGGTGAAACTGCCAGAGAAGGATCAGATGCAAGTTTGGACTAGCCACCAGAATGCTAATGATATTCAAAAGTATTTAGCTGTTCCTGTGGGCTCAGGCTTGGATGTCTTGAGAACTTCCATCTATTTTCATGCTATAAAAAAATGGCTAAAAAAGGACAAGTTGAATTTGGAGAGATCCTTTTGATACTGGGGGTTGATTTGGGTCCACACTTCTCAAGAATCAAATGTGCAATTTAAAGTTTCTAGATTTGATGTTGGATAAAATGCTTATGACAAAGGGTGAGGATGTGTTTTATCAGCTTTGGATGACAAAGCTTAAGGCTTGAATTTAGCTATTGCAATATACTCTTCATAGAAAACTCTTGAAAATAGAAGGTGAATTGCATCTGATCCTAAATATTGCACAGTGGGTTAAAACAAATTGCACTGATTGTCAGTTTCTTTCAGAGCACAATTCAAGATGTTTGGGATAGTGCATGAAGTCTCACCTAGTCTAGACTCAAGTTACTAGCTTTGCTCCCTATTCCCATACAATCTGCCAACACTTTTAGGTCTTCAAAGGGGATTTTTGACAGGTTTAGGCACCATATATTTAACACTGACAATCAATTATGTTTTTTTATGAGTTACAGTAGATTGTGGAAAGAAATTGCTATTGGTCTTGGGCGCTACCACAGATTGGAAGAGTACTTAGATGTATCTTTTAATTCAAACCTTTCATTATTCAAGGAACTTTTTTGGGGAGGGGGTGGGGGCCTGCTGACTATGTAAACTTAATGTGTATATTTTTGTAAAGCAGAAAATGACTCAAATAAAATAAGCTGAATAACGTCTAACATGCTATTTGACAAGAGCACCAAAGTCTCCACAATTCAACCATAAGATATGTATATTCTCTTCTGTAGTCAATTTTGCTCTCATCTTCCCTACATGAAAACTCACAGATTATAATATTCCCAAAGAGATTTCTCGGATGTGTACAAGATACTGTTAGATACTTCCTTGAAATATCTTCATTTCTAACTTTCAAAAATACTTAAAGCAGCACTTTGCAAACTTTTTCCTTCATTACCCAAAATACTTATCAGAAAGTCCTTATTTAAATGTCCCTAACATGATTGGGTAGTGGTTTTGCATTTCATTATCCAAACAACTTTTACCCAATTTTGGGTAATTTGCCCAGGTTTGGGAAGCACTAATTTAAGGCAATTTATTTTCCTTATATTCATCATCAGTTAGGCTCTACTTTCAATGATTACAGTCAAACTGCTACACCACTCTTTTACAAAGGGAGGTGGGGAATGTTTCTCTCTTATTTTCTTGGATGTATTACTTCTGGCTTGAGACACAGCTTTCATGGAGCAAGCAAGTCTCAATTCATTTACAAATGGTCTAATCTTCAAGTAATCTAAACATTGCATTTATTATTATTTTATTTGTTTGACTTTGTAAACATGAAGAAAGAAACTGGGCTTCTGTCACAAGTTTGTCTTGTAGAAATCCATTGCAAGATAATTTATGCTATTATTTCTGATTTGAATTACAAAGCAAACCCCAAACCATGCCAATCCCCTAATTGCAATCTGTAGCCAAAAGGTGGCAGTACTCATCCATTCTTCAGTGCTTGGAAAAATCCAAAAATTGATGCTAATAGTTCTTCCCTCAGCCTCACCACTTAATTAAAGTAGAAAACTTGTATGTAAGTTTAATTTGTTTTATTTTGGTGTAGCACAATACTAGCATTTGTTGTATGTTTTGCAGGAACACCCAAGATATAGCTTGGAAACTTCTGCTAGATATTTTAATTTATAATGTATCCTTAGTTGAGGAGAATACCATTGTAATCTGGCTAAGGCAGATCCTATTGTAGATCCTCTGCTCCTGGGCAAGGTTTTTGTCTTGGAAGCCATGAAGAGAGCTAAAATAATTTAAGTAGGTTTCATTGTAATCTTCCTTCTGCATCATGCTGATTGACAAACAGATCCACAAATCTGTTGTGAACATTTTCTAGAAGGGTGCAACAATCCCATGCCATGCCAATGCCATGAACTGAAATCCATTTAAGCAATGAAATATAAACTTAGAACAGGGATGGGAACTGAAGCTTGACCCAAGAACTTTAATGAATCTTCCAAATTTTTTCCAGACTAGATGACATCAGGAAACATGGTACAGAGGGATTCATTTGGCTCACCTTTCAATAACACTTTCCTGCCTTCCTGCCTATTGCATGGCCCAAAGCTGGAACAGAGATGGATAGCTTATAAATGTAATAAAATGAGCAACAGAATTAATAAAACAAAATTAAAAGCCGTATGTTCTGAGAATCGCAGCCTTTCCCAACTATCACTTTTGCCTACTGTTAATGGGGGAGAAGGCAAGAGTCTGGCCAAGAGGGAAATCATGTTCAAGATTCCTCTGTTTTCCCCTTTAAAATTAAGTATTTCTGTTAAATGTGCAGTTCCTGTTTAAAATTTTGACACCTACTTCTTTTGTGTGGATGGCATTGTTTAAACTGCAGAAGGCTATGAGGAATGACATAAAGTATAATCTCTCCATGGAAAAGATTCATTTTTTTTTCTTTGCATGCTTAGAGAGAGAGGTAGGCCACCACTGCAGAAGCTGTCAAGAAACACTGTGTATATTAATCAGAAGACAACTATCTAATTATTGCAGCAGGAGGGGCTACTGGTTTTCATATTGGCTCACTAAAATGAAAGAATGTTCTCAAGTCTGGTAATGAGGCTTTTAACGTTTCTCAGGCGAACAATTACCCAGGAGAACAGAAATAGTTTAGGCCTTTGTAAAAAAAACCATGAATCAATTTTTCTCTGAACAATCCAAGTACTGTTTAGATCAGATCAATCCCTTCTTGGCTCTAAAAGCAAGTTAAACCCTCCTGCCTTGCAGACCCATTATATCAAGAGTTGCAGTTAGTTTTACTAAAAATTACAGTATGTAGGTGTAAAGATAGGCGAGAAACATAAAACTAAGACCCTGCAGCAATGTATATTATTTCCAACAATTTGAGCAAATCACTTTCATATACATCAGTCAGTGGGTCATTTTGAAAAGCCCTTTGGATAAACTTCCACCCACTAATGGACTGTCTAAAAGCTGTCCCCCTCCCCCCAGCTTTAATTAATTAGAATCATCTCTGTCCTTTACTCCAGTGGTTCAAATAGCTTGCAGGGGTATTTGATCCTCCTTAATTCTATTTCCAGAACAACAATCCCCAGAAAAGTTGGATTGTGAATTGTGAGAGTAGCCCAAAATCAGCCAGTGAAATATCATGGCTAAAACCAGACTTGAATTCATACATTCGCAAGCCACGTTTCTTGTCTTAACCACTGCCCCAGTGCACCTTCTGCTAGTACTGAAAAAATACTTTATATGTGAGACCACTCTATCTCATATGCAAATAAGGTCCTGATCTATTTGAATAAGACTGATTAGACCCCAGATATCTCTGTAAACATTGATTATCCATGAAGACGTCCTCAACCAATTGCTGATTTTTTTTACTTAAAAAAGGCATCTCTCCTCCTTTATTTAGAACACCGATTTTCTTTTTTTGTCTGTCTCATTAAGGAAAGAAAGCTTCACCAGTGTGGACACTGAGTCCTGGAACTTCTTAAACACTAATTCAGGTGTGTCAAACTTGCAACGTCACGTGACGTATTGCGACATACAGTATTGCGACTTTTTTGCCATTGCCGGCAATGGGGTGGGCGTGGTTTCACTCTGATGCATCCAGCCCATGGGCCGGCAGTTTGACACCCCTGCACTAAGTCCTGCAGCAGTGCTTACAAATGTAAACTTAACCATAAAGAGAAAAACAATTGTATAAAAGCAAGCAAGCTTTATTCACAAGAGAATGCACAGGATCTGATCCATGCCAAAAGAAGGTGTAATCATGAGAGGTTGTCTTTATTCTGGAATGTGAATGTTCTTTTGTTTTATAGCAACTGATGGAAGCAGTGTTTGACAACCAGACTAGCTGGATTACTATCCAGCAGGTACATTCTTTTTTTTTGTCTATTAATAATACTTTTCTTTGCAAGTATATGTGCAAAAATATTGGAAAGAAGATGCTTTGCCACATTGATTTTTAAAAACAAAAATTTAATATTTCTCTTTTAATCCAGTGGCCTGAGTGTGTTAAAATGACCCTGGAGTGCATTCTGTGTAATCTCCATGACTCTTATTTTTTAAAATAAGTATTACAGAGACAAATAAAGGAACTACTTCATTGTCTCTAAATAGATAGGTCACCTACATACAAGGAAAACTAAATCATGTTAGTACACATGTCAGGGTAGGACATTCTACAATGAAGAAGTGACTGGTTAGGGTTTGAAAAGACCAATGTATCTTTGTATGTCCAAATATTGTAAACTTTAATCATGTTAGACAAAATTATATATTAAACCACTAAGACATGGTCATATAGTATACATGTTTATAAACACTGTAACCATGCTGATGTTTCTGCAGGGCATATCCAGTGATCATTGCAAACTTTTACCTCTTGGCCTCTATTCTTTGGGCATGGAACCTGCTTGTTTTACAGCAATACTATCATATTTTGCATTTGAACTTTTTAATTCATTTTTTCTCACAATTTATTTTCATTTTCCTAGTTTTTTAAAATTCATTTCTACGCAGCTGACTTTTCTGCACAGTAAATTATTCTTGCATGTTATAAAATCTCAGTCTTGTACTCATGCTCTTAAAGTGATGTTGTATGAGTTGGCCTTTTTTTGTGTGATACTATGTTTTCCCCAAAATAAGACCCAGTCTTATATTTTTTCAGCCTCCACAAGAGGCACTGGGTCTTATTTTCAGGGGATGTATCATTTTTTGGGGTGGAGCTACCTCCCTCTGCCTGCCAGACATCTGCCGAAACCGTGCAGGGTAAAGGCCAAAAGCAACCAGGGCAGCCCCATGCCTACTTCATACAGCCAGCATGAGAACTGCAGTGCCCACCAGGGCCTGAAGAGCCTGCCCTTGGGGCCCACCGCACCACCGCTCAGATGCCCTTGCTTCCCAAGCATTTCTTTGCTAACCTGCTTTTCAACTCTGTTGCATTGCTCCATCATGTTTCTCAACCACTGCCACATGCAGGGAAACAAAAGAAGTTTCTGGGACTAAAAAAAAAAGTTCAATCAGACCTTCCAACTTCGCGAGATTATTTTTTTTGCGAGAATCAATCAGCGGGACCCCAGACAAGGCTGAAAGCAGCTTTGAAACCCCGCCAGCCTCAACACGCCCCAAGGACCGGACTGAAAGCAAGGAGCCGAGCCCAGCACCAGAGTGGATGGCTGGAGCGATGCCATTCAATCGACCCAAGTTGGAGAAGTGGAGGAAGAGATTGCAAAAGCCACTGAAGCTGAATTCCCATTGTGCTACGCTCGAGTTGAATCTGCCAGAGAGCTGGAGTGATGTGAATGAAGGGCCTCAGAATGGGCAGCACTGAGAGAGCGTTACTTGGTGATGGGCAGCAGCGATTTGGTGAAGCAACTGAGGCAAAGGTTCAGCAGCTTGGAGATCTGAGGAAGGGAGCCAGTCCCACAACTGGATCCTAAACCCTAAGGGGGCTCGGTTCAACTGGCACTGACACTGACCACCTCACCAGCAGGAGCAATGGCCATAGCAGTGGGCAAAGCAGCTAGCTTGAAACCAGGCCCAGTCCGGGGGCTGGGGTCCTGCAGTCCACTACTGGCACCTGCTCCTCAGCTTGGGACTGCCACTGGCCCCCAGATATGGGGCTCACTTGTGGATGTACCCATATGGTGGGATTTGGATGCTGGAACTCTGGCCTGTGCCAAGGCCACCCCTCCCCTTCACTGGTGAGAGCAACTTTTGAAGGAACTCTGAGAAGCTGGCATTTTTCCTCAACCAGGTCTGGAGCCATTTTGACTGACATGGGAGTGGAATACCCTGATGATGAGGCTTGGATGGATGTTGTAGTGGCCAGCCTTGAAGGAGAGGTGATGGAATGGGTGACAGATCTCCACTACGAGGGCGCCCCTGAGCTGGCAGATCCGGATGCATTTCTCTGCAGTCTCAGGGCCTGATTCAGGGACCCCATGCAAACCCGATGAGCAGAGGCAGAGGTCTGCAATGTCAGGCAGGGGAACAGCCCATGGCAGAGTACATCAGAGACTTTAGGAAGACCATGGGGAAGCTGAGGCATGGCCAGAGCAACTCTTGGCCAATACTTCCAAGAAGGGCTGAGCCGCAACCCTATGCCTAGCCTGAGGAATCCTAGACTGTTGTAGTGATTGGTACCAGCTGGTCAACACCGTGGAGCTAGACCTGGTGGTGTACAAAGGCCATGGAGGGTTTGGGGAGGGTAGAGATGGACCCAGGGAAAGTAAAGACCATCTTGGCCCCTCGTACAGCAACTACAGAGCTTCCTGGGATTTGCAAATTTTTACCAGGAGTTCATCACTCTTTTACCAAAATCACCTTGACAATCGCCAAACTGTTTAAGACAGGGAGAGGAGGAGAAAACCCCCAGCCAAATCAGTCTTTGAATTGGACTGCCAAGCAGCATTTGAGAAGCTAAAGGGGTTGTTCATGGCTGAGCCAGTCCTAAAATACTGAGACCCAGAGGAATCATTTTAACCCAAGCTGATGCCAGAGACGTGGCTGTGGGAGAAGTCCTCCTCCTGCAAAACAAGGAGGGGAACCTGTAATCATGTGTGTACAGGTCCCTCAAACTGAATGAAACAGAGCAATGGTGAGCCATGTGGGAAAAGGAGGCTTTCGCAGTGTGATGGGCATTGATGACGTGAATTAATTCCTAGAGGGAGTAAAGTCCCCTTCAAAGTGTGGACTGACCATAAAAATTTAGAAGCCTTGAAGTCCCAGTGCAAGCTTTCCCTCAAACAAGTCTGGTGGATGCAATACTTTAAATGATTTGACTTTGAACTGAAATACATCCTGGGGGGGGGGGAGAACTTCCTGGCAGATGCTCTGTCCTGCATGCTCCAGTACAAGAGCAGTTGGGAGGAAGTGGTGAGCTCCATCATTCTCACCACGCAGCAAGCACCGCAAGCCAGAAGGAGAAGGAGCTCACCCCCACTGATGCTTTCACCCAACAATTGAAGTAAGAGCTACAAACGAACACGTAGTTGGCAGCCCATCAAAGAGATCTGACCATGAGAGAGGGGTTAACATGGAAGGGAGACAAATTGTATGTCCCAGACAGCCTGCAACTGCAAGTCCTGCTACATAGTCATAATGCTAAACAGGCTGGCCACTTTGGATTCTTAAAAACATTACATCTAATTAATCACCAGTTTTGGTGGCCAAAGATGAAGAAGGACATTGAGAACTATGTGAGGAACTGCACAAATTGTGCAGCCAGTAAGAGGCTACCAGGGAAGAGCCTAGGTCTACTACAGCAGTTGGTTGACCTGGCTAGACCCTGGGAGGAGATAGTTATGGACTTTATAGTGGACCTGCCAAAGAATGGGGGAAACACTGCGATTTGGACTGTAATAGACCTCTTCTCCAAGCAGGCTCACTCCAAGCTCACTTCATTGCACATCCTGGACTCTCCTTAGCCCAGAAAATACTGAGAATGTTCGTGCAGCAGATCTACCAACTGCATAGAGTGCCTAAGTGCACCATTTCAGACCATGGGGTCTAATTTACTGCTAGGTTCTGGAGGGAGTTTGTAAGAATGATAGGGTCTTCCCAAGGGCTCAGTTTCTCTTTCCATCTGTGTACAAATGGAGCCACAGAATGAACTAATTGATAGTGGAACAGTACCTGCATTGCCATGTCAACTACCAGCAAACAAACTGGACAGAGCGTTTGCCATTTTCAGAGATAGCATATAACAACACAGTACACAGCAGCACCAGTTTCACCCCATTTAAGTTAGTCACAGGAGTGGAATTTGTGCTGATATCAGAGTGCCTCCAGGAGCATCTCTCCTTAAGCACCCTGAGTGACTGGGTGGATTTGTTTGGGGAAATGCAAAGAAGGCTTTAATTAAAGCAGCTGAAAGTCAGAAAAAACAAGCAGATAAGAAGTGAGCTCTCCAGGAGGGGTTCCATATAGGAGATAAAGTATATCTTCTACTAAGTATCTTAAGTTGCAAGATATTGGAGCCGAAGTACATAGGTCCTTTCCCCATCATAAAAATTATTAATCTGGTATAGTAGAACTTAAACTATCAAGGATATTGGGTAAAGTGCACCCCATGTTATTGAAGCTTACTGAAGCCATACCAGGGATCCACAATGAGACTAGGAGGGAAGGCAGTCCCATCCCCAATAATGGTAGAGGGGAAAATGCATTATGAGGTCAAAAGAATCCTCGATTCCAGAATCCACAAAGGGAAGTTGCAGTAGTTAATCCAGTGGGAGGGTTATCCAATGTCAGAAGCTAAATGGGTAAAAGCTCATCACGTAAAAGTGGATCATTTGGTAAAGCGATTCCACACGAAGAACCCTCGGAAGTCGTGGCCAGTACAAGAGAAAGATTAACAAGCAATAGCTTCATTCTCTTCATCATAATGAAATATAGCCACAATTCTGTGTATCATACAAGTGAAGTACAGTATATTGGGTATACTTGGCCATCCACTATGATATATTTTGGTCTCTAGGATTAAAGCTTTTTAATCCCATCTCCACCCCTCCAAAAAGATCAGATGTAACAACTCTTGTTCTGCAGAAATCCACATTTTTTTCCCAGTAAGAAACCTTTTGTACCATATGCTTATCCATAAAAAATATGTACTTTATACTTTTCTTTGCAGTTATCAGCATCAAAAAATCCTCATGGAATACAGTTCATTGGAAGGAGTAAGTGCCAGCTTTCCATGAGGTTGAAAAGGTCATTAAAAATCCTATATTCTTGTCTAAACCATATTTGCCCTGGAATGAAGCTTTTCATTGTTTAGCGAGAGTCTACTGTGCCCATCACTCCTCTTCTCTTTTTTGTTTTCTCCCCCTTGTGTGCTCTATGAAAAAGTTTCTATGGTAAATAATGATAGACTGTGTGGTGGGCCTTTGCTCTTCTGCCAAGCTTCTTTTAGTTTTGGCAGTGATTCTGTTTTCCCTGTCATCATCTAATGTATATTTATTTTACATAGCTACAAAGCCAGTGAAATTCCCTCTTAAATCCTAGGCTGCAACAAGAAGCAAATCAAGTTCTTTTATTAAAATTCCCTAATGTGTTCTCTTCTCTTCTCTTCTCTCTTCTCTTCTCTACTTTGAAAAAGGTTCATTGGTTTGAAAATGTCTGCCTTCAGAGCTTCACCAAAACCTGGTTTGACATCAGAAGCTATCTGATGAAAAAAGGGCTATTCACGAACAAGTCCTTATTTTGGACTAGTTTGATTAAGCTTAAGCAAGTATTCCCTGCAGGCAATCAGTTCTACAACTAATAGCTATATTACTTTGAATCTTCATCAACGTGCATGTTTGAGAGCTATGTGGTATTATGCTTACATTCTTATTAGATTGAAGTTTGACTCTGGATTTGCAATTTCCAAGGACTTTGTGTCTTATTTTCCAGCTTGGGGCTACTTAAAACAAGCTGGCCCACTGGAACATGTGAGTCAATATCTCAGGGGCTGCCACAAAGAAGAGGGAGTCAAGCTATTTTTTAAAGCACCTGAAGGCAGGACAAGAAGCAATGGGTGGAAACTAATCAAGGAGAGAAGCAATCTAGAACTAAGGAGAAACTTCCTGACAGTTAGAACAATTAACCAATGAAACAACCTGCCTCCAGAAGTGGTGAATGCTCCAACACTGGAAGTTTTTAAGAAGATACTGGACAGCCATTTGTCCAAAATGGTATAGGGTTTCCTGCCAGAGCAGGGGGTTGGACTAGATGACCTCCAAGGTCCCTTCCAACTTTATTATTATTATTATGGGTCATCGCACAGTCAGCCGGATGTTCAGACTGGATTTGGCATTTTGTCTACCTATCGAGTCCTTACCCAGGACCTGGAATAGGCAGATGTGGATGTTTGATGTATTACAGGTATCGTCGCAGGATGGAAGCAGTTCCTAGTAAGGCCGCCTTTTGCAATGGACTAATAGCGAATTTGTCAATGCCAATGGTGTTCAAGTGGTGCTCCAGTTGTTTTGGGATTGCACCCAAAGAGCCTATCACTATTGGTACTACCCTTGCTTGCTTTTGCCACAGTCTTTCTATTTCTATTTGTAGGTCTTTGTATTTTGTTATCTTCTCCAGTTCTTTCTCTTCTATTCTGCTGTCTCCAGGCACTGCCACATCCACTATCCAGACTTTTTTGTCTTTCTTATCGACAATTGTTAAGTCTGGGGTGTTATGTTGCAGGTGCTTGTCTGTTTGAATTCTGAAGTCCCAGAGCAGTTTAATTTTATCATTTTCTATGGCTTTCTCTATATTATTATTATTATTATTATTATTACATCATTTTCAAGCAAAGATGTCTTCTCTGAAGGTATGACACTGGCAAGTTAACACTTTAGGTCAGTGGTTCTCAACCCTTTTAATGCCGCGACCCCCAACCGGGTCATAAGTCAAGGACTTTCCCTTCCCGGAAGCGCCATACATGCGTGGTGCCGCCCCCTGAGCCGGCTGAGGCGTAGCTGGCAAGGGGCAGCGACGGCGCAGGGTGACCACTGGCTGGGCCACCAGCTGGCCCAGCCCAAGGGAGGTAAGGCACCTCCCTGCGCCCGCCGGCCTCCCACCTCCCAGCCCTGGCCCTCTTTTACTTACATTTTTAGTAGTTGCTCAGCAGGGAGGGATGGAAACTTCCAGACAGCTCGCCTTCACTGCAGACAACTTGCAGCACCGTTTGCAGACTGGGACTTTTGGTGGGCTCAGCAGGGCAGAGACAACCTGGACAATTCCTATTGGCTTTTGAAAGCCAATAGAATTAGACTCTATTCTAGAGCGTCTACTCTATTGGCTTTCAAAAGCCAATAGAGTAAAAGGGAGTACCACAGCTAAGGAAAAGGGGGAAAAAAATTGTGGACTGCGTTGTTTGGCGACCCCCGTGAAATAGTCATTCGACCCCAAATGAGGTCGCGACCCACAGGTTGAGAACTGCTGCTTTAGGTAAAAAGATCTGATTTAAAAATATCGTAAAATCAAAAGGTTTTGTGAGTAACTTTTCTACAGTGTTTGGTGTGGTGGGAAGGGTGGGGTGTTATCTTTAATTTGGACTTCACCTCCCCTTGAGACCTAAATTTTGTGTGTGTGGGGGAGAAATCTAAATTACTCTGGGCAAAAGTGGCAGCTTGGGATCAGACACAGAGTCAGGTAGATCATCCTTCCAGAATGAATATGAGGCCTAGTTTATTTCTTTAAAAGACTTATATGGCCACCTATCTTCTATACAATAACTTGGGGGGGGGGGAATGTCACAAAAACAGTAGTAAAAATACTAAAACTAAATGAAAACAACATTTCCCAGCTCTTACCATTATTCTTACTGGCCTCCAATCGTAGTCAAACATTTGATGAAAGAACCAGCTCTTCAAGATCTTCCATCAGTTTAGAAGGGTTGGGGCTCTCAGGATGAAAGATAACAGCTACAAAAATCTGTTGAGAAGTGACCAGGATATGAGTGATTGTTGGCAAAGCCTCCTGGTCCAGAAATTGGTGCATTTAGCATACAAGATTAATCTGTGCAAAAGCTATGGCTGCCATCTGGTCCCTGAATTGCATCTGTAAATCCAGGAGGACACCCAAACTGCATATCATCTCTGTATAAGGGAGTACTACATTATTTACACTATTAAGTGTAAAAGATGACACCTCACCAGGTGTCATCTATCCAAAGTTGAATTGGAGTGGTTTCTTCTCATTCAGGCTATCACTAGAATGGCATCACCCAACTGGTCAGGGAAAAGATGCATAATTGGGTATCATCAGTATGCTGATAATGCCACATCCTGTGCCATTGAATGACCTCATCCAACAGTTTCATGAAGTCCTTAAAAAGGAGTGGCAAGAGACCTGAGCCTTGAAATATAACAAATGCAGGTTAGAGTTAAATCTCTCTCTCTCTCCACAAACTTTGAACCATCTATGGACAAAGGAGGAGAACCACTGTAAAAGAACAGCTCTACCAATTCTCAAAACTGGTCCAGAAAATGATCAATGTTTATTAAGAGAAAAAGAAACAACAATGACATTATTGTGGGCATATACTATAGGCCAACCACTAAGCATAAAAAAATAAAATAAAAGAAGTATCTGCAAACCAGATGGACAAGTTATCCAAGCAATACACAACTATGATAATTGAGATTTCAAGTATCCAACAATAAAAACCTCTGTTGCAAATGGGAGATCCAAACAGGTTTTTGATGTAAATGCAAATAACGTCAATGGTGGAAAAAGGTACTAGGGGTTCAGCTATATTGGACTTAACACTTACATACAGAGAAGAAGCAGTCCAAAAAGTGAAAGTGATAGAGACCTTGGGAGAAAAGGGCCACATAATCCTGGAGTTTGCCAATTGAAGACATTCAGCGCAGTGTTTCAGATTTCAAGAGAACTGACTTCAACAAACTAAGAGCAAAACTAGGAAGGATTCCATGGATGGAAAACCTGAAAGAAAAAAATAGTTTAGGAGAACTGAAGAATTCTGGAAAAACAAGTTAATTAACATCCAAACATAAACAATAGCAAAGAGGAAAAATGAGTCCAGCGTAGTTGCTCCAAGAGCTTTGTGATAAACAAAAAAGCTAAGTTTTAAAAAATGGAAAGAGGGGCATATAACAAAAACAGAATATTAGGAAAAATCTGAACTTGCAAGGATGGGATCAGAAAGGCTAAGGCTCAGCATGAAGTAAGGTTTGCTACGTAAAAATGTCAGAAATAACAAAAAATGTTTCTTTGGTTAAATTCAGAATAAGAGGAAAGTGGGAAATGGGAAATGGAGCTTATATAGTTCACAACAAACATACTCATTTGTAATCCAAACATGATGCAAGTCAAATCTGTTCTTCCCACCTTAGAGATTTTGGCTTCCAGCCTGTTGCATCATGTAGGTGGGAGAAAGAGGCTTAAGACTGTGAACTCTGATTACACTATAAAAGTATCATGCCAAAGAAATTGCATGGATATACTCATATAAATTACCAGGAACTGAGCTTGAATCAAAGGCAACTTTTTGTTTAAAGTGGCATTCCGAGAAAACACATATGAAAATCTGTAACTGCTTTGACAGTAATTAACTTGGACAATTAATTTGATATTACTTTGGTGTTAAGACTGGTGTCCAGACAAATACTTTTTTGTTATTACTGATTGTGATTAATCATCCTCTCTAGTGCACAGCAGCAAGAATGAGAAACTTAATCTTCCCTTATAATGATGTGTCTGAATGAAAGTGAACCAAAATCATACCAGATTATCTATATGCCATGATCCAAGTAAAACTATGTCCAGAGGAAAACAATCACCTCTGGCTTCAAGATGAAGTTTCCATGCATTTGAAAGCCAAACTAGTTTGCTTGCTCAGGTTTTTGATTTGAATCATGACTTCTTTTAAATATTGGTGATTCAAAGGTGAGTAAGCTTGAGATGAGCAACAGTCAGAAGGGCAATAGTCCCACTGAAGCTGATGTGTCATAAAAGCTAGAAACCCAGACAAACATTGTGGAAGAATCATAGTTATCTGATATATCAATTCTGAAAACAAAACACTCCTGCCTATGTCCTGAAGAAGGGAAGTGACAAGTGGTGGCAATCAGAGACCCTCCTGCAAAGAGGGACTGAAGAAGCAATATGTCAGCCTGACAGAGAAGTTTTAAGTTAAGAGGTGTGGGCAAATAGCTGGTTATGTAAATGGTACTAAAGGGAATAATTTGAAATCTTTATAAGGAGTATTTTCTTTAAATATCATCTGCAGTTCTATTGGAAAGGATTCACTCCTGTCTCACTCTGAGATAGCACACAAGTCATTCCTCCCCACAATGAATCAGAGAGACATGGTTTAGATTTCCTTAGAAACTCATTGGATAGGCTGATTGTGAAATTATGGCTGCATTTTTGCCAACTAAAGAAAAGAAGCAACATTTTTGGCAAAGAAAGGCCAATCTAACAATTAGACCCAAGAAACAAACAAACAAAACCACAGAGGAATGGCTGACCTTTTTTTTTTTTGCTGTTTTTTCCCCCTTCGTAAATAATTGAATTTACAAGTAAACCTGTCCTGATGTTCTCAATTATCACAGTTCTCTTATGCTTCCCAATTTGTCTGAGGAAAGTAGCTTGAAATGACTGAAATCAAGCTCCCAAAAATGGGGACAATTATATTTCCTTGCACTAAAATTACCAACTTGATATTTTGACCTAAAGCTCTGAAGGAGCTATTCAAATAAATATTTTTAGGTGTTTTTCAGCATGCCTCTTGATGTTTTGCATTTCTAGCTGTGTTAGAAGTCAAGGGAAGTCAAAATATCTAGACAGGAGCAGAAGTGCCAAAAGGGTGAGACATGAATATAAAAAGGTCAAAATACTGAGACAGTAACAAAATAATAATGAGAAGTACTGGATGCCCTACAAGACAGATTTTGGGTTGTGAGATATGTGCTGATTGGTGAGTTCTAACATATTTTAATAAGCTTTGAGTAAGGACTTTAATCTTGAGATGTTTATCCATATTAAACTCAAATTCATTGTAAAACCTTTGGAGTTGGCCCATTATTTGTAATACCATTGGAATACTATGGTTGTTTGGACTCTAACAGTATGGAAAAATACTATTTAACTATACCCCAAAGAACTAATCTTCCTGACATTTGAGTCACAATGTATTATATATCCAGAATAAGTAGAACTGCTTTTTTTGGCTCATTATATTTTAGGAAGACAGTCTGTACAACTTTGTATATAGCCAATGGAAACGTATAGAGAGAATACTCTGGATAGAAATATTTTTTACCAATAACAGAGGTAGCCTATTCTTATTGAGTTATATTCCAAGTATAGGAATGGTATCGTGCTGAATTTTATGGAGAGGGGTCATATCAGAATAAGCATTCTGAAAATTTTTGGTACAAACAGAATGAAATTCTTTCTATTCTACCAAAAGATTGTGTCCCCCCCCCGTGCATAGAAAGTGATATCTTTCACAAATTTTACTTATTAGAAGGGATCACTGTATAGCCTCCTGGAAGTGAAGGTATTCTGTCCATCATAGTAAAGCTCCTATGTAGGTGAAGTCCCTATACAGTACTTATTGAATGAGCTAGTGATGGTTCAGAGGTGTCTGTGGAGAGAGCATCTGAAAAGTCAAGATGGCAGCTATGACTACACAAATGAAGCCCCATCCCTTTGTACAAAGTTCTGACTCCTTTATAGGTCTCATTCACAAAAAAGGGAGGTGGTCTTATATTGTAGTCACAGCTGCTATTTTGGTCTTTTCTTATCCATCTTGTGGGTACTTCTGTGATGGTTGTTTTCTGAGTAGATTGCGGGTTTTATTATTTTATATGATAGCTGATTTAATGGAATTAATGGAATAATACTTGTACATTCACCTATCCAGCTTTTAGAACCATATGTAGAGGTTCCAGAGGAAGGCAGACATATATTGCCTACTGATTTATCTTTCTTTCTTTCTTTCTTTCTTTCTTTCTTTCTTTCTTTCTTTCTTTCTTTCTTTCTTTCTTTCTTTCTTTCTCTTTTTATCATAGACTGAGTACTTCACTTCACTAGAGGAATGTGTTGGTTCCTCCTTTCTCTATTCTGTTTGTGCCTTCACTAGGTATATGGAATTTCCCCACATGTAGCTTTCTTTTGTTCTCTGAGGTTTATTTGCAAATGGGAAAATTCTTTTGTTGAAGACGCATTCTATGTCACTTAAGCATTGACTGAGTCGCCACTGCTTATCTCTGGTCATAAAGGACTAATTTGGACCAAATGTTAGTCCTCTGCCAACACTACAGATTCACAGGGCAGAGAGGAGAGTCGGAACAGGCCACTCAAGACCTGTTTCATCTCAAATGTGGAATTAGAAGACTGGGTGATGATAAGCCTCATTATTTAGAAGTGGAGAGGGAGGCAAGGAGAGAGGGAGGGAAGGAGAGAAATCTGTACATATTGTCTGTCAGCAGAAAACTATACTGATATGATGTTTATGCTTCCATTCCTGACCTTTATACTTTGCATCTGTTCCCTGTCACTGGCAGTAATGAGTAAAACAAAAATCTAACAGATTTTATATACTTTTTATATGTCCTTGTATGGAAGAAAATACTACTTTAGTATTGATACAATGATTTTTTTTAAAAAAATCCACCATAAGCCAGTTGTATTTGCAAGTGGGATGAGATGAATGCAACATTGTGGGGGTACACCAGGAAAAACAGGGCACTGAGGCTGTTAGTGCGGAAAAGCTCTATGTGTTTTTTGGTTAATCCGTCCTGAGTTCTTTTGACTCAGCCTGTATGAACTGCTGATTCAGAATGTGGAGAGAATCTGTATAGGTTTAGCAAGTCAAAATAACCATGCCTTGAATTTTGTACCTGGTCCTTAACAAAGACCAGATAAAATATTATTTAATTGATGGGGGAATATAGAACTTGCAAACTAAAAAAAGAGAGATTTTTTTCCCTGCAAAATGAAATAAATATAAACCAAGTGCCTCATAAGAGCTTTGCACTAGGAGGAAGAACTGCCTGTTTTTTAAAAAAAAAATCAGAAAAAGATTTTAGTATTTCTTTATTTCCTTTTTATTTTCAGGAATTATGTAACCACAAAATTCCTGTTTACTATATTTCTTCAGGGTACAGGTTTCTGTGGTGCGAGATACCTAAGACTATTCAGCACACATACTGGAGATCTAAAGAAAGTCTATTTATTGAAGCTTCCAGGAAAAATATTGACTGGATAGTAAAAATACTTTCTTTGATTACTCAGGCTCATATGTTAAACTTAAAATTACAGGAACTTCTTTTTTTACTGATTTATTTTTAGACTTTAAAAATAAGTACTGGATTTTAATGGGAGAAAACTTACTTTTTAAATTGCTTATTTTCCATTGACCCTGCAAGATCCAGCTAGATTGATTTAGATCTGCTAGCAATGGATAAGATGGCTGTAGCCATCAGTGTCATCAGTTATTATCCTCCAGAGACTTCTGGGTTCCTTGTTTTTTAAAAGAAGTGTTTGCCAGTGAGTGCAATGCTCTCTCATACATTGGGCATAGACACGGGACTAATTAATATTTTTTGTTATTTCCATTATTTAGGATGTGATGCCACTGTTGAATATTCAGTCCAAAGGGATCACTTCTATGAATCTTATTCAACTCCCTGGGGTTCTTTGAGAGAGACCTTTATGCCTACAGATTTTCATTAATTCAGAAACCAAAACTTTAAATTAGAATGAACCAACATGTGCATATTCAGATGTTGTTAAACCAATTCTTAGCAATCACAATCACTGATAGTGAAGGATGTTATGAAGGGTATAAGATACTCACCCCACTTATTTTATCAATAGTTGCTTAATTACTGTGATAATTATAAGCTAGAAAAACAAGAGATAGGATGGTTAAGGCCATTGGAGAGCCCAGTTTGAAACTTTACCCCTTAAGTATTATGTTTGGGTGGCACAATAAGTGTGTTGCAGGTGGCTATTTTCAAAGATTTGCAATGAATAAGATCTCTTTTAGCATCATATTTTAAAATATGGTGCCATGCTAGATGCTTCATAGATTTCACATGCCCCTTTCTTTTTATTGCTTATTAATTCATCTCCAGTCTTGATGAATAGGGTGAATTAAAGCAGAACTAAAGCAGAATTAAAGCAGAACAAACAGTTCTAGTTCATATCCTTTTGAAATACTAGGCAGATAGAGGAAATATGTGGTTGATAGAATCCCAGCTCATCTAAGCCAAGATTCTGAAATATTTAAGAAAATTTTTTAAATTGAATGCACTGTATTTATATCATTCTGAGTTAGTGTTTTCCATTTTATCCATACCAAAATAAACATGAACATATTTTGAAAGCTTGAACTGATTTATATCTCATCTTCAGAAGTCCAAAATTCTTCTGTTATACCTACTGGTACAAGAAATAAGGAGACTTACAATGCTGAATAGAAAGATCTCTATATTTCCACTCTTATATGCACCATTTCCTTCTAGGTTTGGAAGAGTTAGTTAAATGGAATGTCATACCTATAAAGTTTTTACATTTTTTAACTCTAAGAAATCTGTTTGAAGTCAGCTCTGAGACTTTCTTTCTGAACCTCACATATGGTAAAAAAGACGAGAAGCTTGGGAAAAAAAATCAGTGACACATAAAAATAGATTTAATAAAATGATCTTAAGTACTGAAAAACCACTTGGAAAATAGTTTTATTCAGCAGCTTTTCCTGTATGTGGCATAAGTAGAAGAATGTGGTCTGAAATAAGGGTTTTACTGGCACAGCTTTATGATAACTGCATTACTCACCAGCAATCAAGCCGTGAGACAGTTGCATAGAAAGTTCCAAGTAAGTGGCAAACTGCTCTTTAGAGACACATCAATTTCTCACCATACATTCCAATGGGCCCAGGCAAGTCATGGTCCGGTAACCAACGTGGCACATTTTTCTTCTCCACTTAACGGGATTATGAATGCAAGAACTTTATTGTGAATTAAAACAGTATTTATTTTTTTCTTAAATGTTGGTTTCCAAAAACAGATTTGGTCGATTTCTTTATTTCATTGTGGCAGGTCTTGGAAAACAAAGAGGATTGTTTTATTATCAGGAACTTTGTTGTCCTAAGGTAAAAAGTAAAGTGCTTTATTTTGCTTGTGGGGTTGTGCTACAGCTTAGGCTGATCAGAGGGAGAAAAGCTGTTGAGATGAGAAGGACCATTAGGTCCTACTTGTCTCACAGTCACCAGGCAAGAAGTTGAAGGGCCTGTTGGGCAGTCAATCTCTTGCATCTGCAACTGAAAGGATCAACCTTCAGAAAGCTGAGCAAAATGGAAGACCCCTTGGTCAGTTTCTCTTTAATGTCATAATCTATTTTCCTCCTTGCCATATGGGCTGCTTGAGGAAGAATAGCTCTCAGTTTTGAAGGATGAATGGATTGTTGTTTGGAACCACTTTCTACCTTCTAATATTATCCTTTTGTTGAGTGTCCTCTCCTCTCCTCTCCTCTCCTCTCCTCTCCTCTCCTCTCTTTCTGAGCTGATTACTTGCTTCATTTATTTTGGTATCAATCTTAACCTCTAACTTCCTTTCTGGAGTTCTCTTTTCTCCCATAAAATTGCCCATCTTTGCTGTTGAGGTCAGTAATGACAAGTTAATTCAGAAATTTTGGGATAGTGATGAGGAGTTATTTATGTAGCATTTAATTTTATTTAAGTATCAAGGCCATTATTTGCTCTTTTCTGGTTTCCCAACATTAAATTTAGGGAACAGGAAAAAAATTTGCACTTGCAAACTACCAATTTATTCTTAAAGCTACCCACAGCCAACTTTCAGCTGTATTTCCACTATGCTTTATACAGTAACCTTTTTAGGCTGGCATCTCCAGGCATGTTAGAATATAAATCCCCAAATTCTCAGCCAGCATGATAATTGAACACTAGGTTGAAAAAGTTGTTTTAGAGTGAAAGCAGTCTTGGAGATTTAGTTTTTGTCTGACTATAGGCCCCATATCTTACAATGTTTTATTAATAATCCCTACATGTTCCCAGATTCATGAATTTATTAATTAGATTAGTATACTGCATTTTCTGTAGGAGCTCAAGGTGGCTTACACAGTGCTTCCCCTGTGCTTAGTCTTTCACAAAGTTCTAGTGAAGAATTTGTGCCTTTCTTCTTTTTTTCCTGGATCCACATAATGTTCCAGACATACTGATCAAATGTATTAGTTTCTCTATCAGCACTCATATTATTCAAAACTTGGGATCTAAAATTAGTCTCTTTATAGGACATTTCATTAGCTCTCTCTCATTCTGGTAGCAGACTACCATTTAATTTATTGCTTTTTGAGGACTAATATCTAACTCTAGAAAACTTCTATTATACTGTAGTTCTTGATTTTTGTCTTTAGTTAATTGATTTTAGTAGTGAGATTATAATGAACAAATATTGTTTGGCAAACTACTTTGGAAATATAAAGTAAAGAGTGGAATAGAGTTTTATAGAATAGACCAATCCCAAATTCTAACTCAAGGCACAAATGAAGAAGCTCAAATTCTTATTTTGGACATATTATAAAAAGACCCAGCTCTCTGGAAAATGGTCTAATACTGGGAGAGATGGAGGTAAAGAGAAGAAGAGGACTATCAGCAGCAAGGTAGATAGATTGTGCTACTGGGCAATGAATGCACCATTGGGAGACTTGAAAGAACAGGTGAAGAATAGGTTGTCACAAAGTAAAAAAAAATCTGTGGTCACTGGGAGTAGAAAACAATGGGAAGTGCCATCAGTTATCTTTGCCAATAACAGTTCAGACTCTGCTGAATGAGTCCAAATAATATTTTTCCTCAGCTTTAACTGTTTTCATGCATTTATTTTGCTTCCATCCTTTGGAATAAAATCTGTACCCTTATTCTTATTTTCTGTTCCTTTAAAAGGATAGTGTTTCAGATAATTGAAAAAATTGATTAGCCCACTGTTTAAACTTCTCTAAACTACTAATTATGGACTATTTAATTAAAACTACTTCCTATTTACAAAACTGACCTCAAAACGATTACCAAAATAATACAAGTTGTGCCAGGATGGTTTGGATTTTTTTCTCTCTTTTATGTTCCAATCAAAGAAGCAACTTTTTAGATCCTTGATAATTCACAATTTACTGGTAGTGTGAAAAAAGCAATCAACCCCATAGAAAAAAGAAAGGGAATAAAAGAAATCAAATAATGTTTTGTGAATGGTTAGGGGGTGCTATTAAAAGAAACTGCTGAGAGTAGGTATTTTAATGAATAGCAACTCTGCTCTTAAAAAGGGGAATAGGAAATGAGGTAGATGGGAAGGCACCAAACACAAGAACTATGTAAAACTAACTATTAATTTCTTAGTACACTGACTGTATTAGGCCTTTTCAAAGGAAAATAAACTGATTTTTCAGTGTAATATTCATATCAGAGTTTATGTCAGTGGATCTGACATTTGATGTCTATGTGGTTTCATTTTCTTAATAAATTACTTCTTGTACCAATTAACATCAATCTCTGAAAATTGGTGTCCTCTTGGCCTCATGCCAAAGTTAATAATGATGGCTTAGATTTCTATGTCATAGGATATTATCACAATAGATAACAGTCACACCATAATATCTTAATAGTAAGCATTTTCTTTGCTTCTTTGAACAGTAGACTATATTTTAGTCAAATAACTTTTTCATTCTTTCAGTTTGCTCATTTGTGTTTCATAGGACACCCCAAAATGCTGGAATTAAGTGTCTTCTTTTGATTTATTAACACTTCTGAAATGCCTGGTGGAGGTCACTGTTGCAAAAACATTCTTTTCTTTTGCAGTAGTGCCAGGAAAATGTGAGCTTCCATATATTTAAGCCAAGCCAGTTTTAACAATTGACAACTCAGTTCTTCATGTCTGCCTACTGTACACAGTCATTTGAAACCAGTGCTATATGTTCAGTCAGATAATGTGATCTGAAATCTGAATGTGAGGATCTGTCATTGATCCAATATCTTCCAAGTTTTCCAAAGTAGTTTTCCAAACGTATTCCACTAAATGCATCCAGACATTATGATGATTTTCAACAACTATCAGATACAACTCACTTAACGGTTTAGGGAAAAATACCTCTGAAAGCAATACCAGGCCTCTAAAATTGCATCAAGAGATTAAATTAATGGTTGGTGATAAAAGAAGAAGCATATTAGTCTCCTAAAGTTCTTTCAAGTGATATGATGAAAGAATATACATTCTGATACACTATAATTTCTAAATAGAGGTTGTTTCCCATTTGCTTGTTATTCTCTATTAACTTCGAAATATGCATACATAAAATGACCAATACATTGTGATACGCTTCAACCTCTATACTGTGTATCTATAAAGATTCTCAAACATTCAGGTCATGGTTGTCCTGAAAGTCCTTTTCAGAAGGCAGCAGGTCTTTCTTGGTTTTTTTCCTTGAAAAAGGAAAAGCTGAAGAAATAAACTGAAGAAGTTTCATAGATGAGAAGCAAAATGTTTTCAAGGAAAAACCCAAAGAAAGTCCAGTTGCATTTTGAAAAGCATCTTTGGATCTATACTGCGTGAATCATTTTTAACCATAAATTATTACCCATACATTTTCAAAATGCAATCATTTTGATGCTATCTTTTAGTACATCTTTCCACAAAACCTGTTATTACTTCCTTCCTAGACAAAAGAAAACCAAACAATTTGCATTTTTTCTCCATTCTAAGGATGGGCAAACATTTTTTTAAAAAACCCCAGGATGTCTGACTTTCATTTATTTCTTGATCTGGGATTAGATCCCTCTTTTTGTGTCAGTTTTCTCAGTTTTTCACGTGACTCTTCTGTTAACAATTATGGTCTACTTCCATTTTTTTCATGGGCTGTTTAAGGGCTAGATCAGGCAAGATCAGGAGCAACTGATATCAGATAGATTTATTATGATTATAATGCATACGTGATTATGCATGTAAAATATTAGAACTGTTATGTATCTGGTGTGAATCTTACAGTATGGGCTGCTGGTGCTAGTGATGGAGCGCTGATGATTTCTATTTCTATTCCACTAGTTAATTGTCCTCATTATCAGGAAATTTCTCCTTAATTCCAGGTTGTTTCTCTCTTTTATCAGTTTCAAACCATTGTTTCTTGTCCTGCCCTCTGGTGCTTTGGTGAATAATGTGACCCTCTCTTCTTGGTGGCAGCTCCTCAAATAATGGAATACTGCTATCATTTCTCTCCTATTTCTTCTTTTCTTTAGACTAGCCAAACCCAAGTCCTGCAGCTGTTCTTTGTATGTTTTAGCATCCAGGCCTTTAATCATCTTAGTTGCTCTTCTCTGAATTTTTTTCAAACTCTCAACATCCTTTTTGTGATATGGTGACCAGTATTCCAGGTATGGTATTACTAGGGTTTTATAAAGTGGTACTAATACTTCGCGTGATCTTGATTCCATGCATCTGTTTATACAACCCAGGATTGTATTAGCTCTTTTGGCTGATGATGGCTCATAGTCAAGTGATCATCCACTAAGACTCCAAGGTCCCTCTCACAGTTACTGTTTTTAAGCCAGGTCTTGCCCAATCTGTACATGTACCTTTGTTTTTTCCTGCCTAAATGTAAAACTTTGCTTTTCTCCACATTGAAACTCATTTTGTTGGATAGGGCCCATATTTCAAGTTTGTCAAGATCTTTTTGGATCCTGAGTTTGTCTTCTGGGTGTTGGCTACTCCTACCAGTTTGGTATCATCTGCAAATTTGATGAGTTCCCCTTCAGTTCCCTCATCTAAGTCATCCTTTCATCTAAGTCATTGATGAAGATATTGAGAAGTACTGGGCCTCAGACGGAACCCACTGCTTACTTCTCTTCATGTGGATGTAGTGCCATTGAGGACTAATTGTTGAGTACAGTTTGTCAGCCATTTACAGATCCATCTGGTGGTGATGTTGTCTATTTCATCTTTTTCTAGCTTACCAGGGAGTAGGTTGTGGTCCTTTTTATCAAATGCCTTACTGAAATCTAAGTATACTACATCCACAGCATTTTGCTGGCCTACTAATTTAGTCACTTTATCAAAGAATGAAATAAGATTGGCTTGGCATGATCTGTTTTTAACAAACCCATGCTGGCTACTAGTTATAACTTTGTTTGCTTCTAGTTGTTTGCAGATCTGTTAGTATCTGTTATAAAACTCTCTTATCAAATACTGTGTCCCTGTGAACCTCCTAGCTCCGGTAATTTGTGCTCCACTGCCATACACATACATATTTACTTTAACTACCATGTGGCTAAAGGAAATAATAAAGGAGGAAATGATAAAAAAATCTGGCTTGACTTTTGGGCTAACCCTGCTTTTTGAGGTAGGATGTACTTCATGAAATCAGAAATTCATAACCTGGGACAGTTCCAGGTGCTGACTTTCTTCAGGATAATTTACTGGCAGCTGTGAATAGTTTTCTTCTGTAGCTGAGTTGGTTCATTTATGTAGTTTTTCAGGAGAAAATATTTCTTGCTATGGTTACTACAACTCTATTAGGAGGTAACAAAGGAAAAGCAGAGCTATTCCACTCCTAGTTTGCTGCAGTTTTTTCCAGCAAAAAATGGTATGCTTTAAGGTTGTGAAAAGTAGGATGAAGGGGCAGGGTTGAAGTTTTATAGACGCATGATCAAAAAGCAACTGTTTAAATAATTTAAATATTCAGGGCCAGTTAATGACTGAAACTGGTGTCTTAACCAGATTCTTATCTGCTATGTATAAGAAATCCTCAAGAACTGGTGAAGTGGAAGACAGTAAGTGTTGCCCAATTTTCAAAAAGAGGAAATAGTAATTTTTGGCAAACTACAGATCATTCAGTCTCACATCAATAGCTAAAAAGATTCTAGGCCAAATTATGTAAAGACTGATTTGCAAGGCTTTTGAAAACAATTCCATAATTATCAGTCGTCAGCAAGGATTTGTCTATAATAAATTTTACCAATGAATCTTTTATTTTTTTTTTCAGCTGGTAATTTCCTAGTAGCTGTAGGCATTACTTCATTTTGAATTATGAAAAAAATGGAAAAAGATTTCCCCTGACAGATTAGCAAGTGTGGGCTGGATAGCATGACAATTAAATGGATAATAATTGCTTCAAAAATCATACTGAAAGAATTTACTAATGATATTTTATCAAATTGAAGAGAAATATCAAATATCAAGTAAATCTAAGGATCAATTCTGGGTTCTCCGCTGTTCAATATTTTCACTAATGTATTGGATGAAAAAGAAAAGGGAATGCTTAACAAGTGTGCATATGACATAAAATTAGTTATGATAGCTAATATTGTTGAAGGCACAAATTAAAATTAAAAATGATATTGGTGGATTGGAGAAAGTAACAAAAATAATTTTAACAGATACAAGTGCAAATAAAGGCTTGTCTTTATTTAAGAGAAAGGTATAGCATGGGGGATATTTATCTGGATAATTTAAAAAAGAAACTGGAGTGGTAATTAATTGCAAATTCAATTGAAATGTGATGTGACTGAAAAAAAAAGACTAATGCAAAATGGGCTGCATCAACAGAAAATCAAAGGAAATAATTGATTCACTCTATTCTGAGTTAGCCAGATCCTACCTCAATAACTGTGTCAGTTATTGGGACACTACTTTAGAAAGGATTCAGAGAAATTTGAAAAGATACACAGAAAGGCAGTGAATATGATCAGTGACAAGATCTATGAAGGGAGCTAGAAAGAGCTGAATAGGTTTAGCTTTGAGAAAAGATAATTGAATGGGGATATGTGGTACTGAAGAACCACTACTTGCTTGCTTTGAAGGAGTATTAGAGATAACTTACATGTTCATAATCACCATGACAACCATGTACTTGTCCAAGGTCATTAAAGGTCATTCCCATATGGGAAATCATAGGCTGGATCTGTTATTTGTCTCAGAAAAGATTTGATGAGATCTTAGGGTGGGGGACAGCTGCCTCCTATTATGGACAAATTGCTGTTGCCTATCTGGAAAGAGGCAGTGGTACAGCCTCTGGATATTGCTTGACACCACTTGGGATAATTATTGGCTGATCTCTAACCTCCTTTTATGTAAAGGTTGCTGAGAATGTAGTGGACCTGCAAATACACACAGTTTGTATAAAGCTGAGCTTGATATAGAATAAAAATATAATTGATTTTCTTACCCTGACATACAGTATGCTGGAACCAAGATAGGGGTGTCTGACTCTCCTGATTCATTGGATCTCTTAGCTCACTTTGATACCATTCAAAGTGCATTTGAATTGGCACCTTTAATTCTATGATATTATCCAAAATAAATCACTGCAAAGTTGTTCATTGTATATTTAGACAGTACAATGTTTTGAAGAACTTCAAAGATAGTTCAAAATGCATCAGTATGGGAGCCGAATATTTGGATTATAGATTTTTCTCAAAAATAGTTATTAATGGATGTAAAAATACCAAAAAGTAGGCTGAACTAATAAATTAAAAACAAATAGAAGGTAAGGGAGAATAATTCCAGATTTTTGCCAAGAAAACTACATATTTGACTCAGACATTGCTTTTTTTAATATCAAGGTTATGGCAACATAACTGATTAACAGTCCTGGGCCCCAATCAAAGTGCAGAATTTGACATTTAGATCTTAATAATCTTGGAACTGCTCATTGGAGAAGTCTTACTAGATGACTCTTCATTATCTATAGTGTTCCAGATGAGGACGTAAGACAAGGACTTCTCAGTGGCAATCTCCAGGCTGTTTTTGAAATGTGCCAGATTTATTACCATCATTTCTACTTTCCAAGGTTGAAATGATGTTTTATTTTAAAATTTCTATTACAGTGTGTTTTTACATTACATGTTAGCAGTGCTAGTTGGCTGCCTTGAATCTGCTTTTGGCATGGATTGGCAGGATAGAAATATTTTATTTTTGTTCATGAACAGCATGCTTGTATAATCTGTGGAAGTACAGCAACCACTGGAGAATCTAAAATAGTGTGAAACACATGCATTTTCTCTCTCATTTATCATGCCAACTCGTAGAGAAGGATCTTCTGAACGAGTGACTCACTTTATATTTCTTTGGCCTTGCAATAAAGCAAAACTTACTAGCAACTCATCCTTCAGACATATGCTTAAGCAGATTCAGCACATGGGAACAATAGAGTTCTGGATGAGAGGCTATTTTTATTTTTAAGAGAACAGGTTTGTTTCCATAAAACGAAAAAACAAAGCTTAAAGCATGGCAGCACAAACTATTCATTGTTTACTACAGTTGCTATAATGATCTTAAAACTCTCCCAAAAACTTTTAGGCAATTTTTGTTATGCACAAACTAATACTATATTTTATGTTAATTCAAATGTACCTTTATAAAAATTCATAAAATAAAAAATCTCAATAAAAGAGTCTGAAAACAAAGCGAATGGCAAATAAAAAGGGAACCAAACAACCCACCCAACCAGAACCTTATCCAGCAGCAAATGCTGACAAATGAACCTATATGGGAAGGAAGAGAAAGAAGAAAGATGGGACCATTCATTAGCAAGATTGATGTTGTCATCAAGAATCCTGCACAATGATGAATAAATCTAATTTGTTTTCCAGCATGGTATTATAAAATGGAAATATCTGAGGCTCTCCAGCAGTCCTTGCCCAAATATTTTAAGGACCACTCTGGATATGGGGGACTGAAATAATAAATAAAGAAGAAGGCAAACATAATCACAATCTCTATTCAAAGGGAAGGCAAAAGTAGCTTTCCCCAGCTCAGCTTGAATTAGATAAGTTAGTTGCGGTGAGATGGCTAGATGAAACAATCAAAAATATCCCTTACTGGCACCTTTTCCATGCAGTAATAAGATGTCCTTTATACCTATGAACTCAGTGCACACACACTGAATACATATCTTGAGAATTTTTACAATATCCAGTTCATCCTAGAATATGATCTTATCCCATGTGTCTCTATCATCTCTCTATTTTTCTAACCATCCAATTCAGTTCTTCAAATACAGCACTTTAAAAAAATGTTAAAGATGCCAATCTCAGTCTTAATGTAATAATAATAATAATAATAATAATAATAATAATAATAATAATAATAATAATAATAATAATAATAATAATAATAATAATAATGTTGGAAGGGACCTTGGAGGTCATCTAGTCCAACCTCCTGCTCAGGCAGGAAACCCTAAATCATTTTGGACAAATGGCTGTCCCGTCTCTTCTTAAAAATTTCTAGTGTTGGAGCATTCACCGTTTCTGGAGGCAGGTTGTTCCACTGGTTAATTGTTCTAACTGTCAGGAAGTTTCTCCTTAGTTCTAGGTTGCTTCTCTCCTTGATTAGTTCCATCCATTGCTTCTTGTCCTGCCTTCAGGCACTTTGGAAAATAGCTTGACTCCCTCTTCTTTCTCGCAGCCCCTGAGATATTGGAACACTGCTATCATGTCCCCCCTCGTCCTTCTCTTCATTAAACTAGATGTACCCAATTCCAGCAACCGTTCCTTATACGCTTTAGCCTCCAGTCCCCTAATCATCTTTGTTGCTCTTCTCTGTACTCTTTCTAGAATCTCAACATATTTTTTACATTGCAGTGACCAAAACTGGATGCAGTATTCCAAGTGTGGCCTTACCAAGGCATTGGAAAGTGGTATTAACACTTCACGTGATCTTGATTCTATCCCTCTGTTATTGCAGCCTAGCACTGTGTTGGCCCTTTTGGCAGCTGCAGCAGACTGCTGGCTCATATTTAAGTGATTATGCACTAGGACTCCGAGGTCCCTCTCACAGTTACTATTATTGAGCAAGGTACCTCCTATACCAGTGGTTCTCAACCTTTCTAATGCCGTGACCCCATAATACAGTTCCCCATGTTGTGGTGACCCCCAACCACTTATACATCACCGGGTGCCAGGGTCGTGGCCAAAGAAAAGGGGAAAAAAATGGCGGACAGCCTTGTTTGGCGACCCCCATGAAATGGTTGTTCGACCCCAAATGGGGTCCAGACCCACAGGTTGAGAACCACTGTCCTATACTGTACCTGTACATTTGGTTTTTCTTGCCTAAATGTAGAACCTTGCTTTTTTCACCACTGAATTTCATTTTGTTAGATAGTGCCCAGGGTTCTAGTCTGTCCAGATACTTCTGTATCTTAAGCTTGTCTTCTGGAGTGTTGGCTATTCCTGCCAGCTTGGTGTTGTCTGCAAATTTGGTGAGATATTATACAGCCATTACATCCTGTTAGAGAGTTCCCTTAGTGGGCAGAAATAAAAAGTGATCCTTAAATAGTTTTAAAAAAATTGACAGGATATTTCCTGAAAAAAAAAAAGAAATGAAAAGGCCCCTAAGATACAATTTTAAAAATTAGTGGGAATATTTATCTATTTTGACTTCACCCCCATTTCCTTTCTTTTAATTTCCAATGCAAGGTATCAAACCTGATTTGATATTTGTTCCAAGAACATTGTGGATTTGAAAATCTTAAAGAACCTCATAGCTTGGTTAAATTAGTGCAGTGACTTGGGCTTAACATTTATTTGTTGAAGTGCTACAATCTGTTCTGGCACTTGGAAACCCTAATTCTGATCTTCCTCTATTCTCTATGTTGACTGTGAATCCTAAGTTGGGCATATTCATGAAGGAACACTGGGGAAAATCATCTATAATAAAATATCAATAACATTTTTGGATGACTGCATGCTTTGTGAAGCCACAATGGCAAAACTGTTAAAAATAACTTTTTAATACATGTACATAAAATACTGCATACCATTGTTGTTGTTTTTTTTCATCCTTAATACAGAGCATTGACTCTATGGATTAGTGCCTTTAAAAAGGATATTGTGTTTGGATCGAAGAATATTTTCATATTCTTTTCTTCAAAGGCTGTGCTCACTCTTGGTTCCACATGACTGGTTTTTATCTGGCATTTAATGAAACCAAAGGACAGAAAGAACCAAGCAAAAAGGGGGAAGGGATTAGAGAAAGCGAAGGAGAAATAAAAACAAAGAAAAGACAGAAAAGAACTGGAAATGACTAATGTGCATTGATTTTTCTGTCATTGTGTTGATCCAACTGCTGGATGCTGAACTACTCAGTGAAAACACAATCGGTATCTCAAGAGACTCTATATCAACAAAGCCTCCTTCCGTTGCCCATTGCGATATCTGTTTAACTAATCAGAGGGAAATTTATCATACAGGATTTGGTGGGGTTGTTTGGGCGTCTCTAAGCACAATAGTGCTGAATGTTCAGATGTCATCTGTGCTCCTCTAGAGACAAAACATCACAGCTGGTAGGAAAACAAAAAGTTTCCAGAAGTTGGATTTCAAAATAAAGGATGCTCTTGCAAGAATGCAATTTTTAACAATTCATAATGTGCCTGTTTGTTTATGTATGTATCATTTATGTATGTATCATTTAGATTTCATGATTAAATAAGCCAAGGCAAACCAAACCAAACTTACACAATGACTACCATAAAGCTATAGGAATAAGTGTTAATGTCAAATAGCTGTTCAACATCTTCAACATCTCTGGAAAGGGTGTGATATTTTTTCAGGCAGCTGAACAACTCAGTAATGGATGATAGTTTTGGGCAACTTTACACATTTGTTTTTACATGGAAATCTCACCATGAGGTGATAAAACATATACTTCTGTGGTAAGCTACGCTTATAAATAAAACTCCCTGTGTAGTGATATTTTAAAAATAGAAATAGATATAACTATGTAAAAGTTGTGCTTTGAAGACCCTTTCTAGTAAAAGCTGGAATAAAAAAAAATGAGGAGTAGGGAAAGAAAAGACGCATAGAAATACATGAATTCTGAGGAACTGATGGAGTGCCAGATGGCTAGAGGAGAGCAAATGTTCACATAACCTTAAGTATTTATTATTTAGTGAAACTGGAACAGGTTCAGAAAAGGGTAGTGAAGATGATCGAAGGATTAGAAATGTTTTATATAGAGGAATTCATGGAGCTGAGTATTTATTTATTATGAAAAATTGTTTATTATCAACTCAGATGCTCAGAGCCTTTACTATTTTTATAAACAACTCAAGGTGGTGAACATATCCAACATAGCTTCCTCCTCCTTTTTCCCTGTAACAACAACCCTGTGAGGTGACTTGGGCTGTAAGAGAGTGACTGGGCTGAGGTTGCCCAGCTGGCTTATAAGGCTTAAATGGGACTAGAAATCACAACCTCCAAGTTTCTAGCCTAGTGGTTAACACTTCACCAAACTGGCTCTCAAAAAAGAGTGAGCTGGGCATAAGTAGGCCAAAATCTGAAAGGATATAGTGTATAAAGTCAAAATCTACACTGTACTGTTCTAGACTGCAGGTCATGAGATCACGGATATAGCATATAGGATGGCAGATTCTTATTTAAAGTTAGAAAAATGTCCTAATACAGGTAGTCCTTGACTTATGATCACAATTGAACCCCAAATTTATGTTGCTAAGTGAAACATTTGTTAAGTGAGTTTTGCTCATTTTACAACCTTTCTTGCCACAGATGTTAAATGAATCACTGCAGTTGTTAAGTTAGTAACTAGGTTGTTAAGGGAATCTGGCTTTCCCATTGACTTTGCTGGTCAGAAGGTTGCCACGATCACATGACCCTAGGACACTGAAACCATCATAAATATGAATCAGTTGACAAGCATCTGAATTTTGATCACGTGACTGCAGGGATGCTGCAACAGTCGTAAGTGTGAAAAATGTCCATAAGTCACTTTTTTCAGTGCCATTGTAACTTTGGTCACTAAATGAACTGTTGTAAATTGAGGACTACCTGTGGTAAGAGCCGTGGATGTAAAATTTCCCAATTTCTTGGAAAGCTGTCTGGAATCATATTATTCAAGCTGAGTGTATCAAGCACAAAAATTGGGAAACTTAGGCAGTTCAAATGAATATAAAGGTTTATTGCAAGCTTAAGCTCTCTACAAGATCTGAACTACTAACGGTCAAAGCAAATTGGTGGTAGATAAAAGTCAATGGAATTCAAGGTGGGCTGGGCTTAGATATCTTGTAAGTATGAAGGGACTCGAGACTGATGACACATTTGACCCCTCCCTCAGGCTCAGTCTGGCCTCTATCTCCTACAGAGTGGCCTTACAATTAAATAAACATAGACATACCATAAAAGCAGAGGTGGAATTAGCTCTGGTCCCTGAAGTCTCTCTAACCAGCAGGCCTGTCAGACTCCTATCTCTTTCTGAAAGGGAAAATTTGGAAGAAGGGAGAAAAATGAATAAGTAGACCAGATGGGTTTATGTATGAATTAGGGAGTAAATAGTACCAATGGCTCAGCCTACTACTTGTATGCAAATATAGAAGACTTTCCATGAAAAAACTACACCCTAGAATAAAAAAGCATTTCCATCCTCTTTATTTTTTTTTAAAGTAACCCTTCCCTGTAAACATCCTCAGGGAAATACCCTGCAAGTAGCAGCTGATTTTTCAGCATTCCATATGGAATTCAGTGAAATAATGGCTTGGACCACCCATTCTCTACCTTTCTCATGCTGTTGCCAAAGGGTTCCAGTCTCAGGGGAATGGCTCAGGAGACAATTGTAGAAAGAAGAAATGAGAATTTTTTGTAAAAGAAGGCTATTTCCTATTTGAGGTAGCACTAAATGGAACCCATAATTTTCATCTGGAACTTATCCTGTTTTAAAATACAATGCATTGAAAACCTAAACATTTATAACTATATCATGGCAGAGAATTCAGAAAAAATAATATGATTTAAAAGTGGATGATGATGTGAGGCATAAATTATTATGCAGAATATCAATATCCAACTCAGCATTTTTAAGTAATGCAGAGGAATGGGCTACAGTGTTTAATCTGCAGCGCACCAGCTCTCCAAGAATGAGTCATAGCAAAAGTTCAAAGATAAAGATCAAAGAGGGAAAATATTCTTTGTGTGCCCATAAGATCAGATGCTCAAAGCAAAATCTATTTTAAAAAAGCAGTGAAAAAGAGAGGCCCATATTTTGTTTTATAGGGATGAGATAAACATTTCTGTCTGGCAATAGGAAATGTGTAACGTGGCATAAGATAAACCCTTGCATATTGCTATCCTTTAGTTACATTTGGCACATTGATGCTCAGTCTGGTCTTTTACATTTTTATTTTTTTTTACAGAAAGTCCATTGCTTTCTGAACTAAACCAAATGACTGGATTCCTCCCAGCAATGGAAATTCTTTTTCATTATTTTAAAATGGATTTCATTTCCTCTTGTAACCATTTGTAGCCGTTGTTTTGTTTTGCAATAAGAATAAAAAACATATCGAAAAAAATAAAGCTAAACCTGCTTACAAGTCAGCCCACTGTCCACACTTTGCTGATTTGAATCCAGTTTAGACCATGGCCAAGAAGAGAGCAACTAGCATCTCTTCCTAACCATGATGACACCAACCTGAAAAAAATGTGCATTGAGCCACAAAATACAAGTTTGCCCTTTTGTACTTGAGTTGCAGTGTCATGTGCCTATAGATAAGGAATGGAGATATGGATATATAAGATATATATAAAGAATATAAGACTAGAAATAAAATTTAAAATAAACAAGAAAATGATAAGAGAACATCTCTCTGGCTTTGATGAATATAAATCACCAGGACCTGATGGATTATATCCCAGAGTTCTGAAAGAGCTGGCAGATGTTATCTTTGAACCATTGTACTATATCTATCAAAAATCCTGGAGCACCGGGGAACTACCAGAGGATTGGAAAAGAGTTGATATGGGTCCCATTTTCAAAAAAAAAAAAAAAAAAAGAAAGAAAAAACAGACCCAGGAAAATACAATCAGCCTAACATCAATACCTGAGAAGATACTAGAAAAAATAATAAAAAAAACAGATCTGTGAAAATCTAGAAACAAATAAAGTTATAACTAATAGCCAGCATGGGTTTGTTAAAAACATCATGCCAAACCAATCTTATTTCATTCTTTGACAAAGAGACTAAATTAGTAGACCAGCAAAACAATGTGGACAAAGTATACTTAGACTTCAGCAAGCTATTTGACAAAGTAAATCACAACCTACTTCTTGGTAAACTAGAAAAATGTGTGATAGATAGCAGCATCACCAGGTGGATTTGTAATTGGCTGACAAACCATACTAAATGAGTTGTCCTTAATGGTACTGCATCTACATGGAGGGAAATAAGTAGTGGGGTACCACAAGGTTCCATCTTAGGTCCAATATTCTTCAATATCTTCATAAATGACTTAGATAAGGGAATAGAAGGGGAACTCATCAAATTTGCAGATGACACTAAGCTGGCAGGAATAGCCAACATCTCAGAAGACAAGCTTAGGATCCAAAAAGATCTTGACAGACTTGAACAATGGGCCCAATCCAACAACATGAAATTTATTGTGGAGAAAAGCAAGGTTTTACACCTAGACAGGAAAAACCAAGGTACAAGTAAAGATTAGGCGACACCTGGCTCAAAAGCAGTAACTGTGAGAGGGGCCTTGGAGTTCCAATGGACGATCACTTAAACATGAGCCAGCAGTGTGTGGCAGTAGCCAAAAAAAAAGCTAATACACCCCCCCTTTTTCCTTCCCACTGTATCCTACTGTTTGATTTTGTATTTTTGTATTTTATTCTATAAACTAATAAAATATTAAAAACTGTAGAAAAAAAGGAAAAAAGTACCAGTTTTAATTTCTTTGGTGGCTGTTCCTTTGCTGAATCACTTTCCCTTTGCACTGACAAATGTATGATGAATTTATTAATATGCACCACTACCAGTTAGCTCAGGGGTCTTCAAACTTGGCACTTTTAAGACTTGTGGACTTCAACTGCTACAATTCCTCAGCCATCATGGCTCAATGAGAATTCTGGGAGTTGAAGTCTACAGGTCTTAAAATTGCTAAGTTTGTAGACCCCTGAGCTAGCTGGTTGGCCGTTCTTCCTCTCTCCCTTCTGAGCTCTTTCCACAGTGTAGTAAGAATGCACTCCCCCCAATCCCTTCCCTGTATCCTTAAAGAGACAGGAATCAAGTGCAAAGCAAGAAAGGCTCACAAAATAAGAAACACATAAACTCCGTTTTTGTTTTCCTTTAAGCTGCCTCAGGAGTGTCACGTGTCACAATGTTGCAACTTGAGACTGAAAGGCTTGGGTAATTGTGAAAAGCTTTAGCCTTAAATTAAATTCAAAGAAAACTTTCTAAAAGCAATAGACAGACTCCAGATAAGGGGGTAAAACTAATTACATTTTTAAAAGGGATTAAACCTAAGGAAGTCAACACTTTGGACTCATTGCTAGCCTAAAATACAGACTAAAATATTCCAATAACCAAAGCACACAAAGGAGCCTCTGAATTACAAAACTGTAAAAACTGTATAAAAACTGTATAAAAATTCTTATGGTAACCCAATCAAGCTGCCAACTAATCCAGAACTAAATAAACCCACCTCCTTTCCGACATGCTGGCTTTTCATTTCATCAACACTGATTGCATTCTCCCGACTGGAGAAAACGAACCAGGGGACCTTTTCTTCCAGTAACAGCTTCTTCTTCTTCTTTTCTGTCCCTGTTTCCTCCCTGCCTGCTGACCTCTCCTTCACTTTCTCTGTTGTCTTTTTTTCCCCTTTCCCACCCAAACCACCTCCTTTTATAGCCTCTCCTCTCCTCCCCCCTTTTCTTCAGTTCACCTCCAGTTCTGGTCTGCTTCCAGAAGCGCCAATCAGCTGGAGCCCTGCCAGCTCCTGGGGCTTCTGTGAGCCAAGACAGTCATGCAGCTGCAGCTGCCTCTCCCTCAGACTTGGCTCGCTTAGGCTCATTCCCCTCCCCTGCTACACTTGACTAGCAGTCGCATACCACCTGCCATGTGGCAAAGTACCATAGGTGGTATGCGTACCACTGGTTGAAAAGACCTTTTCAAGGGAACCAGAGAATGCATGTCATGGACAATCTTGCACAATGTTTAATTGTTTGTATATCAGCACCACAATCACAACAAGGGGAATCTTTCCATCTCCCTGATATAGGGCAGAGGCACTGCTTCCAGTATCACACCTAAGTTCAATTTTGACCAGACAAAGTGAAACAGATCAAAACCAGATGGTTCAGTAGAAGGATCACCAGTGGTCAGGCCATAAGAAAGTACCTTGGACCATTTCTCTCTCCAGGCATTCTCGAGGTTAAATTTAATAAATAAATAAAAATAAATAAAGGCAGTGAAAGTAGTCTTTTCTAAAAGTTCTTTCTTTTATCTGTTCTGGTTATTTAGGATATGGATCTATGGAGCTGCAGTCTTCATGCCTACTTTAATACTCTGATTCATTGTTGTTATGGTAGAGCTGCACAAATTACATCAC
The DNA here is from genome assembly GCF_016545835.1 of Crotalus tigris. NCBI lineage: Eukaryota > Metazoa > Chordata > Lepidosauria > Squamata > Viperidae > Crotalus > Crotalus tigris. The sequence goes on along the minus strand of NW_024096622.1, from coordinate 1,283,047 downwards.
TTGTTCAGTTGTGCTGGAAATGTTTTCTGAATTGTTCCCACTTTTCTCCTCTCCAAGGTATCTCTGGACCTTGCCAATGGTCCACCCTAGGTTTCCATGAAAACAATTGGACAGCTGGAGGTACAATTGGGATAGATTTACAATGACAGAACAGCAGAGATGGAGGCCAGTGGAGCATCTCTGCCCTATAGCACATGCTTGAACTCTTTGGAAAGAGTAGGCTAGAAATCAGGTAGAGAAAAGGAAACTGCAATATTGGAACTAGAATAATTTCTAAGGAATATATATATATATATTTCTATTTAGCAGTGTCGAGAACCTGTTTTTTGGATTCTCTTACAAAAGTTGAGATCAATTGTTCTTGCTATATGTTTTCATTTCAGCATGACATAGGGTTTATACATTGTAAAGAAGACAAAGCTTGGATTATAGCTGGAAGAAAAAAAAGTCACCCTGCCAATATAGTAAGCTTTAAATTTAAAATATATAGGCTTCTCTTCACATTTGTTCAAATGTGCACTTGTGGAATGTTGAGCAGAGCCAGATATGACGTATTGTTAATACAATGTCCTAAAATGGAAATTTATAACTTATTGTCTCACAATGTTTCTTCTCCTCTTTCTTTTTAGAAACAAGATAAATGTATTATCTGATATATGAAACAATGACCCAAAGCCTGAGTGTAGATCATGCTACTGTACCAAGCTTGCTGTGCTTAGTTGTCATCATCATCATCATCATCATCATCATCATCATCATCATCCAGTGAAGCACTACTTTGATGTGGTTGTGGAGCTTGCACTCTCTGAGGAGGATGAGAGTTATGCCAGAGCTTCAATCATACTGGTCTCAGAGGAGCCAGATAAAGAGTGTCTCCCTCCAAAACAAGATGGTGATATGTAATTTAGAGAAATCCATACTGGAGAGCAACTAGGGCCAACAGCTGCAGGACTACTAGAAGAAAAGTTGCTTACCTGTCACAATTATACAAGGACTGAAAACAAAGAAATAATGACAGCTTACATCCTGGAATAATATATCTAACACCATCAAAAAGCAACTTGGTTCTTGGGAAGGACTCGATAAATGGATAAAAATGCCAAATCCAATTTCAATATCTGACTATGTGGCCAAGCATAATAATAACAACATCCAACAAAAAAAGGCAATATCAGGAAACTACTTGCTCACCAACAAATTTCAGATTGCTAACTGGTGTGGTAGCTGATGCAATCCAATAGCATTTACAAGTAGTCCTTGACTACAACAGTTCATTTAGCACAATCATTTTTCACATTTACTATCATTGCAGCATCCTGATGGTCATGCGATAAAAATTCAACTGATTCGTATTTATGATGGTTGCAGTGTTGTAGGGTCATGTAATCAGCTTTTGTGACCTTCTGGCAAGTTAAGTCAATGGAGAAGCCATATTCACTTAACAACCTAGTTAGTAACTTAACAATTGCAGTGATTCACTTAACAGTTGTGGCAAGAAAGGTCATAAAATGGGGCAAAATTCACTTTACAATCATCTCACCTAGCAGCAGAAATCTTGGGTCTAATTAAGTCAAGAATTACCTGTAGTTGAAAACAAGCTTTTTCCATTTGAGCAGAAAGGAAACTGCCCAAACAGCAGAGGGACAAAACATCAGCTCATAATTGACAAAATGAGTTTGGAAAACTGCAAGAGAAGGAAGACCAACATGAATGTTGATTACAAGAAGGCATTCAATTACCTGCCACACGATTTGATAATTAAGTGCCTAGAATAACAGGAGTCAGTAGAAACATCAGAAGCTTTGTGCAAAGATCAATAGTACAATGGAAGATACAATTGCTGGTCAATGGTGATAGACTGAGAGAGGTTAATATCAGGAGAGGAATGTTTCAATATTCTATCACCATTACTGTTTGTCATTGCATTGATTCCTCTGTCAGTAATATTGAGCAAGTGAAGCCATTGCTATCAAACATCTGCCAAGCTATCCCACCTCCTTTACATGGACAATCTGAGTCTATGTAGAAAAACATCATACAAATGGAATCACTACTCAAGACTGAATATACAGCCAAAATGTTTGAGCTACTTGAATGGGCTCAGGCAGAACTAGAAGTTATGAACCGGAGGACCAGAAAAATAATGATCTGAATCATGTCCTTCATTCATGCAGTGATGTTGATAGACCCTACTTACCAAGAAAACAGGTGGGCAGGGAATGTTGCAAGTACACTAACATTTGAAGAAGACAAAAGGGCATTGGAAGAATGTCTGAAGGACAATGAAGAAGGTGCACTGAAGCTAGTATACTATGAGAGCTTATGGAATACTGAAAACATCGACCTAGCCTATAAAACTAGCAAGCAAAACAGATAACAAGACCTGGCAAAGGCTAACTGCAGGAAGATTTAAGAAAGAGACGGGGGGGGGGGGAAATAGGCTAATTCTGGCTACACAAGACCAAGCCTTTAAGAACAAATACATACAAAGCTGGAGTTGAGAATGGACAGAAAATGCCATATCTGAAAAGAATCTGAACACACAGTGGACAACCTAGTTAATTGCTATAGGAAGATCACAAAGACTGACTATAAACAATGGCATGACAAAATAGCAACAATGGTACATTGGAATATCTGCAAGGAATACCATTTGCTGGCAGGCAAGGACCAATGGGACTACAAAGCAAACAAAATAATAAAAAATTAAGAAGCTAAAGTGCTCTGGGACTTTAGAATTCAAAGACACAAGCACCTGCCCTAACTTAACAATTTTTGATAAGAAAGACAAAAAAAATCTGGATAGTGGGCACTGCAATACCTGGAGGCAGCAGAATAGAAGAGAAACAACTGGAGAAAATTACAAAGTATAAAGACCTACAAATAGAAGTAGAACAACTGTGGTAAAAAAAAGAAAGAAGCAAAGATAATACTAATAGTAATGGGTTCTTTGGGTGCGATTCCAAAACATCTGGGGCATCACTTGAGCACCATCCGTTCAACTGCATCATTTGACAAAATCACCACCAGTCAATTGCAAAAGGCAGCTTTACTTGGAACAGCTTATTTCCTGCTACAATACCTTTAATATTATTAAACTACAACATCTGATTATCCTTGGTACTTGGGAAGGACTCAGTAGGTGGATAAAAATACCAAATTCAGTCAAAATATCTGGCTGACTGTGTGAGCAACCTTGACAATAGCAACAACAACCAGAATAACGTTATTTAGTTATTTATTTATTTTAATTTATATTCCACCTTTATTATTTTTTTAAGTAATTCAAGGTGGCTAACATATCTAATACCTGTCCCTCCTCCTATTGTCTCCACAATGAGCTGGGTGGGCTGAGAGTGAGAGTGATGGGCCAAAATTACCCAGCTGGTTTTCATGGCTAAGGTGGGACTAGAACTCACAGTCTCCTGGTTTCTAGCCTAACTACCATCATGATAAACAGAATGATGTGAATTTTATCTTGGTAAACTGTAGATAAAGAAAAAAAAACCTATGCTGACAGTTTCAGAGTCTTAAATTAGCTACTCCTATACTTACTGAGAATATCAAAGACAAAGTTAAAATATCACTGCCAGAGTTTATCTTTAGTTTGTGCATGAATGTTAAAGGGAAATGCAACAAATAATTTTGAAAAATTAATGGCCAGAATAAAAAGCGAGGATTGAAAGAGAAATTTTTTAATATGTTTGAAACACTCGTATAAAAACATTGCTTGAGCAAATAAATGAATAATGGTATCCATGTAGGTAGTGAATAATAATGTGTTTAACAAACCAAAACCAGAAGATAAAATGTCTGTAGCAAACAATATAATTCAAATCAATTTAATTAAAATATCAGTAACAATATCAGCTAACCTAATAGCCAGATTAGGATTGAGAAGAGTGAAATGTGGTTGACATTTTTGCTTTAATTGAGATATGTCTGTGAGAGATGCAGATTAATCAGTTCATATCATAATTTAGCATCATTATGAGTACAATTTAATTAGCAAAGAGAATAACGTGAACAAGTTAGTGTGGATTGAAAATTAGACTAATACAAATAGCACATTTTTTTCAAACTGCCCTGGGGGAACATATTAGAATTTCTTTGAATCCACTGGGATTTTCCCCTTTTCTAACAGCTCCATCTGTTACTACCTACATGTCTTTATAACTATCTGTCTCTGGGAGAAAAGATAGTGATTTTGATTTAAAAGGGGGTAATTCAAAAGTTATCCAAATTTTTGATGTAATTATTCAGTTAAACATTGTGTATGCAAAGATGTATATTACAATTAAATAAATACAAATACTAGTGAACTATGTACATTATTTGTGAAAATTGGGTCAAAAATATTGAGTTTGAGACCAAAGTTCTATTAGGTAAAAATGCACACAGTAAAGCATGTATCAGGTGTGGGGAAAATTGCATATTAGTATTTATATTGTTGTAAAATATGAATTTTCAAATAGATCAGGAAATCAGTTGACCATATATTAAGACTGAACATTTCAGAAATGAAGAATATAGCTAGCATTAATATGGGACCCCAGGCTGAGCTGAGGCTTCCAATCCTCACGAAATTCCTACCATAGTAATACTACTTTTTGAGCAAAATATGAGATAAAGGGTGATAGGATTTTAAAAATATATATATTATTCCCTCCTGACTTCAAGTTTCTTTCTCTACAACTCTTTGGGTGCCACTATGTCCTAACTTCTTCTCTGCTTGCCTGGCCTCAATTCCCCAATACTTTCTCATTTTCCAAATGACAAATAATCTCCATATATCTTCTGGGAAGGCCAAATGCCTTGGATGTGCTCCCAGAATCTTCAGGAAGTTCAAAACCCTTCAGAGATGGGCTGCCGGATTGAAGTTTTCTCTCTCAAATTTTACATAACTGCCCTAATAAGTGCTTTGTAACAGCCATGCAAACTCAGCAGCAAAAAAAAAAAAAAAAAAAAAAAAAAAAAAAAAAAAAAAAGGGGGGGGGGGGGAAAAGACTTAAAATAACATTGGTCAAGAGGGTAAGTGAGTCAAAGGCTGACATGGGCTGGAATCATTTCACATCAGCAATCTGGGTTCTGCTCGTTTTTGCATTTCTTTACCACATCTCATCTCTTTTCATCTGCCAGAGTTCCTTTTGCATTGCTTTGCATTACTTATATTTGTTACCCCCCCTCCCTTTTTTTGAAAGATAGTGGTAAGCTGATTAAATAGCTGCTTACTTAAGACAACTTATTCCACTGCCATGTAATTTTACTTTGTGAACCTGTCTCAAAGTTGTACATGATTCAGCATGGGAAAAGAATAGGATCAAAGAGAGGTTTCCTTCTAGCCTATTATGTACCTTGATTCAGAGATTCCTTCTGGGTTACTGCTTCCAAAAATGTAGTCATTTTTGTTCCTATTAAACTGAAAATTGCTCTTATGGAAAAGCCTTCTGTACTAATGTTGGCGTATACAGTTTCTCTTTTTTGCTACCATCTCCTCCTATTTGCTTAAAGGCAATGTGGAAAAAAATTTCCTGCCACTGCAGAAATAATTCTTTCTGCTTGTCATAGGAATAGTTATGTGCTTGAAAGGTCTTAAACGAGGCATGTCCTATCATGCATTCAGCCTTAAATAGGAAGTAACGCAGCCCCATAAGATTTATAAAAAAATAAAGGAAGTTCGTTATTTATATACATTAACCACATTATAGTTATACTATGTACTGTGTATTTTATATGTGGCTCAAGACAATTCCTCTTCATTCAATATGGCCCAGGTAAGACAAAAGGTTGGACACCCATGTCCTAGACCATATCAGTACTGTGCCAGCTATTTTAGCTTGCATCAAATCCAAGTGCTGTGTGAGTACATAAAAGTGGACTTGTCTGGGCTGGAGTATCTGAAAAAAAAAAAGAAAGTAGATGGAGACTCCCCTGTAACCACATATGCACTAATCAACGTCCACTATTCAACTATGAAAGTTGTTTTTTATGTAGCAGTTTTACTTTTAAAACCCACAGGCACTGAAATATATTACGTCGGCAATTAAAATTATGTTAGCAAGATATTTGAATATTTGCAAACATAAGTTAGTTATGAGAATGCAACAAAACATCAGCCAGCCATAACCTCTCTTAAAATTTCATTTTGTGTGGAGAATTCCTTTAATTAAAGAAATAGAAAAGGGCCTTAACATGCTCAGAGGTATTCAGAATCAACTTGTCAACTTGAGACCATGTAACCCTAACTATACAATGAGGAAGAAGTGCAAAGCTGGCAGACCTATAAATGTTGCTGAACTGTGACTCTTAGCTTTCCCCAGTAATGCCTATGTACAATAAGGATGGGACTGCTGTGATTTGGAATTCAGGAACACCATGGGCCATAGTTTCATGTCATATAATATGGAGAGAAAGAGGGCTGCCAAAGGAAAAAAAGATTCCAAATTTTCTCCATATTACAATATTCTCTATTTGCTTTCTCTGGGCATTGGCTGGTGGGCTAGCAACACAAGTAAAAATAGTGCAGAGCTTTGATCATGTTCCTGCAGCTGCTGTCTTGATTATTTGAACCTCTCCCCCTTGCAGATAATGTTGCATGTTGTCTTTTTTGGAAAAAAATAATTAAAATGGGTTGTCCTGGCCTTCTCCTGGGATCAACTTTCTCTTCTAGTTTATAAACTGGCATTTCCTACAGATCTTTTATCCAAATAGTAACCAAGTAACACTTTGTTTAGTGTCTTGAGCTTGGCCAAGGTTGGCTTGGTTACTAACTAGCTAAGAGGATTAAGCCTGTTTTAATTCCTAAAACTCAAGTAACATTTTGTTTCTCTCTTTAATTAATTTTTATCCCATCTTTATTTTTCTTCAACTCAAGGTAGCATACATATCTAATGGTCCAACCTCCTATTTTTCTGATGACAGCAACTTTGTGGATTAGGTTGGACTGAGAGAGAGTGACTGACCCAATGTCATCTAGCCAGCTTTCACGCCTAAAAGAGGACTAGAAGTCAGGGTCTCCAAGTCAGTGTGTTATCCTCTATATACCAAACCAGCTGTCAGCTGTAAATACTTGGGAGCTCTAGAATTACTACTGCTGCTACCAACAATATATTTAAATGTTTATCATTCATTATGCTAGGTGAAGTATGGACTATTTTCATGGATATTTTCATGGAAAATGTAAGTTTTGGAGGAAATACAATTATCATTTTGTTCTTCTGCTAAGGATTTCATAATAATTAAGATCCTGTTTAATATCTATATGAATCCACTGGAAGAAATTATTCGCTGGGTTAGGATGAGGCATCAGCAATATGCCAATGATATGTCATTGTATATTTCACCTTGAGCTAAATGGGGGATGCAGTAGAAGTCCTGATCCATTGCTGGAAGGCTATCATGGTGCAGATGGGGAGAACCATGCTTATCTCAAATAAGACTGAGCAGCTATTCATTCAGAAGTCTTCTGATTGCATGATTATATTATCTTTGGCTTTTTATGTGCTTACCTACAAAAAGCAGGCTCACAATGTGGGGTTTTTCTAGATTCAGACTCCTGCCAGTTGTAGTCAGGTTCCACCAATCTAATTTCAATGAACTGGCAGATTGCCTTATTACAGTCTCCACTACTGAGAGATATGATGAGAGGACCCTAAAAGTAGATATTTTCTGAGGGGCAGCAATCCCTTTCTCATGTTTTTCTGAATGGTAATAAAAACTTGGCTGTTCAGGCAAGCTGTTAGGAACTAGTGGATGTGGAATTGATAGTCCAAATGTGTTAATTGTTTATTGAAATGTCATTTCTTAGGTTTTATTGAATTTGCTATTATTTACTTTGGCTATGTTATTAGTGCTATTTGTGTGCTACTTAAGAATCCTTCAAAATGAAGAGGTTTATAAATTTCATAAGTAAACAAAACAAGAAACAAAATAGCAATACAATTGGAATCAAGGAAAACCACTAAGGTGCAATGGGTAGAATGCTGGATTAGAACCAGAGGTTGAAATTCGGACACTACAAGCCACAAGGAAGAGAGGGAAAAATCTTACCAAATTGTAGTTCTATTCTAGAAATAGAAAGCTGTTTCAAAGCTGCATAACTCATAATAGAACTCATTATCTATACTGAACAATTTAACATTAGAAATCTCCACATTTTTTATTTGATAAATTATACATCTATATGCATATAATCTCTAATTCAGTGTCAGTCTTAAGGTATCTGATTAGGCTATGGTCTCTTAGATTTCATTCTCTTTGACATCCACCTTACTGGAGATGATATTCAACCACCACCATAATCTTCAATCATGCAGATAAACAGAGCTAAGCTTTCCTCTAACTTCAATGCAAATTAATCACAGCATGGATTAATTTTCTCCAATGTGCTTGAAGTTTCCAAATCTATTATTGCCATTGTTACTTTTTCCTCCTCTTGGTAGTACTATAGAATCTCCTTCTATTACACTCCAGTTTAAAAATAAAATAACTTGAGAGTAATTCTTGTTAGACAGTGTTTAGGTTTGGCTGGCACTAACTAAAAATGAACTTCTTATTTCTTTTATGGTTCCTTGAGTAAGAATATGTTTGAGTATGTTATGCAATCATGGGAAATGTGGTCAATAAACCATGATTTAAAGCAATAACTATAAAGATTGATTTAACAGGGAGATAGTGAACAGAAAAATGGAGATAAGGCAAGAATATCTAATGATGGGCAAAAAAAATGACAAAATATTATACACATCAACTAGAGAGAGATGTGTTCATTCTTTATATGCCTCCCTTGGCTTCCACCAGGTTCCCTGTCTCTCCTTTTAAAGAGTTTTTTAAATTAAAAAAAGAAGAGGAATTTGACACATGGTAAAGTAAAATTCTAATTTCTCAAATCATATTTATTTCTAAATTATGCTTTTGTGCCTACAAATTCCTGCTATGATGGAATGGATATGCTGCCATGACAGCATGTTTAAACATATAAGCTCTCAAAAATCCAATTTGGCCATTCATTTTCTATGAGAGTTACCTCTCTTATCTGTCATGCTGTTTGTTTGTTTTTTGGATTACAATAATGTAGGATCACACATGACCTCTGCCCATTAGTATACCAGGGAGCTCCAGGATACAATTTATTTACAGCCCCCAGAATAGCTCCAAATATAAATTGTGTTAACTATTTAAATATTCAATTTATTGCTACGATGTAAGCTGAATTCTGTTAAATATAGGCTTTTGTCCTGGCTGTGCCCATGGCTTAGTATTATTCTGCAGACCAGCCATGTCATTCATGAGTAAATTACAGCTTGAAGAAAGTTGAACATTCCTCCATGATGGTTTCACACTACATAGCAAGTTCCTGGAATTTCTCTGGGGCAGATTGCTCCAACTTTGGCATCCTTCAGATACGTGGATTTCCTGAATGGTAGAGCCACGGCTGAGAATTCATGGAACTGAATTCTGGAAGGATTATATTTATGTAGCACTTACAAACAGGGATCACTAGAGTAGGGTGTATTAAGATCCTTATAGAATTTACTATCTCCACGTGTTCAAAACATCCAGAGAATATCTGCTTTCCTTTTTTTTTTTACAGATTTTCTCAGCTGACATGGCTGGTTTTCTGGCAATCTATTAATTTTTTTTTTACCAGACCTGGGGGCTAAAGGTTTGCCGGATATTCTAGCAATCACCAGCACAAGACCTGCCAGGAGCCTGAGTGCTGGCAATCACACTCTGAAAACAATACCCTGAGTCAAAAAGAATAAGTAGCTGGCCTGAATTCACAAAGAGGGCTTGTAGCTGACATTCTTGCTGGTGCCATATGTAAGTACTGAATATAGAATTTCGACTTCGTTATTTCCTCAGCACTTTGCTATCCCAGCATGAAACATGCTATTAGAAACAGAGTTTATTGCAGCCTTGCAAAAATTTGAGCTGGTGTCAAGTTATAGTAATACGGTGTTCCGGGAATTTCTTGGAGAACGTTAATGTTTCAGAGAAAACTCCACTGGGAATTCTTCTGTTACTGGATTGAAAGGCAACACTGTGTACAAGGAGCTGAAAATAAAAAATGGATGGCTGAACCAACTGCTGGGCTTCCCGACTGAAAGAGTTCTGTTTGCTTAAGTGGAGAAAACCTTGGCTTCAACAGGAAACAAAAAAAGAAGGCTCAGATGCCTATGGCAGTTTTGGCTTATACCCATCACATGAGATAAAGCATTAAAAAGACATGAATTGTTCATGATCTTTTAACAGGAGGAAAAAGTTGTGATTCTGGTCAAATTTCTGGGCAAAATATAATGATATACTTGTTTGTCTATTCCACCTTGCCCTCAAACTCACCTAAATTACCTTTTAATAATGTTCCTAATTCTGCAACAAACTGCAGTTATAGCATAAAGCTTCTTCCAAAGAGAAGAGGACAACAAAGTATTTCTCTGTAACAGAGAAAATGAAATCAAAAAGCATCGCTATATATTTACTATTTGCCAGTATATGCTGTTATGGTCCTTGGGGTAAACCTTGACCCCAAAGTCTACATGTACAGATCCATGCAATTTTCCTAACAACATTTTCCGAAATGGTTTCTTCCTAGAGCTGAGAAAGAATTACCAGACCATAGATACTTAGATAATCTCCTCACTCCTAGTCTAACACCTTTAATCATTGCAGTAAACTGGCTCTCACTAAGTAATTGTTACATGTGAATTAAAAACCAACAGCAATTTTCCTGTCTTGCAATTAGGACATATATGTCTAAATCTCCTATAGGTGTAGGTTCCTTCCTACCATTCTCTTTTTAGTTCTGCCTAGAACAAAATGTATGGGACATTTAAAGTTCTCTTTGATGTATGGCACATTTAAAGTTCTCTGCCCCTTGAAATCTGCCGAAGATTACTGCTCTATCATAAAATGAAAATTTTGCTGTGAAATTTGTTGATAGTTTTTTTCTAACTCAGACGTGAGCCTTCAAGAAGAGCAAATAAAGCATCTACCCAATGCAGTATATAACTATCAAATTGCAAAAAAAAAAAAAAATGTAGTATAGGGATCTAATGTAACAACATTGGATGATTTATCTTAATATAATAGTTCTACCAACTTGGGATCCCAAAACAAATCAAGTGACTAAAAAAAAAAAATCTTAGCATTCTTAGAAAAAAAAAGAGCCCCCACAAGCAAAACAATGTTTTATACAGAACCATCTAGTATAGAAAATGCAACATGTAAAGCAATTCTTGACTTCTTTTGTCCTGTGCTTTTACTGGCAATGAGGCACATAAGGCTTAGGATGCTTTACCTAATACAGTGAATATCAAGCACCCTGATGTTTCAGCATAATTTCTCTTTTAAAAAATGAGTGCTTCTTTAGGATATTTGATGATCTCATGCTCTCAGTTGGTCTCCAATTCAACTTGAAGGTATCCTGATCACAGAAATTTGTTTATATTATACAGTTGACTTCATGGTGGTGGAGAGAGAAAGAGAGAGAAGAAAGCCATGAATCAAGAATAGATATTCCAGCAAATTAGGATCAGGCATTAGAATACTTATGGCTGCACTGAAGTATGATAAATACTTTCAATACCTCTGAAAGTCCGTCTATTCAACTGCACAGAACACAGGGCACTATCCAAGACATGGAAGAAAGTGAGCAATTAGTATTTTTATGGTGCATGATGTATGTGTGAGACAAAGATAGCATGGATAGAATATGAATGAAGAAAAGAAAAGGGAAAAGAAAGAAAAATAGGGTGGAATGGTACTGATTTTAAATAAAGAGCACCACTGCTCCATGCTATTTATCTCTCCTGTTTTGAAAATCTTAAGAGAGAACAAATATAGGAATACAAAAGACTACCAGATGTTATTGAATTGTAACTGTCTAAAATTTGGCTCATCATGGTAGATAGGTACATGAGATGTTAAAAATGTATGTAATGTTTGGAGGGCTATATGTGATACATCTATAAAAAAACAGAGATGGAGAAAAGGAGCTTGAATATATATTAATCCTGCAGAAAACACTAGATCTTAACTTGTTGCCAGCTGTGTACCTAGCAGGCAAAATTAGAATAGAATACAATACTTTATTTGGCCAAGTGTGATTAGACACACAAGGAATTTGTCTCTGGTGCAGAAGCTCTCAAAGTACATGGAAAGCATCATCATCATCATCATCATCATCATCATCATCATCATCATCATCATCATTAATATCACAAATAAGAGGGGAAAGTAAACAAGACAAGAATAATAATAATAATACTACATGGATAAATATATATAAATACAACATGCTGTGGGAAAATTCAACTAACACAAAAGTTAAATTAATTTTGATGGAACTGAGGCCAGTAATAATAAAATAAAGAAAATCAATCCAGAAATACAAGAGTTACAATCATTTCGATGCAAATGTGACCACCAGTAATAAAAGTAATTGAATGAAACAATTAATACAGCTTTGAATTGTTCTGTGGTGAGTTGTCCCAGGGAAATTTGGCCACAGAAAGTTGTCCTATATCCCTCTAATGAGGTCAGTGACCATTGTATCATCTGCAAATTTCAGCACCCTACCAGAGCGATCCCTAGAGATGCAGTCATTGGTATGTAGAGAGAAGAGCAAAGGAGAGACCATACATCTCTGAGGGGCACCTGTGCTAATTATCTGGGTACCACATGTAATTTTCTCTGGCTTCACCTGTTGCTTCTTTTTCTGTCAAAAAGCTAATAATCCACCTATAAGTATGGACAAGCACAGTGAGCTGAATCAGTTTAGAAGGAAGAATTTCTGGATTGATGGGTATGGAATGCCAAGCTGAAGTCTACAAAACGGGCCTGCACATAGATCCATGAGGATTCAAGATGTTGCAAGATGTAGTGTGGGGCCATAGTGACAGCATCATTCTGATTCCAAGGAACAACTTGTGGTGCTGCATTTCATCTTCAAAAAGTTTTTTTAAAATTTGCATGGCCCTCAATTTAGGTGATGCTTTTAGAATTTTAATTCAGAAGTTATAATATTCTTCCAAACAGATTTTCTTAAATATGGAGTCTTTCAGCTATATTAGAGTCTCATCCAGTGGTGGGATTCAGCCAGTTTATACCACTTCAGCACAATCGGTAGCTAATTTTTTGTTGCCCAGGCCCAGAATGGACTGTCAATTCGTCAATTTCTATTTTGCCATGCTTTACGGTTATCCTGCAAAGTTCATACCCTGTGATGAGTATTTGGGTAAAATGTTCTTTGAATTAATAACTATTTGAATAGCTATATACAGTATCTAATAACAGAAGAATTCACAGATCAGTAAACATTTATCTGTGCTGCCACTAGGGAATTAACAATATTACACATATACCAACTGTGATTTCCAGGCAGCTATTATTATTAACTACTCTGATAAACTAAGGAGTGAAATCTGAATCATATTAGGCGAGAAATAGTCTTTAATTCTTACATATGATTTTGGAAAATTTTGCATCATAACATTAAAGACAAATTGGATAGCACTGGCAGCTGCAGTCATATATCAGATGCTGTTCAAATGCCTAGAAAATAAAGAACATATGTGGATCCGGCACATATTATGAGACAAGGAAAGATGTTACATTTCTTTACAGGCACTTTATCTGAAGTACTGGTTAAGCTCGACGGGTGATTCATCATCAAGGTTAGTCATAAATTCAGATGTTTAATGCAGAATTCTGAGAATTGTTTAATATTTACTAAAAATATTTGCACTGTGCTTACTTCAAAACTTCTGTTTTTGCTAATTCAGAGATCCTATCACTAAAAATGGAGAAAAGCCATATGAGAACAGAGAGAATAAAACAATAAATAAATCACAACCTGCCTTGCCCCATAGGTATTCTTGATTTATTCACAATTTTGCTCATCACAAGACAAGATGTTTCATAGGTTGGACGCCATAAAAAAGAAGCCCCCTTCCAAAAGGTCCCGAATTTGTATCTCTGCCATAATGCATCAGGGACATAAATCTAGAAATCAGAAGAAAAGATGAGAAATTACTGTAAATGGAAGTTTTCTTGCTGGAAAGTGTTACCTGTCTATTTCTGCCAATAGAGACAGTTTGAGAATAAACTTCAGGAGTAATGAAAAGCACTGATGAGGAAAGGTTTTCATCATAGGCATTTCATGACCAGGAAGCTGCATAAATTGTATTGTATTGAATATCATCCCTGAATTAAATGAAAATTTAAAAAGGAGGGAGGGAGGGAGGGAGGGAGGGAGGGTGGGAGGGAGGGAGAGAGAGAGAGAGAGAGAGATACTTGCATTAATAGCACCAGTCTTTCTGGTACTTTTATTTTTTTAAAAAATAAAAGAAATGGATAAATAGAGATAGATAGAGAAGGTGCAGTACTACATATTTTGTTTGGAGATATGGCCACAGCTCAGAAAAAAAAAGGTAAAAGTGAGTTGGATTGATATAGAACATTGGAGTCCAGTGGGGAACATAGAGAATCATCCTCACTCAGTTTATTAATTGGGTTCCTTGTGACTATATGAGTAGCACGCTAAACATTTTGCAAAAGCACCCCAAATATGCTTGCAACATTCTTGATATGTCCATTGGCCCCAAGTGCCTATCTATCCCCTTTTAAATTATTTCTACAATAATGCACTAATTGCATGTAGATATAGATAATTAATTGCATGTTTAACTCATTATTGCTAAAACTGGCAAAAAACTGGAAGGACTCTACTAACCATAATACAAAACAATAGTTTATAAAACTATGTTCTTATGACTAAATAACTGAGTTATTTTAGAAGAAAGGAAGAATACAAGCATGTCAAAACAAAAAATTGTCTATATCATTGGCTTCTTTTCCTTGGCAAAATATTCAGTTGGTTTTGTGTGTGTGTGTGTGTTGTTATTGTTTCAACATGTTTTACTTTTTAAGTCTCTGCTTCTCTGTTTTCTGTCTTTCTTAGTAGTGTGTTACTAGGGAGTTCACATTATTCCCTTCATATATGATACAAAAATGATAAGGAGAATAACACATACTTTTCCCTTCTACTGTTGAAACATCCAAAGCATTCGGAAGATATCAGAAGATTCTACGTACATATGAATGCATCCTCATTTGACATCCTCCACCTAGCTAAGATATTCCTTTCATCCTGATAAGCTTTATGTAATGTACATACAGGACTATGCAAAAAAAAAAATAAAATAAATCCAATTTGGCATATGCACACTTGCCAGTACTCTGCCTATTTCGGTTTGCTGGCTAGAGAATTCTGGGAGTTGAAGTCCAGACATCTTAAAGTTGCCAAGGTTGAGAAACTATGATCTCTAGGAATCAAAGCTAGCACAATGGCTTTGTATGCTACATCTAAGATTAAGAAAGCAAAGTCCTTTAAATTAAATGGGACCTAGCATTTGAATCTGCCCTGCTTTTTGCAGGTTGATATTTTCTTCTTTTCTTACTTATCAGCTAATGATGTGATGTGTGAATCTGAGATGATTTTGCAAATGAGGCAAATCTGTCTACAAGCTTATGGGATAAGGCTTATGGGGAAACAGGAAATATTTTGCTGTGTTTCTGCTTTTATATGTACAATATGCATCCAGTGCTAGTTCAAGGATATATGGCACAACATCCACAGGCAAGACAAGATAATTGAATAACACAAACTCCTAGGTATTCTGAATCAGCCCATAACAATAATAACCACAAATATTAATAACTACTAGGGGTGATAGATTTGAAAATTATCTGAAACAAAGTTTAAAACTTGTTTGTCAGTACTGGACAAATGTTAGCAAGTTTTTTAACAGGAGGGGGGAAGAAATAAAGATTATAAATAAAGATGCCCCAAATCTTACAAGATTCTGAAATTATGTGAAATTTCAGAGCAATCAACCTGGATGGTTTAAACAAACACCAAAATCTTGGACATTCTGTTTTTTTTCTTACATCTTCTGAAACGCCAGGCTTTAAAAACACTGAAATTTCAAAACATTTGGGCATATCGTAGCTTTCGTCCATTAAAACATGCTGCTCCATCTTGGATTATTACAGCTTCTTAAAGTAGTTCCAAGCTGTAGTAAGAAATATAATAGCCCATTTCTATTCTTTGTTTTTTTTTCCTAGAGGTTGTATATTATGGTTTCAGAGGTTTCCGAGTGTCATGGCATTTTTTTGAGGTATGTGGTTCCAGTAGTTTTTATTAATAGTAAAGCAAACTGTTTTATATACAACATACAGTTTCTGTGACATTATCATTGCATTGCTTATGTTGTACTTAATTTGAAGAATTTTGCTAGAATCACTAAATCAGGTGATCTATCATTTCATCTGAGATTTCCCATAGTATTTGATATACATGAAATATGTTCAGTTTTAGCTTTGTTTGCATATCCTGCCACTCTAATAGTTCCTTCAGTTTCTTTTTATAAGAATTCCAGTTTTCAAACACTGCTGTCAAATTTTGATCTGATTTTCCTTCAATATCATGTTCAAGTTGATTATGATTATTATATGTCATTTAAAGCAATGATCATAAGTGACTGATTGATTGGCTAACAAATAAACTGAATATATTTTCCCCTGGATTTAGTTATTTTAATGCTATGTCACATTTCTATTCATTCCAAACACTCTAAACTCACAGCTGTTAACTTCAGATCCATGGAAGCTTAGGAGCCAAATTTGTCTTTACACTTGATTTGCTTTGGGTTACTTCATGCCATTACTCTACAGTTTTAATGCTATGATTCCAATCTTTGAACACTGTGATACATTTAATTTTTTTTAATGATCACTCCCTTGGAGTGTGAATGCTCTATTGTGAGACAATGTAGTATCTTCCTTGCCAAAGGACATATTTCATCCATGTCCCAGGAAACAATTTCTCAGCCATTTAATGGCTATTCACATCTGTGAAAGGGAATGAATCCAGGCTAAAGTATACATCTGGGAAGATGTTATTTGTGCAGTGCTAAAGGACGTGTGCCTTTCAGTGTAATGAAACTTTGGGTAAAGAAAAGGCCAATGAAATGACATCACTTGAAAAGTCAGAACTGTATAAACTAAGAGGACGATATAATGAATAATTTGGATTGTATTAGCCACACCTTTTTTTGTTTAGAAAATGAAATAAGTTGTGCAAATAACCTATTGATCACCAAATCTACTGACAGAATTATGATATCCTTTTCAAACAAAAAAAATGTAAGCAAAAATAGCCAAGAAATGTAACTGTGGATTTTTCATGACGAGCCCAATAAAATAAGATACACCAAGGCCTAGTAATTATGCAAGTTACTTTTGAAAAAAAAGTACCATTTGTGAATTCTGAATTTCAGACAATATAAATTAGGATTTTTTAAAGAGAAGACATCCATTGCCAGAACTGATGGGATTGCTAGCAATCAAGGATATGTTGTGTAGAACACTGGTGGCAGAAAAGTGAAAAGTGATATGACCAAACATGGGTATGCACCATCTTACATTGGTAAGGGCAGTACATTAACATAACTTTTCTGCTTAGATAATGTTTCTACAGCATCATCCAGCTGCCTAGTTCAGTATAATTCAGACTCTTTTGGGAAATGAGAGATGAGAAATTCTGCCTTGATCTTATTGAAACTTATTTACAATATATTTTGACAATAAAATAACTCATATTCACACAGAATTGGACACATTAGTGACACAGTCCATTGAGATATGTGGGACAACAGCTTGCAATGTGATCTGGGATTCTTTTGAATCTTTAAAATCTAAGGAAATGGATAAAATCCTCTGTATTATTTGCTCAGCCATTTGCAGGTTGAATCTCTGCCCCTGGCTCCTTTGAGCTTCTAAGGAAGGAGAAGATACCTGCATTCAAAAGGTGTTGAATTATTTTTTTAAAGAAGGGGTACAGATGTCCATTTGTTGAGAAGATAGTGGTCGGGTCATCTACAGAGGATCCTGGAAGTAGATTCTATTTATTTCCATTTATTCTTGGTAGCTGGGCATGGATCAAAAATGACCTTGATTGCTCTTATGGATGTCCTATGACAGGATTGGTTAGATCTTTTAGTGTTATCCAGCACCATCATCATGGTGTCTTTCCAGGTTGCTGTAAGGATTAGAAGACACTTTTTCTGAACTGTTCAGAAATCTAGAAACAGTAAAGTTTCTATACAAAGCTCTCCTGGTTGTGTTTGCCACCTGACTTTTCAACTGGAGTTGTGAATCTAGGACAGGGGGTCTTCAAACTTGGCCCTTTTATGACTTGTGGACTTCAACTCCCAGAATTCCTCAGCCAGGCATGGGGGTTGAGGAATTCTGGGAGTTGAAGTCCACAAGTCATAAAAGGGTCAAGTTTGAAGACCCCTGATCTAGGAGCATCCTCAGATCAGCCATCTATTGTTTTGGGATATAGACTTCCTGACAGAAATAACCTAGAAGCAAACTTTGATAAACAGCAACTCTATCTTTGTGGAACTCAATTGGACTGAATAAGCAATAGTAATAAAGGGAAGAAACAATATTTTGAAACCCTCCAAATTTAAAACTAGAGAAAAAAAGTTGTAGAATCTTCAGTCTTCTCACCATGGAAAATGAGGAGTCCTGATTCCATAGAATCCATTTCCCTAAACCAGTGGTGGCGAACCTATGCTACAGGTGCCAGAGGTGGCACTCAGAGCCCTCTCTGTGGGCACACGTACTATTGCCCCAGACTTGCCTCCCCCTGTGATACCCTCACCAGCAGCCCCCCTAGAGGAGTTGCCCCTGAGCGTGACCCACGTGGAGCAGTGCAGCCAAGGACATGGCAGCTAGGCAGCGTAGACAAGATTCTGCCCTCAGCCCCATCATGCACAGTTGATGCTGTGGGGCGCGGGCAGAGGGCGTGGCTGCCATGGCATTGCTGGGCTGCCTGGGCAATCTGCGGTGGGCCCTGGAGGTGGTGAGTGGCCCTGCTGGCAGGTGAGGTGGGGGCAGGGCAGAGGGTGGAGCGGGGGGCAGGACCCGTTTTTGGGCACTCGGTCTCTAAAAGGTTCACCATCACTGCCCTAAACTCATAGCTCCTCATATAAGGAAAATAGCTGTTGTTTTGTCCTCTATACTTTTTTTCCCTTCCTTTTAATATTCAGGCCAGACCAGCCCCCCAAATTGTAATTTAATAAAGGTATCCTTCATTATTCCAGTGATCATCCAGCTTCTGATCTGGATCTAATTCTAAATCTCCTTAACTACAATTTTCATCCCTCCCGAAGTCATCCCAGGAGACTATTTCCAAATGGACTGCATTGACAATATGGATGACTCATGTTGCAAGGTATTGCTTATTTTTTATTTTATTTGCTTTAGAAAGAACATTGTTGCATCTTGGGATATAAGTTTCTGAATGATTGCTTTTGTATAAAGTCATTATATCCCTTGGTCGGGAGAAAACAGTCTTTCTTTTAGAATGGCCCCACATTCCCTTCACCATCCTTAATAAAAATATGACTGCATTTCTAAGGAGCTAGGCTTTTCATTTACAGGAGCCAAATCTTAACAGTGCTGTAGGGGGAATGAAGGAATCTATATGACAAATCTTGTACTACAAGTTTTTGTGGTTAACCAGGAAACGTGCTATGAGTCAATCCTTTGGAAAGAGTTTAGTAATTAAAGACAAATGCTATGACATAATCATTTACACATAGCAGAAAGATTTTTAGATTAAATCTACCCTGACCCCATTGCTCAGCAAGTGTTATCTAGTTTTCTGGAGAGTCACTCATTTATTTACGTTCTAATTTAATCCACATGTTTTATGATAAACAAGAATTTGCCTTTGCCCAATGGAACCTGCTCCAGAGTCCAGACCAGTTGTTGATAATGAGCTCAGTTGACCTAGATCTATTCCAGTGAAGAAATCTATAAAATAACAGCTCTGAGAGTAAGCTCTCTGCAACAACTAAACCTGTATTCTCTCTGAAGGTGAGGTTAGTCAGTATGCATTATTCCAGATAAACAAAGCTGAAATTAAACTCTTCTGTTTAATAAGACCAACTGATTCATCAGCTAGTTATATTTCACTGATCTTTGAACATGAGCTTTATGCTTTTAATGGCTGAAAATTTGATCTTAGAATATCCTCCTACATCACAGGCCTAGTTGAAAATAAAGTTATTTAATCTCAGAATAGTTAAAATGCTAAACATCCAGATAGTTCATAAATCTGGGTTGCATTGACACATCAGACATAGACTAAAGGGGATCTTTTCCAACAATCAAATCTGTTAATAGAAATTTCTATTAACAGATGATTCTCTGTGATGATTACAAAGCAGGATTTTAATGGATTCAATTAAGAAAACTTGACATTAGAAGGAACCTTTAAAATTCATTATTGTAACTTTTAAACTCAATGTAGCATAACCATTACACTCATGGCTGGCCTTTGACAAATAGGGTTCATTTGTTATTAAAAATGACATGTTTGATTAACCTCTCATTTGTCATGCAAGATTCTGGGAATCTTCTCCAGTTTCCTCAGAAAATGAACTTTTCAAAGCCATTCAGTGTTGGCCTGGAATAAAAAACAATTAATATTCCTGTTTTCTGTGCTTGTTCAAGCTCAAGGAGCACTGTATCTTCACAGGGAAACCTTTACTTTATCCATTAGTTATTTCATCCTAGATATGATTTGAAAAAAACAAAATGGAACACTTTAGTACTTTGTTTTCTCCTACCATCCTCACCTACCTGCATGCCATACGTACTACCCTGAAGGTATCCTATCTGTTCTGCAAGGTAAATTTTGAACATGAATAACAGAGAGGAACAAAATACATGCACTACAGTAATCCAAGTGCAGCAGAGCCCATGCTCAATGTATGACTTTTATTTATATTGTATTTGTAAATATTGAGGATGGTAATTTAGGTAATGAAATGTCAGTTTATTTTGCCATGGTCACATCTGTTTTCTCAGAAACTGTCAGGCATAAAAGACTAGGTGCACATATGAAGACCCAATTAAACTGATTTTTGCTAAAATGCCTATGCATAGGAATCTTCTCAATGGTTGGCATCTGCTTCGAATTACATAAGGGCCAACAGAATTCGGGGGGGGGGGAGTTGAACTTAGTCAACTTGTCACTACATAGAAATTCTAGACTAATTCCTCTTTTAACTCTGCTCCTCAGTCATATTCTGCCTCTCCTTCTCCTGTACAAATAGTTGGTTTTTTTTACTAGATCAGATTCTTTGCTTATGTAGATGCTACTGGCTCTCCTTCCTCAGGCTCTGCTATATGCATCCTTCCTGATCAGAAACTGAATCTGGGACTTTCTGTGTGAAAAAAGCCTCTAACAATGAATTATGTTTCCCCTCACAGTCACGTACTTGACTTTAGCACCATATTTGTACGGGATAATCCATCAGTCATGACAATATATTCTCCTCTTTCTTGCTCCAAAAAGAAGGAACATAGAAGACCAAGGAGGAGGAGTCAAAGTATAGAATGATGTCTATTTAAAATATTTTCCCCTTTTCTGGTTCCCTCAAGTTAATCTTGATTACTGGCCTGGATAAATTCATGAATTTTTCCGGATCACATTTTGAAGAAGTGGGCTTGTTATTGCCTTCTTCTTGGGGACCAAAGGGTCCCCGATGGCTTCATGTCTAGGGCAGAACTAGAACTCTTGTAGTTTCTAGTCTGGTGTCTCTGACTGTTACACCCAGCAAATGTAAATATTGGTTCTGAAGAAATTAGACATTACAATTATTGTCTTTCATTTTCAAAAATAGCTTCAACCATAGTATAATATTTTTCATTCCGTCCAACAGTCAAGCAATATAAGAATTTTGTCATAGATCTTATTAGAAGTGCTTTTTACTTCCTGCTCCTCCCTCTCAAAGGATCCATGGGGGAATGAACGGAAGCAGTCATCCTTCTTCCCTTCCCCAAATAATCTCACTCATTAAAAAAAATGAAGCTGCTAGCTCTTGCTATTCTTGTTTCATAGCAAAAGCATATTTTGTGTCTAATGTAGTGTGAGATTTTCCACAAAGCTCATTTTTTCTTTGCAGCATTGTGTGGCCATCACTCAGACAAATGTACTGAAATTATCGTCCCCTGAAGCATTACAAAGGAGAAGTGGGGTTTGAAGAAAATTGTGTGCTGCTTTAATACATGGCTACTTTGCAGCCAAATAAGAAAACTGGGAGCCCTTAGTCTCGTCCTCATTCCCTGCCTGCTTCACAATGCCCCCCCCCCAGATAGGAATCCCTATCCATCACTCCTTCCTTGCTGCTCCTCCCTGCCATCTCATCCCAGTCAATTTGCTGCATGGGACAATTAGCTGCCCATCCCAGTGGCCACTCTGCATACCAAGTGGTGGGCCTTTGCTTTCCATTGGACTCAGCACTCAGAGAGGACACTAGGTGGCATGGGCAGTGGCCCTGGGCACTGGGCCTTTTCAAAAGACTGTGCTCCAGGAGGCAGGGGATGCACAGATTGCTGTGTGGGGCAACCAGGCCAATTCTCCCCACCAGGCATGCCTTCCAGAGGTGGTACAGTGCCCTGCCATTCCCAAAAGGGAGGGCACTGGGCTCCACCCTGCCTTGCCATTCCTGCCCAATGCCCACTGCTGTGCCACCTCCAGAATGCATCTAAATGGCCAAATTCTAACTCTCGACATGGTTAGGGTCTAAATGGCCAAAAGACACGGACAAAATTTCCCGTGGACTTATAGGAACCAATTTCATGTTTATTGCTTAAGGCAAATGTCAAGGTCAATGTCTTTTATATTCTAGAAGACCGATGAATGTGTGCCAAAATAACTGAAACTAAGATAATAGCAATTAAATTCTCAGTTGTCTTATTTAAAAATATATCTGCTTAGGCCTAAATCAAATATATTTTTACCATTAGCAGTTGTTTGGGTGATTATATACAGTATAGTGCAATGTAGATCTCTTCTATTTCTGGCCATATTCATCTTTTCCGTAAACCTGTCAAGACTTAAGATTTACAAGGTAATCAGCTTCAAACATCTGTAGAGGATGCCCATTGCATCATGGTTGCCTTTTTTGGTTTATGGAATAAGTCACCTCTTGTGGAGATTACAGACTCAAGCTGTCTGAAGGCAGGTTATCTGTTGAAATACTTACTCTGCTTTATGAAGGGGAATCCGGAGTGCATTATGTAATGTATAATAAAATTAAGGGGGTGGGGGTGGGGAAAGAGGAAGGGAACTGAACTACAGGAAAAGATAACGCAGTAAAATAAGCTCCAAATGACTTCACTATTCAGTAATGGCTCCTACCAAATAGCAGCCCGAAATTTTATCTTTCAAAACCAAGATTGTGTTAATGCTCTAAAATTAAATCTCTTGTGAAGTTATCTGGAATTTCTCAACAAGTTTAAAAGGGGGATTATTTTTTCATCCGAGGTCATGCCTCAAGAATTTGTAGGAATTCCGCCTGGAAAGTAATAATCAGTGGAAACTGGCAGTCAAAGCTAATTTATATTACTCTTCCAGATAAAAATTCCTTCCATCTTAGACCTGCATTTCAGAAGAAAAAGGGAAAGAAAAAGAAAAGATTATTATCACTCAGGAGAAAATAGATCCATGAAAAAATTGAAGAGAATGACTTAAGTAAAGACTATACTCTATTTGTGGCATTTAAAATACAATTACATAAAGAACAGTCCTTCTAAAATGTTTCAGTAATGAATAGATTGGTATGGGAAACAGAACAATAAGTGGGAGGAGAGAATGAGTCCTATAACAACCATAAGGTTACTTACAACTGTACAGTTTAAGGCTTACAGACTTGAAGTAATGAAATTATCTGAGTGAATTGCAATGGCAAAAAAAATATGTTTTGCTAACTAAAAGTTGATCACTTTTTCTGCATGGAGCCAGTCACATTGATACATTATATATATATATATATATATATATATATATATATATATATATATATATATATATATATATATATGTGTGTGTGTGTGTGTATATATATATATATATATATGTATATGTATATATATAAAAACAAAAATGCAACTCTTGGGAGTATTCATATTGTCAAAATAATTATCACCAAGAGAATATCTATCAAAAATAGAATTTAATCCACTAAGCTTTCGTCAAATACATTTGACATCGTCAGGGTTAAAAGGCAAACGCCGGGGGAAGTCTTATATACAGTTGTTTAATGCCTGTTTCCGGCTCCTGGAGTGTGTCATCGGCCCCAGCTGATCGAGTTGAGTCCCAAGCACACGGCCCACATCCGCACCTATCCTCTTTCCATTGCTAATTTGCATTCTGTCATACGTTACTCCATTAGCTGTTTCAGGGTTGGTCCGGTTGGGGGTCAGGATCTTTTCTCCTCCCCTGCTCATAACTCCCCCACCATCCCACACACGGCTTCCCTTAGGGAGCGGGGGTGGGCAATTATTTAAATTGCTTCCAATATCCCTGCAAGCTCCAAGACCACTTTGATCTTGTTTATCTATCCCTCGGGGTTGTAATGCAGGCTCATAGTCACAGCCCATGCTATTCCTCCTCCCCTCCTCCTTCCCATGAGTTCTCCTGAATAATCTACTGTTCGTTTCCACGCTCTCTCCCTTGCGCATACTCAAGATGTTTTCTGCCATTGTCCCATTGTCAGTGCCTTGTTGTTCCGTCCGTTGTCGGTAAGCACCATTCCCACTCATCCCCAATTCTCCATTCTCATTCCGTACGGGGCTCTTCCCCTTTAATTGCAGTCGCTGTTTCACTGCGCAGCTTTGTGTTGAGAATGTCAGAGGGGGGTGCCTTCCTCTGCTCGACTGCGACCGGGTTATCATAATGTGCCTGGTAGTATCCTCAGGGGGGGATTCATCCTCGTTCTCATCGTACTCGTTAGACTTTATTATATTCCGTTTTCCCTCCGGTTCTTCAAGCCCCACTCCATCTCCATTCTGTCCCAAAAAGATTCTGCTCCCGGCGGGTTCTGACAAACCTAGCCGCAGTTGTCCGTTGAAATTAGTCTGTTGTCAGTCCGGGAGGGAGGAGCTGTCAATAGAGGCTCCATCGGTGTAATTAGGCAGGGAGGGGGGCCGGGCGGTATTTTTTTGATTACAAGTTTTTTGATTGGGTCCCCTCCACACGTTAGTACGGTTACTGGCACTCCACATTTTCAGAACTTGGTGCACTGCACACAAGTCTACGCACCGATTGATGGACTCCGTTCCTGAAAACCATGCCTCTTTCAGTAGGCGACCTCCTTTTGTCATATCGTTGGCCAAGATGTGGGCATTCTCAAAATCAAAGCAATGATCTTATTCTGCTACATGGGCCCAAATCTGCGAATGTTGTTCGCCTCACAACATTCGCAGATTTGGGCCCATGTAGCAGAATAAGATCATTGCTCTGATAGCCAACCTATGCTCATGTAGACGAGTCTTAAGTCTTTTCGAGGTCTCGCCTACATAATTACTCTGGCACCCCGTGCAGTTGATCTTATAAACTATAGCTGATCTCTCGGCGGTAGGGAGCTGGTCCTTGGGGCGCATCACTTTAGCTCGTAGGGACTTGGGACTTAACTCGATCAGCTGGGGCCGATGACACGCTCCAGGAGCCGGAAACAGTCATTAAACAACTGTATATAAGACTTCCCCCGGCGTTTGCCTTTTAACCCTGACGATGTCAAATGTATTTGACGAAAGCTTGGTGGATTAAATTCTATTTTTGATAGATATTCTCTTGGTGATCATTATTTTGACAATATATATATATATATTGTATATTGTATATATAAATGTATTATTTACCTCTGAATATGTAATGGCATTTGCAACTTCATTCTTAGTCTGAGAGCCAGATTTAAATTAATAATTGGAGGCTTTGTCCATTCAGTAAGTATTTTTGTCTTGCAATTCTTCTATCATGAAACACCAACTAGACACCCCAAAATTCCAAAAAGTTTCCAGGCATCAACCGAATATGGACAATCTGGCTTATATTACTTTTGGGAAGGTCACTGTTCTTGCCTTACCTGTTACAATTCACAGTTCTGTACATCCCACATCCTTGCTATCCAGGCTAATACCTAGAATCCCAGAGATAGGGAGGGCCTACTGTATCATTTATTGCTAAGATCTTCATGCAGGCAGATGCAATAGATTCTGAAACCCTGCATTATCTTTTTGCTAGCACTACTTTTTCCAAATTCAGAATTAAGGTGATGAAGGCCACCATAATGTCTGTCAATTAAGGGGAATAGATGGATGAATTTCTGAAGAGAAGAATTATTTTTGGCAGAGATAATACATTGCAACATTCAGTAATATTTTCCAGTTATATTTTATAGCAACTAATCTTGCTACATTGCTGACTTTAGACAGTGCTAGTGGAGGTCATATCTAATTTCATAAACTATTGGTGATGTCATGAGTTGCCACCATTATACTTCCAGCTGAAACTGATTTTAAAGAATAACATTGCCAAAGTTGCAACAAGTTAGAAAGCCATTGTGGGCTCCAATAAAACATTGATCTAAGACTTAGTTACTTGCCCCTAAATTGTTCAACCTAAAAATGGTGATCAAAATGAGACTTGTACAAAAATCAGTATTGTTATGGATATTTTTTCCTAAAAGCTAAAAGGGCATAGTTTTCAATGCTATGATACACAAATATTTTTTCATTGAAGTTACATTATGCTGCAGTAACATTAAATAAATTAAAAGGTAGATGAATCATACCTGCTGCAAAGCTCCTACAGATTATTTTGTATTGTATACTTCAATTTATAATTCTCTGAATTTGTATATACAGATATCCATAATAGATAGGCAGTTACACATAAAACACATTTATATTGTATCATTTATTGCTAAGAGATTACACACAAACAAACATACACAAACATATAAAGAGCAGTAGAGTTACTAAACATATAAAAGTTATACAGATTGAAAGGTATATACCAGTGGTGGTGAACCTATGGCACGGGTGCCAGAGGTGGCATTTGGAGCCTTCTCTTTGGGCACATGCATGGTCTCCCCAGCCCCGCTTCCTCCCACGGCCCCCTCCTCACCAGCAGCCCTCCCGGAGGAGAGTTGCCCCTGGGTGCAGCCCACGTGAAGCAGTGCAACCAAGGACATGATAACTGGGCATCGGGGACAAGACTCTGCCCTTGCGCCCCGTCACGCGCAGATGCGGCTGCGGGGCATGGGTGGAGGGCGTGGCCACCATGGCGCTGCTGGGCTGCCTGGATGATCTGTGGTGGGCCGTGGAGGTAGTGGGTGGCCCAGTGGGCAGGGTGGAGCAGGGACGGGGTTGGGGGCGGGTTTTGGGCACCCGGTCTCTAAAAGGTTCGCCATCACTGGTATATACTGAAGTGTATGAAAGTCTCTTTTTAAAAGTGTGGCTGGTCTTGAAATCAAAACACCTCTGTGGGACTACTTCAGTTAACACTAAAATTTGCTTTTAGCAGCTATATTTTTTCAATGACTCCAGAGTTACACATATAGACATATGTTCTATTTTTAACCACTTAGTGATATAAAATACTTACCCTCGTAGATATATCTTCCCTTCTATCCATCCAAGACAGAATGACTCTTTTAAGATTATGTCTGTTATGACAAATGAACTTTATTCCATTTAAAGTGAATCCAGATCTTCCAAACTGGGGGTCTGAACTCACTATTGCCTTTTCTTTTTCTTAGTTTTTGCAAATAAAGACCATAAAACTGAGTGATTAAGGCATGCCAGGAGAATACATTGTATATTATAGCACGCATCAACAAATCCAATAGGAAACCAGTCATAAATACTGGATCTTAGCAATAAACTCCAGATTCAGAAACTGAACAATTCTTATATAGCATGTTTATGATACCCAGAGATTGGGAAGAATTGTAACTTAAATAGAAGAGCTACTGCAACACAGCTCTGTGCAACAGAGCTAAAAACTAAAGCGCCTTGCTACTCAGGATCATGGTTGGCAGTATTCACACTATTTGCTATGCCAAAAACTAAACAAATCGTGTTACTAACATGCTAGTGGAGTTAACAGTCTGTTTCAGAATAAGACAGCTTTCTTCTTCTTAAGAAACATGAAATCACTGGGTGTGTTAACCAACAACTGGGATCATGCCTTGTTAAGATTACAAATGTATTGATCATTGGATGTCTACATAACTTAAAAATAAATTTATAAAGCTTACGTTCATGCAACTAAGTAATAATATGGTTTACTTAACTTTGGCTTAGAATGTTGTATGAATCCAGTAATTGTGATTTGCTAATCATTGTTTAAGATTTAGTATAAGGTGTTGATTGACAAATTATGGTTCAGTAAACCAAACAGTTAAGCAAAATACAATCTAGTACTAATTTATTAGTTTGATTGCTATGTCATCCAACTCCTGAAGGCTATGAATGGTTTACATCAGCCAATAACATAGATTTAAAAATCAACAAACCCACAAACAGTAATCATTGCAATGTAACATGAAACAGATGTGCTCTCAATTTGGGGTTGACAAACATTATTTTGCCCCAGTTTCCAGGACTCCTGGATTGAAAGCCAGCTCTCTATGAGGGAACCACAACTACGACTGGAGTGAAAGATGGACTATCACTTGGGTCCATCTCTCTTTGTTTTCTTAGGATTCAGCCAAAGTCTAATTTTCTCCATCAGTACCCTGACAGCCTACACAAACTAGATCTGCATCTACCATCAGCCATGTAACTGGTATAATGATGGGATTGTGATATTTACTCATCTGTCCTCAAATTTCAATTAAATATATGCATATTTGCTTAATTTGAAGCAATATAAGAGATTTTTTAAAAATGTTTTATAATTGCAGGCTATGTGGTCAATATTAAATGGCTTGTTGCTTAGCTAATAATTCAATAGCCATTTTTTAGTGAGAGATAGGGTAGAATTTATGGGGAAAGGAGGCTGCATGTTTCTTTTTCTCAAGGTAGTCTGAAAAAAAAAAAAACCAAGTCTGGAGAGAGCAATTTCCTAACCTGACCTGGAATGTAATTCCAGTGCCATCAAGTCCCAAAAGAATTGGTAAAGAAAAATTGTCAAGAAATCAGACGCAGAAATACAATGGATCTTTTCTTTCTTTTCAATACTGCTTTATACATCTTCTAAGCCAGTGCTTCTCAATCTTGGCAGCTTGAAGATATGTTGACTTCAACTCCTAGAATTCTGGGAGTGAAAGTTCACACATCTTCAAGTTGCCAAGGTTAAGAAACACTTTTTCTAAGCCATATATGGCATAGGGCCTGTTCATTTGAGGGACCGCCTGTCTGATCCTAGTATTTGCCTGACTGCTTCAATTTGGCAGGGTTGGCACTCAGATTTCTTCAATGAAACAATGACATCTATTGAGACTCTGGAAGCACACCATCTCTGTAGCAGGGTCTGCCCTCTGAAACATGGTTTTCCCAAGATCTAGATAGCCCCCAATCAGAACAGTGATGAAGACCTGGCATTTACCTGACCTTTACCCAGACCCTCGAGAGTGAGACCTTTCATTTCATTCCATCAGTCTGTCACATATGATATCATTGAACTTTTATTGATGTTATAGTTGTTTCTTTGATTGTTGTGAGCCACACAGAGTCATTGGAAGTTGGGCAAAATAAAATAGTAATAATAACTGTTATGTCCCGAGCCTTTGCAAACGGCTCGGGCGTTTGCAGGCAGTCCCAGGCAGGTGCAAAGCTGCCTGGGACCAGACAGGCTGTCGCCAGCGCGTGTGCATGCGCGGGTGCTGGCGCGGGAAAAGTAACCCATTTACCCGGGAGTTGCCTATATAAGAGGCTGCGAGGCGTTTGGGCGAGGCTGAAGCCATCTTCCTGTAAGCTGAACGCTGAATAAATGAAACAGAGAACTCCAGCTGCTTCTCGTGTCTGTTTTCCCGCCACGGACTCAACACTGGCGACGAGGATGGGATGCCTTGCACTACCTGGAAAGGAAGAAGTGTAAGCTTACCCAAGGAGTCCTGAGCGGCGGAAGAGGAACGGCGTCGACTCGGCAGCTGCCCGCCAATCCGGTGCGCATTCGGGGGTAGGCTGGCTGATAGACCCGTCTCCTGAAGATCTGAAGATGGCGAAAATCGGAAGGCTTTCGGAATTCGACGTCTCACATCCAGAGCAGTGGGAGTCCTACGTATCCAGAATGGAGAACTACTTCAAGGCAAACCAAGTGAGGGAAGATAGCTTGAAGGCGGCCACCCTACTTTGCGTTTGCGGCCAAGACGCCTTCGAAATCGCAGAAAACCTTGCAGCACCTGTCCCAGTAGAGTCTGTAAGCTACGCAGACCTGAAGAAGCTGCTGAAGGAGCACTTCCACCCCAAGGTGTCCGTTATCTCATGGCGCCACACCTTCGAACAAAGGGATCAACGGTCCGGTGAGTCAGCCAAGGAATACATCGCCGCGTTACGGAAGGCCGCCAAGCCCTGCGAGTTCAAGGACCTCGAGGAACGACTGAGGGACCGATTCGTGTGCGGGTTAAGGCATCGCGAGCTACAACAGAGACTTTTCACAAAGGAAGAATTATCCTTCCAAGACGCCTTAAGGGAAGTCACCGCAGAAGAAGCAGCAGGCGGCGCCATCAAAAACATGCGGCCGATCAGAAACAGTGCAGAGGGTGCGTCCGTGCACCAGGAAGACGTCCGACGAAACTCCGAGGAGGATCCGGACGAGGAAGTCGACCATCTACACCCCGCGAAGGAAGAGAACCAGAAGGGAAGCTCTTCGGCTCCGCTAAAGTGCATCGGCTGTGGAGGTCGCCACAGGAGAACCGACTGCAAGTTCCGCTCCGCTACCTGCTGGGCATGCGGTAAACAAGGGCACATTGCAGCTGTGTGCCTGGGCCGATGAAAGGCACAACCCCAAGAAGAACGCCTGAAGGGTACCAGATTCCCCAGCCAGAATAGGGTAGGTTTTTGCGCTTCGCGAAGAAGCATCTGTAGAACAGGCACACACAAGCCCATGAAGAAAAAGCTGTCACTCAACGTGAAGCTACAAGGGGTTCCATTATCTATGGAACTAGACACAGGGTCTGCCCTGTCCATCATTTCATTGCATACATTTAGGAAGATTTGTTCCAGAAGTGGGTCTAAGGCCAAGTTAAGGCCTTCTGATATTGTATTAACAGATTTTCAGAACTCAAGAGTGTGTGTTAAGGGGGAGGCCACCCTTAACGTGCAATACAAGAGTTTTGAAGGTCCACTAGACTTATTAGTAGTAGGGGGTGAACGAACGAGTCTCATAGGACTCGATTGGTTTGAGGCCCTGGGGATACACGTCACAGGACTCAACAGCTTACAAACACTCGACCTACAGGAAGTCTGCAAAGAATTTGCAGATGTTTTCAGCCCCCAGCTGGGCACATTCAAAGGACCACCTGTGTCCTTAAAGCTAGACCCCACTGTCACTCCCATTAGGATTAAAGCAAGAAGGGTCCCTTTTGCTTTAAAAAGTAAGATTGACACTGAACTAGACAAACTAATCCAACAGGGAATCCTAGAACCTGTTGATTCCAGCCCGTGGGAGACCCCCATTGTCACGCCTCTAAAGGCAAATGGGGACATTCGCATTTGTGCTGATTACAAATGCACACTCAATAAGGCATTGCAGCAACATGCCTATCCTGTTCCTGTGGTCAGTCACATCCTGGCCTCTCTCAAGGGGGGGCGTGTTTTTGCAAAGCTTGACCTAGCTCAAGCATATCAACAGCTGCCTGTTGATGATGATGCTGCCATAGCTCAGACCATTGTGACCCACAGGGGAGCCTTTAAAGTAAAAAGGCTACAGTTTGGAGTAAATGTCGCTCCTGGGATTTTCCAAAGCGTAATGGAAAACACACTACGAGGTATACCAGGGGTCTGCCCCTACTTTGACGATGTCTTGATTGCAGGAGACTCCACACACATTCTAGCTGAAAGGCTTAGGGCTGTCCTGTTAAGATTCAGGAAATCAGGCCTCAAGCTCAGAAAAGACAAATGCCAGATTGGGGTGCCTTCTACTGAATTTCTGGGATTCAAAATTGATGCTGCTGGGATTCATCCTGCTGAATCCAAACTAACTGCTATTTTAGATGCACCCAGGCCAAAGTCTAAGGCCGAACTTCAGGCCTTCCTAGGCCTCCTGAATTTCTACAATTCTTTTCTTCCACATAAAGCTAGTGTAGCTGAGCCTCTTCACAGGCTACTAGACAAACAGGCTGTGTGGCTGTGGTCACAAGCGCATGAGGCTTGCTTTAAAGAAGTCAAGGCCTTGCTCACTTCTAACAGTGTTCTTGCACATTTCAACGAGTCTCTCCCTGTGTGCATCGCTTGTGATGCGTCCCCCTACGGGGTTGGAGCTGTCCTGAGTCACCTCAGGTCTGATGGAACTCAGGTTCCTATTGCATACTACTCCAGAACACTGTCTTCTGCCGAGCGCAACTACGCTCAGATAGACAGGGAGGCTCTGGCTGTTGTTGCTGGAATTAAAAAATTCCACGATTTTCTATATGGCAGGCATTTCACGGTCTTCACTGACCATAAGCCTCTGCTGGGACTGTTTACCACACGTAAGCAGACTCCCCACATCATTTCCCCTAGAATGCTTAGGTGGTCTATTTTCTTGTCTGCATATGATTTTTCATTACTCCACAAGCCTGGGAAAAAAATGGGCCATGCTGATGGCCTCAGTAGATTGCCTCTGCCAGTAGTAGAAGCTGACCCCGCGCCAGCTGTCAACATTCTATCAATCCAAGCCTTGCCCGAGCTCCCTCTTAGTGCCAGGGATGTTACCGCTGAAACAGGTACAGATCACACACTTTCACGTGTCCGCTCCTGGGTCCTGTCCGGGTGGCCTGAGCACTGCCCTAGTCCTGAGTTTCAGAGTTTCTGGTCCAAAAGGAACGAACTGTCCCTTTCTCAGGGTTGTCTGCTTTGGGGAAACAGAGTTGTCATTCCCACCTCAATGAGGACTAGGGTCTTAGAATCCCTCCACGAGGGTCATCCTGGCATTGTTCGTATGAAGGCTCTTGCACGAAGCCACTTGTGGTGGCCTGGTTTAGATAAAGATATTGAGGCTAAGGTACACGCATGCCACCTGTGCCAACGATCTCGCCCAGAGATGCCCCAAGCTCCTGTGCATAGATGGGAGGAAACACAGTCCCCATGGTCTAGGGTGCACATTGACTACGCTGGGCCCTTTCAGGGCCAGTTCTTCTTGGTCCTTGTTGACAGCCATTCAAAATGGCTTGAGGTTGTGCCTGTCTCATCCACCACCACTGCAAAGACTATTCAGGTACTGAGGGGGATTTTTGCTGCACACGGGCTGCCAGATGTCATTGTGTCCGACAACGGCCCTCAATTCACCTCCTCCGAATTCCAAGCTTTCTTACAGGCAAACCTGATTCGTCATGCCACATCTGCACCTTTTCACCCGTCCACCAACGGTATGGCTGAACGTATGGTGCGCATCGCAAAGGACGCCTTGAAGAGACTCACCTACGGGGACTGGCATCACAGGTTGGCTGACTTTCTCCTTTCTTATCGCACCACACCGTCCACTTCTACAGGGAGAAGTCCAGCTGAACTTCGTTGGGGGCGCCAACTTACTACTAGACTTGACCGGTTGCATCCGGACAGACTGCCTTCATCTACCTCACATCCTAGGGCACCTAGACAACTACTTGTGGGTGCCCCGGTTTGGGCTCGCAATTACGGGCCTGGTCATACATGGGTCCCCGCTTCTGTGTCCAGGATCACAGGTCCTCTCTCCTACGAGGTTGCCCTGGACAACGGTCGTGTCCTGCGTCGGCACATCGACCAACTTCGCTCTAGGCGAGACTTTTCTGCTGAGACTCCTGGGTCTTTTCCGGGGGGGAGGGGGACCCTTTGGAGCAAAGGGAAGGGCAAGAGCTACTGCCCATCTCCACTGAGGGAGCCACAAACGGCTCGTCCCAAGGTTCTGCAATTGCTCCGAAAAGAAAGTCATGGAGCTTACCCACACAACAGGCACTCACGCCTACTCCAGCCAGGGAGTCACCCCGGGGGCATACTCACTTTCCACACACATCACACAGCACTCCAGCAACGGAGGATACCCGGGGGCATCCCAACAAATCATTCCCCGCAAGAGAGCTGGCACACAATTCCCAAGGTTGGCCTGACCTTACCCCAAATCCTACAGGGGGTCAAACATACACAGAGTTAGTCGAGGAACCAAGTCCCGACTACAACAACCCTAGCACAAATCAGGGAACACCTGAGTTTTGGGAAAGTACAGAAACCCACACGAGCCCGAACACAGAATGGGGTTCAGGGAATGGACAGCCTCCTGACAGGTCTTGGACTGACCTAGGAGGTTCTACAGAGACGCCCAGCAGCGGCTATCACTTCAAGGGGCCTGAGGGTCTACAGCTAGGTAGGTCAACCAGGTCACAAAGTAACAGAAGCCCTGGCCTGACGAGCCCGGTGGGCAAGCAAGCAGGCCAGGCATCGGGGCACAGTCCTTGGAAGACACCAGGGCACAATAGAGAGAACAGGCTCACGCCTCCCTCCAGTCAGGGGAATTATGCCAGTAATCCAGAGCTAAGAAGGTCACAGAGAGCAAAGAAATCTCCCAAGTACCTAGAAGACTACATAACATTGCTGGCAAAGCAAAAGCCAGTAAACAGTGGGAACATTGGGGAGCAAAATGTCGTATAAAATAAATGTTGTATGTTGGTAGTAGTTTTAGCCCGGGGGAAAGGGGTGTTATGTCCCGAGCCTTTGCAAACGGCTCGGGCGTTTGCAGGCAGTCCCGGGCAGGTGCAAAGCTGCCCAGGACCAGATAGGCTGTCCCCAGCGCCGTGCGCATGCGCGGGTGCTGGCGCGGGAAAAGTAACCCATTTACCCGGGAGTTGCTTATATAAGAGGCTGCGAGGCGTTTGGGCGAGGCTGAAGCCATCTTCCTGTAAGCTGAACGCTGAATAAATGAAACAGAGAACTCCAGCTGCTTCTCGTGTCTGTTTTCCCGCCACGGACTCAACAATAACCATATGAAGGCCAACAGCAGCTAAAGAACTGTCACATTTTTTCACATTTTTGTGTATATAATAATAATGCAGACAAAGCCAGAATCCAGAAGACAGCAACAGATGGCAAATGCCACCTCTGGAAAGAAGCTGAAGAAATAGTGAACCACATAGTTAGCTGCTGCAAGAAGATCGTATAAACTGACCACAAACATGGCAAGACAAAGTACAACAATGGTGCATTGGAATATCTGCAAGAAGTACCATTTGGCTGCAAGCAAGAACTGGTGGAACCACAAAAATAGGGAGAATAATAGAAAATGAAGAAGGTAAAGTGCTCTGGACCTTTAGAATTGAAACAGACAAGCATCTGCCACTTAACACCGCAAAATTAACAAATGTGGAAAGAAAGACAAAAAAAAAAAAAAAAGGCTGACTAGTGAATCTTACAGTACCTGGAGACAGCAGAATAAAGGAGAAAGAACTGAAGAAAAATCACAAAGTACAAAGACCTGCAAATAGAAGTAGAATGATTGTGGCAAAAGAAAACAAAGATAGCATCAATAGTAATAGGTGCCTAGGGTGCCATCCGAAACAATTAGAGCCCCACTTGAACCACATTGGTATTAACAAAATCATCCTCAGTTAACTGCAAAAGGCATCTTTACTTGGAACAGCTTACATTATGTGATAACATCTTTAAGATTATTCAACAACAATATCTGCCTATCCCAGTTCCTTGGGAAGGATTTGATAGATGAATGAAAATGTCACATCCAGTCTAAACATCTAGCTGACTGTGCAACCGATCATGATAATAATTTACTTTTATATTCTCATTCCTTTCAATTTGTGTTTGTTCAAGTTAATGCTAGCTTCAGTATGCAGATCTCAGTCTAATGTAACTTGATGCAACTAAGCCTTTTTAAACATCCTTTTTTTGTTAACTCTATTCAAATAAAAACAGTTTGCACTTTATTGCTCTAGCACTGGATTTGTATCAATACATTAGATCCACTTGGTCCTGAAAAAAAAAAAAAAGGAAAACATATTGTCATGTATTTAAGATTCATCCAGGTTCCAAGTCCTGGGACATCTGCCTATTTAAGAAAAGGTGGTGGCAGCATGACTGTATGTCTGGCTACAGTTTTTTCACCTGGGGAAAGCCACACCCAGATACCAGGAACTCAGGTAGAGGGGTGGGAGCTTTCAGGGGAGGATCTTGAATCAATGATGGTGACAGATACCCTGCCTCTTGCTTGCTATAGGATGCTCTTGAAGAAACAATGGTGTTTTACTTGGCACAGGATGCAAACTTCAGAAAATATGTGCACCTTGGAAAGTAGGATTATCTGTTAAAATCCTCCCCAGTTGCTCCTAACTGTAAATTCTTCCTTTTATAGATGAATAAATGTTGCTTGGAGGATATCATATGGATGAGATTTTTTAAATAAACCCCTTCTTGCTCTTATTTCCCCCACAGCAGCTTTTTTTAAAGATTAGAGGAAAAATACCAGTGTCAGAGAACCATGGGAAGGCCACCAGCAACCAGAGGGACCAACAATTATTTGAAGTGGGGAGGAGATTCCCCCCATCACAGACTGTTGGTCTTCCCCCTTCCCCATCCCCTTTCCCCCCAAACACATTGGTCTACTTGGAAACAGACCTGTCATTCATCTCCTAACTTTTAGTCAGTGGCCAATTGATTCCCTTGCATGCTTGGTGCTGAGTGCTGCATTGTGAAATGGCCATGACAATGAGAGTCATGTACTGGTTTGGGGTCCCCTATAGCTGGTGGGAGAACAAGCCCTTCAGAAGAACAGCATGCTTTAAATGCAATAGCATAGTAGGTCTGGAGTTTTGTCCACAATTCAGAGTCTGCTCCAAACTGTCTAATAGTAGAGTTTGGACAATTCAATAGTACATCTTGTTTGGCCTTCAACATATAATAATAATAATAATAATAATAATAATAATAATAATAATAATAATAATAATAATAATACCCCCAGTGAGGCACTACCTTGACGTGGTTGTGGGGCTTGTGTACTCTGAGGAAGATGAGAGCTATGCCAGAGGTTCAACCATACTGGACAGGTCTCATCAGAGGAGTCAGACAAAGAGTGTCTCTCCCATAAAAAATATGGTGAGACGTAAATTTCAGAATGCCATACCGGCTCGGACGTCGCCCGGGTTAACAAGGTCCGCGCTAGATATTGGAGTTCCTGGATATCTGGTGAAAAATGGGTTACAGGACTCAGGACTGTTGGCTGAGCAACCAGGGCCAGCAGCTGCAGAACTACTGGAAGAAAAGGTGTTTACCCGTCGCAGATACACAGTGATGGAAAATAAAGAAATAATGATCTGTTACTACAGATCAAGTCCAACAAGACGAGGATATCTAAAACGAATGCACCAGTTCTGGAAAGAACAACATCCAGAATCAGAAATAACAGAACAGAGACTAGCAGATCAACGCCGATTTATAATACGAAATAAAGTATTACAGAAACAGAATTGGACGAACTGCAAAGGTTTACCCAGGGCAAAGAAATCAAAGCCTTACCAGAAGTAATTCAGAATGTAGAGGCAAACCAGGGGGAGTTGGCAGTGAAAGAATCCAGTAGAGATATACAACTGTTCTCATTTGGAAACCAGGCACCTCTTCCTCAGGAAGAACAAAACCCTCTAACTAAAGAAATAAAAGAATTGAAACAAAGAATAACTGAGCATCTAGAACAGCACAAAAACAACAGAATAAGGCTGCCTGCATTGAAGCTTGTTCCAAAGAAACAGCTAGCACAAGCATTAAAAGATGCAAATACTGCAATAGCAAGTATAAGCACCAATTCACTGCAAGAAACAAACCAACTAATGTACAGCACAGCTGCAGTTATAACTGAATATCTGGGATGCAAAATCAACAAAGAAGAAAAACAAACAAACAGTACATCACAAAAATGGAAGGTTAGACTAGAAAATAAGATCAGCAAGTTAAGATCACATGCAAGCAAGCTAGAACAGATGAAAGAAAAGAAGCTGAAGAACAAGAATACCAAAGAATACCTAATCAAGAAATACCACTTAGAAACAAGGAAGATCAAGAAGCACTGGAAATAATAAAGCAACAAATAACAGCTATAGCCAGAAAAATCAGTAGATACGAAGCTCGAATTGCAAATTATAGGCAGAACCTCCAATTTCAATCCAATCAGAAACATTTCTACTAATCCATCAATGGAGAAACTGCAATGAATCAGTCAGTACCTGACAAGGAAGAAACAGTGCAGTTCTGAAAGCAGATATGGGATAACCCAAAGAAATACAACAAGGATGCGGCTTGGTTAAAAGAGGTGGATGCAAATAAAACAGAAGTTGAAATGAAAGAACTAGTAATAACAACAAAAATGGTAGAAAAAGAGCAAAGAAAATCAAAAATTGGTCAGCACCAGGTGAAGATGAACTGCATGGGTTTTGGTTGAAACATCTAACTGTTATACACCCACTCATTGCCAAACAGTTCAACAATATACTACAAGGTGGAGAAATTGAAAAGTGGCTAACAACTGGAAAAACCTACCTAATAATGAAAAATCCAGCAAAAGGGGCAACACCAGGCAACTACAGGCCAATTACCTGCTTACCAACAACTTTCAGATTACTAACTGGTGTGGTAGCTGATGCAGTACAACAGCATCTAGTTGAAACAATCTCTTTCCACCTGAGCAGAAAGGAAACCGCCCCAATAGCAGAGGAACAAAAGATCAACTCCTAATAGACAAAATGATCTTGGAAAACTGCAAGAGAAGGAAGACCAACCTGAATGTTGCATGGATTGACTACAACAAAGGCATTTGACTCTCTGCCACATGATTGGATAATCAAGTGCCTAGAAATAACAGGAGTCAGTAGAAACATCAGAAAATTTGTGCAAAGATCGATGGCACAATGGAAGACCCAGTTGCAGATCAATGGTGAGAAGCTGGGAGAGGTTAATATCAAGAGAGGGATATTTCAAGGAGATTCATTATCACCATTACTATTTGTTATTGCACTGTTTCCTCTGTCAACAATATTGAATAACTCAGGACATGGCTATCAAACATCAAAAACATCTGCCAGACTATCCCATCTCCTTTACATGGATGATCTGAAGCTGTATGGAAAAAACATCATCTGAAATAGAATCGCTGCTCAACACTGTCCGTATATATAGCCAAGATAGTGTAATGGAGTTTGGCTTGGACAAATGTGCCACACTTACTATCAAACAAGGACAAATAGTGAAAACTGAAGGAATCAAGATGCCCCACGAAAATAACATTAGAGTCTGGATGAGGAAGATACTACAAAACTTGGGTATCCCTTCAAGTGACAACATCAAGCACACTGAAATCAAGAAAAAGATTAGAGGTGAATACATCAAGAGAGTGAAGAAGATCTTAAAGTCCAAACTCAATGGAGGAAATACCATAAAGGCAATCAACACCTGGGCAATCCCAGTCATTAGGTACACAGCTGGAATAGTGGACGGGACTCAAGCAGAACTAAAAGCAATGGATAGGCAGACCAGAAAAATAATGACAATGAATCATGCCCTTCATCCACGCAGTGACATTGATAGACTTTATCTACCAAGGCCAATAGGTGGGTGTGGAATGCTACAAGTACATCAGATGGTTGAAGAAGAAAAAATGGCTTTGGAAGAATATCTGAAGAACAATGATGAAGATGCACTGAAATTAGTATATCAGGAAGGTTTACTAACTACTGGAGAGACCAAAATGGCCTACAAGAAAGACCAAATGAAGAACAGAATAGAGGCATGGGAAGACAAAGCACTACATGGCCAATACATTAAAAAAATAGCTGGGAAAGCAGATAATAATAAAAACTGGCAATGGCTAAGAGCAGGAAAATTGAAGAAAGAGACCGAGGGACTAATTCTGGCTGCACAAGACCAAGCCTTAAGGACAAATGCATACAAAGTCCAAATTGAGAAGACAGCAACAGACAGTAAGTGCCGCCTATGCAAAGAAGCTGAAGAAACAGTGGACCACTTGGTAAGCTGTTGCAAGAAGAGTGCACAGACTGATTACAAGCAGCGGCATGACAAAGTAGCAACAATGGTGCATTGGAAGATCTGCAAAAAAATATCATTTGCCTGTAAGCAAAAACTGGTGGGATCATAAAATAGAGAAAGTCATAGAAAATGATAAAATTAAACTGCTCTAGGACTTCAGAATTCAAACAGACAAGCACCTGCAACATAACACCCCAGACTTAACAATTGTCGATAAGAAAGACAAAAAAGGCTGGATAGTGGACGTGGCAGTGCCTGGAGATAGCAGAATAGAAGAGAAAGAACTGGAGAAGATAACAAAATACAAAGACCGACAAATAGAAATAGAAAGACTGTGGCAAAAGCAAGCAAGGGTAGTACCAATAGTCATAGGCTCCTTGGGCGCAATCCCAAAACAAATGGAGCACCACTTGAACACCATTGGCATTGACAAATTTGCTATTAGTCAATTGCAAAAGGCGGCCTTATTAGGAACTGCTTCCATCCTGCGACGATACCTGTAATACCATCAAACATCCACATCTGCCTATCCCAGGTCCTGGGTAAGGACTCGATAGGTAGACAAAATACCAAATCCAGTCTGAACATCTGGCTGACTGTGCAATGATCCATAATAATAATAATAATTGCAGAATGCCATACCGGCTCGGACGTTGCCCGGGTTAACAAGGTCCGCGCTAGATATTGGAGTTCCTGGATATCTGGTGAAAAATGGGTTACAGGACTCAGGACTGTTACCTTGACGTGGTTGTGGGGCTTGTGTACTCTGAGGAAGATGACAGCTATGCCAGAGGTTCAACCATACTGGACAGGTCTCATCAGAGGAGTCAGACAAAGAGTGTCTCTCCCATAAAAAAATATGGTGAGATGTAAATTGCAGAATGCCATACCGGCTCGGATGTCGCCCGGGTTAACAAGGTCCACGCTAGATATTGGAGTTCCTGGATATCTGGTGAAAAATGGGTTACAGGACTCAGGACTGTTGGCTGAGCAACCAGGGCAGCAGCTGCAGAACTACTGGAAGAAAAGGTGTTTACCCGTCGCAGATACACAGTGATGGGAAAACAAGAAAAATGATTGTTACTACAGACAATGTCCAACAAAAGAGGATATCAAAACGAATGCACCAGTTCTGGAAAACAAAAATAACATC
The DNA here is from genome assembly GCF_016545835.1 of Crotalus tigris. Classification (NCBI taxonomy): domain Eukaryota; kingdom Metazoa; phylum Chordata; class Lepidosauria; order Squamata; family Viperidae; genus Crotalus; species Crotalus tigris. Next base: position 1,241,805 of record NW_024096622.1, on the reverse strand, counting down.
TAGAATCAGAAATAACAGAACAGAGACTAGCAGATCAACGACGATTATAACCACGAAATAAAAGTATCACAGAAACAGAATTGGACGAACTGCAAAGGTTTACAGGGCAAAGAAAATCAAAGGCCTTACAAGAAGTAATTCAGAATGTAGAGGCAAACCAGGGGGAGTTGGCAGTGAAAGAATCCAGTAGAGATATACAACTGTTCTCATTTGGAAACCAGGCACCTCTTCCTCAGGAAGAACAAAACCATCTAACTAAAGAAATAAAAGAATTGAAACAAAGAATAATTGAGCATCTAGAACAGCACAAAAACAACAGAATAAGGCTGACTGCATTGAAGCTTGTTCCAAAGAAACAGCTAGCACAAGCATTAAAAGATGCAAATACTGCAATAGCAAGTATAAGCACCAATTCACTGCAAGAAACAAACCAACTAATGTACAGCACAGCTGCAGTTATAACAGAATACCTGGGATGCAAAATCAACAAAGAAGAAAAACAAACAAACAGTGCACCAGAAAAATGGAAGGTTAGACTAGAAAATAAGATTAGCAAGTTAAGATCACATGCAAGCAAGCTAGAACAGATGAAAGAAAAGAAGCTGAAGAACAAGAAGACCAAAGAATACCTAATCAAGAAATACCACTTAGAAACAAGGAAGATCAAGGAAGCACTGGAAATAATAAAGCAACAAATAACAGCTATAGCCAGGAAAATCAGTAGATATGAAGCTCGAATTGCAAACTATAGGCAGAACCTCCAATTTCAATCCAATCAGAAACGTTTCTACCAATCCATCAATGGAGAAACTGCAAGGAATCAGTCAGTACCTGACAAGGAAGAAACAGTGCAGTTCTGGAAGCAGATATGGGATAACCCAAAGAAATACAACAAGGATGTGGCTTGGTTAAAAGAGGTGGATGCAAATAAAACAGAAGTTGAAATGAAAGAACTAGTAATAACAACAAAAATGGTAGAAAAAAGAGCAAAGAAAATCAAAAATTGGTCAGCACCAGGTGAAGATGAACTGCATGGGTTTTGGTTGAAACATCTAACTGTTATACACCCACTCATTGCCAAGCAGTTCAACAATATACTACAAGGAGGAGAAATTGAAAAGTGGCTAACAACTGGGAAAACCTACCTAATAATGAAAAATCCAGCAAAAGGGGCAACACCAGGTAACTACAGGCCAATTACCTGCTTACCAACAACTTTCAAATTACTAACTGGTGTAGTAGCTGATGCAGTGCAACAGCATCTAGTTGAAAACAATCTCTTTCCACCTGAGCAGAAAGGAAACCGCCCCAATAGCAGAGGAACAAAAGATCAACTCCTAATAGACAAAATGATCTTGGAAAACTGCAAGAGAAGGAAGACCAACCTGAATGTGGCATGGATTGACTACAAAAAGGCATTTGACTCTCTGCCACATGATTGGATAATTAAGTGCCTAGAAATAACAGGAGTCAGTAGAAACATCAGAAAATTTGTGCAAAGATCGATGGCAGAATGGCAGACACAGTTGCAGATCAATGGTGAGAGGCTGGAAGAGGTTAATATCAAGAGAGGGATATTTCAAGGAGATTCATTATCACCATTACTATTTGTTATTGCACTGTTTCCTCTGTCAACAATACTGAATAACTCTGTGGATGAAACAACTCAGGACTGCCAGCTATCAAACATCAAAAACATCTGCCAGACTATCCCACCTCCTTTATATGGATGATCTGAAGCTGTATGGAAAAACATCATCTGAAATAGAATCGCTGCTCAACACTGTCCGTATATATAGCCAAGATATTGTAATGGAGTTTGGCTTGGACAAATGTGCCACACTTACTATCAAACAAGGAAAAATAATGAAAACTGAAGGAATCAAGATGCCCCACGAAAATAACATTAAGAGTCTGGATGAGGATGAGTACTACAAATACTTGGGTATCCTTCAAGCTGACAACATCAAGCACACTGAAGTCAAGAAAAAGATTAGAGGTGAATACATCAAGAGAGTGAAGAAGATCTTAAAATCCAAACTCAATGGAGGAAATACCATAAAGGCAATCAACACCTGGGCAATCCCAGTCATTAGGTACACAGCTGGAATAGTGGACTGGACTCAAGCAGAACTAAAAGCAATGGATAGGCAGACCAGAAAAATAATGACAATGAATCATGCCCTTCATCCACGCAGTGACATTGATAGACTTTATCTACCAAGGCAAATAGGTGGGCGTGGAATGCTACAAGTACATCAGATGGTTGAAGAAGAAAAAATGGCTTTGGAAGAATATCTGAAGAACAATGATGAAGATGCACTGAAATTAGTATATCAGGAAGGCTTACTGACTACTGGAGAGACCAAACTGGCCTACACGAAAGACCAAATGAAGAACAGAATAGAGGCATGGGAAGACAAAGCACTACATGGCCAATACATGAAAAAAATAGCTGGGAAAGCAGATAATAATAAAACCTGGCAATGGCTAAGAGCAGGAAAATTGAAGAAAGAGACCGAGGGACTAATTCTGGCTGCACAAGACCAAGCCTTAAGGACAAATGCATACAAAGTCAAAATTGAGAAGACAGCAATAGACAGTAAGTGCCGCCTATGCAAAGAAGCTGAAGAAACAGTGGACCACTTGGTAAGCTGTTGCAAGAAGATTGCACAGACTGATTACAAGCAGCGGCATGACAAAGTAGCAACAATGGTGCATTGGAAGATCTGCAAAAAATATCATTTGCCTGTAAGCAAAAACTGGTGGGATCATAAAATAGAGAAAGTCATAGAAAATGATAAAATTAAACTGCTCTGGGACTTCAGAATTCAAACAGACAAGCACCTGCAACATAAACCCCAGACTTAACAATTGTCGATAAGAAAGACAAAAAAGTCTGGATAGTGGACGTGGCAGTGCCTGGAGACAGCAGAATAGACGAGAAAGAACTGGAGAAGATAACAAAATACAAAGACCTACAAATAGAAATAGAAAGACTGTGGCAAAAGCAAGCAAGGGTAGTACCAATAGTCATAGGCTCCTTGGGTGCAATCCCAAAACAACTGGAGCACCACTTGAACACCATTGGCATTGACAAATTCGCTATTAGTCAATTGCAAAAGGCGGCCTTACTAGGAACTGCTTCCATCCTGCGACGATATCTGTAATGCCATCAAACATCCACATCTGCCTATCCCAGGTCCTGGGTAAGGACTCGATAGGTAGACAAAATGCCAAATCCAGTCTGAACATCTGGCTGACTGTGCGATGATCGATAATAATAATATCCCAGGTCCTGGGTAAGGACTCGATAGGTAGAAAAAATGCCAAATCCAGTCTGAACATCTGGCTGACTGTGATGATCCATAATAATTTATTTATTTATTTATTTATTTATTTATTTATTTTCAGTGTTTATATGCCACCCAATCCCAAAGGACTCAGGGCGGCGTACAAAGTTAAAACAATCAATAATAATAATAATAATAATAATAATAATAATAATATTAATGTTGGAAAGGACTTTGGAGATCATCTAAGGCAGTGGTTCTCAACCTTTCTAATGCCGTGACCCCATAATACAGTTCCCCATGTTGTGGTGACCCCCAAGTGGGTGTGGCCACCAATAAGAGGGAGTAGGGCAGCTAGGGAAAAGGGAACAAAATGGTGGACAGCATGGTTTGGCGACCCCCATGAAATGGTCGTTCGACCCCAAATGGGGTCCCGACCCACAGGTTGAGAACCACTGATCTAAGGCAGGAAACCTACTCAGGCAGGAAACCCTATACCATTTCAGACAAATGGCTGTCTTTGCTGCTTTCTCACTTGTGTGTCCATTTATTGTAATTCATGCCATAGCTCTGTATATTTATTATTTATTTATTTATGAGACTTATATACTGCTTTAAGTGCAAGCACTCTCTAAGCGGTGTATACCAGTAAGCAATATATATATATATATATATATATATATATATATATATATATATATATATATATATATAGTAATGTATGTATATATATATATATATATATATATATATATATATATATATATATATATATATATATTATGTATGTTTTCTGAGGTTTTCGCGGGTATTTGTATGTAGGTCTTTGGTTGTTCGGTTTTCTCCCGCGTAAAATTGGAAGTGTCTTGGCGACGTTTCGACGAAGTCCCATTCGTCATCTTCAGGCTGGTGCTTTCAGCTTCGTGCTTTGAGCAGCAATGTGTGGTCTTAGCTGTTTCTTCCTTTTAACTGCCAGTGAGGGTATGAACTGATTGGGTGGGAGCTTGGCTGTATCAGAACACACCTCCACCCAATCAGAACACAGCCAAGCTCCCACCCAATCGTGGGAGAAAACCCGAACAACCAAAGACCTACATACAAATACCCGCGAAAACCTCAGAAAACAAATATATACATATATATATACACACACACATTGCCCCCAACAATCTGGGTCCTCATTTTACCTACCCGGAAAGATGGAAGGCTGAGTCAACCTTGAGCTGGTGAGATTTGAACCGCTGACCTGCTGAACACAGTCAGCTAAAGTGGCCTGCAGTACTGCACTCTAACTGCTGCGCCACCTCGGCTCACCCTATCTCCACCTCAGTCCCACAGCATTTATTTTGAAAAGCATCTATTTCTAAAATCAGGACTGATCAAAAAGTGGATAATAATTTATGACCAAAACTGGAAGATAAATTTGCTCCCAGTGACAGTATGAGCTCATTTCTAGGTCAGCCTTGAGAAGATGAAGAAAAACAGGTTTTACTCAGATTAACAATTTGCAAAGCTGCACTTCTCCCAAGGACCCTTTCAGATGATATATTTAGATGGCATACTAGTTTTATGATGGTTCATGAGGACAACTACCTGGATTCAGATTTATGCCAGCCCTTCTGTAATTTCATATTCTGTTCTTGTTCTAGGAAGAAAACAACAGGTTTAAACAATCTTTTATAACAAAACAGTTCAGTCAAGACAAAAAGACAGATTAAACATCTAATGATGCCATTAGAGTCCTAAATTACAAGCAAATCATTAATTTGCTTGTAATTTAGGACCCTGCGACTTTATTAACTAATGAATAAATTGAGCATACAATCCCTGCCTTAAGCTTCTGTTTAAACAATGAAGTGAAAGAAAACAAAACAGAATAACATCATACTCTTTCTAGGCAAGTTACTTAGCTGCTTTCTGATATTGTCATTACTTAACAGCACTGAACGCTGCATATATTTTTCTCATAAACTTCCCTGATGATATTTCTATTCCACTCAATCTAAGGAGGAAACATTGAATAGCATGAGATTTTCTTTCACATTTGTTTTACTTCTATCTTGTTTTCTTCTATGGAACTTAATGTTTCTTTTCTATTTTATTTTCAGGTTTGGAAGATTTGATTGAGAGACAAAGTGGTATGCCCATAAAGAGCTATGAACTCTTCATATAGACACATCATGTATCTTGCTGTTAATTGGAAGATGGGTGTTGTCCCTTTTAACTTGATGTTTTTATATTATGGGTTCTTGGGTCTTGTAGTAAGCTAACTTTAGACCAATGGATTTGTATAATAATCACACACTGTTAAGACACATTCTAAAATTATGCAAGTTATAATGGTTCAAAATCGCAGAGGGATGTGTGATAAATCTTAACATAAAATCATACTCAATATTTATTTATTTATTTATGAGACTTATATACCGCTTTAAGTGCAAGCACTCTCTAAGCGGTGTACACCAGTAAGCAATGTATATATATATATTTACATTGCCCCCAACAATCTGGGTCCTCATTTTACCTACCTCGGAAGGATGGAAGGCTGAGTCAACCTTGAGCCGGTGAGATTTGAACCGCTGACCTGCTGAACACAGTCAGCTAAAGTGGCCTGCAGTACTGCACTCTAACTGCTGCGCCACCTCGGCTCTCTCTCTTGTTTCTTTTTGATAAATTAGAACAATATGGGGACAATATGAGACTGATGGCTTCACTATCAGATACAGTCACAATTGGTTGAATAACCATAGCCAATATATGGTCCTGAATGGGTCTATGTCCACATAAAAGGAAGTATGTGATGGGGTACCTCAAGATCCTGCCCTTGGCCCAGTATTGTTCAACATGTTTGAAAATGACTTAAATGAGGAAATAGAAAGGATGCTCCTAAAATGTGTGGATGTCAAAAAGCTTTTGGGGGAGGAAGGCAGAGATCGCTAACATCTCAGAAAACAGTATCAAAGTTCAAAAGGATTTTGATAGTCTTGAACATTGGATCCTATCCAAGAAAACATCATTCAGTGGTGAGAAATATGTAGATAGTTCTTGCCTAATGACTATAAATGATTTATGATTTAATCTGATTTAGCAGCAAAATTAAACAAAATTTGGCGCCCCAAAGATTTTTGCAACCATAAAAAGGGTCAAAAGTACATATGTAAGTTTATGAGTTTTTTTGTGGTAGATCTACTCATGTTTGAATAGATGTTTGTTATGTGCATTTTTATATCCTCTCCTCCTCTAGAAGAAAAGTTTATTTCCCTGGACCTATGGAATATGACAGTGGTGGTGAACCTATGGCACACGTGCCAGAGGCGGCACTCAGAGCCCTCTCTGTGGGCATGCACGCCATGCCCCGGAGATGGCAACCATCCCTCTTCAACCAGATGCCTGCTAACTCACCGAGGTCCCATGTGGCCAGATGTATCTCAGCACGGCTGGTTTCCTTCCCCTCTGTCCCATCCCTCCTAGCCTCGCATGCTTTCCTTTTCCCAGGCACGACCCACTGCATTGCCTCCTCAGCTGTTGGCTAACCATCCAGCTCAGAGGCAGCTTCTCTGAACTGCTGGCTATGGGCTGCGGAGCCCCAGAGTGCACTGCTTGAGGGTCCGGCAGGCTGTGGCTGCTGACGGACACTGTCGGCCCCCATGAGCTCGCTGACCTCTGTGTGCGGGGGCTGATGGTGTCAGGCAGCAGCTGCTCTGGCCCCACCTTGCCCTGTGACAATGGCACCCCCACCCTGCCTCAACCTGCAGGACGAGCTTCCTGCCCACCGCCCCATCTGCCAGAGAGACCCCAGATCTCCTCCAACCCTGCCCAGACCCCACAGGCATCCCTCCCCACAAGCAACATTGAGGTGACCATGCCCACCTTGGCCACACCCACCGAGTCTGCCATGACCACCACAGCCACACCCACCTAGTGGGCCACGCCACTTGGCACCCGGCAATAAATAAGTGGGTTTGGGGTTGCAGTTTGGGCACTGGAATATGACATATTAACAAAAGTTGACTGGAGGTATCCTTGACTTATGACCATTCATTTAGTGACTATCTGAAATTACAATGGCACTGAAAAAAGTGACTTATGATTGTTTTTCACATTTAGAACCATTGTGGCATCCCCATGGTCACATAATCAAAATTCAGACATTTAGCAACTGGCTCATATATATAATGGTTGCAGTGTTCTAGGGCAGTGGTTCTCAACCTTTTTAATGCCATGACCCCAACTGGTCGTAAGTCGAGGACTACCCAACCGGTTGTAAGTCGAGGACTACCCAACCGATCATAAGTCGAGGACTTTCCCTGCCTGGGAGTACCGCACATGCGTGGTGCCGCCCCCTGCGCCAGCTGAGGCGTAGCTGGCAAGCGGCAGAGACAGAGCAGGCTGACCACTGGCTGGGCCACCAGCTGGCCCAGCCCAAGGGAGGTAAGGCACCCGCCAGGCCCCACGAGCGCCAGCAACCCTCCCTGCGCCCGACGGCCTTCCACCTCCCACCCCTGGCCCTCTTTTACTTACATTTTTAGTAGTTGCTCAGCAGGGAGGGGTGGAAGCTTCCAGACAGCTTGCCTTCGCTGCAGACAACTTGCAGCACCGTTTGCAGACTGGGGCTTTTGGTGGGCTCAGCAGGGCAGAGACAGCCTGGACAATTTCTATTGGCTTTTGAAAGCCAATAGAATTAGACTCTATTCAAGAGAGTCTATTCTATTGGCTTTCAAAAGCCAATGGAATAAAAGGGAGTAGCACAGGTAAGGAAAAGGGAAAAAAAATGGCGGACTGCGTTGTTTGGTGACCCCCGTGAAATGGTCGTTCGACTCCAAATGGAGTCGCGATCCACAGGTTGAGAACTGCTGTTCTAGGGTCATGTGATCACTTTTTGCAACCTTCTGACAAGCAAAGTCAAAGGGGAAGCCAGATTCAATTAAGAATCATGTTACTAACATAACAGTTGGAGTGATTCACTTAACAAGTGTGGCAACAAAGGTCATAAAATGGGGCAAAATTCGCTTAATAACTGTCTTGCTCAGCAATGGAAATTTTGGGCTCAATTATAGTCGTAACTCAAGGACTATCTATATATGCACACACCCACATGTGCATACAAACTAATACAATCTAAGCTAATAGAGGCAAATACAATATAAACTAATAGAAACTAATAATGAACACAGTGAGCATGATCTTTGCAAAAAAAAATATTGTGTGGGTGGATGAACGTTCCCAGAGATGGACAATGGTAATAAAGGTACCATTTTTAATGTTCTGTTAATTCTAATTTACTGCACTGTCTGGCAGACTGGAACATTTTACAAGCTCAAAAACAAAAATCAAGACAAACTTTTTTTTTTAATATACCAAACAGACATTTGGGAGATTAAATGTCATTCATATCTTAACAAAAACTGACAACACAGAAGGAGAGAGACCTCTATTGGCAAAGTTAGAGATCAGAATCATGCAAGCAACGGTTTTCCTTATGACTCTATGGAAACAAAATATGGATTTTGAAGAAGGATAGAACAAGTTTTGATGCTCTTTAACTTTAATATTGGAGAAGATTCCAGAGAAAATCATGGAGAGCCAGATGGATTTTGAAATCAATCAATCAAGAGTTTTCACTTGAGATATAAATGATGTGATGATATATTATTATATACTGTACATATTATGGGAAGACTTAGAGAAGATGCTAATTCTAGGAAATGTGGAAGAAAAGAAGAGGATGACCAGAAGGAAGGATTAAATTACAGTAGCAATGGATGCACCTTTCAAAGACCTAAAGTGAAAGGTTGAAGATGGATCATCTTGGAGAAGGTCTATCTAATGTAGTCACTAAGAGTCAATGTGATTTAATAGAAGCCAATCAATTGATTGCTATTATGGCCACTGACTTATTTATTTAAAACATTTATATAGCCACCCATCTTAAAACAAACTTTGGGTGGCTTACAACCAATAAAATAGTACGAAGCAATATAAAACAGAATAAAACCAACAGGAATAAAATTGAAACCAGAAACGTCCTGGTATCAGACATCCTTCTCTACTGCATCCACATTTTCATCCCACTCTAACCCAAGCAAGCAAAACTAGATTTGAACACAAGAGCATGGTCTTAGACATAGTCTCAAAGCTACTGATATTTATCTCTGAAGATGACTATCTATATTTCCAAAAATGATGTAACATAGCTGATGGAAGACAAGTTTACCTGATGATTGAAGCACAAGCATGGAGAAATATTGAAATGTGAACTTTCCTTAACAAACCTTATGTAGAGGAGACAGCCTTGACAAAGGAATGCAATTGGTAAGAGGAAATAAACAGCTCAGTCTTGTGAATGGAGGGGGTGTGAGAAAGAGGATAAATAACCCTGCCTTGATTCTGCTTGGTGTAAGAGGGAGATTTTGGCAGGAGTTCGAGATTCTGTTATTAAAATCTAGAACAATAAAGCAGAAATCCTGTAATCCTTGTAGTGTCTGTTTTCTGACCTGGCCTACCACAAAGGGCTGACGTCTTTAATTTCTTTCACATTTCCTTGGCATGCAGAATGAAATATGATAATATCATGCAAAACCATGGTGTATGTCCTCAAGGCCACTTTTTGATGAATTTTAAAATAAGGGCTTTGGAGTTGAACACGATCAGCAACATCTTAGCAAGAGAATAATACATTGTGGATTCCAGAGGCAGTCAGTACTTTGATATGACATGGTTCTTAACATCATAAAGTTTCAGACATTTTTCGAAGGTAATTCAAGTATATTACATAAGAGATATTATTAAATTACAGATTGCTATGGCCAGCTCTGACATGTTCCAAGGACAGCATAGTTGGGTATATGATCCCAATCTACCAAAATGTCTCTTTCATGGTATAAAGATCCATTTTCTTACTTTTGTATCTTTTCTGCTGCCATTATCTACATATAAGAATTAAAGCTAGAACGAACAAAGATCATCTCTTTTGGGTTATCCATGCTAATTACCCACATTATTTCCAGTGGCTCTGGAAAATTCTATGTCCTTTTGATACAGACATCTATAGATAACATAAATGCTTGCCTGTTGCTTGTGTCTTTCTCTTTCCCCCTTTCATTCCCTATTGCCTGATGTTTGCTGAAGTTTAATAAGCAAGCAACAAAATATATTCATGTTAGCTGAGCGGAATGCTGTGTATGCTTGCTCTATTCTGATCTGATCTAGGGGTTGACTGGAAATGTGCTGGGTGCAAATTAAGCTGCGCAAACAGTAATTTTCCAAGAGTTAGCACAGAAGTCTTGGCATTGTAAAAGTTATTTGTGGTTGATGCTGAGACCAGGGCATTCTGTAGATGTGAAGTTTGTAGTTGAACAAGACTGGAAGAAAATACACTTCACACATTTACTGTTTTTCCATTGTAATCTTAAAAGCATTCAAGACATATTATACCATGTTGTGGAACTATAATAGCTGGAGAAAGAAGCATATCTTCAGGTGTGAGTTGCCATTTGACAAATGTGCCCCCCACATCTGAAGAGACTCATTTCTTTATGTGGACCTTTTCATTTCTCCTGTCCCTTTGGAATCAGTCCACACTGCTGCCTTTTTATTGCTTGCTCACTTGAGGATCAGGTGAAATATTGTTACTGAAATCAAAGTTGAGTGGTACAGACGTGGGTAGATACTCACTTCTGATAATGACCCTAGGAAGAAGATTTAATCTCCTCCTTGTCTTTTATACCATATTTTGCAGTTCTTATGTGACCATTTATGTTCCCATGCTAAAAATATCCATCTTATTGAGTTTGTCATATTGAAATTTACAATTTGAATTTGTTTATAATAATTCTACCCCAATATCATTTTTCTACTTTCCTGGAATTTCTTTTCCTATGGGTGTAATTCCAAAACAACTGAAATACTACTTGAACACCATCTGTGGTGACAAATATATCACTGGTCAATTGCAAAAGGCAACTTTACTCAGAACAGTTTACATCCTGCAATGATACCTTTAACACCATAAAATATCAGCATCTGCCTATCCCGGTCCTTGGGAAGGAATTGATAGGTGGATAAAAAATGCCAAATCCAGTATGAAGATGTGGCTGATTGTGCAACAAACCACAGAAAGCAAAGATAGCACCAATAGTAATAATGGATGCCTTGGGTGCAATCCCAAAACAGTTGGAGCACCACTTGAATACCATTGGCATTGACAAAATTGGTCAGTTGTGAAAGACACTTGGAACAACTTTACATCTTGTGACAATACCTTTAACACCATCAAACAACATCTGCCTATCCTAGGTCTTTGGGAAGGACTCAATAGATTGGATAAAATGCAAAACTGGTCTAAGCATCTGGCTTACAGTATGACTCACAATAATAATAACAACAACACTGACCCCTTGATAGTGAATATCCAACTGCTCTAAGTCCTTCATTGATGTCTGCATTTTTAATGCAAAGGACAAAGTGCTGTTGGTAATTCTTCTAACTCCTTATTTGCCTACCCTATAGAACAGGGGTGTCAAACTGGTGGCCTGCAAACCGGATGCATCACGCTCAGGCCACGCCCATCCCAGCTCCGCAAAGGTAAAAAACGTCATAATACATCACGATACGTCACGTGATATGATCAAGTTTTACACCCATACTATAGAAGATAATCATTATTTTCCCTTGACTTTAATTGAATGGTGAAGAGTCAGCTTGATTAAAATTATTGGATAAAGAATAATACCAGAAAAGAAAGGACATTATACACATATTCCTTAGCCATTTGGTAAGAGCAATTAAGAAAAATTGACAAGATAAATTGAAAAGATAAATTCAACCTTTTCAAAAGAATTAATGAGGCATACTTTCAGTGAGCAATCTAAGGGGTGCTTTATAACATTTTTACTATTGAGAAGAACACACTCATAAATCAAACAGACATTTCCATACTATATATTTTGTTAGACTGGAGAAAAAAAATTAAAATAAGGTTTTTGAAAATAAACTAATTACATTGAAATAGACCCATGTGAAATAATTTAAGCTGATGGTGGTTCCCCATGATATCACTGCAGAGATGCATGGCAGATTTTTTTGTGGCTATAACCATTATTTACTTTCACTTGTGAGAGGTATCAGAGAAGTTATGCATCTTGCCTCTTGGATGTTAAATGTTTACTTTTTTCCAGGCAATTAGATCATTACTTTATGTGTTACAAAAATGACTTCATATAGGAGGTTAACATGCATTAAGTTGATTGACATGTTAGTATAAAAACACTAATTCAACATGAAATGGAATCAAAAGAGAGGACCTTTCAGGAACGATACAAAATATTGTTAGTAAAAAGCATTTATACTATTTGTTTTTCTTCGGAACAGGAGAACATGTAACACCATTGGTCCAGCAACCCAACTTCAAAGATTTTAAAAGGGGCCAGGGGGCAGATTACCTGAAAAGCCAAAGATAGAAATAAGTTGCATTATTTTACTCCCAGGTAAATCTTTCAAGTTATCTGAAGCATGCTTTGGTCAACTGAGCAGCATAAGCCTTTTGTAGTACACCCAATGTTATATTCAATTAGCTACAACCCAGGAATCTAGTTTATTTACATAGGTATTCCAAAGTATCCCTACAGTGATATAATGGTTATAACTAAGTGAAAATTTACCTCATATTACCAGCTCATGGGAAATGGTAATGTGAAAAATCTGAAGGGTACAAAACCTTTTGTAAATGAACTGAGATATTTCCAGAAAGGCTTACAAAATAATATCTCTTTCCATTCACAGTTTTATAGGGTGTCCAATATTGTTATCTTTTATTGGCTACCCTCAGGTTTAAAGTATATATAAATTCAAAACAAATAACAAGGAGAGAGAAAAATTAAAGAAAAAACTAATCAGAAATCCTAAACAAAAATGAAATGAAACCATGCAAGGCATATATTTATATTTGTGTGCACACATACACAAGCTCTACCAATTATTTACTGATAGAAAGATGGAAGAATGCCATATTACCTTTAATAATTGCTCTCCATTGGAAAGTACAGAGGCGACCATCATATATAACTTGGTCTGTGTGGTTCAGCAACTTAATCCGGTGATGATTTGGTATGGTGGTTATCTGAATTTGTCAAAGCTTCATGTGCATCATTTGATTGAATCAAATTGTCATCTACACAGGAAAAATATTTCAATGATCCCCTTAAGGTAACACCAAATATAACAGCTTTTACTGGAGGAGTCTGTAAGGAAAATATTACAACTTATCTTTAAGTTAATAACTGAAAAAACCTTAAAATCTCAGCACTATTCAGAGTTTGCCAGCATTTCCATTATGAACCACAACTTTCAGGAGCTTTAAATTTTTCTTTAAAAAGTGGTTTTCAGATCAAACTTGTATTTGTTCTTTCCCATTTTTTTCATTTTTCATTGGTGAGAAAATTTGAATTAAGTGTAATAGAAGACAAATTGAATTAGTATCTGATGCCTACGTCTCTGTTCTCTGTGGTCTGAGTAATGTTCTACTCAGAATCTGATTTTCAAATTGAAGGCATTTTTTTCTCACCATATTAGTGAATTTCTAGAATGCTTACCTAAAACAAAATAAATCAGATCCTGAAGACTAGACATATAAGGAAAAGTGGGATGGAGACAAAAAGCTCAATCTTGGTCATCAGCCAGGCTGGAGTATTTAATTCTCTAAAATACCACATCAGCAATCTTATTGAAAGGATCAAAAAGATCAGATTTTGCAGCGCAACAGTTATCCCACTGGAGATGCACTATGACTATCCATCCAGGGACTCAACATCTAATGCTGCTCAGGCCTAATTTCCAGATAATACAGTGATGGAGTGGGTTTCTGAAGTGTAAGTTGAAACAGCTTCCCCCAAGCAACTTCTAAGACTTAAAGATATTTTCCATCATTTCAAGCCCTTCCACTATATACACCAACGTTCACAAGTAAAGCATTTCAAAGGAACTTAATATATGCTGTTATGTATTTACTCTCACTTGTTGACAAACTTGATAACTACACCTTAGGCAGAACATAAATATGGTAAATACATATGCAAATGATGATTGTCCACATCATTTCTATCAACTGTCACACAAAAACTAAAACAATTTTGAGCGGTGTATCTGAGGATAACATACTGTTTGAGCTCAATCTACCTACATGTATTTGACTCGTTATCCCACATGCTAACCTGCTGGCTTTTGACTTGTCCTAAATATTTCAACTACCCAAGAAGAAAAACTCTGTTCTTTCAAAGTTACTCTTTACATTATTGGAAAGATAAAAAGACCAAACAAATATTTCCTAAACTATATGTCCTTTAGCTGAGTCATCATAATGGACAAAAGTGAATAGCTTTTTTTTTTACTTGATCCTTTAAAAATGGGCAATGAAGTGATAACATAATAATAGTTTCATAAAAAAAGTATTCCCAGTTGAAGTACAATAGAAACTAAAGAATTTATAAATTAAGAGGAAGATAGTCACAAGGCTCATAACACAAACTCATAAGTCAATTATTCTGTAAGCAAAGTAACAAAATGAGGACACACAAGGTTGCAAGTCCTTGAAAGAAATGTGAACACTTCTAATATCATGTCTGATTTTTAAAACTGGTATGTAGCCAGAAAGCAAAGTATCTCAAAATGAAATATTTAACTTTTGTATCTGCAGAATTTTCTATCCTCCTTTGTGTTAAATCTATGTATTTAATAGCCTTTTAGAACATATTGTCTCTGAATCTTATTGCTTCATTATTCCAAAAAGCAACCTTAAAAAAATCAGTCAATCCTTAACCCCTAAAAGAAAAAAAAGGAAACATTTACATATTTACCTATATGAGCCTACAAATTCAATTCTGCAGTCCTGACAGCAGGATCAAAAATTCTTCTCTACCATATGAAGAATATTAGAGGTGTCAGCAGTCTGGCATTAATCAAATGCACTTTCAGAACATTTGTTTTTTGCAGGGAAGAGGAGCTTGCCATTTTAAGAACAGCACTGCCAGCCCTGTAAGCAGCTTACATATTTTGCTTACAGAAGCATCATCTTTTTTTAAAAAAAAAATGACCTGAGAGGAAGCCAAGGATGATTTCATGATACATTTACAAAAGGTTTGCCTATTTTTTCTTTTTAATGTCAGCATGAATGTATTTCAACCTTTAGAATCATTCCGATATCATTGTATCATCAATGCTGAATTAACTCCTGAAAGTAAGTCACACTAAAGTCAGTCACACTAAATTATATAATGCGTGTTTCTGAAAGAAGTCTACAGATGGCAGTGATTAAGTTTCCCATCGCATCATCCAGCTTTGAAATATTTTAATAAATCCAACAATTAGGAGATTCCAGGCCACATATGGCTAAGTTGTAGGGTACAAGTGACTCCTTGCAATAAAATGTTGTAGCTTGAGTGTTCCCACCGCTAGCCATTCTGCTAGCCATGTCGTATTTCTAGGGTTTTATTCTATTCTTTTTATTTCCTTTCCCTGCTCCCAAGCATCTAAACCAGCTTGTTCAACCTCAGTCAGCTACTTCCTTTTTTAAAAAAGATTATTTGTAGTTCTGAGAACGATGGTATTTCCCAAACCAACTGATACCACCCTCTTGCTCATGGATGCAGAAGAGATATAATTATATTATATATTATAATTATATTAATTTATCATACTTCTTAATTACTCACCTCCCTTTGGACTCTGCTACAGAAGGACTGAAAAAGAAAGGCTTTACTGTTAGTGTACAGGGATAAGTAGCCTTTTGGTGATCAGTCCTATTCTGGTAGCTTTACTGCTTCTACCACAAACAATAGTCCATGGCAGGCAGCACAATGATTAAGTTGAGGACTGAATCTCACCAGAGTGACTTTTGTTACTCTCTTTCACTTATATGGTTAGAGTTGTGGCAACCAAGGAAGTTAAAGGTTAATTTGATGTCATTTTCATATGCTTGATGAATTAAGTATTTTGCAAATGTCAAATGGCAGCTTCAGAAATGAGTCTGAAGCACAAGCATTTGTTTGCAGATCTGCCTGGTGGTTTCCCCCTTTTTAAAATGGTGTAGAGAAATATGTAGAAAGTAAGGCTACTAGTTTATGGTCACAACAATTATATTGTCTAAAACATTGCAGCTAATACCAGGGGCTAGGAAACATACTTTTGTTATACACTTTTGAATTTCTCCCTGACTATATGACAGTGTTTCTCAACCTTGACAATGTGTGGACTTCAACTCCCAGTTGAATTCCCTGGCTGGAGGGAGTTGAAGTCACACATCTTAACGTTTCCAAGATTGAGAATCACATTCATCCAATGAGTTTTCAAATTAAGCATGCTAAAATCAGAGCAGTTTCTCTCTCTCTCTCTCTCTCTCTCTCTCTCTCTCTCTCTCTCTCTCTCTCTCTCTCTCTCTCTCACACACACACACACACACACACACACAGAGTTTAAAGTTATTTCACCATGTAGAGGTGTGTAAAACATTTCAGATTTGAAATGTATGAGGGCAATTCAGAAATAAACGTCTGTTTGGTTATCAATGGCAGACACTTGCAGATACAGAACGTTTATTATACACATTAAAAAACTACAACATTACATTACTTTTTGACATAATCACCATTCAAATTGAGGCACTTGTCATAATGTCTTACAAGGATTGAAATTCCTAGTAATAGTCACCCGGTGCCAAATCTAGGCTATAGGGGGGTGATCAAAAACATCCCAATGGAACTGCTTCAAAAGTTCTTGGGCATGTCTAGCAGTGTGCGGGCAAGCATTAAAATAGAGCTAGAAGGGACCTTGAAGGTCTTCTAGTCCAGCCCCCTGCTCGAGCAGGAAAACCTATACCATTTCAGACAAGTGACTGTCTAGTCTCTTCTTAAAAACCTCCAGTGCTGGAGCACCCACGATTCCTGAAGGCAAGCTGTTCCACTGGTTAACTGTCCTCACTGTTAGGAAGTTTCTCTTTAATTCCAGGTTTATTCTCTCTTTGGTTGGTTTCCAACCATTGTTTCTTGTCCTGCCTTCTGCTGCTTTGGAGAATAGTTTGACCCCTCTTCTTTGTGGCAACCCTTCAAATACTGGAATACTGCTATCATGTCACCACTGTTTCTTCTTTTCTTTAGACTAGTCAAACCCAAGTCCTGCAGCCATTCTTCACATGTTTTAGTCTCCAGGTCTTTGATCATTTTAGTTGCTCTTCTCTGAACTTTTTCTAAGGTCTCAACATCTTTTTTATAGCAGGGTGACCAAAATTGGTTGCAGTATTCCAGGTGTGGTCTCACTAGGATTTTATAAAGTGGTACTAATAGTTTGCTTCTGTTTGTACAACCAGGATTGTATTAGCTTTTTTAGATGCTGCTGCACGCTGCTGGCTCATAGTCAAGTGATCATCCACTAGGTCTCTCTCACAGTTGCTATTTTTGAGCCAGGTCTCACCCAATCTGTACCTTTGATTTTTTTCTGCCTAAATGTAAATGCCTAAACACCTTTCCTGCCTAAATGCTTTTCTCCACATTAAAACTCATTTTGTTGGATAGGGCCCATTGTTCAAGTTTGTCAAGATCTTTTTGGTTTGTGAGCTTATCTTCTGGTTGTTGGCTACTTCTGCCAGTTTAGTGTCATCTGCAAATCTGATAAGCTCACCTTCTATTCTGTCATCTAAGTCATTAATGAAGATATTATATTATTCACTATTATTCATTATCGTGAACCAACACCACACTAGAAGTCAGCATGCCCCGATAGCTCGTCTTGAGTTTTTGTAATGTTTCACAGTAGACTTCTGAATTGATGGTTGAACCATGCTCCATGAACTTCACTAGCAGTACTTCTTTGTCATCTTCACATTTGGTGGGATTTTCTATGGCACCACTTTGGGTGTGGTGTTGGTTTACAATGCTCACCTACACACTGCTAGACACACCCAAGAACTTTTGAAGCAGTTCTATTGGGATGTTTTTGATCACCCCCCTATAGCCAGATTTGGCACCAAGTGACTACTACTAAGATATTTCAAACCTTGTAAGATATTATGACAAGTGCCTCAATTTGAATGGTGATTATGTTAAAAAGTAACATGTTGTAGTTTTCTAATGTGTATAATAAACGTTCTGTATCTGCGAGTGTCTGTCATTGATAACCAAATGGAAGTTTATTTCCAAATTGCCCTCATATTTAGCTTGGAACATTTTCAGCACGGAGACACTATAGATCAGACATGTCAAACACAAGGCCCGGGGGCCAGATGCGGCCCGTGGTTTCATGTGGCCCGCAAAGCGATCCTGGAAACAGTGAGGGAACGGCCCCCGCTACCTTTGCCCTGGCCCAGGCCGGCTGGAAGCCAATGTACAATTTTGTGGTGGCCATCTATGCTGAAACGCATTCAGTCGTAGCTCCACAAGGTCTTCTAGAAACAGCGAGGAACCAGCCCCTGCCACGTCGCCTCTTTCCCTGGGGTGCATGCTGGGGAGGTGTCACCCTTTGTGAGGAATGACGAAATGAACCATGCCTTGGTGCTTGCCCCGGTCCCACCCCCTTCTGCCAGAGACCCTCAGATCTGTCCCACTCCTGCCCAGGACCCCACAGGCACCGTTGACGTGAACGATGTAGAGCTGGCCACACCCACTCCATCCATGCTTACCCAGTAGGCTTCACCCACCCTGGCCACACCCACCCAGCCCCCCGAGGGCAACCGCAATGCTGATGCGGCCCTCAATGAAATTGAGTTTGATAACCCTGCTATAGATGGAACAAACAGTTTTAAAACTCAAAATATTTCAAAGTGAAAATGTTCTGCGCCCCACAGAAAATTGAGTTTGAATTTCTGAAAAAGCAGCTCTTTCTCCCGTTATCATAGGACAACTGCATTTCAAAATTATTTTGCAACATTGCAGTGTGAAAAGAAAAGTGCCATACAAAAACATTCCAAGTGGACTTGATTCTAGCTTTAACTATTCCAAGAACCAACTGCCTTTAACTCTGTTTTTTATTTATTTTGCTTCTTGGCTTTTAAGTATTCTTGTTATTATTATGAAAGTTGTAAAACATCCTCCCCTTCACCACACATATCTGTTGTAAACTAGGCTTATCCAGGAGGAAGAATGGTACAAACAATTGCAGTCTAATTATGCAATCACAAGATGCATAGTACACATTGCAAAAACACTCATTCCTGAATAAATGTAATTAATATAATATATATTGATGACAAGTGATTTTTGATGAATTGTCTGAAGTAAGGCAAAATGATAAAGGTGGTACTTGATTTACAATCATTTGTTATAAAGGCATGAAAAAAGTGACTTATGACCATTTTTCAAATTTATGACCATTGCAACATTCCCTTGGTCATGTGATCAAAATTTGGATGCTTGGCAACTGGCATGTCTTTATGACAGTTGCAGTCTCAGGGTCATGTGATCACCTTTTATGACCCTGTGACAAGAAAGTGAATAAGGAAATCTGATTCACTTAACAAATGTGCTACTAACTTAACTGCAGTGATTTACTGTGGCAACTGTGGCAAGAAAGGTTGTAAAATGGAGCAAAACTCAAGTTACAACTATCTTGAAATTTTTGGCTTATTTATGGTTCTACCCTTATATGGATCTGCTGGGAAATATTTAACTTGCTGCCATTTATCATGCAATGTAGACAAAGAAAATAATCACAAAATTGATTTTATTGAAATAAAATCATACAGATAATCAATTTCAAGTAACTGAAATATATAGACAAGTCCTGGCATGTACTACAATTTTTTCAACATGAGAAAGACTGATATCATTTGAAATACAGAAATAAAAAAATGAAGAACTGAAATACACTGTATAAAATTATCAATATCCATATAATTTTATGTATTTTTGCAGACATTGTCACTCCACATAGTAGTAAGAAACAACACTATTTTGCTATATCATGGCATTCTTCATTATTAATCTTTAATCAAGGCTCTTCTGGCAATTTTTTCAAAATCCAAGATCGCAGTTTTTCTAGCTCAGTTTTGCTTAGTTCATGATAAAGGTTTGGTAAACTCAAAAATGTAGTTGTTACTCCCAGAGCTTTTAAAGTCTTGTTGGTTTCTTCTCCCCAAGAATACAGAACCAGTTCATCAGGACTTCCATGACACTGAAACAATTCTGGGAGTTCTCTTTCATTCTTTTCCAGTGCCTAGGAGCAGAAGAGACATCTGCTATGTTAACAATCTTAAATCATGTACGTTGTTAACAAAAAGAAAATAGATGTCCAGACTAGTGTCTGAATTCATTATCTTTCCCATTTAAAAGACAGACAATTGGACAATAAGGCAGTATACAAGTTTTATGCAATGAAAATAGTATGAACAGAAATGTACTATCTGGCTCTGCCACCTAAAATAATTATTATACATGTAGGATAAAGGTCTGCATTGAAAGGCCTCTTATAACCAAGTAGGTTCTCTATATGCAACACTGATATTGCATGATCACAGCTCTAAATCAGGCAAGACTCTATAAAACTGCAGCAGACTCCTTATTACAAACCTGTTTTCCAACCCACAAGAAGAAGGTGACAGGACAAGCATGTGATATACTCAGCTAGCAAGTCCCTGTTCTCTTGTGCATAGTATGAAGCTATGAGCGCTTGAATCAGTAGTGTTAATGAGTTTTCAAACCAGACAAAGCAATTTACTAGGGATGCCTCAAATGGAAATGCCCCAAAACAAAGGCACTTTGCCTCTAAGCTATAGTTTCTTCAACTGCAGTCACTTTGCCTGTGAGCTAAAGCTTTTCACCAAATCTCTGCTGAAGAAAAACATACTCTGGAATTATGTAACTCCATTAATGGAAAGAACCCGACAACCCTTGCGCTAGTACAGTGGTTCTCAACCTTTCTAATGCTGCGACCCCATAATACAGTTCTCCATGTTGTGGTGACCCCCAACCACTTATACATCACCAGGTGCCAGAGGCGTGGCCAAAGAAAAGGGGAAAAAATGGCGGACGACCTTGTTTGGCGACCCCCGTGAAATGGTCGTTCGACCCCAAATGGGGTCCTGACCCACAGGTTGAGAACCACTGCTCTAGTACATGGCACAAAATTACAAGCATCATTTACTTGTGGTTGACTTACTACTGTTCCTGTTCCTAACCTATTTGCTCAAGGATGCCTTCAAGAGAAGGAGACAAAGAAATTATATAACCAAGGCAGATTTTTACAAGGTTATGTAAGATTTCAATGAACTTTATTTCTTTGAGTAATTTAGATTCCATAGAAAAATATAGCATTGGGCAATCCATGTGTGGACAATCCATAAATTTTACAAAATGAAAAGTGTGGTAGACTTCTTGTGCATAGTTTAAGTCTTACAGATAAATCCTCATATGCTCCCCCAATTGTTTGATTTGCATCTTGTCAATCTGATAAAAGACGACATTCAACAAACAAAAACAATTCAGTAGATGAAAGAAATACTTCATAATGAATTTTATTGTTTATTGGTTTGCCAATTCTGGAATAATTTTATGAATACAAGGTAGAACTGAGGGTGTTTTAAAAGCTAGTGAGCATCTACCTGGTAAACAGCTGAATTCTTATTGAGAAAACTTGAAAGTGCAAATACTCCAGCCACCTCTTGGTGATGTCTGTAAGCCAAATGCAAAGCCATGCCTCCACCCATTGAAAAACCACCTGTGGATGTATTTTAAAGACAAGAAAAAGAGATTAAAACTTTAAATACTTAGAGGATTTTAGAACTCTTTTCTTTTGTGCTGCATTTACTGTATATTTTTAAATAAGAGTTTTTTCTCTCTAAAATAATTACTAGTGAGGACAGAATCTTAGATTCTCTGACCACAAGATATATTAAAAAAATAATCAATGATTAGGAGATATAAATAATACAGCAAATGACTGAAAAGCAAGCAGGAATCTTGGTGTTAAAATTGTCATTTGACTGACAAATGCTACTTTCCTAAACACCACCTTTGGATTTTATAAATTTACAATTCTTTTGATGAATTAACTTTGCTTTAAGAAAATAAGATGTATTTCATATTTCTTAAGACCTAAGATAATTGATTTTGTGGTAAACTCCAAATCTCTGTTTCAGGTTTCTTGCATCCTTGCCATATTTATTTTAGTACCTTTTAAAATTGTTCATAAAACTGAATGATTGATTTAGCCTTTATAAAACTAATATATATTGAAAACTACATGCTTTTCTGAGATAGCTAGTGGAGCTGATCCAAAAATGACCACAAATGCTTTATCTGGATCTTCTATAGCAATTACCTTTAAAAGTTTTAAAATCTCATTAATTTCTTCTGACTGGGGATTGATGGTTCGTTAGATGTCCCTGTGAATGGCTTGCGAGCAGGGATAGCACTGTGATGGAAATGCCAGTCAGGAACCAGTTACTGGCTGATAAAAATCTTCCCAGAGAAAAGGAGAGATATGGTGATCACCCACTTACTGTATGCTCTGGAAGAGCTGCTCCTTGTGAGGAGATCACAGGAACTGGTTTTTTTTTTTTTTGTGGTTCATCATAGTTGATATGAATTTACAACCCAAGAGAGATTCCAAATGGCAGGAAAGACAAAAGACTCTTGGTTAGCTACCTTTTTCTTTACATTAAGAAGGGGGAAAAAGCTATCCTAAAGGATTACAACTTTAAAACAGATTGTGATTCAAGAAAATTTTGAAACGATAAAAGGGTTAGCAATTTTAGAAACAATTGTGACTAGAAACTAGTTATGGACTTTTGCATAAAAATGGAAAAATTGAACTTGTGAATTATGGCTTTGCTTAGAAATGAGGCACAACATAATTTTGATACTTTCAAGAAAATTTCAAGAATATTTTGTTAAACAATTTTGTCAAAACTGTGGAAAGAGACAGTTATGATACCTTTCTGAAGCATAGCAACACTTTGTCTAGGATGGACCAAAATGTAGTTGCTCCCTTTTCTAGAACTATCTTAGGTTTTTACTCTTAGTTACTATTCCACCTTGCTAATGACTAAGCAGGAATTTTCTAACTCAGTGTCTTCCAACTGTGTTGAACTGCAGAATATATTATCCACAGTATGTTGTACTACCTGGTAATGGTGAGATTTGTAATTCAACTAATTCTGGGGTACCCCAAGGTGGGAAAGATAGTATTAATGGGACTAAGAAAAGTTTGGCTTTCTCTCTTCCATTTTTCATCTTGTATCATATCTATTACACTATAAGGCTTCAGGCATATAAGATACTGTTTTCTTAAGAGCTTAGAAAACTTAAGGTATCTTAATATATTGGCATTCTTAAGCCTGCCTTGGCTCATAGGATGAGTTCTCCTACAAATGTTATATATTTCTCCTTACAAATCTTACCCAACAGTATCCTGTTTTTCCTGATGCCATTTTTAACTTCATCATCAATCAAACTGTTAAGTGCTTGACACATCATATCAATGGTTTCAGTATGTTCTGGGCAATCATTAGAGATCTTGTATCTGTCAAACCACACATTGGACAAAGACCCCCTCATTGGTGTATATGGTCTGAAAGAAAGATGGATGAGAAATGCATGAAGACAAATTTCATACAAAAGTTCTTTGTGTTTTAGAATCATTCTCTTTGTACCTAGGAGACTGTGGTGTGTAAAACTGCCATTCAGTCATGGAGGTAAGACAAAACTACATCAAACATCTATGTTTGTTTAAACAAGATTAGCTCATTTTTTAAGGGTATGTATGTCTATAGAATATTAAGAGCAAATAGGCTATTCATATGCATGAACCTAACCTCATGTTTGCCATATACTCTCCTAAACTTGGTTGTTTGTATCTTTGCTTTAGAGCTTCTCTTAGCATAGATTAAAAAATATGGAATACAAAGAGCCTATATTTAGAATAACTACTCTAATCCTTAAGTAAAGTGACAAACCTTTAAACTCAGAATCCAGCTTTCTCCCATCAGCCTTGCTTTACTCCTTATATCATACAATTAACTGCAATTTATTCTACAAAGTTGTTATGAGAGAAAACAAAGAATATAAAGCTAATGTGGGAAGACTGCAGCTGTTGCTATAAAGCAAGTTGTTTAAAGTAGTAGTTACAAAAATCCATAATTAAAGAAACACTCCCATTCATAATTAGAGAAACACTTGATAGAATAGGGCATATTAATTATCTTAATAATTAATCTTAATAATATCTTGAGTTTCTTCAGTTATCAGTGTAACAGAGTTAACATCAGTAACCAATATTAAATGTATTAAGAAACATTTTCTAAACTTTCAGAAAGTCAACACTGTACTTTTCACACAAATTCTTCACACAGCTTATACTCTATAATTATATAATTCTAGATATCCACTAATAGAGGACAACCTATCAGTTTGAACAAAACAATGTTTTTTAAGGAATGAAGATTTTTTAAAAATAAACGGCTGTTTAGAAAAGACACTATTAATCGGTTAAAAAAAAGTCTGTCAGAAAGAAGGATGTGTAATTCCATTTCTTCCAAAATGAAGCTCTGGAACCTAGCCCTCAGTCCCAGAACTGTCAATCCAGTTTAGTAGAAAAATAAACATATGTCAGATAAGGAATGATACATTCTGAATCTGAAGAATAATGTTAATGGGCAATAAGGAAGTCTCAGCAATGCAAAATACACTGCCCTCCTTTTTTTAAAGTTAAAAGAGTTTTTCTTGTAAAACTGCTAGCACTAAATTTAGGTAGACATGTCTGTAGGAATAATACCATCTCTTCTACATTAGAGAAGCTTGGTTTTCTTTTCCTGAGATTCAGTTTTGAAATAGATCAGTCCACTGGTGGTAGCTTCTGTTGGCTCTTGGCTTCCAGTTCACTGGCAATAGAAGGGTCGGCATGGGTGCCAATTGCCGTACTGGAGAAGAGCTGCACATACGCATGTTTTAAAAATTCATTTTTTGTCAACTCAGCTTCTTTGTTGTAATAAATGCTCCCCAGCTGAAGTTTCTTTTAATTCCATGAAAATAATCCAAGAAAGCTAAGAAAAGTTTTAAGTGTCCTCAGTTTCAACATGGGAGATTTAACCACTTGGCTAGCTTTTATCCTTTTATATTCTACCCACTGAAGATGGATATATATGCTTAATTATTTTTCTGAATCTGAACCTCTGGCTGTGCAAAAATATTTCTCAGGCACTATATTAAATACTGTGACATAGCCTTCCTCCCCAAACCTCAAATTTCCAAAGAAAGAAAATATTTGTTTAATCTAACAATGATTTTAAAACTTATTCATAATCCATAAATTTATGTTCAATAGCATAACTATGTCTGGACAAGGAGTCTGGATATACAGGTAACCCTCAACTTACAACATTCATTTAATGACCTTTTGAAGTTACTACAGCAGTGATAAAAGGGACGTATGACTGTTTTTCACACTTACGGCCATCCTTATGGTCACATGATCAAAATTGAGATGTTTGGCAACTGGTTCATATTTATGACGGTTGCAGTGTCTTGGGGTCATAGGATCTCCTTTTGTGACCTTCTGACAAGCAAAATCAATGGGAAAACCCAACTCACTTAACAACTGAGTTACTAAGTTAACAGCTGCAGTGATTCACTTAACAAAATGGGCAAAACTCACTTAACAAGTATTGCTTAGAAACAGAAATTTGAGTGCAATTGTAGACGAAGAGTCAAAAGTGAAACAAGTGAAAAGTAGTTCTGAAAATTTGAGGAATAAGAGCCATCGAAAACCTTCAGAATGAAGCGGGTCATAAAAGAGACTGCACTAGGGAATATTTTAATGAAGTTATTTCACTTGTGTGCAAAATGCAAATGCTGCAGTTAAAAAAACCCCTCAGGACCAGGTTGCCCATGTTGAGAATAGCTCCCACTTTTCAGACACTGGAGGTAGGTTTGAATAACTCTTATATTCAGATTAGGAAATCTTGTTATAGCATCATACTCTTTTATTCTTAAGGACTATTTGCCCTGGACATAACTTATGGATCAGCTTTTGAAGTTACTATCAATATTCTTTGTAGTTGAAAAAAATACAATTATTAATCACATTATAGTGGTTTAATAGGAAACATATATTTCTTTTACGGTTCTACTTTTTTAAGTGTATGCATTCAGTAATGTTAACCAAACACTAGACAGACTATCATTATTAACTTGGGCTTTTTTTGCTGTACCATTCCTGAAAATGAAATTCTAATGCTGTTTATCTGCACCTCCTTCAACATCATTGTTATTGATGGAATGGTATTCAGAAGTATCTGATGAAAAAGGTTCTGGCCATGTAATGTATGACAGAAAGACCGAGTATATCATTGATTAATGACTGATTCAGCTACCCCACCCCCAAACAAAATACACCACAGACACAGGCATAACTAGGTCAGAGGAAAAAGCAGGCAATGAAAAAATGTTTAGTTTGTTTATATAACTCTGCATGTGACTAAAAACACTTTGTTGATATGATGCAATAAATTGAACCAGGCAACAGTTTGAACCAGGCAATAGTTGATCAAGCAGAACAAATACTACAGGGAAATTCTTAGATAAAATGTATAATTAAAGAAATTAAATAAGTAATGATTTTCTAGAGGAGAAAACTGTTATCCTGAGATTTGATAAATGGAGCAATATGTACAATGATTTTGTCAAAGGTATTAGTGAAACAATAAAAAATAAGGAAACTTTGTTTCTAAAAGAACAATTGATACATCAAGAGCTAGGCATAGCATTAAATCTTAATATATAGCCAAGGCAAAGCTGTAGCAAGTAGCCAAAATAATTTCAAATACTTAGAACATGATTTTGCACAGATAACTCTCCTTTCATATTAACCATTTTGTAGAAACTGATTTGAAGAAAGCTTGGGGAATCAAATTAATTCTACCACATGATATTTATACATATACAAAAGAGGTACAGGTTTAATTTCCCGGTCATGGCTGTTATCTTGCCTGTTTGGACTCCCTCGTTCATTGCCATGTAGAAATTTAGGAGAAACTGAATATAATTATAAAATGTTTCATGTGCAGAGTTAGATGTATAACTTCAAAATTCATATGATTCTTTTATGTTCAATCTATTTTTAGTTGAAGAAAGCTAGCCAGGCAAACAAGATGGTTAGTACAATCTCTTAAACATGAGCCAGCAGTGTGCTGTAGCTGCCAAAAAAGCCAACACAGTGCTAAGGCTGCATTAATGGAGGGACAGAATCAAGATCACGTGAAGTGTTAATACTACTTTACAAAGCCTTGGTAGGGCCACACTTGGAATACTTTATCCAGTTTTGATAACCACGATGTAAAAAAGATGTTGAGACTCTAGAAAGAGTACAGAGAAGAGCAACAAAGATGATTAGGGGACTGGAGGCTAAAACATATAAGGAACGGTTGTTGGAATGGGGTATGTTTAATTTAATGAAGAGAAGGACGAAGGGTGACATGACCGCAGTGTTCCAATATTTCAGGAGCTGCCACAAAGAGAGAGTCAAGCTAGTCTCTAAAGCACCTGAATGCAGGACAAGAAGCAATGGATGGAAACTAACCAAAAAGAGAAGCAACCTAGAACTAAGGACAAATTTCCTGACAAATTTCTCCTTAGTTCTAGGTTGCTTCTTTTTTAGAACAATTAATCAGTGGAACCACCTGCTTTCAGAAGCTGTGAATGCTCCAATACTGGAAGTTTTTAAGAAGAGACTGGACAGCCATTTGTCTGAAATGGTATATGGTCTCCTGCCTGAGCAGGGGGTTGGACTAGACAATGTCCAAGGTCCCTTCCAACTTTATTATTGTTGTTATTATTATTATTATTATTATTATTGTTGTTGTTGTTGTTGTTGTTGTTGTTGTTGTTATTGTTACTGTTGTTGTATCAATGCCAAAAATACTGTCCAAATATCTATCAGTTAATTGTACTTGAGCTCATTCAATGCCTAATAACTTCACCAGTATACACCTACTTGTTTCATATTGACATCAACATTCTGCTTTTTTGATTAAAATGATCCTGAAAAATTTCTAAATAATTACTTTGCATGATTTTGTATACCAGTGGTTCTCAACCTGTGGGTCGGGACCCCATTTGGGGTCGAATGACGATTTCATGGGGGTCGCCAAACAGCGCAGTCTGCCATTTTTTCCCCCTTTTCCTTAGCTGTGCTACTCCCTTTTATTATATTGGTTTTTGAAAGCCAATAGAATAGACTCTCTTGAATAGAGTCTAATTCTATTGACTTTCAAAAGCCAATAGGAATTGTCCAGGCTGTCTCTGCCCTGCTGAGCCCGCCAAAAGTTCCATTCTGCAAATGGTGCTGCACCAGTTGAGTAGTCCTCGACTTACGACCGGTTGAGTAGTCCTTGACCTACGATCGGTTGGGGGTCGTGGCATTAAAAAGGTTGAGAACCACTGATGTATACTATATTATAAAAATGAAGTCTATACTAAAGAACTGAATCATGAAGAATATATACTTGGGTTATTTTATATAGCAAGAAAGTATTTTTCCTAGAAATGATAAGTTTAGAAACATTTTGACTGGTGAATAAATTATGATTTTATAAATAACTATGCTGGATCTTCTTAATAAATGATTCAAACAAGTATTTAAATTGTTTACTTTTTGTATAATATTTTTATTTAATATTTGGTGAGTGTATTTTTATTTTATATATGTTTGACAATGGCTTTATAAAAACTATTCAATTTTTTAAAAATAATGTATTTAAATTAATTCCACCCTGATTGCTATAGAGCTCCATGCTGTGCAGAGGATTGAAGAATAACAGGCATTAGATATCTTTACACCAGATTTCCACAAGCTGAAACCCTAGAGATCCAGCCAACTTTAAATGTAGACTGTATAGACTAAAAAATTAGTTTATTTCTAAAGAGTTTTTGTACTCCTTTCATAAAAAGTCAGAAGCAATTTGTAAAAGTCACACTATTATTCCATAAAAAGAAGTCTAAAGTGAGATTAAACTGGATAACAGTGTAAACAAGATGAAAAAAGAATACAGGAAGGTCTCCAAGTCAGTCTTGGCACAGGACAATCACATGGACATATGATGGGATTCAAATATGTGAACAATCTATGTGGATGCCGCTTCCGGAAGTACGTTCTGGGCTTGGGCAAGAAAAAATTAACTATTGGTTCTGCCAAACTGGTGCGAACCCCACCACAGCATGTAATACTATGGAAGAGATTTACTATTGCCTTTTTGCAGGTTGATCCCCCCTCCCAGACTACGTTTCTAATTCTTGAATTTCCAGTGATTTCCCAATCACTGGATCCGACTCCTGTTTGTCTTTTTTTAGTATGAATCAAAGACATATAAATGAGAACAAAAAATAGCCGCTATAATAAAACTACTGGGAAATTTTGTAGCTGGAGCAAGTCAACATAAAATGAGAAAATTATAGCTCCTTTAGCTCCTATAATTTCAGGAAACATTAAAAAGCAGATACCTAGAAACCTACAATTCTAAAAAAAAAAATTCGGAATACAATGCTAATATATAAAATTACCAACTGTAACTTTATTTAGAATAGAAAAATGAATTCTGTACAAAAATATCCAATTTGAGCATCTCATGAAATTCTAGCTTTATTGAATTTCATTGGATTGCTTTGTATATGTAAATAAAAATACTGTGTGCTTAGAATATAAAAAAAATATGTGGCCATAGTTAAAGTTGATGAAAAAGAGTAGAAATCCGACTAAGGTATTTGGGAGAGTTATTCATAGCAAGTCTCCCAATAC
Organism: Crotalus tigris; assembly: GCF_016545835.1. Lineage (NCBI taxonomy): Eukaryota > Metazoa > Chordata > Lepidosauria > Squamata > Viperidae > Crotalus > Crotalus tigris. The sequence continues at coordinate 1,211,746 of NW_024096622.1, read as the reverse complement.
AATTCTATCAATTCATCTCCATAGCTATCAACAGGGTTTTTGTGGATCAAGTATCTGCCAATCTATTTAAAATAGTATCAAACTGACTGATGGTTCTGTACCACAGCCAAAGAAGAGAGAACTGCTACAAGGAACTCAAGAAAAAAAAAAAAAAGAATCTGCATTGAAAGCTTAAAAAAAATATCTGCACTATTCTACAAAGCCATTTTCCAAGGCTCCATCAATATTTTCTTAAATGGAAAGAGATCAACATTCTTCACAAAATACACAATAAAAACTGTAAAAATTATCTGCTGGTAACTGAAAAGAGTGCATGTAGAGTCCATTTCTTGCTAAGTTCAGTTTGGATTTACAGTGGGAAGGATTGTGAGAAGGAAATGTACAAAGATTCCTTGACCTAGATTTAGTGAAGCATAACAAGGTACAGTGTAGTTATTTCAAAAAGTTGGGACAACATAATTTTAACTTGAACACGTTACCTGCTTTAATGCCAATTTAAACTATCACTTTCTTATTTAGGAGAAATATAAGAAATATTCTCTCTTGATTTAGTCATTCAACAGAAAACAAATGTTTAAGTTGCTCCGCTAGCAGCTGTAACAGTATTTAAAGTTTTAGCCATGCCTGCTGAAAAGAGAAAAAAAGCATTTTGAGAGACGTGGCAGCAGATGCTATTTTTAAAATCCCAACCAAAGTTGCAACACATTTAATCACAATAATCAAGGACTGCGGGAATTAAAAGATGAAATTATATATCATAAGAGAAAGCTGAATCAGTTGTTTTTGGCACTGTAAATAATTAAATGACCTATGGAAATATAAAGTAGTACATAATCCTTAACCTATAAATTACTTAATCTTTGCAAGATTATTATTTGGCCACAATTATAAATCTTCTAGAAATTGGCCTTTGGAAAATACAGCCCTTAAACGTATCTTCCGCATTGACTATTGAGCACAGAGGAAGGGACTAGTATATTCACCAAATGAATCAGCTGTTTCAATTGGTCACCAGCTAATGCACAACACTGCAACTTTGACAAACTGGAAAACAGTGAAGGGAAATGAAGGATAAACCTAACCATCAAATTCCCCCCCCCCCCGTTTTAATAGCCATGACCATTGGCAGTCTGATTGTAACAGAAACTCTTGTTGAAAACAAGAACTGTCAGTTACTAAAACAAATATCCCCACTGTTCTCCACAAGATTAAAGGAATTCCCCCCCCCCCGCCAGCTTTTTTTAAGCAAAGTTGCCTGATGCTGCTCACTGCAGCATGCAGGAGCTCATGAGAAACTTCACTGTACTATTGTAATAACTGAAAGCTGACTTGTAGCCTAATCAGTTCATCAGATTGGCAGAGGCTCTTTATAGTTTTAAATGGAAGAAAATATTTTGTGACAGTAGTAGCACAATCCATTTTGATCTGAAGACTAAATCTGAGTCTTTTTTATGTAAAATGTGCATTGCAAATGAGCTATAATCTATGTTAAGGAATATAGTTATTAAGCAGCTAAACTCTGAACCTAAAGTTAATAGAATGAAATCCTCCAATTAATTTTCCCCAAATTACTATAGTAAAGAAGGCTGTGCAGATCTTTGAAGAAATGTTTTACTTCAACAATGTCACACTTCAAGCCAGTAAAGCAGCCATAGGCTTTATTTGTAACTCTCACCTCAACTTTTATCAAGATTGATCATCCATCATCTACACAAGCCCAGCAGAAAGTTCAGAAAATGAAAATAGGCAGCAAACATCATAGTTAAATGAGACTCATGAGATTACAGTGGCAAACTGTTCACAATTTATGGTATCAAGAAGCACTTCCTTCTTTTTCTTTTAAATTAAAACCGGAAATTAGATTTATTTTTAAATTCTGAAAGGCAGAAAAAAAATCTGTTTCCTTGATCAAGTCTCAAACCATTCAGTCACCGGAGCACTATTATTGCTATCTGGCATAATCCAGTTTTGATGAGCTGGTTTTGGTATGCTCTGGCTCCCTTTCTTCAAATTATGTTCCTATTCATATAAGGCCAGCAAGCAAGCCAAATACATTGCAAGTAGGCACACCAATCAAAGGAATTAGAAATCAGCCATTTTTTGAAATCTCATATAGATATTAATTCTAGTTTTGAGAAAAAGCATCCTCTACCTCAGTATTCTTAAACTTGCTAAATTAAGATGTGTGGACTTCAACCTCCAGAATTCCTCAGGCAGCATGCGTTCAGAAGGATTCACAACAAATCAGAGCTGAGCTTTTCAGCCAGATCCACCAAGCTGGCCAAGCATTTTTGCCGAAAGTACACTAGATTTTTAGGTAAGTAGTATTTAGTAAAAGTCTAAGGTCACTTCTAAGAGACCCAGTCAGTGTCCTATCACAAAAAGCTAAAAAAATCTGCTCTCATGATCATGTTACGGTTGGCATTCCAAGTGTTGATTTGAAGGTATAAGACCAATTTTAGAGTGAGATGGTTTACCCTCTTGGCATCAGGGCAACGAATCAAATTTACTTCAGTAATTCTGTTTGACTATGCAGTATATCAAGTCTGAAGCTTTTGAAAGCAAATGAAGGCAGCACTGACTATGACTGAAGCAACACTTTTGTTCATACTGTCCTTCCCCTGATTAGAACTGCCATTCCCATAATCTTGTCTAAAGCCTTTGAATGGAGAACATTTAATAGAAGAGAAAGAACTTGTCTTTGGCAACTTTCCTCTAATAACTGGAATGCAAGAACAGCAAATCCACTGCAGATAAATCCAGGAAATACCAAGATTTGTGCTCTTCCTCCATTGCCTTTGAATGCTTCTCTAACAAATAACATTTGTTGTTTTCTTGGAAGGAATATAGTAAAGCCTCTCAAGCTTTTACATTCCTACGCAGAGATACCAGTAAAGTATGAGTGCATGGCACAGCTTCACTTCACAGAACTGTCTGGACTCCCACTGCTAGAATCAACTAGGACCATGGCAAAGGAAAGCACGGTGTCCCATCACGATGCTGCCAATTGATATGTTGAGGTGGATTGCTTTGCTTTGATGGAAATCTCTTTTTTGCACATGCACAAAAAATACTATCAAACTCCAATGAAACAACTGTCTCGACTAACAAATCTGTTGTAACCACTTGAACATTTTATGTTGTGAACTGGTATCAAAAAGCCAACTGAGGTGGGTGTCAAACTCACAACGTCACATGACATGTCGCGACATATCATGACTTTTTTGCAATTGCCAGCAATGGGGCGGGTGCGGTTTCACTATGATGCATCTGGCAGTTTGACATCTCTGCTCTAAACCCTGAAATCATTTTAATTGCATTACATATCGGTTTTGCAAACCTTATTTCACTATTTCCATAATCTCATGAAAGACTAATGCAAAAATTACTAAACAAATTATCAAGGGGAAGTCTTAGTAGTGTAATAGTTCTGTCTATTTATCTGGAGACTGAGACTGAGATAGTCTGTTATATTTGAATATGGGTTTCAAACTTGATCTTTCAGGAATAGGTATAGAACCGGATCCATGAAAATACACTGACTTAAAGGATTTTCTACTAAAATCTATTCTATGTCCATTTACAAAATACATACAGCATAACTTCATCCAATCTGTTTCAACTTGTTACTGAATTATATTCAGGAAGGTGACAGCATCGCAACACTTTGTGATTTACTCTCCAGCTGTCAGTATCACATACAAAGTGACATTTTTAATTGCATACAACAAATAAAAGAAGGTTGGAGAAGAATAGCCTATAAAATCTATTGAAGTTTTAAATCAAGTTACATAAATGCTTTGTTGTAAAAACCAAGAAACAAATGCAGAAGAGCTTGCCTACCAGTTCAACATGATTATGACACCAAATCAATATCACCTCTTAGCAATCAGAAAGATAGATTTTCTCCAGGACAATTTATCCCCAATCTAGTTCTTCAGTCTCCTAATGTTGCACCCCCAGCCACTGTAATCAAAGCCATCTATCTTGATGCTTCTCGCTGCCTTCTGGTCTTTTCTTCCATCTTTCCCAGCATTATACTTTTATCTAAAGAAGGCGTTCCCAACCAGGAGTGATCATATTCCTGGGGGTGCGAAAACTTGGGTTTTCAAAATTATAGTGTACATGCATAATTTGTTGCTGTTATTTTGAACTTTCGTAAGGGGTGCAAGAATATATCAGAAGCATTCTAAGGGTGCGGAGTATAGAAAAGATCGGGAACTGCTGATCTAAAGAACCAGTTTTTATATAATGTTTATGAAGTATAATAATTTGAGGCTGCTCATTTCTGCCTTCAGTGAGAGCTCTGGGTTCATTTGTTTAGTTATTCAGTTGTTTTCTTGGCTATCCATAGTGTTCTTAGGAGTCTTCTTCAACGCTAAAGTGCAAAAATGTCAATACTCTGTTTATCCTGCTTCTTCCAAATCTAACTGCACAATTCTAATCTTTGTAAGTACAGATATCTTATATATCAAAATATATTTTCAAGCTTTTTACTACTATTTTACCATGTGCTTAGACTGCAGTCTTTTCTTGACTGCTGGTTGATCCTAAAAGATAGAAAACACCCATTACTTCAATCTCTTGAAGTGATATCTTCAATAAGGCTGGTTGCTGTACCGATTGCCATAACTTTTGTCTTCTTTATACATATAACTTAAGCTCGTTTCCCACTTTTCTTTATGACTTTCATTATTAGAGCTGTCAGATCATTCATATTTTCAACTATCAAAGTAGTGTCCTCAACATAGTGCAGGCTATTGTTATTTTTCCCCCAATTTTAAAAATACTCCAATGCAGCTTCCTGCAGTAGATGTTTCATATACAGGTTGAATAAATAAGGTGATAGTATATAGCCTTGACTCATTCCTTTGCCTTCCTGCAATCATAACAGACACAACTGAAAGTCTATCTATAATTAATGAAGCATATATAGGCTGCTTTTTCTTATTCTTTGGCTTTCTCAATTATTCAGCATGAATTAATAATAATATATCTTGTTCCTTGGCCTTTTCTAAAGCCATGTGAGCATTATTTTGCTAGCATGTGAAATTAAAGACACTGTAAGGTAATTTGCACACTTCACTAAATCTTCTTTTCATCGGCATTGGTGTGTAGACCGATCTCTTTCAATATACTGGCCACTATGCTGTTCTCCAAATTTGCTGGCATAGATTGGTTACAACCTTTACTGATTCTTCTTCTGTTACTTGCCATATTTTGATTTGTAGCCTTTTGATTTGGTAATATGCGGGGTATCGATCTAACTTCTTCTAGTAATAGGAAATGATCCACTTGGAATCAGTTATTATCTATCCATTTGCATCCTTTAGCATACCAATTCAAGATCAGAACTTACTTCTGGGTCAGAAATCTTCAGTCTTCCCCCCCCCCACTCTCCAAAGTCTTAAAATTCTACTTTCTTGTGAAAGTCATCTACTTGACAGAAAACACTGCATGCTAGTTCTTCATCCATTCAACTTTTTCAGATTTTCATCTTAATTCAACCTGCGCATCTTAATTCAACCTGCATCAGAACACAGGCTGAGTTCAATTTCTCAAACCTGGTTCAAATGATATCTCCGTTTATTTTTTATAATAATTTTATTTAAAATTACAATTACAACAATACAAACTAATACAAATCAAAACTAAAAACTACAAAGAATAATAGAAAGGTTCAGGAAAGAAACATGGAAAAAAAGAATAAAGAATATATATATATATATATATATATATATATAATATATATATATATATATATATATATATATATAGGTCTTTGGTTGTTCGGGTTTTCTCCCGCGTAAAATTGGAAGTGTCTTGGCAACGTTTCGACGAAGTCACATTCGTCATCTTCAGGCTGGTGTTTTTAGCTTCTTGCTTTGAGCAGCAAATTTAGCAAGAAGCTAAAAACACCAGCCTGAAGATGACGAATGTGACTTCGTCGAAACGTTGCCAAGACACTTCCAATTTTACGCGGGAGAAAACCCGAACAACCAAAGACCTATATACAAATACCCGCGAAAACCTCAGAAAACATAATATATATATATATATATATATATATATATATATATATATATATATATATATATATAGAGAGAGAGAGAGAGAGAGAGAGAGAGAGAGAGAGAGAGAGAGAGAAAGAGAGAGAGAGAGAGAGAGATGACTTTCCTCTTCATTACAAATATAATTTTAGTAATTTATCACCTTTTTAAAAAATGCAACAAATAATATCTTTTCCCCATATTCTATCTCTTTTCTATAAACAGATACATAAAAAACTTCATAATTTCAATCCTGATATCAGCAAAAATCCTTTAAGTGTTGCCAGAGATAGCAACATATAATTTTAATTTTAATCAAATAAACCAACTTTATTGTTTTACTTAACCATCTTAATCTTTAATCCCTTCTTATAATGTGCTAGAACTTGATTTATTTTCATTTTCTACTTTGTCCCTTCTCATAAAATTCTTCAATCTTTAACAAGCCTCTTTTGTAAATCCAATATATGTCCTTTCTATCTGTGGAGGGATTTTTGAAGACCCAGTCTACTCACTCTATTTTTTGTGGAACTGTCTTCAGTCTGCCATTTCTTCCCTGGAAGTCCAGATACCTTTGTGTTTAGAACATAGTGTACAAGAAGTGATGTGCAATCCCTCTTCTTTCTGAGTTGTGCTGTGATATCAGTAAGAATTCTGGGTGTGCCACTGATCTCTGCAATAGAAAGCCCTTGGATACATAAGATAGCTTTCTCATGAACTGGAATGTTCTTTGTTGCTTTTCAAACAGAGTCTAAATTATAGAGTTGGAAGGATTCACATAAGTAATTTAATCCAATTTGTGATTGATGCAACATCTACTAAAACATTTTTGAAATGATGAATTTTACATGAGAATGTTTTCTCTGAATAGACGCTATGTTAACCAAAAAAATGAAAAAGCTTTGTGCACCTGAATGCAACTATGTTTCTCTTTACTTTACAAAAATATCCTAGAAAGCTAGGATTATGCTAGGATTAAGAAATTCTTGGGAAATAAGAGTTTTATAAGAAGTTGGAAAAATAAGTCTTATTTAAACCATGGTTTCATAGCTTGGCATTTTTATCCAAAGCAGAATATCCAGATTCAATCACAGTTTTGTTCCATATAGCATTAACCTTGTGAATTCTCAAGTCTCCTCTTTCTGCTATGTATTCAAAATGGACAGTGATTTATATATGTGTGTGTAAGTATATATGTGTGTGTGTGTGTGTATGTATATGTATATAGCATGTACATATGTGTGTTATGTATATGTATGGATAGATATATACTTTCTTTTGAGAGCAGGCAACAGAATTTCATTTTTAATGTGGGCCAAGTGTGCTCACAGTAAAAAATGACAATAATCACCTTATCTTATCTTTCTTTATCTTTATCTTTCTAGGATCAGCTGCAACTATAAGCTATAATGTCTTAGCTTACTTTTCCATTTAGCTGAAAGGGTAGGAAAAGTCTTTGTGATGAACTACATGAAAATATTTTATCCCTAAGGGGAAGAAAGTGATGGTACTTTGCATGTTTAGAAAAAATAATTATGACTGATGGATAGGAAGTATGTTTTCTGAAGAGGACTGCATTAAGGACAACATGAAGAATCAACAAGGAGTTACCACAAAAAAAGAATCCCTACTGGGCTTGTTCTTACTTCTATAAGTAACTTCACCTACTAAAGAAAGAAAGAACAAGTCAGAAGGATACTGATCTCTTAAACACGAGTGGAACTTCAAATCCTTATAAAAATTAACTTCTATCTTTTCAATATAATTTCTAGATTTAGTCTACTGGAGATAAGAAAGAACACAGTACCTGGCAGGAGCTGTTGGATAAATGACTTTTATATGCTGGAAAGACAAATCTTGCTTCAAAACTTGCTTGATCCAGTCTCTTACCCCTTGACCAGTATCACCTGAATATAGCACAAAAAGATAGAATTGAATTAGACATCTATACAATGGAACAATGTGAGCTGTCTTATGAACCTCAGAATTCATCTTGTCCATACAACTCTCTTTTCAAACTTCATTTTAGAAAAGGTACAACTGGCTGCTTATAGAAACCAAGCCTAATGGGCAACCAATTTTCAAACATCAACAAGTAAGTCCTTATTATGGAGCTTGTCATTATGGTTGTAAGTCATAATGGCTGTAAAGTGAGACTTATTTTATGACCATTTTGTAGTGGTCATTAAATGAATCACTGAAGTTATTACACATACTTGAGGTTGTTAAATGAACTCATTGTTTGCCATGGGGCCTTTTCGCCAAAATCTGGGAGTAAATGCTGTTAAGTTGTGATCATGTGACTGCGGGACCCTGTGAATGCAGGTCAGATGCCAGATGCCTGAAATGCAGGCCAGATGCCAGATGCTTCGAAACTGAGTTATAAGTACTTTTGGAAGGGTCTGTCATAGGTTTGAGCAGTTGCAAAGCAACTGATTGTAAATCAAGGCCTGTACTCATCTCCACTAAGGAAGCCCTTTCAGGTGTCCCTATCCTACTGAGTACAAGAATCCAAGTTTATAGAATCCTTGTCAGCTCTCTTGTCTCTGCTTGAATGAAGGAGCACATACTACCTCCCTGATAGCTGGTTGATTCCACAACCAACCTGTTCTTATTGCTTAGAATTTCTCTCTTAATGTTTAACTGGGATTTGTTTTCTGAAACTTAAGACCATAATTCCACGATTTATACACTGAAGTGATAGACAGCAATTTTTGGCCTTCTATTATGGGAGAGATAATTGAAGATTGCCTTTATATTTCAATATAATATATTTCAATATAATACGTGATACACAGAACTAGGCCAATTAGGGTTTGACCAACACATCATGAACTACAACTTCTTAGAATATGGACCCTCTGCTTTGGTTGACACAGTCCTACATCATTGCAACCCTAAAACTGTGCCTTTAAAAAAAATGCCAATCAACAGACTAATGACCTTAGGTTTGGCTCTGTTAAGAGTAAAGGTAACTGTTGATACTACTTTTTACTGTAAAAGGGAAAACCTGAAAATTCCAATACTTGGGTAGCAAATACAGATTTTAAACAGTTCTCCAAATTATTGTGGATGAAGGAGGAACAATTCCCTATTGTTATTAGTGAATACTCAGTCACTTTCCAATAGAGCAGGGATCCCCAACTTCAGACTGTGGGCCAGCACCGCCCATGGCATGCCAGAAACTGGGCTGTTCAAACAAGTAAAATCCCATCCACAGGATGCAGGCAGCATACAAAACCACACCCCCTCCGGTTCATGGAAAAACTTCTCTCCTCAGAACTGATCCCTGGTGCCCAAAAAGTTGGGGGCCGTTGCAATAGAGGTTTATAGCATATGTCAATCATATGACAAAGAGGTGGGTATCTTGAACATGACATAAACAAGACAATAGGAGTGTTAGCTATGGGGAAACTACCAACAGTCTCCTTGATTATGGTAAGCATAATTTAAATCAATTATTTCTTCCAAGCAACAAGCATTGCTATTTCTACAGCTTCATACTTCTTATTTTCTGTTCCTCTGCTATGTGGAGAAATGTTTAATGTGAATTACAGGTGTCTGGAGCGGCCACTGTTACAGGTAGTCCTCGACCTATGACTCCAATTCAGCACAACATTTCTGCGGCTAAGCAACACAGTTAAGTGAGTCACACCCCATTTTACAACTTTTTGCCATAGTTCTTAAGCAAATCACTGCAGTTGTTTAGTGAATCTGGCTTCTCCCAGTAACTTTGCTGGATGGAAACTGGCTGGGAAGGTTACAAACGATGATCACATGACCCCAAGACAGTTTAACTGTCATAAATACATGCCAGTTGCCAAGTACCCAAATTGACGATGGGCATGCTGCAGCAGTTGTGTGAAAACTACCATAAGACATTTTTTTTTCAGTGCTGCTGTAACTTGGGTTACTAAATGAATAGTTGTAAGTCAAGGACTTCCTGTATCTTCATGACTGTAACGATTTGTAAAAGGAAGGCCACAAATATGAGGGCATTTGTACAGCTGCCTATGCAAATAGGGTTCTCATATGAATGGTCTTTTTTTCCATACATGAATCTATTTGATGTAGAAGTGCACCGGGAACAGGAAAGGTACACATCTGTATAAACTGGACCAGACATAAAAAAGATTCTGGAATACACAAGACCCCTGCAGTATGTTGTGCAAGTCTGAACGGAGCTGCCACTGCCCTTGGCAACAACCTGTTAGATTTGCAGCTGAGCTGGATTTGACAATGAGACAAGTGTTGATTGTATTCATTATAATTATGCCACACAGAACAATTAACGCACCAGGAATTACGAGGCAGACTTTTAAGAAAGGAAGGAAAAATAGGGCAATAATCAACCTCCCTGGGCAGCCTTTCCCTTCCCGAGTACCTCTCTGTTTATTGTACAAACCACGAGGGCTTGCCCCATTCCACCCGCAGTCCCATAAGCCAAAATGATGCACGCGTGACCTCTTTCGGCGGAAAGGCCCCCACAAGCTAGCCCAGAGATTCACGCCCCCAGCAGACCATCTTGGGATCGGGAGCTTCCACCTGAGCCATGGAGAAAGATCACAGATGCCGTATGTCTCCCCGCCGGGCCCACCGCTACCAGGCTCTTCTGCAACGCCGTCTGAACAGCCATATCGCCTATTTCCTTCCCCTGCCGAAGGGGAAAGGGGAGAGAAAAAAAATAAAAGCAAGCCGCCTCTTACGGCGCAACCGCGCTTGGGAGTCGCTCGGAGTTCTCGCAGCAAAGCTGCACCAGACTCCGCCTCCCACGAGTTCAGCGAAAGGGACTCGGCCGCGCGGAGCGGGAGGGGCGTGGGTATCTGTTGTGCGTCTGGGTGAGAGGAAGATTGGGGGGGGGGAGAGTAGGTGCTGTGATGCTCCAGGCAATGCTGTGTTAAACCAGTTTTTAAGTCTTTGAAATAGGTGGCTGTGAACGCGTTAAATTCTATGAGTTGGCATTTGCAAGGGAAACGCCAAGAGAAAAGAGCGTAAAGTCTGTTAAAGGCAATAACGCTGCTTTTTGAAGAGAACGACATTCACAGATATCTTTTATCTGTGTTTTTCCGCCTTCAGATTTTCCAAGAACTCACTGTCTAATAATCGGCGCTGTTCTAAACATTCATTATCCCTACTCCAAAATAAAGGTTGCATTACCACCCACGTTTACTTTGAGAGTCGGTTACGTTGCATTCACAGGAATCCAGTCTTGAGTAAATCAGTGTAAAATCGTGCAATAATCGAGCGTTGCGAGGACTGGAAAAAAGAAAGAAAGAAACCGGGAAGATAGGAATTGGTGATAGAAACGGGTGTTAAGTTGTTTTAGAATGATATTAATAGGACTTGAATTTATACAGATAGCAATAGGAATTTTGGGTTAAGATTATGTAGATTTACAGTATTTCTTCCCTTTGTGCCCAGAATGTAGGCTTTTACATTTTTCTCTTAGCAGTTGCAATCTAACTCCTGTACACTGTCACTTTTCTTCAATGTCCCTGTGATGTTTCATTTGCTCCCTAGTTAGCTCCTGCTTAAGCCATCCTTTACTACAAAAGTGTTAAAACTGTTTTTTTCCCTCTCTTCTTGACACAGCTATGCCATGGATACAATCAGATACACGTCACATTCCACTAACCCAAGGGTGTGGTGTGGGATCAGCAAAACTGGGTTTGTGAGAAAATTTTGGAATTGAAGTCCATAGATCTTAAAATGGTCAAGGTTGGACACTCCTGTTTTATGCCTTCCAAGATAGCCTGCTGTTGTCAGAAGTAGTGGAGGATGGTGTCCCATGGCCAGGACTGATACAAAACTCAATATTCCTTCTAGTCCAAGGTCTATGCAAATTGTCCTATCAGACAGCAATGTGTCTCGAGTGTTTTCACAATTGCCTGGTGCTGTCCATAATCCCTCCTTGGCAACTCCTCAGATCTCTTTAGGAAGACCTGGTGCTCATTTTGAGCATCACTGCAATATGTAGGAGGCATTTTAATATCCCGCATATGTGGATAAATTCAGTAAACACAGTGAAGTAAACAATTATCCACCCCTTCCCTCCCCAATTACATTTTTATACTGCTGGGGTCTCATATTTATGGCTTTCATGTCTTGCCTAATAAAGATATAGAATGGTGTATTTTTGTCTCCAGTTTAGGTTCTGCCGTAATAGTAGCTTCCCATTTCACCCCTGCTCCCTACCTCATTTTTTCATCACTTATTAGTTCAGCTCTACAGCTGTTCAGCATCACTACTGGGTGTGAAGGCATAATTCTGATGAGATTTATGGCATGTCACAAGGTAAACAAGTGTCATATTCTAATTTCCATTACAATATACTTATTTTTGTATGACAGCATCTGTCCACACAGCTCTAACAGCACTGAAAACAGAGCATTTTTGCCAGGTTAAAATGATGTTTGGGGTGGCTTGCTTATAATTGGAACAAACTGACTGTCAACAAGAGGAAAATCAAACATGTTGGCTGAAGCATCAAATTCCTTGTTAACATCAGGCGTGACATCTCTTCCATAGAAAAAGACTTTGCATGATTTTATTTAAAAGTGAAATAGGTTGTAGTTAAAAGCTTCTAGAACCATCAGCCAGAGAACACATGCCATACATCAGGCATGTCAAACTGCCAGCCCGTGGGCCGGATGCGACAGGCCAAAACTGCACCCACCTCATTGCCGGCAATGGGGAAAAAGTTCTGATATGTCATGTGATGTCGTGAGTTTGACATGCCTGCCATACATTATGGTTAGCCTCATTTGCACTCACTATATTCCTGTGAAATATGTCATGTTGTAAGATAATAGGTGACCCAAGTCAAATTTAATTCCTAGAGTCCTAGGCAATATTATATTTTTACCATGTCTTCTTGACATTTGCATATATGAGGATGCATGTGCATCCACATGCACTTTGAGGTGGCTTGGTCTTGCACATCCATTAGCAACACCAGTTATATGCTTAGTTTATTGAACTATTTTTTTCTTTATTTATTAATCCCTTATAGTCCATGTATACATCAACACACGACTCAAATTGAATGGTGAACCACACACCCTCAGTTCAGCAGCTGATTTCCTAGAGGATTCACAGTCAACAGATTCAGAAATTCAGAGACAAATTTTCTGATGTTTTCTGGCAGGTGATATGCGTAATCAATTGATGTGCCAGTGCAATAAGATTTGGCTATCTCTCTTCCCTCTGTCCATTGAAGAATGAATAGAGAATGGTTATCTGAATGGAGTCTAATATTGTTCTACAATATATCTGATGGTTGGGGAAGATTGTTCATATACGGGAGTATTATAAAGAAGACCAGTTAATGCCTCTCTTGCTGCAGTCCTTTAAAAAGAGATAGTTTCCTTGGCAGATTTAGAACTCTGAACTATCATGCAGTGAGGTTGCTGAAGGAGAGCTGGATCAGGGCCACTCCAGATTTGGTTTGTGTGATTTCCTATGAGTCACAGTATTTGGGAATGGGAATATAAACAAAAATCCATAGCCCAGAACAATAATAGAATACATTTTAAATGGCTTCTCTGGAGACTTCTCACATTCCATCCTCTTTGTTCCAAGAATCAATTTAACATTTATTCTGTTATGAGAAAATCTGGCTTTGAAAGGTTTCTCACATTTTTATTGATATAATGGACTCAGGAAAATTCCTCAGGAGCTTTTTTCCCCTTTTCTAAATAAATGCAGATACTGTAGATGATTTCTATTAACTTTGGTTAGCAACACCCTGGAATAACTTTCATAAATCAAAGATACGTCTTTCCTTAACACCACTTAAACTTGGTTGTGGGAAAATAAAGTCAGTTGATCTTTGTAGAGATTATCTGGTAACTTGTTTATTAACAAGTAATTTCAATAGATCAGAAGGCTTTTTTCAATAGAAGGTAAAGCAAATAATGCCATTTTCATTAAAAAGTCAGTGGATGACAATGCCTTCAAACAACTGCAAACCCATGAAAGGACTGCATTATCTCCTGTGCCCATCCTAAACACCATGTCTCACTTTGATTCCACCAAACCTCTTAGTCCTAGCCTACACTAATTCTGTTTCCCATGAATACAGAACATCAATTGCTTTTCTTTCCCACAATTCAGCCCACATCAGTCTGGTTTCATTCAGATATAATAGAAGCCACCAACCATCATGAGAGAATCCTCCATTAGGTATACTAGTCTGCAATTCTTGGAGATGTAGTTCATCACTTCTAATGGGTGTCCAACCATATGGAAGACTACAATAAGGTTATCTGCTTGTGCATGTCTTGCTTAATTCATAGCTTGACAATCAAGCCTTATTGTCACCACTTTCGTGGTAAGTATCTCTGTGTGTCTTAATTGGTCAGGAAGCTTATGTCTACATGACACTTTACATGACAGAACCTTGACACCAATTGCATCACACTATGCCCTTCAGGATATTCGTCCTGTCACTTTGTGCTACTCTGCTGAAGTTGCTTCCTTGTCATTTCCTGAATGGATGCTGGTGTGCAAAAACATCTAATTATTTTTCTTTTACTATCAGCAGAAGAAACACCATATCTGAACAAAAATAATTCAAAGACCATGTAGGCAAGAAAATAAAACAAGGAAAAGGATATCAGAGATAGAAGTTATTATGCAACACATTGTAAAGAAGAAAAGTTATAATTTTCTTGAAACTGGAGAGAAGATTATCTGTTTAGCTTTCTCTTTCTGTTATTGTTTTGAGCCAAAGTTCTTTTTGTCCCTTCAAATAATTTTTCCATGTTTTTCCTTATTATTTTCCAATAACTTTTTCCATATATCTTTTTATATATACATTTCTCTAATGTCCTGCACTTCTAATAAAAAAGTATTACCCAAATGCACTTTTTAAAAAAATTTAATTGAGCTTTAGAAATTAAACTTTAGAGAATTACAAAAACAAATGATAATTGCATTCCAGTTTATTCAAGAACAGGCAACATGATACTCATGGACCCCAATATGGTAGGCACACTACATTTGATTCCTTACAGGTTCCCTCTCCCAGTTGATTTTTTAAAAAAGAAAGATTTAAAAATGTGCACAAGATTAGCATGTTGTAACTCATAATGTCAGCTTTCAGGATCACATTTATTTGTGGGACTGTTTAGGGTTCTCAAATGTTCTTCTAGGATGGCAGAAAATTTTTTGGGCTACTTCCCCATCTGGTGGGTAGGTGTTCAGTGATTGACTAAACATATCATAGCAGCCAATTTGTAAATGGGCCAATTCTGAGTGAGCATTTATGTTCTTGAAATGCACCCTCAGCCTTCCAGTTTAAGAAAAAACTGGCCACACTAAGATCCTTTGGCAATAGCCTGCAACCAATTCAGTTTGGATTGTAATCTATTGGACAATTCCCTTGCTTTGGTGCCTATTATTTTTTTTTGCTTCAGGAAAGCAATTGCTAGTCTCTTTCCTTCCACTGTGAATGTCTTACTAGATATACCTAATATAGTGGGTACTATATAGTGGATATAACATTTATTTAACATACATAGCATTCCCAGTTTGAAATTGATCAGAAACATAATAGTTTTTTATTTTATTTCAAGAATGTTGTTTTCCCTGTGCCATCTACTTTTCTCCTGGGGTGTATGGGGTGTTCAGGGAGGGGTAGTACCTCTGGTGTAGGGCATGTCATGCCTTTTTAGGGCAGCTCGTACACCTTTGGTCCCCACCTGACATTCAACTCTCACCTGTGGCTCCTAGTAGCTGTAACATGTGCAGCGGCCACACCCCCGGCAACAGCTTTGACAGGCTGGCCAAACCAGGTTGAGAGTAGCCGTTGTGTCTTCGACACTCGGTGAGCAAGGGATTTGTCTATCTCGAGCATGTGAAGACAGACTCTGGCGGAGTGAGCGGATGAGATCTATTAAAATAGAACCAACAGTCATGAAGGCAGTTTCTGCAAGCGACGTGGTATGCTGAGAGCACGGCAAGACACGAAAGATGCCCTGGTCAACCACTGCACCCAGCCCATCTCCAATTGTCTCGACTTTTGTCCTGCCATTGGAATAAGATGGAATCTGTGGAGAGAGAGTGAGGCTGACTATCCGCACCTCTCCCTCACTTAAATCCAATCCATGCGCAAGTCTTGACATCTTGACTTTCTTTAACTCTGATAAATCTCAAAGTCCTGTAGCACTAGGCGAGCAAAGAAGCAGCAGGTGTGGAATCACTGGGAGCTGTGAACGCGGACCTGCACATAGGCGGCTCAGGTCTAATGGTCGCTTCTTGCTGATGAAGCAACAGCTGGATTCAGCATCTATCTGAGCGACTGAGTAGCCCTTCTTAGGATCACACTGCTCACCTCCGTAGAATGAGGAAGGGGCTAGAAAATGTGCCCTAAACATTGCTGCTTCTTTTGAACCCTGTCCAGCCTACCGCGGTTGGAGGGGATCCCATCTCATGTGACCGAAATACAAAATTTAAGACGAAACACAAGATGTTACCACTTATTATTGGTACATGAAATGTACGTATGCTTCAAGACAATCCACTAGCAGATCGCCCAGAAAGAAGAATGGGTCTGGTAGCCAGAGAGCTTGCAAGATTTAACATTGACATTGCGGCCCTGTGGGAAACTCGTCTAGCCAATGAAGGTCAGCTCACAGAAACAAGAGGCAGCTACACATTCTTTTGGTGTGGACGTAGCAGTGACCAATGTCGTGAGTCTGGAGTTGGCTTAGCTGTTAAGAACCATCTTGTTCGCCAACTTGCCAGTCTTCCTAAGGGTGTGAATGATCGACTCATGACACTTCATCTCCCATTACAAAGTGGAAAACAAGCCACACTGATCAGTGCCTATGCACCCACAATGACAAATCCAGATGAAGTAAAGGACAAGTTTTATGAAGATCTTGATGCCCTACTTTCATCTGTGAAGTGCACCGATAGGCTGATTTTACTTGGCGATTTCAACGCGAGAGTGGGGTCCGATCACTTTACCTGGGATGGCGTTATTGGTAAAAATGGAATTGACACGTGTAATAGCAATGGCCTGTTGTTATTGAAGACATGTGCTGCTCATGATCTGGTCATTACTAATACCATCTTTCGCCTACCTACTCATAAAAAGACGTCCTCGATGCATCCACGCTCCAGGCACTGGCATCTCATTGATTATGTCATTGTGCAGAGGAAAGACATGCAAGATATAAGAGTAACTAAAGCTATGCCGAGTGCTGACTGCTGGACTGACCATAGACTCATCATTTCCAAGTTAAATATTCACATCAAGCCAAAGAATCGTCCACAGGGAAACAGAGTTGTGATGAAAAAGATCAACGTCAGTACATTGGAAAACCCCGACGTAGTAGCTTCATTAGTAAAAGATCTTGACAATCAATTCCTGGAGCTGCAAATACAGGAAAATGCTGAGAAGGACTGGGAATGTTTCCGGGACATCTTGCATTCTTCTGCACTTAAGGTTCTTGGACCCTCATATAGGAAGCAGCATTTTGATGAAAATGATGAAGAGATTAAGGCCTTGCTTGCCAAAAAACACCATCTCTACCGCGCTCATCAGAACGACCCGTCATCAACTGCAAAGAAAAATGCTTTTATAAACACTCGCAGGATTGTACAGAGCAAGCTCTGCAAGATGCAGGACTCCTGGCTGAGTGCCAAAGCAGATGAAATCCAGAAGTTTGCTAATAGAAACGATGCCAAACAATTCTATGAAGCCCTTAGAGCCCTGTATGGACCTCAGCACTTAGGAAGCTCTCCTTTACTGGATTCGAGTGATGCAACTCTTATCACTGAGAAGACCCTGATTTTACAGCATTGGGCCGAGCATTTCCACTCTGTGCTGAACCACCCATCCACCATCAATAATGAGGCGATTGACAGGATACCCCAGGTAGATATCAACTATAGCCTGGATGCCCTACCATCAAAGTCTGAAACCTCACATGCCATCAGTCAATGTTCCAGTGGTAAGGGGCCAGGATCTGATGCAATCCCAGCGGAAGTCTATAAGGCTGGTGGTGCTGTGCTTGTTGAAAAACTTACCCAGTTGTTTCGATCTTTCTGGAAACAAGGTTCCATTCCTCAGGAACTGAAAGATGCATCCATCGTGCACCTCCACAAGAGGAAGGGAAATTAACAAGTCTGCGATAATTATAGAGGAATATCACTTCTCTCCATTGCAGGCAAGATCTTTGCATGAGTGTTGCTAAATCGCCTGAGTGACCATCTGGAACAGGGTATACTACCTGAGAAACAGTGTGGTTTCCACAAAGAGCGTGGCACAGTGGACATGATATTTGCAGCTCAACAGCTCCAGGAGAAATGTCAGGAGCAGAATCGTGAACTATACACCACCTTCATGGATCTTACCAAGGCTTTTGACACAGTTAGTCATGAAGGATTATGGTGCATTAGGTCGAAGTTTGGGTGCCCTGACAGGTTTATTCTGATGGTTCGACAGTTCCATGATGGCATGGCGGCTCGTGTTCTGAGTACGGTGGAGCCTCAGAGGCCTTCCCTGTTACTAATGGCATTAAGCAAGGCTGCGTGCTGGCACCAACCCTGTTCAGCATGATGTTCTCAGCCATGCTGGCAGATGCCTTTCAGAACAGCTCAGTGGGAGTTAATCTGAGGTACAGAACCGATGGGAAACTGTTCAACCTGCGAAGACTTCAGGTTGTCACCAAGGTAAAGGAGACTGTGCTACGAGATCTCCTCTTTGCTGATGACTGTGCCCTTAATGCAGGATCAGAGCAGGAAATGCAAGCCAGCATGGACAAATTTGCAGCTGCTTGTGACAACTTTGGCCTCTTCATCAACATGAAGAAAACTGAAGTGATGTACCAGCCAGTTCCAAAAGCCCAATATCAAGAGCCTACCATCACAGTAAAGGGACAAAAGCTGCAAGCAGTGGACCAATTTATGTATCTTGGTAGTACCCTCTCCCGTGCAGTGACAATTGACATTGAGGTCAACTGTAGAATTTCCAAGGCAAGTTCTGCATTTGGCAGATTGCGGACTAATGTGTGGGACCGCTGTGGAATAAGTCTTGCTACCAAGCTTAAAGTTTACCAGGCAGCAGTGCTAACTACCCTGTTGTATGCTAGTGAGACCTAGACAGTGTACAGGAGGCACGTTAGGCAACTGAACTACTTCCACATGACTTGCCTTCGTAGAATTCTGAGGATTCGATGGCAGGATAAGATACCAGACACAGATGTCCTCTCCAGAGCAGGCCTATCATTAGTTTACACTCTGTTGATGAAAGCCCAGATGCGCTGGGCAGGCCATGTTGTAAGGATGTCAGATCATCACATCCCTAAACAGCTCTTTATGGTGAGCTGTCTCAAGGAAAGCGATCACACAGGGGACAAAAGAAGTGATACAAGGACACGTTGAAAGCCTCTCTTAAGCCCCTGGATATTAACACCATCTCTTGGGAACTTCTGGCACATGATCGACCGACATGGCGCACCTTGGTGTACCAGGGTTGCCAGACATATGAACACAGAAGGACAATCTTGGCACAAGAGAAGTGAGCACTCCGCAAAGCCAGAGCTGTAAATGCAGAAGTAACAGTGTTTACATTTCTTTGTTCAGTATGTGGCAGAACATTCCGTGCTAACATTGGTCTTATTAGCCACCTATGGACACATCGTTGATGGCCCATAACCCTCAAGATGTCAAGGTCTTCATCAAAATCGATGGACAAATAACAACTTTTCTCCTGGCTTTATTTGCAGTGGCTGGAGATAAGTAACACCCAGAATCACCTCATTGGGGTGATGGGCAAACATAAACATTTATTTTTTAAAAATAAATAAATAAATGAAGTAAATGATGACATTGAATCTAGAAACTGTTGGTAGGTCTGTACTCAAGACAAGGCAATCAGGTAGTATGAATTGTTGCATTTGAAAAATGTGTTTTGTTGATTTATAACATGTGAATTAAAGGAACTTCTCTCCATATATTGTTGGACTCCTCATTTATGTTTTATTTAAGAAAAATCTTAAATTATTGTGATGGACATTAGTTTCATTGTTTAATAGAAAAATGGTGGGAGAACTGGCCAAGCCCTCAGGTTTCTTTGAGTAACAGATATTCTATGACCTTGGATTTAATCTAGAGATTTGTGTCTCATCCAACCTTTCCCAAATCTTACTACTTCAATCTATGTTTTCTGTTCAGTTGGGCCTTTGTCCAAACAAAGCACCAGGTTATAGCCTTCAGCATGTTTATTTCTGTGGGATCCAGGGCTACTTTTGCAATAAATATTATTTGAGAGGCTGTCATTATTTTTGCAAGCCTTACATGTCATTACTAATTGCTTAATTTTTTACAATTTCTAAGTGTCAAATGACAAAAGTTAGACAAAAGAGTAGGAGCTAAGTGATGTGTACTCCAGGATCCACCTACATCATGTATAAGTTATAATATAAGAGTGGTAAAAATATCTTTTCTTCCATTTAGTACAGACTTATGGATGGATTGGGGATTTTAGCACATGTAATGTATATGCAACCCCTTGTCAGGTATAGCTTTCATTCCAGATTAATTCATGCAGAATGCAGGCTTTGTCATCTTGCATAAATATCACATGAGAAAGATTAAGAGGTAATGAACATTCTCCATTACCTCCTTTCCCTCTGTTTCTTATTTTCTCATATTTATAGAAGAATGCTTTTCTATTTTGCCTTCTGTTCAAGACATAGGTTTCTTTATAAAGTGCTCATTGTTGTGCTGAAATATTTTTCCAATTGAGAATTCACTAATACTGTTTCTACCTTTAATTTAATTCTTTTATTTAATATTTAGTTATGTTTGCACAAAACCCTGAGCCTTTTATGTGTGCAAGCTTTTATGGTAATATAATACACCTACACCTTCCAGTTTTTTCATTTTAATTTAATGCTCATAATCTCATTCTTGACCCATATTACAATGGCCTATGTCTTAGTTTTTCTTGATTAGACTGAATGGAAAGAGAATTTCAACTACGTCTTTTTAAGAGTTTCTTTAATATGTCCAACCTTTTTTTTCTTTTTTTTTGTAAAAAATTTTTATTTTCAATTTTACAATGCATTACATTCATAAAAATACTTCAGATAAAGAATAAAGCAGATTGATACACACAACTTTCGGTATTGCTCATCCATTTCCCCCCAAACCGCATCCACCCTCTAACCTACTTCCCTCTTTCCCTCTTCTTCCTCTTCCTTACTCTCCCTCTCTCCTCCTTCTCCTCAACCTTCCTACTTGCTTCTCCCCTTCTTCTTATCTTCTCGCTCCGGATGTGGTCCAGGGGAAATGCCCAGCAATTCCTCTCTCCAAATTAAAACATCAATATTATATACAATAAAACTATTTCTACTTATCTGAGCCACTTAAACTTCAACCCATCCTCCCCCCACCCCCCTCCCCCCACCCCCTCCCCCCTGACTTCCCAGAGCCAAGTACAGGGTTATACAAACATATTAAACATAATCTATTTAAGTTTACTAATTATACAATAACCAAAATCATACTAACCCTTAACTCTCTTCAAACTTTAACATCATAAGTTTATAAACAAATTCATTACTCATAAAATAAGTGAAACTTTGTAGTTCCATACTTCTTCTGAACATATTCTATCCATCTTCTCCATACATTAAAATATCGCTCTTGTGAATGGTCCTTTAAAATGTCCAACCTTTTCTTAATATCTTATCCAGTTACATAAAGTATTGTCAGAAGTAACTTCTGTTTTAATGTGGAGGCAACTGCTTTATTTTGTTAACTGCTTTCAACTACTTATGTATTGCTGTCAAAGGAATTACATTAATGTGTCCATGAAATGATCAGTAGTCAAGTTTGACTTGAAGGAGATTTTACCTCTACTGAATAAAGTTAACTCTGGAAATCTGGCAGGTAGTGTTCCTCCTTGTCCTTTGCTCAAAACAGAAGCATATGGCACAATTTATAGCTTTCTCCATTGTTAGGGATAAAGATAATTTGCTTCTATGATGATGACGACGACGATGACAATAATATTAAATTGATGCTGTTTTAAGGCTCCTTCTGTGGATAAGATGCTTTCATTCAAAACAGTACAGTGCAGAAACATTCTCCTGCATGTTTTATTACCAGTTTTCATTCAATTTAATAACAGAAAAAATGCTTTTAAAAGTTATTTTGTGAGGGGAAAAAAGTCACTGAAAGTTTCAGGAACAAGGCATAGTGTTCTTGTGCTAATGGGGCAAGTAGGGATGTGCATATGAATGCCTCCTCTACAATAATCTTACAACTGGTTTGTAGTCTCTTGGTGTTCCATACCTCACTTAAATCCAGGGAGAGGCAACATGAGGGAAGTTTTTTCACTTTGTTTTTCCAGGCCGGGAAAAGTAGGCAATTGAAAAACTTCAAAATAGTGAAAAGTTGTTTAATAGATAATATCAGTGGTAACATCGTCCATCATCTTCACAATAAAGTAAAATAATTATTGAGGTAAAGCTGAAATACACTCAGAAACAGCCTTAGAAGTAAAGCTCAAAAGTCCCTTTTTTGCAGTGCAAGAAAACTGATTTTGGCACAGTATTATTCAACGATTTATTAAATTTATTTAAAATGTGTATATACTGCTTTTATTAGAAGTGTTAACAATAAAGGTATGGTAGATAGCGATAGCTTCTCCCTATGAATAGTAAAGGAACAAGCTGTGAAGAGATATGCTGCAGACTAGCATTTGGTAGTGCTGCTATAAAGGCAGATGCCAAGATGGGACTATAGCTACAAAGATCAGAACTGTGCAAGCAATCTTATTCTCTGTGATGCTCTACGGAAATGGCAGAACAGAACGAGTATTGATGCTTTTAGATTTCTATGTTAGAGAAGACTCCTGAGAATATAATGGATAACCGAGAAAACAAACACATGGATCATAGAGCAAATCAATTCAGAGTTCCCATTTGAGGCATAAATGATCAGGCTCAAATTGTTATATTTTGGATGTGTTATATGAAGTTCTAGCTACCCTGAGATATCTGTAATGCTGAGAAAGGTAGAAGGTCAGACAAGTCGTCTAGCATCAAAATAGATTGACTTGATTAGGTGATGATGCATTTTTGGAAGATATGAAAGGCCAGATTGGGTAGAGATTATTCTGAAGAAGATCAAACTATGTGGCTGCTAAGAGTCAACCCTGATTTGATGGCACATAATCAATCAATCAATTCTGCTTTAAGCAATATTATCATTAAAAACAAAACATTAAAATATAACATTAGAAAGTTAGCACTTGGGAAAACTAATATAAAATGGAATGTTTTCAAAATATTCTTCAAATATGCCCTATGATACAGAAGGATGATAATTCAGCAAGACAGGTATCAATGCAAAAAAAGAAAGGCTTGTTTTGTATTGCCACAAAGCCGCAATTCCCCAAGGTTCTGTGCTGTGGAGATCAGTATTTCTGTCAAGGATCTTTAGTGTCTGGATGGCTGATGTAATTGAAGATATTATTTAAGTTAATAGGTCCCCAATTGTTTAAGGGGTTGTATACTGATATTAATGATTTTTCATTCACATTGACTCTCAGATAGTAATTCTTTGGATTTTTATACAGTATATTTTGCATAACTAAGTCTTGCTCCATATCAAGAGTTTCTCAGAAATATATTTGGTCGCTATATGAAAGAGTTAAGAATTTATGGTGATCTCTCGTCCATTATAGATAGCAAGTGAGCCAGATAAATACTGAGCTGGTTATTCAGAGTTGCCAAAGAAAGAAGTGGTAAAAACCTTGAGAATATCAGTCTTACCAATAGGAGGCATGCTATTTAAGGCCTGCTCAAGGTCCACAACTGTTTTTTTTATCATCCTGCAGTTCCAAAGATTAGTACTGATGTTTGATTTTTTGGGAAATTTCAGAATGCTATAGTACTGTTTCTCAACCTTACCAATGTTAAGATGTGCAGAACTCAACTCTCAGAATTCCCTAGCCAGCATGGGAGTTGAAGGCCACACATGTTAAAGTTACTAAGGCTGAGAAACACCATGCTATGTCAATTTCAGAGCCATTTTCCCTGGTTAGCTAGTCTTGCTTGAGTATATTTTGTTGTGTGTCTTCTAGTTACAGTTACATGACATTGGTTGGCTCTTTATCCCAACTTTTCTTTTGCCATGAAGCAAGTAGGTAAATTCATCTCCTCCTCTAATCCTTGCTTTCTACTTCCAACCCTTGGATAATTGTGAGCCCCAGCTAAGCAGTTGATGACCAAGTGAGGTTCTACAGTAAGACAGTACTTCTCATCATGATTTTATCTCCTTCCTCCCATTCTCTTTTAGGGCAACAAATCACACCATATCAGGCTTTGATGAATGGTTTTGCACACTAAAATTCTGATTCATTTTTTTTTACAAAGAATGAGAAATAAACTTTCAATGCTATAAAATGCTAGAGAACATTTTCTTCAGAGAAGTTATTTATTTATTTATTTAAATTTCTATGCTGCCTATCTGATTAATATAGTGACCCTGGATGGCTTACAATGTAATAAATATAATAAAAAGTTAAAGGCTGCTAAAAGCAACTAAAATTGTAATAAAAATATTAAAAGTTAAGAACCAAGATGATGGACAGCCTGGCCACCCCTTGTATAGCAGGAAGAAATTTTTAGGCTCTTCCAGAAGGTCAGGAGTGTGGGGGTGGATCTTACCTCTGATGGGAGAATGTTCCAGAAGGCAGGGGCCAAAACAGAAAAGGCTTTTCTCCTGGACCCCACCAGTTGAAATTCTTTGGTTGACAAAATCCAAAATAGTCCCCTTTCCATTGGAATGAGTGGGGCAGTTTAGTCCCATTTTGGTAAAGTGGTTCATCAGATAACCTGGACCTATGCCATAAAGGACTTTAAAGGTGATAACCAACACATTGAATTGGATCCAGAAGCAAACTGGCAGCAGTGTCACACGTGTCACCCAAGGGGACTCCAGAACTGTCTATGCTGTTGCATTTTGTACCAGTTGTAGCTTCTGAATGTTCTTACAGGATAGGTCCATGTAGAGAACATTGCAGTAATCCAACTGGGAGATGATCAAGGTATGAGTGACAAGGTGCATAACCTCACAATCTAGGAAAGGGTGCAACTAGTGCACATCACAAAGTTGAACAAAAAAAGCTACCTGCTCTTGAATGAAGTTATAGAAATTCAGTGTATGATAAGGAAACCTCTGGGAAATGTCTAGTTGTAGGAGGAAGATCTTCAATAGGAGAAGAGGGAGAGCATGCTGAAATTGGCAATCAATTTGGGAAAAGCAACACATTTCAGCTCCAAGTGGCATGACCTTGACTTCCCTCTCACACCCACGTGCAAAACCCATGTTATGATGAAAGATATAGGAAAAGAGAAAAACAAGAGTATAAAAAGAAACAACTACAGAGTCACTGTGAAATAAATTATAGAATAAAAAATGTTGTCTTGGGCTGTACACATACAGTATATAGAAAACATTCTCCATCCTCCCAACGCAACCAAAATGTGAAGGCTGAATGAAGGTAACCTAGCACTATTAAAATACCAGAGCTTCATTGGAAAGATTTACATAATTTGATCTGCATTGTGCATTGAACCTGACACACTCTTTTCCATCACTGCATTTGACTTGGAGAATGAATCATAGGGTTTGACTGTGGAAAAAAGCATTGTTCTTATTATGGCTATGCATAAACAGTGCCCTCTTTCATACAGATAGCTGCAGGTTTATTTATTTCATAGTACATGTGAACTTGATTTGAAAGAGTTCTTTCTGCCAATTAGTGGCCACATGATACACAACACTCATCTGGCCCTTTTGTGTACATTTGGTTCCAGTTGAGTTGTCTTCACTTGTAAGTGCACCAACTGTTAAGTATTCATTTACTATTTTAAAATGTCAATCATTCAAATATCTTATACAGATATTTTCCTATAATTGAAGGGCTGAGCTTCTGAAATGTTATTAACATCCAAAACAAAAGCCATACGTACAGTGCAGAACAACATAATTAGTGAGCTTAGGTGGAAAGCAGCTGTATTTACTGACATCTGCCATTTTCTATTTTATGCAATCCATTTTTCTTCTGTATTTATGATTTCATCTCAATCTCTATTGAGCTTGAATATCTAACTCTGGTACACTCTTACTTATCTAAATAATTTGTGATAGACTTGTGCAAAACATTGAAAGAGGTCTTTAATGGAGATTCATTCTAAACAAGGCCAATTCATGAATAGTAGTGGGGACCCATTTGATGGCTCGTATACTTGTTTCTAAAAAGGATTTTGGATTCCACTTTCTGTGTGCCAGACTTTTTCTTTATGGACTTCCTATCTCTGTATAATTGTATTTTGTTGCCCCAGCCTGTTCTTCTACCCCTGCCAATGTATACGGTAATAATATATATACTGCCAAAAATTAAAACCACGTTTGCTCAGATGTTTCAACAGTGGCTTCTTCCCAACCTTGTACTGGACTACTGCTAGCAATGAATGGATTGTTCCCGTGACAACACAAGCTTGCAACCAGTTATGCAATCCCTGCTGTCATCCCATAAAGCTCAGTAATCATAGGCAGCAAAGCATCCCATCTACAAAAACAAATCAGTGGGCATTCTATAATAGTATTTTCCTACTATGTAACCCCAAAAAGCATCTAGAAAGAAACAACTTAGTTTTTAAAACTGTTTATGTTTAGGTTGGAGTATTTTCTGCAATATTCCACCCAACATAGGCTCTTTGTTGGACAATCTGAAAGCTCATTCGAAATCAATTCTACTTTGTGTCATCTCTGCCTTAAAAGAGATGAAATAGGAATATTTAAACTAAATAACTGCAATTAAATTATGAACTGATTGAACTGATACATGACAGGCTTCACATTTTCTAAAAATATACTACCCTGCTATTTTCATCCCTTCTGTCAAAGATTGGAGCAGTTATCAATACTTTAATGTCTTTCCATTATAGAGTTACCATGAGGTAAGATGGGTGGCCTATAAATTTTATAAATAAATGATAATATACAGTATGCTATGGATTTTTTTTAAAAAATCAAATCTCAACTTAAATAATACTTTGTTGATTAAACCAGTTAATTGGTTCTTCTATTTTTGTAACTGTGTTCCTTGACTAAATCAACCTTGTTTTGAATATACTGTTCTTCATTATACTTTTGGAAATCACTTTATTTGCCAAAAGTATTTTGTTCATTATTATATTATACTAGCATCTTTTGATATCTTACAGTAAGTTGTTGAAAACATTCAGATTTGTCTTATGTCTGACTAGAAATGTTTTGAAACAAAAAGAGTTCATTGTTTTATTAGAAATGAGTAAACAACTTGGGTTAATGTAATAATAATAATAATAATAATAATAATAATAATAATAATAATAATAATAATAATAATAATAATAAAGTTGAAAGGGACCTGGGAAGTCATCTAGTCCAACCTCCTGCTCAGGCAGGAAGCCCTATACCATTTCAAACAAATGGCTGTCCAGTCTCTTCTTAAAAACTTCCAGTGTTGGAGCATTCACAACTTCTGCAGGCAGGTTGTTCCACTGATTAATTGTTCTAACTGTCAGGAAGTTTCTCCTTAGTTCTAGGCTGCTTCTCTCTTTGGTTAGTTTCCATCCATTACTTCTTATCTTTCCTTCAGGTGCTTTGGACAATAGCTTGACTCCCTCTTCTTTGTGGCAACCCCTGAGATATTGGAATACTGCTATCAGGTCACCCCTTGTCCTTCTCTTCTTTAAACTAGACATACCCAATTCCAGCAACTGTTCCTATGTTTTAGCCTCCAGTCCCCTAATCATCTTTGTTGCTCTTCTCTGTACTCTTTCTAGCATCTCAACATCTTTTTTACATTGTGATGACCAAAACTAGATGCAGTATATTCTAAATATAGTCTTACCAAGGCATTGTAAAGTGGTATTAACACTTCACGTGATCTTGATTCTATCCCTCTATTAATGCAGCCTAACACTCTGTTGGCTTTTTTGGCAGCTGCAGCACACTGCTGGCTCATATTTAAGTGATTGTCCACTAGGACTCCAAGATCCCTCTCACAGTTACTACTATTGAGCAAGGTACCTCCTAAACTATAGCATTTGGTTTTTCTTGCCTAAATGTAAAACCTTACTTTTTTCACCATTGAATTTCATTTTGTTAGATAGTACCCAATGTTCAAGTCTGTTAAGAGCCTTCTATATCTTAAGCCTATCTTCTGGAGTGTTGGCTATTCCTGCCAGCTTGGTGTCATCTGCAGACTTGATGAGTTCCCCATCTATCCCCTCATCCAAATCATTGATGAAGATGTTGAAGAGAACTGGGCCCAGAATAGAGTCCTGGGGCACCCCACTTCCGTCCATGTTGACTTTTGGTAATGACTTTGTTTGCCTCTAGGTGTTTGCTGATTCGTTGTTTGATTATCTTTTCTAGACTCTTCCCAGGTATTGAGGTCAGGCTGATAGGTCTGTAATTTCCTGGATCCAATTTTTTTCCTTTTTTGAAGATGGGAACTACATCAGCTCTTTTCCAGTGCTCCAGGATCTTTGAAAGATATAGTTCAGTGATTCTGAGATCACATCTGCCAGTTCATTGAGAACCTTGGGGTGTAATCCATCTGGTCCTGGTGATTTGAACTCGTCTAGGCTGGACAGGTGCTCACTTACTGTTTTCTTGCCTATCTTAACTTATATTTCTAATCTGTTTTTTTGCGGTACTGTTTTTAATAGGTTGGGCTGTTTTTTCCCTTTGTGTAAAGACAGATGCAAAAAACGAGATAAATAGTTCTGCTTCCTCCCTGTTGCTTGTCACCTTCTTGCCACTTTCTCTCAGTAATGGGCAATCATTTCCTTGACCTTTTCCATGTTTTTTACATGTTGAAAGAAGCTTTTTTTGTTATTTTTGACTTTTGTCACAAGCCTTAGCTCATTTTGAGCCTTAGCTTTCCTCACTTCATCTTTGCAGGCTTAGACTATTTGCTAATATTCTGCCTTACTTATGTACTCCTCTTTCCACCTGTTATACCTGTCCTTTTTTGTCTTTCAATTTATCAGAGAGTTCTTTATGCAGCCATGCTGATTTCTTTTGAGAGCTGTTATTTTTCTTCTTTGTTGGTATTGTACAAGACTGTGAATTTATTGCCAAGTAACTCAGTCTCTTTTTTTGATGGATGCAAACCATCTCTTTTGTACACTTTTTCATTAGACCAACTGCAGACATCGTGACTAATATAACCAAAGCCTTCCTCTTTACACCACTCCTTTACCTACATGTTGAATTCTGCTATATGCTGGCCTTTTCCATTTTGTTCCTTATACATTGGTAAAACCTCTGAAAAAGTAAGCATACAGCTTACTAATTAGAATTCTACAGACCCATCTTGCCTCTTGTTGTTGTTGTTGTTAATTGCGAAGTCGTGTCTGACCCATCACAACCCCATGGACAATGTTCCTCCAGGTCTTCCTGTCCTCTATCATCTTCTGGAGTCCATTTAAGTTCACACCTACTGCTTCAGTGACTCCATCCAACCATCTCATTCTCTGTCGTCCCCTTCTTCTATTGCCCTCAATCTTTCCCAGCATTAGGCCCTTTTCCTGTGAGTCCTTCCTTCTCATTAGGTGGCCAAAGTATTTGAGTTTCAACTTCAGGATCTGGCCTTCTAAAAAGCAGTTCTTGCCTCTAGTGCTCTTCATAATAATTAAGGATATTGTCCCTACAGTATATTATAATACAACCCCAAACTAGTAGAGATAATTATTCTGATGATAGAAATATATTAGGAATTCATTAACATATTTTTCTCTCTTGAGAATTCTGAGAGGGAGCCACTGCCCCGTAACAATAGAATAGATTTCTTATAATACAGTTTCTGTTTCTCAAAGTTGGCTACATCAAAGAAGTGACATATTCCTTCAAATCCAAAAATGACAGAGGGTTCTACAACTCTCTGGAGCATATAGTATATGGATGAGGTATAGAGTGACTATAGAAAAATAGGAAAATCTTGTGCTATTTGTGGTAGCCATTCTTTTTTGTGTAACTGGATAGCATCAAAGGGTTTGCAAAAACTTAACGATAAATATAGGTATGAGGGTTTCTATGTAATATGTATGCGTATGTGCATGTTTGCTATCCACCAACTCAGAGGTGGTGAGAGGGCAGGAATAATTCTAAAGCTAATAAACATTCAACACCATTTCCATTTATTTCAATAGCTAATAATCACAGCATGATGATTTACAGAAATTGTCTGCCCTCTGTTTTGCTAAGGTTTTTGCCTGTGATCACTGTAATCAATTTTACCGTTTTAAAGCAATGCTTGCTTACACAGCTTGAAACATTTAATATGTCTCAAGCTGGGCTTTGGCACGGCTAATAGCATGTCCTGTGTGCATGACAGTTAATCATGTGAGCTTCTGCCTCTCATCTACCCCATCCCTTTAAAACTGTTTGATAAGATTATCTTTTTGTCCACATTTTTTGACTCATTACTTCTTCCATGTCAAATTTCCAGTACAAAGTTCATAATCCTCAAATAATCCCATTTTCTGAGGGTTTGTACCAAAGTGTAGCATTTTTGTAGGCTTTGAATTATTGCTTTGCAGTAGTATTTATTTATTACAGCTGCTATGCTTCCAAGCATAGACAGAAGGACATAAATCCTATTGAACTCAATAATAATCAAGAAATCCTATGAAAGTCCAACTCTGAAAGGTTTAAACCACTCTATCTGCAAAGAATCTGTATAGATGGCAACATTTCTCTTTTATAAAGAACTAATGAAAATACATTTATCAGTGAACATATTATTGAAAAAAAGAGTGAAACCTGACATAAACCTGATCTCAACCTCCCAGCAGAAGCCATCGCTCGTGCTCCTTAATTCTTTACCTTTAATCATTTTTCCAGCCATCCAATCAACATTAGGTACCCAAGGTTTGAAACCATCACTGTTATTTCGCACTACTGTAAAGGAAAGGGCACATCAGTTGCAGCCTAGAGATAGTACAACTCAATGTTCTGGACGACTTAACCAGGATGTCACCAGAACTAGATAAAATGGATGGTTTGGGCCCTTTTTTCTACAGGTAAAACTAACCCTGGAATATGAACTAAATCAGCAAATCTCTTAGAGCAATATGGTCTTTGTTAAGTCCTGGGAGCAATGGCGAACGAAGAATACACGTTTCTGGAACAGCTCTTTATTGTGCTTATTTCAAACTCCAACAACGAGCAAAGGCAAACAGGCCTCCTTTTATACATCCCCACTCCCCAGACAAGATGGCAACATTACTAGGCACTTTTTGTGCCTTGCGCATGCACGCTTGGTCGGCGCCACTCAGTCTGGTCCCGGGCAGCTTTTGCAATTGCCCGGGAACCTTGCAATTTGCAGGCTCAGGACACAACACTCCTCCCTTCTTAGCTAGAACACACACGGTACTTGTTCTTACAATCCATACAAAATATAAAATAATAATAAATTTCTTTCCATCCTACAGACACTCCATTCTGCTACAACTTATTGCCACTCTCTAATGTGTGCTTTGCAGGTTCTGTTGCTACCCACATAGGTTCCATCTCCTCACCATAGATTTGTACTGTTCTTATGCTGACAAGAACCTTACATACTCATCTAGGTGTTTAGGAAGGGCCTTAACCCATTGGGACCTTCGCAGGATGAGGGAGGGTGCCTGGCTTGACAGCTCCCCTGCTCGACTGGACAGACCAGGACTTGACCTTAAGGGCGCCTGGCCTACCGGCCCGCCTGATAGGCTCGATAGACCAGGACTTTTATGCACAGGTTTTGCAGGTGACCCCTGGTAGGGCATACTGGCAGAAATGCCAGAGTTTCCCCCAGGCTCTGTGAGAGCAGCTGCACTCTCCCAACCTTGCCTGAGAATTCTAGAACTAGTCTGGATGGTTCCTGAGAACCTATGTCCTCGAGCCAGCGACCATTTTCGAACGTGCCCTGTGAAACAGGTCTGTGTATTCGGCGGACCCCACAGTCATGTCTGCAGTGCCTGAGTCAGGAGAGGCCTCTCTGCTTGCCCCACTTACATAGGACCTCCGTTTGGAAGCAGTAGCAGAATTAAACCTGCTTCCTAGCTGGGTTGCCAGTTCTTGCGTGTTCTGTGAGTTCTGTGAACACCCCCAGTTATCCTCCCTGTCGGAGTGTTACTGTTTCTGTATGGGATATGTGGATGCCCCCGGGGTGACTCCCTGGCTGGAGTGTTTCTTGGTGTGTAGGGTAGTTCTCTGTCCCATGAGAGCACTTGCGGAATCTCGGGATGGGGGATCAACGATCTCCTCAGCTGCCGGCACTGGCTGCTGACATTGATCCTCAGAATGTATTCTATAACCTTCCTCCCCCCCCCCAGATCAGAGCCAGGAGCGGAAGGGTGAGACTCCAGTCTCGTACACAGCTGATCTATGTGCCGCCAAAGAACGCGGCTGTCTTCCAGGGACTCTCCATAGGACAAGGGCCCTGAGACCTTGCAGACCACAGCTGGTACCCAGAGATGACCAGGCCCATAGTTTCTGGTCCAAACAGGAGCACCCACTTGCAGACACCTTGATGGCCATGGATGCGACCCTTGAGACGCCACCCGGTCAGGGTGCAGTCTGTCCAGCTTGGTAATGAGCAGGCGACCCCAATGAAGTTCAGCCGGGCTCTTTCCAGTGGCAGTGCAAGGTGTGGTGCGATGTGCAAGAAGAAAGTCTGCTAACCTGTGATGCCAGTCACCATAAGTCAGTCTCTTAAGGGCATCCTTGGTGGTGCGCACCATACGTTCAGCCATGCTGTTGGTGGATGGGTGGAAAGGAGCAGAAGTTACATGGCGGATCATATTGGCCTGGAGGAAAACCTGGAACTCAGAAGAGGTGAATTGAGGACCATTGTCTGAAACGAGAACATCTGGAAGGCCATGAGTTGCAAAAATACTTCTCAGCACCTGGATAGTCTTGGCAGCAGTAGCGGAAGACACAGGAACAACCTCTAGCCACTTAGAATGGCTATCAACAACAACCAAGAAGAATTGCCCCTGAAAGGGCCCAGCATAATCTATATGTACCCTGGACCATGGGGTGTGAGTTTCCTCCCATCTATGAACTGGGACCTGAGGCATTTCAGGCCGGGACCGTTGGCACACATGGCACCCATGCACTTGAGTCTCAATGGCTTTATCGAGGCCAGGCCACCACAAATGGCTGCACGCAAGCGCCTTCATCCTGACTATGCCAGGGTGTCCCTCATGTAAAGAATGCAGCACTCTAGTCCTCAGTGAGGTAGGAATTACTACCCTACTTCCCCCAAACAGACAACCCTTGAAAGTGGACAACTCATGTCTTCTTTGCCAGAAACTCTGAAACTCAGTATCAGGGCATCTGTCAGGTCATCCTGACAACACCCATGACAGAATGCGTGTGAACGTGTGGTCAGTGGCAGTTTCAGCAGCCACATCCCTTGCATTGAGGGGAGACTCAGGCAGTTCTTGAATGGACAGAATATTAATGGCTGGAGCAGGATCAGGCTCCAGTGTTGGAAGGGGTAATCTACTCAGAGCATCAGCACGACCCATTTCCTTTCCAGGCTTGTGAATTAGAGAGTAGTCATATGCTGACAGGAAAATGGACCAACGCAACATACGAGGGGAAAGAATATGTGGGGTCTGTTTGGTTGTGGTGAACAACCCTAGCAGAGGCTTATGGTCAGTGTAGACTGTGAAATGGCGGCCATATATGAAATCATGAAACTTTTTAATGCCAACCACAATGGCTAACACCTCCCTGTCAATCTGAGCCTAGTTCCACTCAGCAGAAGACAAGGTTCTAGAGTAATACGCTATAGGGATCTGAGTCCCATCAGCCAACAGATGGCTAAGAACTGCCCCCACTCCATATGGAGAAGCATCGCAGGCAATGCAAACAGGCAACTGCTCATTGAAGTGAGTCAGTACAGCATTAGAAGTAATCAAGGCCTTAACCTCACTGAAACTTTTTTCATGGGTGGATACCTTGAGCATCTATCCTGAATCCCAAAAAGTCAGTAGAATTGACTCCTATCTTACACTTGTCCTTTTTTAACTTGAGACCTGCTTCCCTAAAACGAAGTAAGACAGCCCTCAGCCAAGATTTGAGGTAATTCTCCTGCAATGAGGACATCATCAAAATATGGACAGACTCCTGGAATACTTCTCAGTGTGTTCTCCATAATACTCTGGAAAATGCCAGGGGCTACATTTACCCCAAATTGCAATCTCTTCACTTTAAAAGCTTCTCTAGGAGTCACAATCGTCTGAGCCTCAGCAGCTCCCTCATCAACAGGCAACTGTTGATAGGCCTGTGCCAGGTCAAGCTTCGCAAATATCTGCCCCCCCTTTAGAGAAGCCAGAATGTGACTTACTGCAGGTACTGGATAAGCGTGTTGCTGTAGTGCCTTGTTTGGTGTGCACTTGTAGTCTGCACAAATACGAATGTCCCCATTAGCCTTTAAAGGCGTTACTATGGGGGTTTCCCAAGGACTAGAATCTACAGGCTCTAAAATGCCCTGCTGGAGCAATTTGTCCAGTTCAGCATCAATCTTGTTTTTAAGTGCAAACGGAACTCTCCTAGGCTTGACCCTAATGGGTGCTATGGATGGATCTAATCATAGTGAAACTGGAGGCCCTTGTAGGTTCCAAGCTCAGAGCTAAACACATCTGCAAATTCCCTGTAGACTTCTGAAGGCTAGACGTTTGCAAATGGTGCAGCCCCATGACCTGGATTCCCAGAGCCTCAAACCAATTGAGTCCAATAAGACTCGCACGTTCACCCCCAACAACCAATACATCTAAAGAACCCTCAAAATCCTTGTACTGTACCTTAAGGATGGCCTCCCCCTTAACACACATCTTAGAATTCTGAAAGTCTGTAAGTATCACAGTGGATGGCCTGAGTTTCACTCAAAGGCCACTGCTGCTGCAAATCTTCCTGAATGTGTTGAGGGAAATAATGGAGAGAGCAGAACCAGTGTCCAATTCCATGGATAAGTGAACCCCTTGCAACTTTACTTTAAGGGACAACTTCTTTTTCAGGGGTTTATATGTGCCTGTCCTCACAATACTTCTGTGTGTTGCGCAGAAACCCACCCTATTTTGGCTGGGGACCCTGGTACCTTTCAGTTGCAATTCTTCTTTAGGTTGTACCTTCTGACGACTCAGACATACGGCTGCAGTGTGGCCTTGCCTTCCACAGGCCCTGCACATGGCGAACCAGAACTGGCAGTCTGCTCTTCTGTGGCATCCTCTGCATCCGAAGCATTGTGAAGTTATTGAAGCCTTCTCTGTGCGATCTCTCTGTCTCCTTCCGGCTGCCTGGTAGAGCTTATTCACCTCATCTTCAGGAACCTCTTCCGAATCTTCTTGCACGTTCTCCTGGTGGACAGCAACGGTCTCTGGTGGGCTTCTGGTGGGCCACAGGTTTTTTACTGCTCCGCCTGCTGCTTCCTCTGCTGTAACTTCTCGTAGAGCATCTTAGAATGAAATGTCTTCTTTCGTGAAGATCTTTTGCTGTAAGTCTCTATTTCTCAGTCCACACACAAAACAATCACGCAGTCTTATCTCTAAGTCTTTAAATTCACACGGTCTAGCTGCTTGCCTCAATGCTGTGATAAAGTCCTTAGCAGATTCTCCTGCTCTCTGATCCCTTTGTTCAAATGTGTGCTTCCATGCAATGACGGACAACTTGGGCTGAAAATGTTCTTTTAGAAGTTTCTTTAAGTCTGTGTATGTTATGCCTTCCAGCAAAGCAGGAGCCACGAGGTTTTCAGCAACTTCAAAAGTCTCTTGGCCGTATACACACAACAATGTGGCAGCCTTCAGCCCATCTTCACGAAATTGGTTAACCCTAAAATAGTTCTCTACTCTTGCAATGTATGATTCCCATCGTTCCGGGTGTGCAACATCAAATTCTGACAAGCGGCCGATTTTCGCCATTGTAGTTCGTGCTGCACCACTCGCTTCT
Organism: Crotalus tigris; assembly: GCF_016545835.1. Lineage (NCBI taxonomy): Eukaryota > Metazoa > Chordata > Lepidosauria > Squamata > Viperidae > Crotalus > Crotalus tigris. The sequence continues at coordinate 1,175,672 of NW_024096622.1, read as the reverse complement.
GCAGGAAAAGGGTCTCTCAGCCTAACTCACCCTCCAGCGACACTGTACGGGCAGGATAGCTGCTGAATTTAAGGCTGTTTTTCCTTCCAGGACTTCTTTTGGGTAAGTCTTAAAGCTTTCTTCTACCTTTCCTTGTTAAGAATCCCATCCTCATCACCAGTGTTAAGTCCCGGGAGTGATGGCGAATGAAGAATACACATGTTTCTGGAACAGCTCTTTATTGTGCTTATTTCAAACTCCAAGAACGAGCAAAGGCACGCAGGCCTCCTTTTATACGTCCCCATTCCCCAGACAAGATGGCAACATTACTAGTCACTTTTCATGCCTTGCGCATGCGCGCTTGGTTGGCACCACTCAGTCTAGTCCTGGGCAGCTTTTGCAATTGCCCAGGAACCTTGCAATGTCCCGAGCCTGCATTTGCAGGCTCGGGACACAACAGTCTTGGTCTGCTGAAGTGGCTACACCTCCGTAATAAAGAGAAGGACAGTGCTATTTATAACTTTGAATGGTCACTAAATGAACTGTTGTAAGTCAAGGACTACCTGTATACCAGGGAGGCTCTTGGACATCTCCCAAACCAAGAATAGTCCTAATATCAGGGAACCTATTCATGGACTCTTTTTCATGGTTCACTATTCTGAACATTGCTATATTACAAAAATCAGTATTAGAATTGTGTGTAAAGATAGACAAAAATATATTGTTTAAGGCTTGCTTGTATAGGATTTTATGGAAAGATTAATAACATGAGTATTGGGTATTTTAAAACTATATATTAACTTGTAAGGGGGCGAAAACATACTTATATATGAAGACATGCAAAACTAGAAAGAATGAAAAACAAAGCATCTCACCCATTTCTGCTCTTCAACAAATTGCTTTTTTCTGCCTATATTTACTTTTGCCATTGCTGCCCAAGACACTGACCAGTGAATTGACTTTGGCTGAACATACTGAACAATACCAAAATTAATCTTTCTTCACTCTGCATCTACACAAAGGGGTGGAGAACAATAGCCCTTTTATGACTTGTGGACTTCCCGAATTCTGGATGACTCAGGAATTCTGGGAATTGAAGTCCGTAAGTCATAAAAGGGGCCAAGGCTCCCCACTTCTGATTTACACTATTAATTGGGATTCACCAGGGCAATTACAGTCAGATTTTTTATAAGCGTTAAAGTATATAATGTCAGAAAAACTACAAATCTTTTTGAAGTAGATTATTAAATGATGAAATAGTCATTGTCCTGATTAAAGAGAGAAAATGAAGAAAAACTGAGGTAAGACTACAGCTCATCATATTCTATAATGGAAAAAAATATTTAAATTTGGAAACAAAACCAATTTAGGGTTTTTTGTGAGACTTTAAGTATTACACCATGCAAGCAGTTCAGAGAGGTTTTAGATGTATCATTAAATGGAAGAGATGATATGTGGAATGGTGATCTGGAAAACAGGGGAATAATTTCTCAAAACACTGGCAAGGCACCTCCCTTTCTGTGTAAACAAGAAAGGATGGGCCGAAATGTCCTTTTCAGTGTAAGGCAGAATGTCTAGTTCACTTATGAGCACAGTTTGAAGATATGTTATCTCTTAAACTGCAAATGTGTTCTTATGCAATAGGTAAACCATTTGTTTCTCCTTTCTGTGTTTATACGTTCCCTACTAGCTATGGATACAAACAAGAATTTGCAGCTAAAAGGAAAGAACATCTCCAACCTGTCCTGTTCTGAAATGCATTGCAACTGCATAGAAGGATATTAAAAAAAAGAGAGTGTGTGGTGCTTTAACATTTTAACAGGGATATGCAATATGATGCAATATAATATCAAATAATTTTGTTATTATCTCCCTAGCTCCCTGCCCTAACTTTTTTTTAAAAAAAAACTTACTTTAAAAGAAAAGTAATTATATAGAAGGTTAGCTGAAAAGCTCAACATCAACCTCTAGCATTATATTTACTAACAGGAATGGCTTTGGAATAATAAAATTTCCACTGGGATGATATAAATAATCCTCTTGTGAGTGATATTTACTTTCTGATAAATGTATGTTTTCTGATTAGCCACATGTATATACAGTTCATTCATAAAGTGTATAGCATGTGGGCCAGATACGAAACTGTTCCTTTTGTAGGTAGATTCCATCGAATAGATCCCATTCCATATATACTGTATATGGCTCATTTGTACTAGTAATTTTTATTGAATTTATAATTACAAACAATAACTTTTTTAATTACATACTTATAAGCAGTAAATTTTCTCACTAATACAAAGTGAGAAAAAACAGAATAAAATGAAAGAGTAGAAGGTGCAGAAAAGAAAGAAAAACGGGATTATAGAAAAATAAATATAAAAGAAGGCAAAAATAAGAATATAATAAGAAAAATATATATGGAGGTGACTTCCCTTCTTCATTACAAGTATAAACAGTTTTAGTAACTTATCCCCTTCTCTTAATATATAACAAATAAACTGTTCTTTCCATATCCCATTTCTTATCTATAAACAAATCCATAAAGCATTACCATTTCAGTTATAATGTCAGCAGAATTCCATTAAGGATCACTAGAGATAACAGCATATCTATTTTAAGCTTGACCAAATAAACCAACTTTATATTCCTTCCCTTTAACAATCTTTAGTCCCTTCAAATACGTAGAACTTGGTTTCTTTTCATTTTTTCTTTATCTGATCTCACAAAAAATCTTCAAAATTTTAATATGCCTCTTTTATAAATTCAATATAAGAAAATTATCAGGTCATTCTTTTGATTTGTTGTTTGTAAAGATAAAGGTTTCCCTGTCCAGATGTATCTGACACTAGAGTGTGGTGATCACCACTGTTTCTTAGCTGAGAGAGCTAGTATTGTCTGGAGACATTTCCGTGGTCATGTGGCCAGCATGGCTATATGTCAAAGGGGCATGGAACATTGTTACCTTCTCACCAAAGTGGTACTTATTTATCTACTCACATTTGCATGCTTTCAAACTGCTAGGTGGGCAGGAGCTGGGGCAAGTAGCAAGAAGTTGAGCCGAGGTGGCGCAGCAGTTAGAGTGCAGTACTGCAGGCCACTTTAGCTGACTGTGTTCAGCAGGTCAGCGGTTCAAATCTCACCGACTCAAGGTTGACTCAGCCTTCCATCCTTCCGGGGTAGATAAAATGAGGACCCAGATTGTTGGGGGCAATGTAAATATATATATACATTGCTTACTGGTGTATACCGCTTAGAGAGTGCTTGCACTTAAAGTGGTATATAAGTCTTATAAATAAATAAATAAATAAATAAATAAATAAGTCACTCTGTCATGTGGTGCTTGGGTCTTGAACCCAGGTTGTCAACTTTCCAGCTGACAAGCTCAGTGTCTTAACCTCTGAACCATCACGCTCCCTATGTTGTTGTTTATATATCCCTTTTAATTATAAAGACATCTGTTGGTTTCTTTTGTATGTCTAATGTAGCATCTTTCTCCATATCCATCTTGATCTTGTCAGGTAGAACTTTTTCCTCTTGCATAAAATCTTTTAGACATTTATTTATAGAGGGAGACATTATTAAAATTAACTCCTGGGTCTGTTGTTCAAACATTTTTTTCAATATGTCCAGAGTTAAAATATTTTCTTCATTCTGCAATTGTATTTAAATTTAAATTTAAATAATGGATTTACAAATTAGTAATCATTAGTTCCATTTAGTGTCCATTTTGTAAAAAAAAAATATTATTTTTTTAAAAATTCCAAACAAAAACATTTTCTCTGGGGTTATGTGTTCCATGTAACACATAACCTAATTCAGTGGCCGTCATATTTTGGTTGTAGTTTCCAAATATTTTTCAAGACCTGACAGAAATTCAGTGTGTTTGTCAATGTGACATGAACAAGCAAGAAACTATGTGGACAGATCATGCCTAGCCTACACTTTTTTTTTAATTTGCTAAAAATCTTTTCAAAAAAATATTTCCAAAGTACAGATGATGACAGATTTCCACTGGAGAAGCCTTACCTTTCAAAATCAGTAGTTTACAACCAATTTGAAAAAAGTTAATAAACATATTCAGGAAAATCTGAATTCTTGGGCTGTAGAAATATTTCTATAAGAACTCCCCAAGACTAAAAAAGTCAGTTCTTCCCAAATAGGCAGATTTTAGATTTATACATATTGCAGGGTGGGGAAATTAAATATGGGCAGTTGTAGAAAAAATCCAAAAGAGGAAGCAAAACGTTGACGTTGCAATCCTTTCTTGGCCCTTCCCTGAGGTCACAGCATTTTCAAGGGAATCTGGGAATAGCATGATTCAGAGAAGGTCAGGTTTCTGCCTGACGTTTTTCATGGTGAGAGCAGCATGTGAGGGCTCTTGGCTGTTCCTTCTGGACTGTGGGACTTTAATTTCTATCACTGTAAAGAGAATGAAAGCTTCTCAGACACTTTTAAATAAATAAACAAATACCTGGTTACAGCACTATATATTTCTAATATTCATAGAATCGTAGAGTTGGAAGGGACAAGCCAATATTGTGAAATCTACTCATCTGAACCATTGATGATAAAATACTAAAAGGATCCTTCAGTCTTCTAATACTCTCTTCAAAGCATCTGTCTGGCATCCTGCTGGCTGGTTGTCTTTGTTTAGAAAGACAGTACTTCATAATTGCCACAGGGGGAACTGTTGGCTTAATTTTGCACTTGCAAATCTTACCACTCAATTTATTAAACTAGGAATTCATGCTCTTCTGATCAAACCACCTCTTTCATTTCTATTAGTCTGTTTTGTTTACTTTTCATGACTGCAGAGCTTTTTTGATGGCTCCTTATTTTGTCTTTATTAGTTATTCACAAACCACTGGTGGCTAAAGGGGAAACTTTCTTTTTAAAAAAAAATCCTGCAAGTTTTAAATTAACTTGTTGTTGTTGTTAATTGCGAAGTCGTGTCCGACCCATCGTGACCCCATGGACAATGTTCCTCCAGGTCTTCCTGTCCTCTACCATCTTCTGGAGTCCATTTAAGTTCACACCTACTGCTTCAGTGACTCCATCCAGCCATCTCATTCTCTGTCGTCCCCTTCTTCTATTTTTAAATTAACTACTGTTCTGCTATAGAGAATTTTTAAAATTTCAAGTGACACTAACAATCGATGTCAACACTAACTTAATTCTAGTTTCTGGTTTTAAAATAGGAGAAAATTTAAGTTTTTTTTTTAAAAAAAGTTTCTATGATGGCATCCCTTTGGAGCTATGAGTTCAACTATTTTCCCCTTATGATATTTGTCTTTATGCCATCTGAAGGATTTAAATTGTGCTTAAAGACTCCAGTGTTTGCATGTATAATTTATGTGTGCTGCTACATTTGAGTTATTTTGCTTAGCTAAAAGTTGATTTATTTTTATATAAGTGCAGCTTTAATAGGTCAGAGAACTACTAAGAGCCTTACAGTGCAAGATTATGTAAGAACGTGGAAAAATAAATATCAAATGATAGTAATTTTGCTTACTTATTTTATGTTCTATTAGAGTGTGTACAAGTGCTTACTCAGAATTCTCTAAACTGTTTGAGTTATTTATATGCAGACAAACTTGCAAGTTTGGAAGTGAGGGTTTTTTTCATTACTATGAATTCTTTCTTTCTTTCTTTCTTTCTTTCTTTCTTTCTTTCTTTCTTTCCATCTTCCTTCCTTCCTTCCTTCCTTCCTTCCTTCCTTCCTTCCTTCCTTCCTTCCTTCCTTCCTTCCTTCCTTCCTTCCTTCCTTCCTTCCTTCTTTTGTTTCTTTCTTTCTTAAAATCTGAACTGTCAATCATAGGACTCTCAAGAGAATTATAGGATGGCTCTGAGCAGAGGAAAAGATAGCTACCAACAACAATTGTAAGCCATTTTTAAAAATATGAAACCTTTCATTAAAAATATTTAGCTAAATATTCTGAAGAGTTTTTTTATATATCAAATATTGCCTTGGATTTCTTATTAATCTCCCACCCACATATTAAAGAGGTATGACCCTTAGGTTTCTAAATATTAGCCAAAGTTAGATGGGTACTTTCACCTGTTTTAAATGTTTTGAATAAGCAGTTGTAGTGTTCTATTGTGAAATTTCTGATCTGTTTTGGAGTCTTATCCAGTTTCTTTAAGGAAAATAAACTGACCTGTCCTTTTCTCTCTCTTCAGACAACTACAGTTGAAGTATGCAGATATAAAGAGACCTCATGTCTTGTCTTTACTATTTAATGCAGTAGTATTACTTATAAGTAGCCCTCCCTTACCAACTGCCTTGTTTATGACCTTCAAAGTTATGACAGTGTGACTAAAAGTAACTTTGTGACCATTCTTTGCATTTATGACCATTGCAATATTCTGCAGTCACGTGATTACCATTTGTATACTTCACAACTGTTTTGCAACAAGTGAACCGAGAAGGCAGAAGTAAAATTGTAAGTCATGATCCTGTGATGTTTAACTTAGTAATTGTGGTGCTTAGCAATGGAATTCCCAGTTCCATTTGTAGTCATTAAGCAAGGACTGACTCAGTTTGGTGTAGTGGTTAAGATACCAAGCTGAAGTTGGGAGACCCTGAGTTATAGACATAAACCTAGCTGGAGGACTTTGGCAATGGCCAACTGCTTCTGAAGAACCTTGCCAAGAATACTGTAGAGATTAGTGAACAGTTATGATTATGATTATGAACAATCACTTCAGTCTGAGCCAGCAGTGTGTTGCAGCTATGAAAAATGCAGATGCAGTCCTAAGCAGCATCAGCAGAGTGGTAGTATCAAGATCACATGAAATAAAACTTACCAGTGCTTTATTCTGCACTGGTAAGACCACACTTGGAATACTGCATCCAGTTCTGTCACTGTGATGCAAAAAAGATATTGGACTAGAAGACCACTAAGGTTCCTTCCAACTGTGTTATTTTGTTTTTCTGATTAGTCCAGGCAGTCCCTAGGTGTCCAAAACTGACTTGAAAGCACATACAAAAAAACAAAAATAACTTCACCGTAGAGATAAATATTGTAACAATTACAGCAATTTTTGCCAATCATGATTGATATACTTCCTACTTTTTTTTAAAAAAAATACATAATTTCATAATCTTATTTAGAATGTGATTGTTCTCAAAAGAACATTATAGATAATAGCCTCTCTGGAGATCTAGCAGCCTTTCAACAGCTTTTATCTCCCTGTAAAAAAAGGAAAGAAATGTTTTTCTTTAAAAAAAAATTAGAGATTTACTGGAAATTCCGTGTGTTTTAAACCATTTCTGAGCTGTCAGGAGAGAATTGTATAAAGATGTCTCTCATGAGACATGAGGTGTTTCTCTATATTTTGCCAAGCAATAAAATCGCTTTCTAAGAGAAAGCTGTGTAAAATTGTACTTTTTAAAATAACAATTCACAAATGCATTACTCGTTTCAAGTATGCTTTTTTAAATGTAACATCAGCTGTGACTATATAATAGCACTTCCCTACTTTGTATCTGAAAGTGCCCCCCTTTACTGTGGAATAAAATGGGTGATGAAATGAATAAGGCTTTAAACCTTTACAGCTCTTATAGCTTTTAAGTTGCAAGAGCTGAAACTTTAGAAATAAAGTGAGAGGCAGGTCACCATTATTTTCCACAGTCATCTCACTGAAGTATAGAAATGCTTACAGTTCACTCTTTTAGATCGCTCTGGAGAAAATCTGTATTTCACTAACAGAGACGGTGCTAATGGTAGCAGTAACTGCCCAACTCAGCTCTGATTGAACCTAAGTTGGAATTTTGAGTTTTGAAGAAGGCAGGTTTGTACTTCAAGTTTTAGATCACAAAAGATTTGATCTGAGGAAAAATAATCCTTCAATCATAGCAGGGGTCTTCAAACATGGCCCTTTTATGACTTGTGGACTTCAACTTCCAGAATTCATCAGCCAGCATGCCTGGCTGAGGAATTCTAGGAGTTGAAGTCCACAAGTCATAAAAGGGCCAAGTTTGAAGACCCCTGAATCATAAGCTGTAATGGGGAAATTTCAAGACAATCGCTGATATTTCATAGTTTAGCTAAATAGGATGAGAAAAGCCAGGAATGTAGACTCTTCATATGACATTTTCCTTTCAAGCTTGACCTGAATATATCTTGTAATTTCACAGCAATGACTTTTGAAATATTACCCCATACCTCTTTTTAAGGGCAGAGATGTGGAAAGGAATGTACAGTAGTTTCTCACTTATTCAACAGTAAACAAAACAAAATATCCTCATCCAACTTAAGAAAAATTTTCAAAAAGCTATCAAAGTTACATTTTTATTTTTCCTCTTGTGTTGCTTTCTTTGACTACAGCATCTGACAGTGTGCCAAGAGCATTCCCATAGTGAGTTGGCAATTGCCCTTCCTTTGGCAAGGCTTCTTTAGCCTTGACTTCAACCAAGTGCCAGATTGGACAGGGTATAATGGTCATGCTTGATTTTTTTCTGGCAATGTTGTATATTAATCAGATTGCTAGCAGAGAATCTGGCTGACACAATGAGGTACAATACCTCAGAGATAAGCAAGTCACAAGTTGGCCCAGAGGAAGTGCCATTGTCCCGTCAGTTCTCCAAAACAGTAAACACCTAGAATGATTAGCCAAACATCCATTCATTTTGATATCTATCCTAGTCATACAGAATTTAAAAGTAAGGCTTGGCCCAAGAGACCATACTGAGTTGGAATTGAGGGCAGCTTCAGGCACAGTCCTGAGAGCCAGGTTAAAATTCCCATTATGTTGGCAGGAATAATAGAAATAAACGCTTGTGGCTGGACACAGTGAAAAAAATAAAAAAGAAAGAAAACTGAGGGAATAAAGGAAGACCAAGGCAATGTCACCCTTGTCATCCCAAAAGAGCTTGGATAATCAAAGGATTTAAATGAAGTGATAAAAATCATTGCCTCATTTCTCACATTAATGTAAGAGAGCTCATTATACCACTCAATCCTCTTTAACATTCTCCCTATAGGGATATGAAGCACAAAACTGTACATTCTGTACTAACCCCAATATTAGCAGATTATTCATTAAATCAGAAATGCAGCCACCTGATTTGAGTCACAGCATCTGTTTTGATTCCATATCTGCTTTGATGGGCAGATGCAATCAAAGCCTGATCAAACTGGAGCTTTGCACAACCCTAGTCACAAAGTATGTCTGTGACTTCAGTGCTAATCCAGATTTGATGTTTTCTTTGGGCAACATGTTTTCACTTTATGAACCCAGCTGCTCCTTTATTTTTCAGTTGCTCATTCTTATGTTCCTTTCCCTTCGGACCTAAAAGGCACAATTTTCCAGAGCTAGTTGTTCTTTCTTGATTAAATGAACTGACAACAGTGAGAAGCAGCTACAGTAAAGCTATAGGAGATGGATGACTGGCACTTGGCTGCCTGAGTGGTTGAAGTAGTTATATTTCTCCTCCAGAAGATGTTTATGATGGAGATAGCCAACATCTTCAGCCCGTCAATTCCAAATGTGGAAGAGTGTTTACTTAAGTCATCCAAATTTAAATAAGTATGAGTTCAAATATATAAGCATTGCAGGCAGCCTTTTCCAAGCATGTTTTGCTTGTCCTCATCAAATCTTCTGCCCTATTGGCTAAGTGAATAAAAGTGGAAACCATACATACTGATGTAAAGACTGTCAAAGAGAATGATCTGGCTATCTTAATTTCTCAGGTTGGTTTGACATTTTCTTCTGTGTCATCTGCTACTTTCTTTCTTTCAGAACTGGTTCTTTTTCTCTCTTTTGGATCTTTCAGAGTATCTGGATTCATGTCTTTCTTTTTGTTTCCTTCTGTTCTTAGTTCTTAGTGAAGAAGATGCAAAGAAGTAGAGAAGAGCATTAGAGGAACCTAACATTGGCCCCCGAAAGCACACAGTACTATGAATCTTTCATCCAATATGCACCACCCAAAAGCAAGGTTGCACACTTTAGCCGATGCACTGATAAAGACCTACATTTAAAGCTACACTGAGTCATAGAACCAAACCAAAGCTAAAACTTTACTAGATTATCTCAACTATCTTGAGAGACTATCATTGTCTTTCAAAGAAAGCAATTGTTTAAGAAATATATTTGAGAAATTCTATTTATGCTGCTCAAACACCCCTGAAATTCTGAAGGGGTAGCTTCTACCGTGTTGTGTTTGCCAGTGTCTATTTAAAATCAGATTCATAATTATCTATTGTACTTTATTAAATAATTTAGTCTAAATCCTTTTCTTCATATTATGTGTCCCAACTATGTAATTAACTGTTCACCTAGCCTTATAATCATTTAGTATAAACTGAAAGTATAATTGAATCAATGCTGTTGTTATTCTTTTTTCAATAAGCTTCTAATCTTCAACAGTTCCATTCAGAAAAAAAAATCAGAATAAATGTCTCCATATTGAAAACATTTGTAGTTATTGATTTGGCTGATACAGATAGTTAGAATTTTGCCTGTCTTTTTAGCCTTAGCAAAATATGTAATATGTCATTAATACATTGGTGCTTTTAAAGAAAAATCAGATGTCACAGTAAACAAAATGGATTGATTAGTCAATTCCAAGTCATTAGTGGCTTTCCTTTATAACTCTTCTTATTTCCTATAAAACATTTTATTTCAATCAAAAGGACAGAAGAGCTGCTTAGAATGTCTTCCTTCTTTTCATTGGATCAAAGTAATTCCACTGCTGCTGGATAGAGTCAACAACCTTTCTCATCCTGATACCCCAGATATGTTAAACTTCAGCTCCCAACAAATCCAACAATCAAGACAATTGAGAACTGTGATCAACACATCTGGAGGGCATTAGTCAGGGGAAAGCTGACATAACACTCTCTGTATTATTGACATAGGGTAATGTATCATTCTTTGTATTCAGCTTCCTTGTGTATCAACACTGCCTCAAGCTTTCCTTTCTCCAAGTAACTTTGGCTGAGCTTTTCTTGTTTTTTTTTTTAATTGGTTAAGTTCCCACCATCACTTAATGATGTGTCATCAGCAAGTGTATCTTTTGAAGTTGCACTTTTGAACCACTGAAGGTCATTCATAAACACAGTAAACCAAACCTGGATCTCAATATTGACCTTTCCAATCACACCGCTCATTACCTCTTCCTAGTCTCAAGTCTTCACTTTTGCTAACCTCTTCTGTTTCCTGTCGGTAAACCAATTTTTTTATATTGACAATATTTATGTAGTTGTCATACACATAGGTTCCTGAGGGCAAACTATTTCTGCCTTTCATGTGGATTTGGAGAAGTAAAAAGTACAGTGGGCCTTCAAGTCTTGCTCTAATAATCTAGTCTTAAAAGGCCAAAAATGTGTCTAATATATATTATTATTAAAGTCCTCAGGAGAGTGATAAAAACTGAAACAAATCTTACCCATCTCAAGTTATATTAAATACATTGACAGTTGTTGAAGACATTATTAGTGATATTTTAAATGATTTCATTGGATCCCTTTTACTGATATTTAAATTTGTATAATATACTATTCTGAATGATTGGTAAACAATAAAGATATTCTACTAGAATTAGGACTATAGTTTAAACCATTAATACACAAATTATTGACTAAAGATATACCTCTGGTTAATTGGCCAACTTTCCATTTTTTTCTCTTGGTTTTCCTGCTTTAGTATAATTATTTATAAAAACTGCAGCTGTGAAGCATCGTTTCAGAAGGGACCCATAGACACTGTCTAAAAATGAAGCATGCCTTTGCCTCCAAAACAATGTTTCAGATAGAAATGTACAATTAATCAAATATTATTTCTTTTTCTGAGAGTAATTCTAAGCATTATTGACAGGAGAGTTCTCTATAGAACTTCTTTAAGAAAGGAAAATTACAAGACAAGAAACAATGGTTGGAAACTAACCAAGAAGAGAAGCAACCTAGAACTAAGGAGAAAATTCCTAATGGTGAGAACAGTCAACCAATGGAATAGCTTGCCTTCAGAAATTGTGGGTGCTCCATCATTGGAGGCTTTCAAAAAGAGACAATCATTTGTCCGAAATGGTATAGGGTTTTCTGCTTGAGTAGGGGATTGGACTAGAAGACCTTCGAGGTCCCTTCCAATTCTGTTATTTTATGTTCTATGTTCACTCCTAAGGAGGAATCCAAATCCAAATCCCTTTGGTACTCTAGTTTCCTTCTATGAATGAAACCTTGTGGAACAAACAATTCAGGCTAGGAATAGAAAGTCTTTAATTTACAACCATTAATTTAGTGGCCATTCAAAGTAACAACAATGGAACTGAAAAAAGGGACTTAAGGCCAACTCCCAAACTCACAACTGTTGCAGCATCCCCAGAATTACATGATCAAAATTTGGGTGCTTGGCAACTGACATGTTTTTATGATGGTTGCAGCATCCTGGGGTTATGTGATCACCATTTGTGACCTTCTCCTTTGGCTTCCAGTAAGAAGAGTAAATGTCTAGCTCAGGAAATCAGGAGCCAAAGCAGTTCCAATGAATACCGGTTCATTGCATGCTAACTCACTCTCTACAAAACTGTGAACTACTATCAAAGTCAAAGCAAATTAGTAGTAGATAAGAGTCAACGGAAGTCAAGGTGGGCTCGACTTAGATCTCGTGTGGGATTGAAGGAAGGAACTGATGGCACACTTGACCCCTCCCTTGGGCTCAGCCTGGTCATCTCCTACAATCAATAGGGAAAAAAATTTAACAATTGCCTTGCTTAGCAGTGGAAATTCTAGCCCCAATTGTGCATGTAAGTTTTTTTTAAAACTTTGATGGAGAAACATAAGGCTAAACCTAGGATCTAATTTTTTTTAGATGAATATATTTATGAGGCACATTTTAGTTTTAAAGGTGCTACCTTGAAATAATCCTTTGACTATTTGGCTATATGTTGGGGAGTTTTTTAGATCATAATCCTACGAGTTTGGCTTATAAAAGGAAAGTTCTTTTAGATGGGTCTAAATGAAATTTTGCTACAGAAAAAAGCAGAAAAAAGGAGGATTGTAAAAAGAAATTGAAATACTTTTTAAAAAAATAATTAGGTATAGGTACTGGTTTAAGAATGGTTTAAGATGCAAGTAAAGCTTTCATTAGAGGTTATTTCATATGACATAATAGTGAACTCAAAAAAAGGCAAGAGAAAACATAAGCTATTTTTTGATGAGATAAGGAAAAAAGAAGAATGAAAGAGAAGATAAGTATTTCTCATCAAATTAAGTTCTTATAAAAGTTGTTTATATGAGAGAAACAAATAAAAATGAACTATGTAAAGCTAAAAAACTTTGAGTTTGAAAACAAACCATGGAGGTTGTTGCATATAAATTATTAAAAGAAAAAGAAAAGAAAATGATTTTGAAACAAGAGGGAGATACTGACAGGTTTCTGCAGAAAATAGATAAAATACCTAGAGAAATTTACCAAGAATTGCAGAGGAAGAGAAACAGATTATGAATGGATCTATAATAATAAGGGAAGTTTGTGAAGCTATAAACAAGATTAAACCAGAAAAGATGCTTGGATTATCAAATTCTTATTATAAATGTTTTGAAGATGCACTTTTATAACTTTACAAAATACAATGATTTTTACCTTAGAGAAAGAAAAGATGCCAGAGATCTAGAAAGAAGCCACCTAAGGAGGGACAATAAGAAGTCATTGTTGAATAATAATTGTAAGTTGTTTACAATGTTTCTGGTGGATAAACTGAAAATAATTTTGCAAGAATTTATTCATCAGTGTCAATGTGGGGTTTTACCTGAAAGACAGTTAAGGGATGATATAATCTGTTGGACATTTTAGAATATTTAGAGCAACAAAATGAAAAGCATTGATTTTCTTAGATGTAGAGTAGCCTTTTGAGACTTTGAATGGAGCTTGTTCAAAGTTTTGGAAGATAGGAACTTTGTAGAGAACATTATAAAATGGGTAAAACCAATTTATACTTCACACAAAGCACAAATAATTGTTAATGGACATCTAACAAAGCCTAGTGAAATACAAAAAGAAACAAGGCAAGGATGACCATCGTTTCTTCTCTTGTTTATTTTGGTTATTTTGTTATAATCTTAAAGAGAATTTTTATAAAATAATGTAACATGATATATTTAATCAGAGAAATTGTGTAGAATATAAGACATTAAATTTATGTTGGAAATGTGAACAAGTAGGGATATTTTATCATACTTGGTGCATGTGCAAAAAAGGTAGAAAATTTTGGATTGAAACACACACACTGATTCAGAGAAAGATTAATATACAGATGAGACCAGATGTGTTTCTTTTGGAATTGAGGAACAAACAGTTGGAAAAAATTCATTGGAACTTTTTTTAATATATGATAATGGCAGTGAGATTATTGTATACACAAAGAAAGATTTGGCAATGCCCACAATGGAAGAATGGTTGATGAAAATGATGGAACTGGTGAAACTAGCTTTGTTGACCAGAAAAAAGACAATACTATATTTATTGCTGGAAGACTCTCATGGAATTTTTGTGTGAAACATTAAAAAAACAACTTATGGTTTTGATAATTAGGCAAGATAAATAGTAGAAAGAAATATTCATGTAACTTTAGAGACAGAGATAAATTTATAATTGTACAGTACATATAACTGCTGTAAAGAAGATCGGAAGCCAATTCTTTATATCCTTTTTCTTTTCTATTGTTTAATTTTTTCTCTTTTCTTGCTCTTTTAGCTCGGTCTTTGAATCCTTTTCTTTTTTTCTGCCTTATTTTATATTAGTTTGTATTAGTTCTTAATCTTTCTTTTAATAAAATTATAAAAACAGATTTAATCACATTTTAGAAAAATACTGTTTCATCTTCATGATCCCACTTTCATTTTATATCAGAAGTTGAGCACAAACCTTTCAAATTGCTCCTATTCCTTGCTTGAAGGAATGTTACAGATGGCCTTTCTCTACACTGGGTATAGTATTTTCTAATCTGCTAAGTGATCTTCAGCATAGTAAAAGACCTCACAAAAGAGAAACATAGATGAAAAGCACTCATGGCAATAAATGTACTGTTCTATCAAAGAAAAATTGAACAGCGTCCCAAAATTAAAAGGACCTTATTTTCAAAAGTACAACTGTTCTTTAACTAGAAAGCTGCTATAGAAATAATCTTATGTCGAGAAGTACCTCTTCTCTTAAAAATAAAATTCTGAACAATTTAGGGATATATGTGCATTGAAATGTTTTTTAATGAAAAGAAATAGGAATAGCTTATAACAATCCAAACCAACAACTGATAAAATCTCATTAGTTTGGTGTAAGCCAATTTCTGTGCTACCTTTATAGGGATGAACAGCTGCAGAGACTTGTGGAGTGATGGTAAGGAAGATCTAAGACTGGATTATCTCAAACAAGAAAAGTCAAAGTTCGGTCTCTATACTGAAGCAGATGAAGTCCAGAAAACCATGGGATTATACTGTTATTTATATTTCAATCAGACATGTGGCACTGAAACTGATATTGAATGATGCAGAGTGCTCCCTTGATGTTACACTTATGGTGTGAAAAAATACACCTGTTATGGTGTGAAAAAAATACATCTTTCATCTCCCACAAAGTGATGCTGGCTAGAACTCTTGGAAGCTATGAAAATAGCCTAGATGATTTGAAGTCCTGGGGGGATTACATTGCATTTGGTAAAGAATGCTAGTCAGGAATATAACAATGTTCTTGCCTAGGAATAGCATGGATATCGTATTTCACTACCCCTTCCTCTTTCGTTGACTGTGCAATCTCAATAAAATGTGGGTGTATTACAAGGAGAAAATATGTGAGTGAGACCGCAGAAATAGAAGAGGCGAGCTCTGCTGAGTATAAAGATCCTATTTTTTTTTTTCTTGGGCTTAGTTATAAGCCATCACAGGGGAAAAAATAAATAATAAACAACTGTAAGATCACTGTCAAGGTAGCTTCAGATGACCGTTATTTAGAACTGAGCTTTGGTCAACTACATCTAATCCTCAACTTACAACAGTTTGTTTAGTGACCATTTGAAGTTACAGCAGCACTGAAAAAAAGGTGACTTGACCTTTTTTCACATACGACCATTGCAGCATCCCCATGGTCATGTGATAAAAATTCCAAAGCTTGGCAACTGGCTCATATTTGTCATGGTTGCACTGGGATTATATGATCACTTTTTGTGACCTTAAGTCAATAGGGAAATCAGATTCACTTAACAGCCATGTACTAATTTAATAGCTGCAGTGATTCACTTAACAATGGTGGCAAGTAAGGTTGTAAAATGGGGCAAATCTCAGTTAACAACTGGGTCACTTAGTAACATAAATTTTGGGCTCCGTTGTGGCCATAAATACTTATATTTCCATTGCTCTGTTCCTTAGAAAGTTACCTTGGGAGAGAGTAGAAAGAAGTTTAGAGGTGAAACATTTGGGAGATGAAACAAGTGAGTATTCTGTGCCCTGCCATTATAAAGTCTTTAAAAAAACCCAAATCCAGCCACATGCACAAAATCAAAGCAACCAATCTTTCAGAGTGGAGGAGCGTGTCCTTCAGATGTATTCTAAGAATTCAGAGTATCAACAAAACTCAACTGAAGCAAAGAACTGTATAAATTCCTGCTATCCAGATCGGCCTTTCTGCTTATGCATTTCTTTAAATATTTTTCATTCTTTGTTATCTAATGCTAGAGCTCCAGAGTTTGGTTTTGATGAAGAAAACCACCCAGGAGTTTGAATGTTTATCTGATGTTGGCCCAGATTATCTGGTTCCTCAGGAGCCAATTTCTTCCTTGCTATATAAATCCATGGAAATGAATTATCTTGATTTGCTGTGTTTTTACTGTACTTTTTTTGCTGCTAGAAGCAGCTTCCATATGAGCAGAAAACATTGTATTGAATTTAATCCATTATTACTTTTGATAGAAGGACTGGAAATATGAAGCATATCCCCAAATATGTATACAAAATATAATAATGAATTGTATTACTTTTCTATTGCATGTAATCTGTCAGTGTGGTATATGTAGGTTGTACCTGGTGTTTAGGATACTTTGCTTCAATAAATGTTTTGAACTATGCTCTGCCAGTCACATTTGGCTTCTATAACAAAATACCTTTTTCTCAGCATTGTATCAAAACACAACTGCTTACCAATGACCTGAAGATGGCAGATGAAAGAAGCAACTGGTTTGAATGAGCTGAGAGTTGTGGTAAGTTGGGCATGCAGAAGTCTTTGTACAAAACTCAGAAAATAAACCCAACAATCCAAAGAAATAAAGGAGAATTGTCAAAAAGTTGATTTGTTTTGGAAACCAGACCAGTTGAATCTAAAACTTTGAAATGAGTGAAAGGAATCTAAAGGCATCCAAATACTTCAGCAGGTATCTCTTTCTTGAATGGTTAAGGATACATGTTAATTATAGTGAGAATTTGTTTGGATAATTTTCATAATTGTGAACATTCTGTTTCCAGATCCATTTTGAATCCTGTCATTCTTAAACATCTAGTCAACACAGCACCAGTCACGGGAAGATACCACACACCATTTTCTGGCTTTTCTTTGTATATTTTTTCAACATACTGATCAGATTTTTGGCATGCAGGTATTATACTTTTCAGTACTTTTTTCTCCAGTAGAGTTTCTTCTTCTATAGGTTTCCTATCTGTACATAATCTTGTGATTTCTTGCTCTACCGTTAATAAGGGACTTCAGCTTCTGTATTTTTAAAGCTTTTTAAAAACTAACTTAATTTTTCTTTTTCTAAAAATTGTTTATAATTTCCAGCACCCTAATATTGGTGTGTCCCATGATACCAGGAAATACTTGTATTCAAGCAATGAATGTGGAGGCACCCATGAGGTGTATGTAAAAAAATAATGTCAAGATGGTAGCTATCTCTATATGACCAGTCCCTTTCTTCATGCCACATATATAAAAAAGAGAAGGGGCTTTGATATTATGTTCTTGGCTGCCATCTTGACTTCTTGCCTACTTATGAGAGTACCCTTGCATGGAAATCAAGAAAAAAGGATATTTCATTCTCAACTAATGTAGTATCATCAACACATTTTGCTAAACATCCAAATAAATGTATATGAATGCAAATGTTCTAAGTCATGTAACATAGGGATAAGAGTTTTGTTAGATCAAGTTAATAATTAAGTAGAAATATTTAGTTCTGGTTTATTTATTTAATTTTGACTATTTCTGCACTATTTTTAAGTAATGTCTAGGACTAGATGGTATGAAATATAAATGGAATTAATTTGTGTATTGGAAAAGACCATGCTGTATTTTAATTGCCTAGCAGAGATCTAGGTGCCATGTGATGCAAAGCTGCACTGTCATCATTTAGTCAGAGCGAGTAATACAAAATTATACAAAATAATACAAAATGTTCCAAAATTTGTGCCATGTTACTTAAACAGAAATGCATAGGATAAAGCGGTAGTATAAAATAATCACCACACTTTTTGTTATAGTAAATTTATTTGCTTTAAGAATGAACATTTTGCTTTCTATTGAAAAAAAATCATGATAATTGTTTTATATAGCACTTATGCTAACATGACTAGTTTCTGTACATTCATATGCACATATTTTACTAATTTTACTCTTTATAAATTGTGATGGGTAAGGAGGGAGGGAGGGAGGGAGAGAGGGAGAGAGGGAGGGAGTAAGTAAGTAAGCAAGTTTCTGCATTTATCACTCTGTCTGCAGTGCCTGGATTTGTCCAATAATTCATTATTGCTTGAGAAGATTATACTGTAAACTGTTTTGGCTTTTCACTTGATTGTACTTAAGTGTTTTTATAGCATGAATGCCACTATAGGATAGTGAAAAAGCCAAACACAAACTTCACAAAAGGGACACACTGTTTTCTTGCCTATTGAGTTTCTGCCTTCTCCAGAAATTACTCTGAATATAAGTCATAATGTCTCATAGCACCAATACTTTATGGTATATACTGTATGTACATATGTACTGTTAACATCCACCCTTTCCAACAGCTCCATCATACCAAACCATAGTAGGCTCTCTGTTTTCCAAATGGGCATTAAGACTGCAAGTTAAATGATACCGTGCTGAAAATCAAAAACCAGAGAAAGAATGACCAATACTTCTCTATTCAAGGAAAAGAGATAGAATAATGTGGATTTATAGTGAAGTTCCAAGGTTCTAGGAGTCATGTACAAAATTAATTCTACATACAAATGGAAGAAAAAGTTTAAAAATAAAGAACTGAAGTCTGAAGCCCATTAATAAGTCAAATAACAATGCTTTAAAAAAAACAGAAAGAAAAAGAAGGTACAAAAAGTAAGAGAGACTGAATAAATTCCATATGAGAATACAAGTCTTAGAAATCAATACTTATGTAAAACTATTTTCAAAGCAAAAAAAATCTAGTCTGATAGAGCACGAGTAAGATTTCACTAAAGTGATAAAGATTATCTGAAAGTATGCAATATACCCATGGAATACTCAGCACTGAAAAATTAAACTCAGTATAAAACTATTAATAGCAAAAATCAATCAATATAATAATGAAGCTTGCATCCATGTTTGCCAGAAGATGGATTTTTCATCTATCCATATAAGGCTTTGTCCATTCTGTGTTAAGAGAGATAAAGCTATGTGAAATCTTGTGAAGTAATTTTGAATTGTTTTCCTCCTTTCCCTGCCTCTCTCTAGCATACTGCATACTAGGGACCAAATGAATATTCTTCCATAAAATAATGCTACACAGGGCTTTTTTTCTCATAGAACGCCCAGAATGGAGCTCCGGCACCTTTTTTGGATGGAACCTTATAGGGTAGGCAAGGCGGGTTGTATGACATGTGTGAGTTCCGGCACCTTTTTTTTTTTTTTTTTAGAAAAAAAACACTGATGCTACAAATTGAGAGTCCTGCATAACTGGGGCAACTAATCATGTAGAATAACCTAAATGCACCCTTGCCTCTTTGGAAGCTTTCTGAGGCCAGGATACACCAGCTTTAGAAAAGGTTAGCCTGGTGGTGATATGGGAAGAAGAATCAAAATCATATTTACCTTTCTAAAGTCAGAATTCTCCTTCCAGCCTGGAGTGACTAAGTCAAAGAATCTATCAAAGTTTAAAGTTTTCAAAACAACAGCAGCAGCAGCAACAACAAAAATCCTACCATAAATAACTGCTAGAGTTGAAATCTAAACTCAAGACCTCAAAATTATTTTTTTAAACAGTGAAAGGCACACTCTGATAGATTTTGCATAACTGGAAGGATTATCAAGTTGGTAGGAATATCAAGCAACAATTTAAGGAAAATATGGCTCCTTCCTCTCATTTTAAATTCTGCATGATCAAAGCCCTGAATCATATGAAATAGTCTAAATTCATCTAACTAAATACGTGTAACCCAGTTATATGTCAAAACTTGTGTCACCCATCACTTGCCTTCAAAATAGCATTCTCCCTGAGATCTATACAGGCCCAATTCTGCTCTTCTTCAAAAGATCTTTGAAAACCTGATTTTTTTTTCCCTCAAGTCCTGGGCCAGGACATCATACAAGCCCATTTCTGAATCTGAGTCATGGCTGTTAAGTTATATGTGTTCTCTCCCTCTCCTGACACATAGTTTTAAGTTGTGACTGTATTATTTTATTCTTTATAAGGAGTCACATGTGAGTGGGTGGCAGGCGAAGTTGAACTTATAAATCACAGGAACATAGATAAACTGATGTCAAAAAGCTAAGCAGGGTTGACACAAGTAGCACCTGAAAGGAAGACCATAGGCGATATCAGGATTCTGAGGTAGACTGTAACATTGAAAGAAAGTCTTAGAAATAATTGTCAGAAGAATAGTTTGGAATCCCAGTTTAAGCTGGGGTTATGCAAGAACAAATTAGAATGAAATATAAGCATGCTGTGTGGAAAGGAGATGATTTATTTATTTCTCAAAGCAAAGAGGTACCCTTCTGGGGGTAGCCACAGAGAAAATGAGGTACAGAGAAGTTGTTTTATAGGGTCCTTGGTGTGGACTTGAGGGACATGGATTTTAGTTCTAGTATGTGATACCTGAGGATCATGGGTGTATGTACATGTTGGTTCTGGTGTGTAACTTTGTCAAAAGGTCAATCTTGATTGTCCTTCCTTGTGTCTATCGACTTGCCTTGATTGTGTACATGATATCTGGACAGCTTATTTGTGGGTTTGGGGAGATGTGGGTGAATGGGTTCTTTGGTTGATTACTCTTGCATAGTTAATTGGTTTTACTATTTATCGATTGGTTGCTTAGAGGAGAATTGCTTTCAATGATATTTGCAGTGATCTTTGTTAAAATGCACCTATTTGATTACAACATAGTTTCTAGTCTTGGTCAATTGTTTGAGACAGTGGGGTAAAGAATCTCCTATGATAATTACTGATTATTAAAATTCTTCCCACATGGTTAATGGGGAATCAATTCTGTTTTGTTACCAAGGAAACTACCTGGATATGCCTGTGCAGTCATCATCAGACATTCTGTACCTCCCTTAACCCCTAAAATGATAAAGGAGGAAATAAAGAAGAAGAAAAGAACTCGCTGGGAATAAAGCATTTCTTAAAATGAGGCTATTTTTAAAATGTGCATGGGTTTCTCTTTCACCTTGTTACTCAGTATATCAAAATCTGGGAAGAGATCTAGCAGGACTAGGATGTTGCAATTTGTCAGTGTGTTCAGTTCATCCTTGCCTACTTTTACAGAGGTTTAGGAAGGTAATTTTCTGCATAGGGATAGAGAATTTCTTATTTTCAAGGGTTTCAGTAATTAATGGTCAAGAGTGCTAAATATTTATATTATTATTAAGAAGAGGTGAAAAATGAAGCCCAGTTGAAGAAATAGCTTTATGCTTATAAACATCTCCTGCAGTAATAAAACTATTTGTTCAAGGGGGGAAAAAGTAAAAGAAAACCTGTACAGAAAAATGGCATTAAAATTAAATTCCTGACTGCAACAAAATCCCCCAGCCAAACCGTTCAAGTAGGCAGCCAAGCAAAAGGAAATGGTAACATATTTTTTGCAGAATTTACACTTTTCCTGCTATTGATGGAACACACAGTTCCATGCATGGATTACTGGAGCAGGGCACTGAAGTCAGTAATATTCCATGGAGACAGGCTAACAGAATAACTTCCATGGTGTAACTTTTAAATGCAGAATTCTATCCATAAAATGAATTAGGCACAGTGTCAGCACTGAAGTATCACTTGTCTCCACTTAAGTCATATGTTTATACTAGGAGTAGTATATGCTGCTTTTCCACTGTAGGCTGTGCCCAAAGTAGCTTAAAAGAAACATCACCTTTAGAAAAATAAGACAAAAACAAATTTAATAACTGTGAAAATAAATGATAATTTCAATATGTTAATCTAAATTTACACTGAAAAAAAGACAAAACAACATTGAAATTAATACACTGAAAAGCGACTGCTTAGGATAAGTACTTGATCTGCTGTTCTCTAAGTAGCTACACAGTCTGGCTTAACTATAGTTTAGAAAAGGGTGGGCTCTTTTTGCTGGCCTAAATGATTCACTACTGGCTGCCTAGTCTGTACTCCATGGGGGATTGGCAGCAGTAAGAGGAAAATGCTGGAGACCATAGTAGCAAGTCCTTTTCCATTGTCCAGGTGTTCCAGCAGCTGGAATACTTCTCTATAACTTTCCCACCTAATATTTTGCTCTTTGCGCCAAACCCTCAGTTGGAACAAAAAATAGAATAGAATAGAATAGAATAGAATAACAGAGTGGGAAGGGACCTGGGAGGTTTTCTAGTCCAACCCCCTGCTTAGGCAGGAAACTCTATACCATTTTAGACAAATAATTGTCCAGTCTACTGTTAAAAACTTCCAGTATTGGAGCATTCACAACTTCTAGAGGCAGGTTGTTCCACTGATTAATTGTTCTGTCAGGAAATTTCTTCATAGTTCTAGGTAGCTTCTCTCCTTAATTAGTTTCAATCCATTGCTTCTTGTCCTGCCC
The DNA here is from genome assembly GCF_016545835.1 of Crotalus tigris. Classification (NCBI taxonomy): domain Eukaryota; kingdom Metazoa; phylum Chordata; class Lepidosauria; order Squamata; family Viperidae; genus Crotalus; species Crotalus tigris. Next base: position 1,152,720 of record NW_024096622.1, on the reverse strand, counting down.
TCAGGTACTTTGGAGAATAGCTTGACTCGCTCTTCTTTGTGGCATTCCCCTAATCCATGTGTTTGTTAGACACACCCTATATGTGCTACGGAAACTAAACAATGAGTTATTATTTTGATTCTTGCGCCCAGATATGGTGGCTGGTTCACCTCAGAATTCAGTTAAATCATTGTTAGAATTTGCATCTTTAAATAAACCCCTGATTTATTTATTTTTTGCAGAATGCAAAAAATGGAACCAAAACAATTTCCCTAATCCCCTATTCCAGAAGTTACTCTTCTTCTCCATTGTCTTGTAGATTCATTTTAACTTTGTGATCACGGGCTGATGTTCTCTGGCAGAAATCTGTAGTATAAAGCAGAATTCATGCTTCTTTAAATGGAGGCAAGTTATCCAGATTCCAAACCAGCAAAACAACCCAAATCATGACCTTGCTACTTCTACATTTGAGAGTTGGTATGGGGGTTCTTAGTGTGGAAAGTCTTGGGTTTGGTTTTCCCCAAATATAATGATACCCACATAATCCAAAAATTCCACTTTTGACTCATCTGTCCATAGAACATTACTTCAGCACCTGGAGAATCATCCAGGTACTGTTTAGCAAATTTGAGATGAGCATCAATGCCATTCTTAAGAAGCACTGATTTCTGCCTTTGTAGTCTCTTACAAAACATATCTGTATGCAGGGTTTTTCCTCCCAACTTCACCTCAAATTCCAAATCAATTCCAAAGGTGAACTGGGTGATTCTGATTGCTGCAAAAACGATGCCATCTGACCTTTCACCGTATGAATGATGTCTGAATTTGCCAGGGTTTCTGTGTTGTTATTTTAAGATATGACATCCTCAACCTCATGTGTAAATTTGTTTTAAGTCACACTCAATTTAACTCACAAATGGGCAGATGTATAGTTTTAGCATAACTGTAACTTTAGAATGATTAATGTAGTACACAGGATCTTTTGATTTACAGCTGGCAGGGGAAAAAAACTAACTAATACTAATGAATCATCAGTTATATGATGAAGCCATCTTTCTAACTCCACCAAAACGCAAGGCTGATTTAATTTGTACTGAGGTTTTGAATGTCTATATTTTTTATGGAACAATCTTTTGATATTGGTGTCTAATATTTCTTTTGAAAAACCCTTTAAAGTCTTATGGAAGACAGAATTAATCTTCCCTCTTTCCATAACAAAAACAAAGTATTTATTCAGAGCCAGTAATATGTAAACTTTGGAGCAAAATAAGTGCTTTTTGTTATCATAACCACTTAAATTATTTTTCTCTAATGTGATTTACAGTACTTTGCAGTTGGATTTTATTACTAAAGTAGTAAGAAGCCATTTCAGCAAATTGTTACATGATAGTATATAATATATTTTACAAGTTTCTTGTTTGGTGAAAATTTCAAATTCAGATAGGTTGTTCTTCAAAACTCCCTTCCAACTTTGGACTAAAGTAGAGGATTCATCACAATCATCATTGGAGTATGGATTGTCCTCTTAAGAGTTAATTTACTTAAATAACCATTAAAGACATGTCTTGGTGGCAGCTTTAGGAAGGAATATGTGAAGGCGATGAAGTTTCTGAGGACTGCTGAAGGCCTTGAGGTAATAATCATATGATGTTGTACAAAAGAGGAAGATTGTAGCTCAGAGGCTGAGCAAATACTTTGTACATCAAAGGTTCCAGGTTCAATCTTTAGCAATTTTGTAAAAGTCTGGAAAAACTCCCTCTAGAATACCTGGATTTGTTTCCATTTATTGCCAACAATCTGGATTTCATGGACCAACAGATGTATTTCTAAAAGCTTCAAAGCATCCCTCCTATCCTGGAATAGAAAAGGATCAGAGAAATCATGGAACAAAGAAGCTATTATTCTGCAGAGGAAGAAGTAAAAATCTTTCCCAGAATGTTTCACTTCTCAAACAGCAAATTTCCCCCCCCTCCTCTTCCTCCTCTTCCTCTCATCTCAGTAACCAATTTTACAAGCCTGATCCTAGTCAACCACCGATGTATCACTTTCTATAGCAGTAGGTACCTGTACTAATATTACAGGAGAATTATCTTGGGAGACAGCGGGAAAAGCTACAGTCAGGGGAACAGTCAAATAAAAGGCATTTTAGCCCACAGAAGGAATGTGGGCATGGCAAATGCCTCAGGAGAGATCCTCCCTAGTTTCTTGGGCTGTAAAGGGGACTGGTGAGAAATGTACATTTAGACTTGCAAGATTCTGTCAATTTCACTTTATAATAAAGCAGAATTAGTTCATCAGGGCACGTTTGCTGTTTAGTGTACTTCACAAGTCTGATGCTACCACTGTCACGGTTCTGGTTTTGATGTCTATTTCACTCCATGCAAACTCATGTAAGTTACCTTGTGATCTCAAAGTAAAAGTAAAATAGAAATGCTAAAATAAATAAGGTTTTCCTATAACAGGTAATATAACCACATCCTCAGACTGACCTCTTTCTTGAAAATTAGATAGAACTCTAGGGTATTTTGGGACCTAGTTTCTGCAAGAGGACAAACAGTGCAGGAGGAAACAACATATTACCCAATTTGTTGTCTCTCCTAAAGAACTGAGAAAAATTCTACACAATTTTCCTGTCTTTCTTCACACTCCTTGGGGCATCTTGCTTATTATAATCCTCTGTAAACTGATGTAAATCACAAGTTACATGTGATTCCTGAAATCTCTTTTTTGGAAAATTCCCCCCAGATTGTGATTCCCAACATCCCAGTGGTATCATTTCCTGCCATTTCGAAACAGAAACATATGAGAACTGTACGGTAAGCACTAAAAATAATCTAACACAAATATTAAATGCCCCAAACCTTCCTTTCCCCAAAAGTAAAGGGAAAAAAAATGAAATCCCCAATGTTGTTTTTATTTGAGGATGTTCCTTCCCGTAAAAAAACATTATGAAGTACCAGCTATCCAAAGGAAGCTCATCATTGCCCTATAAGTCTTAAGATTTTTCTTTTTGTTTGCATAATCTTTTCTTTATTTTTATAATTAACTTACATATAAATAAAGTAATAAAGCTGTGGTATATTTAATAATTTCATGGAAGAAGGAATTCTGGATACTTTCCTTCCTTCTGAGCTTCATCTAAATATAAGAGACTCATTTTCCCTTGCCCTCAATTTCTATTTCAGTTAGCTCCTTCCATTCTGTTTCTGTCTCTCTTCTTCTCTAGCAAATAGTCTCTCTTGCATCAATTATGTGCAAATAGATGGTACAATAGGACTTTTTGTTGCAATGTCCCTTCTATTTAAACAAAATCCCTGGGTGGGGGGAAGGAACTGCAAATTACATGCAAATGTATATAAAGGAAAGCAGATTTGGAAGATTGTGTTTTCTGTGCCCTGGGCAAATCAGTTAGTATTTTCCACTTACTAATGACTGAAAATTGCTGTTGACCAAAAAAAAAAAAAAAAAAAAAGTCAATAAGCCCACTGAGATCAGGTTTTTGGGCTGGCATTCTTAGGTTTTCAAACTGTTTATTTAGATTGTACTCTAATTAACATTTTCCATAGTTTGTAAGTGGAATGTGATTCAGTATGATAGCATATGATTTGATCAATTTGTATTATATTGTGTGCTGAGAAAACCATTTGATGATCTATAACAAGGCTTTTCAACCTTTTCACCCACTGTATTACTTTTAGGATATAGCAATATCCGAGTACCACCAGTTGCCTAGCAAGGTGTCAAAAACTTGAGGACCAAAAAAAAAAAACAAGGAAAAAAGTGATAAAGTACAGGTAGTCCTCGACTTACAACAATTCACTTAGTGACTGTTTGAAGTTACAATGGCACTGAAAAAGTGCCCCCCAAGCCACAGCCAAGCAAGACACCTGCTTGCCCGCCTGGCAGCACTCTTCCTCCTGTCCGAGGTTTTCATTGTTGTGAGCATTTCTGTTGAGGATTGGCAGAGGGGGTGGGGGGGTGTTTGGTTTTTATTCCCCCCGTCTGCTGGGTTGTTGCAGAAGGTTTTGGTCACTTCACATGACCCCGGGACACTGTGACCGTCATAAATATGAACCAGTTGCCAAGCATCTGAATGTAAATCACAAGACCCTGGAGATGCTGCAACATTCCAGCTGATCGACGTTTCTTCTGGGCTCAACAGAAGCACCAGGATCAGTGCTGAGCTCCAGCTGGAGTCTGGCACTGATCCTGGCACTTCCACTGAGCCCTGACAGCCCTGCAGCTCTAGCCATCTCTTGGTCAGGCTTGTGTGGTGCTGCCACCGGTTCAGCTCATTCCCCTCCCTCGCTACCACTTTTCTAGGATGGTCGCGTACCACCTGCCAGGTGTCAATGTACCACAGGTGGTACCCGTACCATTGGTTGAAAAGCCCTGGTCTATAATACTTGAGGAAGAGTTATTTCACTGAGATAATTTCTTCTGTGTAAGGTAAGAGGATATCCAGGAAAATATTGAAGAAATTCTGTGTTCTTTTACTTGGAAGACAGTGTCACCAAATTCAGTGGGATTGTGTCTAAAACACAGAAATAAGTTATACTGCAAGATTGCAATTTCATGACCATAGATAGGTAAAGAAACTATGTTGAGCTCAATATAAAGTTCACAGTTTTGAATTATATTGTTCATCCTATTTCAGCTCTCTTTTGAAGCATACCTGACTCCCAAATCTTCTGGAACATGCTGCTTATTACCTGAAATTAATGTGAATAATTCTGGAACTAGATACCATGTTCAATAGCATTGCTAAAACACAACAATGATCAAAGAACCTATGTGGAAATTTTAAAAAATAGCATAGTAAGATTAAGGTATTCTTTATGAATGTCTTCAGGAGTGCACATTTCTCTTAAAGAACATCTGTTAATAGATTTTTACTACAATACTTGTTAGATATCCTTTCTGGCCAGGGCTTGTGCAACTTCGAGAAAAAGGATTATGTTCTTATTGATAAGAGTAGCTGTCCTAGCTTTTCGCAAAACTTTACAGAAGACCTTGTTAAAAGTGGTTGCATGATGATCTTTTAAAACAATGGCTCATTGCTATATTCATTAGTGCTGTGATAAGCTCTGTTATCTGAAAGCAAGAATTTTTTCTTCCCATTGTATGTGATAAAACCTCTTTAGAACCTAAAACCAAAAATTTAAGACATACCTACAAACACAGTACAGAAACTAGCTGGCAACTGTCTGTTTAAAAATCATTACCTGATGCAATTGGCTTCATCTCAGAGTCAAACAGAGCCAAAATCAAAGTACAAAAGAGATTCTCAGAAGTTAACTGCTGGTGCCCCACAGAAGTGTATTGGATTACACCCCATATCATCTATGCTGTCTGGAGATGATAACAATTGTAAACTGACACATCTGGAAGGCTCTAGGTGGATGCTGGCAGGGGAACAAAGTAATGTTGGCATACTGAGAATACACTTGATAGAAGCATCAGCACAATGCACCACCAAGTCTTAATATATTCTTTGGCTCTCAGCCCGTTCTCATTTCTCTGACAAGTCATTAATTTCTGAAAGACCACCCTAGAGGACACTCCTCTTTTATACAATCAGGACATGTTAACCTAAATTGTGTTGCTGTTGTTTCCACTTCAAAAAATTGAAAAGGTTATATATGGTGTTTGAAAGACAGACTATAGCTCTCTGATTCCCAATCCAAATGTTGACTTTCTTACTTACAAAGCCTGAACATACAATGGTTTGTAAGTAAAAGACAGTTTTGTATCAATTGTCAGTCCTGTATTTCGTATCACTTATGGACTGGTTTTAGAACTGATTGGAAATAGTAGGGGGAGGGGGGTTGAAGGGAGAAACAAGTTCAAAATGTTTTTAAGATTGGTTTATGGAGGAAATACTTTCCTACCAACAATCTCAAAAAACCATTTGACATAATCATCCACATCATCCACCTAGGGATAACCTCCATGTTACACAATTGAGTTATGCAGAGAAAGCAGGTCCCTGAATACCACAAACACTGAAAAGAGATATTGCCTCAGTATTTTCTTATTGGATGTCTGAATAACCAGATTTTTGTTCTATTCTGGAGTTTTCCTTTTTATTAGTTTATAATATAAAATACAAAAACAAATAATAGGAAAAATAGAGGAGGGAAAGGGGAAGGGAAAAGTATAGAAAAGAAGGGAAAAAGAAAGAAAAGGCGTTGACTTCTGACTCCCTTTGCTGCAGTAGCATAAGATAATAACATCAAACCTCAACTTTTTACTTTTACTAGGTTTTTTTGTTCTGTTCCAGCAACACTTTTTGCTTGTTCAGTTATGAATTTCATATACTGCATGTTGAGCAATATTCCTAGCTAGTTCCTGAACCATCACCTACTCAGGCTGCTCACTTGCTTCAACAGTGTAAATTAAATGCAACCAATACCTTTTATCCTGCTGAAAGATCATATCAAGATAAACAGTATTGGCTTGCATCCTGAGCATCTGCGAGTGGCAAGAATGCTACTTATGGGATGCTATTTTCAGTAAAGGGGAGAATGAGATTTTCCCAAGATGTGCTTGAATATCCAAGAGTAAACTCTGTTGAGCTCAATAAAACTTATTTTCAGATAAGCACAAGTAAAGCATTATGTCACTTCCACTTTAAGCCAATTTATGTTTAGAATCTAAACAAAGGATATACAATCATTCTATGGGGCTGCCCAATGGCAATTTACATTTATCCTGCCTGAAAACTATAGCATAACTGGCTAGTAATCTTGTGGCATCACCAGAAATTTTTGAAAGGGTCAATTAGCAAAATAAATGCCTTAAAACTTGCTACCCATTTAATCCTTTTCCCCAAATGGAAAAAATTGCCCAAGGTTTCAGATCATTGCAAGTGTGAAATAGTTCAATGATTGGATCTCTTAAATCTCAGTAAACCTTTCCCCTTCAAATCCTTCCCAAATCCCTGAAACCCAAAAAGGATCCAAATATTTTCAGCTCTTCATATTTTGGGATGCTTTAAGGACTTTGAGGATCATAAATGGAGTGCTATATATGTATATGTATTATAATGTCCGTAAAGATGCGACTCCTGGGCATATTTATAATAAAAATAAGTAAGATACGACCACCAGGAGAATTTAAGTATAAAAAATACTTTACTAAAACCACCAAGCTTTCGTTGGGAACTCCCAACATCATCAGGGCTAAAAGCCAGATAACAACGATGACTCAAATAGGTTTGGCTGACATTTGCACCCGGCTCCTGGCTTTTAGCCCTGATGATGTTGGGAGTTCCCAATGAAAGCTTGGTGGTTTTAGTAAAGTATTTTTTATACTTAAATTCTTCTGGTGGTCGTATCTTACATATATATATGTATATGTATATGTATATGTATATGTATATGTATATGTATATGTGTCTTTAATAATTTTGAATATAGGAATCCCAGGTATGGACATTTAAAGTCAATCAGGTAAAAATAAAGAGCTCTAGGATGTAAGATAAAAGGCTTTTTTTATTAACTGCTGAGCTTTCGTTAACAACCTGTTAACATCATCAGAGCAAAGGGCTAAATGAGAAGGGGGAGCATGTGCATAAATTTACATAACAGTTAAAAAAAAAACGGTTGAAGTGAGGCATGTGCACACATTGTGCCCAAGAAGCTCTTAAAGGCATAGAGCAGTCAGTCTCAAGACCATTTTAAAAGTCGCGCTTGTCAGCTGTTTGGCGCGTAGATCCAGCATGCCTTTTAGCCAGCCTCTTGGATTGTATAGTTTGTTTGGTGTAGGGTTGTTGTGTGTGTATATTTTGTTGGGTACGGTCATTTGGAATGTTTGTGTGTGTTCGTTTGTTATGCTTATTAGTTGTGGGTGGTTTTGTGGTGTTTGGGAATTGGGCTGTAATATTTTGTTCCATTGAATGTGATAAGTCATATTTCATTGTAGGGAGGAGTTTTGGTCTTGGTCTTAATCTTCTGTTGTTACTTAGGTGTTGTGTGTGTATGTTTTGTTGTGTGTGAGTATCTTGTGAGGTTGCAGGATTTATGTTTTGGATGTTTGTGTCCTGGATGTTGTGGTCAGGGGGGTTGTTGTTTCTGTGTGTGAGAATATCAGAACATGGTGTGGTGGTTGTGTGAGTTGTCATGGTTGTGTTAGAATTATATTCTTTAGTTAGGTTTGATGAAAAGGATTGTGTTGTAGAAAGGATATCTATTGTGTTGGTTTGGGGTTTGATAAGTGGCTGGGGTGGTGTTTTTGTGTTATTATTGGTTGGGTTGAAGTGTTTAGGTATTTTATGTTTTTGTAAATGTCTTTTTAGGGTCTGGTAAGGAGGTGGTAGGTCTATGTGTCTATTAATAGAATGACAGTCTGAAAACCAAGCTTCTTTTAAAAGACGGCCTCTTTTGGTGGAATCATGAGCAATGACTTCTGCTCCTTTAAAGTTGAAAGTGTGGCCATGCTCAGCTATATGGGTCCAGACTTGGGAGCGCTGTTCTTGTCTTCTTACTGCCAAAACATGCTCATATATTCTGGTCTTAAGTCTTTTTGATGTTTCTGAAGATTTTTTTGATGAAATTACGTACATTAAATGAAATATGACTTATCACATTCAATGGAACAAAATATTACAGCCCAATTCCCAAACACCACAAAACCACCCACAACTAATAAGCATAACAAACGAACACACACAAACATTCCAAATGACCGTACCCAACAAAATATACACACACAACAACCCTACACCAAACAAACTATACAATCCAAGAGGCTGGCTAAAAGGCATGCTGGATCTATGCGCCAAACATCTGACAAGCGCGACTTTTAAAATGGTCTTGAGACTGACTGCTCTATGCCTTTAAGAGCTTCTTGGGCACAATGTGTGCACATGCCTCACTTCAACCGTTTTTTTTAACTGTTATGTAAATTTATGCACATGCTCCCCCTTCTCATTTAGCCCTTTGCTCTGATGATGTTAACAGGTTGTTAACAAAAGCTCAGCAGTTAATAAAAAAAGCCTTTTATCTTACATCCCAGAGCTCTTTATTTTTATCTGATTGACTTTAAATGTCCATACCTGGGATTCCTATATTCAAAATTATTAAAGACACATATGGACGGGCAGTATTACAACAAGCCAGATATTGGGAGAGTTTATCCAAACGCAAGACTATCAGCTATGAACAACTAGCTTTTTTACATAACTGCAGCCACAACAACCTCCCACCAAAATCTTTACGCAAGAAGCCTCCAATTAAATCACCAGAAGGTTATGCAGCAGTTTGGCAGTTCCAACGCCACATCATGCGTGCCATGATTAATCACCATCACAGACGCATTGATGCCCAAACTACCAGAATCCAGCACCATCATGAACAATGCCGATCCATCCTCACCCAAGAACATTTCAACATCCTCAACCTCTTAATATACCACACAACCCAAAGAACACGACAGCACAAAACGGAGATACTTCAAAGAAAAACTGAAAGCTTAATCACCTCAAACAAGAAAGAAGTCCTTGAAAAATTGGTACACAACCTTTCATCTAGGACCTTGACCAGTCAACAAACCTCACTGTTACAACGTGATGCTGGTACCAACCTTGATTTCGCAGCTTCATTTGAACCAATCATTCACCGCATTGAAAGCAGTGAAGACATTAAAAACACCATCAGACAACGAATATCAGGACTACTTATCAACCACAGAACATACCACACGTTACCAAAATCTGAAAGCAGAGCTTTAGAGGATCTAAGAAAAGACAAATCCATCATCATCCTCCCAGCTGATAAAGGTAGATCTACAGTAATTTTAAATAAACATGATTATGACCAGAAAATCCTTGATCTACTTAATGACAAAACTGCATACCGCATCACCAACAAAGATCCTATGACATCACTCACCAAATGACTTAACAACACTTTAAACAGACTCAAGAGGCAAAACAGAATAAAAGACGAAGACCACAGATCCATCCGACCCAGAGACACGGCCATGGCACGTATATATGGACTCCCCAAAATCCACAAGGTAGGAGTTCCTTTAAGACCTATCGTATCTTTCAGAGGTACACCCACCTATGGCCTAGCAAAGTGGTTAAGCTTAAAACTCAAACACCTGATCAGTGACTCCCTAACCACGGTGAAATCCTCTGAAGATTTTTTGATGAAATTACGTACATTAAAGGTTAGAGACGATGAAATCATGATCTCATTCGATGTAGTATCCCTCTTCACATCCATTCCCCAAAATCTAGCCATCTCTATTTTTAGAAACCTTCTGCAAAAAGGAGAAATACAACATCCCAATTCTCCTAGCACAGAGGACTACATACAATTACTGGGTTTCTGCCTTCAAACTTATTTTACTTACAAAGACACAACTTATGAGCAAGTGAAGGGCACACCCATGGGGTCACCTATTTCAAGCATCATCACTGAAGCAGTACTGCAGGATCTAGAACGTGTTGTCATGGCTGATTATCAACCTAGTTTTTGGGTTAGGTACGTGGACGACACCTTTGCAGTCATTAAGCGATGTGATACCACCAAATTCTTACAGAAACTGAATTCATTCCATCCAGACATCCAATTTACAGCAGAAGAGGAGGACAACAACACCTTACCCTTCCTGGATGTCTTGGTCCATCGCCTTCCAGATGGCAACCTATCAACCACCGTCTATCGCAAAACCATTCACACTGATAGAATTCTCCACTACCAAAGCAATCACCCTATACCGCATAAAATCAGCTGTTTAAGAACTTTATTCAAAAGAATCAAGACCGACTGCAGCACAGAAACAGCAAAATCTAAAGAGAAAGCATACCTTCTCAGCATATGCAAACAAAATAATTACCCACCAAGCTTCATCAAATGTTGCTGCAAAGATAAAACACCACACTCAAACTACAATGCTCCAACGAATACAACTTGGGCAACACTCCCATACATCAATGGAGTCTCAGAAGCAACCGCCAGGATCCTTGCCCCATACAATATCAACATAGCACATAAACCCAACCAAACATTACGTTCCCAGTTGATGCAACCCAAAGAACCATTACCAATCAGTGATTTGTCCTCCATCGTATACAAGATCAACTGCAACACATGCCAATGTAACTACATTGGAGAAACATCAAAAAGACTTAAGACCAGAATACATGAGCATGTTTTGGCAGTAAGAAGACAAGAACAGCGTTCCCAAGTCTGGACCCATATAGCTGAGCATGGCCACACTTTCAACTTTAAAGGAGCAGAAGTCATTGCTCATGATTCCACCAAAGGAGGCCGTCTTTTAAAAGAAGCTTGGTTTTCAGACTGTCATTCTATTAATAGACACATAGACCTACCACTCCTTACCAGACCCTAAAAAGACATTTACAAAAACATAAAATACCTAAACACTTCAACCCAACCAATAATAACACAAAAACACCACCCCAGCCACTTATCAAACCCCAAACCAACACAATAGATATCCTTTCTACAACACAATCCTTTTCATCAAACCTAACTAAAGAATATAATTCTAACACAACCATGACAACTCACACAACCAACACACCATGTTCTGATATTCTCACACACAGAAACAACAACCCCCCTGACCACAACATCCAGGACACAAACATCCAAAACATAAATCCTGCAACCTCACAAGATACTCACACACAACAAAACATACACACACAACACCTAAGTAACAACAGAATATTAAGACCAAGACCAAAACTCCCCCCTACAATGAAATATGACTTATCACATTCAATGGAACAAAATATTACAACCCAATTCCCAAACACCACAAAACCACCTACAACTAATAAGCATAACAAACGAACACACACAAACATTCCAAATGACCGTACCCAACAAAACATACACACACAACAACCCTACACCAAACAACTATACAATCCAAGAGGCTGGCTAAAAGGCATGCTGGATCTACGCGCCAAACAGCTGACAAGCGTGACTTTTAAAATGGTCTTAAAAACTGTTCTATGCCTTTAAGAGCTTCTTGGGCACAATGTGTGCACATGCCTCACTTCAACCGTTTTTTTTAACTGTTATGTAAATTTATGCACATGCTCCCCCTTCTCATTTAGCCTTTCGTTAACAGGTTGTTAACGAAAGCTCAGCAGTTAATAAAAAAAGCCTTTTATCTTACATCCCAGAGCTCTTTATTTTTATCTGATTGACTTTAAATATGTATATGTATATATGTATGTAGGTCTTTGGTTATTCGGATTTTCTCCCGCATCAAATTGGAAGTGTCTTGGCGATGTTTCGATGAAGTCTCATTCGTCATCTTCAGGCTGGTGCTTTCGGCTTCGTACTTTTAGGAGCAATGTGTGATCGTAGCTGTTTCTTCCTTTTAACTGCCAGTGGGGGTATGAACTGATTGGATGAGAGCTTGGCTGTGTTCTGATTGGATGGAGGTGTGTTCTGATTGGTTAGGAGCTTGGCTGTGCTCTGATTGGATGGGGGGGGGGTTGGCTGTGCTCTGATTGGATGGGGGGTTGGCTGTGCTCTGATTGGTTGGGGGAGTGTTCTGTTTGGGTGGGGGCTTTGTTGTGCTCAGATTAGTCTGAGTTGCAGTGGGATTTAAGATGGTGAGCTGCATTACTGTTGTTTGGCTTTGCGTTCGTGGTTGTGCCTCATCTTTATGGTGGGTGTCATGAAGCAAACTGACACCCACCATAAAGATGAGGCATGACCATGAACGCAAAGCCAAACAACAGCAACGCAGCTCACCATCTCAAATCCCCCTGCAACTCAGACTAACCTGAGCACTACCTTTTTGAGTAGTAGCTGTTTCCATCCCCTCACCCCCTTGTGCATAGTTCTCCTCGCCAGGGGTCCTGGGGTGCGGGCCATTCAGTCCTCTCCTGATCTCACCGCATATTCCATTTAAACTCCGACCGATTCCCCCCACCCCCTGGGGCTGTAACTCGAGCTTCTTCTCTCCAATCCTTTCTCAGAATGGTATTCCACAGTTATCAATTTCTCAATTCAAAAACTGATAGCTTAACCTCTCTTCAGTTTGAATCAAACTTTTCTTAATGACACTCAACATACTGCTATCATTGGCATAGTAATGATCCTTTTTTATAGTATATCAATGTTTTTAGACTTTTGCATGTAACTCAATTGTACAACACATTCTGTATTGAATCTGCGGATATAAAATTTCAGCCCAAGAGATTTTGAAGCAAAGGCGTAACATCATGAATTTCCTAATTGTAATACTTTTAGTGCTTTGGGAAAGGCTAAGTCTCAGTTCCAGCTGTGTGACAATGGATAACACTCTTGTATGTTTGCATATACTCAGTGGAAAGAACATTGCCAAGTTGTTCTCTTCATTCTATGTATAAGCAGCTCCACATTGAAATCAGCAGAAATGCTCATATATTACCGAAAACAGATTTTGGCCCATTACATTAATATATATGTCCTGAAACATCATTGAAAGTGATTTAAATAGCATGGCATGCTCTCCAATTCATCCTTGAAGGAGCAAAACAGCTAGTTGCTAAATCTCCATGACATACTTTTTCATTTCTTAAAAGTAATAAAACAGGAAATTATTCTCTCAAAAGCAAACTTAAATGACATAAACTTTGATATGAACACAGCAAAATGTAGAAATTCAAAGTTATGAAAATAATGCCTATCTCATCTATCTCCCTGTAAATATCAGGGTCATAGATAAAAGGAGAGAAAAATCATTCTGCTATGATACCATCTAGACTAGAGAATAATGTTCTACTATCCTTACAAAGGCAAAGCCTGAAGACCATTTTTTAAATATCCTACTTTAATATTCTTTTATCAAACAGAATAATGGGTGCCTTTCATGAGTGAGAGTTAGTGTTTTAGTGTTTTTCACTGCATCCCTAATTTGCTCTGGGTTTTGAATCTCCCATTTCTACCACTGATATGCATTTATCACACATTAGTGACAGTGGCTATGTTTTTATTGAATGAAACCAATTTCCTAAGTTTGCACAATACACTAAATGATTAATTAATCATACTACTGGGTTTATACAAGTCACAGAACCAAAAACTACCTATCCCATTCTATCCCATCCCATCCCCTAATGTGTTAGGTGTACCCAATCAATAAGTATCATTGCTTTGTTTGTGGCTAATGGCTGACTGCCAAAAAGCACTAAAATTGCCTGTCTTGAGATATCAGCAAAAAGTATCCTTTTCAAATAAAACCAAGTTGCTTACCCACATGAAAATTCCATGCAGATGCTGATTAGGTTTCATCTAGTTAAGCTTATGCTCAGTGAATAAAGTATAATGAGATAGTGAGATGGTCTCTTCTTTTCCAGGGGGAGGTTTGACATACTAGCCACTTTAGCTAATATGTCATTCTAGCTTCACTATGCTTTGATTCAATAGTACCATTAGTGGCTGAAAAAGACTCATATTAATATCAACTTAGTTGTATGCATATGCAAGCATAGAGACAACTAATTAGGAGATTATTAGGAGAATGCATTGAATTAGGATTGTCCCCAGGATTCCCTCCATCTTTTACATAAGTCGTTACTATCAAAGGGCCATTATTTTAGAGCATATGCTAAGGCTTTCTGAATAGGAATTTAGCTTACTTCTGGAATATCTGGTAGACAAACTATAAGATGCACACCTATTTGTTATAGTCCACTTTACATTAATTCCTCTTTAATCTGAGAATGAATATGAATTTAGAGTCTCTATATTTTAACTACATGGAACAGACATTATGCAACAATTGCTCCAAATCACTCTCAAGAGATGGTTAAAATACCCTTAAATTCATTTTTTGAATTTAAATGAGGCTGGAGCACAGCAGTGTATTCATGAAACTGTAATAAATGTATCTTCTACTCTTTCATAAATCTGTTCATATAAAGTGTTACCATTATTCCTCTGATTTGCTTGTGCATCAATAGATTTAGTTTGAGCTTGGAAGGACATTATCTTTCTTTCTTCTGAAATGATACACATGCAAATTCTCTTTAAACAGTGTTGTATAAGGCCTCTTGTTGTTCTTTGATGCACAAAAATGCCTGGATTTAAAAACAATTGTGGAACCAAAAGACCCTGTTGAAGCATTTTGTATCACATTAACATGTACACTAAAATGCATTCAAAACACCTTTGAAGTCAATTGCTGTGCACTAATTCACATTAGAATGGATAATTACTTCCCTATCCACCCTCACCCATTATTTTTTGAATGTCCAGTCAAACACTTAAAAACCCACAAGCATTGTGGGGATTTAGATACTTTTAATATCATATAGGTCATTCCACCACTTATTTCCTTCCTCAAAGTAAAACGTGCACAATCAATCTCTCTCCTTCCACAAGTAAAGCTATTATTACTCTCACAGAAATGTAGATGACAAGAGTCATCTACAGCACACAATATAAGGACTGTAATATCCCTATGTAGAAAAGACAAGCAGAAAACTAGCAAAGTGTTTCCATGAACACCAACTAATAGTCAGAAGATACAATGAAAACTCTTTAAATTCACAACATATAGACATCTGGGAAACTATGAGGATCCTAGACCAAACTAAATCCAAAAGTTCTAGAGAATTTGTGGAAACTTGGCATTGAGACAAATCAAAGATCAACAAGCATATAGAGATAAATAGCATTTCCACAGCATTCAAATGTGACAATAAAGAAAGATAAAAAGGAAACAAAAAGATCATAATACCTCCTTGCAAGCAATCAACACTCAGAGAAGCAAGAATTAACATCAGCCAAATAATCAAACAGTAAACAATAAGCCAATTAATGAATTATTAAGGCAAAACCAACACTGATAGGGCAAGCTACTATATATAAACAGAGAGCAAACCCCACTCCTTTCTAGCATTGGGTAATGAAACTTCTATATAAAATAGCCAAGCTCAGAGAGCATCCAGGACTTCACAATATGAACCACTCTATTGCTTTATTTGATAAAATCACCATTACTCTCAAAGTGCCTAATCTCATTCTGAATTTAGTCAACTATAAAGTGTGACAGTCACTATCTTTTCATTTTTCTTGCCATTATATTTTCTGGAAACTGAAAAAAATAGAAAATTTGTTGAAAAGAGAATCAGTGAATCCCACCAATGCTGAAAGTCCTGGTAAAATTTTCCTGGAATTTGCTCTTAATAATTGATTCACAACGGCCATATAATAATAAGAAATGTCTGTAGTGTTGACAAGAGTCTTCATATCTTCCCTTCCCCTCAGCTATAGGCAGCCATAGTTTAAATGGAGATAGGAAACAATCTAGAATTCTGAGCTCAAATTATCTCTTCTCCTAGAGAATGGATGTGGAAACAGCCAAGAAACAGTCCAATTCAAGTTAAACCTCAGCTTCCAAAGAATAGGCCACTGGATAAAATATCCTTCTTGGAAGTAAGACTTTAACATTGAATAAGCTTTTAGTCATGAGGAGACCTCATGTGTAGCAGTAAAACAGTTATCCATGTGAGCTCTATAAAACTAGACTAAAATGAAATGTGCAAAGATTTAGTTTACACAATTTTCCTTGGTTAGAACCACAATATATAAACAGCCAATGGAAAGTTAAACACAGTAGTGGTCTAATTTCACCCAAAAAGTAAAAACCAAAAGCCATCTTTTGCCCAAAGAAAAACATGCTGCTTTTTCTTGCAGCTTAACATCTGAGTCTTCGTCTGATTTCATCTGAGAACCTAAGCTTCAATTATTCAATTCAATTTTGCAGAAATGTGCAATAACAGCATGTAAAATTTGTATCTTGAATTCCAAGACTTGTGATAACTATGCAAATAAGCAATAGCAAGGATATAGAAATGGATTCCTCATCTTTTTAATCATTCAATCCTGAATTTTATTGGTGCATTTTTTCTTATTTAAGATGCTGGGAGTCCATAATGGTTATATTAGAGGTCACTGACATTCAGCTTTCTATTTGACGGTCACTGTTTCTGTTCCATTCCTCACATTTGAATGGTAATTCTTTTCTTACTGAGCTAAACCAAGCAGTTGATAGGGTTTACACAACCACCAGAATCTCTTATTACTGGCGATTCATGGAATATTGTGTTTTTCATTGCTTCTTTCTTGAGAATCCTCAACTCTAAATTCCAGCTGTATTAAAGTGGCTATCACAGTTTATATGGGGAAGGGGGAAACATGGGGAAGAAATGATGAAATGTATATGATGATATCACCAAACAAATACTACGACTTAAATATTTTTGAAAGAGAATGAGAAACAAATATATAATGGCAGCATTAATAACTATTGTCATTTTGGCATCAGTGCGATTTGCTGAAGATATTGCTACTATCTAATGACTTAGATGAGGGAATAGAAGGGGAACTCCTCAGATTTGCAGGAATAGCCAGCACCCCAGAAGACAAGCTTAGGATCTAAAAAGATATTGACAGGCTTGAACAATGGACCCTATCAAACAACATGAAATTTAATGTGGAAAAAAGCAAGGTTTTTACACTTAGGTAGAAAAAACCAAAGGTACAAGTACAGATTAGGCGGAACCTGGCTTAAACACAGTAACTGTGAGAGAGGCCTTGGACTCCTAGTGGACGATCACTTAAACATGAGTCAGCAGTGTGCGGCAGCAGCCAAAAAAACTAATACAATCCTTGGTTATATAAACAAAGGCATAGAATCAAACTTGTGAAGTATTAGTACTGCTTTTTAAAGCCTTAGTAAGGCCATACTTGGAATACTGCATCCAGTTTTGGTCACCACATTAAAAAAAAGATGTTGAGACTGGAACAAGTGCAAAGAAGAGCAACTAAGATGATTAAAGGCCAGTAGACTGAAACATATGAAAAACGGTTGCAAGATTTGGATTTGGCTAGTCTAGAGAAAAGAAGGACTCAGGGGGACATGATAGCAGTATTCTAGTATCTGAAAGGTTGCCACAAAGAAGAAAAGGTCAACTTATTTTCCAAAGCACCAGAAGGCAAGACAAGAAACAATGGATGGAAACTAATCAAGGAGAGAGGCAACCTGGAATTAAGGAGAAACTTCATAACAGTGAAGACAATTAATTTGCTGTCAGAAGTTGTGGGTGCTCCATCACTGGAGATTTTTAAGAAGAGACTGGACAGCCACTTGTCTGAAATGGTATAGGGTCTCCTGCTTGAGCAGGGGATTGGACTAGAAGACCTCCAAAGTCCCTTCCAGCTCTATTCTGCTTGATTGTCTAGAGGAGTCATGGCACTGAATAAATAAATATAAGTATTATAAAATGCTAATATATGTCCAATGACCATATTCCAATAGAAATTAAATTTGCAAAATTCTGCACCTTTGAGTCTTTCCATGCAATGAAATGGGATATGTGTAACAGTCTCAAGAGGTGGTTTTCTGGTACAATGAGGCATGTGCAGAAAAATATAGTCAAAGAAACAAACTATGCATAGGTTTTTTTTCACAGTTTTTGTTATTAATTGCTACTCAATACATTTAAATCCCATCTTTCATCCAGTGAAGTCCAGAAAGAAAAAATCTCCAAACCAGTCTATGGCCAAATCTAAAATGACTTAGCATTAGTTCCCAGGGCAACCACCTGGAATTTATGAATTGAAAGATTAGGCTTTTGTTTTGAGTGTAGGAATTTTTCAGAAAAATTGCTGCAAAAAAATGGAAGAACTAAAAATTTGTATAGATGTCAAATAAAACCAGGATTTCAAAACATACATACCCCACCCATTCTCTCACAC
Organism: Crotalus tigris; assembly: GCF_016545835.1. NCBI lineage: Eukaryota > Metazoa > Chordata > Lepidosauria > Squamata > Viperidae > Crotalus > Crotalus tigris. Next base: position 1,133,992 of record NW_024096622.1, on the reverse strand, counting down.
AAGGAGTCTTAAAAATCTACAGTGCTGTCTGAATGCTGATCACCCCTTTGCTCTTTTCCAAGAAATACAAGAAGCTTTGCCATTCATCTTTCCATACACAAATGAAACAATCTTCACATTTTGCAACTAATTAAAGGCATTTTCATTTATTATCATAATAAACTGAAACATTAAAAAAAGAGATTATACAAAGTTTTTACACTGAGTCTTGCCAAAGCATATTCTTAAGTACTCCATTGTTCATGAAAGTTATCTGAGTGGAAATTTGTGGTTTTGAACGTCTCCATTTCTAATATCCTTTGTCTGGGAAGCAATATAAAGATTGGTTAAGCAGCATGTTAAAAGTTCTTTGTTCCATAGATTTGACCTTAACATTTTGGCTTGCTGTAGAATGTTGGTACCTGATCCACCATTCAGTTTGACCCAAAATTTACAATTTTTTGTGAAACTTTAGAACTCCACAGAAGCTTATCTTTTTTCCTATGCAATAAAACACTTCTGACATTCTTCATCAAATATGTATTCGCAGGGTTACCTAACATAATAGTTCTGCCTCAACTGTTAAAAGTATCTATATAAATACAGAGTTTATATGCTCAAAATGTATTCTGGTAAAGCTGGGATCCTGATTTTAAGAAATAAACAAATCACTAGAATTTAGCTCATAGCTCTCCTGTTCATGAATAGGAAAGTGATGAGTATTTATTTCTGTTTATTTTATATTTTTACATTGAAATATAATATTCTCAAGGAACTAACAAAAATGGTTTAAGACAGTTGAACACACAACCACCCCCCAGCAATAAAATAGAATAACCATAAACTAATCAGCAATCATAAACAAACAATAAAACAGCATTGAAATATTATCTACTAAAAGCTTAGGAGAATAAAACTGTCTTCACGTGCTGCTTAAAAGCTATTACATTGGGCATCTTGCCAATGACTCTAGGAAGAAGGTTCCATAACTGGGCCATGCCTATGAAGGAAGCTTTATCTTTACCCACATAAGTTAGGAATGCAGGAACCCCTGATGAATACTTTCAGACAAAGTGGGTCCTATGAGAGCAAGCAGTCTTTGAGGTACCTAGCAGTAAGTCACAGTGCTTTATTTCAGTCGTTGACCAGCCTTGACATTAAAGATCAAATCATATCCCTTGAATTGGACCCTTGGAACAAATTAAAGGCCAGACATGACTTTTTAAAAATATGGGCACAATGTGTTTCATGTAGTCTGTTTTAGCCAGGCATCTGGCCAACATAGGCTGAACTAAATGATGTCGCCAAGTAATCTTCACATCCCCATGTAGTATCTATAGTGTTGTATGTTGCCAGGAGAGCAGGATTTGGAGGCTGAAATCCAGAACTCTGCTCTGTAAACAACAAGGCTGTATAAATGAAATAATACAAATCGTAATTTAAAAAGAGGAGGCCCTGGAAGACCATTTGATAGTCTTTGATTACCTTACTGCTTCATAAGTATCACAATACATACATTACTTTTGTAAATCATAGGGTTTGGGCTAAAATAGAATAAAACAGTGAAACAAACTTTACAATTACCAGCAGTGCTATAAAATAATAACACATGATTATCAATGATAATTGTTTGAAAGTTAGATTGCACCCCTGGTTTTCTTCTGTTGCAGTATGGTCTTTTCTGTGGCATGGTGGAAGGCAGATGTTGATTCAGGAAAATAGTGAGACCTTAGAGATCCAAAATAGTGAGTCCCAAGAGATTTATGTCTGATTTTATGTGCACAGATCATATCCCAAAATCCACTACAGTATATTTTAAATTGTCTATGTCAGATTTATGGGTACTCTGGATTCCTGGAAGGTGAGTAGTTTGAAACGGATGATTTTAGTGAGGTATCAAGCGGGATGCCAGAAATTTGGTCCTAGACCCGGTGCTCTTCAACATTTTATTAATAATTTGAATGAAAAGATAGCAGAAATCTGTATTAAATTTGCAGGTGCTACAAATCTCTCTGTGTTAGTTGTATAAAATAGAAATAACATTCTGAATCAATGACAGAGGATAAAAAGTCAATTGAAAAAAATGCAACAACTGTACTAAATGCAGAGGCATGGGATGTAGTTTACTTGGTAAAAAGGGGATTTGGAGCATGGAGAGGCATGAACATAACTCCTGTCTTCAGCTTCCTAAAACAACTGTCTGTTTTCCTGTACAATTGTCAGAAAATAGATATTTGATTTAAGGTTGTGTAGACATCTGCTACATTCATGCTAGCACACCTTCTGAAGTCCTTTTTGCCTTCAGATTTAGATTATTATGATGCAGCAGTGGGACATAGACACCCAAAAAGCAAATGAAAATTTCATTAGGCTGCAAATCATGGCAACATTGATTTTAAACTGAGTTGGTCAGACTTAAAATCAAGTAAAGTATCCAGTCCTGGGCACAATGGTGTAAGGATTCAGATAACATGGAACTGCAAAAAAATAATAAGGGTGATCAAAGGATGAAAGTTAAATCCAATAAGAAGAGACAGAGGCTATTTACTTTTGAGAAAACATTAGTGAGAATTACCCTTGAGATATCTAAAAGGATGTCATGTGGAAGGTTATATAACCTCTCCTTAAGTCTTTCAGATTTTAGTACATCGAATAATGCTTATATTTTCAAGATGTTAGAAAGTGAACATTAGTAAAAGCTTTCGAATGGTAAGAGAAGTTTGACAGTGGACTAGTTACAAGGGGGAGCTGAATTCTTCTTTGTTGGATATATTCAGACAGAAGGTAGTCAACCATCTGTCAAAGGTGTTTTAATTTAGACTCATGTATGGAAAAGATTGAATTGCCCAAATGAGCCTTCCAGCTAGATGATTATGTTATTCTAAGCTTATACCAATAGATCAGAATAGCTTTGCAAATGATCGTTGTGGCAAAGTATTCACATACGAAATGGTATTTTTTGGCAGGAATCATGAGCAATAGCAGTAAATATGCTGAGAAACAGAAGTGTCTGTAGGATGTGCAGCTTCTGTTAAGATGATAAACCAATACCACAATATCATGTTACAAACATTGGTACAAAAGTGGTAGAATTTGTATCATGAAAAAAAGCATCATGATGCACATTCTGCACCTTTTATACAGTCATCATGACATTGTTCAGTGTGCAAATACATACAGGTTAAAATACATATCGTGATATTTCAATGCACATTTTGATAAAGTCGTAACTTGTTTTGGTGTTCCACCAATAGACATCCTAGATCCTTTTTGAACTCAGGTACATAATGCCCATCTTAGAATGGGCAACACTTAGGAACTGGCTGATTTTGAAAGCTAAGTGTAATCTGATTTTAGCTTGATGGAAATATCTTGAGAATCCTGGAGCTATAAACTGGACTGAGAAGGAGAAAAAGATCCCAAAATGTGACAATGGAAAACTACTTCTGTAAAGCTGGCAAGAAAACAACTACACTCAGTCCCTAATGACTACATGTATGTAGTCATTAGGAACTGAGTTTCATTTGAGGGCCTTGCTACCTTTTTTACTTACAGACTACTTATTTTATTTAGGTGAAGTTATATTCATTTTATTTAGGTGAAGTTATATTTTTAATTCAAACGTTTTGGACTTGTGATCATCCATGATGTCAGTAAACAACTGACTTGAACAGCTATAACAAAATGGGTAGAAGTTGTTTTTATTGTCTTTTTTCCACAGCTCATCTAGTGCATTGTACAATGTGTGGCAATTGCAGGTAAGCCTGCATCTGTGGAGCATTCTGGGTACAAAAATGTAATAACAGGAAAGCAAAATAGATTGGAGGTAGGAGAAAAATAAATCTAATTTCTAAAGCTTTCACAATTCCCTCCATACTTTCCAACTAGTACAGGTCATTGTTGTTTCCACCATAACTATACCTTGATTTCACACATTGCCTTTTTCTCTTAAATGTTTCATCTCTCTATAAACTCCTTATCAGATCCACCCAAAGACAACATTTTTAGCTTTTCCCTTTCTCTCAACCCATTTTATTCCTTCCCTTATTTATTTCACAATTTAGTCATTTCCTTTATATGACCAAACCACCTCACCACCTTTATAGACACAGCTACCTTCTTTCATAACCTTGCACTCAACTTACATCCATTTATTCTTTATTTACACAGTATTTTTTCTTTGCAAAACAATTATTATTCCTCCTGTCTCTGTAATCTAACTATATTAACATATTTCATACTGGTCACCTACTTTTTAATGCAATCCAGTAATTCAGAATCATTCTTTTTTTTAAAAAAATCCTTTCTTGTCTTGCCACCCACACTTTTTAAGTATTCTACTCCTACTGGATTCAGTTTAAATTTGTCCAAGCCTATCCGTTCTCATTTTCCTATAACAAAATAGGCAGAAGTGTATTTTTTTTTATACACATTTGTTTGGATTTCTTTCAACAAAGATTCAGAAAGTTAGGACACCAACAGAAACTGGCATTGCCTTAATTTTTTAAGCATTCCACCCATACGCCTATTGACAAATAGTAATATTTGTGTGCAGCCAAAGTCATTAAAATTGATGTTTTATAACTTTCAAAAAGAAAGGGAAACGTGATATAAAAATTTCACATATGCTGCTTGACTGTAAATATACTGGGCTATATGGGACACTCTCCAAGTTTGTTCTTTGGTAGATTGCAATTTGCTTACATTTGAAATCTCTGTTGGCTACAGTTTTCACATTGTTCTTCCAAATCTAATCATTTCTTCCTTTTATCTGATCTTCTGCAGTCTTGCTGTTTTCATCAATATTTGACAGCAATTCCCAAAGACCCAATATAGTCCACTCTAATATTCTTGTGTGTTCTCTTCTCTCCCTTTGAAATCCAATACCAAAGCAATGAAATAATTTATTGAGTTTTATTTAGGTTTTTATTTTTTGCATATGTTTTGAAGTTGTCCCTTTGAAATCAAGGCTAGTTGAAAATTTAAACCAACTGTTTATTTTTTTAAAGAAGTTATGAAAGCATTGTGAAAAATCTTATGTGTTTCCCTCTCCCAAATACAACTCTTATAGGGTTAAGCTTTAATATCATCAATAGTATATTCTTATTTTTGCTGCCCACCTGAAGATTATAGAAATAAGGATATTTTTTAACTAGTTTGGTTTAAAACTCTGCTTTGGTTTATTTACCTTTTTTCATGATGATTTTTATGAATTACTATTAAGTTTTTTTGGGGGGGGATAATAGTTATTATTAATAAGTGTTATTCATAGATGCCTACTGCTTTTTAATTTTTTTATGTTTCCTTAATCCCTTAAGTGATTTTAAAAATATAAAAATAACAACAAAAAGCATTATATATCATATCTATCTACTTTAAATCTATATGTTTCATTTCTAGCAACAAGGATTGTTATGCATTTTTTCCCATCCAATGCTATCCAGTCATATCAGATCTGGCATTAATCCCTCCTACAGCCACCAACATTTCTGAGGACATTTAGACCGAAAGGTTTGGCATCAGGAGGAGTTCCAGATGTGTCTATTGTTCCAAAGGAGGATCAGAAACAAGGGTGGTCACTTTTTTTGGTAACTGGAGGTATTTGGGGAGAAGCCATAGGCTACAGACGATGGGGTGATTATGCAAAAGGAGTGGGTTTGCATCATACACTTGAACATAACACTTTTTCCCATTTGGAGAGAAATAAAAGTTTTTTTTAAAGAAACACAAAATTGCTATGTTTTAGAGTTTATGCTGCCATTTTTATGCATTTCTCACTGCCAAAGCGTGAGAAAGGCAAAAATAAATATATGCCTTTGGTGATATTAAATTTCAGCAATTGCTGGCCCAGACCATTCTGTTTCTTGGCCACAGTTGTCAGCCAAGAGCTGGCCTAATTTCTGGCTTTATTTCAAGCACAGATTTAAGGAAACTGCCTGGCAGAGGACTGACAGATGTCTTTCTCCAGCTATCCCTTCATACAGTGGCTTATGGATGATAAGTAACAATACAGATAGTCCCTACTTGATAACCAAAATTGGAACCAACAACTTTGTAACTAAGTGATGTGGTTATTAAGCAGGGCATCAATGACCACAACTGAGTTATGACCTGATTATTGCTCTGGTTGTTAAGTGGATCACTTGTGGATGTTAAGATGTCCTTGACTTGCAATTTTATTGTTGGCTTCTCCATTGTCTCTGCTTGTCAGAAGCCAGCTGCTACGAGATTTCCTCTTTCCTCTTTGCTGATGACTGCGCCCTTAATGCAGGATCAGAGCAGGAAATGCAAGCCAGCATGGACAAATTCGCAGCTGCTTGTGACAACTTTGGCCTCTTCATCAACACAAAGAAAACTGAAGTGATGTACCAGCCAGTTCCAAAAGCCCAATATCAAGAGCCTACAATCACAGTAAAGGGACAAATGCTGCAAGCAGTGGACCAATTTACGTATCTTGGTAGTACCCTCTCCCATGCAGTGAAATTGACAACGAGGTCAACTGTAGAATTGTCAAGGCAAGTTCTGCATTTGGCAGATTGCGGACTAACGTGTGGGACCGCCGTGGAATAAGCCTTGCTATTAAGCTTAAAGTTTACCAGGAAGCAGTGCTAACTACCCTGATGTATGCTAGTGAGACCTGGACAGTGTACAGGAGGCACGTTAGGCAACTGAACTACTTCCACATGACTTGCCTTCATAGAATTCTGAGGATTCGGTGGCAGGGTAAGATACCAGACACAGATGTCCTCTCCAGAGCAGGCCTATCATCAGTTTATACTCTGTTGATGAAAGCCCAGATGCGCTGGGCAAGTCATGTTATAAGGATGCCAGATCATCGCATCCCTAAACAGCTCTTTTATGGTGACCTGTCTCAAGGAAAAGGATTGCATGGGGGACAAAAGAAGCGATACAAAGACACGCTGAAAGCCTCTGTTAAGTCCCTGGATATTAACACCATCTGTTGGGAACTTCTGGCGCATGATCGACCAACATGGCGCACCTTGGTGTACCAGGGTTGCCAGACATATGAACACAGAAGGACAATCTTGGCACAAGAGAAGCGAGCACTCCGCAAAGCCAGAGCTGTAAATGCTGAAGTAACATGTCTACATTTTTTTGTTCAGTATGTGGCAGAACATTCTGTGCTAACATCGGTCTTATCAGCCACCTACGGACACATCGTTGATGGCCCATAATCCACAAGATGTCAAGGTCCTCATCGAAATTGATGGACAAACAATCAATCATATGGATAGGTTACAGTTCCACAGAGCACATACAAAGGGTTTTTGTTTGAATCTTATAGTATTTGAAAGGAGACACATAATTCCCTCCAAGAATTATGTGTCTCCTTTACTCTTAATGCTGAACCAAGCAACCTATTTCATCTGTTTGAATGTGCTGTAATTTTCAACAGCAATAGATTCTCTGTCAGCTTTCCCAATTGGTAGAGAAATAAAACAGGTAAAATAACTTTTGCAAGCAGGGAGAAAGTAGAGAATAAATAATATTTAAAACATTTAAAGACGGGGAAAAAAGAGGACCATTTCACATTCTGTCTGGTTGCATTTTTGTTTAGGCCAAATTGTGCCATGGACAGCCGAATGCATTTTTCTTACTTTGCTTTAAACATCCCATACAAAAAGTTTCCTCCACCCAACATGGTATATCTGCAACTACTTCTTCCATCTGTAAAGTAATGTTATATTTAGCATGCATGCTAATAGGAAATTGCAGCAGGGACTAACACAATAGAATTTGACTATAAAAAAGGAAATTTATTTTAAAAGGACTGGTAAAAAAGATACTGAAAGGAAAAAAAAAACCACATTTTTTCATAATTCCTTAAAATGAAGCTCAATGTATTCCACAATGCAAGACTCCACTGAATCATAGAAGAGACCTGTAAGGCTCTCTGGTAGTGTGCAGGAAACTGTAAAAAATAAGAAGACTTCCTTGAGGAATAAAGGATGATGGGCAAAAAAAAGCATGAACTCACTCTGGCAGAAAGAAACAACAACAAAAAAACATTAAGAGTAACAATAAGAATTTATTCAAAACAGAAACCTTCCAGATTGTTGGATGGATAGATGACAAAGAAGGGGAAACGCAAGGCGTATGTAGAGAAACTGAATGAAATTTAGCATCTTGAAAAAAGTACAACAATTAGTATGAAGTTCCTAATGGCATTTATCTACCTGAGAGTTCGTTTAAAAAACCTTCAATATGGAATTGCTGTTCTCCTAATAAAATTCTGAATCTTGTCTCTTTGATTGGATTCAGTGTGAAAGGATTGGAATGTAACTCCAATTTTTAAAAAGAGACTTTTTAAAAGCTTCAATCTTAGTGCTTCTACTGAGCAGCCTGGTTTTAGTATTGAACGATTTAGTACTCAGTGATTTGTTCTTGCTCCAAAGTATTCTCAACAATTTTCTCCAGCACTCCATTTAGAGATACTAGTTTTCTCTATTCAGCTTTCTGACAGTCCAGTTTTCTCAGACATGTAATACCTAGGAAAACCTTGACCTTAACAAATCATGACTTGTACTGTCAGCATGATGTGGCTGTATTGTAATAATTGGCCTTGATAGAGTTTCTCCCAAGGAGTAGGCATCCCTTTATTTCACTGAAACTTTCATAATCCCTATGTATTTTTGACCCTTCTTCAATTTTATGTATCTGCAGTGAGCTGGGTTGATATTTGTTTATTTTAATCTAAATCAGGGCACTGTTCTTTGCATTTCTTCTTTAACTTTGAACAAGACATTCCAAAAGTCCTCCTAGTTTCTATCTATCAAAGTGATTGTTGTTGTTGTTAATTGCGAAGTCGTGTCCGACCCATCGCGACCCCATGGACAACGTTCCTCCAGGTCTTCCTGTCCTCTACCATCTTCTGGAGTCCATTTAAGTTCCCACCTACTGCTTCAGGCTGGACTCCATCCAGCCATCTCATTCTCTGTCATCCCCTTCTTCTATTGCCCTCAATCTTTCCCAGCATTGGGCCCTTTCCCAGTGAGTCCTTCCTTCTCATTAGGTGGCCAAAGTATTTGAGTTTCAACTTCAGGATCTGGCCTTCTAAAGAGCAGTCAGGGTTGATCTCTTCTAGGACTGACCGGTTTGAAAGCCTTGCAGTCCAAGGAACTCGCAGGAGTCTTCTCCAGCACCATAGTTCAAAGGCCTCAATTCTTTTGTGCTCAGCCTTTCTTATGGTCCAACTTTCACAGCCATACATTGCAACGGGGAAAACCATGGCCTGGACTATACGCACTTTTGTTGGCAGGGTGATGTCTCTGCTTTTTAGTATGCTGTCTAGATTTGCCATAGCTTTCCTCCCCAGGAGCAAGCGTCTTTTAATTTCTTGGCTGCAGTCCCCATCTGAGGTGATCTTGGAGCCCAGAAAAATAAAATCTGTCACTACCTCCATTTCTTCCCCATCTATTGGCCAGGAATTGAGAGGGCCGGATGCCATGATTTTGGTTTTCTTAATGTTGAGTTTCAAGCCAACTTTTGCATTCTCCTTCTTCACCCGCATCAAGAGGCTCTTTAATTCTTCTTCACTTTCTGCCATTAGAGTGGTATCATCTGCATATCTTAGGTTGTTGATATTTCTCCCGGCAATCTTAATTCCAACTTTTGATTCATCTAGCCCTGCCTTTCTCATGATGTGTTCTGCATATAAGTTAAATAGGCAGGGCGACAGTATACAGCCTTGCCGGACTCCTTTTTCAATTTTGAACCAATCAATGGTTCCGTGTCCAGTTCTCACTGTTGCTTCTTGACCCGCATATAAGTTTCTCAAGAGACAAATGAGATGGTCTGGTACTCCCATCTCTTTAAGAACTTGCCACAATTTGTTGTGATCCACACAATCAAAGGCTTTAGCATAGTCAATGAAGCAGAAGTAGATGTTTTTCTGGCACTCCCTAGCTTTCTCCATGATCCAGCGTATGTTGGCAATTTGATCTCTAGTTCCTCTGCCTCTTCGAAATCCTGCCTGTACTTCTGGTAGTTCTCGATCCACATACTGCTGGAGTCTAGCTTGTAGATTTTAAGCATAACTTTACTAGCATGTGAAATGAGTGCAATGGTGCGATAGTTTGAACATTCTTTGGCATTGCCTTTCTTTGGAATTGGAATGTAAACTGACCTTTTCCAATCCTGTGGCCACTGTTGAGTTTTCCAAATTTGCTGGCAAATTGAGTGTAGCAGTTTTACTGCATCGTCTTTTAAGATTTTGAATAGCTCAGCTTGAATACTGTCACCTCCACTAGCTTTGTTGTTGCTCAGATTTTCTAAGGCCCATTTCACTTCACATCCTAGGATGTCTGGTTCGAGGTCAGTGACCATCTCATTGTGGTTATCTGGGATGTTAAGCTCATTCTTGTATAGTTCTTCTGTGTAGTTTTGCCATCTCTTCTTAATCTCTTCTGCCTCTGTTAGGCCTCTGCCATTTTGGTCCTTTATCATGCCCATCTTTGCATGAAACATTCCCTTCATATCTCCAATTTTCTTGAAGAGATCTCTGGTCCTCCCTATTCTATTGTTTTCTTCTATTTCTTTGCACTGTTCATTTAAGAAGACATTCTTATCTCTTCTAGCTACTCTCTGGAATTCTGCATTCAATTGGGTGTATCTTTCTCTTTCTCCCTTGCCTTTCGCTTCCCTTTTTTCCTCAGCTATTTGCAAAGCTTCCTCAGACAGCCATTTTGCTTTCTTGCATTTCTTTTTCTTTGGGATGGTTTTAGTTGCTACCTCTTGTACAATGTTGTGAACTTCCATCCATAGTTCTTCAGGCACTCTTTCTATCAGATCTAATTCCTTAAATCTATTTGTCACCTCTACTGTATATTCATCAGGAATATAATTTAGTTCATACCTGAGTGGCCTAGTGCTTTTCCCTACTTTTCTCAATTTAAGCCTAAATTTTGCAACGAGAAGCTCGTGATCTGAGCCACAGTCAGCTCCTGGTCTTGTTTTTACTGACTGTATAGAGCTTCTCCATCTTTGGCTGCAGAGCACATAGTCAATCTGATTTCTATGTTGACCGTCTGGTGATGTCCCTGTGTAGAGCCGTCTCTTGGGTTGTTGGAAAAGAGTGTTTGTTATGAACATCGTATTCTCTTGACAAAATTCTATTAGCCTGTGCCCTGCTTCATTTTGTACTCCAAGGCCAAACTTGTCTGTTATTCCGGTTATCTTTTGGCTTCCTACCTTAGCATTCCAATCCCCCATGATGATAAGGACATCATTTTTTGGTGTTAATTCTATAAGGTGCTGTAGGGCTTCATAAAACTGGTTAATTTCATCCTCTTCAGCACCAGTGGTTGGAGCATAGATTTGGACTATTGTGATATTGAATGGTTTGCCTTGGATTCAAATTGAGATCATTCTGTCATTTGGGGGATTGTATCCCAGTATTGCTTTTCCTATTCTTTTATTGACTATGAAGGCTACTCCATTTCTTCTGAGGGATTCTTGCCCACAGTAGTATACCTGATTGTCATCTGAGTTAAATTCACCCATTCCTGTCCATTTTAGTTCGCTGATTCCTAAGATGTTGATGTTCAGTCTTGTCATCTCTTTTTTGACTACTTCTAGCTTGCCTTGATTCATGGATCTTACATTCCAGGTTCCTATGGAGAAAAAATCTTTACAGCATCGGACTTTCCTTTCACCACCAGATATATCCACAACTGAGCGTCCTTTCGGCTTTGGCCCAGTCCTTCATTCTTTCTGGCGCTACTAGTACTAGCCCTCTGCTCTTCCCCAGTAGCAGATTGGACACCTTCCGACCTGAGGGGCTCATCTTCCAGCGTCATATCTTTTGTCCTTTTAGTACTGTCCATGGGGTTTTCATGGCAAAGATACTGGAGTGGTTTGCCATTTCCTTCTCCAGTGGATCACATTTTGTCAGAACTCTCTGCTATAACCTGTCCATCTTGGGTGGCCCTGCACGGCATAGCTTATAGCTTCATTGAGTTACACAAGCCCCTTCGCCATGACAAAGCAGTAATCCATAAAGGGGGTCAAAGTGATATCATCAGAGTATTTGAGTTTTTTTTATATTTCTTCCAGCAATTTTAATTCCTATTTAATTCTTATTACTCTAGTCCCTTATTCCTCATGATATGCTTTGCATGCATTTTGATTTAAATAGATAATGTAACAATATACAATCTTGAAACATTCCTTTTTTAATTTTAAATACTATTCTAACTATTGTTTCCTGGCCTTCAGATAATATCTCCAATAGGTAGATGAAGTCACCCAGCACATTCATGTTTTAAGGAGTATTCACAATTTGTTGTGGTCTACACAGTCAAAAGTCATACTATAATCAATAAAACAATAGAAATATTTTAGAATTACCTGGTCTGCTCCATTATCCATCAGATCTTAGCAGTGAAATTCTTTTGCCCCTTCTGAATCCAGCTTGTACATCTGGCAATTCTCATTTAATTAAAAGCCAAAAGTGATTGTGGTCAAAACCAAAAGTGACTGTGAAGAACTCAAGAAGAATCTCTTTAAACTGGGTGAAGAGTCAACCAAATGCAGTTAAATTTAAATAAATATAAAGTGATTCACACTGCCATAATCCCTTTCCTAGTTTCATATATACAGTGATGGGTTTTAAGCTTGGGATCACAATGGGAAACTAGATAAAGGTGCTGTATGATAGCCAAGATGAAGGAAAATTGCATACCAGTGATAATCAGGAAGGAGAATAAAAATGAAACTGCAAACATTGTATTACTTGTATACAAGTCTATGATATATCTGTATCCAAAACTCTGTGAATAATTCTAGTTGCCATATTTGTAAAATTATATTTTAGAACTGCAACACAGAAAAGAGCAACAAAATGATTTGAGGGCACATTCCTTTTGAGACAAGGTAAGCAATTTGGGCCCCTTAAGCTGGGAAAATGGGGACTGAAGAGGGCACATGATTGAGGTGCATAAAATCATGATAGCATGTTTCTTCTTCTCTCAAAATATTAGGACCAGAGGTCATCTAATAAAGTTGATTGGAAAGAGATTTAAAACAGACAAAAGAAAGCACTTGTGCATATAGCACATAATTAACATGTGGAATTCATTACCATAAATTGTGGTGATGTGGACAAATCTATCAAGACCTATTAATCTTGAAGACTCAGTGTTAACTCTGGGTAGGGGACAACATGCCTTTAAATGTCAACCACAGTGCAGCATTAATGTGAGAAGAATATATCTCAGCCTCAAGCAATTTAAAAGCTTCAGACTGGCCCCTGTGAGAAGCAAAATACTGGACTATGGGGCTTGGCTTGATTCAGCAATACTATTCTTATATTCTTAACCAAGGATGGGCAAGTATGACAACTTTACCATAATGGCTGTGGTAGTACAGTGGTTAGAATGCAGTAATGCAGGCTAATTCTGCTGACTGCCAATAGCAATTCAGCAGTTCGAGTCTCACCAGCTCAAGGTTGACTCAGCCTTCCCTCCTTCTGAGGTCAGTCAAATGAGGACCCAGATTGTTGGGGGCAATAGGCTGACTCTGTAAACCACTTAGAGAGGGCTGTAAAGCACTGTGGACTGGTATATAAGTCTAAGTGCTATTGTACTGCTATCTGTGGACTTCAACGCCCAGAATTCCTGAGCCAGCCATGTACAAGCATATATATGTATGCACATTCAGATATACACATACATACATATGCATACACATTCAGATATACACATACATATATATGTAGGTCTTTGGTTATTTGGGTTTTCTCCCACGTCAAATTGGAAGTGTCCTGGCGACGTTTCGACGAAGTCTCATTTGTCATCTTCAGGCTGGTGTCTTCGGCTTCATGCTTCTAGGAGCAACATTGCTCCTAGAAGCACGAAGCTGAAGACACCAGCCTGAAGATGACAAATGAGACTTCGTTGAAACGTCACCAAGACACTCCCAATTTGACGCGGGAGAAAACCCGAATAACCAAAGACCTACATACAAACACCTGCGAAAACCTCAGAAAACATACATACATATGCATACACACACCCACACACACACATTTGCAGATCCTAAGACTGTACTCCAAATTGCTTTGGAAAAATCCTTTCTCATGTTTTCCATTGGTTTCACAACTGTTGTTCAAAATAGAAAGAATAAATTCACAGGTAATGAACTACATTTATCTCTAGATTACTCCCCCCCCCAATTCTGAATAAAAGATGAAATCTCCAGAAAAAAATAATCCAACAATTGTAAATGAGATAATAGCAAAATGTATCTGCAACATATATTATCCCTCTTCTTATTATCTGCACATTACTTATCAAGTTATATTTGTAATTCTGAAGAATGCTCTGGCATGTCATGCATACCTATAAACACAATGAGAGAAGATTTATATGACTGTGTACTTTTGACAGATATCTAAGTATACTGAAATTCTTGGCACACAAATATATTTCAGAAGCACTTATTGGTAACAAATATTATTTTCTGCAGTTCAGTTTAAACATGAATGGGTTCTGGTAATATTAATTTGAATTGTAAAAAAGAGTTTGAAAGTTCTCAAATTATGCATTTTCTGACAAATTATGCAGTCCTAACAAATATTTTGAGCAGCTTCCAAATGAAGAAACAAAGATTTTTCAAATGCTTTTACAAAATATCACAAAGGGTTTTGTGTGCAAACCTAAGCAATTTTATTTAATTCTTTAGTCCTTTTTTATTAATAATTGTGGGTGGGACCAAGATGTTTTGGGAAAAATAAATGACAAATGTACATTTTAACAATGTATCTGCTGAAAGCATTAAGTTCATAACTAGAAAGAGAAATTAATAAAATTTATGGGATTATAAGAAATTCTGCACAGTGAACAGGATTTGGCATATGAAATAAATGCAAAATAAATAAAAAATACATACACATTCACACATAAATGTATATACACCATTACTCCTCATTCCCACTAATTTTCTTATGGGTAAATGAAGATTCCTCTACATTTACAACAACACTTCTATCAGGCTTATCCTGAAGTAAGAGACGAGCATCTTAACACAGTATTTTTTGATCAAAGAATCACATCAACAAACAGAGGGAAGCCCATAGATACTGGCTGATTACAGCACAGAACAGCATGCAGTTGAGAGAAGTTAGCCAAAGGCCACTTACATACTTTTCTGTGGATGACGCCAGTATTCTAAACCCAGCATAATATGGATCAAAGCCAGAATTTGGGACAGAAAACAACATTAGTGGTGCTGATAGACAATCTCCTGCTGTTCTTGGGTGGAGGGGAACTATTTTATTCATATGCTCTCTGAAGAATCCCATACAGTTATCTATGAGATGCTGTTGTCCCTTCTATGGGAAAAAATAAGTATTGAAGGATATCAACCCAGAGCTGCTTGTTTCTTATAGGGATCTACTAAAAGTGTTGTGCCTGGTCTGTAAAGGGTGAGCTGATTCACTTTTGAATCCTGTGGCTTATCAACTGATTTACAGTATGCACTGTTCTATTTTTGAACCTATAAATACAAAATTAGTTGTCTGGGCAAATGTCTTATTCACCAAAACTCCTTACAGGCATCACATACTGGGGTCCTGTGCATCTGATAGAATATTTAGCAAAATGGATACCTTCTGAAAAATGTGGTTGGCATGAAGTGACAACTAGTATGGTGTAATAGGAAGCCTTGGACCAAGAGGATCTTAACTCAAAATAATGTTTTATATTTTCTGTGCCAGCCAGATATACTTCAGGGTCCTTTCACTGAATACACCACTCAGAAAGTCTCAGTAATCATGATTTCAGATGAGATAAAAACATTTAAAATCTCTTTCTTGTAACTTTTGAAATATTCGCACTAAACCTTGCTTTCTAGGTCATTAGGAGCAAAATGTTGTATGTCTCTAAAAATGTCAGATAATCTCTCTCTCTCTCTTCCAAATGATTGGAGAAAAATTAATAAAACGATATGAATACATAATTAAACATATATATCAAGATACTTAAAATATCATGCAAGTAAATTGGGTAAGATGCCTGAAGCACGGAATACATTTTATGGATTCATGAAAAAAATTCAGTACGACTTACTGTAGCTAATTCACAGCTGATTTAAAGTGACATCCCTTGTAATTGAGCCAGTAGAGCATTTGTTGCTCCCACTGGCCATTTCTATCCTGCCATGGAGCAATACCAGTGAATGGTATTGTAATAATAATAATAATAATAGTAAAGTTGGAAGGGAACTTGGAGATCATCTAGTCCAACACCCTGCTCAGGCAGGAAACCCTATACCATTTCAGACAAATGGCTGTCCAGTCTCTTCTTAAAAACTTCCAGTGTTGGAGCATTTACCGCTTCTAGAGGCAGGTTGTTCCACTGATTAATTGTTCTCACTGTCAGGAAGTTTCTCCTTAGTTCTAGGTTGCTTCTCTCCTTGATTAGTTTCCGCCCATTGCTTCTTGTCCTGCCTTCAGGTGCTTTGGAAAATAGCTTGATTCCCTCTTCTTTGTGGCAGCCCCTGAGATATTGGAATACTGCTATCATGTCCCCCCTCATCCTTCTCTTTGTTAAACTAGACATACCCAATTCCAACAATCGTTCCTTATATGTTTTAGCCTCCAGTCCCCTAATCATCTTTGTTGCTCTTCTTTCTAGAGTCTCAACATCTTTTTTACATCATGATAACCAAAACTGGATGCAGTATTCCAAGTGTGGCCTTACCAAGGCATTGTAAAGTGGTATTAATACTTTACGTGATCTTGATTCTATCTCTCTGTTAATGCAGCCTAGCACTGTATTGGCTTTTTTGCCAGCTGCAGCACACTGCTGGCTCATATTTAAATGATTGTCTACTAGGAGTCCGAGATCCCTCTCACAGTTACTACTATTGAGCAAGATGCCACCTATGCTGTACTTGTGCATTTGGTTTTTCTTGCCTAAATGTAGAACCTTGCTTTTTTCACCATTGAATTTCATTTTGTTAGATAGTGCCCAGTATTCAAGTCTGTCCAGATCCTTCTGTATCTTAAGCCTGTCTTCTGGAGTGTTGGCTATTCCTGCCAGCTTGGTGTCATCTGCAAATTTGATGAGTTCCCCATCTATTCCTTCATCCAAATAGTTGATGAAGATGTTGAAGAGCACTGGGCGTTGTTTACACTTGTCCTTGTTTACACTGCACAAGACAGATTAAGGACCAGGATTGCATGATGCTCCCTGCTTTCTTTTCTCTTCTCTTAACCTCCAATATCACCAGTTGGTAAAAAAGTATCCACAAATCTTCCTCCTTAATACAGGCTGGTACAGGGCAGATGATTTCTGACAAGTAGCTACATTAGTGGGTTTAATAATTTGTTAAAATGCATTCTATTTTTCAGAACTGTATCATGTTATCACCAAATAATTGGTTATTCTTTTTATTCTGAATAGTTTCACAACTATTCCCGAAGAGTGCTGACCTTGTATTCAAAACCAGCCTGAACAACACCTGATGAACATGGGAGAACATAGTTATGAAACAGCGGAGGAGAGAGATCAGATTTTTCTCAATTTCTCATGCAACTTCCTCCCATTATCACCACTGATCAATTTTTATTCAGGTTGCAGGTCTCTGACTGGAGCTCAATATAAGAGGGGAGCCTGTTCTGTTTGGTTACTTTGGTGCTTAAATAAAGTAATATTGTCAAAGTGGTTAAGATATAGTGAATGTATACTCTAAAGCAATTTAATTTCTGCAAACAAACGGACAGAAGGCAAGTAGGAAGCCATCTAGTCTTGGTCATATCTAAAGACTTTGCACCTCTTTCTCCTTTCTTTGTCCTTGTTAAAAAAAAAAGTTAATTATGTTGACGAAGGAGAAAGGAAAAATAGTACTTTCATTTGATCCATGGATCTTTTAAAGTACTTTGGATCCTAGTTCCAAATGCTGAAGTGTTTGCCATCTGTGGTGTTTTAAAATACTTTTAAAAATGTTGCCCACTTAGGAAGCTACTATGAGAAGATAGAGAACAAAATGCAGCAAATAATGCAATTCAAAATCCCTCCTACAAAGCAGTACTGTAACTGCTGTTGTTTTCTGAAAACAAATTCACAAATTTTCTTAAGTATTCTCTTCTCAGGCTGCCAACTTTGGAGAATTGTCCCTCTACCTTCTGTCAGAAGTATCTGTTCAGTTGAATGAAGTATTCATCCCCAATATCAGTTCTTCCACCCCACCCCATCCCACAACCAACTTTCAAAGAAACGAGAACATTGCATAATCCAACGGGCAAAGAATTTTGATTATAATATTGTTATATTATATTATACTATATTATAAATAACCATTTAAATTAGTCTAACTAAATGAATACCAGCTAATCTGGAAATGAAGACTTGAATAGCCATGCAGATTCTTCATCAATCAGTGACTATCTACTAGAATTTCATTTTCTTTCACTCATTATATGGCAGTAATTATCAAACCTTTCTTAGCATGGAAATAATGTGATTGAAAAAAATATAATTCCTACTCCAAGGGTTAGAAGCATAGCTTGTTTTAGAACAATTTAATAATTTTTTAGATCTGTGCAGAATGATGCCAATTTATTTCAGTGAAGTGATTTGGGCCCTGCAGGTGAATTGATTCATTTTTCTGAAAAGAGATTACTCAAATGAGTGGTCAGCTTCAGGCTAGTTCTGCAAAAGTAAACTTCTCTCAGCCTTTTCCTCCAATGTCTTCCAGGCTGAAGAGCTTTGGGGCTGCTCACAGCTTTTTCTGTAGTTGTCCAGCCTAGACCTTCAGCAAGTTCCCAGGAAACTCATCTAGACCAGATGCTTTCAGTATCATTTAGGCTGGAAACATTTCAAGCAGCCTTGCAGCAAGCTTCTCCCAAAGTTCTTCCTGAATTAGACCTTTCATTCCTCCTAATGGGAGGAGCTAGAAACATGAAAGGATATGTTCTTTCCTACAGAGAGCCTCTTTTACCCATTCATTAGATATAGAAAAACTAGGACATCTCAGCAGCATGAAAGTAGCTCTTTTTTTTTCCCCTGTTGGCCTTCCAATTAAGTGAATGCCTATAGGGGGCTTCCCCATACCCTGTGATGAAGTTGCAAAGCCCGGAAGATCCTTCTAGTAATGAAGAAGTTTCATTACCTGCAGTATATCAGATGATCCAGACTATGAATTCAGTGAGAAAAAGCAAAGAGGGCTTTGAAGCAGACAGAAGCAGAGAAAAATGGTTGTTTCTCTTCAGTTGTAGAAGCCGGGGGGGGGGGGGGTTGTTTTTTAAAGAAGCTGAGAAGGATTTCTGATTCAAAGCTTCTTCCAGCAATACCTTTGTCTGAAGCTTCACGTAGTCCTAATATTTTCTACATTCAATTATCCCTAATGATAATATTCCTTTGTTTTTTAAAAACAGCATTTTTAGTTGTGAAAGTACTTAGTACTTGCTCAGTATATTCCTCAGACTTGATAAGCATCAGCTGAATTGTCTGGGAATTCCTGTTAATTTATTCACATAGCTAAGGTTGGGATTTCCAGCTTGGTGCCCTTTGCATCTTTCCCCATTTTTGCTCAGGAGACGAGTTCCAACCATGCTTCCTGTTCCAGCTAAGTAAGCATTAGTCAGTTCTGTTCTTAATTAGACCAGCAATGCTAAGATTATTTTAATAGTCTATTTCCTTTAGATGGACATGGTTTACCCTAAAACTCAGCAGTTCAGGAAACAGTTTTGCATAGCCCTGGCAATTTTATTATTTCCTATTAATGAGTGCCATATCCTATGGTAACCCACAGAATTACCTAATTAACTGGAGAGTTTCTCAGAATATAGATAATGCTATTTAATTTTATGGAGCGATAGAACACGATTTTGCAATTTGTGGTTCGGTATCCATAATTATAAATATGAAAGGAATATTCTTAAAATAAATCTGGCCACTGACTCCCTTCAATTCTTTTGAGTTATTTAAGACTTTTATACAATGTACTGTATGTATTTATAATTTAGTAGTGATGTCTGTGATGTAGGTTACAAATAAATTCACACATCTGTGTTAATAATTTGAGTATTATAGTTTCAAACAATCAACTGAAAATTAATCTTCCATCTTTACTGCTGTTACTGGCACTACTGTATACCACTAGAAAAGGTACTGAAGTATTGAAACATACATATGCATACAGAGTCACACACTTGTTATTATATACACAAAAATGTGAAATCACAGTTGCCAGTTCTTAAGCTAGTGTTGGTTTTCGTACACATCAAGTTCATCCCACGAACGTAGGGTGCCGTAATGTATCAGCATACCAGGTGTGCGGATCCAAGCAGTAGGGTCTTTTGTAATTGACAGATGAAAATTTTGTCAATGCACAGTCGCATATATTCTAAATGATGTCCAAGATTTTTTGGTATGGCACCCATGCTCCAATAACCATTAGGACCAATGCAGTTAATTTATGCCATATCTTTCAATTATTATTATGGTTGGTTGCACAGTCAGTCAGATATTTAGACTGGATTTGGCATTTTTATCCATCTGCTGAGTTTTCCCCAAGGACTTAAGATAGATAGGCAGATGTGGATATTTGATGAGGTTTAAAAGTGTCATCTCAGAATGTAAGCTGTTCCAAGTAAAGCTGCCTTTTGCAATTGACCGATGGTGCTTTTGTCAATGCCAATGGTGTTCAAGTGTTGCTCCAGTTATTTTGGGATTACACTGGAACCTTATTGAACACTATTGGCTTATTGTTTACCATACACAAAAAGAAAAGATAAAGGCTGAAATCCAAAGCCATTTCTGAGCTCATTTTTACTTGTTTAAAGGAATTTTATTATTTATTGTGCTTCTAAGTTTTCTAATGAGTTAAAATATATAATAAACAACACAATAAAAGCAACATACACTATTGTGCACAAACATTAAACTGAATAGTAACAATAACAGAAACAATAACAATAAATGTAGCACATAAGAACAATAATCATAAGCATGTGAAATTATAAAAGTGGTAACATGTTTTAAAAGCATACAAAAAAGAAAAATGGCTTCTGAAATTATTTTCCACTCCTTTACAGGAATTGCCATTGGAGGCATTTCTTTTGTGCAATATAGTGAAATGTTGATTTTGTTTATGCTTGTATCTATGTTAAGAAGAGCCCTAGATGAAGATTTTTAAACAAAGCTACAAGTAGTCTGGCAGTGGAATTTTTTTCTCTTGTCCTCCTTTTTTTGCAATCTTTCAATGTATCCGCATAATATTCTCTAGATAAATAAATGGGAGGTTCTAGGTCCCAGTCCCTGTCAGGAAAGATGCTCTATCAATGGAGAAAAGAAAAATCTACCCTGGATTCTGTAGATCTAGGGCAAATGACCCAATATCTTCCAGATGTGTTGGACTTCAACTCCTATCCCCCTTGGTCAGCATGAAGAAATTGTAGTTCAAAATACTGGAAGGCTACCACACTGTCTACCTCTAGTACTGATTATTGTATACATTTCAAGCTGAGAGGAATGAAAAATGCAAAACCCTTACAACAAGCTTGTTTTGGAGGTGCTGTTTAGTCTTCTGGAAACACTAAACTGCCACCCACATGAAATAAAAGTCTGTGGTCAATGAATTCAAAGTCCCACACTCAATCCAAATATTTGGAACCATATACAATGTCTGCAGATGGAAATATGATCCATGCTGGATTTTTAATGTGTAAGTTGGAACATAATGGAACAATTCCTAAGGGTGTGTCAGCCGTATTAGTTAAGAGTTCACCATTATAAGAAATCACATGGCTCAATAAGGGAATCAATTTAAACCAGAACACCTAGCCTCAGTAGGCATTGCAAAACAGCTTCCTACTCTGGAATTGCTTAAAAAAAGACAGCAAAATTATTTCAATGAAGGGTAATCCAAGGATCCTGAACAGCCAAAAGTATCCATTATGTAAGCCCACAAGTCAGTTCATCATTCAGAGCAGAATTAGCAATGAAAATATCCAACAAACAATAGACTTTCTCACTTCTGAAACATGTAACCCAAGCCTAGGAAGCCACAAAGAAACGAATAATGCCTTACTGTATTGAAGAGTTTATTCAAAGAGCCCACATGCTTAGGATTAGTTATTCAAAACCTTAAAAAAATACTGTATACATATTCATCTGTATGTAACTTAAAAGTACCATCCTAGTCCCTATAATTGTTTCAGCAGCTCCATTAATTTTTCTCTCTCTAGAGATACATGTAGGTGAAAATATAGGGAAAATAAATCTATATCTGTATCAGGTTTCACTTCCATTCCTTATGAGCTTTATTTGAGAATACATGCTCTTATACATCTGATCACTCAAAACAGCCTTCCCAACTTGGTGTCCACCAGATGTGTTGGATTGCAACTTTCTGACCATGCCAATTGGATTCCTAGATTATGGGAATATGGGATTTGAAGTCAAACACATCTGGAGGGCAACAGGCTTGGGAAAGCTGCCCTAAATACGCAACTTAAACTTTTGCTCCCAATACGATCATCCCTTTTCAGAAATGCTTCTCACTGAAAGAGCATTTGTTTCCAGGAACTATTCTCCAATCATTCTATCTCTTTAACAGTCCATATATTTGCATGCAAGAATGAATGATGAATTAGAGTTTGCCAGAAATAAATTGATAATTTGTAAGTCTGGCACGTTCATGACTGGCTTTCCCAGTATTCTTACAAGATGATTTTCTTCAGCCCAAAACTGATGTGGAAGAATCATGCTTAAGTTTTAAATTGCAGTTATGTGAAATTCTGGGACCAGTTTATAATACTGTAAGTGTCACTCAGAATGATAGCATAACTCTAGATCTTTCGCCAATATATCTAATATATCTTATTCTTAGCCTATTATCACTGCGTTTCT
This sequence comes from Crotalus tigris, assembly GCF_016545835.1. Classification (NCBI taxonomy): domain Eukaryota; kingdom Metazoa; phylum Chordata; class Lepidosauria; order Squamata; family Viperidae; genus Crotalus; species Crotalus tigris. The sequence continues at coordinate 1,111,136 of NW_024096622.1, read as the reverse complement.
TCTTCCTTCATCAGTAGGAATCAATGATGTGAAGCTGAACAGCAGAAATGATAACTTTTCAGGTTAGCCAGGAGATATTGGTGGGGGTTTTCAGAAAGCCAGATAGCCAAACATCACTACCACTACCATTCCCACCATTATTATAATACCATTTCATAGTAACCAAGTAAAAATGAGAAATGTCAACAAAAGAAAACAAAAGATGAAGAGTGAGATTTATTTTGCATGAAATTTTAAAAATCACTTTTTGTTTGAGCTCAAAGTTGAATATACTTCTTTACTTTTCTCTCCTCTTTTTTCAGAATATTGTACTTTGTAGGAAATATTGTAAAATAGGCTTTCAAAATAATCCCTGACAAATGTCTGGGCGGCATTTGCATTATTATTTTTTTTAAAAAATGCTCACAATTTCCCTAAATTGTGAGACATTCTAGTCCCTCGTGATAGAGATTGATTTCTTTTTTTTAAAAGAATATCTAAGACTTTTGCTTGTCTTTGAAATAAGTACTCTATTTATAAATGTAAACTATTAAGACAGATACATTTCCATAACACAGAGAAAGGCAACATGAGATCCAGGGATCCATGTGGCCTCAAGTCCCTTTTTGTGGCTTCCTTTGCCCCTAATTATTGAAAATTGGTTGCATACAGTTTAAACTGTAAATTCAGTTTACATGGCCACCCACTCTTTAAGTGACTTTGGATGGCTAATAAATAACCTGAAAATACATTTGGAATAAAGATCCAACAAGCCAGTAAAAAAGCACATAGCAGCTATATAGTACTGGGTGCAATAATTTCAGAAAACACATATTGACATACAGCGATTCTTCAGGAAATATCCAGGAATAACCCAATGGTCCAGGAAAAAGCCAGATCTACAGTTCTTTTGTAAAGACTAGCAGAGTTGGGGCCATCTGAACCTCAGGAAGATGCTGTTCTATAGGACAAGTGCAGAGTCAGGGAAAGCATGTTTTTTGGGTGTTATAAGATGCTAGTATTAAATAGATAGGACTCAAAGCATTCCAATCCTGTCTGATCTTTTTGAGCAGCTGGAGACAGGCAGTCTTTCAAATATCCTGGTCCTGTGGCATGAAAGGATTTATAGGTGAAACAAGCACCCTGGTTTAGACACAGAATCTGACCTGTAATCTGCAAAACTCATAGAACATAGATATTGCATGGGTATACCAAGATGCTTAACTACCCTGTTATTGCAGTCTGGACCAGTTGTAGCTTCCGGTTTGTTCTGAAAGGTAGCTCTATGTAATGCGCATTGCAGTAATGTGTCTACTAAGCCCTAAGTGATCATGAGCAAGCTTCATAACATCAGATGACTTCTGCTAATGGCTCCATGTGGATATTAAATAAGAGAAAAAAAGAGTGTTTAGCCTACAACATCCTAAAAAAATAAGGGTTTAGGGCTAGTTCTCTCCTCACTATTAACACACTGACTGGAACAACTGCCCTGAAAAAAAGAGGAGAACCACCACAACTATGTGCTTCTGACTTCTACTTCTTGAGCTGGTCTAGAAGAATACCATGAACATGGTACTGAAAGCTGCTAAAAGCGCAACAAAGGCTAGACTGCCAGAAATTAATAAGCTCAATCAATATTTTATATTATATCTGGTCTTGAAATCCAGCTGGAAGAAGTACAGATAACCTGTGTCATCCAGGACTCTCTGAATCTACAGCTTCATCACCTTCATCACAATCTTTTTTACGGCAGGAGGAGTTGGAGATCAAATGAAAGCTGTCCAGAATTGTTGGATGCTGTTTCTTGAGGAGGAGACAGCCCACCACTTCATTCAAGGCAGCTAGAACCTCATCCTTTCACTTAAGAATGACATACCACCCAGACCCTAATACATGCTGTCTCTAGAAAGCCTTCAGCAATCAGGAAACACATAGCTATAATATATAAATGACCAATCTTTTTCAGGAATCTAAGGTTCAAACTCCTCCCCAACAACCAAGTCAGTCTATGCCTCAGTCACTTCAATAGGATCTGCATAGCCAGAGTCCAACTCAGAGCATATGTGACTGATTTTATCTATCAGTTGCCTAGAATAATTCTCATTGTGGCCCCTAAGATGTTTTTCTAACCCAGGGGTGTCAAACTTGCAACATCACGTGATGTATCTCGACATGTCGTGACTTTTTTTCATTGCTGGCAATGAGGTGGGTGTGGTTTCACCATGACGCATCTGGCCCATGGGCTGGCAGTTTGATACCCCTGTTCTAACCCTTCCCTTCTAAGGTCAGTATTCAAAAACTTATTTTTTTTATTTCTAGACAGGAAAACTGAGATGGATACCAATAAAAGTAAATATCTGATGTCCTCTAGGTGTGTTGACTAAAACTCTTAGAATTCACTATTGGCCATGCACTCTAGGGCAAGAAGCATTTATGTGTGAATGGGAAACCTAATACAGTTGTGTCCTCAAGTAGTCAGAATATAGAGGTTAGAGGGAAAAGAATAATTCATCCTCTCAGATCTGGTTTTTAAAAAAGTTATCCATTATTGTTTATTTGTTGGTATAAAATGCTATTTCATGCAAATGAAAGTGGAGGTCTATCTGATCCTCCAGAAACATTAATGGACTATGTCCACGATGGAGAGTACAACCACTTGGGGAATATGTTTCAGCAGGAATGCTAATTTAGTTATAGTTTTTAAGGCTGACTGCAAACAGATGGCTAGCATTAAATAGATCAGGGAAACAAGAAAGGTGGAGTAAAAAATCAGGGACTGAGGCAGAATGCTGCCAAAAGTATGGAATAAATTTGGGACTCCAAGAAATGAGTTATGGTTAGATCCACAATTTAGAACCATGGTGGTGTGCTGTGGATTTTCTAGAGGACATTCAAGTACATGCTTGTACAACCAGATTTGTTGTGAACAATTTCTGTGGCTTGTGGCAAGCCTTGTGCCAAATGATCTTCCTGTGAAACAACAGATATCCTTTTAAGCAATATGTGCTGTAGGCTGAAATGAATAATATTTTGAATACCTCTTGACAAGAAACAACAACTATTTTTGACAAGAGGCAACAGATTTTCTTCCCTGGATATCATAATTTTTGTTGAAGATTCATCCTCAGAAAACCAAAAGAGCTGGGAAAACCTTGGAAGCAAATAAAGCTTCTTGGATGAGAAGCAAAACATTTTCAAAGAAAGAAAAAAATGAAGAAAGTCCAGTTGGCTTTTGGAAAAAAGCACCTTTGCACATAATAAATAAAACAACCAATATAAATTCAAAAATATAAAAAAGTCATAGTAACAGAATAAAAACAAAAATACTGAACCTGGGAGAAGGAAGGATAAAAACGACTCTTTCGCCAATGAAGCCATGGGGACAGATCTCCAGTTTTCTGGGAGCTCTAGGCTTGGCAGTATAGCCAAATCTTGAAGTCTTTACAAAACGTTAAAAGGGATGGGGCCAATCTAGCTTCAGGGGAAAGAATGTTTTATAAGAATATCTCAGCAAAAGGTACATCTTCTGGGATCCACCAGACATAAGTAGATTATTAATGGAAACATGTATGGAAGAGAATTAAAGCCTTTTATCCACTACTGTGGTCCTGGGAGAAAATGCCTTCTCTGAAGCTAGTACAGGTAATCCTCCTTTGCTCCAAATGGTGCCCCCCCCCCCGCCATAAACACCAGTTTCAGAAAAAGAATTTTCCTCAGGGCAATACCAGGGAAGGCAATGGATAAATTCTCTGCTTGTTTCATTTCTTGTCAGATAAATTATATTTACATCAAATGTAAAGATTCATTTTATGGTCCTCAGAGTACTGTGATATGTGCCTCTTGACATGTCCTATACTTTACTGAGTGACATTCAAGGCATTCTCACATTTGTTTCATGCAGACTGAAGGAGAAACAAACTCTGCGTTTGTTGATTTTAACTCACTTCTTACAGTGAGCCAATTCACTGTCCTCTTGAAAGAGTTTTGGCATGCCACCACAGACCCATTCTCTCTTTTAGCATTTAAAATATTATGTAATAGTATCATGCCAAATGCTGATAAATATGTAGAGTGGGGAACAAACATGACCATTTTACCACAGGATGATGTTGTTTAAGACTTAACAGGGTCAGGGGTTTTCTGTTGCCCTTACCCCCTGAATGGCTCTAAGAATAAACAAGGAGTTTGTATTCATACTGGAATGAACATAAAACCAAACAAAATAGGTCTCATCTGGCACAATTCCAACTGGTATCAAAACATGAGTGTGTGTGTGTGTGTGTGTGTGTGTGTGTGTGTGAGGAATATAGAAGACATCTCATGAATCGAAAGAGTTTGCTTTCTCCTCCGGTGGCAAAACAAGCCATCTGTTTTCTTCAATTTGCTTCTGGTGTTTGGGGGTGTCTCCTGTGGCTTTTCTGGTATCTGCCATATTGCTTTTCTTAATACGTTCTGGATTTTAGGTTCTGTGGAAAATTGGTAGGCAATCGGTGAAATCACTTTCTCCAGCAATTGGAAGAATAAAACAAAATTAATGGGAAAGAAGGAGGAAAGTGAGAATTGACAAATGTATTATCAGTACAAAACCGAGTAAATGATACACAAATATATTGTTTCCAATGTCAGCATTCTTTAATAGGCAAAAGCTTATTAAAGGTTCACTTGAACCACTCCTATCCCAGGGGTGTCAAACTCAATTTCATTGAGGACCTCATCTGCATTGTGGTTGCCTTCTGGGGGCTGGGTGGGTGTAGCCTACTGGGTGGGTGTGGATGAAGTGCGTGTGGCCTACTGGATGGGCATAGCCAGCTCTACATCATTCGCGTCAAGGGTGCCTGTGGGGGCTTGGGCAGGAGTGGGATAGATCTGAGGGTCTCTGGCAAAAGGGAGTGGCACCAGGGGAAGTGCCAAGGCATGGTCCACTGGAGAAGCTTCACTGTTCCTCTCAGGCCATGCCTCTCAGGATGGTGGTGCAGGCTGCCCGGAGCCCTGGGCAACAGAAATCAAACACCTACCCTGGCCCTCAAGCACCTGTGGCACCAAGCCCAGCCCCATTTCCTCAAGGGGGCTCCCAGCTGCACTTACCTCGTCCTCAAGGTTGCTGCTGCTATGCTTGCTCTCCTTAGCCAGGTTGCTCATGATGGGTACAAGGGCAAAGTAAGAGGGAGGCCCACTCCATTTCCATGGGAGGAGACCTGGCTTTGTATCCAAAGCTTCCTTAGCAATAGGATAGGATACCCCCAGGATAGGCCAAGAGGAGCAGGCAAGGGGATGGTGAAAGGGCAGCAGGACAGGACTAAGACAGGACTTCTCTCAGACCCTCCCTCTCCTTCCTTCCTTCCTTCCTTCCTTCCTTCCTTCCTTCCTTCCTTCCTTCCTTCCTTCCTTCCTTCTTTCCTTCCTTCCTTCCTTCCTTCCTTCCTTCCTTCCTTCCTTCCTTCGAACAGAATTGTGGGAAAATATTTGAGATGAGGGAGGGAGAAAAACAAGCAAGAAACGCAGCTGGGGAGGTTTCACCCTTCGTGATGAATGAAGAAATGCACCATCTCCTGGAAATGGCCAGCACATGGCCCTCACCTACTTCACATATCTGGCTTGATGGGCTCTAGGGGAGGGGATGCCATGAGCAGTGTGAGAGTCAATGTTACCTCCGCAATGCCACCCAGCCCCCAGCCTGCCTGGTTTCATCAGACAGCAAGGTGCTCTCCTCACAGCGCCAAGAGGCTGAGCCAGGCGGCGCAAATCTGAAAAGAAGCGCGATGCTGCCCAGCCCTCAGCCTGCCCAGTCTCAGCAGGCAGGGGGTGCTCTCCTCACAGTGCTGAGAGACTGAACTGGGTGGCGCAAATCCAAAAAGAAGCATGATGCCGCCTAGCCCCCAGCCTGCCCGGTTTCGGCAGGCAGCGGGGTGCTGTCCTCACAGTGCCGAGAGGCTGAGCTGGGCAGTGCAAAGCTCACCTGCTTTGCACCTTGCTGTCTGCTGAAACTGGGCAGGGTGGGGGCTAGGCAGCATTGCACTCTCATCAAATTTATGCCGCCCAGTTCAGCCTCTTGGTGCTGTGAGGAGAGCGCCCTGCTGCCTGCTGAAACTGGGCAGGCTGGGGGCTGGGCCATGTTACGCTTCTTTTTGGATTTGTGCTGCCCAGGTCAGCCTCTTGGTGCTGTGAAGAGAGCGCCTCGCTGCCTGCCAAAACCAGGCAGGCTGGGGGCTGGGCGGCATTGCGCAGTTAACAATGGCAATGCTGCAATAGTTGTAAGTGTGAAAGGTGGTCATAAGTCACTTTTTTTAGTGTTGTTGTAACCTATCAAGTGAGGACCATTTGCCGGCCACTTCCAGGCAGTGGTACATTTCTTCATTTCTCACAAAGGGTGACACCTCCCCAGCTTGCACCCAGGGGGCGGGGCCAACATGGCAGAGGCTGGTTCCTTGCTGTTTCCAGATGGTCTTGTGGAGCTAAGACTGAATGCGTTTCAGCGTAGATGGCCACCACAAAATTGTACATTGGCTCCTGGCTGGCCTGGGCCAGGGCAAGGCAGCAGGGGGCTGTTCCCTCACTATTTCCAGGATGACTTTGCGAGCCACATGAAACCACTTTGCGGACCGCATCCAGCCCCCGGGCCTTGTGTTTGACATGTATGTCCTACCCTATTGTTTCTGTAAGCCAACATCCTGAAAAATTCCAGTATCTCTTTTTTGAGAACAAGGGAGACTTTTGGCTCCTGGTCAAGAGAAATTTCCTATCTGAAAGAAAACAGGAACCTTTTGCCATGCAAAAGAAAGCTGCTAACTAAGTAAATTTAATTTTTCCCACCTCATAACCCTTACTCATTCGTATTACAACTCTCTTTCAAAGAGAAGTGAGAATGACAGTATAGTTTAATAGTGTCACCAGAGCTGCAGAATCCAAAGCTCCATGTAACTAGGATATTTTCTGAATAAAATTGAGCCATTCCTCATGGCTCATGCCAACTCCACAAGCTCAGTGTGAAGATAACATGTATGTTAAGCAGGGGAGTAATACCCAAATTGCTTGGAAGAATGACGATAAGACTTTGATAAATACAGCTATGGTTTTTTCCTTCTCTGAAAAGTTTCAAGAGTCTTGCTGTATCTGAACATCTGAGTGCCCATATTTAGTTTTTCTTCATGGATTCTTTTCTGTGTGACATATAAAACATTTCATATACACTCATGTAAACTGAGTAAAATAATAATCATCCCAAATTTTAAATAATACAGTTTCTAAATTATACACAGTTTGTCAAAAGGTAGTTAGAAAGGAAGGATTTGTAAATTTAAAAAAAGGACCATTCAATAACATCAGAGATAATCTGATTTGGAGCTTCGGTCTAATTTCAGTGGTTGACTATCTAAAAATATTTACAGCAGGTTTGAGTGCAAATATTTATATTTTGACATCAGAATTGATTCAAAAATAGGACACGATACTAATTTAATTAAGAAATAAAGCTACTCGAGTAGGCTTGATTTTATTCAGCTCTTACCAACATTCAATTGATCCAGTAGCAATCATGTACATTCTTCAGTATTCTCTGAAGTACATTTCATTGATTAAATAAAAATAAATAGGGTTTCAGCCTTGGAGAAAGAATGCCAGAGAATTTGGGATTAGGTGATAGATGATCAAAGGTTTCAAAAATTGTGATGGGATGCCTAGCAGATCTTATGAAACAGCTGTTAGATAAAATATTCTTGCCAAATTTTGAAAGTCTGGGCTGGCAAACTCAGAAAAACAAGAACCACTTGGATTTCTGGAAAGATCTTTATTGCTAGTAGCATAATATAACAGGCTTTTGAAAGCTTAACAAAGTAATTATCCTATACAACATATACTTAATGGGGTTATTCTAAGCTTATTTCTCATACTTCTCCTGTACTTGGATGTAATATTAATTTTGTAATGGCTCCGTATCTTCCCTTAAATTCTCTTGATGCTCCCAAGTTCTATTAGTCATTCTGTCACAAAGATATCTCTTCATAGATATTTCATATTATATACTGTATACTGATTAATGTATTTAGTCCAACCAAACTAATTTACCGTTAGTCTATGATTTTGTTTGAGTAAGGGCTCTTTGGACCTAACTCTATAATATATTGCAGCATTTCATGATCTTATTTTTCTGCATTCTTATTTTTCAAAATGCTTCCATATAATACTTAAAGAACTGTATTTTGAAAAGTTGCCCAGATCAGATGATTATTTTCAAACATATGATCTTTGCTTGAATGACAAAAGCCTGGAAATGCAATTGTTCATATTTTAAAGACTGCCCAGTCCATTACATAGAAGGTTTTTTTTTTACACCCCAACCTTTCCATTTTTTCAGATGGGGGGGGGAGAGGAAATGGTTCTATACAAGTGGCAGGTGCATGTGCTGCAGCTCCATTTGTGTGAGCGCTAGGCACTTGCGCAAATGGAACTGCATGCAAGCGCTCACCTGCAGCTTGCATGGCCTGGTTCCAAATGGGCGGCAGACCAGTACCAGGCTGAAGACCAGGGGTTGGGGTCCCCTACTTTACACTAGGGTAATGGTGCCTAAAACCACTTTGCTATATGTACTGAAAATTCAGGAGGAATGGATTGGTTGTACCCTCAAAATTTTGATAGCATTGTTTATCATCAATGTGAGATGGGAAAGTCAGAAAAACCAGTGTAACTTTTAAAATAGGCTCAACAGAAACAGACAAAAACAAAAAAACGAATTGAAAATTCTGGTTCTGCTAGATGTAGTCCTGCATGGTTTGCATTCTGTTTCTTCTTAGTGATAGAAATAGCAATAGCACTTAGATTTATATAATGCTTCACAGTACTTTATAGCCCTCTCTAAGTGGTTAACATATTGCCTCCAACCATCTGGGTCCTCATTTTACTGACCTTGGAAGGATGGAAGGCTGAGTCAACCTTGAACCAGTCAGATGCTATCTGGCCAAAGTTATTTATCCATCTACCTAGTAAGGCTGGCCTGAAATACACACACACACACACACACTCTCTCTCTCTCTCTCTCTCTCTCTCTCTCTCTCTTGAATAATAATTCAAATTGCAGCTGCTCAAGCTTTTAGGTCGTATTCTGAACAGGGTTTTAGGATCACAGGTGGAAGCTAGGTTTTGAAAATGGATTTTCAGTTCAAGTGACCCAGAACTGTGTCATCAAGAAATTCTGAAAGAGAAGATTAGATTTTTCCCTGACTAGAGGAAAGAGCCACTGTTGTATTAAAGGACTTGCCAACAGGACAATAAATCATTTGTGCTTACACTTCCATGATACATTGGACTGTTTGGAAGTAGAGACAAACAGGTTTAGATTTGGAAGCAAAAGGTCAATGGTTAAGGTTGGGCCTCATTATTACAGACGTCTTCCACAACAGCATTCTTACATGCCAAGAGGCATTAGACTCACATGGGGTGTTTGTTAACATAAAACATTAAGCTGCAGGTGTTCTGCCCTATACAGAATCCTCAAAGATCACTCACAATTGTTGTTGTTAACAGAAAGGGGATTAAAAGGATTTTAAAACATAGTGGCTTGGCCTGACTGATCACACATTTGTTACAAGCAGAAAAGAAGGGATTTGTATCGGAAGAAAGATACCAGTCATTCAAGGTTATGCAGTCATACAATTCCTCCTGGAAAAGAATCCTTTCAGTGAAATTTCATTCAGAATTTGTGAGGCAGAAAATGTTCAAGGCAATGAATGAATGAATGAATGAATAAAACTTCACCTTCAATAGCTAAACTTGAACTGCTGTACGTATTAATCCTTAAAAATTACAGAAATAATCTAGTGGATGATACAGAAGGGTTGGCACTCTAAATTCAGATGACCCTCGCTTTCCCCCTTGTTCTCCCCAACTCTGCCCAATTTGGCTGTAGTGAAGTTGTGTGCTGTAAGAATATGTGGGTTGACTACAAGGTCACACACAATACCATCCATTTCTGTTCAGTAGTGATTTCCTTTTGTGTGCTGAATGTCTTACAGTGTTCCTTGAAAGAAGGATGTTGTAGAGTCATGCTTCATAACCTCTTTCACATATGGAACTTGTTATGTCCCGAGCCTTGCAAACGGCTCGGGCGTTTGCAGGCAGTCCTGGGCAGGTGCAAAGCTGCCCGGGACCAGACAGGCTGTCGCCAGCGCCGTGCGCATGCGCGGGTGCTGGCGTGGGAAAAGTAACCCATTTACCCGGGAGTTGCCTATATAAGAGGCTGCGAGGCGTTTGGGCGAGGCTGAAGCCATCTTCCTGTAAGCTGAACGCTGAATAAAAGAAACTGAGAACTCAGCTGCTTCTCGTGTCTGTTTTCCCGCCAAGGACGCAACACTGGCGACGAAGGTGGGATGCCTTGCACTACCTGGAAAGGAAGAAGTGTAAGCTTACCCGAGGAGTCCTGAGCGGCGGAAGAGGAACGTCGTCGACTCGGCAGCTACCCGCCAATCCGGTGCGCATTCGGGGGTAGGCTGGCTGATAGACCCGTCTCCTGAAGATCCGAAGATGGCGAAAATCGGAAGGCTTTCGGAATTCGACGTCTCAAATCCAGAGCGGTGGGAGTCCTACGTATCCAGAATGGAGAACTACTTCAAGGCAAACCAAGTGAGGGAAGATAGCTTGAAGGCCGCCACCCTGCTTTGCGTTTGTGGCCAAGACGCCTTCGAAATCGCAGAAAATCTTGTAGCACCTGTTCCAGTAGAGTCTGTAAGCTACGCAGACCTGAAGAAGCTGCTGAAAGAGCACTTCAACCCCAAGGTGTCCGTTATCTCATGGCGCCACACCTTCGAGCAGAGGGATCAACGGTCCGGTGAAACAGCCAAGGAATACATCGCCGCGCTACTGAAGGCCGCCAAGCCCTGCGAGTTCAAGGACCTCGAGGAACGACTGAGGGACCGATTCGTGTGCGGGCTAAGGCATCGAGAGCTACAACAGAGACTTTTTGCCAAGGACGAATTATCCTTCCAAGACGCCTTAAGGGAAGTCACCGCAGAAGAAGCAGCAGGCGGCGCTATCAAAAACATGCGGCCGATCAGAAACAGTGCAGAGGGTGCGTCCGTGCACCAGGAAGACGTCCGACGAAACTCCGAGGAGGATCCGGACGAGGAAGTCGACCGTCTACACCCCGCGAAGGAAGAGAACCAGAAGGGAAGCTCTTCGGCTCTGCTCAAGTGCATCGGCTGTGGAGGTCGCCACAGGAGAACAGACTGCAAGTTCCGCTCCGCTACCTGCCGGGCATGCGGCAAACAAGGGCACATTGCAGCTGTGTGTCTGGCCCGACGAAAGGCACAACCCCAAGAAGAACGCCTGAAGGGTACCAGATTCCCCAGCCAGAATAGGGTAGGTTTTTGCGCTTCGCGAAGAAGCATCTGTAGAACAGGCACACACAAGCCCATGAAGGAAAAGCTGTCACTCAACGTGAAGCTACAAGGGGTTCCATTATCTATGGAACTAGACACAGGGTCTGCCCTGTCATCATTTCATTGCATACATTTAGGAAGATTTGTTCCAGAAGTGGGTCTAAGGCCAAGTTAAGGCCTTCTGATATTGTATTAACAGATTTTCAGAACTCAAGAGTGTGTGTTAAGGGGGAGGCCACCCTTAACGTGCAATACAAGAGTTTTGAAGGTCCACTAGACTTATTAGTAGTAGGGGGTGAACGAACGAGTCTCCTAGGACTCGATTGGTTTGAGGCCCTGGGGATACACGTCACAGGACTCAACAGCTTACAAACACTCGACCTACAGGAAGTCTGCAAAGAATTTGCAGATGTTTTCAGCCCCCAGCTGGGCACATTCAAAGGACCACCTGTGTCCTTAAAGCTAGACCACACTGTCACTCCCATTAGGATTAAAGCAAGAAGGGTCCCTTTTGCTTTAAAAAGTAAGATTGACACTGAATTAGACAAACTAATCCAACAAGGAATCCTAGAACCTGTTGATTCCAGCCCATGGGAGACCCCCATTGTCACGCCTCTAAAGGCAAATGGGGACATTCGCATTTTGTGCTGATTACAAATGCACACTCAATAAGGCATTGCAGCACATTCCTATCCTGTTCTGTGGTTCAGTACACATCCTGGCCTCTCTCAAGGGGGGGCATGTTTTTGCAAAGCTTGACCTAGCTCAAGCATATCAACAGCTGCCTGTTGATGATGATGCTGCCATAGCTCAGACCATTGTGACCCACAGGGGAGCCTTTAAAGTAAAAAGGCTACAGTTTGGAGTAAATGTCGCTCCTGGGATTTTCCAAAGCGTAATGGAAAACACACTCCGAGGTATACCAGGGGTCTGCCCCTACTTTGACGATGTCTTGATTGCAGGAGACTCCACACACATTCTAGCTGAAAGACTTAGGGCTGTCCTGTTAAGATTCAGGGAATCAGGCCTCAAGCTCAGAAAAGATAAATGCAAGATCGGGGTGCCTTCTACCGAATTTCTGGGTTTCAAAATTGATGCTGCTGGGATTCATCCTGCTGAATCCAAACTAACTGCTATTTTACAAGCACCCAGGCCAAAGTCTAAGGCCGAACTTCAGGCCTTCCTAGGCCTCCTGAATTTCTACAATTCTTTCTTCCACATAAAGCTAGTGTAGCTGAGCCTCTTCACAGGCTACTAGACAAACGAAGCTGTGTGGCTGTGTTCACAAGCACATGAGGCTTGCTTAAAGAAGTCAGGCCTTCTCACATTCTAACAGTGGTCTTGCGACATTTCAACGAGTCTCTTCCTGTGTGCATCGCTTGTGATGCAAATCCCCCCTACGGGGTTGGAGCTGTCCCTGAGGAATCACCTCAGGGTTGATGGAACTCAGGTTCCATGTGCATACTACCCAGAACACTGTCTTCTGCCGAGCGCAACTACGCTCAGATAGATCAGGGAAGGCTCTGGCTGTTGTTGCTGGATTAAAAATTCACGATTTTCTATATGGCAGGCATTTCAACGGTCTTCACTGACCATAAGCTCTGCTGGACTGTTTACCACACGTAAGCAACTCCCCCACATATTTCCCCTAGATGCTTAGGTGGTCTATTTTTTTGTCTGCATATGATTTTTCATTACTCCACAAGCCTGGGAAAGAAATGGGCCATGCTGATGGCCTCAGTAGGTTGCCTCTGCCAGTAGTAGAAGCTGACCCCGCGCCAGCTGTCAACATTCTATCAATCCAAGCCTTGCCCGAGCTTCCTCTTAGTGCCAGGGATGTTACCGCTGAAACAGGTACAGATCACACACTTTCCCGTGTCCGCTCCTGGGTCCTGTCCGGGTGGCCTGAGCACTGCCCTAGTCCTGAGTTTCAGAGTTTCTGGTCCAAAAGGAACGAACTGTCCCTTTCTCAGGGTTTGTCTGCTTTGGGGAAACAGAGTTGTCATTCCCACCATCGATGAGGACTAGGGTCTTAGAATCCCTCCCGAGGGTCATCCTGGCATTGTTCGTATGAAGGCTCTTGCACGAAGCCACTTGTGGTGGCCTGGTTTAGATAAAGATATTATTAAGGTACACGCATACACGCATGCCACCTGTGCCAACGATCTCGCCCAGAAGATGCCCCAAGCTCCTGTGCATAGATGGAGGAAACACAGTCCCCATGGTCTAGGGTGCACATTGACTACGCTGGGCCCTTTCAGGGCCAGTTCTTCTTGGTCCTTGTTGACAGCCATTCAAAATGGCTTGAGGTTGTGCCTGTCTCATCCACCACCACTGCAAAGACTATTCAGGTACTGAGGGGGATTTTTGCTGCACACGGGCTGCCAGATGTCATTGTGTCCGACAACGGCCCTCAATTCACCTCCTCCGAATTCCAAGCTTTCTTACAGGCAAACCTGAATTCGTCATGCCACGTCTGCGCCTTTTCACCCGTCCACCAACGGTATGGCTGAACGTATGGTGCGCATCGCAAAGGACGCCTTGAAAGAGACTCACCTACGGGGACTGGCATCACAGGTTGGCTGACTTTCTCCTTTCTTATCGCACCACACCGTCCACTTCTACAGGGAGAAGTCCAGCTGAACTTCGTTGGGGGCGCCAACTTACTACTAGACTTGACCGGTTGCATCCGGACAGACTGCCTTCATCTACCTCACATCCTAGGGCACCTAGACAACTACTTGTGGGTGCCCCGGTTTGGGCTCGCAATTACGGGCCTGGTCATACATGGGTCCCCGCTTCTGTGTCCAGGATCACAGGTCCTCTCTCCTACGAGGTTGCCCTGGACAACGGTCGTGTCCTGCGTCGGCACATCGACCAACTTCGCTCTAGGCGAGACTTTTCTGCTGAGACTCCTGGGTCTTTTCCAGGGGGGGGAGGGGGACCCTTTGGAGCAAAGGGAAGGGCACGAGCTGCTGCCCATCTCCACTGAGGGAGCCACAAACGGCCCATCCCAGGGTTCTGCGAGAGCTCCGAACAGGAATTCCATGAGCTTACCTAACTACCAGGCATCCACGCCTACTCCAGCCAGGGAGTCACCCCGGGGGCATACTCACTTTCCACACACATCACACAGCACTCCAGCAACGGAGGATACCCGGGGGCATCCCAACAAATCATTCCCCGCAAGAGACTGGCACACAATTCCCAAGGTTGGCCTGACCTTACCCCAAATCCTACATGGGGTCAAACATACACAGAGTTAGTCGAGGAACCAAGTCCCGACTACAACAACCCTAGCACAAATCAGGGAACACCTGAGTTTTGGGAAAGTACAGAAACCCACACGAGCCCGAACACAGAATGGGGTTCAGGGAATGGACAGCCTCCTGACAGGTCTTGGACTGACCTAGGAGGTTCTACAGAGACGCCCAGCAGCGGCTATCACTTCAAGGGGCCTGAGGGTCTACAGCTAGGTAGGTCAACCAGGTCACAAAGTAACAGAAGCCCTGGCCTGACGAGCCCGGTGGGCAAGCAAGCAGGCCAGGCATCGGGGCACAGTCCTTGGAAGACACCAGGACACAATAGAGAGAACAGGCTCACGCCTCCCTCCAGTCAGGGACTTATGCCAGTAACCCACAGCTAAGAAGGTCACAGAGAGCAAAGAAATCTCCCAAGTACCTAGAAGACTACATAACATTGCTGGCAAGGCAAAGGCCAGTAAACAGTGGGAGCACTGGGGAGCAAAATGTCATATAAAATAAATGTTGTATGTTTGTAGTAGTTTTAGCCCGGGGGAAAGGGGTGTTATGTCCCGAGCCTTTGCAAACGGCTCGGGCGTTTGCAGGCAGTCCCGGGCAGGTGCAAAGCTGCCCGGGACCAGACAGGCTGTCGCCAGCGCCGTGCGCATGCGCGGGTGCTGGCGCGGGAAAAGTAACCCATTTACCCGGGAGTTGCCTATATAAGAGGCTGCGAGGCGTTTGGGCGAGGCTGAAGCCATCTTCCTGTAAGCTGAACGCTGAATAAAAGAAACTGAGAACTCCAGCTGCTTCTCGTGTCTGTTGTCCCGCCAAGGACGCAACAGTTATAATAACAGAATCTTGACAGCCTGATGACATTTCTTCTTCCCTCTCTCTTACACTAAAGATAGTAAAAGCAGCGCCATATTGAATTTCTTCCTTGCATTCTCCTGTTTTTCAAAGGAAAGTTTATGTTTTCCTAACGGAGTTTTATATCTTTTTAAGGCTGTCTCTGTCCTCCTTTGAAGTTGCAAATCTACCTTTGCATTATTTTTTTTGCAAAAGGTTAAGTTCCATTAATTCTAAAAATTGGAATAGAGATATAGACATTCCTCTTTGAAGGGACATCCCATCACCACAAGATATGGCATCATTTTGATAGGTGCCAATAAATAAATTAACCTAGCTATGACAAACATAGCAACTGGATCAAAACTGACCATTATGAAAACAGAGGAAGCTCACTGACTTTCTCCAGGAGATTCCTGGCTCAGCTTTATGATCCAAGATGGGCAGTATTCAGTGTGGTTATCTTATACACAAAGCTAGCTAGGTGAGCTTGAGCTAATCCTAGGAAGGAAGCAGTGGGAAACCACTTCTGAAAAATCTTGCAAAGTAAATTGTAGGGACTTGTCCAGGCAGTTTCCAAGAATCAGATGTGATTGAATAGGGAAAAAAATAGCCTTAACTACTTACAAAGTGTACTTCTACACATGCACAACTATAGTAATCAAAATACCTATTGGGACTGAAAAGATTTCAAATGGCCCTCGAAAATCCAAACAAAAAATTAAATATATATCTTCAGGTTTTAAAGATTCATTTTAAATTGAGATGTAGGGAAAGGTTACAGAATTAAAGTTGCTAAAGAATGCATCTGTCACCATCTGTCTCTATGATGGAGAAACTTGGCAATTGGATTGCAAGATGGCAACAGTAGTTGATTGCATCTAATTTTCTATAGAGGAGCAAATGCCAGATGTTTCTTCCTCTTTGATCTTAATCACACTTTAGGTTGCAGACATTAAGATTGGTTTAAAATTTATTATCTCTTTGATTTCTAAATTTTGGTGCTTTTAAGGAGAGATTTCTAAATGTTGACAAGTGAGGTGGCATCAAAAGTGTCAAGTTATTAATATCCTTTGTAAAATGGTCTTAATTAGAACCCCATTTATGTTTCCGTGCAACATGAGTTCTTGTTTGGGCAATCATAAATTTGCTTCACATAATGAAGTCTTATTGTATTGTTTATCATAATACTTTAAGCATCTGTAGCACAGCTTCTTGTAAACATTTCATGTTGCCTTAAAGCTATTGGAAACTATAGCTATTATTAATAAGAAGAAGCAGGAACTAAAAGATGCATTGATTCTGTTATTTCAGCTGCTGGGTTTTTTAAAAATGAAAACAAATTGATATTTCTAGAGTATTATTCTTACAACTGATCTATGGCACATAATTTCTATTGAACTTCTAGCAAATGAATGCTATTAGGAGAAAGATTAAAATGTTGTGAGTTCTATAAACCTCAATAACCTCTGTTCTTTAGACATTCATTGCAATATATAGGACTGTTGGATCAGAAAAACCAGAAACAAGATCACAAATCTATGAGTTTTATAGAACAGGGCAATCCACACAAGTGTTTATCCTACCTGTATGACATAGATTATTCATAAGGTGCATGACATACCCATTATCTCATTTTTATGATGCTATCTGTCAATATTATAATTTCATTTTGTAATGTTGGCTTTCCTGCTCTATTATGAGCAGTGTGGTTTGATCTTTTAATGTTAGAGACCTCACTGCTAGTGGTTTCAAATTCTAACTGCACAGCTAAATGGAAGAACAAAGTTTATCTGTCTGCCTGAGTGTGAAGTTGACTCATACGACATTGACAACGAGACAGCATCTTTCAATGCATCTGAGTGGACAAGGTCAATTTAGAGTATACATGGCAGATATGTAGTAGCCCCAACTCAGCTTTCCAACTAACTGACAGAAATGGCCACCTCATTCTTCTTAAAGGTAGATTTTCAAAAACTAAAACAACTTTCTGTGACCACTCCCTATCTTTGGAAATAAGGATGGAAGTTACACTAATTACCTGGAAATAATCAACTGGTCCCTGAAACTAAAATACAGGATGAACTTTTTTAAGTAAATGAATTCCTCCAAAATCCCTTTGTAATACTGTACTTCATTAGTTGGGGCTCACATCAAACTTTAGTCCACTGTGGCAAGAATAGGGCTGGCCCTGGAAGGAAGTGAAGCTGAAGTTTAAATAAGGACATGTTTGGAGAAAATATCAGTCACCCGAAACCCACCCGCATACCCTTTCATTTCGATCTGGATGTTGCTCCTTGAAGCAGGAGGTCATCATGTCTGTCATGCATAGGCAACCCCGTCTGATCTTCTCAGATGCTCAGCGATGTTATTTTCTTAAGAAGCAGGATGTTATTCCTAGAGGTCTGCCACTCGGCAAGGTCAGCCGTAATATTTTATGGTTAATGTTTATTATTAATTTTGGCTGTGGCCTTTTCTTTAAGCATTTGTATGGTGTCAACCTGAGCTTGACAAGGTTATGACATGAATCATGCATTCACTTTTCTTTCCCAAACACACACTGGTGAAACAATGCGCATGGGAACTGGGAAACCCTATATTAAGTTATACCGTAACGTCTACACCCTGTAAAAATAAAAGCAGAACTAGGAGTCTTTCTGTTTTTAAGCAGATTTGTTTTCAGCTAGAGAGTCTTTTTCACCATAACCGTAGCTGTAACCAAATGACAAAATTTATACTGGGCATGAGCAAAGTCACTTTTCTAAATAAGTGAGTGTTAGATTACATTCTGTTACAGAGACAAGGGTGATGAGGATTTAGTGCAAAATGATTATATCATTCATAGACTTTTACTGCTGCTGCTGGATTAGAGGTTGCCCCTCATTTAGATCCCTGTGTTTGTTTTCTTATCAAAGAAAATGGTTAAGAAAAAAAAATAGAATGCTGAAGGATGTTTTTTAATTGGAATTGCCTGCCTGGAAAAGTAGGTTTGAGTTAGAACTTCTAGAAAAATCCTCTTCCTGCATAGAATTAAACACCATGAAAGCTGCCCTTTTTCAAAATTTTCAAAATATGATTCATAATTTTAAGACATTTTTCTAAAGAACTATATTTTCTAACAAAAACTAAACTTTTGCCAAAGAATCCCTCCAAAGAAAGGAAATGATTAATGTTGTACTGAAAGCAGAATTTTAGTAGTTGTTGAGAAATGCTAGATGATGATTTCATTTTGTATGCCAAAAAAAGCCAACACAGTGCTAGGCTGCATTAACAGGGGGATAGAAACAAAATCATATGAAGTGTTAATACCACTTTACAATGCCTTGGTAAGGCCACACTTGGAATACTGCATCCAGTTTTGGTCACCATGATGTGAAAAAGATGTTGAAACTTAAAGAGTGCAGAGAAGAGCAATAAAGATAATCAAAGGACTGGAGGCTAAAACATATAAGGAACGATTGCAGGAATTGGGTATGTCTTTCATGAAAAGAAGGACTAGGGGTGACATGATAGCAGTTTTCTAATATCTAGGGAGCTGCCACAAAGAAGAGGGAGTCAAGCTATTCTCTAAATCAGCTGAAGGCAGGACAAGAAGCAGTGGATGGAAACTAACCAAGGAGAGAACCAATCTAGAACTAAGGAGAAATTTCCTGACACAACAATTAATCAGTGGAGTAACTTGACTCCAGAAGTTTTTAAGAAGAGATTGGACAACTAAAAAGTAATGTAATACCAAATAACACTTAAATCCAAAATAAGAAATATATAATATGTAAGACATGAAGCATCAGTTGTGAACAATCATACTCCAGAAGAATTTAGTATTCATTAAATTCCAGAAAGCTGGCACTCAAGGAGACAATTTAGATATTCCAAAATATGAAAAGCGGCACTTTTTGGTCTGAACCACCTTACCATATAGAATTGAGGCATCATCAGCAGTTTCTCCTGGGACAAATTCCTCATACAGATTGACTCTAGTTAGAGAAGTGAGTTTTGCACAAGTCAAGGTAAATGACAAAAAAGTTATATAATTTCATTTCTTCACTAGCATTTATTTCCTGCCTTTTCTCTGCAAACTCAGAATAAATTATATAGTGTGTTCCATTAATTTAATCCCCAGAAGAACAATCCTGTTAGGTAGATTGGGCTGAGAGATAATAATATGCCCAGTATTATACAACTGACCATACTCCAAGACTGAATGAATGGAACCAGAGTACTTCTAGTTCATGTCTAGTATCTTAACCATTATATTTCTGTGGCTTCCTATTTTCAGTAGTATGTGTTACTCAAAGTGTACAATTCCAGTACTGCATTTTAGTATCAGTATTAGTGTTTGCTGCCTTATTTATAAAATAAAGGTAAGATAACAATAAATACATAATTTTTTGTAGCCTAACTACTTGTAAGCAACTGCACATAGAAAATGACTAAGAGCAATTTACATTTCCTGGTTTTTAATTTATGAATATTAGAAGAGAAAGTAACATATCTTAAAAAATAACATACATAGCTCCCAAATACCAATTAGCAAACTCAAATAGTGTATTAACAACATAGGATCAAAATTATGGAAAAGAAAATGTGGATCAGGATTGAAGACACTAAAAGTTATATTAAAATATCTACAAATATTTGTAAGCGATTTTTAACCTTCTTAAAATCAAAATTCACTGCAACAAAATTAATACGCATCCAGATACAGTAATCTATTTGATAAAAGTATATAGTATATAAAATACATGACAATAATAGTATGGAAAATATAACTTATTTTTAAAAATATAGTCCCACAACTTTTTCTCTGAAAAATAAGAGTTGTTTTTACAAATTTCATCTCATATTGACATTTTAGTAAATTTATATTTCCAGATACTTAAATAAAACCTAGTACATTGTTAAAAACAGCACAACACAATCTAGTTGTCTTCTTTCTAACATGGGGGTGGTAATGGTAGTTAGATAAGAAATATCTTTCAATAAGATAGGGAAAACACTTATTTGCTTTTTTAAATATGCCACTCCTTCATTCTTGCATCAATGAATCGAGTATTTATAATATCTTATAATAATAATTCCATAATGATAACCAGTATTAGATAGCAATTATACAGATTTGTCCCAGGCACCATCAGTTGATAAATCCTAGGAAACTTTTTCATAGTATTTCTTCTGGGCTTCCACATTTAAATTTGGGGTAAATTTGTGATCAAGCTTATAACTACCAGCCAAATGAATGAATTTATGCAACATGAAACATCTCTAAAATCCTGTTGTCCATTAGCTAATAGCGACATGCTACTGGTTTTAAGAAAATATTTGTATGCCTTGTTACTTTAACAATATTTTTAATATCATTATAAACTTTTTTTCCCCAAATGCCCACAGCACATAATTATTTCACTAGATTTATGGCTAAGTTCTGGTATAAGTTATTGACTTCTTCTCTCATTTATTGTTACTATAATTTCAGTTATTTTTCCAATATTGGGTAAGGGCCTGTGTTCTAGATTTCAACATTATCCAAGCACTGACAAACTCAAGAAAATAGGCCTCAAGAGTGCAATTCTCATGAAACCAAACTTGAAAGAATGACACTTTATTTAACCTCAAGTATCTAAATTCCACTTTTGAATGACCAATTCAGGTCCTCAGTTCTTTCCACACATTGGTTGTCCAAGCTGGTGGAAAGAAAAAAAGAAACTATTAGACCATTTCCTGCTTAGCTATTTTCCCACTCAAAATCTATTTGTAGCTGATCATTTCTAAAAATAAGTTGTCATTATGTGATCTACTGTAGCTGTTATGTTCAAATCAAAATTAAAAACTTGCTATATCTAAATTATGGGCCCATCTTGGTCAATGTAGGATTAAAGTTTTGACTCAATTCTTATCCTTGTAGGATCCAAACAGGTAATTGTGACTCCTGAACAGCCCATAGTACTTTCCACAACTTGATGTCCTTTGATCATGGGGGTCAGAAACTGATAATTGTAATCTGAGAGAACAGTACAATGATGAATCTGTCTATGGGAGAACGCAGAAGACTGAGAACCCTTTCCCATGGTGCATATCATTGTTTTGGGACACAACTAGGCTGAGTCAAGAGTAGGGTTTGTTGAAAGAGTGGGTTATTCTCTGCTGGGGATATGGTAAAACTGTGGGGTTGGAACAACATCCTTGACATATGACCTTGTAGCACTCTTGGGACTCTCTTGCAGTTCTTTGGCTCATAGAACTAGGTTAGAAGGCAGACCAAAATGCATTTCCATTCTAAACTATGCTATTCATTCTTGTCCTAAGAGATATTTCAAATAACAATTGTTTATTGGTCATTGTTATTCCCCACAGGGGAACTATCAATATTTCCCAGACCTTCTTGTAGTTGCTGTGGTTTCCATATAAGATGCAGATTGGGAAGAGCTGCTTATGAGGAATGTTTTATTGGATGTCAAATTAGAATTTTTAATTTTTTAAATAAGCTGAATATTTTGATATATTTTACTGATGTTGTTGAAGAAGTTCTTTTTTGCTTGCCAATGAGTTTCATGCACCAATTGATTACATCTGCTGTTTAAATCTCATACTTTTTTCTTCTCCAAATGGATCAGGATTAGGGTACTGATCAATAGTTGATAGTTACTTCTGTGATTATATATACCCACACTATAATCACAGCAAGGTTACTGCACCAATTGATTATAACTGTGGCAGACAAAACTAAAATGAGATGTTAACATGGACAGAAAAGGAACAAGTACTGAAATCCATTTGCATTATCAAATTGAAAAAAAGACTTGATAAATTAATCTTGTGACAGAATGTTTTATCCAGCACGTTGTCCAGAAAAGTTATATAAAAGTCTTATTCCTTCAGTAACAAATTAGTTGCATCACTGAATTAAATAGGGCTATTGTTAATTCACCTGGATTTTCTCTTTCTTTGAATATACTGCACTGAAAGCTTTTGAGTTTCTCTAATTATATTTAGTAGAAACTTGTGGTGTAGCAGTTAGATTTGTTTTTTGTTTGTTTGTTTATTTATGTCTTTGAGTCAGTGCTGATTCCTGATGATTGCCTTTGTAATATCCTTGGAAAGTTTTTGGGAAGTATGTTGCCATTACCTAGTTCCTAGGGCTGGGAGATAGTGACTGGCCCAAGTCACTCCATTGGCTTTGTGCTGAGGTGTAACCAAAACACACAGTGTCCAGGTTTCTAAAGTACCTTAACCGCTGTACCAAATTGGGAATTTATTAAAGCCATATTTTATGGGATTTTTACAAGGATTAAATATCTCATGAGAACCATGGTTATTCAAAATAATGGAAAAATAACTCCATGTAATACTTGACTAGATCACATCACAAAAATAAAATAGAAAGATTTATTTCTTTATCATATCTATGTTTCATAAAGCCACTTGTTTTTATGACTTTAATATGGTCATAGACCACACTCCATACATAAATAGATTATCAAAGCTGTAAGAAGTGGAAAGCGATTCTGTGAAATTTCAAAATGTTATTTATGTAAATATTTGCTCTCTTCCATGGAGCAAATTTTTTAAAATGATAACTTCCCTACTCCACAGTTATCTTAAAATCAAGACCTCAGTAACACAAGAGGCAACAGAGATTGAGTGAGAAACAGATAAACAGAACACTACTTTAATTGCTTGATGTTTGATAATTATAGCAGCATAGTAAGATTGGAGGTTAATATAAAAGTTTAATATAAAATTTAGTGCTTGACAATGTTTTTGAAGGAAACAGGGACAATAATATAGCAATGGCATTCTAGGAGGCAGTTCCAGGCATTGGAAAGGACAAAATCATTTGATGAAACAGGACACGTTTAGATAGTTGAAAGCTGAAGAACAATACGAATAAGTATCACAAATGCACAAAAGCTTAGGTGCATAAAAATGGGAAAATGGATTATTATCCAACACAATAGTCTCTACAACTTAGTGATACAGTGGTACCTTGGTACTCAACTGCTTTCAAATTCATAGAATTTGGTACTCAACACATTTTGATGCAAAATTTTTATCCTGGTACTCATAGTTTGTTTGGTATTCGACATACAAGCTAGCACTTGTCAGTGTCAGCTGTCTTGTGACTCAATACATTATTCCTTATAGGAAAATTTTTTGGTACTCATCACGCCTCCCAGAACCAATTAATGATGAGTGCTGAGATACCACTGTATATTTAACAGATCCATCAGCTAATCCAAGATAAGCCATGCATGTTTTGTTTAGATTCCAATCCACAATCATAGTTGAAGGGAAAATGTGCAATCTTCTGTTGCACTCATAATTTCTGAATCAGTCACAGTTTTGGGATTGAGAAGGCTCAGATAAAATAATGTTGAAAATAGATAGAGAGTATCACATAAATCAAGCTTCACAGTTGTTGCATTTGTATAGTAATGCCTTTTGAAATATGTTGCCTGTTGAAAAGTTAGATGGTTTTGGGATTATTTTCATGGACCAATATGGCTAGGATTTTTTTAATTTGTCAGAAAATGAAATGGATACTATGATTAAACTTTATTATAGCCATAATTTTCAAATATGACAAAAATATCAAAATGCGGCTTAATGCTGTATGTCTTTGGTAAGCCTTCACAGTCAGTAAAAAAAAACAGAATATATTTTATTACATAAAAAAAATCCTAATGTATTATTTTCCCTTGACTAAGATAACCTTTCACAGAAGAACTGGGGAAACAAAACAGAAAAAAGAGCTGCTAGAATGAAATCATGCAAATGAACTAAAAATGCACTGCTTACTTGGAAAAAATAACAAAATTAATTTATTCTGCTGTACAAACCATTTTGGAATAAAGAACTGTTGGTCCTTTAGAAAGATAATATAGAAAAAATAAATTAAAATGTATATTAAATCTGTGAAGAAAAATGCAATACCACTAGTGCTGGACACTAATACCACCCATGGACTGCTTGTGATCCTACACTACATGGTCATTTTATAGTCTTGGTGTAAGAGTATTTTTATTGTGCTGTGTACTGCTCCCAGCTTCATATGGAGGTCTCCTTGGAGAAAGTCATGATTGATTTGTAGGCTGTGTCAATATTCAGCAACAGAACTGAAAGGCCCCATCCACAGAGAAGCTGAAAGGGTCATGCAGAGCAGAGAAGCTAGCATAAGCCACAGGGAACAAGCAGAGTGACTCCTTCTAACACCACAAATTGCTTTGAAGAAGGTGGCAAGGTTTGCTTTGACTAAATTTGAAGGAGGGGCAAATACATGTACATTATAGGGATGACCTAACCTATTAAAATATTCCATTAATGAATAAAGACCATCTGATATACAAACAAAACCTTTATATATATAGTTTTAACTACCCTGGTGCCCATTTTATTTTATATATGTATGTATGTATGTATGTATGTATATATTTGTTTTCTGAGGTTTTCGCGGGTGTTTGTATGTAGGTCTTTGGTTATTCGGGTTTTCTCCCGTGTAAAATTGGAAGTGTCTTGGCGACGTTTCGATGAAGTCCCATTCGTCATCTTCAAGCTGAAAACACCAGCCTGAAGATGACGAATGGGACTTCATCAAAACGTCGCCAAGACACTTCCAATTTTATGCGGGAGAAAACTCGAATAACCAAAGACTATATAAAAAAACTCTGGTCTGCATCATCCATGGATATGAGAAACTATAGTATTTACATACTTATATAAAATCAGTGCTTGATAGCTGCCATAACTCACATTTACAGAACAGAACCACATATCCTACGTGCCCTTAATCCAAGATTTGATGGCATTTATCATCATTCTTTTTATCCATGTTGTGTCAAGAAATAGATTATTTCTCTTGTCATGAGTAAGTTACTTAAATATTAGAATACAGATATGCAGGCTAGGCCAAGGAATTACTAGTTATTAATTTATATCATTCAGATCCATTTCCAGTGCTTAAGCCAGAAAATTTTAAATAAACAAAACATCCCAGAACTAAGCTCTAAGTACCTGAACTGTGAATGGCCTTAAGACAAAAGGTTTTCTAAGGAACATCACAGTTATCAGGATTAGCTAGGGAAGACATTTCTGTTATAATAATACTGCAAAAGAGATTCTGTAGAGAGCAAACCAATATGCTGTACATTTCATGCAACTTTAACCCAGAAATGTCAAACAATTTCCCATTGAAAGCTCCTACATTCATTCAGATTTGCATTGCAAAAAGACTACAGTTGGCTATAATACTAAATATATACCCATCTGAGTGAAAAATCTTTGTTTACTGGGACTATTGCTGAGCTGACATGCTATAGAATTCTCTGAGATTCAATTTCACTGAAGTTAGAAGTCACATTTATCGTCTTCCCCAGATCTGTAATGTGCTGCAGTGGCTAGAGAGTGCTTCTGAAGATGAAAAGCTATGTAGTTGAAATTCCAGCAGTTCAGGAACAAGCTTTAAAACAATAAAGGCAAAGATTCTTCCAAACACAAACACTGTCCTGTTGAATTGGTCACTTCACATGGAGGAGATTAAAAAAAAAGTTCATATAAAAAGAACATCAATATTTGGAAGAAAAAGTGCTGTCTCCTAATACACATGCCAGAGGATCAGAGCACAACTGAGCATCAATTTTGTAACTGGGTCTGTTTTTTTGGAGGAGGATGGGATAATAAAATAGGTTTTAAGGCCATAAATCACAGGTCTGGGGAAAGCGCTAGATCAGACAGGATTATAAACTTCCTGGTTTTTGAATCTGGGAAGGAAGGTGGGAAAAAAAGACACCTTGACTCTTGAAGAGAAAATCTACAATTTTAGGATATCCATTTCATTCAAGAGCTGCAAAGTAGGACTAGGATAAAATCATATCACCAGAAGAACTGGCCATTTTGGTAATTTGCTCCTAATGTTTTTTTTTTGTATTTGTATCTGTTGAATCTTAAAAAGGCTATGTTAGTTTAATTGATTAATTTTAAATAATGTTAATTTTTCAACGAAAACCAGTAGAAAAAACCAGTTTTCAGTGACACGATCTTGAAAAATTTCGGGGCTGCCCATAGGTGTGTTTTTTAACCTTTTATGCAGCATAGTAATGCTATAAAAATTGATTTCCATTAAAAGAAGCCACAAATGGGTTTCTGTCCCTAGATGCCAGCCTGTGCAGTGTGCAAGCATTTATCAAGTGTGTCCATTAGTTGGAATACAGAATAGTGCCTAATTGAATCTATAGATAGTGAATGACTGGAGGCTGTGGAAATCTGGGTGGGGAGGAAAAGGCTCAGTCTCAGTTATGACAAGACCTGTTGGCTGAGGGCATTTCTATCACTTGGATCTGGAGATGCTCCCCTTTAGTCCTAAGTCAAGTTGCACTAACTCCTTCAGGACTGATGGATACTTTGTGTGTTAAGGAATAGGTGGCAGCTGCAAGATTTCATACATTAGTATACCATGATTCAGTACAAATTCAAGTACATCAATTGTACCTGTATCTGCCCTGGAGACTCCTTAAAGTACCTACTTATGTTCTAGACACCTTGCCTGTGGTCCACTGCAATGCATTCTACATGGGTATGCTTTTGTACACTACATGGAGCTACAGCCAATTCAGAATGCAGAGATATGGACTACTGTGGGCATGTCTCTTTCCTGGAGCTGCATAGATTTCATTGGGAATGAAATTCAAGCTATGGTTATACTCTATAAAGCCCTTCATGGCTTAGGCTCAAGTTACTTGGTGCTAGTCCTATGTGGTTCAGCAAAGTTGGCATTCTCAAGTTCCATTGATTAAGCAATGCCATCTGAAAAGCTAAGGAACTGGTGCTTCTCTGCTGTAGTACATATTCTTTGGAATGATGTTCCCCAGAGATCCATCACACTACTTTATTTGGATGAGCCCTTAAAATCTGGCTCTTTTCCTAGCCCTTGGGCTACAATGGTGGCAGTCCCCTTCTGGGATGGCTGATTCATGAGATGGAAATTGCTTTTCTCTGTTTCTGTAGGTAGAACATGGACCAGAGTTGTAATAAAGTCAAGTGGCTTATAAATGTAACAAAAACCCCATAATAACATAAATATAAGGAGAGAAATGTGACTAAAGGGGCAGAGATTCTCTAGAACAATAGGTTAGTTGGTAAAATGGGGACAGTAATTTACTTTGCAGTAAGGACAGCTTTGGCAGGAAGATTAAATCGAGAATCAAGTTATTATTAAAAAAAAAGTACATTCATAAAGACATTATTTCCACAATGCCTTTAACATTTAAAATACTTAGTAAAAGTTTAAAATAAATCAAAACTATACTTTATGATTGGTTTTGGATTTTACTCTACTCCCCAATTTTCAGTATATTTATACGTCTATATTTACTGAACAGCTGATTTGTATCTCATATAGTTTCATATATACCGTTTCCAAAGCCTATAAACTTATAGTACTGAAATATCGTTCATCCAGCTATAAACTGAGATTCTCTAAAGCACATCATAGCAATCCAAGTCAACCAGGACAAAGTATTTCACCTATACATTAGTAGAATAATAGACCCAAATAGCATGGGTAGATATTGGATTCAATTGATGATATGATCCAAATATTCATTAGTTTAGATAAAAGACATAGATTTTCTGGATAAGGACATTCCTTTTCTACAAAATACCTCTTTACTCTTACTTTTCCATTCCAACAACTTGGGTGAAACATGGAAAGTAATACATATAACATCATTTCTTTTATATGAATGAACATCTTACTTTTGTTCTTCTGTATTGACATTTATATAATGCACATTATGATAACATGTCTTTCAGTTTGCAAAATAAACTGATTCATTCTAAAATATTGTAAAATAACATTATGTGGGATTTCATCTATTAGTTGCAAAATATAAACAGAGTTTGGTGTTCTTTTAGTTATGTTAATTTTTTAACTGAAAATGGCCAGCTGCCTTATATTTGCACAGTAAAGAGTAACGGCACTGAATTATACTAAATAAAATTTAATTAACCATTAATTTTCTCTCTTTCTCTCTCCTCTCAGCATAAATTACGTTTTTGCTTTTTATTGTTTTTGATTTTTATTGTTATGTTTTTTTAAACTCCTGTAACAAAGCAAATGTTACCCACTTCTAAATTTGGAATTTTAGGATTGTGAGTTGAAAATTTACAACCAAGAGACTCAGAAGCATTTTGTTAACTTATGAACGTTGACAAATCTTAGAAGCAAAAGATTTGGCATTGTAGGTGGCAAATAAAATAATTTGCAAAGTATGGAATTTATTACATGTGTAATGTACTACTTGATAATTTAGTCAACTTTCACAAAACTAAAAATCTTTATTACATTTTATACAACCCATTTTATTTTTCTCAGTTTATTTTATTTCTTTCTGTTCATGACAGAGAAAAATACGTCATGTTTCTGTTCTAAGAGGAAAATAAAATTTCACTGTTCAGTACCAACATCTACAATAGTTCCCTTTAGGAACTGTTTATCTATTCTACAAATGTCATATTTCAATGGCAATCATAATATATACACTTTAGAGCCCTTTTCTTTAATTGTGGAAAGATAAAAAGGAAGTTACATATTGCATATTTGATTTTTTTACTTTACAATTAGTTAATTACTTTTAAGAAGATATATTGAATAACCATGCATTCATTCCCCAGGTCTTTATTTATCATGCAGGCAATGTTCTTTTTTTTTTTTTACATTTTTTTTTGTAATCCACCACATTTTCTGTGGCTTCATCAAAGGCCAAGACCAATGGACTTTCTTTTTATCTTTAAAAGATAGGACATTCTGAGGAACAAAAATGCTTCTGATCAGGCAAAGGCAAAGGAAAAAAGGAATGGCTGGGAGCAGAGTGGGCACAACTAATGGTCAGCACTTAAATGTCCTAGACCTGAATAGATGCTATGAGGATGACATACCAACAGTCTTTCTACAGTTCCCTATAGTAAAAGAGCTGGAAAACCATGCCACTCAAATTCAGTGGCACGTCTTTCTTTGAGACAAAGAGGGGAAATATTTTGATGCTATCTCTAGCCATAAAACCCTGATTATAGCCACTCAGAGTCGCCTTATCGGTGGGACAGGTAGCATACAACTTTAATAAATAAATAAAATAAAAATTACCACCTTCTGAGTCTATGTTTTCTTCAGCCATTTGGCCTATGCTTCATTATTTTTTTAGTATTCAGCAATTTTTACCTAATTATTATTACAGCCCTTCCTTGTTTAGTGGCAGCTTATAAATAAGTCAGTAGTAATAAATTAAAAAACATCATTTTCTGACTAATATGGGGGCTTATGCCCAAATGTTTGCAATGGACAACACCACATGCCGGTGCGAGAATAATGCTGGCATTGCTGCACAACAAAACTTTACCTAAATGAGGTCGCAGCAACCCAGCAATCTTTGCAATCTCTTTCTCTGTCATGTGCTTTGCTTAGCGACCATTTAGTTTCTGATACAGGACATGAATTGCATTTTAATTTTATTATTTATTCATTTCAATTATAATTTTAATTCTAAGCTGCCCTTCATACAAGTTGTTACAGCATGAAAAATGGGAGATCAATGCTGTATTTCTTCTTAGTCTAGGCAGCGATATATATATAATGTATGTACACAATGTAAGTAGAAAATGTATTTGTATATAAGTGTGCACACTCTGTTCCAGACACATACATACTCACAGAATTATGTAGAAATATCTAAACATTGGTTATATCAAAATGTTAACTGTTAAAGAATATAGACTTTGGTTTAGATTAATTATAAATAATGGAAACAGTTTTTGTACAGCATCCAATTAAATGATTATAAATAATGTATTGTTGAAGACTGCTATCTGGACCTCATCTAGATATGTAAGTTCTTCATATTACCATTCTATCATTAAAATAGCAACAAAACTAAAAATATTAGTCAATACAAGTGCAGCATACATTTTGATATTAGTTCTGTCTCCATATGTGCAAAAACAGTATTTCTATTCCTATTCATAGATTGAGCTTCTTAAAAAAATAATTATAATAAAATATAGAAGATAAACTTAATCGTTTGAATGCCATACAAATAATTTTAAGCAGATCTTTTAAGCAGAACCAATTCAGCAAATCTTCAATATTAACCATCCCCTACATCTGTTGCAGATGATATAAAGCTATTTATTTCCCTGCCTAAAATCCAGATTTGCTGTCTTCCATACTAGTGCACTTTGCATAGAGACGTTCTTCACTTTTAAGAAAACCATTCAGTTTCAAACACATAAGAAACAGTTACTGGGGAACCCTTCCTAATTCCCATGTAAACAAACTCCTTAGCATTCCCTTGCTTGTATAAACCAAGGGATTGAAAAGTCTTTGGTGGATTGTCGGAAGAAAAAAGCAAAACAGAACTTCATCTAAATTAAGGTGCTCCCGAAGGGAAGGGGCTACGTGTAGTATCATCAAGCTCACACTGTCATTGTTTTTTTTTTTGTTGTTGTTCTGGGGTCTTCTTTCAGTTGGGAGTCACATTAGCTTCTTTCTGCCGTAGTCTTTCTTTCTGTTGTTTAAGAGAAAAGGAGTTTATTATCATTCTTTGCTTTAGTTTTTCCATCTGTTTTCAAACTGCAGAAAGTATATGGTTTAGGCCAAAAGAATGGAACAATCTGAAACCAGAGTAGACATTAGCTTCCCCGTCCCTCCATTTGCTTCAGAAAATTAATTCCTGAAGTGCCACACTAAGACAGAAAGGATATGTTTTTAAGTACATGTCAAAAAGCCTGTACAATTAGTCAACAGTCTTTGTCTGTAAAAATTACAAATGTGAAAAAAATGCAGAAATTTAAAAGTGGTAGAAGTGAAGAAAAAAGAAATGATTTGAAGCCAACTACTTGTAGGGATTTTTCATTCCCTTTCCTTTGAAAATGAATATTTTACCCAGTCTATGTGGCAAACTGCATGATAATGTAATTGTAGACCAAACCCAATACAAACTTGATAGCCATACATTATCATACACTATTTTGGATAATTTCTACAAAATTAATTAATAGCAAATTCTCTTTTGATTTCATATACATGCTTGACATCAGTCTGTTCCTCAAATAAATAGCCAAATCTTTATATGTAACAAAGCTTCTACATATATTGTTACTAAATTGGACTCAATTCCCTCTAGCTAGCTGGTACCTGTATTTAGCATCTACATGCAGCAAAAGAATTTTCCATCTGTCTACATAAAAAAGAGAGCAGTCAATACCAGACAAAATCCAGCAACCTAGAACTTGTTCTTAAATAAGTTAAAATGACAAATTTAGAGAGAGTCTTACAGGAATGTGCTGTTAACTATCTTTTCTATCTACAGTGTCATATTCATATTTTAGAAATGGAATCTTGAAAAGCAAAAACAATGTCTGGGATTATTTAATTTATAGAATGCAGCAGGAAAGGATGCCAATACTCAATTAAGATTCAGATTAATATTTTTATACAGAAACATGTTGAGTTAAGATCCACAATGATTTTGTAAATTGGCTCCAGGTCATAATGTCATTGCAGGAAAAATCTTTTAGGAAACCTATCCTTAAATTGAAAATACATACTTGCTTTTCAATAGGTTAATTACATAAGAATTAACTAAAACTTCCAGCTATATTTAAAAGAAAACCAGAATCACAATAAGGACATAACATACCAGACTGGCAGTTGGATTGATTTTCCTAGTTTCCACTTTCTTTTCTGAAGTTAATTTGCTCACTGATTGCTGAGCCATTCGAAGTCTAAAACAAAATATAAGCAAGTATTATTAGAGCTTTAAAAATGATATATGTTCACCAGATAAAAGTTGTTTTCCTAAATAGCTATACTTTATAAAGCAAACACACAGAATCTACACCAATTCTCTTATCTGACAAATTTGGAAAAAATATTATCTAAATTTTTAGGGCTAGTATAAGACCTAACCTACATTAAATACCAGTGAGACTTTTCCTAACAAAATGTCTTTTACTGAGATAATCATTGATCCAACTCCTTAATCATATTAGCACTGATTGGGAACAGTTCCCCAGAGCTTCTCCAATCCAACCTGAAAATACTATGAAATGGTTTGGGGGTGTTTCATTGCAAAGCATGTGTTCCATTACTGAACCATAGTTCTTCTCTTGCAAGAAAGCACTTATCAGGCCAGTATGACCTTCCTTAGGGTCATTATGATGTAGTACTAACTCCAATCAATAATGACATCAAGGTGCAAATCCTGTGAAATGCCAGACATTACATTTTAACATCTCAGTTAGTACTGAAGACATATATTAAATTGTTATACGTTGGCTCTCTTGCTCTTAATTCATGGATTGTTCTTGATCTCTAATGACCATTTTGATGGTGTATCAGTACCAAGTGGTCCACACTACAAACAAATAAACAAACAAACGCTATATATTGCTACTACCTGGCTCACTGAGAGATCAAACTATAATTTTTATCCAACACTGGAATGTCTTGTTGAACAGAGCTGAGTATAAAGAAAATTTCATCCATGGAATTCAGCAACAAAACCTAAGCTTCTTTAATAACTATTTTGGTTGAATCAGCTAGGACTATAATAGACAATCCAAGTTAGTTGGATTACTGTATTATTGCTGTTTAGTGGCACAGAAGCTGAAATAATCTTGGCTAGCTAAATAGTATCAGTTGTCCATTTCTAAGTGACATTTAAAGTAACCCCATAAAAATTCTGATTTATTACAAAACACTGTCAGTCAGTGGCCCAGCAGATTACTTCAAAAATTTCAGCTACTGCAAAATATGGAAACAAGAACTGCAGTGCCAATTAGATACTAATTCAAAAAAGTGCAGAATTGGCTCCTTAATGGTTCCTATATCCTAGAAAACAATGGAAATAAGCAAGACTAGAATTTTCTATGGTAATACAAACAAGCAAACAATTTTCTATAAAAAATTAAACACTAAAACTTTCAGCCCAAATTGTTAATATTTCTATCTAGTTAATTTTGGGGAGAAGCATATTTTTAAATCTAAATGTTTTTATAGTAGGTCAAATAAAAAACACATACATAGTCACTCACACTTATTAGCCAATTCAAGATCATTATAAAAGTACATATTTTGTAATTACACACATTAAATAAAATTGTTTCCGTGTTAACAATATTAACTACCTTTAAAATATATTTTTGCTATTTGCTAGTATAAAATGTTCATCTTTTCAAGAATACATAAGTGTTGTGTCAGGGCTGAGGATGAAAAAAGGCTGCTTACTTAACCCCATGGCCTCCTTTTCATTCAAAGGATCAAGGGAGGAAAGGGTAGGAATTAAGGCATGAAGTGATTTGATACCAAAAGACTGATTTGGTATCAAAGCCAACAGGATGGACCTTCTATAACCAGCTGCTGCCATAAGACCTTCTCAAAACATATTAAATTCCTTATGATTAACAGAATTTGGGATATTGAAAGATTCCAACTATAATTGAGAGCCAATTTTGTGTAGTGGTTAAGCCATCAGGTTAGAAAATAGGAGACTGAGAGTTATAATCTCACCTTGGATATAAAGCTGGGCGAGTGACCTTGGGTCAATCACCTTCTCCTAGCCCTAGGAAAGAGGCAATGGCATAATGTCTGAAAAAAAATCTAACCAAGAAAACTGCAGGGATTTGCCCAAGCAGTTTCTGAGAGTCAGACATGACTGAATGGAAGAAAAGATCAATAACTAGAAAGAGTGCAGAGAAGAGCAACAAAGATTATCAGGGACTGGAGGCTGAAACATATAAGGAACGGTTGCTGGAATTGGGTATGTCTAGTTTAATGAAGAGAAGGACAAGGGATTACATAATAATAGTGTTCCAATATCTCCGGGGCTGCCACAAAGAAGGGGGAGTCAAGCTATTCTCCAAAGCACCTGAAGGCAGGACAAGAAGCAATGGATGGAAACTAACTAGTTTGATGATCATACTTCTATGCACTGCTCAAAGTATGAAAGGGAGGATTATGTTTATCCAGAATCAGGGGAAAGCATAGAAAGCACATGTGCATGGATGCAGAGTCATGGAAGGTCAGCAAGGAAAACACCCAATGTCCCAGGTCATCCAAGAACATGCAGTGTCTTTAGAGAAACACCCAAAAGGAACATATTTAGCTATTTCTGCTTTCTCCTTTCTTATCTATGGTGTCCCAGCCTTTCTTTGTGAAGTCTTTATCTTACGTGTGTCAGTTTTGCTGGGTGAATTGCTTATGTAACCAACAAGTATAAACATAGGAATTTCCTGTTATTCGGGGCTTCTCTCTTTTGGAGGAGCCCATCTTTGTTCAGCTGAATAAAAATGTAAAAGGCAACTTCTGCTTTCCTGTATTTTTTTTTTACCAAGCAACACCTCAGATCCTGCACAACAAATCAAAGAGAGAAGCAACCTAGAACTAAGGAGAAATTTCCTGACTGTTAGAACAATTGATCAGTGGAACAACCTGTCTCCAGAAGTTGTGAATGCTCCAATACTGGAAGTTTTTAAGAAGAGATTGGACAACCATTTGTCTGAAATGGTATAGGGTTTCCTGCCTGAGCAGGGGGTTAGACTAGAAGACCTCCAAGGTCCCTTCCAACTCTGTTATTCTATTCTATCCTATAGTATAATATCCTTTGTTAACAATTTTTTTTTAAAAAAAGTGTTCTTAGCTTCTTCAGGGTATGTTTAATAAATACAGAAATAATTAATTTTTATTTGGCATTTATTACTGCATACTTAATGCTTGCTTCAAATGATTTTCAGTGTGTGGGTAAGTGCACAATTACTTTTGAAAATGCATATACATCAATATTATTATAGGCTGAGTACATGCATAACATCAAACCATGATTTGTCACCATGGGAATAAATTTATAGGAAACAAAGCAAGTATAACAAAAATAAGTCAATTTTGTAATTAACGACATATTTTATATCATCAATTCCAAACCAGGTTTGCAGAATAACCTAATTTAGTGTTTTTCAACCTGACAACTTAAGATGGGGTGGACTTTAATTCAATTCCCAGAATTCCCCAGCAGGCCACCATCCAGTTAAAATCCATCCATTTTAAAGTTTCCAAGTTTGAGAAACATTGGACTA
This sequence comes from Crotalus tigris, assembly GCF_016545835.1. Taxonomy (NCBI): domain Eukaryota; kingdom Metazoa; phylum Chordata; class Lepidosauria; order Squamata; family Viperidae; genus Crotalus; species Crotalus tigris. The sequence continues at coordinate 1,075,582 of NW_024096622.1, read as the reverse complement.
GATTGTTATAGGTGATATATGGAGGAATGGACATATATCATGCTGGAATATGATATTTTAGAATTTTCTTTGATATTCATATGGTAATATGAATGGAATTTGAGTTGTTTCTAAGCAATGTTTTGTCTATGGAACAATTTTGCTCACAACAGAAGGCTTGGTGAAAAAGAATTATGTTTTTTAAACATAATGCTACTGCCTCTTTTCTGATAGCTCCTGCCTCTCTTTAGTATGCTGGATTATTTTTCTCTAGAGCACAGGAGAGGGGAGTAAAACATTTTTCTCCACTTGGGCAGATGGAAACTTGAATACTTACCTATCTTAAAAAAAAATCCACAAAGAATAGAAAACCATCACACTGAACTCATTGTTTCTTCTTCTGTATATTTTTTTCCTTCCTAGCATTTTCCCACAAGTGCAAAAAATAAAACTTTAGCTGCATGCTAATGTTATCTAAGTATTCATATTCTAAATATCAGCAATTATCTAAAGCTTCATATTTATATAAATGTACATTCAAACTCTGGACATTTGCTGCAGTGGTCAAACCTATGAAATCACGTGAGGTTGAAAGAAAGTGCAGACTGGGACAATTTTGTTGAAAGATGGAAAGATACAAAATGTGCTCACAACTTTGATCTTTAAATTCTATATCTCACTGTTTCTCAACCACAACAACTTTAAGACATGTGGATTTCAACTTCCAGAAGTCATGATTCTGGGAGTTGAGGTTCACCCAACTTAAACTTGCTGAGGTTGAGGTTGATGAGCCGAGATGGTGCAGCAGTTAGAGTGCAGTATTGCAGGCCACTTTAGCTGACTGTTCAGCAGGTCAGCGGTTCAAATCTCACTGGCTCAAGGTTGACTCAGCCTTCCATCCTTCCAGGGTAGGTAAAATGAGGACCCAGATTGTTGGGGGCAATGTAATATATATATATATATATATATATATATATATATATATATATATGTAGGTCTTTGGTTGTTCGGGTTTTCTCCCACATAAAATTGGAAGTGTCTTGGCGACGTTTTGACGAAGTCCCATTCGTCATCTTCAGGCTGGTGTTTTCAGCTTCGTGCAGCAATGTGTGGTCTTAAAAGGAAGAAACAGCTAAGACCACACATTGCTGCTCGAAGCACGAAGCTGAAAACACCAGCCTGAAGATGACGAATGGGACTTCATCGAAACGTCGCCAAGACACTTCCAATTTTACGCGGGAGAAAACCCGAACAACCAAAGACCTACATACAAACACCCGCGAAAACCTCAGAAAACATATATATATATATTGCTTACTGGTGTACACCGCTTAGAGAGTGCTTGCACTTAAAAGCGGTATATAAGTCTCATAAATAAATAAATAAACACTTGCTGTAAAAGAGAGGAACAATACAGATGGAGTTTCTTAATTAATTCCTAATTAATCCAACTGAACGACACTGTTTATATTAGTAACCTTTTAAAGAATCAATTATCAGTTACTTGAAAGGAAGTCCTGATGAGGATTTGGTTGTGTTTTTCCTGACTTCATGTGACTGCTGGTGGTAGCGATGAAATCTTTGTATGCCATTTCAAGGGCAAATTGGAAATAGCTTCTATATTATGGGTAATTTCAAGTCTTAAGAGGACTTTCTCTTCTCTGACATTTTCTTTCTGAGCAGAAAAAAATGTGACTGCTGCTTAAGATTGCTGCTTGTGATGAAAGACACCAATGACCCACAATGTTTGCACACCTCTTTGTATAAAAAGTATAGTAATTTACTGAATTATCCACATCTGCATCTAATTTAAAATAGCTTGCTTAAGCAAATTTATGCTTCTAGTGTTGGACAATTAACATTGTTATTATGTTGAATGCCAACTACTATGTGGCAAGTTATTCATTTAGGCCCAAGAATAGTAATGTAGTCTTTGCTTGTTTAATATAAGGAACACACCACACACATACACACATGTTTTAAATGTTTAGAATAATTGTTAGCCTCCATCCAGCTTTTCACTAAATGTCACACGAGGAAAGAGATGCTTGCCTGAAAAAATTGTGTTCATTCCCAGCAAGCTACTATATTCCTTACTTTGCATTTCTGTGGCACATAATCTCATAATATTTTGCTTTTCATTTCCTGTATTAAAATAGAAGCTGGTGTATATTTAACAATAGAATCTGTTGGGTTTGGCAACAAATATACCAAAATAAATATTCAAGAATGTTAGAACTGAACTCAACACTATCATTTTATAGTTTCCTTTTATTTTATTACTAATTTGAATTATGTTATTTATTAGTCTATTTGCTCAGATCTTTTGTTACCTGTATGCTTCAAAAGTTGATTACAAACAATATAATTTATTAGGAAGCATAATGTATAACAGAGGTTTTTAGTTTTTTTCTAGCAACACCACTTTTTTAAAAAAATCCCATTACCCCTGATCAAGTGTCAAAGTTCAAAGGATAGAAAACTGGCTGAGTTAAAGGAACTTTTTAATGTGTGTATTAGTCTCTCACAGAACCACAACAAATTCTTGCAAAAACCCATGGGGTTCCATAGAACATAATTTAAAATAAAAGGAAGGAAGGAAGGAAGGAAGGAAGGAAGGAAGGAAGGAAGGAAGGAAGGAAGGAACACTATACATACTAGAAAGTTGCATTCTGGACAAATGAAACCTACTCCAAAATAATATAATGTGGAGTGGTCCAGGAGTATAGGTTTCTAGCCATGTATTCTTCTAGAATATTTATCCCATTTCCCTTCTCTAGACCCATTCCATGATTACTAAGCATTTTCAGTCATCATTAGGCTGGGTTCAGGAAGAAGGAGCGTTCCATTTCTGCAAACTTTCAAATCAATCCCAACCTGTTTTCTGATGAATGAGTATGGGATTAATTTGGCTGTATAAGAAGTGAGAGTCATATAAGTGAATTCAATAGGAGGGAGAAGTAAATTGAAATTTAGTAAGACTGGAAAACAATGTTATAATATGTAATTTAAAATTTATTATATTTTTAACGTGTTAACTAAAAATTAATAAAATCAGGAAATGATGGGACATGCCATGGCATGGAATTTGAGCTACACAGCAAGATACCCAAAAATAATCCTGTAAATTCAGTATAGGATTTTGACACTGTGCTAAATGTGGTCTGAATCCCATAGGTTTCCCTTTGATGCAAGTGTGGACATATTAACTTCACTTTTATTTGTTAGTGCTGTCTGCAACACCAATATTGCCTCACTTAAAGTTGTCCAACATGAAAATGCAAAGAAAAGCAATCTGTTCCAAATTAGCACAGCTCCTTTTTCATTTTACTAGCTACCAAATGGAAGGGGTTAAGAAAGTGTAATTAATCAGATTATGTGTTTATCTTTTTGTGGAGACAACATCCCTTTGGTCAATTTTCCTAGGCACCCTGAGGGAATAATCTTTCCTTGAGGTCCATTTGATCTCAAAGAAAACAGTGACGCCTGAGAAATACAGGAGTATAATTTGTTGAGTTTGAAAATGAACAGCTCCCCAGACTTCTAAAATAATATTAATGGCTTTATTAGAACCTTACCTTTCTTTGGAAATGTCTTTGTTCTCCCGTTTCCAAGTAGTCTTAAAGTCACTGCAGAACTCATACCAAACCATGAAAACATAATTCGGCGTGGTCTCCTTTTCACCAGATTTTGGCTTTATTCCATAATATCTCACCATTTCTTCAAAGCTGGATGATGTACAAGGGAAAAGATGGATAAATGTAAACTCACTGGGAAAATTCAATGGCAAGTTTGCTAGCACAGATTTCTGACTAGAAATTAAAAAAGAAATCAGGTACAACCAAAAACTGTACCACATATAAAGACCAGATGCAATATAATATATATTATAGTTTTTATTGCATCAGCTACCAAAGTGATAGAGTCTACATAAGCAATATGTAGAAAAAGCAAAAAAAGGTAAGATCTGAGAATGAATCACATTTTAAAAACAATTGTTTAGGGAAATGGCACTGAATTGTACCATTGTACATTCCCCCAATAAATCTCTAAATAATAGACTATTAACTCAAAGTCGTGGCAACCTCTCCCTAACTGAAGGTTTGCAGGTATTAATATAATGAAAATACATTATTTGTTCCAGAGCTAGCACCAGAAGATTGTGACCACTGGAGTTTGTGTCTTCCAAGCAAGTTGGAACAACAGGGATAAAGATGAGGTGAACTTATCAAGGGTATATTGCTTAAGGACAATTTAAGAGTTAAATTGGGGGGCACTGAGATCTAGAATTAAGTTTCTTATACTGAAGAAGGATATGGCTGGTGAAACTATGCATATGTAAAGCTTCAATGGACATTTTGCAAGGTTTTGGATTTTTGACCTGAAAGAAGACTAAAATATTCTTAAATGATCTTTTGGACAAATAGTAAGCTTATCATATAGTATTGTGCCCTGACTTCTGTTTTCTTCAAAAAAGTGACAGAATACTTCCCATGTTTTTAATAAAACAACCTTTCTTTCATGTGAAAAGAAAGCTGTTACAGGAAAACTACATCTTTCACTTTAACTCAGTCCTGTTGGATTTCTCTGTGTACTGTATATATTTTCATCTATAATTTAATCTCCCCACACAAGCTCTAACTGTATGAAAATACTGAAAAGTGTAACATGCATTTGAAGAAAGAATCCCAATCTTAATCCTAATTAAAGATATTTCTGAATTTATAATGCACAGAGTTAAGAAAACTAAAGAGCTTACCACTTTTGTGCATTGTCCAGGAGACTTTCCTCTTCCTTATGTTCTTCTACAGCTGCAAAAAACATTTTAAAATAATTTTAGAAACCTGAATGTGTGCTACATTTCAAGTGTTTTATAATTTCACCCTGCTCATAGAAAAAGGCATATTTGGAATATTAATATATGAATTGTAAATTAAGAAATTATGTCATCCTTGTAAACATTGTAGGGAAGAACACTGACTAATTGCCCTAAAAATATTCCATAAATACAGAACTGGTGTAATTGACTAAAACACTTTTAGAACAAAAGTATATGCTATTCTTACGATGATGAAGGGACTATTTGTGAGGAGATGCTGTACAGACCAATAATAAAGCACTTATTTTTGTTGTGTTACAAAGATGCTTTATTTACAGTGAAGGTATGCACAATTCACAATGATTTTGGTCTCCTTGTAGCTAATAGATTCCATATATTGTCCAGTTAATGGCTTTTTTAATCCATGGAGGACATATCCAACAAAAGAGATATTTGCCTGTATTTGTAGCTGTATCCCAGAATTACTGTACCTCAGGGTTTGTAGCTCAGGCTGAAACAACCAAGCTCAGAGAGCACCAAGAAATTTTAAAGGAAAAATATTTAGATGTTCAGGACCAAAGTTATCATACAAAAATATTTCAGATCCTGACAAGAAAGTTTACTTACACTTCTGTCTAGACTTCATTTACTCAGATCTTATCCATTTTGATTCCCAACATACAGATATATATCCTGGAAATTTTTTTGTGGAATTATAATGAAACATTTCCTACCAGGTGGCCAGAGATGATATTGATAGTGCTACATAGCTGAATTTCACAAAATATATGACCCATATATATGACAACTCTTCCCGTGTTTCCAAGGTTACTATAGACTAAATCTAGAAATCTATACTGATGACAAATTCCATAAAGCTTAGCTGTGTGAACCAGAGGTAGTTTACAGGTAAGAAATAGAGTCAATTATTAATCCAATTGTAATAGCTACAATTATCTAAACCATAATAAAAATGATGCTCTGTACACTTATGTATTCACCCTATTTCCAATAGCTTCAAATGGTTTCTAATATATAGACATTGATAAAATCAGGCTTAAGAAACTCTTAGTAAACTTGTGACTTGTTTTGTTTTCAATTTTGTATGTTATTCAGTGTTCCTTTGGTAGAAAGATAGCCATATAAATATCCTTAATAAATGAATAAATAAAATTAAGTTTGATAATGTATAAATGAGACTGGCTTAAATACAAAGTTGCTTTATGTAGGGTCAGAATTACAAGATTGTTCACCATATTTCTCCTTTTTCAGTGCAATCCCTGTTTTAATCTGATTAGATGTTAGCCCTTTGAGGTAGACTAGACTTGGAAACCAAAATTAAGAAGACCAAAACTGTTTTTATTTTTCTCTTTTATGGTGATTTATGTTTCTCCCTCCCTGTCTTTATCTATAAAGATAAAGGGGGTAGAGTTTAATCTGAGACATTTTCTCAAACTTCATTTCTGCTTTGGATTCAGATTTCTCTTATCTGAATGTTGCTTAGTTGCAGGTCTTCCTCCTGATTTTCAAGGTTATTCTAACAGTCCATTACATTAGAATTCAGGCCTGCCATCTCCAGTATCTCTCAGGAGAAACATCTTAGTGCCATCAGATTAGGAATTTTATAGACACCTTGAACAACTGGAAGGCAAAAAAGTGGGTTGCCATTCTCCATGGCCAATTTAGTTAAAATCTTTTTTCAACCCAGATTAGTTTGGTCTATTTAACAAACTTATGGAAGTAAACTATTTTTAAGTTATATATAAATATTTTTATACATGGGCTTGCAAATCGTAAAGTGTTACTTGTCCTTACACTTGAGATATTTTGGAAAATATCTTGACATTTTTCAACTACATGAGGCATGAAAGTTCAAATAACATTTTAAAATAACCCCAAAATACTGATTATATTTATACATTCCACCCATAGAACAAATCCAATTGTTTATTATCAGAGGTAATACAAGGAAACCAAGAAATTATGTTCTGTTTAAAAATGGATAATGTTGCCTATAAATTTGTCAAAATTGTGTTGAAGGTCAGTTTACTAGGCAATTATAGCAATGAAGCCAACTAAGTCAGATATTATATAATTCATTTTTCTTGGATATGTTTGTATATCAACAGAAAAAAGCTTTTCAAAGTTTGTTTTTTATATACTCAAGAAATGGAACATATTTTAAAATGTGTTTCAGTTCATATCCTCTTTTGAAATATAATACCAAAATAGATTGAGACCAATCATAGTATATGTCTCAAAACTCAGTATTTTTCTGGGAAACAACTCCAAAAATAATTTTTTCAAATATGATTCTCCTGCATACACATTATTAATCAATCATTATACCCCAAATGTGGTTAAACATGATAACTTTTAAAACATAGTATTGTTTAACATAATAAAAAAGAATATTTTTCATTTGCTTTATTCCAAAGAAAACAGAAAGAGTAATCTTTCTGAGATTGCTAAATACAGGCAAACAATTTAAGAAACTGGAAAATTGGTTTTAATCCCTTTTAAACAGAATATATATGAAACCAATCTGTTCAGCTTTTGAAAAAATAAACCAGACAGACTACACTTATAAAGATGAAGGATTTTTTAATGGAGGCAGTGGGATGGGGTGGGCTTAATGTGTTCAGAAGTATGATGAATTATGGTTAATAAGAATAGGAAACAGGTCATTTGTAAAACAGGAAACTGTCACAAATACTGAGCAAATAAGTATATTGGGTAATAGAGTTGCAAAAATTAATAACTGTACATGAACCCAACTTTTAAAAAAGCTTATGGATGTGGTTATTTGAGTTCTTTTCAGAAAGAACAGCATTATTTCCTCCTGTGGGATGCTTAGAATGATTTATGGAGTTGAGGTTATATTTTATAAACTGAACTTAGTAAAGATTGATTTCATACAATCAGGTAAAGCTTTAGGAATATAATATGTGCAACAGCCTCTCACACTTAAGGTAAATTTTCTAGAGTGCTGGAATGGAGAACGGATTAAAGAATTCTCTTCCTTCATTATGACATTTTCCTTTTACAAATAAACATTTCTGGTGGTCAGGAGCATAGGTTCATTTTAAAGGCATAGCAGGAAAATGCCAAAATTGAAATTAATTTTCTATGGATTTGTGTAGACTTTTTCACACTGTGAACTGCTTCATCTCATTATTCTTTTATTACCTCTCTATTGCTGGTAATGAATTATTCTGCCATATAGTCTTTTAGATCAGAATTAGCATTGGAATTGGAGAGTTTGTGACAGACATTGAAGGTATAAGAATAAATATATGTGCATTTTATATGGATCACATCTGTTTCTTTGCAAAAAAAATTGAAAAAATAATAAGAATTACAATATAATAATATGGCAAAAGTATTTTTTTAAATTTTGTAATTTAATATTTTAAAAATGAAAGAGAAGGAACAGCGTCTATGTATAGTTCAGTGTTAGAAAAGTATTGTAGTAGGTTTTGGTTCAGTAAAATTGTCAAACTTTAAATTCTTATTTGTATACCAAATTAGAGTATGGACAAATGTTTCTACTATTGGTTAGTCTATATATAAATATCAAAACAATAAATGTTTTCATAAACAAGGATGGTAAATAATACAATTTCACTGAAAAGATAGATACTTCTTCATCCCAATATGATAAATCTGTATAAAACCCATTCTCATATGAGGAAATTCCCCAACTTAGTGGTCATGGAGAGTAAATAATCTGAAGCTGAGATGGACATTACTCGGAGTTGGTTAGAATCACTGTCCTGAGTTGGTTTGAATAGAGAAGTCAAATAAATGAAATTAAAAACAATTAATTAGATTTAGTTACATTATACTTCATCCTTCTCCAAGTTGATGGAAAATTCTACTTGTTGAATCAATACATCTGAAGGAGTCAGAATGGGAAAGGTTGGTTTAACTTTGCCCTTTTAATACTTTTTTGATCCTGTGTTTACAATTTTTCATTTATTTTGATCCTGTGTTTACAATTTTTCATCTATTTAATCATATGTAAATGCAAAACATCTCTGAAACTTGCAAATGAAATATCAAATAGATTCCTAACCGACTTTGAGATCCAAAATGTAGAGGAGGGAACTACAGGAAAAGCTATACTAGATTTAATTCTTACTAATAGAGAAGAAGTGATGGAGTTGAAATTGCCAGAACTTTGGGCGAATCATATTGGAATTCAATATAATACAAACACAAGCAACAGAACATAATACAGCCAGTTTCTTAAACCTTAAAAGAGTTGAATTTAATAAACTCAGAGAGAACCTAAGAAAAATTCCATGGATGAAAATCCTGGAAAACAACTCAAGAAGCATAGAGAACTCTGAAAAATATGATCATAAAATCTCAGTCCAGAACAATACCACTGAAAAAGAAAAACAAGAAATCCAAGAAGAAACCAGCATGGTTGCACAAAGATCTCTCTGATAAGCTGAAAGACAAAAAGGACAAATACAAAAAATGGAAAGAGGGACACATAACTAAGGCAGAATACCAGAATGTAGGCCGAATCTGCAAAAATGAAGTCAGGAAAGCTAAGGCTCAGAATGAACAAAGACGTGCAACAAAAGTCAAAGATAATAAAAAAGTTTCTTTTAACATATAAATAACAAGCAAAAAGTCAAGGAAACAGTAGGTCCACTTAAGAGAGAAGATGGCAAGGAAATAACAGGCAATAGAGAGAAAGCACAGCTGCTTAACTCATTCTTTGCATCAGTCTTCACGCAAAAAGAAACGAGAGCTCAACTTACCAAAAACCTAACTGTAAAAGACAGACTAGAAATAAAAATTAAAATAAGCAAGAAAATGGTTAGAGAACACTTATCTGATCTTGACAAATATAAATTACCAGGACCTGATGGTCTACATCCCAGAGTTCTCAAGGAGCTGGCAGATGTTATCTCAGAACCATTGTATTATATCTTTCAAAAATCCTAGAACACTGGAGAATTACCTGAGATTGGAAAAGAGATGATGTAGTTCCCATCTTCAAAAAAGGGGAAAAAATAAACCCAGGAAACTACAGACCAATCAGCCTAACATCAATACCTGGGAAGATACTGGAAAAGATAATCAAAAAAACAGATCTATGAACATCTAGAAACAAAGTTATAACTAAAAGCTAGCATGGGTTTGTTAAAAACAGATTATGCCAACTAATCTTATTTCATTCTTTGACAAAGTGACTAAATTAGTAGTCCAGTGAAATGCTGCAGGCCTAATATACTTAGATTTCAGCAAGGCATTTGATAAAGTAGACCATAACCTACTTCTTGGTAAGCTAGAAAAATGTGGGAGCAAAAGACTCCACTGTCTTGTGTCTTATTTTCATTTTTTTTATCAGTTCAGCTTTCTTGTTCTTCAATAAACAGCTCCCGTGTTCGGCCTGTCAAAGAGCAAGGTAGGTCTGCCTTTTTTTTAAAAGTGGGGAAATATACACCTTTCTTTCTTGGGCTAATGGCCTCTTTCCTCTCTTTTCTTTCAGAGATCCATTTTACACCCCTTTCCTTGCCTGAAGTCTGAAACAGTATCATAAAATGGTAAGTCTACCATCTTATTTTGTTACACGTACAAATTAGATCTTACAGTTAAAGGGACAGAAGTGGAAAAAAATTTCTGGGGGTAATAACGATTGACTAAAGCAGCTTCAAGGGTAATTGATTCAGGACGCTATGAGGAAAAATCTATGCATGGAGGTCTAAGAGACTTTGTTAGATTTGTACATCATGAATCAGCGGATTCGGACTCAGCATGGCAGGTGCACTAGTTCCCTCCAGAAATTCAAAAAGGTCTTGACAGACTTGATCAATGGGCCCTATCCAACAACATGAAATTTCATGTGTAGAAAAGCAAGGTTTTACACTTAGGCAGGAAAAACCAAAGGTACAAGTACAGATTAGGTGAAACCTGGTTCAAAAACAGTAATTGTTGGAGTCCTAGTGGATGATTGCTTAAACATGAGCCAGCAGTGTGCGACAGCCACCAAAAGAGCTAATACAATCCTTGGCTGTATAAATAGAGGCACAGAATCAAAATCACGTGAAATATTAGTACTGCTTTATAAAGCCTTAGCAAGGCCACACCTGGAAACTGCATCCAGTTTTGGTCACCACATTAAAAAAGATGTTGAGACTTTGGAAAAAGTGCAAAGAACAGCAACTAAGATGATTAAAGGCCTGAAGAGTAAAACATATGAAAAATGGTTGCAGGATTTGGGTTTGGCTAGTCTAGAGAAAAGAAGGACTAGGGGTGTCATGATAGCAGTATTCCAGTATTTGAAAGGTTGCCACAAAGAGAAGGGGGTCAACTTATTTACCAAAGCACCAGAAGGCAGGACAAGAAAGAATGGATGGAAATTAATCAAGGAGAGAAGCTACCTGGAACTAAGGAGAAACTTCCTAACAGTGAGGACAATTAACCAGTGGAACAGCTTGCCTTCAGACATTGTAGGTGCTTCTTCACTGGAGGTTTTAAAGAAGAGACCGGACAGTCACTTGTCTGAAATGGTATAGGGTCTCCTGCTTGAGCAGGGGGTTGGACTAGATGACCTCCAAGGTCCCTTCCAGCTCTATTCTGATTGATCAATTGTCATTCTCCCAAACTTTGGGTTGGAATGGGTTTCATCCTTTTAAAGAATTACATCTGTTTGAGGAATTGTCTTTTCCAGAAATATATAATCTGTGCCTTTTACTGCTTTTACATTTATTTAATGTTGCATGTTGTCTTTTGGAGTTCAATAACCTTCTAAACCCATAATTAATGAATTATGTAATTAATATTTATAAGTAATATAATATAAGTAATATAATGTATTTTTCACTGTCAAAGAAAACACCTTTTAGGCTTTTTTTGCTTCTCAACCACTAAATTGTCATGAATACACTTATGTGTTAACTACATTTTGTAATATACTATAATACTAAAAACTATAGATGAAAATTTCTGTAAATCTAAAGAGTTTGAATCTGAAGTCCCAACTGGCCAGCAACCAATTTTCATTCATGAACAAGAAAATTTAGCTCCACAAATAAATAGTTTTCAGCAAGGAGGCTTATAAGAGCCGAGGTGGTGCAGCAGTTAGAGTGCAGTACTGCAGGCCACTTCAGCTGACTGTGTTCAGCAGGTCAGCGGTTCAAATTTCACCGGCTCAAGGTTGACTCAGCCTTCCATCCTTCCGGGGTAGGTAAAATGAGGACCCAGATTGTTGGGGGCAATGTAAAAATATATATATATATATATATATATATATATATATATAATAATATATATACACACACACAAACACACACACACACACACACACACACATTGCTTACTGGTGTACACCGCTTAGAGAGTGCTTGCACTTAAAGCGGTATATAAGTATCATAAATAAATAAATAAATAAATAAATATTGAGTAGTCGTTCTGTGGATAATTACAATAAATAATCTATCCTAGATCAGCAAACAACATCATAAGGGTTGGTTTTCTATACACTTTCCAACACTTAAGGAGAACCATGGAAATGAATCTGCATAAAAATATGTTAAAAATTATCTTTACTTTAAGAAAATTCAATAAAGCCTATTCATTTGGAACAGAATTCTATACATTATCACAAATAATTCTGATGTGAATTGGGATCATTTCTACTTCCCAAAGTAATTCTAAATTTATTTGAAGAAAATTATGTGCTAATTTCAAAGCAAATAGAAGGTACAGTCTGCTATTTTAAAGTGGAACATCCGACTCACTGCATTTCTGTTACTTAAGTATATATTTTATAGAGATTACATTTAGAACTATTATTTATATTGATTTTGTGAGTTTTTGCTTTCAATAACAACTGCTTGAAAAAAAGGAAACATCTATATTATCACATCCAAATAAGAGTTGTGATATTCCAGGATATTTGTTCTATCTCTGGCAATTCTAATATTTTTCCAGTTGCCTGCAGCTGTTGTAATTCATGGGTATGGAAAGAAAGAGAAAAATGCCTGTGTATGGAGCTATGAAAATCATGAAGACAATAAATGTTTGGTTATCCCTGGAATTTTAAAAACATGGAAATTATGTTTTTTTAAACTACTCGTTGTCTCCCTAAAACACAGATCATAGATAAAAAATAATGCACTCTGAAGCATATTCCCAATGATTCCAAATGACTATTTTATTTTGTTTTTATCACTAATGAAAAATATTCACTAACTGAAATAGTAATTTAGCATATCGTGCATTGCTTGACAGTCATCCAGGAGTTTCTTCCCAAGACTGTTCCTTTAAAAATAAAAACAGCTGCTCTTGATATGGTAGCATCTTCTGCCTTTTCTGTAACAAATCACTTAAAGTTCTTTTTACATGGCGGTTATATTGAATATTATGTACAATAGAGGTCTTAGTGTACCAAGAGACTGAAAAATAGATCTTCAGTAAAATGAATAATTCAAACCCTCTTATAGGAGAAAACAATGCTTAAAAAGAAAAGCAGTGCTTTTCCAGCATTTACAAACTTAGAAAGTTGATAAAAAGTGCATTTTTTGGTATTATATTTTTAAAAAAGATTATCTGGGGACATTGCTATTTTGTTGATGAATCTCAAAAGTTTGCATTCAGCTTGATTATCTGTGAGTTGCCCTAAGAAAGTTACAACATAATATATAACATTTTTATGTTGGAATGGAGAGAAGCATTGGTTGAAATGTGCTGTTTTTACTTTCTCCTCTGAAACCATCATTATTATTGCTACTGAAGAGCAATTTTGCTTGTATATCTTGATTAATTTCAAATAAAAAAACTATTTGGGGAGTAGTAAGAGGTAAAAAGTAAGTGGCTTGAACTCCACTCAATGGAAAATTATTAAATTAAAAAATCTGTCTATTTTTCCATTCTGCAATTTAATATCCAATAATATCTGCGACAATATTGTCATGGTTAATCAAGAAATATGAAAAGCAGAATGATAGTATTTACAGAATTCTAAGTTGAATGAAGAAAATTACCAAGAGTATGTATATTGGCAAGCTAGGTATGCAAAAGCATGTAATTATGCATACCATAATTATATAATTGTATAACTCTAAGCATGCATTTTTAGAATGAAATTGCACTGCTTTTCAAAGGAGATAGTTCCAGGGTTGTACTATAAAACATTTTCTACAATTACCAGGGAATCTGCTGAAAGAGTGACACCCCTGTAAAAAAGTACAGTCTATAGAGATTATCCACACATAAATCACTCTTGATAAATACAGTTGGTCAACCACTCATTTTTAACTAACCATTTTGCATTGTATTTATATGTACCAGATAAATATCATACTTCTGGTTTAATTTTCACCTATTCTTGAAGCCCTGCAATCTAACCAACCAAACATTTTTTAAAGTGAAATGCTCTCTCTCTCTCTTTCTCTCCCTACCTCTTTCATTACTTCTGTTTCTCTTTCACACACACACACACACACACACACACACACCCCAGAAGTAAGAGAAAGATGGATGGTTATGTAGAGATCAAGCTTTAGATACAGGTTAAGGTAGTTATGCCTATCCATTCAGTGGAATGGTAAGCAGCAGAAATGAACTTTGAGGATAGAAATAAACAAAAATGGGGATTTCCTCCGGAGTAGGGGGTTATAAAGCATGCAGAAGAATCTTTCTGGGAAAAATAAAAAAGCAACAAAAATATGGCCTAATATGGGTCCCATATTCTATTTGAAACGTGAAAAGGGAAAAAAAACACGGACATTTTCTCTTGCCAACACAAATGGCTTATAGATTTTCCCCTAGATTGATCAACAGATCCCCTCTGCAGTGAGAAACCTATTATTGCTGGAACCCTGCTGAGTTTATGAGGGTAAGGGTTATGGTTTAGAGTTGCTTAATTCATGTATTACACTTTTTTTTTAAGAAACATTAGTAGAGAAATAAAGTCTGTGTTGGTATAGTGCAGGGGTAGGCAACCTTGGCTCTTTTATGACTCGTGGACTTCAACTATGCTGGCTCAGGAATTCTGGGAGTTGAAGTCCACGAGCCATAAAAGAGCCAAGGTTGCCTACCCCTGGTATAGTGGTATAGTTGCTGGGTTACAATCGTATTGTACATTATCTTAGAGATACTGTAAATCTTAGTGAAGGCAGTGAGACCTACTGTGTAAATATTTTCAGCATTATCTAAGAATATAAAGAACACTATGTTACCCATCAATAAATTACTGTTTCAATATATTAATACTGTTATGTTGTCACTAGCATATAAAGTCAATCATTATCTAATGCTATGATGCAGTGACAATAGACCCACTCAAAAAGTGAAAGAAACAAAAGTGAAAGTAGAATGGTTCCAAGAAGAGAAAGTATCAACCCTTATCACAAAGGATCTGAAGATAGGGAATGGTAAAGAGGATATGGAATCTACTTTAAACTGACTGAAGTTGAAGAATTATGTTTAGAATGCCCCATCACCATGTGAAGATAAGCTAAGTTAAGTGATATAACTTCTGATACCAGCTGAAAATGTTTTTTTTTTCACCTTTATAAAGAAATGTGAACCGCAGTCTGCATAAATCTCAACCAATAATTAAGAGCAGACTTGCATTGAATTATATCAAGAACTGGAATGTGCTTAAACAAACAGATTGGAAAGAATGTACCTTTAGAGAAAAATTCTTCAAACTTATCCTTAAAGGGCTGAAGGTGTTCTTCAGATGATTCTCTGAAAACAACTTTCATTTGTTTTTCGCAACCTACAAGAATAAACTCAGTGTTAAACAACAAAACACAAAACCTCTAATAAAGAATAATATCCAAATATTCTCAAGCAACAAATGGTTTATATCCAACTAGTAGAAATAAATACCCACCAGAACTGTAACATATTTTATGAAAAGAATTTCTAAAGTAAGAAAAAGAACTAGCTTAAATGTCAGTCATTTAGGTGATCCATTATGGAGTGAATTTGTAATAAAATGACTTAAAGTATCTTTAGGAAAAACACTCTTGTACATAGCAACAGTCTTGCATTGTTTAGCTTCACTATCACTGACGAGCTTTGTTCCATGAAACAGAGCTTTCTAGTTATGAACTATTCCCAAATTAGTCTTCCCTACTCACTTTCATTAGAATCACCGTAAGAGAAAATAAGGTATCCACCAAATTTTGCAAAATGCCAAAAGTTTCAGGAAGCAGTTTAGGAAGTTAGTACAAATGATTTGAACAATAAAAGGAAAGTATTCTGATGAATTCAAGAAGTAAAATTATATATTTCACTGATTATCAAAAGCCTGGCTGCAACCCAACATACATGTAAGTACTTTATCAACTCAGTAGTGCTTACTTCTGAGTAAATAACTTCAGTAGTTCCTTTCATTGATCCTTATATTATAAAATTGCATATAGTTTTTTTAGGTTTTTATAAGTTTAATTGAACAAGAAACCAAAACAAGTTACTTATAATTCTTTTTTACACATAAAAATGTAAACATTTTCATTATGTATAGAAAATAAATACAATAAATAGCAGTGGGAATATACTTGGGCTGTTTTTAGGATGATCTGTGCAATCCAATTAATCCAATTAGCTGTAAAGTATGTGAAATGTATCTAAAGATTAACATCAGACAGTTGCTGTTGGCTTTATAGCTAGTAACATGAGAAAGAACACAGAATAGTAACAGCTTGATTAACACCTTTATATTTGAGTAACTTAATACTGTATATTTTTTATTTGTATGTATGATTTTCAATGAACAATTCTCCATGAACATTAATATCTATAATTATGTAAGGGAATAGTACAGCTCTGAAGTGATTTGAGAAAAGCACAGGATATGCAGTTATATAGATTAAGATATCTGATGTCCTCCGAGGGGATGTTCTTCCCATATTTTCATGATACATTTTAAAAACACAAGTCTATTATGCAATGACTGCATAATGTGGAAAGAATTAGATAAGGTAAGAATTGCTAAAAATTTATAACAGACTGCCATTAATCATGTTGGTTGCTATCTGGGTCTCATGCAACCAGAAAGATTTTTTTACTTCTCCAACAAATTCCAAGTTACAGAGAATGCACTAGACCAGGGGTTCTCAACCTTGGCAACTTTAAGACTTGGGACTTCAACTCCCAGAATTCCTCAGCCAGCTTTGCTGGCTGAGGAATTCTGGGAGTTGAAGTCCACAAGTCTTAAAGTTGCCAAGGTTGAGAATCCCTGCACTAGACATATATTCTGAAAGAAAGACTGAGCTTCTCAGCACTTTTAATTTTATTTTGGTGGGTTACTTGACCCATCAGTGCTGTAAACTGAGGGCAAGTATTAGGGCATAAAGGATCCTTCCTTTTATCAGTTTTACTTTCTGTACAATCACTTATAGCTAGGGACCTGGCCCAATTTCTCACACACTGAAGTGCCACTATTATAAACACTGGGCTGGGCATTTGCCAGGCTAGGACTCAGGAAGCCACTAGTATACCACCACTTCAGATGGGAAAGAATCACATCAAAGCTAGTCTGCTTTGATAATCTTGATACATGTTAAAGTCCTCATTGGTATTATGAATTAGGTGATCAACAATATAAAGAAACTGAAATTTCTAATGACTTCATTATATGCCTACTGCATATACTGTACAAGCTATGCAGTATATTGAAAGAATGAGGAAAAAAAGAAATTTCTTAATTGATAATCCAATACTCTCTGAATTAAAAGAGAAATGTTTTTACCTATCTTACTTCAGAAGGCAGAAATGTACAGTGCAACATTCAGTTCTACAACTAAATGAAATCTTAATTTTTTGTATTCCTGATCAAATTTCTTCACTTCTACAGTTTATTTAAATATCACACACAACCTAAATCTAGTCACATTAATTCAGAAGCACATAACACTGATTTCAATATATGCGAGATGAAGAATCTGGCATTTTTTTTAATGTATTAGTTCATTAAATATATAGACTGTTACATATGATCACCTCTTGTTTGGTTACAAAATTTTTAACAATCCAATAATATCAGCTAAGACATCTATGATCCAATATATAACCAATATTTTTAAATGTTGGCTATTGAAAATATATGTCACATGTAATATTAACAGATGATATTTATGCCAAATGCTGCACAACAGGACAGCAAGGGATCAAGCATTACATTCTGGATCAAGACAATAACTCTGCTGTCTTGAGCCTTCTCTCTAGGCCATTTGGCAGCATAATTCATCAATATTTCTCAATTAGTGTTAGAGAAAAATTCCAGAGTCTTTTTGCAAAGGAATAAAATAGGCCTGGACATCATAACTGGCATTGGAGGAAAATACCATCTGCCAAGAAAGTAGCTCACCCATGCAATTGTTCTTTTATTTCTGATCCTCTGTTATTATGTGAAGGAAAAGCATTATTTCATATACATATTATAATTGAAATGTACACTGGAAAGTTAAACCTATAATTAGAACTTGCCCAGAGAAAATGATGCTTAAATTTTGGATGGAAGCACGAATGTGAAATATAACTGTTATTTTTCAAAATCTGAGTTTATGAACTGCCTTACTCTCCACAAATGTAGTTTTGATTTTCTGTGCTCTCCCAATGAACCAAAACTTTATTTTGTTTTTCTGGCACTGATATTGCTGGAAAATGAAGAATGATTGTCTCTAAATCTAACACAGCTAGGGCTACCAGATATTTGAACAGACAAAGGAAGACATGGATAATTGGAAAGAAGAACAAATGGTGGAAAGGAAGACAATTTCTTGGCATCTGTGAGAAAAATGTTATTACACCTACAGGTATATGAAATTACTTTTTCCAGTACCAGATTGGTTTTTTTTAACTTTTAGAACAAATATTTATTTTCAAGAATATGTGCTAGTAATAATATAGAATTTATGATGTCAAGCTTTTCAAATTTCAACATAGCAATGAATGTATGAGTCATGTGATTTATATAGTGATCACAGATTTCAAGGGATTGGATTGAAGCCAATTGCTGGATTTAGGAAATAAATAATGTAAATCTAGACAGCAGATGAGAGACAGAAAGAAGATGACCAGTTTCAATGACTACTACTGTTAAAATAGGCCAAAGAACAAAAATAACAATAATCAGTTGTCAAAAAGCCAGACAATGTTTAAGTTTAAGGTTATGCCTGCTGGACAGAGGACATGAAGACAAATAAAAGGACATTCCTCCTTTTGCTGGGCATCTAGTAAGCCTAAGCACAATATGAAACTCCCACTTGAACCAGTAAATTAATGGAAAGGCAGGATATAAATCCACAAATAAAGAAGCAAAACAAAAATTAATGGTATTTATTCCATTATTTATTCCACTCTTTCTATGCCACCCAAAGGCTTAGGGTTTATTGGCAATGAACCCAATAAATGTTAAGATCATAAGAGCCACCAACAAATAAAGTAGAACTTAGATTTGGTGGATATTTATATCAGGAAATCCTTGTAAGCAAGGGGCATAGGAAGTTTGAAAAGTAGCAGGCAAAGAAGCAAGGCCCAGTCTCACCTGTCCAGCTCAAATTTCTGTTGGGAGACAGAAGGCAAACATTTAGTATATGCAAAATATACAGTACACATGTTCAGTGTAAAGAAGCATGCTGGTGCTTGTTCAGGTCAGTTTTATGGAGGGGTTGCTGTTTTGTTTAAACAGTAGATAAGGATGGTTTCTAAAGGAGACTGGATTCTTTTAAAAAAATCTTAAGGCAGACACAAAGTTACTTCCTCAGCTAACTCTTAGAGAGCTCTGGAAAAAACAGTTTCTGCTAATGACTCTTCATGCTTCTGCCAGTCTTCTCTCTCTGGATAATAAAATATACAATTGTAAACAGTCATATCTCATGCTGTGACCACACTGGAATGATAGCTAAGGAATGACAGCTAAGGACAGAAATAAGGATTAACAATCCAACTGGGAGATGCAACACATCTCTGGAAAGATTCAAAAAACCCTGGAACAAGCCATCTGTAATTACTAGAGCCAAAGGAAAGCAGCAAGGAATGCTGGACAGCTAACCATGGAGCAAAAATACAAAAATAGGAAGTTGAAATGCTTGGCA
Organism: Crotalus tigris; assembly: GCF_016545835.1. NCBI lineage: Eukaryota > Metazoa > Chordata > Lepidosauria > Squamata > Viperidae > Crotalus > Crotalus tigris. Next base: position 1,055,707 of record NW_024096622.1, on the reverse strand, counting down.
TCCTGCGGTTGGTTGTTATTGTTTACTCTTCATAAAAATATTAGTACACGGTGCAAAAAATGATATTGTCTGCCAATTTTAATCTCCCTTAAAACTCATCCCATAGGGCATGGGCCAATATAAAGCAGCCAGCATAATATATTGATTTTTGTGTTGGCATAGGACTGTGGACATCCAGGTAAACTTGATCCAGTTATTCTTCTTGAACTTAACCTGTCTCTCAACATTTCTGCTAGGGGATAAGTGAGGAAGATTCATTTAAATACCTCCTTTCCCAGAGGAAATGAAAGATAAAAAATCAATGACTAAATCAGTTCAGATATTGAGGAGGGCAATTGGCTAAAAATTGAAGTGATTCATCTATTTATGGACTGCAGAATTCAGTAACTGTATTAAATTGGCTATCCTGCATTTCCATTCAACCAGATTAAAAGAAGTAGATACAACACATTTCAGAAAATGGCAATTGACTTTGGTTTGGTCTTATCTATGCATCTCATATTATCTGTTATTATTATTATTTTTTTAAAAAGCTCTGAATTACCTGTTTGAAATGAAACCTGTTAACCAAGATTCTGCTTAATCAAAATATGCTCTGGGACCCTTTTAAAAATAAGAGTGGGCTTTATGTATAAAAACTAAATATTACATATACATTATCAATTATATGAAATTTAAAAATGAATGTTACATCATGAGAAGCTTCTTTACTTAATCATTTGCTGTTACATTTTAAAGTATGTTATCTGTATTTCCATACTGCTTCAGATCTAAAATTAGCATGAAAAATACCTCCTATTCAAAATGACAGTGGAATATAGCAAGAAATATTATTTAAAATGTTACAATGCATGTACTGCTAGATATGCATTATGTTTCCATGGCAATGACTAGAATTCACTAGTAGAATATGAAATTGTAGCTTAATTAGCATATTGCCACTCCCAGTTTAATGCATTACTGCACCCATCTTTTTTTTAAAAAATCCCCAATAAGTAAAATAATTACACAGTGCAATTTCTTTCCTTAATGTCTGTGACCAATAATCTTTTAAGGCTCCACAGACCCCTGTAAATCTGTCCAGAGATCCATTACATGTAAGCAACCCTTCACGTAAGGAGCACTGTGCTGTCAATCAGAGAGGAGCTGGTATTTTTAAGCATCATTTTAAAACGAAATGTAAAACTAGAAATAGTTCAGTGTTGATAAGGATGAATTGTTGAACAAATACTAGGACCTACCAGTAGCACTTACAGGAATCATCCCAACTAAGCCAACTAACAGCATAGACCCTTGAAACTGTCACTGATACAATCCTCCATGAGTTATGTTCCAGTGAATCAGTCTGCAAGCAGCCATTCTCTCTCTGTGTGTCTCCTGATGTCTGCTTAAAACTCAGCAGGTAAGTCATCATTCAGGGCTCCTAAAGGCCTGCTTTCTTATACTCCATTTGAAACCCATGCCATCTCAAAGAATGCTTTAGAATTTAAAATCTCATTTTAAAGTAAGATCACAAGGGAAAAAATATTTTTAAGGAAACACATTGTGAAAACTGATTGAATAAACTCTTTTTAAAAACTTTTTCAAGGGATACACGGTGCCCTTTCCTCTCCCTACTCTGTCTTTTAAACAAGGAAACACCTTGTTCTCTTAGAAGAGAGATACGTATGATATTAACCGAGGCATCTCTAATAACGTTTTGGCTAGAAACTACATTTTAATTTGGGCAATGATCCCAAAGGCAACTAATGGAATGAATCGATCCCAACAGCCTATCCAAGTTCTTGGGTATCTAATTATATGAAAGAAACTTCCATTTACATCCATAATTGACTGTGCATCAATGTTGAGACTTGGCCTGTCTAAATGCAAGATATTTTGTTGGGATGCGGGAGGAGCTGGGGAATAAAGAATCACAAAAAGTTCCTGATTTTTTTTATAACCTGATTGCAGGATTCACCAGCAGAGCACATGGGCTCATGTCTTGCAGCTCTTAGCTGACTCTGGCCTTGAGAAAGTTGAGGCAACAACAAAATATGGAACCATTAAGTACTGGAGGTCTCCTTCCCTTACTTCTTTTATTCAATATTGATTTAGCATATTTACTTACAAATAGTCTGGAATGATGTGGCAGACGAGCAGAACCAAAAATTGGTTGAAGCAAGTGGCAGATGGAACCAGAGCCAAAATAGATAAGAGTTCAATCTCTTTTCCTCCTTTTTAAATGCCTCTTTTCCCTGATAGCCCCTTCTAGTATTTCTCAACCTTAACATGTTTAAAATGTGTGCACTTCAACTCCCAGAATTCCCCAGCTAGCTATGCAGACTGGAGAATTCTGAGAGTTGAAGTCTACACATCTTAAAGTTGATGAGGTTGAGAAACACTCGCTTCTTCTTTTTCCCCCACCTACATTTGAAGAGGTAAGGAACAGTTTGCTATTCTTTCAATTGATCATTTACAGTGTGATTTTCAAATGAGGCTGAAATGAGGCTGAGAACCAAGGGCTATAGTTTAACTAATGCAGGGTTCTTCTCTCTCTCTCTCTCTCTCTCTCTCTCTCTCCCTTTATGTCTCTCCTCCTCCCAACCCATCTTGCAGACTTTTAGAAACATAACGCTAGATAAATCTCAGAAAATCTAGGGTAACTCTCTGAATTATGTAATTATTGCTTTCATTCTATAGATATTATACTCAAGGTGAAGGGTTTTTTTAAAATAATGTTCTTGTAGAGGGACGTGCTACCCTTGACATTAAGCTTTTTAATATCAACCTTGTGTTATTACACTGTGAAGCTTCAGAAAATAAATCAAAGTAAAAATAAATAAAACAAACAAAGTAAGAACTTTTCACACAGTTAAATATTTAGCAACTCATCTAACACACTGGACAGTATTTTGGCTTTAAAACTATTGTTTGGATTTAGCAAATGTGGCCAAGCATTTGAAAAGGGAGAAATGAAAAATGTAATCATTCTAAGCTGAAATACCAGTAAAGAGCTCTTCACTTAACTAATTCATATTAGGCCTTCCATTAACTGGAAAAATCCTTACTCATGTACTAGCCTTGGAACAGTGCATATTATTAGAGGTGATGTTTTCATCATTGTCTTGGGCTTATTCCATTTTTCCTTAGTTCACTATTACTTTTCCCATCTGTATTTTTCCACTAATCGTAACATTAGAAACAGGCTTAGGAGAGGGTCTCCTTGAGCCATTCTGTGAATTGCCTGTGTCCAAGCCTAGTCTTCCTTTTGAACAGGATCAAAGAAGGCAATAAGGATGGTCAGAAGAGTAAATTCCAAGAAGAGAGAAGGTTTTGTAAATGTTTTGCCTTGAGAAGAGAAAACTAATGGGGAGAAATGGTATGACCTTTCCAATTCCTGAAAGGATGCACAAAATAGTTCAAGATTTATTGTCTGTCACTCAAGGTGGAATAATGGACGAATCTTGACACATTTTAACAAATTTTAAAGTCACGGCATAAAGCAAACAAATCCATATTTTAATATTTATCCAGTTACACTATATGCAGCCTCAACATTTTTTTAAAATATTACCACAGGTTTTATGACTTCCTTTTCAGCATTTTTCATAGCATTAAGATTTATAGCATTTCTATACTAGATATCTCTTTCCTCTTACTTTATGTCTACTTTCCTTCCATTCTGTTGGTGAATATTATATCTTCTAATATTGTTTTCATACAGGAACTCTCTTCCTGCAAGCATTTACTTTTTTTTCTAATTGTTCTTACTTCAAAGTCTATTCCTAACCAAGATCTACTCTTGACGCTGCTAAGAAATGGCATTTAGGACTTCTTACCATTTCATTTTTTTATTATAAATATCAAACATTTACATTTACATTCATTGAACCATGTATTATATGGTTTTACTTTACTTTACATTACTTTACATTACATTACATATATTTCCTAAACAGATACTTCTGCATTCATCCTTGGATCATGATCCAAAAACAAATTTTCTGCTCTCTTCATCTTTTTCACACTTACTCATGTCACATGATTGAAATTCTTTCCTGTGTATCTCATATATTTGGAACATTTCAGAGTTAGACCTGATTCAGTGGAATATAATATAAAATTATCACAAATTTATGGATTTTTATTTTCATACACATCTACAACCTAGATGAAATCAATTCACACTTCCTAATATAACTTCTAGCCCTTCTACAGTCAGAGAGCCCTGGTGGTGCAGTGGTTAGAATGTAGTAGTGCAGGCTAACTCTGTGCATTGCCAGGAGTTTAACCCTGACCGGCTCAAGGTTAACTCAGCCTTCCATTCTTCCAAGTTCAGTAAAATGAGAACCCAGATTATTGGGGACAATATGCTGATTCTGTTAGCCACTTAGAGAAGGCTGTAAAGCACTATGAAGTGGTATATAAGTCTAATTGCTAGTGCTAGAATAAAATCTACATCTTCACTTCCCTGAATGTAATCTTCAATTCCTTAGGATCAGACCATCTTTATTATATCTTTTCTTTTCTGGATTCATAAACCTTTAAATTACCTATTGTTCTTTCATTTAATTTGTTAATTCATGCTTCCTTACCATTTTCTTCTCTTCAATTTCAAGTCATCAGATAGGACTACAGTTAATGAACTCCCAACACCTATCCTGGCTTTAGTCAATTGATGACTTCTGCATAATTTTCTTTTGTAAGATAGGGAAAGCATATCGCTAGGCTAGTGGTAATAATAAGGACAGTACCAGTCAGTTTTGGCACACTTTGGGTCAATGTGCGACAAGAACAACCAAAATCCACTTTGGGGAAAACAACCTATAGACTAAGTTATAAAGCAGAGTGTTGCCTACATTTCAATAAGTGAAATATATATGGTTGCATTGACACAAACTCAGATTGAATATTTAAAAAATTGTAACCAAAGTATTATCCTTTAAAAAAAGCTTTGCTATATCTCTTCAAAGGGATGAAATTATTGGTAGTCCCATTTCTGTTTGAACTTGTGGTTCTATGGTATCTAGAAATTGGTGGGAGGAGTTCATTTGAATTTTAGCTTTTACTTTACTTAATTCTAGTTTACTTATACAGGATCTATGACAGCCCTTTGTTGAAATCAAGTTTCAGTTGTATTCAAAATGTTAACATTTTGAATACAACTGAAACTTGATTTCAACAAAGGGCTGTCATAGATCCTGTGTGTGCATATCGATGGGAAAAACACGTTAGGTAAAGTAACTGTTTCTATTGAAATAAAAAGAAATCACATCTTTTAAAGTTTTTATTTGTTTTTTTCTGATGAAGGAAACTATCTTTGTATTAGCAGATCAATACATTAAAAGGTATTTGAATATTTCCAACCACAACTAAGAATAGTTTCCAAGTTTCCACTATTTCAGAATATCTAAAATTTTGAAGCTGTAAATTAATGTGATGGTAAATCTCTTAAATATTAGCAAAAGTAATTTAAATATATGGTTGACCAAACTGATAGTTCCAGCATTGGTAACATCTGTAATATAAACAGTTAAACTTAATATTGTTCGTCTAATATTGTATATAGGAAATTTTGCGCTTGTCTGGATAACTGGATGTAGCCTTCTCTGAAGACAGTTTTTGCAAATGACATCTGTTTCACTTTTAGGTTTTTACTAGTATTTTGCCAAAAGCCACAGCTTTTTAATGGTTGCCAGAGACTACATAGATTCACCAGATATTTTGTGCACATGCAAAAACAATATCCTTTTCAATTAAAACATTTCACATGGTATTGTGTCTGACAAGGTACAAAAATAGTTGTTTGAAGAAAAAATGCTTTTTCTTGGCCTGTTAACCAAAACTCAGTTTTTACCACCATGCTCTTGTTACTTTTGGTGGCAAATAAGGTTGAATTTTGAGTTCATGGAGAGGAGATACATTATGCTCCTTTGGGCTATGTAAGGAGAATTGGTGCTAAATGTATCACTTAGAGCAGTTCAAATTGTGACATGATAAATTCAAGAATTCAAATTTGGAGTAAAATAAGTATCTTCTTTTTAGCAATTCATGCATATAACCATCACTGTAGGAGTGATTCTGAAGTCTGTATTCTTGCATGTACTTTTTATTATCCTATGTAGAACTTATAATTGGACTTAGGTACACTTAATTTTGGTATAGTAATTCATTTTGTAAACCAGATATTATTCTAATATTATTCCCAGCTCTACACCTTTTTAAATGCTACCTGATGTATCTTGCGTATAACCACGGTACAACTCTGACTGAGCTATAAAACAAGATAATATTTTATTTTATTTTATTTTATTATTGTTTATTTTGTTTTATTATTTATTTGCTATCCATCTTGCCTCAGGGCAACTCTGGGCAGCTTACAAGAAGCTATAAAATCATAACGTATACAGTAAATATTTCTAAAAACAGTAAAAATGACATCGCAATTAGGAAAAATTGTAAATAAAATACGCAATTAAAAATGGAATTTTGTACAGAATTGAGTGGAGTAGAAGTGTATATATGGAATTATATCTCACTTCCTAAGAAACACTTGGCAAAACTGGCCACTGTTTCTGCTCCTTGAGATAGGAAAGTCTCTAATATTTTGCTGTTTCCTTGCCAATGGAAGAATTCCTTCCCTTCAAAATGATCAACGCTCAGTTCATGAAAACTCTCTGCCTTATAATGTCTTTAAATAGATTAAAGATAGAATAAGAATTGGGAAAATAAAAATGCTAACATTATTCTGTGCCAGATTCTAGCAGAGATAATAGCAGAACGTACTTCATTTTCTTGTGGAACGTTCTCTGTAATTTCTGCAGAAAGAGTTTTAATATATTCTATTGTTCAGCTGCCATTTTTAATTAGCATTTGTCCAGTTATTTGAAATAACAACTGAAAGCTCTTCTTCCACTTTCTTCTTCCATATATTCTACCAGATAATTCTGATCAAATTAAACTGATCTTTCAGACATTAACTTCATTTCCAGGAGAGTTTTTTTTTAATTTAAGTTTTAGGATGAACCTAGACAAAATTAATTCTCAGCAATATTTGTTTCATCACGAATCTGCCATAAACCCACTTTTAGCAAAATTTCCAAATTTGCTCCCATCTGACAAAATTCTACCTCTTTTTTTGCCAGGTTGCATTTCTTGGATAAGATTAATTTGTATCAATTGTTTAAAATTACTACAGTAAGATTCAACTATAAAGTTCAACCTTACTGCAAGATAAATATAGATAGTTCTCTGCTTACAACCACAATTGTGTCCAAAATTTCTGTTGTTAAATGAGACATTTATTAAGTGAACTTTGCTCCATTTTACGACTTTTCTTGTAACAGTGAATCACTGCATTTGATAAATTAGTGACATGGTTTTTAAGTGAATCTGGCTTCCCCATTGACTTTGCTCATCAGACGGTTGTAAAAGGGGATCACAGGACCCTGGGACACAGCAATGGTCATAAGTATGATCCACTTGCCAAGCATCTGAATTTTGCTCACATGATCATGGGGATCGTAACTGGTCATAAAATGGTCATAAGTCACTTTTTCAGTGCTGTTGTAACTTTGAACAGTCACTGAATGAACTGTTGTAAGTTGAAGATTACCTGTAAAGTACTGTAAGCAAGTAAGGTTGAACTATAAAACTATATATAAAGACACATGGAAAAACAAATGACTTGTATTCTAAAGGAGAATAAAGTTTATTTTCAGTAGACAGTGAAATAAACAGGTGAGATAGAAAAGAAAGGCTGAAAAATTCCTCTACTTATTTTGCAATATTAAAAAAAAACAACCCAGCATTTTATTGACTTCCTGTTACAACAATCAGTGCTTGTGCATGTCAAATGTATAGTATGAGAATGATACTTTTGGAAAATGGTAGATCAAACGCAGATCACATTTCAGCATGAACAAAATAGGAGAGGGGAGGCCAAGAGGGCTTAACAGAACTAAGAGATGTGAGGAGATAGAGCATTCATGGACAGCAAGGTTAAATAAACAACAATTGATATTTCCTTATGACCTTTGAAATTTTCTTTAGAACAAATATGAGCTTATTCAGAGATAGCTAGCTAGAAGAATAAATTGTTTAATGAAAAATTTTATTGACAACCGTGGATAGAATCCTTGAATTTTTGAAGAAAATTTCTGTTTAGAGACAACAGAAGTGACCAATAAGTTATATATATTAAGATGCTTTGTACCCATAAATATAATTTATGATGGCTCCCAATTTATTTTTGCCAATCTCCTTTAAAAAAAATGCAAATGACTTTTATTAATCTCTTTTAAGTCACAGCAGAAGGCCTAAATTTGAAAATCTTGTTTCCCTTGTTGGAAAATGGCCTGATACAATGTGTTTGATCTATAAGCAATGAGAACGCATAAATAGTAGAAGCTTCTTTTGAGAATGTATCTTGACAGCAGTTCTACCCACTGCAGCCAAGAGACTATTCTGTTTAAAAAGAACTTAATCATTTTCAAATGGAATTTTTGCTTTGAGTTGCAAGCACAGCCTTTACTGATATGTAAATTATGTCAACTCTATCCCAAATTGCTTATTTTATTCAACTTTTCCATTAGTATTCATTGTCCATCAAAAGTTACTGAATATTATTATAAAATTAGTTAATTATAGTACATACTGGATTCTACCTACAAGATTAAATTTACAGTAATCCAGTAGAAAACTTAGAAGACATTTGCTTAAAACTCATATTCTTCAAGCAAATGTTCCTTAAAGTTCTTAAATGCAATATTCTTTTAACACTGAAGAACTAAAGCAGGGGTAGTCAATCTTGGCTCTTTTATGACTCGTGGACTTCAACTCCCAGAATTCCTGAGCCAGCTGGCTCAGGAATTCTGGGAGTTGAAGTCCACGAGTCATAAAAGAGCCAAGGTTGACTACCCCTGAACTAAAGTTAACATTATGAAAAATATTTATTGTTGACTTTGTCTTTAACTGTAATAAATTAGTAACATGGATTTGCTACAGTACAGCTCAAACAACAGTAATCTACCCAAAGCTGCAATCCCAATTTACTTGGGAAAATTTGCCAAAACGATTTTGGAAAACTGGATTGCTCAGAAGCCCAAAAGCATATTTTCAAAAGGAAACTAGATTTTATTTACCTTCTAGATCTCTCTTTAGTTTTCTTAAATCTTTTATCAGGTCTTCAAATTTTACTTGCGATGCCTGGAAGAAATCCTGGGGCTCAGGCAATGGAAAGATACTCTTTTCTGTTCCTGCATCCTAAACAAGAAAGTTAAAACCAATAACTGTAACAATGCCATACATCCCACTGAAACAGATATGTTTCATGAAATATATATATATATATATATATATATATATATATATATATATATATATATATATATATATATATATGTATATATATATGTTTTCTGAGGTTTTCTCCCGCGTAAAATTGGAAGTGTCTTGGTGACGTTTCGACGAAGTCCCATTTGTCATCATCAGGCTGGTGTTTTCAGCTTCGTGCTTCGAGCAGCAATTTGAAACATCAGCCTGAAAATACCAGCCTGAACATGACGAATGGGACTTCGTCGAAACGTCGCCAAGACACTTCCAATTTTACGTGGGAGAAAACCCGAACAACCAAAGACCTATATATATATATATAAACAAATGATGCAAGTTAGTTAAAAAGTATCCCTTTCCCTTGAAGACACATTACAATCTCCCCAATGAAATGCTTATGATCTCCAAAGGAACCCAAATTACATTGTAGTACATAATAATCCTAAAATTTTACTTCATCATGTTAATACAACTTTATTGTATTGTATTTATTGTATTGTATTCCTTTATGATTGCATAGCTTTTGCCCTCTTTTACCTCCTTCGCCTTGGGCTTGGCTTCTAAGCTGTGGAATTTCTTGCCAAAAATTCTAAATTCCTTTTTGGTTATCTTTTTACTGGCAGGTATCTGATGGACAAACACTGTGGCTCCTGAGATAAAATTTATTTGACCATGCTTTAATGATTCTTAATTATTTGATTTGTACTGTGACGTTGCAGGCTATCATAGTTAGAAATGCAGAATATAAATCCAATGAATAAATTGATAAATAAGGTTTATAAGTCTCATAGAAACATTCAGCTTTTGTGATGTCACAGGTGGCTGATGACACCCAAATTTATGTCTGGCAATGTTATTTATTTCCACAGTTCCCTAAATGAGGAAAATGTCAGAACTGTCTGGTTAATGAATAGCAACTTTTCCAGTAAGCACGGAAGTGTTTTCTCTGTTTATCCATTCATCTTAGCCTTGGCACCTCATTGAAAACCATTGCCTAGCATGCAACGAAAACAAAGATACAAAGTTATTTTTGCATAAGCAAATCCTAATTTTTAGTTCTAGTTTAATGGCTTGTAACTGTGTTTTGCCATTTATAGGAAGTTCTTTAATCCAGAGAAGGATTACGCAAGAATAAATAAAAGGAGTAATTTAGAAATACTCCCTTTTCTCCTTTATTTTTATGTGCTATTACTCATGCTATCACAACTCTTTGAAGAGGATTTGAAGAGTGCTCCAGGATGAATTAAATCCCCAACTTTTATTTTCTACTTATGGAAATCTTCACTCAATCATAAAACTGTGGGTCTGGAGAAGTTCAAAGTTCTAATATCTTGGGAATGGAAAGTTAAAATATAAGTCTCTGTAGTGTATATAAATTAATATCCTATTGATAACTATTAAATCTGATCTTTGTATATCTAGTGAAGTATTCAAATAAAGGCTTTAAATGTTTCTTGAATCTAAGAAATCCAAAAAGTTATGTGACTAGCTCTACAAATCGCTCCCTTTAAAATATAGATAGTATTAAAATTATGAAAGATTGCAAGTGTGGTTAAATTAAGCTTCCTGGCAAAAGTAGAATTTTGAAAAATATTTTAATTTTATCAGATCTCATACATTTTAATATGTATTATTTGATCCATTTATTATAAATAAATGAATTGCTATTAATATATTGTTAACGATAACAATGATCTTCTTTGTAAACCAGTAGCATCTAAAATATATAAATTCATTAGCCATTTATTCATACGACTGTGTGTTATTAATCTAAATGTTCTGAATATATACTCAAATATATTCATTTGCTGTATGTTTAGCATGACATTTTTAAAGTTGAAATAACTACATTTAGCCGATTAATTAGGAACCTGGCTAATATTCTGCCCCATTTTGAAGGACAGCCTCTTCCCAATTTCATCTGCCTCTCCTACCAGATCAAACAGAGCAGAAGTGTTATGGGTTCCATCACCTAGGGAGTTAATCTGGCGGGCCCTAAGTGACTAGCTTTTTTCTGCAGGGGCACCAGTGCTATGAAATCTTCTCCCTCCTGAGGTGAGGTTAGCCTTGTCCCTGTTGAGCTTTAGGTCCCTCAAGTCCAGATTATGCCAAGAGGCCTGGGGACCTCAGGAGAAAGGCGATAGAGTTATAATTGTAAACGTAATCTTAATTGTTTTTATATTTCTCTTTTTACTGTTTGTAAGTTGCCCAGAGTCATCCAGGGTGGCATATAAATTTAATTACAAGTAAAAAATAAATAAATAAACTAGTGAGGTGGCTCCTCTACTTTTAACAATTTTCATTTATTATTCTTTCCAAAGAGGATCCCATACCCATAATGTCTTTTTTGTTGGGATTAGGAGTCGTAAGAAGAGAAGTAAAGCCATTCATGTAGCTTATGTTTCAACTTTAACTGAAGATATGCAGACAAAAAAGTCAAAATAATAGACAACAGGTTTAATTTTTCTCAATTGGGTGCTAGCTTGCTATCCTTATTGTTCCTGTTTCTTTTCTCATGTAGGAATGGGATGAGCATAACTCTACAGAACCTTCTTAAATAATATACACAGTACAGTAATTGATAAAAACTTACCTTATCACAATGGCGTAGGTAATAAATTACAACATAATCTGCAAGGCTGATTCCTGTATCCTAAAAGAGGGATAATTGAAAAATAAGATTTCAAAATATCAGAAAATGTGGAACATGAACATTAAAAAAATACACATTGAAAAGGATATTTTACTGTAATTTATACTTCCTAAACTCTTAATAAAGGAGAAGTGACCACAAACTCTGTGAAAACCAATTTATAATAGCAAATAGTATAAATAATTAATAATAAATTGCTATTGTTTTCTATTACTGTTTTATTTTCAGGCACTCTCTTTATAGCAACTTAAGGAGACTTAAGAAACTCATCCAAGAAAATTTTATCTCTGAATGGGGATAATACAGAATCAAATAAGTTTATAAAGTTTTTGCCATATTGTGGCTTGTTCTGTCATATAAAGGTGTTGCTTGTCATGATCAGTAATGACTTAGACATGGACTTAGTTGAAATGAGGCCATCTGAGTCAGTAGCATCACCCACAAAAGCACCTGATCTCCATTCTAAAACTTGTCAGAAGCCAAAAACTGGGATTCTCAGTTCCACCTCTCCCTGCCTGTTCTGTATGGACACACACTGAGTAATTGGGCTTGGCCAGAGTACTATGTAAGTATCAACAGAAATTATTTTTCCAATTGAATTTAAAACATGGTGGAGGTCCCAGAATACATGATGGAGATTTTAATTCTTCTCAGATCCCTCCCAGGCACATTAGGCTTGGGGGGGGGGCAAGTTACCAGAGGAAAAAAAAGAGAAAAAATCAGCTAAGTGGGAACCACTGGGCATGTTTAGCCTAGAGAAGAGGAATCTGCAAAGAGACATGTTAGCTCTCTTTGAATATCTGAAAAATTGGTATGTAAAAGGTGAGGCAGATGTGTTCAAAGCTGTTCCAGAAAATAGGACAGGAAACAATGGGGTTAAACTATTTGGATGCAGATTTCAGTTGGGCATAGAGAAAAAAAAATTGTAACAGTAGAAGCTTTTTGACAATGCAGGTGGATGCTGCAATAGAATCTGGATGGCCATGGCAGAGGAATGGATTAGATGATCTCCAAAGTGTACGCTACATGATTTTATGATTCTGTTGTAATACAACGCTCACGAAGGACAAGTCATTTTCAAAAAATTATAGACATTTCTTCTCCCAACTGTACTGCACCATCAAGGCCACAGAGACAGTTTGGTCTCGTGGTTTAAAGCATCAGGCTAGAAATCAGAAGACTGAGTTCTAGTCCTACTTTAGGCATGAAACCTGGCTGAGTGACTTTGGGCCTGTCCCTTTCTTTCAGCCCAACTCACCTCACGGGGTTGTTGTTTTGTTGTGGGGAAAACAGGAGGAGGAAAGAGTATTAATTACGTTCTCTGCTTTGAGTTATTTATAACATTAATAAAGGTGGGATTAAAAAAAAATATCTAAAGGTCACCTTATGAGCAATGAATTGTCCTATGGACTGTTGGCAGCTTTTAATGACCTAATTATCATACAGGGTGGAGCTTAGAGAAAGGCTGGGGCCAGAGTGAGGGGTATCTATGGATTCTTCACTTCTGCTCCTCAGCATTCAGTCACAACTAGCCCTCATTAGTAATAGTCTTCCCTGGGACCTGTCCAGGGTTCTGAAGGATATGTCCTTCAGCAGCCTTACTTTCTGACCTCACTCTGAATGGTTTCTTGTTTATTAAACCCTTGCTCATGGCCCCTTGCCTCAAATCACTATGTGATGTGTCTTTCTATATAATATGTAAGCCATGGGTGTCAAACTTGCCATGTCACATGAAAAGCAGGCACTATGCTTTTCAACCATTGTTTAATTTAACATAGAAATCCCACTCCACATCATCACTTCCCCAAAAAACAAGCATTTTGGATTAATGACAGTTTTGTACAGGCAGTCCTCAACTTATGACACTTTGTTTAGTGACTGTTCAAAGTTACAACAGTACTGAAGTGACTTATGACCGTTTTTCTCACTTACAACCTTTGCAGCATACCCATGATTAAAATTTGGCCATTTGGCAACTGACTCATATTTATGACAGTTGCAGTGATCCCCTTTTGTGACCTTTTGACAAGTAAAATCAACGGGAAAGCCAGATTCACTTAATAATTGTGTTACTAACTTATCAGCTGCAGTGATTCACTTGAAACTGTAACAGGAAAGGTCATAAAATTAGGCAGAATTCACTTAACAAATATCTCACTTAACAACATAAATTTGGGGCTCAATTGTGGTCATAAGTTGAGGACTACCTTTAATACTGTACAACTTGTTTGGTATGGACTAGGTGTCTATCTGCATTATTATTAAGTAACATAAAACTAAATATATCTAAATATGTCTAGAACAGGGGTGTCAAACTCAATTTCATTGAGGGCCGCATCATCATTGCGGTAGCCCTCAGGGGGCCAGGTGGGTGTGGCCAGGGTGGGTGCAGCCTACTGGGTGGGCGTGGATGGAGTGGATGTGGCCTACTGGGTAGGTATGGCCAGCTCTATATTGTTCGTGTCAAGGATGCCTGTGGGGGCTTGGGCAGGAGTGGGACAGATCTGAGGGTCTCTGGCAGAAGTGGGTGGGACCTGGGCAAGCGCCAAGGCATGGTTCATTTCTTCATTCCTCACAAAGGGTGACACCTCCCCAGCATGCACCCAGGGGGCAGTGCTGACACGGCAGGGGCTGGTTCCTCACTGTTTCTAGACGGCCTTTTGAAGCTAAGACTGAATGCGTTTCAGCATAGATGGCCACCACAAAATTGTGCATTGGCTCCCGGCCAGCCTGGGCCAGGGCCAAGGCAGTGGGGGCCGTTCCCTCACTGTTTCCAGGATGGCTTCGCGGGCCACATGAAACTACTTTGCGGGCTGCATCCGGCCCCTGGACCTTGTGTTTGACATGTCTGGCCTAGTGGATTCTTGATTCTGTTCAAATGATCTGACTGTCACATTACCCATTCATAAAAGGCAAATTAGTTCTATTTATGAATCTCTTGTAGCACTTTTTTCCCCAGAATTTTTGAAGGTGGAATCCAACACATATGATAAGGATTGGGTTTCAGAAAAAAAATACGTACCATTTTTCCATTGTTTGTTTTAAAAATTCTTTAAACTAAGATTAGTCATTTGACTTTAGTTATAGAAGTGGTTTTTAGTGGTGAAATAGAGCAATGAAAGATGTACCTCAATTACCATGTGTATAGACTAAGGATGATTACCTTGATGAAAATATACAGCAACCATTTCTTAGAAAAAAAAGGGCTGAAACACTTTTTAGTCCAGTACAACAAGATAATATTCAGAAGTGATGGAGCATAAATCTCCCTAATTCACTGGGACATAAGAAGGAGGGGAGGGTTAGTACAATCAGACATGGAAAAGCATGTTATTATAGCCAATTCCAATAAAAGTAGTTTTATCCTTCATCCAGAGTTGATTTTCAGTCTATCTGATAGGAGAAGTGTATGTCTTATGTGTAAACAAAAACAACAGCAAAGAGAAGAAAAAAAAACACATTTTTTTTCACAGAGCTAGAGGCATTTGCAGTGGAAGCAAGGGGAAGGAGACTAATGATAAACACATAGCACAATGTTGTACCACAAACTCCACCCCTTACATACATGTATGTGATATTATCACTCAAATACAAAAGAGTTGAGAGTGCATTATGATGTCATAACACATATTTTGTCATTTTGGTTATGAGCAGATGGCCATAACCAGTGCCCGCTAATTGAAAGACTGAATTCAATTAAAATTAAAAATCACGATTTAAACTGCATACAATACTTACTTTGCTCTTAACATCTTTTAGTTTGGGAAGTATTTCCAAGCCAAAGCCATCTGCCTGACCACGTGTTCGATTTCCTCCGTTCATATAATTTCCAAAAGCCAGAATCAAAGCTAGAATACTTTTCACACTTTTCTTTGTGATCAACTCCTGAAAAATGTGGCAGTAATTTATAATATTAGAAAAATATTACATGAAAAAATATTTTCTTTTCTTTATAAACATACACAGTGAAATATGCTAACAGAGAAATGCTATAATTCTAAAGGTTTTAAAATCAACTCTGGGCCATGACATTATTTTCAGAGCCCACATTGCTCAAGATAGTAGCATATTGAATTAGGAATTCAACAATTTTCAGCTAGAAAGTTAATTGGAAGACTTTGGGATGATTATGATTATTCCATGGTGGCGCAGTGGTTAGAATGTAGTATTGCAGGCTAACTCTGCTGTCTGCCAGGAGTTCAAACCTGACTCAAGATTGACTCATCCTTCCATCCTTCCGAGGTTGGTAAAATAAATAATTTGTCATGTTGATATTTTTGTTGTTTTAATATTATTAGCTGCTAAAGGAAACACTGGATAAATGTTTTGCATAATAAATGAATATAGCAATCCCAGACTTCAACAAAAAGTGACAAAGCACAGAAGAAATATAGGTTAAATTAAACAAATAAATTTACTTTGAGACCATTAGGTAGTGACTTATGCCTCAATTTCCCCCCAGAAGTTATACAGTAGAAAAGTAAATGAAGTTCAAACTGCAACTCTGAAGCAACATAATAATCTGTCACTGATCCAACCAAATATAAACACAAAAATATTGTATTCCTACGTTACCAGATTTAAAATAAATCTGCAAAAACAACATTCAAACTCAGAAAAAGGAGGAAAATAAAAAAAAGAAAGTTGTTTTTATTTCAAAACTTTATCTGAGAATCAAATGCCTATTGTAGATTTATGAAAGCTGTTCTGACCTGGTATCTTTTTAGACCCTGTCAATGTTGAAACTGATACAGTACTTTGCTTTGTTGCATTTGAAAATAAATATTTGCAAGATCCATTGGCATTTTAAAGATTAGCCAATTTATTATGCCCTAGTCATTTATAGATGTTAGTGAAAGCTTACAATATGCCCAGGATAAATGAGCTTGATTATGACTATTGTAATTGTAAAAATTCGGAACATATTTTTTCATTTATGATTTTACATAAATTACTTGTGCTATTATATTTTATATAAATAAGATATTGATTTAATTTAAATATAGAATATTGAAGCTATTTAATTTTTAATAGGTCATTTTGACTTAAAATACTTGGTGTTCATAAAGATTATAAAACCTGAAAATGACATCTGTTAGGCAGCACAACATTACATACTACTTTAACTAGACTTGAATCAATTTTCTATCATTTTTACTCAGAAATAGTTGTATTCAATGAAGAAAAATAAACCTTAGAATGCCACAAATTTTGACCCACGTACCTTACAAACATGATGAATAATGTCAGCTTTATGATGAACTGCAATTATCCCTTCATTGAAGACAGATTGAAAGATTATACATTGGGCACGTTCCGCAAAGTTGGAGATCTGAGATAACTCATATAAAAATCTGTGAAAATAGGAGCAAACATATATTTCAATCAAGTGACTGCATTTTACATTATATAATCCAATATATCAGAGAAATACTGACAACACATGAGTTCTTGATATGTTTTAAATTGTGAATAAAATAAAAATAATTTTCTTATCTTTATTGGAAAAGATAAATTCAATATTTCAGCACACTGTATACAGTCTGAAAGAAATAGAAAGGTAGGGATACTGCCCTCTGCTGGAGAGAAACAAAACTAAAAACAAAAGTTCTAGTCTCGCTGTGGTTATGTGACAATTGATTAGGGTCCAATGAGTCAGTATCCTATGACAATTTTATTATTCTCAGGCTTATTCCTAAATTAATCTTCAAAATAGAAACTTTAATTCTATTTTACTTAATGTAATATAAGCATTCTACTTTCAATAATACAGATCTGCTCAAAAGTAAATCCTACTTCCTTCCATAGGGTAGCAAAGAGGATACAGGATTGTATCTTAATCTCCTATCAAAAATTGATGTTTAGAGTCTTGAGGATAACCCAATACAGCACCCTTTAAGTATGATGATCATAACATTAATCAGCTATAGGTATCAAAATCATTTGCATTGTTTGGGGATAACTGGAATTATAGTCCAGCATATAATGAGTTTCCTTCTATCCTTCTATGATTGGGACTTTGACAAGGTGAAGGGACTTGTGTGGGTAAATGAAATCATGGGCTGCCATCGGACATCTATATGTCCAGAAGGGTCTCCGAAGGCGAATAGGCCATCATGGATACCCCAGAATAATATCAATCACATCTGCCAACCTACATTGGACCAGTGTGACAGATTATGTATGGTCTATTCCAATGCAACCTCAAAAATGGTCCTCATTCTCTGGAGGCCCTAGGGCAACTACCCACGGCAGCAGGAAGACCAAAGGCAAAGGGTACTAAGAATCACTGGGTTAAATCAGGCTGCCTTTGGACTTTCGGCATAGGAATAGTCAACATTCAAACAATGGACACTCAGCTAAAAAAAACTGTGAACTCAACAATATGCATTGGGATATGATTGGATTATGCGACACACAATGAAAAGATGAACATTTAGTTGAACTTGATAGGACTGGGCATTTACTCTATGCTAGAGGAACCAAAGATGGATTATGAGGTGGAATTGATTTTCTAATTAACCAAAAACTGAAAGACTCTGTAGTAAAATTTGAAGGTATATCAGATAGAGTAGTCCAATGCATCATTCAACTGAACAAACAATACAAGCTTCAAATCATCCAAGTTTATGCACCAATAATGAGCTAGAGTGATAATGAGGTCGAAGAGTTTTATGACGATGTGGCCTGCCTTCAAGACAAAGAAAAATGCTGATACAAAATACTAATGGGTGATTTTAATGCAAGAATAGGAAGAACAATACCTGGAGAAAAAGCAACTGGCCCATATGGAAGTGGTGAATGAGATAATAGAGATGACAGACTAGTAGATTTTGCTGAAGGAAAGGAACTTTACATTATGAACTCATTTTACAAGACAAAAGCTAGCAGAAAATGGATATGGAAGAGTCTACTTGGGTACACAAGTGAAATTGACTACCTCATGTCAAGTGATAAAACCATATTCTGCAATTGTACTGTCATCAACTGTTTTAACGTTGGAAGTGACCATAGAATGGTATGAGCTAAAGTGAAGATAGTCTGTCTAATGAAAATGATAATGCTATGAAAATGATAAAGATGTCACAAAAAACAAAAATAAAGAGTGATAAGCTGTTACAGGAGAAGAGCAATTTTGAGATTAAGCTGTCAAATTGCTTTGTTCTATTGCACAATTTGGAAGAGATGAACATTACGGACCAAAATAAACAAATAGTTAAAAACATTCTTGAATATGCTACATCTATAGCACCATTGGAAAAACACTTGGTACAGTCAAAAATCTTTGATAAAAAATGACGGACAATGAAGAATACTGGAAGTTTCACTAATAAACTGGAGTACGTTGAACTTTGCAAGACCATAAGAAAATATATCCAAGAAGAAACCTATCAGTTTAATGACAATTGAAGAAAACAAAGGGATTAATAGAGCAAAATACACACTTATAAATACAAGAAAGAAGGCTTTTGCATTAAAACATGAAGATGGCTCTGTGTGTAGAACGAGACATGATAGAAATAATTGGAAAATTCTATTCAGAGCTATACAAAGATCAAGATCACTCAAAAGTAACAACACCCACAAAAGAGGAAATGCCAGATATCCTAGTGGAGGAAGTATGAAGTGCCATAAAATCAATGAAAAATGCCAAAGCTTCAGGAAATGACTGTGTTGTGGTTGAAATGCTGAAAGCTGGTGAACACAGTTTACACAAGATACTAGCAAAACTATACTCGAGATGCCTCAGAGAAGAAAAATTACCTGTTGCATGGAAAAATGCCAAAGTGATTCTTATACACAAGAAAGGGACCCAAGATGATTTAAGAACTATCATCCAATAAGTCTTCTTTTAGTCATCTACAAGGTTTTCACCAAGATAATAGCAAAAAGAATATTGGAAAAAATTAAATGATGCATAGCCAAAGGAGCAGGCATGGTTCAGAAGTGGCTACAGCACAATGGAACACATCCAGGTTGTTCAGCAAGTCATGCCTTTGTGCATGGCTTTCAATGACTATGAAAAGGTTTGGATTCAGTATTCCAGAAAGCAATAGCTAATACATTGCTCAACCAAAGTGTAGACACTGCTTACATAAACTTACTACAATCAATATGTGAAAAAACAATGGCGACAATTTAAATTAAAGTGGAAATCAACACAGAAGGAGGTGTATGACAAGGTGATACAATATCACCTATTTTTTTTTCAGCCTGCCATGAAGAAGTATTTTGCAAAAGAATACTTTTGCAAAAAGACTGGGCAAAAGATGGAATAAAAATCATGGTGCCTATTTAAATCACTTAAGATTTGCAGATAAAGTTGTTCTCTTCTCACAAGACCCAGAAGAGCTACAAAGACACATACAAGAGCTGCACAAAGCAGGAGAACCATTTGGCTTAAACCTTAAACCATTTATTAAACCTGAAAAAGAGCCAGGTTTAATAAATTCACCAAAGAAAGAAAAAATGTTATATTTGGAGAACTAGACCACTACATATACCTTGGCCAACAGATTTCAATGGAAGGTGATACAATAAAGGAAGCTGAATGGCATGTTAAATTTGGTTGGCAGGCATTCGGCAAGCAAAACTGACTTTTAAGAACAATCACCTCCTATGCCTGAAAAAAAATATTTTCAATCAGTGTGTGCTACCTGCTCTAATATATGCTGGTGAAACATGGACACTAACCTCAGAATTGATACAAAAGCTATGAGTTGTGCAAAGAGCCATGGAAAGATACATGCTTGGCATTACAAGACAAGATAGAAAGACTCGCACATGGATTAGACAACAAACAAAAGTATACAATATCATCAAAAGAATAAAAGAACCAAAATGGAAATGGGCTGGTCACATAGCAAGAAGAACTGATGGCAGGTGGATCAAGGCAGTCACAGAATGGATCCCATCTGATAAAAAGCACCCACGAAAGAGACCTAAAACAAGATGGATTGACGACATCAGTAAGTATTGTGGGCCCAGTTGGCAAAAGAAAGCTCAGGACTGTATTGGTTGGAAACATGCAGAACAGGCCTTCATCCTTTAGTGCAGTGGTTCTCAACCTTTTTAATGCCGTGACCCCCAACCGGTCATAAGTTGGGGACTACTCAACCGGTCGTAAGTCGAGGACTACTCAACTGGTGCAGCACCGTTTGCAGAATGGGACTTTTGGTGGGCTCAGCAGGGCAGAGACAGCCTGGACAATTCCTATTGGCTTTTGAAAGCCAATAGAATTAGACTCTATTCAAGAGAGTCTATTCTATTGGCTTTCAAACCCAATAGAATAAAGAACCAGCTAAGGAAAAGCGGGAAAAATGGCAGACTGCGTTGATTGGCGACCCCCGTGAAATGGTCATTCGACCCCAAATGGGGTCCCGACCCACAGGTTGAGAACCACTGCTTTAGTGGATAGACAATGACTAAAATGATGATGATGATGATATATTGAGTATGCCAGGCTTTCACATTGCTCTAGATCCTGTGAGAGCTGCTTATCTGAAATTTAGTTTTATTATTATTACCATATCACTTTACTAATTTTACTTTGCTGGGAATTGGTTGCTGTTTGAGATTATTTTACTGCTTTTAAGAACAATTCTTATCTTGAGAATAATCGACCTTCATTCTATAAATCATGAAGATTTCTATAGAGACAAAGGATTTCAATGTTTTAATCAATTATGTATTAATTAAACTGAACTAGAATCCTGGCTCTAATTTAGTTTAAGTGTCTTCCTTTGTTCTGATTTTTGTATCTATATAAGGATTAAATATGCTGGAAGTCTTCATATCTGTTCTACCTTTCAGTGGATTCAATATAACTAGTAAAATATGTATATTTCCATGTTAGGCTTCTCACTCGGTAGGAATAGTTCAAAAAGTCAAACTGGACGTTACATACATATTTGTGGATTTTCTCAAATAAAAGCCAAGCTTGGGAGGTTGCCATATAAGCCAGCAGTATCTACTACATTTCTGACAGTTGGGAAAAAGAAAATGCAATCTTCGCCAGATGCACTAAGACTCCAACCCTTGAATTCTTTCCCAACACAGATTTTGCAGTTTCAAAACATCTGAACAGCAGCAGGTTTTGATCAGCTCCTTCTGTGGCTATAAGGGCTCTCTTTGATTAGCACCAATAAGAATCTTTCTCTCATGCTGTAGTACATGTACTGATACTGATATACAAATTTTTGAACCAGGATACATCCCTATTGTAGTATCACACCATAGCATTTTATTGCTTTTCTCACCATCACTGGAAATATAAAGTTCTCTCCATTTCATCCTCTTAAAAAAAATGGATGAAATACTTCCACTTGACAGCACACCAATAGACAGGGAAAATGATGCCAGATGGCATCAAACCTGTTATTTTTAGTAAACAGGAGCAGCAGCAAGTACCGTACAACATTTTTGTGCTGTTTTCTACCACCTCCAAAAGGTTACATAACCAAGGTGACCGAGGTGTAGGAAAAGCTTCCTAAGAGCACAGAATTTCAGTTTGGGTTGAATTTCCAATGCTTTTTTGTTGTTGTTGTTTAAGGAAAAATGTGACAGCAACTAGTTGTGTCCTTAACCAAATATATAGCCTGATTCCATCTTAATTTTAACAGGATTGCTAAAATCTATAGTTTAACTAACAGGATTAGTTTTTAAATCTATATTTAAAGAAATAACTCTGGGTAACTTGAGCTCTCATTCACCTTACCTGACATTAAAAAAAAAAGGTAATGGTTCGAAATTACAATAACAAATATTTTGATTAATTAAGAAATTCTCCACCCAGATTTAGCAACGGAAGAAGCTTCCTACTTCTCCAGGATCTCTGCATTTTCAGATATTTAGCAAAAGCACAGGTAGACATCTCCTAAGACTGGGCTATCTACATCAGGGGGCAGCCTGAAGCTGATCTTGGGTTAACTGTAAAAGCTAAAGTTAAAGCCTCCAGAGCACCGCAGTGGCAAACCACTTCTATACTATTGTCAAGAAAACTATGTGAACATGTTCATGAAGTCACCAAGAATCATACTTAACCAGAGGGGAATGAAAAACAAACAACAATAGGGCATTTGGGAATTCCTTCAGACATGTTGTTCAGCCATAATGTTATACCAAGCATTCTGCTTTTCAAGACTGTTTTGAATGACTGGGAAATACATGGGGCACCTTGCCCATCTGGTCTTACTGTTCAGGTTTGTCCAGTAGCTTAACTTCTTCTTCTGTTGAAGTGTCATAATGTTGCTTTATTTTTTCCAGTTCATCCTTCTGTGCTCTCTGTAGATTCAGTGACAAAAACAACTGTGAGATTATCTTTCTTATCTGGAAGCTGGGAATACTTCTATTTTTGGAAGTATGAAAGATTGAATTAGCTTCGACAAGTATAGTTGGTTACAATCAAAACGGAGAGAGCATCTTACATTTGGATGGTACAAAGATTGGACTTATTTAAAAGTAAAAAGAAAGAAAATATATGCAGCACATTTTTAAATACCAGTTTTGACCTACAAGAAAAAAATGTCTTCCATGGCCATATTTATCTTCCTAGATTGAGCCATTTATATTGTTTTAAAATCTTCTGTTTTACACGCCATTGACAAGATACATAAACTTTGTATACACTGATGTCTGAATAACAAAAAGTTAAAAAGTTATTCTATGATATATATTTTAATTCATTGCCATAAATATGGAAACATAAACTTTAATTTGGAAATCTCAATAAATTGATGACTATAACAGTACAAAGATAGGTTTTATATAATAATAATTCAAGTAATTTCTTAAGTTTCCTATAAAAAAACCTATTTTTTCTTTCATTCTTCTCAAGAGATATCTGTTAATCCAATCATCCAAATCCAATGCTTTATTATTAAAAAAATATTGTTTTGTAACAACTTCAGCAATCAGTTAAGAAATTGGGATTATTAAACTGTATTGCATATAGGCATATTTATATCTGTTGCTCTATTAAAATATTGTGACCAAGTGCAAGTATTTAATTCTAAAATATTCTAAAATGATGAAGATACTTTAAGTAATTTAATACAAATTATTACAAAATACATGAAGGGGCCCAATCTGTATTATGAACACCATGTGATTCTGAGGTTCAATATAATAATTCAACTGGGAATTTTTAAGGCATGGAAACTATCTAGATGACTTAGAGTGAGTCATTTTTTCTCAATCCAAAACACGTTACAGAGTTGTGGAGAAAATATTAAGGAAAGAGCATTTTGGATGCTGCCTTGAATTGTATAAAATAAAGGCAGAATATCCAGCTAATTGATAAAATGGATGGATGGAAGGAAGGAAGGAAGGAAGGAAGGAAGGAAGGAAGGAAGGAAGGAAGGAAGGAAGGAAGGAAGGAATACTTGTAGTTTCTATTCTACATTTTTCATGGTACCATGCAACCATCACAATGCAAATAGAACAGGGCCATCCTGGGTTGACCAAATGATGCTGGCCAGGACCTTTTTCAGTACCTGAAGGCTGTGAAGGTCTTGACTGGGGCTGAATAGGCTTCAGCTTAACCCTGGCAAAATGAGCGGCTATGGGTTTTAAGACTGCCTGGCTCCAGTGACTTTCCATCGGAGGGTGCACTTCTTCAGTTAAGAGTCGGTGAATGATATAGGTTTACTGCTTGATGGACAGTTAGCAACTATGGCTGGGGAGAAGGGCTGTTGCTGTGGTTTGATTACTGTAGCATGCTGCTCATAGGACTGCCCTAGGAGAACATTTGGAAGCTGAAGCTGGTTCAGAATGCAGTTTTGAGGGCAGTTTTGGTGTTTTGTATTACGCTCGTATAATGCTGCTGTTTTGTAAGCTGAATTGGCTCTTAATCTTTTTGGGGAAAGATAATGGTCCAAAGCTTTGTGCCAAAGGGAGAGATTTGTCTGATTTTACTTCCAACCCTCAAATAAACTATCAGCATTACTTACATTTTCATATAGTGCTTCCAATGTTTCTAGGTCAACTACTGAATCATCCATATTTAGTACAGCTGTTGAAATAATAAAATAACACATTAATATGTTAACTGACTGTGTTGCTTATCTGTTGCCATGAACTGAAAACACTTGGAGAATGTTTTCCTTTTCGGTTGAATGCTTCTTGTATGCTGCCAATGTCATAACACTCCCCGAGTAACACACCGTAAAAAAAAAAAGAAGGCTACAGTTCTCTATTTTTAAAAATACAGATTTTACTGACCATCTGCTCTGGAGTCTGGATCATTAGGATACAGGGTAAGTGATTAGATAATTTACAATGCAGCAGACAGCATAAATGACACAAAAGCAGATAAAAGTATTGTGATTCTCTGATCAGTTCTTATGAGTCTTTATAGGCAAGAATTCACTCTGAACCTATGATATATTAATATGCTCTGTAGAATTCTAAGCATTTGTACTCAGATACTCAATGTCACTAATTTTATTCCATCAATATATTTAATATTGATCATTATTAATTATGAGATATTAATTAGTAACATGCTTAATATTAATGAAATAGAAGCAGAAGTGAGTTCAAGTCCTGCCTTAGTCATGAAAGCCAACTAGGTAACTTTGGGCCAATCACTCTCTCTCAGCCCAACCCACCACACAGCGTTGTTGTAGAAGGGGAAAGGTGTGTTGGATGTGTTTTCTGCCTTGAATTATTTGTAAAATAAGAAGGTGGGATACAAGCAATCTTGGTGAGCTGCTCTTCTGAGCCTGGCAGCTTAATTTGAATATGTTATTTAGACTTCACCAAAGGAAATAAATACAATCTGTGAGAAGCCAGTAAGTTTATTGGGTTCCTCTACCTCTAAAACTCTGTTATTGGGATAGACTGACCACAGTCTGTTTCTAAACTCCTTGTCTGTAGAGGTTGAGATAAATATTTTTATGTGGCTCTATGGTACCTAGAACTATTTATGTTTTTTATGATTTGGAAGTCAAATCAAACTATAAAATTACTATATACTCTCCTTCCCTAATGTTATTACATTTAAACAAGACAGGCAATGCTGATCTATCTTTTCTATTAACACCAAATGCCACTGTCTCCTAAGAAACATCTATGGCTGATTTTTTTCACAAATGTGGCAGTCTTCAATTTATTGGCTGGTAATCAAATGCAAACTTAAATATCTGTCTCCCAGATGTATGGAGCAACATATTACTCAACTATATAGAAATTGTGAAATATATTAGTTACTGGCTTACAGATGCTGGAAGTAGAAAAGTGTCAGAATAGAAAAGAAAATCACCCTTAAGAATTCACCCTTTAAAGATTTATTTTAGATGTGTTAGGTTTTCACAGCAAACTTTAGTTTCCCTAAAGATTAATTTCACATAATATAGAACCTTCAGGTACTAGATATTTATTTTTCTTATCACTAAGCCAACTGTGTTTTGAGAGCAGACTACTTATTAAAACATAAACTATATGGAAAAGCCTGAAGACAACTTCAAGTAGAGTTCAGAATTCAGAATTTCAGTTATATGTGAAAACAGTAGCAGAAGAGAATGGTTATGAGCTGAGTTTTTTAAAGACATTTTGGCTAATCTCCAGATGAAAGGATGCTATAAGACGTGCTCTTGGTGTACACCAGCAGGGATCTTTTGACGTAAGGGAGAAAGTACATATTGAGCAACTATTAATAACTGAAAAATGTAATAAATGTTCAACAGAGATGTAATGTGTGATATAACATTTATACATGGATAAACTGAGTCAAGTTGTTAAAGGAATATAAAATAAAAAAAATGTTTATGCATATCATTCCCGTTGAGATAAAAGCAACACTTACCTTGTTCTATGTCCTTCATCTCCAGATGTAAACTGGATATTAGAATTCCTACAGTTTGAGATCTCTTCCCATCCAACAATTTGATAATCTGGAAATAAAAATACCTGATCATGTCAGAAAAGATGAACATCACATTTATATTAATTTAGTAACTAAATGTCAATTATTACAACTTATTTTTATATTCATTTATTTAATGGATATAGCCCATAATTTTTAATTTGTTTTGACATAATACAAAATTAACTCTGCACAATTTAAAAGATATACAATCCTAATCTAACATGAATGATTTTCAAGATATTTTAATAATTCCACCTGTTTATACTTATTAGCTAGAGAAATCAAAGGACTTTTGATTGCCACGGATAGACCATTAAATCATATACTCAATTCTTTCATTGAAATTAGCAGAATTTAGATCTAAGTTTGCCTGAAACAAACTTAGTTTTATTATTAACATTTACAATAAAAATGCAGTAAATAAATAACTGAAGGAATTAATGGGAATAAATGAATAACTGAGAATAAATTATTGATTGGTTGTCTTTTTTTCTTATTAAGATAAGCTGCCTTGGTAAATATTTTCCCATGGAAAGTTATATATCTTTCTGAAGTTATACATGTTATGCAATGAACTTGACAACAGGTTAATGTCTAATAGAGATAATTATTGTCTAAAGTAGGGTACAATTTGTACAGCACTGACTGACTTTTAGTATGACCTTTTTAAAGGAAACTTCTTAGGCTATCATAAACTTCATTAGGCATGCCTAATATTTGAAATAAAATCTTTCCTGAATGTACTTTTATTGTGATTCCTCTCCAAATTGTAAGTAGGCCCCAGAGCAGTGTTTCCCAAACTTAACAATTTTAAGGCATGTGGACTTCAACTCCCAGAATTCTACAGCCAGCAATGCTGGCTGTGGAATTCTGGGAGTTGAAGTCCACATGCCTTAAAATTGTCAAGTTTGGGAAACACTGCCCCAGAGATACGATCAGAATTAGCTCACCTAGCCTCCCCCCATATGTCCTATTTTAAACTGCAAATAACTATTGAGGTTTATTTTTAACATAATTTTAAAATCACAGGTGTTGATTTCAGAATAGCTAAAGCTCAGAAGGAGTAGCTTGTTAGAACCAAGATACAGAATCTTGCAACACTAATATGTTGGGTATTGATGTGCAAAATAAATAAATAAATCAACACCTAAGAACAACTTCATAACAGAGGTTGTTAGCAGGGAGAAGAATAATTTCCCTGTACTACAGCTGCATAAGAACAATTTGCAGGAATATAACAGTATTGAAGTCACATAGTCTATAAATAACTTCTCATCTGAAAACCAACTTGTTACGAGTGTACAGAATGCAAGAGCTGCTCTATAATAAACTGCCCAAAGAATACCTTTTAAGTAATGTATTAATGAACAGGGAGTTTAGAAAATGGTTGAATAAATAAATACCATTTTAAAAATTGTATGACATCTGGCAATGATCCTAAATTGTAAAAGTTGCTGAAACTCACAGCAGGGTTATACTGGTCAAATTCTGTTAGTAATGGCTTAGAGCAGTGGTTCTCAACCTTTTTAATGCCGCGACCCCCAACCGGTCGTAAGTCGAGGACTACTCAACTGGTCGTAAGTCGAGGACTACTCAACTGGTGCAGCACCGTTTGCAGAATGGGACTTTTGGCAGGCTCAGCAGGGCAGAGACAGCCTGGACAATTCCTATTGGCTTTTGAAAGCCAATGGAATTAGACTCTATTCAAGAGAGTCTCTTCTATTGGCTTTCAAAAGCCAATAGAATAAAAGGGAGTAGCACAGCTAAGGAAAAGGGGAAAAAAATGGCGGACTGCGCTGTTTGGCGACCCCCGTGAAATGGTCGTTCGACCCCAAATGGGGTCCTGACCCACAGGTTGAGAACCACTGGCTTAGAGGGTGTAATAAAATGCTGATGCAGAATTCTCAAATCATTTTTATAAACACCATGAAATAGTAACTTATAATCTTTCATTCTTTTAAAATATAAAAATGTTCCTTATTCAAAATATTGACACTCATTGTAAATGAGAACATGTGTTACTAATTATATGAAGCCAGTTAGAGGCAGAAAACCCATTATCCTCTGTCACTGATATAGTAATTGTTGCACTAAAAAGCTAAAAATGATGGATGGAGCCTTATTTATATCATGCAGGTGACACAAATTGCTTGACATTTATCCCTTCTTTGTACAAGGAAAGTATAATAGCCTTAGTTTGGTAATGTTGGCTTCCATAAGAGAAACTGACATATGGCAAATAATAAACCTCAGCAATACTGAGTTATTTAAATTTCAAAAAATATTATCTGTGCTATGTATTTGAGAATTTTCACTCCATCCTTCAGGTAATAACCATACTGAAAATATGTATACTTTTTCACAACAGAAGGTGAATAGCAGATATGCTTCCTTAAGGCCTAATTACAATACATCTAGAAGGCAAGTTTTGCCTAGTGGTTAAGGCTAGAAACGGGAGATTGTGAGTTCAAGTTCCACCTTAGACATGAAGCCAGATGGATGATCAGTTACTTTGACTCAACCCTAGGAAAGAGGCAATGGTAAACCACTTCTGAAAAACCTCCAAAAGAAAACTAACACATCTTGATTATCTGTAGTTCCCCAATTCATGATGTACTTATTGCTGTCTGCTTTTCAGTTACATCTCCTTCTCTTTTTCCTATCAAACAATTTAGTACAAATTAAAACTATATAAACAAATGGTCATGGGTAGGAAAACAGAATCATTCTAAGATGTCAAATGATCAGGCAAATAAAATGATTTAGTTGAAATAAGACAAGTGCATAATTTGTTTCCAGGGGACGAGTAGTTCAAAGAATGGCTTCAAACCAAAAGGCCATGTGTTGTTCAGAATCTTAGAGATTAGTATCAAAACTATACATGTAGCTTGGTCTCATTGTAAATTATGGCTTAGTGAATTGTCTAAATACATCTCATTTTACAATCAAATAACCCATATGTGTGAATACAATTTTTGTTTTAGGAAAGGTAGAATGATGCCAATCTATTGCAATAAGTAAGATTTCTGTGCAAAATGCACAGAATTC
Organism: Crotalus tigris; assembly: GCF_016545835.1. Lineage (NCBI taxonomy): Eukaryota > Metazoa > Chordata > Lepidosauria > Squamata > Viperidae > Crotalus > Crotalus tigris. The sequence continues at coordinate 1,025,822 of NW_024096622.1, read as the reverse complement.
TATCCACTTTTCTTTCAAAACAAAATAATTAACATTTAGTATCTAGAGAAGATTGTAAAATATGAAACAGTGTTTTTAAAATAACTTTAAATTTCTGTTGCCTGGTTGGTATTGAAAGTAAAAGCAGGGTCATACATTCAGCTAGGAGCAATGCCAAAACAGCATGGCATATGCACCAAGGAAGATTTAATTTTAGGTTATAATTATGTGGGTACTAACAGTCATGTTCTTTATTTGATGGAAGTACTATTTTAAAGGACTAATTAACAGCTTGAAACAAGTCTGAAAAAAATTAATCCCAGATGCTGACTTTCATAAAAATTCTTGGCAAATCAGAAACAGATAACTTTGGTCCAATTTTTATATCCCTTGCCCATAGATTTTTTAAAATTTAAATGTTATTGTAATTGTTATTTTGTGCTCAAATCAAAATTATTAAAAATGCTCAATAAAATTATTTTTTTAAAAAAACAGTAGTTGGAAAATGAAAATACCTTTTTGGTTTTTGTTTTCTTTTCATAAGACTCAGCTAGTGCTTTTTTCCTTTCCTGAGCTGATTCTTTTGAGAATAAGTATTCAAATTCATTTGTATCACAAAGGTCGGGTTCTTCTAATGACTCCCAAAGAGTTGGCATTGACTGTTGACTAAAATAAGAAAAAAAGAGAGAAACAGTTATAAATTGTCTCTTAAGGGTACAGCTGTTTTGCAGATGGGTTAGATCACTTTTGAAAAAAATGTTTCATATGAAGAACTGTATAATGCCCAACAGTTATCTCAACTGTTTTTGTATTGCACAGATAACAAATATTTTTAAAATTATTTTCTGAACAAGATTTTCTTATCTCTTCTGTCTCCTCTTTTCTTTTTAGGAAAGCTTGGAGTAGAAAAGTAACTCTTCAAAATCTTTTATTACTATAGTTAAGGTATGTATATCATGCTCAGTTTAGTGAATAATTTGTAAGAGACCACTATGTCTTCTTCAACAAATTGCGATTAAAGAAAAGTATGATTTAGTAATTTATCACAATATTCGAAACCAATCGCTATTGCTTCATACAAGATGAAGAAAAACTTATCAGCAGAAGGCAAGGACTACCTCGCAGAATTCTCTAGCATTGTCCACATTCCTTTTGTAATGTTTAATTCACAAAACCTATTGTTGACTGCTGCAATTCAAAACAGTATTTATTTTTTCATCTATTTTCCATTGCCTTTTAGCAAAGGAAATTATTCCCAACAGATTGCTTTTCTCTGAAGAAAAAAAAGTGTTTTCTTTAGTAGTCGCAGCTGACATTTTTCCTCCAGCAGGTGTCACTCAAACAGCATTCTACTTACCCCTGTCATGTAATACAGTTTCTATTTTTTTTTTTTTCGTGATATAGCCATGGAGAGAAAAAGAAGAAAAGGCAAAGGGGAAGCCAATGTGGCAAATGGACCGCCGAGATATTATTGATGTTGGTTATAGTATTATCTTCCTTTGCTGTGAATGCTTCACTATTTTTCAATAGTTAACATGCAATTAATATAGCAGCAAAAAAGTAAAAAAAAAAAATCAAAATATTGCTGCAAAGAACACCTTCGCTCTTTTTTCTGGGGCCCTTACAAGCAACTATATCCTAGGTCAGGGATCTTCAAACTTGGCCCTTTTATGACTTGTGGACTTCAACTCCCAGAATTCCTCAGCCAGGCACGCCTGGGGCATGCCTAACTGAGGAATTCTGGGAGTTGAAATCCACAAGTCATAAAACGGCCAAGTTTGAAGACCTCTGTCCTAGGTCATCCCAGGAATACTTTATGTCAAATGACACTGCTGTGTAAGCCACAAGTATAAGTCTGAACAAGAACGCTATGAAACTTCATAGGAGATATGGGAGAAAATATTTGATAACATGAAGCAGTCTAAACAAATTATTTAAAATTTCTCTTAATCTATTTTGAGTATTTTTCATAATTTTGCCTCTTGTTCTTTTTCTCTTTAGTGAATTGCACACCCACGTACACGTTATGTATGTATGTATGTGAGTACACAATATACCCATACCTTCTACATATAAGCAAGACAACATAACTGTATACCTGCTATCTGATATTTGGATTCTGTTCCAGTAGAGCGGCCTCATGGGACAAGAGGGTTCAACGGCAGGTTTTCGAAGATCTTGACTTCTTGAAGAAAAATTAGAGCCAAGTGGCAGTAGTGGTGGCAGAGGTGGTGGTGGAGGAGGCCCTGTTCCTGTTGGAGGTGGCCCTGGTGGGGGAGGTAGAGAGGGCTGATGAACGCCAAAAGCTGAAGGAAGTGGTGGTGGTGGTGGTGGTGGTGGTGGTGGCGCCAGTGGATGGGCAGATCTCAAGCTTGTCGGCAATGGTGGTGGAATTGAATCAGACAGTGAGACAGGAAGAGGAGGTGGTGGAGGAGGTGGTGGCGTTGTTTGATCCAACTTTGAAAAAACATTCCCTGAGGTTTGGCCAGAACTGCCTATTTCCTTACGATCAGTTGAAGCTAAAACGCTGTTATTCACATAGGGTTTAGAAAGTTTCTTAGGAATTTTTTGATTATTTTTTGGTGTCCGTGTTTCATCTTCATTTGGCTTTATAAAAGTTTCTCTGTCTGTCTGGATGCAGACATTTCTGTATGTCTTTGGTGGGTAGTCGTCTTCGGTGGATACACAGGCATCCTTTGCTTCTTCACTTTGCTTGCATATCCTATTTTCCAGTTCATTTTTTAAATATAGAACGTGCTCCTCAAGCTTTGTTATTGATAAAGCGTGTTCTCCTCGAATATGAAAGACTTCAAGTTCAAACTCAGACTGTGAAAGAATATTGAAAAATCAATGTATAACCATTGTGAATCTTTGCCTTATTTATTTTGCATACAATTTATGATGGTTTATAGTGGTCTCCCCCAAGCTACTGTTCCCCAGGTATGTCTGAATTACATTTCTCCCCCTAAAGCCAAAGAACATTCTTGACAAGAGAGTTTGTCCAATGTATCTGAAGGATACCAGACTTTAGGAAGCTAATCTGCACTAATAATCATTCTTTGTCTTATGAGCTTATGATAAGTAAAATGCCATGGTGTGTTAGATTATTATGCCCTGTCTACAAATACAGGTTGTATTTACAGCAACACATTTACAAGAGAAAATTTAAAAGTCTTCTTATTAGTTTTACAGATTTCCTTAATGAGCATTTTGGATGCATATGATTGATTGAGCTTTGTTTCTTTTTTCCCCTAAAAATGTGAGAGTTTATTCATATATTGATTATTCTGCGATGAAATATGTTTATTATAATCTTGGTATGAACAGTCCATGTGCTGCCTTCTGACTGTAGGGAAAAAATAATGATTTTTTAGTTTGCATCATTTCTACTTTACTTGAAGCCAAAAGAAATATGTTGGATACTACTTCATAAGAAAAAAAAGAGGCATTGAAATAAACTCAGTATGTCCTACATTAGACATTCTTTTTTGCAGTGAGAGGGTATCCTGAGACTGTTTCAAAAGTTATCAGAAATAATTTCCTCTGAACATCAAAGTCATTAGAAAATTAGGTAAACCTTCTGAAGATCATTTATTACATCTTAAAGCATATCCATTGTTTCCACTTAGTTACACATGAACTGGAAAAATAGCCAATAGTCTGTATGAAAACAGATATGCTTCCTAATAGTATTAATGTATGCCATCCATGACAAGTAAATATAGTATGAATCTGCAGTCATACAAATAGCTGAGCTTCCTCTTCAGTAATAATGAAATTCTACTGAAATTTATTTCAAGTATATCAAATATACTAAGAATACATTATGCATAATGCAGCAGTTTACAACCAGTCAAGAATATTATTAAAACACTATAGGCGTTACAGGACAATTGCAGCGGATAATGACATATTTTCTAAAAGATTTCGCCCTTATTCCCTATGGATTTTAGAGATGCACAGTATATATTACAATAATCATTTATTCTGTGCTTCTAGCAACACAGCTTTTCACACACCTGAACATTTTTGCGTGTGGGAAGTCTGATTCAGGGTAAGTCACCTTAACATACATGTGCATTTTTTCCTTATTAAATCAAAAGACAAATAAGCCAAATGTTAATTACAATGTTATTGTTATTCATGTAGGTTTGTCAAACATTAATGGGATGCAGGAATAAAGGTTCTGATCCAGAAAGGATTATGAAACCATGGTTGGGAAAACCTTTAAATTATCTTCTGGTCTGGGACAGCAATTAAGCAGAAGTGATGCTTTCTCTCCTCCAGTCATCCGGTAAATCAGTAAAAATGGCTGAATTTCTCAAAATAACAATTTTCTTCTTTCTTACATAGGGCCACTCCTTAGCTCTGCCCATATACTGAGCTGATACCTTACGACATACTAGCTTCTTGGGAAGAACTCTATGTGTATGAAGGCCGATATCAACTAATGAACTGGCAGTTGTGATTTCACATTGATGTTATAATAATGTATTAAACTTGCATGCTGTTCACCAACTCTGGGCAGCTTCCAACTATCAATAAAGTTCAGCTATTAAAAATACGTTGGCTTCTAGTAATTTTGTGGCATCAAGAGGCATGTTGCCTCCTGATAAATAACTAATAATAGCCAAGATGGGATTCAATATCCTTCCATGTAAAACTTAGTGATTTACTTGGTGTTTTCAAATTGTGGATTCTGAATTGCCAGGGAACTTTGAGAAAATAGAAGCATGACTGAATGCAGATCCTGCCATAGCAAGGGAATAACAATAGAAAGAAGAAAAAGGAAGCATGATTTAATTTTTTTTTTGTGATTGCTATCAGAACAAGTTTTCACTTAGTCCAGAATTCTGAGTCCAGCTTTGCATGTGCAAGGCTCATGGCTTGTGCACCCACAGCTGAACTGCTGGGAAAAAGTTGTTCTTGCTCTGCCTGTATAGCAGCTGTACAAGCAAGAAGCTAGTTTAGCCAAGCAAAGCCCAGGACACACAAATCTAATATGGTTCTGGATTGGCATTTCAACACTTTCTCATGCTCTGCCAGTTTGTCCAAGTAACAGCCCAGGGAGACTTCTAAGACTGCTCCTGTCTTTCACCCAAGCCAATGAAGTGAGCATTTTCTATAGCGGCTGTTCTAAACAGCAAATATTGATCCTAAATAAATGTGGAGTGAATGAGAATTGATAGTGGCTGTTTCCAAAATGAAACCCAGATTATGGGAATTTCAGCTTCTTCTCTGTCTTGCAAATCAGTTTCATTCTTTTATATGCTGTCTTTTATTCTGTCAATGTTGTTCTGTCTGTATCCCAAATGGGATTGTGCACACAGCTTCCAGATACTAGCATCTGGTTGTTGATCCAAAGTGCTGAAATTCAACCAAAGTTGTTAAATTTACTAGCTAGCATGCTGATCACCCTCCATTTGGAAAATTGACCACTACCCTATAAAGTCATTTAAATATCTAGGGATCTATTTTCAATCATATTTTTCCTAGAAATTTACCTCTTCAAACACCAATAGTATCTAATCTTTAATAAATATTTTTGAAATATATTATAATATACTGAATACATATTTTATAACCCTGAATATAACATATCTTATCCAAAGAAAATGAACAATTATTTGGGTTAGGGTTAGGGTATCTTTAATAACATTAATATAATTCAACACAATTAAGAATAGAAACTCTGTTTGATAAAGAATGAATTGTTACTATCTCAGATAAAAATTCCAAGTTAAACTTAACGTAAATAATGAAATGAGGCTCCAATATTAGTTTGTTTTTTCCTGTATACTTGCTTTGTTTATCACCTGGATTGGAAAAAAAAATACCTAAGAATTTGTAAACTTGCAGGTAATTTTGTAACATTTTGCTTGGCCTAATAAAAAGGATATGTGGTTGTGTAGAACTAGTTTAGAAGATAAGCATAGTATTAACTTTTTATTTTCATGAGAACATAGTTTTGGACATGTGCACTAAATTCATCAATGAGAAAAACCGAAGCTCATCTTCACTGTCCTCAAGTCAAATTCAGTGAAGCAGATAATGGCACCCATGATCGTTAAATTTGCATAATATTAGTTTTTTTATATTTCAGTGACATGTATGTTTTATAGTGTAGATTGTTCAGGATACTGTTTTTTAAATTTGGTATGTAACAGTTTTGTGAGTTGACCAGGAAACATATATGGGACATCTATGTGAAAAAATGACTCATCTCACTAAGTTAATGTTGTCTCTATCTTTGCTAAATCTAAATTCTGCCAACACAGATAGAGGAAGCTGGTGTTTTTAGAGCCCCCAATGAATTCACAATGTTAGGAATTAGTTAGGGACTCTTAGCCTGAACTAACTTTGTGTTATCATCTTAAGAGGCCCCTCGTTCGTCTGGAATTTTTGATGTGGAGTAACATATCTCTTCCTTGGACACAGCTTTTCTTCTATTTTTAATCTTAACAGTGGTAGATCTCTTGCTCCTACTAACAGCTTGTTCTGCCACCAGCAATATATTGCTTTAGCAGGTGGAAGTGACTCATGTCTCATCTTGACTCCCTCCTATTATTGCCTAACAAGACTGTGTTTTGCAAAGTAAATAAACAAATGGGTGTGCTTGACAAACCAGTTCTGAGCTGCAAAAATGATACAGTGACAAAATGCTTATTTTTATAGCCCAATCCTACACATCTATACTTGAAAGCAAAAGTACTGCATACAGTATGTTTTATAGTACTTAATTTCAAATAAGTTTTACAGAAGGACATTTGTTAAAGTTTATTTCGCAATGAATCTGGTAGAAATATAAGGTGGCATAGTATTTTTTTGCATTCTATTATAGTTTGCCACCTCACTTTGGCTCTTGTTACTTGCCCAAGTACAATTTCCTGGTCAAATACAGGAAGTCCTCAATGCACACCCATTTGTTTACTGATCGTTCGACGTTACAATGACATTGAAACAAGTGACTAATGATAGGACCTCATACTTATGACCATTGCTGCATCTCCATGGTCACAGAATTAAAATTTGGGTGCTGGGCAACCACATGTATTTACAATGGTTAAAGTATCTCCAGGTCATGTGATCACCATTTGCTGACTTCCAACAAGCAAACTGAATGGGGGGTATTCATTTAATGACCACATAGTTCACTTAACAACTGCAGATATTTGCTTAACAGTAAAATTGGGCACGTCTCACGTAACCATCACCTTACTCAGAAACAGACATTCTGGTCCCAACTGTGGTTGAGAGTCAGACTATCTCTACTACAAATTCAATACTTACTTTATACAGCAAGGTTTGAATTTTAAGATCCTGGCTTACCTTACTGTTCAATCTGAAGACTGCTCATAATATCCCAAAGGTACTTTTTCATGAGGCAATTGGACTTTCTTGTTTTTCTCTCATACAAGAAGCTTCTTCAGCTCTGACTGGATGATGGAGAATGGAAGGATTTATCCACCATCCATTCAGAGCTGAAGAGGCTTCTTGAGATGTAACTGCTTATAATAATAAATTAGTATGTATTAATCTATTATATTAATTTAAGATTAATTAATATTAACCATTAACATTATAATCAAATCTACTATAAAAACAGCCTACAGGTAAGCCTATGATGATCCCACTCTCTGAGATGTTCAGAAATTGCTAATTTTTCATCTGTTTAATTAACAAAGAGTTAAATTTGTAATTCTTTTATTTAAAGTATTTAATGGAAAGTGCCCCCTAATTCTTAATCCAATTGCTCACTCCATAGAAACTTAATTCCCTTTCACCTTCTTTTGAAGATTGGAGCTTTGCTTTGCAATTTGTTACTCATATTCAATAAAGAAAATCATTTGAATATTTGTATTTAAGTTCTGAATTTTCCACTCTGATATCATCTCCCACATTTGCTTCAGTAGGTTGTATCTCTACATTCCTTTGATGCACAATATATAACCAGAGACCTGAACACAGGATAGGTTAATTACTGCAAAGTACCATGTGAAAAATGTTCTACAAAATGTTAATATCTCTAAGATAGGAGAGAACAGGAAGCAACTAACCTTGTAACTTTTTTTCTCTCTCTCTCAGGAAGAGAAAGAGATGTTTAACTGACCTCTAGTGGAGATTTTTTTTATTAATAGATTTTTATAAAATTTGGTTGTACATAACAGGCAAGGAACCTCGTCGTCCTCCAGATGTTGTTGGAATGATCTTTCATCAGATGCAGCCAAACATAGTCAATGGTTAGGAATGACAAGGACCGATCCAACACCATCTGGTGACCCATAAGGTCCCAGCCATTTTGCTTTAAATGTCTCAGAGGATGAAAGAGTTGACCTTCCCAAATTTGCATTATCCAAAAAATGAGACACGCATTGTCCTTCCCCCCTCCCAATCAATGGGATGAAACAATATAGACTCAGGTGGTTTTGGATTCATAGCAAAATTGATACTGCTGAGTTTGGACTTACAACCAGGTGTCAAATAGGTATATTGGATTCTACTTTTTCAAGTACAATATTTAACTACAATTAGAAAAAAAGAATATTATCAACAAAGACTGTAAAAAAGCTTATGTATACATCAGGTACCTTGGAAATAAGTGTATTACACAATAGCATATGCTTCTGTTTTTCATTTAACTTACTCTTGTATTGGGAATATTTACTAACGAAGGAAAATAGAATAATAGAAATATTACTTTTTGTAAATGTAATTGTTTATTCTGTATCTTTTTCTATTCAGATCAGACAGATGTGTGGATTTCTGAAGCAACACATGGATCAGTTTAACTAGATATACCTGTATCGAATAACACATAAAATGAAGACTCTTACATAACAAACTTTAAATCCTTGTTCCTGAAAACTCAATTGCAGTGAATAGCTAACCAAAGAAATCCAAATATATTGAGCTAAAATGTTTTTCATAAACTTTAAATACAGGGATGGTTCCATTAAGATAAATGAAGTCAGCAGTTCAGCATGAATGGTGGGACAATATTGATTTATATTATCCTGTAGTCTCTCTAACAGTTAACAAAGCTTGGCATTCACAGAGGTCTATTATTTCTCTAAGGAACTGTTGTTTGAGAATGTTTAAAATTCTGACAATATTTGAAGATGAAAAATATTTTCAATACAGGAGATGCCTAATAAGAACAATAAATTTATACAATAATTCGACAGTGGAAGAGGAAATATTTGTATAGAAATAAATACCCAAGGATACTTACTTTTAGTTTCTCAATTTCATCCTTATGTTCCCTTTTTAACTGCAAAATCACAGCATGGTACTCTACAAAAAGTGAAATAATATGTCAGACCAATGTTACAAAGGTTTCTGAGACACCAGCACAAATATCAAAGGAATTACTCTATCTGATATCATACAGGTTTTCCTGACTACAGTGTAGTACACAAAGTATAAAGTGGAACTTTAAAATATATTGAAGCACAATGCACTAAATTTACATTTTGCTACAATAAATTATGTTGCTTTTCATTTTGTATTAATGGCTTCTAGGGTAATATTTTTTCTTTATATTTTATATTAATTTTTTCATTAATAACAAAAAAGAAAAAAACAGCAAAACACAAACATTATAGTGATGCTATAAGAAAAAGAAGAAAAAACTACATAAAAGCGCTGTAAGAAAACAGTGAAAAAATGACAAAAAAGATACATAAGCATTTTCATCTTTTCCCCAAGTTACTATGTCTAGTACGACATAGAACTAGACATACCAAGGACTCTATGTGGAGGGGAGAGTGACTGTCAACCTAAAGATGTTACGAGCCCTAGCAATGCCGTTGGAAATGCTCCCATTGATAAGAAAATGAATGTTAGTGGGGCAACATTGGAGAACGGGGGTTACGATAAGATAACTGCAATGAAATCTTGTGACGTAGGAGAAAGCAATGAGATGGCAACTGTGAAAAGGGACTATGGAAAGAGGGAAGGTGGGAGGAGAACAAGGAGGGGGAGTATCAGGAAGGAGGATGAGGAAAACAAACAGTGAAAACATACAGGCTCTCCCAATCCATCCCCACATGAGGAGGGGGGTGGGGACATAGATACAAACAAGGAAAGCAAGAAAATAACGATCAGCAACACGGAAACTACGATCAGAGTGCAAGTGGATTGGCTGGGACCTGTAACGAGGTCCAGGAGCCGGGTGCAAAGAACGCCATATCCATAAATAGCCTTTCCCATCGACTGGAAGCTACCCTGACGATGCTGGCAGTTGCCGGCAAAAGCTTGGTATTTTAACTTATTAAAACTTTTTATAGTTTTATATTTCCTGGTGTTCTTGCATTTTTGCTAGTTAAACATGAGTCTACCCAGGAATCACCTTTTTGTTTTTAGCCTTCTTAAGAATATATATCTATATCTATATCTATGTATCATTCTATTTGCTATTATTATATTATTACTGTAATATTATTATTTTAGTAATAGAACTGCCAGAACAAAACAAAATAGTGACTTCTAAAAGAGGAAAATGGAAAATGGAATGGAAAGTGTATTCATATACATACACACTATAATTCCTAATTTGCAGTAGAGGAATTATAAAAAAATATCTAAAAGAAAAACTTAAAATATTAAGATGGTGAAAGAAATGGGAAAAAAAGAAAGGAGTGACAGTTGATCTATACATACATACTGTAGTCTATAAGCATACTTACGAAATAATGCACATGGAATTGTCTCTTGGTAACCATCTGAGATATTCTATCATAACCTTGATAGCCATATATGAAGGTCCCACTTTCTGATTTCAATAACTTAGAAACACCCTAAAATAGCACTTCTAAAAATGTAGCTACTAACTTCAATCAATTGGTTGCTATTTAACCTAAATTCAATATACTTATCGGGTAAATTATATTGGAGTCATAGTGAATAGATTGCTGAAAGTATTGGACCTAGCAATAATAAATAAAAATTCACAGCAAATTCAATTAAATAAGGTAAAATTGTGTACATTACTAGTACTCTCACATCAGACAAGCAATCATAGATAAAATAGACAAATTGTCACATTTTCATTAAAGAAAACTATGAAGTGTGTTTGTATGTGTATGTAAGTATGTATATATGTATATAAGTATGCATGTGTATGTATGTTTGAGAGTGTGTATGTACATACACACACACCATACACACATACATATGTACACATATACCCACACATACATGTACACATACATAGCTAATTAGGTTGCAAATGTTTCGTCTCCATTCAGGAACAGCAACGACCAAACGAATCACAATTCCTTACATACTGAACATTTCAGAGGTGACAGCAAGACTACTATGCCAACACGACCTCACAGTAGCCCACAAACCAGCCTCAATTATCAGATGGATCCTATCAAAATCTAAAGAGCCAACAGAAACAAATCAAAGATCAGGCATGATATACCAAGTCCATTGCAACAACTGTGAAAAGAACTCTGTGGGCCAAACAGGAAAAAAGCTATCTACCAGACTGCATGAGCACTCTCTGGCTATCAAAAGACACAACCCATTGTCCTCATGTCCATGCACGAGGACTCGGAAGAACACAAGTTCGATCTAACCCGGACCAGAATTATAACCCAAGCAAAGTCGAAAAGAGGAAGAGAATTCCTCAAGGCCTGGTTCTCCACCAACCAATCAATGCCAGACAAATCTTATTGCATTCTTTGACCAAGTGACAAAATTAGTGGATCAGAGGAATGCTGTGGACATAATTTACTTGGACTTCAGTAAGGCATTTGATAAAGTAGATCACAACCTACTACTTGACAAGATAGAAAAATGTGGGGTAGACAGAACCACCACCAGATGGATCCGTAGCTGGCTGACCGGCCGTACTCAGCAAGTGGTCCTCAATGGAACTGCATCTATATGGAGGGAAGTGTGTAGTGGGGTGCCCCAGGGCTCTGTTCTGGGCCCAGTACTCTTCAACATCTTCATCAACGATTTGGATGAAGGGATAGATGGGGAACTCATCAAATTTGCAGACGACACCAAGCTGGCAGGAATAGCCAACACTCCAGAAGACAGGCTTAAGATACAGAAGGATCTGGACAGACTTGAACACTGGGCACTAACTAACAAAATGAAATTCAATGGTGAAAAAAGCAAGGTTCTACATTTAGGCAAGAAAAACCAAATGCACAAGTACAGCATAGGTGGCACCATGCTCAATAGTAGTAACTGTGAGAGGGACCTCGGAGTCCTAGTAGACAATCACTTAAATATGAGCCAGCAGTGTGCTGCAGCTGCCAAAAAGGCCAACACAGTGCTAGGCTGCATTAACAGAGGGATAGAATCAAGATCACGTGAAGTATTAATACCACTCTTCAATGCCTTGGTAAGGCCACACTTGGAATACTGCATCCAGTTTTGGTCACCACGATGTAAAAAAGATGTTGAGACTCTAGAAAGAGTACAGAGAAGAGCAACAAAGATGATTAGGGGACTGGAGGCTAAAACATATAAGGAACGGTTGCTAGAATTGGGTATGTCTAGTTTAACGAAGAGAAGGACAAGGGGGGACATGATAGCAGTATTCCAATATCTCAGGGGCTGCCATAAAGAAGAGGGAATTAAGCTATTTTCCAAAGCACCTGAAGGCAGGACAAGAAGCAACGGGTGGAAACTAATCAAGGAGAGAAGCAACCTAGAACTAAGGAGAAACTTCCTGACAGTGAGAACAATTAATCAGTGGAACAGCTTGCCTCCAGCAGTAAATATTCCAACACTGGAAGTTTTTAAGAAGAGACTGGACAGCCACTTGTCCGAAATGGTGTAGGGTTTCCTGCCCGAGCAGGGGGTTGGACTAGATGACCTCCAAGGTCCCTTCCAACTTTACTACTATTATTATTATATAACAGATACATTGACATCGACCCCACCTACCAATCACTGAAAGCGAGAGAGCTACTTCAACTGAAATACCAGAAGCAACATTCCAAATAAACTGAACACAATTCAAACAATTCTTCCTTCTCAGTCAAAGTTTGTACATACTGTCATAAATCCATGTTGACCTAAAGACATTTTCTTTCCTACAACTGGCCTTTATCCAGCTGAGAATATATTACTATAAGAGTAATATTAACTAGTTATACAAAAGTGAAATTAGACATCTTCCATCTCTTAAATTATTCTATAGTAATGTTGAGGTGGATCTTGAGTGCTTTTTTCCTGAATGCAGGGCTATTTAAATTTATAGATAGAACTGTGATCCAGCAGTTGATATGATTGCAGAAATGATAGATTATTACTGACTTCCTTCTCCCTTGCCACCATCTCCTAAAGTTGGACTACTGGGAAAGTCAAGTCAGTTCACTAGGCATTGTTGTAGAGTTGCCTAAGGCTTTTGCTCAGTGGTGAGATTCTACCAGTTCGTACCACTTCAGCAGAACCGGTAGCTAATTTTTTGTTGCCCAGGCCCAGAATGGACTTCTGGAAGTGGCATCCACACAGAGAACTGGTTGTTCACATATTTGAATCCCATCACTGCTTTTGCTGGAAAAAAAGTATAATTGGCAGCTACAAATTTGTTTAGCTCTTGAATCAGAGGGATGGAAGAATAGACCCATGGACTACCTAACTCTTTAAGTAGTCTGTGGATTTATCATACAGATTTTGTCATGTTTGCCAAAGGTTCCTCATCTCCTTCTGCTTTTTCCTTCTTCTGCTCCAAGGAAAAGAAGAGAAGATGTCAAGGAATGAGGAGCCAAGATAGCTCCTGACTGAGAGTGCCAGTGAAGCAATGTGGTTTGAAGCAGAATCAGTTCCCACAGCATTTTTTGACTCTGCAGGTTGGTCCACAGCTTCTGAACCCTAAGCAAGTGACACTGTTGTGAAATAGAGGATTATGAGACTGTAGGGTCAGGTCTGTAAGGAACATCAGCCACTATTAAGAGAAATATAGCCTTTTAAGTGTAGCTAAAACTCCTGATTTTACTGATCCTTATTAAAGAGACAAAACAAGACAACGGGCAACAAAGAAGCGAGACAACAAATAGATAATATGAACAAGTAAGCAAACAAATGCTAAAAACAGCAATATTGTATATATTAAAATGGGTATATATGCATATAACAAGATAAATGATGTATACTATGCTAAAGAAAGACAGGGAAAATTTGCTTCATTTCTCCTGTCATCTCATCTTATACAAGGAATAAGATTCTTGTGGTATTTTCATAATACTGAGTTTGAGCATAAATTGAGTAAAAAAGTAAATAAAACCAAAGTATTCTGATCTATGCAAACAAACAATTCCCTCCCAAAAGAAAACAAATCAAAAAGTCACTACCTGATTACATGCTGAATGTAACTTCAAATACCCTGAAATTTCTTTTTTTCTTCTTCTCTCAGTTATGTATAGTTCTTATTAAACTACACATATTAGGTGAGTAGCCAAATTAAATCTATCCAAAGTGAAAATATAAATCTATACCTATTGCAGCAATGGACTGCTGATATCTACTCTTTCTTATTTCAATTAGGTATTTTTGTTTTTTTTCACAAAAGGGCAAGGAAAAAAATCTTAAACAATCTATTACTTCTTATTGTCATCAAAGATACACCCTCTCACCCACTTTTGTTAGTTTATTTTTTACCTAAAAATAATAATGCAGACACAATTTTCTTATGAAGCAGGCCTATTATTCTCCTAGATCAATATGGCTTTTATACAATTCATATACATGGCCGTCACATCAGATAGACATTGCCTTTATTTAACACAGAAACATCAACATGGATTATATCTTTTATCAACCCAGTTGTTCTCCTTAAGAGATACGCAATGAGCTAAAGAGTAAAATTTAAAAAATTATCCTTAGTATATTTTTATAGTAATTAAATTGAAACAGTTAGTCATTCTCTTATACAAAGTGTTTCTATATCAATCCAAAAGCTCAGCACAGAAAACTGAAACATAAGATAAAAGCAAAGAACACACTGAACTGCGGCTAAGTGTTGGATTTAACACTCCATCAGCACCTGATACAATTGGACAACTGAACATCTGATCATACAAAACTTGCTGGCCATATTAGTTCTAGATTTCTTGTAAGGTTACTGAACTGGGAAGATGTTCTAGAAGAATGCTGCACTAATTGCAATTTGGGCAAAATAAAAATAAAATATAGCAAAGCACAGATTCAGCTTCTGCTATTGCTTGTGCCCATTAAGAAACGTACTGAGAAGACACCAATGTTCAGGTGGTTGGTCCAGAAGATACTTGGATGGGGAATTGATTCAAGAGCTGAAACTACTTGTGATGACAGGTCTCCAAATGCCATTATGCCAATCAAAAGAAATGCTCGTGCATTTGTTTAACTGGCTGAGTTAAAATTTAAGCTTTTATTGCTGGTAATTCTGCTGATCTTTAATAAGATGCAAATATCCAAGAGAATCTGGATTACTTTTATTAATCAAACTGTGTTTTGGGTCAAAAATACCTTTTTATCTGATTTAAGATGAAGAGTACATATTTGTTTTTAGATAAGACAGCAGAAGCTCAGTATCTGTTGCACATTAAATAACAGCTAAGCTCAGATGATAAACAAGAAACCTTGTGGATTTATATATTTGCCTTTGATAAGTATATTATTCAAGATTATTACATTTAAAGCAGGCTGGAAGTTCTTGATAAATCCTTCAAAGCAAATACTTCAATTCTTCTTGTGAATTAGATTAACAGAAGAGAAGACAGATCAGGACATTATTATCATAAACCAATCTATATATAGGCAAGAAATGGCTTCAGGATTCTGCAAATAAACATGAGGGTCACAGTACAGAACCTCACTGAAAAATCTGTTTTAAAGCAATTTTAGAAATGAAAACTGCAATTTCATAGTGAGGTATACCTTATAGATGTTCAAAAGTTTATTGTTATTATTAAATCTTGACTGACTTAATTAAGAACTTATGGTCTGGATTTTGGATTTTGTCAACATGGTTACCATTGTGTTTCATGATCCATAGCTATATGAAGACAGAAATGGGATTTGATTGTTAGCCCTTTTATCATCTTGACCACCTCTACTCTTTAAAATTTCCTCCTCTGGGGAAGCCGATAAAGCAGACTTCTTCATCCACCTCTCTAAAAGCTTTACTGATGGAGGCAGAGCTAGCAGAGAAACTTCCTCTACACCACACTACCACACAGCTGTTAAAACAAAGGAAGCAGCTCTTTACAACAAGGGTGGGGAATCTTTTGAGACCTAGTGGCTGCCAGTATTTGCTTGCTTCTTAGAATTACTCCTCATATTTCCATCAGGATCTCAAGACAGACACAAAGTCACTTTCCATGAGATGGATGGCCAGCTTAATAAATAAAACAAATAATGCTCTTTCCTACCATAGCAACCTTGTGAAGGAGGTTGAACTGCGAGAGAATGGCTTTGGGTGAAGTTGAGACTGGATGTCCCTAGTACTAGTCAAACACCTTAGCCCACACACCATACTAAAGCAGAAAGATGCAACAGCGACTCTACACAAGCATTTTCACCATATTTACCTGTGAACACACAAGCTCACACACTCTCCCATGATCTCGGTGTAGCTGAGACTGCTAGACTGAGGAGATAAAACCTGCTCTTTCACCCGCTTGTGTGTTTCTTCCTCACTTACCAGCATTGAAAACTGCTAATTTTGGAGAAAGCGCAGCAGCCATAAAGTCATCAGTGCAGCAAGTATTACGAAGTCTTGTAGGAAGGTATTAAATAATTATGGCGTGCAATGCTCAGAGCTTGGCACTGAAAGAAGTCTGCACCGTTGGGCCTCAAAAAAATAGGTAGTCTTTTAAACCTAGACAGCAGGGGCAGCCAATGCAGCACTTGGAAGTAGGGATGAACAGGGAGAGACTGAGAGCATTTCTCAATATGTCTTTGTTTTGAAGGTACAGTGCTATCCTTTTATAAAATGTTTACAGTTACCACAGTTACTCTGCCTTACCACACTTTCTAAGTAAAATATTGTATCTGGAGAGGCAAAAACATCTGAAGAGGCCTTCTTTATTTATTTTCTATTTATATAGCCACACCTCTCACCAAAGTAATGCTAGGTGGTGAATAAAATGTAAAATTCACAACAATAGTAATAAACAAAAATGTAATACAAAAGAAATGGCAGTTAGCAAGTAAAGGAATCATGAGGAAAATATTTATAGCAAATATTTATAATAATACAAGTGGAAGCTTTAAAAAAAATTATAGACCTAGGAACTTTCTTCTTAGGGAGAAAATCAAATGAAAAGACAATTTTTAATAGAAAAAGTGATGGCAAGGGTAAAGTTTAAAAGTATCTTCCCATCTCGGTTTCATTTTCACATTTATCTTTATTTTGAAGATGTTAGATACATTTTCAATATTCTGCAAGTTTCTGATTCAGCCACTAGATGTCAGTAGTTTATGCTTTGTTGAACTCTAGTTGCAGGATTTAAAAACATTGAAGTGAATTATTTCTATTAAAGCTTTGATAAAGTTTTGTTTTGCAAATTAACACAGGTGCATCAACAAATGTGAATTGCACATGATACAATGACAATATTTTGGAACAAGTATTTTTTTTCTTCTTCCAATAAATGCAAAAGGCTTAAGTGAAAGTCAGAATATAGGCATAGAAAACATCTATTTAGGAATACTTTAAATATATTTGAATAAATCATTTGCAAGTATGAAGGCAATCATTTGCAAGTATGAAGGCTGATAGAAGAGAAAGTGGTCAACTACTATCACTGATGACACAAGCATCATAGTACAACAACTCAAGGTAGTAATTACTAACAAATGATATGTTGAAAGAGATGGGAAAACTGACTACAACACAACACATAGTTACTGTAAGTAGAATATATTGATTTATTATTTAATTCAGGCAACTGAAAATGCTTCCAACTGTCCTGGAATTAGCAATCCTAGCATTCAAGATTAATTTGTGATGTTTACAATTTGTGATTATCTTTAGAACTAGTTTGAACAAAAAAAATGTCATGGTAAATTCAGTATCATTTCCAGAACTGCGGCTTCAATATATATACACAAATACTGTACAAACCAACAACAGGCAGACTCTTTACACAAGTTTAACATTTTAAGAATGTCATTGGTAGAATGATTGCACCTTACTCTTCCAAACTATGCATCCTAGTATTAATTAATTGTAATGCAGCAAACAGGTCAATAAAAGGTGATAAAAACTTTGTTGCATTAGGACTTCTTGATATCAAGACAAGGAAAAGGAGATTGAAAAATAAATCTTTTCGTTTTCTGGTGGCAGCTGAATGGTTTTCCATTGGAAGTGCATCTAACTATACTGTACTGAATCAGATTTTTCAAAATATAGAACTTATATTTTCAATTTTGTATTGTACTAATGATATTGAAACCATAGTTATATCCTAGTTCTGTCTCACAGTTATATGTCATCTTTGCCTAAAAAAATGTCCCCAGTTCAATACCTCTAATATGCAGTATAAGATTCTCAGGTAGAAAGACTGAGGAATCCATTTTGATTGCTCCTTGAAAGCTATAGCTTCTGTAGCCTAGAAAATATTAATTTATCTGGTTTACACTGGTAGATTGATCTACGTCTCTTACATATTTCACAATCAAATGTTATTACATTCTGTGTTCTTATATATTCCCCAATGAAACACAGTATTTTAGTTCTGAAATATATTTCCAAGAACATAAGTGAGTCTCTGAAAGTACCTACTGAGAAGGCTTTTATTTGGCAACAGATACATATATTTCCCTATCCTGGCATGGTGGTCATGTAGTTTACTCTTCCATGAGGTAGCTGACCTTTTTTATTCAACACAAGGTCTCCTTTGAGCCAAGCATATCAATTATTGGCAATAATACAGAAATTGTTCATCACTGCCTTTTAGGATGAGTTTACAACTTCCCAGTAACTCTGGTTATTTTCTCATAGTTTTTTATCCAAGCATTAACTAGAGCTGACCTTATTTACCTTTCATGTCCAAACAACCCTAGGTATTCCATATTAAGTCCATATAAATATTCTATAAATCAACATCAGCCACTGAATTGGCATAGGTTCAATTAAATTAAAAAGTTTCAAGCAGCTACACGTACTTGCAGATAGCAACGGAACTCTGCCCTTCCAACAATCTAAAGCAGTATTTCTCAAACTCAGCAAGTGGAATTCATTGCTGGCTGGCGAATTCTGGGAGTTGAATCCATGCATCTTAAACTTGCTGAGGTTGAGAAACATTGCTCTAAAGCAGTGGTTCTCAACCTTTCTAATGCCATGACCCCATAATACAGTTTCCCATGTTGTGGTGACCCCCAACCACTTATACATCACCGGGTGCCAGGGGCATGGCCAAAGAAAAGGGGGAAAAATGGCGGACAGCCTTGTTTGGTGACCCCCGTGAAATGGTCGTTTGACCCCAAATGGGGTCCCGACCCACAGGTTGAGAACCACTGTTCTAAAGTTTCTAATCTGTCTTCATGGACAGCTCTATATACACTATTAGTATACAATATTAATAACAGTCAGGAACAGAAACAGTCAGATGATGGAATCTTTTTGAAATTAAAAATCGCTGGAGACTAGTGTCTCAATAAACCAGTACAACAAAAGCAAAATAAGGTTTACAACAAATATGAAGAATAACTAAAATGCAATTGCTAGCAGCTGTGCATAGTTCAACGATTTTTAGTATTGGAGATTTGGTAAGGTTAGGTAAGTTTGGCACTTTATTGTTCAAGTTTAAGGCCTGTCAAGAAAAAACTTATAAGATTCAGATAACATGTTATTCCTATAGATACTGAGTTTTTCATCAAAAAGTGCAGGAAGATAATTTTGCATAAATGCAAATCAGTTAAAATAAACCTTTTCCTGAATTTCTACTTCATTTATCTGTAAATGCTCAACCACATCTACATTCACTTAATATGAATGAAGCATTTACTCCCCTGTCTATACACAACACATGTAAATGATAAATCATACATGTAGACAACATAACTAGGCCACATAATCCCTCTTTTTATTTTGGTAAATATCTGGCTGTCTCATGACCTAGAGAAAAATTAATCCACTGCTAGATCACTTGATAAAACTGAGTAGTTATTCTGCTGTAAGGCCAAACATTCAAAATTAGAGTCCAGCAAATAATTACGCCCAACTGGCAAATATTGAAGAAGGTGAAATAGATATGCCTTTGGTATGCTTCATACTCCCGTTTGCCCATCTTAAACAAAGGAATGATAATAATGGAATGTTTACTTTGTGTCATACAACATAGTTCTCTGCAAACGAGTCATTTCAGATACAAACATTATTTGGATTATAGGTTGTGCCATAGCTACCCATATCCCTATCACTCTTTTAATTAGATTCACTTGGCTATTTTATATTTAGTACAAACCATTATTGATCACTACATCCAACTAGAACATAATTGTCCGTATGGTTTCTACAAATACAATTTACAAAGCAATACACAACAGTGGTTTGCCATTCAGCATGGAGGATATGTACAAACAGTAGATTATAGTTCAGATACACTACTATTGCTACTTCAGTTCATGACATTATCTAAATTAATTCAGAATGTTCTTATAGAATACTGTATTCACAAAGGTTTATAACAAGATGTATACAAGATGCAATTAGGGAAATTCTATTCCCTCTTTTAGATTACTCATAATAATAGTAAAATAAATAACTGAAAAGCTTATTTACAAGATGACAACTGGTCTAGATAGAAGAAAAGGGTTCACTGGCTTTTGTTTATCATTTGAATGGTCTCTTGAATTAAAAAACAGGCCTTTTAGCATGAATTTAATTGTATTTGACTATGAAGGCTATTCAAGTAATATTGTATAGGTTATATAAATAAATAAATTAGATTTAATGGAACCTTTTTGACAGAAATCTTACTTTCTCCAAAGTAAGCAGCTTAGTGTAAATTTAAATTGACATTATAACACAAACAGTACAGTTATCTGGTACTATTTTGCAATTAAGTGTTTCCTAAAATGGCCTCACCAACATGTTGGAATTCAGCTTCCATATCCCCAAGTCAATGTACCCATTGGCTAGCTTGATTGGGATGTCCAATATCCCTAAGAATGCCATATTGAGAAAAAATGGTTAAATTAACAGTGCCATCTGACTCAAGTCTCATTAAGAAGGGTTTTATTTTTCCCAGTCAAAACATAATTTCTGCAAATATTAGAGAAGAATGAGAAGAGTACAATTTTACTCAGGGCTGTATTAAAAACCTGCAGATTAACAAAGCAATGGGCAAGTCTTCAAAATCTTTCATTTGTCAAAAAAAAAAAAAAAGGAAAACTATAATTGTGATTTTTGTGACTTGAAATAATTCAAAATGCCAGATCATGTATCACTTGACCCCAAAACAGGTTATTTTAATTAAAACATATTGTTACATACTGTAACACAATTAATATTACAACTGAAATCTGTTTTTTGATGACAAATATTATTATTTTCAGTTTTCCGTTAAGGTACTTTGGTTTGTTTTCATTCACAACCTTACTTCTTTTTCTCACACTAAATTAAAAATAGTATTTATAGCTTCACAGTCTGTTGCCATGGAAATTAAGGTGCCATAGAAACAGCATGACTTTGCTGCAGGATTAAATAACTGTAAAAGGCAATGAAATGGAAATGAAACATATAAACTCACTAGAAAATGCTATTTAAAAATTTAAAATATGAAATAAATTATGTCTTAGTGTGATTATTTCCAACACTGTCAGCTAATCAAAGTTCTCTTTTTATATTACTTGTTTCAGAAAAAAATTCAAATTACTGCCAGTGCTCAGAGTGGAAAGAAAGAAAGTCATTTTAGTAAATAATTAGACACAACCAGGGCTTTTTTTCTCATAGAACGCCCAGAACGGAGTTCCGGCACCTTTTTTGGATAGAACTTTGTAGGGTAGGCAAAGTGGGTTGTATGACGTGTGTGAGTTCCAGCACCCTTTTTTTTTTTAAAGAAAAAAAGCACTGGATACAACAGTACCTCAATACAATTGAAATACACAATATCATTTTCAGCACAGCACATTGTCAGAGCCACAATCAGTGGTCGTAATATGAAATATAATACTTATATATTGACAAATAATATAATGAAGAATCATAAAAATAACCTTATTTTTCCCTCTATACTAAGTTATATAAACATTTTAAGGATGTAATTTTCTCTTTCCATAAGCAGAAAAAAATGATTTGAGATAGTACATAAATATTTCCACCTAGAGAGTACAAATTTATGAGCAGACAGTTCTGAGGTAGGGCAGTTAATCTGATAAATGCTCAGTCCTTATGCCCTTTTTCATTTGGTAGCGAGGAAACGTTTGATAAGAATGTTTTTTTCCCTTTAAAATTATGTCTTTTGCTCTAAACTAGATTTAATGAGCACCTAATTCACCATATTAGAGTGCTCTGTAGCGTGATAGTCTTCCACATATTAACCTTTTATAGTCCCCTACTACATCTAGTGCTAACTCTTCTTTTAGATTTTTTTAGAATCTTGTTTATCTATATTTGCATCTATATCTATTATATCTATATTATCTATATCTATCTAAATTTATATATCTTTCACATTTTAGCTTGTCATATTTTTTTAGATTTTTATTTTTACTTTGTCATTAAATGGCTATTTAATGACTTTATCCCATCCTCCTGACCAAAGTACCATGACTGTAATAAAGATTTGATGTGATCTGTAACTAAATCAATAAGTTATGTAGTTAAACTAAAACCATAGGACTAGCAGTTACAACTTGAATGGTTAGGTCAAATACATTTTTAATGATATTTATACAAGAAAAAAATGTAAAATTCAAGACAATTATAGGAAAAAATAGGAAAGGATATATATATATGGCATATATCATATATATGGCATAAAAATAAAATTTATAGTCTGTGCAGATGGCAGTGATTTTACCAACTGCTACTGAATATTTTTCTCCTACTTGTGTTCATTGAAATTTCCTTTTCACTCACATCACATGGTGAACAAGCATGCAACTGTTGAAGCTTAGGTCTGTTCAAAATATATTTGATATAAATTATTGCACAACAGAAGTAAGTAATGATATTGTAATAATATTGTACCTACTGTCTGATTAAATTCTAATTTTCTAAATTTCTACTGAATTCTTACATAGCTTTTTGCAGTAAAAAGGGAAAGTTGCTATTCAATCAGGCTTGACTGTTGGAAAATACATGGATATGTCTGCAAGTTTCTTGGTGCAGAACAGATAGGTCAGGTGTGACACTGTCCTTTTCTGATTTTTTTTAAAACTCTAGTCCAGCAAGCTGCTGGGGAACGCTGGGAGTTGAAATCCACACATCTTAAAGTTGCCAAGAATATTCTACCTTATAGTTTATATACTTAACAACTCATTCTTTGACTGTTTCTCTTATTTAAGGAGGTGCTAATCAGGCCCAACTGGGTCACATTCTGAAATCGACCCCAATGCTACTACCTATTGAAACACTTTTTTTACAATTAAATATAAAAAAAAATATTGAAAATAGAATTTTATAAAGTTCCAATAATTCAATATATTTTTTCTCAAATATATGAATGTATAAACAGCAAAGCATATAGTTGTGGATTTTGTTACTGTAAATCAGATATTGGATTAGATTCAAAATCTGCCTAAGTGGATACCCATGGGATTCAAAGGCGAGGTCCATTAGCAGAATGGATGGGACAGCATAATTTGGTTGATATTCTTCTACCCTGTAAATTTAATGGACAATTTTCCCTAGTGGACAATCATTTAACTCTGAGCCAGCAGTGTGATGCAGCTACCAAAATAGTCAATGTAGTACTAAACTGCTTAACAGAGGGATAGAATCAAGATCACATGAAATGTTAGTCCCACTTTATATTGCCTTGGTAAGATCACACTTGGAATACTGCATCCAGTTTTAGTCACCACAATATTCAAAAGCTGTTGAGACTCTAGAAAGAGTACAGAGAAAAGTAACAAAATAATTAAAACATACGAGGAATAGCTGCAGGAATTGGGTGTGTCTAGTTCAATGAAAAGAAGGACTAGGGGTGACATGATAGCACTGTCCAATATCTAAGTCATAAATAAGAAGGGTCAACCTATTCTCCAAAGCAATGGATGGAAACTAATCAAGGAGAGAACCAGCCTAAAACTAAGGAGAAATTTCCTGAGATTTATAACAAATTAATCAGTGGAACAACTTGCCTCCAGAAATTATGGGAGCTCAAACACTAGAGAGTCTTAAGAAGAGATTGGATAATCATTTATCTGAAATGGTACAGGGTTTCCTGCTTGAGCATGGGGTTGGACTAGAAGATCTCCACGGTACCTTCCAATTCTGCTATTCTGTTCAGTTCTGTAAACCTCACCATGCTCCCATAATCAACCCAAAGATATCCATGACAATGTGCAATAGTGGGAGAAGTTGAAAAAGGGTATTAATGAATGTCTCCTTTTTTACTGATGAAAATATCCTGAGCAGATGTCAACCAAGGAAATGATCCTATTTTCAGAAAAGGAGCTTGATTCAGCTCAGTGCTTATACTGTTATGTAAGTAGAATGTTCTGTGACAGCTATAGCTTGGGAGAATTCTCTAGAAGTTATTATAGCACAAAAATCAGCTAATGATTTTGATTGTGTCATTTAGGATTAAAAGTTCACCTGGAAGCCAACCTAAATTCCCTTATTAGGAGGGGAATGACTGATTCCAGGGTGACTGTAAATAAGTTACCAACATTTTAGGCTCAAAACAATGAATAGCCATAATGAGAATCTGCATGTGTTAGATAAGTAATAATATTTTAAGTCTTTGGGACATTGGAACTTATCTAAATCAGGGCTTTTCAACCGGTGGTACGTGTACAATGGTGATACGTGACCATCTGGCTGGTGGTACACTGTGTCGCCTCCCTCCCCCCTGCGGCATCGCCTTCCTCCCCCCCGCTGCGCTCCTTCCCAGCTCACTTGTTTGTGGAAAACATGCTGCTTGGCAGCAGCCTCCATGAACCCTACCGAATGTGGCCTGCAGGGGGCACGTGAAGAGCGCAGGTGCAGAGCAAGGCCCCGCCCTCTCCAGGGACTCATTGTGCAGCAACCGGATTGACTTCTTCTCATGCACGCAGGTCAGCGGGATCCATATCGCCCTTCCCCTCTCTCTTCTTACTTCACAAGAGCTAGCCTGATAGGAGACAGAGCCGTCCACTCCCTCGGCAGGAAGGGGTTTGAGACCACTCGTCGCAGCCCTGAGCACCAACATCACAACTGCCCCTCCTTTCCCCCTTCTCTCTCTCTCTGTTGCAGCCTCACTCTCTTCTGTCTTCTTTTCCTTCCCCCCGCGAGCTTGCAATACCTCTCAGGGCTCTCACATTGCCTCCCGGAGGACTCAGCTGTTTGGCGGCTGGAAGTCGGAGCTGCTCAGCTGTTGGTCAGGATGCCCATGGAGCCAACACCCAAGCTGCCAGATAGAATGGTGCTGGCCACTGGACTCCTTTGCTGCCCCATACATCGTCCTCCACTCCTCCCCCCCGGCTGTTCATGATGAGCCCGTGGGGGCTTGACAGGGAGAGAGGGAGGGAAGGAGGAAGGGACTCCTCCTCCTAGGATTCAAAGCATGATCAGCTTCCCAAGGGCGCCACAATCCTCACAAAAGCGGGGGGAGAAGCAAAGGGGGCAAGAAAGCTCCCAGCGGGCTGGAAGGAGCACCTGTCAGCATTGGAGACAAGAAACTCCCCCACAAACCCAGGGAAGGGGTGAAGAAAAGGAGCCCCCCTTTGGGAGGAAACCGCCACCTTCTTCTCCTTAGCTTTGTGCTCTCCTATTTCTCGGCAGCGGGCTGCCAAGCCTCTGCTGGCTGGAACTCCGCGTTTTGTTTTGTTTTTTACTTCTCGCCTTCATGTGTTTCTGCCGTACCTCCTCAGCGCTCCTGCTCCCAGGAGTGGGGCGGGCGGAAGAAAGCTTGGCTAGGTTAGAGCAGGCAAAGAAAAGCCACGGAGCTGTGAGCTAAGATTGCAGGCAGGCCGGGGAAGGAGGTGAAGAAGAGGAAGGGTATTGGGAGAGAGGAAACACCAAGCTTGTCCTCGCCTCTCCCAAGGTCCTCCTGCGCCACCTCATAGGAACACCTGGTTTCAGATTTCCGCTGCAAAAGTTTTTCTCGTGCAGAGGAGAGAGGAAAAACAATTATGGAACACTTGGGAATCTCTTGCAAGGCACCATGTACCTTGGTGCTTATTTCCTAACCCCTTCCCCCCGTGTTTTCTGCTCCACCCTGAATTCGCCTCCCTTCCACTCTCCTTACATCCATGGTCTTAATACAGTCCTAGGTCTGTCTCGCTTTCAACACCCCCTAAAATTCTTCATTCAGAAGAATGAAGGGGCGCAAATCGGCGTGTGCTCAGAAATGCCGATTCTGCGCCCCTACCCTCTCGCTCGCGCAAGCAAGCAAGCTGGGCAAGAGCCCAGGATCGGGGCACGCAGCTACAGCTGATCCATGATTCTGCAGAGCAGTCCAGAAGTGCAGATCAGCTGTAGCTGCTCTCCTGGGCTCCTGGCCAGGTCACTTGCTAGTGCTTTGCTGGAAAACATGCTGCTTGCTAATTTAGCAGAAGCGCTTATCAGCTGTAGCCCTGCGCTGATCCTGGCGCTTCTGCTAAATTAGCAAGCGGCATGTTTTCCAGCAAAGCACGAGCAAGTAAGCTGAGCAGGAGCCCAGGATTGGGGCACGCAGCTACAGCTGATCCGCGCTTCTGCAGAACAGCCCAGAAGCGCAGATCAGCTGTAGCTGCTCTCCTGGGCTCCTGCCCAGCTCACTTGCTAGCGCTTTGCTGGAAAACATGCTGCTTGCTAATTTAGCAGAAGCGCTTATCAGCTGTAGCCCTGCGCTGATCCTGGTGCTTCTGCTAAATTAGCAAGCGGCATATTTTCCAGCAAAGCATGAGCAAGTAAGCTGGGCAGAGCTCTCCTCTGCCTCTGCGTGTGCACAGGCAGGTTTGGCATGTTGCCATGGCCACCGGCGGCACAGCCACCAGCCACGCTGGCAACCTGTCCCCCTCCCCTTGTCCCTTCCTGGGCATGGAGAGGGGGAGGAAGGAAGGGACAAAGAGAGGGAAGGAAGGAAGGAACAATGGAAGGGAGGGAGGGAAGGAAGGACAATGAGGGAGGGAGGGACAATGGAAAGGAGGGAGGGAAGGAGGAAGAGACAAAGAGAGAGGGAAGGAAGAAAGGAAGGAAAGAAGGAAGGAAGGGACAATGGGAGGGAAAGAGGGAGGGAAGGAAAGAACAATGGAAGGGAGGAAGGGAAGGAGGATGAGACAAAGAGGGAGGGAAGGAAGAAAGGAAGGAAAGAAGGGACAATGGGGGAGAGAGGGAAGGAAGGAATGAACAATGGAAGGGAGGGAGGGAAGGAAGGGACAAAGGGAAGGAAGGAAGGAAAGGACAATGAGGGAAGGAGAAAGAGACAAAGAGGGTGGGAAGGAAGAAAGGAAGGAAAGAAGGAAGGAAGGGAAAATGGGAGGGAAGGAAGGAACAATGGAAGGGAGGGAGGGAAGGAGGAAGAGACAAAGAGGAGGGAAGGAAGAAAGGAAGGAAAGAAGGAAGGAAGGGACAATGGGAGGGAGAGAGGGAAGGAAGGAACAATGGAAGGGAGGGAGGGAAGGAAGGAAGGGACAAAGGGAAGGAAGGAAGGGACAAAGAGGAAAGAAAGGAAGAAAGGATAGAAGGAAAGGACAATGAGGGAGGGACAATGGAAGGGAGGGAGGGAAGGAGGAAGAGACAAAGAGGGAGGGAAGGAAGAAAGGAAGGAAAGAAGGGACAATGGGAGGGAGGGAAGGAGGGAGGGATGGCTCCCTCCCTCCCACTCCCTCCACCAGAGACTCTCGGATCCTCCCCACTCCCCCGCCCGCACCCCTCACAGGTACCCTGCAACCTGAGTGATGAGCTGGCCACGCCTCCCTTGCCATTCACTTCATTTGTCAAAAAGTTGCAAAAGGTGATCACATGACCCTGGGGATGCTGCAACAGTCATAAGTGTGAAAAATAGTTATAAGTCACTTTTTTCAATGCTGTTGTAACTTCGAACAGTCACTAAGTGAATTGTTTAAGTCGAGGACTACTTGTACTTTATCATTTTTTTCCTTTTTGGGGGGGTCATCAAGTTTTTGACACCTTGCTGGGTGACTGGTGGTACTCGGATATTGCCTTATCCTAAAAGTGGTACATTGGGTGAAAAGGTTGAAAAGCCCTGATCTAAATAGTCTACGATGGATGCCTCTACCCAGAGCAGCCCACATTACAAGGTATTGGCCCTCCTCTGAAGATCAGTGGATTAAGACATCATGAATAATTGTTTTACTTTCTTAAGTATGACTAATTCTGGCATTTCTCAAATTAGGTCAGAATCTTTGTGTGCAGCCCCATGCATTCTAAACTCTTCTCTTTGTTAAGTGTGCAACAAACAGTGAGAATGTCATTTAGAGCACATGCTATATAATCAAAATTTTTCACCAAGTATGACAGTGTTTCTTTTTTCTAGCTCAATCCAACAGTTATGGGGTTGGACTAGATGACCTCCAAGGTCCCTCCCTATTGTTGTTGTTGTTGTTATTATTATTATCATCATCATCATCATCATCATCATCATCATCATTATTATTTCCAGGATGCTATGGATTCCTTCTGAGATTCTCAGTAGCACCAACATGATTCTTAAAGTTTGGTATATGGCTTGAAAAAGATTTGCTCTCTTATCCTCATATATATCACACTTAGGAAGCATTGCTCAGAAACTAATATATATGTAACATATCATAAAGCTATTATCTCATTTTAGAACCTTGCAAATATACATTTTTATGCTTTCTGTGTTACATCCCTATGTCTTTTATTATGTCTCACTTCTCACTGACCATGATAACGTTTTATTTATGTTACCATCAAAATGTGAAATTAGGCATTTTATAGAATGTCTAGGAATTCTATAGAATGTCAACAATGGGATGTCAAAGTATGAAATGCTTAATATTTCATTTCCTAGGCTTCTATGCAGTACCAAAAGGCAAACCAGCAAAGTATAAAATACTCCTGCTAAAATGCCATTCTAGCCTTCCTTGTTGCAACAAGTAGGTCAATGTTGGTCTTTTTCTCTTGATTTTTTTTCAGTAAACGTTTTCCACTTTATTTTGTATTTTTATTTCTTCTTTCATTTTCATGTATGTCTTTTCAAAAAAGTGGGTTAACCCTAACGCTAACCCTTTTCATGATTCTCTTCTCATACATTGCTGTCATTCTGCAGAATGGCTAGGTATTATATACAATGCCTAGGAAAAGTATATAGTATATTAAAATAACACAAACATTTCTTACTTTGCCTAAAAACTAAATCCCAGATCACCGAGACTAAAGAATTTATTCAGAATTCTTCAGACTCGGTGATCTGGGTTTTAGTTTTTGAATATAAATATATATGAATATATATGAATATGAATATATATGAATATATATATACTTCAAAACTTTTTGTCAGCAAAAAGAAATCTGAATGAATACACACACACACACACACACACACACACAAACACCTATATCAACTTTTGAAATTACAGCTGCGGAAATGATACAATAACTTTTGTTTTCAAGCATATTGTGTAAGCATTTGTGTAAGAAATCTATCATTACCAATCCTATGTATCACTGCTTTCAATTACCTGCTTCTGTATATTTTAAGCCTATTTTCTCTTCTTCTGCTTTGAGTGGTGGCCAGACAGTCTGGAGTCTTCCTGGAGTCTTGTCATCCTGCTCTGAAAGAATTACATCAGCCTGATAAAACAAAACAACAAAAACAAAAAAATGTATTACAATATTTAACTTTAATATTATAAATTACTGTACATCCACTTTTGTTTTCTTCTTTCCCTATTTTCATTTTGCAGAACTTTGGACTTGAAGAAGAACATAAAAGTTTGCACATATTGGGGACTTTTTATTTGGTTCACATTATTTTTTTTTACTAGTGGATCACTATGATTTGCATTTTTCCCTTTTTGTATAAACTATCACAGTAACTTGATGCTCCATATAAGCATGTTATCCTTGTATGCATTTCAAGCACGGGATTACCAACTATAGAAAATGAAAGACAATGCACAATGTCACTAGATTAAATTGACAGTGTCAAACTACGGTGGAAGTTCAGTAATTGGTTCTTAACACCCATCATGTAAATTTGAGTAGCGTAATAACAATCAATTTACACTACCTAACAGGTAGTAAACACATATCATGATCCTGGTTTAAACCTCTTGGATAAAAGCAAAATGTTAATGCATTAAATATACAGAAATTATTTTTAAATGTTTTTACAAATGAGAATTTGCTCATCAATATGTTGACTAATCATTGATTTGCTTTCAAAAACAAATTGAAATAATGAGTAAGTCACAAATCTATAAATTATAGGCAAATAAGGCTTTCAATTGCCACTTCTCTTGCTCTTTTTTTAAATGAAATATAATCTGACAATTCATGCATATAAGATTTTGCCTATTAATGTATGATAATCTATATTTGTATAATGTACATTGCTATTTTATACAATACTGTCTTTATGCACAACTCTTATCAAGATAACCTAGTATTGTGCTGAAAAAAATAAAATGGGGGGCAGCCTCAGTTTGGTACATTTTCTGCATCAGAACTTACTATCATTATTTTAATTCATCCCACTCAAGAAACCTAAACATCAAAAACTCCAGGTTTTTACTACTATATTCTAGACATAGCACACAAAAGAATCAATCAACCTACTGGTTTTGTTTCTGTGGCTCCATCACTGGATTTTGATTTAGACCTCTCAAATATTGCCATCAGAGTTTCCTTTTCATGTTTCATTTTACGTTTTATTGCTTCTAATTCTGAAGTGTCAGCAGTTGTCTCTTTTTTGGGAGGACGTGTAAATAAAGCTTTAAATGCATCCAGTGCAGATTCTGCAGGACTTGGTTTCATTTCTTCAGATGGATCTGTTCTCACAGATCTTTCTTGGACCTCTCCAGATGTCGGTACTACTTCATCAATACCTTTCTCCTCAGCTTTAGGCCCTAACAACTGAGAAAGCTGTTCTAGAAAAGTAGGAGAACCTTTTGGCTCTGATATTTTCTTCTTGGTTATCGGGTCAGGTGCAAGATTCGACTTCTTAACAGGCTGTCTTAATTTGAGCATAGCTAGATCACTGTCTTTCTGTTTGATTTCGGTGACAGTTTCTTCCGGATCTTCAGTCAACCCTTTCTTTCGAACACGTAATCCACTAAAGAAGGCTGGGAGCTGGAAGGACTTTTCACTTGATGCTGGCTTTGAAGGAGAATCAGTGCTGCAGTTACTTGAAAGAGATCCCTGCTCTTCTTCAGATTCCTGAATATCCTTTGCTGTAGAAACTGAATTATTATTTTCCTTGATTAGTGTTCTAACATTTGAATTTGAATATATTTCTGGTATTGCATCACCCATTTCTTTTGAAGGCCATTTGCCACTTGGTAGAATTAGCTCTGTGTTATCCCCTGCTATAGCACTACCCATTTTTGTATATAGTTCTGTGTCTTCTTTATTTTGATCATTATCCTCCAATGATAGAGCACAATTTAACACAGAGTAGTTTGTTACATTTCCATGCGGTTCTACATCTGTAGCCTCATTGTCTAATTCTGTGTCATTTGTTGTATGAGCCAAAGTACCCTGAGCAAGAATGGAATCCTTACAATCTTGTTTGCTGAATTCACACAAAGGAGAGTGGCTAGAATAGAGAGACGGCTCCTTCTGCTCCTTTTGCTGTGTTTCCAGGTCACTTGTGCCATAAACATCAGCCTGATGATCATCTGAAACAAAAGCATAGTCTATCGAGGTATTATGTATGCTGTCATTGTCTTCAGAGTCAACAAAGTTTCCAGCATAAATTCTGTGCACACTTGAAGCACCAGTAATAGCTTCTGCATGGTCATTTGAAGCCCAGTCACCCATTCCTGAGACTGCCTCCAAAACAAATATGTCTCTTGTGTCAGTTTCTGGAACAGCCTGAACATTACTTTCTTCCTGCACCATTTCTGGAAGCAGATGAACAGTATTTGGATCAGCTTCTTCATTTACTCTGTTCTTCTCATCCTTATTGTCCACATGGCTATCAATATCCTCATTGACATTTTGAAGCCCTTTTAAAATTACTTGCTGTTTTGAAGTTCCTGGTTCTAATTTATCTGTAAATCCAAACAGTGCTTTCATAGAAAATTTAGTAAATAAAGTATGGCCTGCTTCAGTCTCTTTCTCCTTCCCTGGATTAGGCAGCTTACCGCAATCACAATCTTTTTCCATGTTGGGCAAATCAAAACACACATATATTCCTGGAACAAGAACTATTTATTTCTGTACAATTACTTCCAAGAAATATTTTTTCATTCAGTAAGTAAATTGAATCATTATGGAGGGAAGCTGTTTCTCCAAATTATACACTATTTTTCCAGAACATAGTATTATGAAATGCAAATTCCTACCAACGTCTACAACTTTAGTACAGAAGAAATAGGAAGATTTCACTCATCTTGCATGCCACATTTTCTCAGCAGCAACAGAACTTACTTTTTACACAAAGGGCCTTTTTTTTGTCAGAGCAAATCTGCAAACTAATCGGCTGAAAAGCACGAGGCACAGTTGCATTGATTTTTACTGTTCTGTGAATTCCAAAGCTTTTTATTTTCTAGAAAATAGAGTTAAAGGTTAGTACTGAACAACTGGTACTTGCTGTTTGTTATTTCCTCGTGCCGGTTCATGTCAGCAGAAAATTTCAGAAAGATCCCCACTGTGGTCAAAAGCTGCTTTAGCAGAATCTTCAGAGCGGCTATGTATTAGAAATGTGGAAAATCTTGATGGATTGGAATTTATTTGAAGTTCTTTGCTAAAACATGCCTTGTCTTCTGGAGAATTCCAAGTGTTGAAGTTAACTGACTGTACTGCCCTTGAAACTGAATGATAATAATAAAAAAAAGAAACACCCTTCCGCTTTGGTGCAGGTTTGGTCTGAAATGTAGCTTGCAGCAAGTGAACATCAACCAAGAGGACTGGTTTCATATTACCGTGTTTCAAACTCTGCACAACTATTTCTGTGGCCCACAAACAGGTATTAATCAGGCAGTTTCACCACACCCACGGATTAGAAGTTATATGGGAGGGCAAAGTAAACAGAGAGTATATTCATTAACTCTGAGAGACCAGGACATTTAGAAATATGTATTTCCGCTGTCTTTTCCCTATACAAATATACACATGGGTGTTTGCACATATACTGTATACATGGAACTATTTAATTTCTGAATACCTTTGCAGTGTAGGGCTTGTGATTGATCTTATTTTCCCATTTTATGAACGAAAGCAACATGAACCAATTCCAGATAGGTACAGTTGTTGGTGTAAAATTTAACAGTGTAAAGTAGGTGAAGGAGCAGCTAGTTTTCAGCTTACTTGCTTAACATTTATCAGTAATTCTTTTTTAAAATATTAAATTTATTGGATGAATTACATTGGAGGTATGGACTCGAATTGAATGCCCTGGTCCCCCTTTCAAAAACCAGACAGGGTCAAAGCAAATGTTTAGTTTAAAATGGAAATAAAGTAATTAATAAAAGCTAATATGATTCTTTAATATAATAATACATACATTTGATCCCATTAGAAATTAATGATATGGCTGCTTGAGGAACGGCTTGAGGAACTTCACCCAAAGCTTTTGATGGCTGCAAAAACCCTGGAAATTCAACAAGTTTTTAAAATATAGTTTCATATGTTTTGTCTATTCCGTTAGGTATAACATTAAATCCCTTCATTCCTTCCCTCTTCAGTATCTGTTCATGGGACCTAGTGTACCCTTCAGAATAGAGAGGGGCACAGTTCCTTGCATGAGGACAGAAACCTCCAACTCTGTTGAAAGAAAGAAAGCCTTTTTGTCAAGGTCTTTATGGCATTCGTTTATGGCTAATAAACGAATGCCATAAAGAGGAGGATTACTTTTATTATAACAGCCATAGATGAATCCTGCAAACCTGAAGACTGAATGTGTTTCCTTTCTTCCCTTTATTTTTATGTGAACTAGAAAAGATATGTCTGAGACGTTTTCTCAAACAAGTTTCTTAGCCCAACCGTTGCCTCTACCTCTTTCTTTCACGGCCATTTCTTTACATCTTCCCAAATTCTCTTTTTTGAGCACAGTCATAGCCTGCTCACCTTGATGAACATCCTACTATTCAAAATATATATAATTATAGCCTAATTGTTATGCTTTGGAAATTAAAATCAGTGATGTAACGTCTTAAGTGGAATATTTGTAGACAGAATAATGAGATTTTATTTTCTTTGGCTAAATAGGTCACAGTTCTTTCCATCTATTTAGCTTTTACATATATATGTTTACTTGATAAATGCAAGCAATATCTGCTGTTCACATTGATAAAGTAAAAATGATCATTAGTGTCATAAAAATCTTTAAACATTTGGACTGTGCCATCTGAAAGATTTTTTTTGTCCAAAGTTCCATCACAAGGCTAAACTAAATCAAGGTGAGTAAAATTAATAAATATATCACTTTTCATTACATTCTAGCACTGGGAAAATATATTATAAGGTTTTGTCTTCCTTAAATATAATTGCCACAGCCATGTTCCTCACACCATGATATAATTAAAGTATAAATTTCAACAAATTTAACAAATTGAAAAACAGCAGGAGGATTGGCATAGATTTAAAAAAAGAATTGTGTTGATAGCAAATGATTTCTTTCAAAGTAATATTACATTACAAAAGCATATTGTAGTTATTACTATATTGTTGAAAGGAATTACGATTCTAATGGAACAATCTCATCATCAGATTTCATCTCTAAAAAAGCTTCACACATCAAAGCCTAGGATATTACTGTAACAAGGTTATAGTTAAATGCTTCCGGTATTCAGAAGGACTCAAACAACTTAAGAATCAATTAGAAGATGTACTTCCTCTTACAACAAAATTATGCCAATGAGAACTTGTTTGGAAGAAAAACATATTGATGATCCTAAACGAGAACAAGAAGAACCTGGAGCTCTTGGTTATTTACAGTTGTATGCAAAAGTTAAGTCAAATTGTGAGTTAAACTACTCATAAAATAGCAAACATGGATTCAAAGAGAAAGAGGTTGTACTGAATTCTGCGCCATGTAGAGGCAGTTTCAGCTTCAGTTTGCTCATGGATTCATTAAAAACTACAGTTTGACCATTATTGAGCTAATAATGTTCTTAGAAAATAGAGGCAGTTGTGGGAATCCAGTTGTTTGCTTCAAAATACCTTCTCTGCAAAAAAATATATCTAAGTTATGCTAATAAAAAGCTTACTGCAGGATAGAATGGGCGGACCTCACAGTCGCTCTCTCTCTCACTCTCTTTGTCACTATCAAACTTTACAATACCATACCATGTAAAATAATAAATGAATTATGTAGCACCTTTCATTAAAAAATCTAAATAATAAATAATATTTAAATAAAATAATAATTAATAAATCTGCTGTGGCATATGGTTTTAATAATTGGATAGACACAAATTTAGTTATTATTCAAAACTCATTCCAGGCTTGGCAGCCTATTTTGTCCAAGTAAGCTTTAAAAAATATGTTCTCTTTTTATATCTCAGCATTTATTCTTTTATTTCAAGCTTATCTATTCATCTTACCCAGTAAATGGGAAAGACAACTGATGAGCCAAGAGTAAAAAATAATCTCCTTGAGTAAACCTTAATTCCTGGCATCTATGTGGACATGTCATTTTCTTGGAAACAGTTAAAAATTAGGTTTCCCCCCCCCCAGGATATTTTTGTATATCCAACCTAACTTTCAAGCCTGGCAGCCTTCCATTGAAATATTAGTAAGATTTCACCTTGTTTAGCTTTTCAAAAACAGCTAAATCAATGTTTCTCAACTTCAACAACTTTATTATGCATAGTATCAACTCCCAGAATTCCCCCAGCCAACCTGCCAGTGGGAAAATTCTGGAAGTTGAAGTCCACTCATATGAAAGGTCCTGAGGATCACAGAGTCATAGGGCTAGAAGGAACCTTGGAGGTCTTCTAGTCCAATCCCTGCCCAAGGCAGGAATCAGGTTGAGAAACATCCGTAATTTTTATATAGATCTCAGAACATTCCTTTCTTGGTATAATCCTCTTCAGGACCGGCAGCAGAAGTGCTCTTACCAAATTTCATGATGCAACGACCCATGTCTCATGCCCAAGCTAAGGAACTCTATTTCAACTTCTCATTTTTTCCATTCAAGAAAAGAAATAACTGTCTTCTTCAGGCAGGGTTTTTAAGAAATGGTACTAATATTAGTTCAGTGTTTGCTGGCAGGTTAATATATGACATTTTATATTATTAGCCCCTTTTGAAGCCCAACTGACAGAAAAACGGGATATCAAGTTATAGAGTAAATAAATATAGGTAGTCCTCGGCTTACAACCACACTGGAGCCCCAAATTTTTTTTTGCTAAGCAAGGCAGTTGTTAAGTGAGTTTTATCCCATTTTATGATACTTTTGCCACAGTTAAGTAAATTGCTGTGGTGGTTAAGTGAAACATGAGGTTGCTAAACGAATCTGTCTTCCCTCATTATCTTTGCTTGTTGAAAGTCAGCTGGGAAGATTACAAATGGTGATCACATGGCCCAGGGACTGTGCAACTGTCATAAATACATGCCAGTTGCCAAGAGCCTGAATTTTGACCATGTGACCATGGAGATGCTATAGCAGTTATTAAGTGTGAAAACTGGTCATAGATCACTTTTTTCCAGTGCTGTTGTAACTTCAAATGGACACTAAATGAATGGTTGTAAGCAGTGCTTTTTTTCTAAAAAAAAAAAAAAAAAGGTGCTGGAACTCACACATGTCATACAACCCGCCTTGCCTACTCTACAAGGTTCCATCCAAAAAAGGTACCGGAACTCCGTTCTGGGCGTTCTATTAGAAAAAAAGCCCTGGTTGTAAGTTTAGGAATACCTGTAAGTACTTATAAGGTTAAGCTTCCCCTATAATTAAGACACAGACAATACCAATCCCCTGCTCATTTTGAAGTTTTGCAAATGTAAATGGTCTTCTGTTTTAAAAAACAAAGTCTGTTCAAATGTAAGTAAATATAGAAATAATATAAAAGCAACTATTTGAAAAGACAACTGTTTGAAGTGTTTCTGAGGTATCCTGTTATAGTACTTTGCTTTGTTACATTGTCTGGATATTTGTTTTTATTTCTTAGAAGCACAATCTACAATGTTTAGGTTCCATCCAATGTGAAACTCCTGATATTATAGGTAAAGAAGGGTATGTCCTTTCGCTCTCCATCTTCTCTCTGTTATCTCTTGTCTCCTTCACATGGTTGTTATTTCTAAGGGAGAATGGCAGATCAATGCTTTTATATAATATTACCTTTCAGCTAATTTGGAAGGAAGGAAGGAAGTTCTGAAGAAGAGAATGTGCCACCTTCTCCCTAAAAGTAACTTTGCCAAATTCTTCTCCACCATTAATAAGAACTTGCCAAGGCTCCATGATTATCCAGCTGTTGGGAAGTTCATATTTTATATAATTAGAGGTATGGATTTAGCTGCTAGTTTAAATAATAAATATTATTTTCAATCAACAGTTAATGATTTTTCAGCACAATTCATCCATAATATATAAATATAAATGGAAGATGAAAAACTAATAGAGTATATGTTCTACACTGTGCCTTTATGGAATGGGAAAAAGGAGCATCTCCATGCAGTACCTCTCTTGAACTCTAAAAAGCTATTTTACGTGGAGCAGATATTTATGGAACTCTGGTCTGACATTTAGACTTCACTGAATATTATTGTCTGCAACAGATGGGGAGCTATATGATGAGGTTCTACAATGTTAAGTTTCTTATATCTCTGTAACGGTTACCAATAACTGTAAAATCTGATGTATGACTGTAAGAAGATAATTTCTTAGTTTTAGAGTATTATTTCCTTAACTGAATGAATGAATGGCCCAGGAATTTCTGAGGCTGTTACACTGCTGATGGAAGAATGTAAAAGCAATAAATGATATTTTAGGTTAACAAATGAAGAAATTATTGCCTAATTATGGAGGACCAATCCAGTAAGCAGACATATAACAGTGTAAACAACAACAATAAAGTATTTTATAAAGATACTCACATTTAGTTCAAGATGTAATAGACTTCTGTCCACTCTTTCTGGTTCAGTGAAATAGACGGAAGGATCAGATTGCCTCAACCTGCAAGCTAAAACCCAGGCATCATCATCTCTATTTGTGACAGGTGTCTTAACTGCCTGTTCTGAGTTTTTCTTCCAAGAGGTTTCTACTGGAAAACCTATATGGTTTTAACAAACATGAAGAAGAAAGAGAATTATCTCCAACTATAAAATATTTAAAGTGCAGGTCATTAGGGTGGTTAGCTGTTGCATCAACATAAAATTTACTTTTTCTCAACTTGAAAGACTTAAAAAGCACCATTGCTATATTTTATTTAAGAAGCAAAATTCTTCCCGATTTATAAATGAAGACATCCTGAACACACCGCGATGACTGAGCCGTAACTTGATTTCATTCTCTGAACATGGAGTAAAGAATTAAAAAACAGGCATTGATAGGAAGCAGTGAACTATTTCAAGCATAGAGATATCTCTGAGGGGATGCCTCAAAACCCACTTTGTCTCTTCAGACAACTAGGCCATGACAGGAAGGGCAACATCTCCCATACTGTTTTTCCATATGCAGAAAGAAGGTTTTTATTCATAAATATTGAGGTTTGTTAAGGAAAGTATGCAAAATATGGATGGATCTGTTTCTAGTATTTTCTGCCTTTCTCCGAACAGAATTTTCATTCTTTGGGATAGTGATCTTACACATGGCGGTATGATTATTTGTATGCTGTTGAGAAACAGATCTGCACGGATCTGCATTCCAAGTTTCTTTTCTGTATCACACTTGAGTGAGACAATATGATAGCTTTATATTCATGACAAGGATCCTAGCCCTGCTGCCAGCCAATGGCACATGGGTTCCCTGATCCTCCTACTAATGTTATGAACAATGAACACTTATATATATGGCTTACTTGAGAGTTGTAATTCAGCTTATTCGTGTGTACAGTTCTTTTGCTTAGACAGCTAGGGACTGGAATGTTAAAAATTCACTAATGTTTCCCCTCTATTTGTTTATTGTGAAGAAGGGCAACATGATAAGCAGATAGAAACCAGAAACCGTATTTTCATATTTGTTGGGAAATCTTGATACTTCGTGGAATGGACTTTCCTTAACTACTCATAGGCACTATGACATATGGATACCCTTTGTATACTGCATGTCCTTTAAGTGTATATGACTAACTTTCAATTCCTAATTTCTGGATTGTATAATAAACAACACACACTTTAAAAATTAGATTTGAATTTTCAATTCAGGTCTTCACTCTATCTTATTTATGTAATTCAGTAGAAAAACAGTTTAAATTTTACATCTTTATTGTAAAATTGAATATTTTTTTTTATTGAAAATTTTTTAAATTTTACAAAACAAATCCCCTCATCATTCTGTATAAACTCCCTCCAAGACACAAATTTAAACATTACTTTCTTTGAACATCTATACATCTATATAAATCTAATCTCTCCCTCTTTCTTTATCATAAAACAAAAAAAATAAACATATAAACCTTCATTATACCATTGAAACAAAACACTCTTTGAATACTTAAGCTAAATACTTAAACTTAAACTTTAAACAAATTATCTTCTCTTAAAAATAATAATAACAATAATAATTAAAAAAATCCAATCATTAAACACGTTATAATATACTCTAAACCTTTTCATGTCATACTTATATTCCATCATTCTTTATAAACTCCCTCCAAGACACAAATTTGAACACTTAAAACTTAAAACTTAAAACATTAAGATCCCCTTATACGCATTTAAATCTTTACCAATAACAAATACTATCTTAAACACAATGTAATATACATCTTTACCAATAACAAATTGCATCTTATAATAATAATAATAATAATTAAAAAAAACCCAAACATTGAAGACATTATAATATACTCCAAACCTATTACTTAAACTTAAACTTCTTATCTAAAATTTTCATTCAGTCTCCATAATCTTCTGTCCAATAACCGGTTACGTCCACTATAAACACAATCCTTATCAGTCTCTCTTGCCCATAAGCATCGAAAGAAATGCGTTAAAATCTGCCCTTGAAGATCGCTCCAAAAAATTTGTAAGTCCTGGTTCTCCCACAAACTCAGGAACCAATACCTGTGAAGCTTCCTCAACCTCCTTCTTCTGTTGGTCTTTCTCTTTATGTTTATATGTTACTTTTTCTTTACATTTATACGTTACACAAGTCTCAGGAACCAATACATGTGAAGCTTCCTCAACCTCCTTTTCTTTACGTTTATATGTTGGACAAGTTGTCTTCTGGTCTTTCATCTCTTGTGGAACTTCCTTGAGCTTCTTCTGTTGATCCTTTTCTTTACAGTTATATATTGCATAGGTTATCTTCTGCTCGTCCATCTCTACTTGTTGAGGCCTCCCATTTTTAATTAATATAGACTCTTCAGACTGCAATTCTGGCATTAAAGGTTGCTCCAAAGAATTTATAAATCCTACTTCTCCCTCAGATTCAGAAACCAATACTTGTGGAACTTCCTTAAACTTCTTCTGTTGATCCTTTTCTTTACAATTATATGTTGCACAGGTTGTCTTCTGCTCCTCCATCTCTACTTGTTGGGGCCCCTCAAACTGCAATTCTGCCTTTTTTTCTTCCAAAGCTTTAAGCGTAGTAGGTGACGATGAGCATACCCCCAGGACCGAAGTATAAAAATCTTTTGCTTTAGAAACAGTATTAAGACTATAACGTATCCCCAGGTAGCTCACCACCATTCCAGTCGGAACATCCCATCTAAACAAAATTTGTCTCTTTTTAAGTTCGTCTGCTAAAAAAGCAAACTCCTTTCTTCTTCTTAAAATTTTTGGTGGGATCTCCTTTAAAATTATAACATCTTGTGAAGCAATTTGAAACCTCTTCTTATAAAAGGCTTGTATAATTTCATTGCGCAGGGATCTTTTCCCAAAGTAAATTACCACATCTCTTGGCAAATTCTTTTGCTCTGCCACCACAGAGTTAACTCTAAATGTCTGATCAATTCCACTAAGTATTTCCTCTTCTTCTCTATTCATAATCACAGCAAAGTCCTTTTCCACCATCTCTCTCAAATCTCCTTGCACAGACTCATGTAAACCTCTGATTCTTAAGGCATATTCCATTTGTTTATATTGAAGCATAAGAATCTCATCTTGAAAGTTTTTCATCTCTTTTTCCATACTTTCAAATTTTTCCTCCATCAATTCCAATTTTTCTACTACCTCTTCTACGCGAGAATTCAACTTTTCAAGAACAGAGGCAACTCCTTTTAAAGTCAAAACTATCTCTTGCTTCAAAGTCTTATTATTTTCCTCTAAAATCTCTTTCATTTCTCCCCTAATTTGAAGTATAACATCTCCCATCATATCTTGCAAGTCCTTCACCATTGTTGACTGTGGCAAGGAAGAAGGTGAAACTATTAATTTAGATTGTTGCCCTGATGATAACACCGAAGAAGAAGTCACCTTGGAAGCTGTAGAGATTACTGGACACTTTGGAGCCATCTTAAAAAAAAACTTTACTCCTTCTTAAAAATTGCAAGAATTAAGCAAGAAAAATAAGAAATTAGCTCCATAAATTCAAAAAAAAAAATCCTTCAAAAGGGGATCGTTATGATAAAATAAAAATAAAAAAAGGAGTTCAAAAAAGAAAAAGAAAAAGGAGGAGAAGAAAAAATAATAATAATTAAATAGAAAAAATCCATTCCATTTTTTAAAAGTACCAAAAAGTACAAAATATAAAACACAAAAATTAAACAAAAATAATAATACTAACACTCCATTCCTATCATAAAAAAAACAAAAAAGAAAAAAGGAAAGGGAAAAAAAGAAACACCAAAAATGCTTAAAAAAATAGAAAAAACGCCGGAAAGTCTGCCGATCGCCATTTTACTTTCCCTTTCAGCAAAAAGTAAAAAATAAAAAGAGGGAATATAAACGTAAAAATAAATCTTTAAACAAAATCCATATAAAGTCAAAAAAAAGCAAAAGTTAAATCCTATAGTCAACTCTGTCCGCTTCTAAAAAAACTCACCAGATCTCTTTAAACGCGGAGGTGGTTGCAACGGCTTGTTTTGTCCCTAGGGACAAAAGCAGCTGGGAAGCGGAGACAGTCTGAACTCCGTGGGAGCACTCCTTTCACACACACCCCAAAAAATATTGGGGGTGCGTAAGTGGCTCTACCACTATTCAGACAACCCTCTTCCCCCCCCCTTTGCCTGGGAGGGGGATTTTGAACCGCTGAACAGCTGATGTCCGCTGTTCATAGCGATTCATTACACGTACCCAGGAGGGCGGCTACAAAGTAGCCGCCATCGCCCGCGCAGATCCACCGGAAGTCGTAAAATTGAATATTAACACTTTTACTATTTGACATTTTGACTGATAAACTAAAGTCTAATGACAGAATGGTGCAATAATGTTGAAATGGTATATTAGCTTGATAAAGATTTGCAACTTTGACCCAGAAGTTTCTTATCATATCCTTAATATGGCCTCTGATTTCAAAGGCATTTTCATCATTATGCACATAAGCTTTGAAATGTGTGTTTCATTCATTCACTTCATTTGTATGTCACTGAATAATGTAGTGGTTAAGGGACTAGGCTAGAAACTGGGAAACTGTGAGTTCCAGTTCTGCCTTAGACATAAAACCAGCTGTGTGATCTTGGGGTAGTCATATCCTCTTAGCCAGAAGCAGGCAATTCTGGGGAGCAGGCAGTGGCAAACCACTTCTGAAATCTTACCAAGAAAACTGCAGGAATTAATTCTGGCAGTCGCCAGGAAATATTGACTCAAAGGCAAAAACAAACAGGGAGGGAGAGAGGGAGGGAAGGAAGAGGGCACCATTGCTGGAGATTTTCAAGAATAGCCTGGACAATCATTTGTCTAGGATGATATAAGTCTTCTGCTAGAAGATTTCCAAGGTCCCTTCCAATTCAATGATTCTAAGAAATCAAAAATTCTGTCATCTGACAAGGAATGAAAGATCTTTAAATTTTGATATAAGTAGTACTGAAACAATATTGACTCAGTTTCTTCCTGAAGATATTTTTACAAAAGCTTTACTGGAATTCTGATAAAAGTATTTCGTTGAAATTTGTTCTATTCAGAAAACATGCTGATTTTGTGAAATTTTAAAATAAGTTATCTTAATATGTAAACATATAAGTAAATATCAGTCAATTTATTTATAGTTTTTATTAATGCTTGGCTACTTTTGTGCAAGTTTTATTTGTTATAATTAGCAGGCAAAGCTGTAAATAAATTGACTGATATTTACTTATATGTTTACATATTAAGATAACATTTTAAAATTTCACAAAATCAGCATGTACATTAAATTGATTGATTGATTGATGTAAGTATATATATGTTAAATTATAATATAAATATGAGGTAAGCAATCTGATACCAAACATTTCAGACCATCCTTGATTAATTTTGGGATTGGCAAGTTATTGTACAGCTGTGACCTGAAACATCAGGTGAATATTAGGTTGATTTGTTTGATCTAAATAGTACATGCATCATATACAAATATGAGAAAACATTTTGGCTACTTCACAACCAACAGAACTTTTGAATGAATCTGTGTATACAATTTAACTTACCTGTAAGAACTTTTCATAATACATTGAAGTTAAAGTAGATCCAAAAGACATGATATTCTCCTTCTTTCCAAGCTGGCTTACTTTCATAAATAAAGTATGTGTTTATTTAGCCAACAGAACTACAATACAATATTTAATTTTTGGTACACCATCTTTGCTGTACAACTGGTCAAAATTTGGAGATTGGCTATCTATAATTTTCACAGAAGAGACATACAGAATTTTATTTAAAATTTGCTTTCTCATAGGAATTTTGCATATCATACCTAACAATTGACACAAGTATCTTAAAACATACATACATGTAGGACAGTTCTTCAGAATGCCAATACCTATTGATAAATGTAGAAGGGGAAGCTTACCATAAGATGTTACTGACATGTAGCATAAACAATTGAATTCAATAGAATCAGAAAAGTTACTTGCTAGACTATATAATTTAGTTATATTTCAAATACAACAGCTTTACAACTGCTATTTGATCCTAATTCAATATTTGATGTGGTAGATTTTAAATAATATGGTAGTGAGAAAGTGACCACAATAAAGGCCCTTTTGACAAAAATTAAGCAAAAGCAATCATTGTAAATGCAAAAAGTCTACAGTTTATTACAAGTGTTATTCAAGTTACTCTTGAATGTTTAATATATAATTCAGTACTCCAAATTTAAACATTGTGTACACTATGTACATTATGCCACAAAGCATTTGGTTGGTTTTCGACTTGACATAATATCAATCCTGCAACAGATTTGTTCAATAAACCAGGGGTAAAAATCCCAACTGAGCATTAATGACAACATAGCTCTGGTCAATTTCTAGATGCTATTTCCAAAGCCCATTCACTGAGGTCTTTTGATTATGAAATCCATCATTGTTCTTCGATCTGTTGTGATGCTTTATTATACTGCCCCAGATAAGCAGCTGATGTGGCTACCAATAGCAAAGGAAACATTTTCCTTGAATCAGCACTGAACTCAGTCAGTACATAGCATCATTTGTGGCATTTGGCTTAAGGCACTGACTT
The DNA here is from genome assembly GCF_016545835.1 of Crotalus tigris. NCBI lineage: Eukaryota > Metazoa > Chordata > Lepidosauria > Squamata > Viperidae > Crotalus > Crotalus tigris. The sequence continues at coordinate 980,908 of NW_024096622.1, read as the reverse complement.
AAGCATATACATGAACCCCGTGTCTGCAATAAGTTCCCAGTGTCCTGCTTGTGGGTTTCCATGGGCATGTAGTTGTCCATTATGGGAAGCAGAATGCTAAACTAGACGAGCCCTTAAGCTGATCCGGCAGGACTTTTTACATCTTTTAAAATCATTTTATTTTGCTGCAATTTAAGAAAAGACAGACATAGCTGCTCCTATGTCCTATTTCAGTATCTTCTAACAAAAGTCTTTCCTAGACTTTGACCAGATATACCAATTTTCAGACAAAGAAATATGCTCCAGCCCTGCTTGATTAACTTGTCTAAAGGTTTCTAGTTCCTATTTTTTTTTCTCTTGTGTCATTAAAGTGTCATTAAAAAGAAAGAAAAGCCAAGGCTGGTTGTCCTCCTAAGAATTTTTTTTTATTTTAAAAAAGAAGATTTGGTGCCCTCTAGAGTTTGAAGGGTGCAGCAATGTCATGCATAAAAGGCAACAATATTGAATTCATAATGTCATGGTTTAGAATGGCAACATCTGTCAACATAAGGGACGTGTAGATTCTGTGAATTTGACTAACAGAGGAAGATTTGGCAACTACATTTTGTGCAAGATGTATGCTGTTGTGATCACAACAGCTTAACACTGTTGAATGTTATGCATAAAAAACAATGGATGAGATAAAGTCCTGGTAAAAATAAGTGCTGCAATTAAACATGTTTCCGCTGCCTCTTGAATCTAAAGGAGCAGGGATTGTTTTGTCTTTTTTTTTTTTGCATCTTTCTGACAACCTACGACTGGCAATTTAAAGTATGCATGATGTTACAGGAAGCAAACTTAAGTTTTCTTATATATTCAAGATGAGAGATAAATGTCTATGATTCTGTTGGTCATATGATTCTGCATACGATAAAATAGCTAGATATTACTGAATAGGAAATTGAAAGGAAAACGTATAAAATGTATTTTATTGGTACTGCCTGCAGTAGAGAATTCCTATAGATGGTTGTTACTAAAAATATAGTCAGTGATTACTGACAAATAAATAAATTAACTTCATGAACTATTTAAAGATATAGCCAGCATAAAAATAAGATATCATAAACTATTCCCTCTAAATAGCTAAAGTATAATTTGATGGATTCCTGAATGACAGACTGAAGATGTTTCTGCAAAAGCAGACCCAACAACAATGGTGAAGAATGAAGAGCTGGTAAGTAGACTGGTTTTCTGGAATATCTATAGATAAGGAGAGGTTGGGAGATTGCCTTCCTGTGTTCTGGATGGCTACTCTACTCAAGGAGATTGCAGGACAGTTGTTTCCCATGGAATTGAGTGCTAGAGATGATGGGAATAGCCATTTTGCTCATAACCATGTTTGGCACCTTTTAAAGGACACTAACTTTGCTAAATCTCACTCGCTAATTGCTTTAAGAAATTGCTCATTAACTACTTCTAAGCTATTAGAGTGACAAGTTTGAAAATGCCCTTTGAGACTGCCTTTAATCCCGAATGAAAGAAATTATTAATTATAACCCTATGAATTTAAAGAATCTGAAATAAATAGCAAAAAGCTAAATAAGATTTGATTTTAGAAAGTTGTAAATGGACCAAGGGTCCAGATGAACTTGGAATATTGGAACTTTTATAATAAGATTTTGGAATTAATTATAAAGATCAAACAGCTTCTCAGGGAGATAATCTGGTTTTGATTTTGTAAGACATAACAGATATTTAACTTCATGATTTTAAAAATTGGACACCAGAGGGATCTAGACAGAGAGGAAAAAATCCAAATTCAAAATGATGCAAAAGTTACAATAATGAAAATACTGAAGGAGATTTTTAAAGAATGGGCTCAGAAATTAGTAGCCACAATATCAACAATGTTAATAAAGATGTCTGCTTCTGTGGATAGACTATATACAAAATATGTTACTGAAGAAATAGTAGATATAGAACAACGTTTATCAGACAGGATAGAGGTATCAAAAGTGGATTTACAACTGACAGGCCAAAAGAATGACTTGGAAAAGGATTCTTCACTGGATCTAGAACAGAAATTGACTGATGTTTTAAAAAAATTAAAATTCAAAAGGGAAATACAAATGGCAGACCAAAAGAGGGACCTGAATAAATTTTTTATATTGATTTTCAAAAGAGACTTGCTAAAGCCTTGAAGAATATGTATGACGGGACACAGAAAAATGAAGCAGTCACATTTTTGCCAAATTTCAGTTCAATGGGAATAACGGGTGCTAGATTTTGGACACCTTCTTTAAATTAGCCCATTTGAGTATATTTATTCAAAAATTGTTGTCCTATGTTTTGCCTAATTGAAAGTGACAAATAGACAGGAGAGTTTTAATTATTTATAGATAAGAGGAATATTGAAAATTCTTTTGTATATTTCAAAATGCCCTGTATTGCCATTTGACCCATCCCAACTGTTTCCAAACAACTGAAGTTATGATTATTTATATAATATTAACAGATTAAAGGAAACTACAATGAGGCAAAATACTGGGGAGGAGTTGGGGGTGGGTTAGATTATCCATTAGATTGTTATCACAGAATAGTTTCATTCAACAGTATCCCAAAAATAATGAAACTCTGCCCTTTTTCAGGCAACATCACCATACATGTATAACAGAGGCACAGCTGGCATCACAATGCTTCACAATTGTTTACAGCACTCCAACATGGCCTAACAGATGGGATGATATAAAAAAAAGTTTTGAAAAAAGGAAGGTCTGTGCCTTATAGTATCCTTCTTCATTATCTCCATTGTTCTGGAGCAACTGCCATTAGTCATTATCCCACTGAGGAAAGGGTCAAGGTTAAGGTTGCTTCTCCAGAACTTTGAAGAACAATGTTTCACATTTATTCACAATTACAGTAATTAGCAAATTATGACACAGCTAGATCACCTTCTAAAGTTTAAATTAACCTTCTGCCATATCAGCCTGTACCGATCTCTTAAAATAGTTTTGTCAGTTAGTTCATGCTTCCAATGTGCTATCAATTGTATTATTACACTCAACAGAAGCATAGTGATTGCCATTGGAAGTTCAAGGACTAAAAATCTATCATACTACCAAACATCCATCACAGTAAATCTTTTACTGATATAATACAAAAATGTAAATCCACTTCATCTTTTTACTAGTATTTCATCTGTCAGGATAGTAAATATACTAAGCATGGAAGTCTAAGAGTCACAGAAGCTCAGCAGAAAACCGTATTTATGAGTATCTATATTACAATAAAACATTCTGAACAGTAATCTAAACTAGTAATACAAAGTGACATCAAAGAAAAATAGTTCAAAAAGAATTTGATGATCAATTTTAATTTGAAAATCATCTGAATCTGTGCAGAACACATCTGTTCAGCTTGTGCTATCTGTGCTAACTAAGAATTGTGCATCTATAATTCCAATATATTTAGACAGGTCTATTAGTATGAGATGAAGAAAGACTGATCTAAACACTGAAAAAATGCAATATTATGCACATCTACTAGAAGATATTTTCTTTTTTTTAAAGACTTTGTTCCCGAGTGTGTCCTGAGTGTGTCCTAGGTATGTAAGACATAGTACAGGTACAGGTAGTCCACTGATTTCAGGGTATGGATATGATCAGAAAATTCCCTTTAATGGAACTCAAGAAACCTAGATGGCATTAACTGTTTTTGGACACCTGCAGTCCTACATATGTCATGTTCTTCAATACCGATGGAGACTAAGGAATCAGCGAAGAGCCTGATAATCTAGTAGTTCTCGACGTATGACCACAACTGAGTCCAACATTTCTATTGTTAAGCGAGACATTTGTTAAGTGAGTTTAGTCCCATTTTATGATCTTTCTTGCCACAGTTGTTAAGTGAATCACTGCAGGTATTAAATTAGTAATGCAGTTGTTAAATGAATCTGGCTCTCACATTGACCTTGCTTGTCAGAAGGTCACAAAAGGTGATCACATGACCCTGGGACTCTACATATAAACTTATATATAAATATATATAAGTTGCTAAGTGTCTGAAATGGTTGTGTGAAAAATGGTCATAACTCACTTTTTTTTCACTGCCTTTGTAACCTTAGGCATTCACTGAATGAACTGTTGTAAGTCGAGGATTACATAGTTAGTACAAAAAGCCTAACCTTGTTCCTTTTCCTAGAGCAGGGGTGTCAAATTGCTGACCCGTGGGCCGGATGCGTCATGCAGAAGCCGCGCTCACCCCATTGCCGGCAATGGCAAAACCGTCCTGATACGTTGCATGACATCACGTGATGTCACAAGTTTGAAATGTCTGTCCTAGAGTGAAAAGCTCTGAAAATAAAAAATGTACACTGCACACTACACAATGCAACGCTGGTTCACATTAGAGCTCGAAAAAAGGGCTGCTGACCTAGCACTTGTCTCCTAATTCAGGAGTGCCCATGGGCCTAAAAAAAAGAGATCCTTTAAAAGTCACCTTTACTTTAATAAAGAAGATGGAAAAAACGATTGTGTTTTAATAAATAATAGAGAAGTATGCACAGCAGTATCTACTTCACTCTGAAATTTTGCACAAAAGACTTCCTAAACCTAATCAACATATTTAAACAAATGTTTGAATATGATTTTAAATAAATGCAGATGTATGAAACCATATTCCCTTTGTTCTGCACCACTGGGCATCTGTTTTTCTTCTTCCATGCAATCAGCATTTTATTGTGACATTTTAATTTACAAGCTTCCTTTTTTTGCAACTTTTTTTTAAACGAATGACAATGGAAAGTGGTTTTTGATTTTGCTCCTTTGATATGGTAGGGTGAGGGGTCAAAATCGGCAAGATGGCAGATGTAGCATCTTCATCTAAGCCCCGTCACTTTTGTATTTTCCTGTAATGTCAATGCACATATAAAAGGGGTGGGGCTTGGATTATGATGCTTTGTCTGCCATCTTGACTGTTTTGATTCCCTCCTGCAGAAGTCATGGCTCCTGTGTATATACTCTAAAAGGGAAGTGAACATATTGTCACCGGAAACCAAGAACCAATTATTATTACTGTAAATTTTTTAAAAGTAAAGTCTCTACCTAGAAGATGGTTAATATGCATCAGTGTATGAAACGAAGGAGTGAGAAGGACACTGACCTGCCTTGATTCTTTTTTTTTTTTAATAAGAGTAAGGAAACAGAAACTCTGTCAGGCTTTCAATATTTTGTTATATCCTTTAAAAATAAATGAGAATTCCAATGGCCATTGTGGAGATTCCCTTCTTTAAAGGACTGACACCTGAGCAAAACAAATCATCAGCGCTACTTAAAATTGATCCACCATGAAAAACAAGAAGCACACAAGCAACTCCAAGAACCTGATCTAACAATCAGCAGCTATTTTAGAATTCTGAATATTAAATAAAATGTAATATGAATGTAAGACTACACATAATAATAATAATAAATACCCCACAAATTAGAACAATGTTTCCAACCTCTGCAACTTTAAGATATGTGGACTTCAATTACCAGAATTAGAATAATTGTTAGAATAAACACTCTATCTATGCTGAAAATATTCCAATGGCAATTGATTGCTAGGCTAGAACCCTGTCTAAAAAGCAAAACTTATTGAGAGGGGAAAAAAAAAGATGGGCAAAAAAATAAATGAAACAGAGGGAAAGACAAATAGCATGAATTTTAGATAAGCAGCCCAATGGCCTTTTAGACCTGTAGAGCAGAATGGCCATTAAGAGATTAGCCTACTCACATTATAGTTGTCATGGAAGACACACCCAACCACAAATTGTAGAGTAAGTAACATAATCTCCTAGCTATCTAACACCACCATGGACTCAAAGGAATTCTTGTAAATCCAGACAATGCTAGAGTTTTATCTTGGATTATCTTGGAGTCTACTTCTGTCTTTAAAATCTCTATGGCTACTGGCCTAAAAGCAGAATATTCAAGTTGGTATGATGTTTTTCTTCAATAGATTTGAAGCTTTATGGATTCTTTCTTTTCTTATATGAGAAAATAGTCTTCGGTCTTGAGCATGGGTGTCAAACTCGATTGTGTCACGTGATGTATCATAACGTATTGTGACATTTTTTGCCTTTGTGGAGCTGGTGTGGACGTGGCCTGTACGAAATGCATCTGGCCCGCAGACTGCCGGATTGACAGCCCTAGTCTTGAGGATGACTAGCAATCAAGACTCCCAGCATAAATGTTGCTGATTTTTAAATTACTGTATCAGATCATCATTGCCTATCAAAGGCCTATTTTAATTTTTGGAGTGTTCAACAAAACATTTGTTAAATGTAATTGTTTCTCAGGATCTTTTTAAAAAAGTCTGTTTCCATGTGTTTTATATGTTTCAGCTTCCTTAAACTTTAGAAAGGGGACAAATCACTATTTTTAATAAGCAAATACTCCTTTCATTGCCTTTTTGAATGAGCTCATGGTTTTAGAATGTATCAAAAATTTAGTCTATTAATTTGGTTATTGTATTACTATGGTTAAGATAATCATTAATTTAGAATTAATTTAGGTCAATTTAGGCTCTATTTTATTAGTTGTATGACATTTTATTTATTTGTATCCTACTTTCATTATTCTGACAAATAACTCAAGATGGCGAACATATCCAACACATTTTCTTCTTATTTTCCCCACAACAATCCTGTGAGGTGGGTTGAACTGAGAGAAAGAGTGACTGGCTCAAAGTTACCCAACTGGCCTTCATGGCTAAGACAGGACTAGAACTCAGGATCTCCCATTTTCTAGCCTGGTACCTTAACTACTAGAGCAAACTGGCTCTCTTACACTTTTTAGATTAATATACTTCATCCTACGTTTCATACATTTAAACAATGGAAAAAGGACTTTTGTAAATTTCTTTAGTAATTATGTGAAATGTTGTTGGTTTGGGTTTCACTCCTTTCAATAATTGGCTTTTATCAGAAAGGCATTTTTATATAGAGGAAAAATGCCAACTGTTGCATAAGGATATCTTGTTAGAAAACTAAAACTGGAGACGTGGTCTCACAGGATTTGTTCAGAACACATCAACCGACACCATATCAGCTGTCTTCTTTCCACGGAGCAAGTAAAAGGTCTTTTTTGTTTCATAAACTCATGATGCCAAGAATATCACATAGGAACTTATCACAAGACTTTCTGACTAACTTCATTTAATTAAGCTTGTTTCTTTTGAGATCAAAGATCCAGTTTCACATGCTCACAACAAAAGGAGCAAAATGTTAGCTGGACCAAGGCAGGGTGGCAGGCAACACAGCACAGCTTCAGTAGCAGAGCAGCATTTCCTCCACACTAATTCAAGTAGCCCCTTTTCCTATCAAACCAATTTCCACTATTTTATGAAAGATTCTTCTGTAAGATGCCATTCATGTAATTAATAAAACTATAAAAGTAGTGAGTGCTTCGGAGACCAGACATGGAACTTTTATACATGATTATATGAGAACAGGATGAAACTATCAAAATCTCAAATAAAGCAGACATGTAAGCAGAGAGGAGAAAAACCAGGACTCTTGTTGAAGAGATCCCTTTGGGGAGGTAGATAAGAAGAAAACAAGATATTAAGGAATCAAAGGAGAAATGTCACCTAAAGCAGACAAAGAAGATTAAGTCCGAGAACATAGAACCCCACCCCCACCCCAAATCCCGCTGTCGGCTACCAGGCTTGTAAATCAACAAAGCAATAACTTTGGGGGATAAAATGGGTCTTGATGCCAGCCCTCTCTTCAGTTGTCCTGGATCCAGGCTTGCCAGCCTACATCCCTCTAGATAGTGTCTGGTAGCCTATTTGAGAAAGAGGTGGAGATGATGTTTTTTGTATGTGTGTGTGAGAGAGAGCATATGTACATTGTACATTGTCATAAGTAAAGTTTTGTTGCTATTTGGAATTCCTTGGGTATCCGTGTATTGCATCAGAATCTTGTTGGTGGAAAATGGTTTGTGTGGGTTCCTAATAATTTCCCAGCTGTTGGCTAGGAACATGTATGCTCTAGCTCAGGGGTCTTCAAACTTGGTCCTTTTATGACTTGTGGACTTCAACTCCCAGAATACCTCAGCCAGACACGCTAGCTGAGGAATTCTGGGAGTTGAAGTCCACAAGTCATAAAAGGACCAGGTTTGAAGACCCCTGCTCTAGCTGCACCTATCTGAAAAATCCAGATAGAAAGGGGTTGGATTTGCAAGATCCACATGCCTTGACTGGTTGTGAGTACATGAATGAGTGATTATAAGCTGCATGTAACAATGATCAGCACTGAGGTATAAGCATTAAACCTAAAGAAAACTCAGATGACAGCTAGCCAGGAGATAGAAGAAGAGGAGACTCAAAGCAAAGCCATAAAGCTCATCCCAAAAAGAACAATGATTAAATGGGAACACAAGCAAGCAGGCAGTTGTACAAGATGCCAGACAGGACAGCAAAAGGAGGAAGAAGCTGAGTAATAGGCAGGATCATCCTGCCAGTCTTCGCTATTACAGTGATGGTTCACATTGTTTTATGGCTCTGTATGTGTTGCTTGCAATCTATAGAAAAACAAGTTAAAAAAATAAAAAAATGCATATTTCAAGAGCAAACTTAGGAAACTAACCACACTCAGGAAAAGACCCAGGACAATCTGTGAAGGTTATGAAGAGACTGATTTTGAAAATGGCCTACAAAGCCCAATATCAATCACACTTCTGCCAACTCTGTCATTCAGCGGCATCCACCTGGTGTTTTTGTATATACATATGTCAAAGTCCGCAAGATCAAAGCTTTCCCTTTTGAATGCCACTGCTTCATTGACTTATCCTGAAATGCACACATATCCAGAAACTCATTTTAAATCGGAAGACTCAATTAATTAGTTACAATTTCTAGTGCTTTAACATAGTTTCAAATAGTGAACATATGCCAGAGCAGAAAGGCAGTATATAAATAGAATGAATAAGTAAGCAAATGAATGGCTAAAGAAATAAGTCTGAGAACTGCTGACCAAGACATTTGGAGCCTGCTAGGTTAAGAAAAGATGATGTACAAACAATTCAAATTGCTACTACTGGATAACAAAACTTTTATTTGTGCAACTTCCATCCTCTACTTCTGCCTAAGCACTCTAGTACAGGGGTGTCAAACTACTGGCCCATGGGCCAGATGCATCATAGCGAAACCGCGCCCACCCCATTGCTGGCAATGAAAAAAAAAGTCACGATATGTCACGACACATCACGTGACATTGCGAGTTTGACACCCCTGCTCTAGTATATGATCAACAGCACTGATTTTAAATAGAGCTGAAAATTGGTTGGGAATTCATTTCTTTTAAAAACATTTTCATAGTTCCATTCTTCTGTGTTTTGTAAAGCGGAAAATATATATGCCCAAACAACATCATTGCAATATCTGAAGAAAAGTTTTGAATGCAAAATAAATAAATACATAAATGAAATAGCAGGCCAATGAAAAATTCACAGAGTAAATGTAAAAACAAGAATCACAACAGTTCAAATAAGCTGAAGGTCACTTATACCATCAAGGAAGCACATTTGTTTTTTAATCGCCCATCTCCATTAATTAATCTAAGGGAATATGCTAAAAAGATACTGAGCAGATATGCATCATTTTATAATTATAGCTATAATAAACTTGGACTAACCTGAAAGCAGTTGATGCTGAGATTGAACACTGATTTTTTCCTGAGGGCTGCTTCTTTCAGAGTTATCCTTACTGGTATCTTGACATAGTCCTTGTTGTCTTATGCAAAGGCTGGGATCTCCACATTCAGAAATCTTGAGATGCCTCTGTGCTTCCAAGTCACAGTACAGTGGCATATCTGAAGAAGAATGTCTTGACATACAATGGTCAACAGATTCATTTTCAAGATCAAGGGCAGTCAGTGGAAGTATTCGATGGTGTAGCTTCAGGCTTGGCGGGCTTGAGGATAAAGGAGAAGGCAAGGGAGACATTTGTGCATGTGTATTGGATGGAGGATATGACCGATTAAAAACATTGCTAATAGCTACTAAGGACGGAGAGAGTGGTTTTTTCTCCTCCTGCTTATTGTTGGTTCTCTGCTGATAAATGTCAGGTGGTGTCTGCAAGTGTAAGGTCAAATGATTATTATTTTTCTGGGGCACTGCAGTTCTTTTTTCTCTTTTTTCATGTAAGAGACTGGATGGACTTGCAGCACACTGTAACTTCTTCCATTCTGCCGATTCATCTAATCTGTCAGTCTGTATAACTTTCTGCAAGGTTTTATTGACTGCTTTCACTGTACTACGTGTTTCTTCAAAAGAACGATCTTGTTCTGCTTTAGATTGTTGAGTAACTCCTTCATGGACTTTCTCACTGGTAGCACCTGAACCACTTGACCCTTTGCTTTCTTTACTGGTGGCATAAGACACCTGGCCATATCCTGCAGAATCTTTCATGTCTTGTCTTTTTAACAGCCCTCCAATTTCAGATGCCCCTTTGCAGATCCCTGCAATGTGGCTATAATCACATCTCTCTTCAAATGCTAAGTTTTCTTGGAAAGTATGCAGCAAAGGGCTGCTCTGCTGAATCACTTTAAAGGTATCCTCTACTTCATCTAACAGACTATGGCTGGAATGTGCAAAACAGTGCCCAAACACAATATTGTCATATTCAGAGAAAGAAACAGATAGATCTGAATCAGATTCCAATACCTGACAGTCCTCAAGTAAATACTGCTTTCTCTTTGATGGTTCCGGAGGTTTATTCCCATCTGATAATTCACTTTTATATTCCACCTTCCTCTCATCAGAACATGTCAGAAATCTGGAGGAATCATTACAATGATATCTGTCATTTCCCGATAAAGCTTCCTTGTAGTGTAATGCTGGAGGCTCCAAAGTTGCAGATATCTTCCTTTTGATATTCTTGTTTATGAATTCTTCAATGCTCTCTCTCCGTTTGCTAGATTTTCTTCTTTTTTTGTTTTTCAGACTAGACTTCTCTGTGGATCCAGAAAAAGAGTCCGGCTGATCCTTGAAATCTAGCTTTTCCTCTTTACATTTCAAATTTTCTGAAACTTCTTGTAGTTTTCCATCCTGGTTTCCCATTTTAACTCCAAGTATGTGGCTTGAACTAAGCAGAGTTGTCAAGATTCTATCTTTTTCAGCATTTAGTTTGTACAACTCAGTGAGAATATTCTCAGTAGTTGTTTGTTTAAAGAAGATTTCGCCAATAGTTTCATAGCTCTGCCTTTGTGATCCAATCACTTCTGAGTCTTCTTTCACTTGATAGCAGTTATGAAAACATTTACTGGAATTATCAAGAGTTACACAGCCTTTGTATGTGAATCCTGTGATTTTGCCCCTCGGAAGGTAGAAACTGACATAGCAAAGTTCCATAATGGGTCTATGCAATTGGACGACCGTGTGAGTTCCTTCCATTATGCTTACCTAATTAATCATGCATTAAAGTTATGAGGTCAACATTTCTAATTTTGCATGACATATCATGTGATGCAAAGAAAGAAAGGAGGCATCTGACTAATCTTCCATGGTGATGATTCCTGCAGAAAGAAAAAAAAGGAGACTGTAAAAAAGTAAAAGTGAGTTCATAGTTTTGAACTAAGAATTTTACATTATTATCATATTTTTAAAATCTTTATAAGGGACTAAAATGTATTCAGGCATGCATATAACAGAGCACACTAGTTTATTTATGACATTTATATGCTGATTCAGTTTGTAGTGGTTAACAGCAGTTAGCAACATCAGAACCAAATGGAACAACATTAGTAATCCAGTTGAATTACAGGAATTTTTAGACATTGGACTTCCATTGAAAATTGCTCAAAATTTTTAGAGGGTGCAGAACCATCAAAAATTGACTTGGTATATTTAACACTTTAATATATATTATTAAATATTAAATATTAAAGTCTTCACTTCTGTCAGTTCACTTCTGAATCAAATTGAAGATGCTTATATCTTTAAACCTCTAAATATCTTGGAAGTGAGAGACTTGAAGAAACACATTCATTTCATATTAATTTGCTTGTACTTTAAGTTCTTCTGCCAAGATCCTTCTCCATAATTCAGCAACAGAGAAAATGATATCCTTAGCAATTGTAACTTGGTTACAGAACGTCCTTCTGATTACTTGATACTGCAGTGAGTGTTGAGTCCTTGGCGGGAAGCAGACACGAGAAGCAGTTGAAGTTCTCAGTTTCCTTTATTCAGCGTTCAGCTTACAAGTAGATAGCTTCAGCAGCTCCCAAAACCTCCCAGCTTCTTATATAGACGCTTCCCGGGTAAATGTGATACTTTTCCCGCGCCAGCACCCGCGCATGCGCACGGCGCTGGCGACAGCCTGTCTGGTCCCGGGCAGCTTTGCACCTGCCCGGGACTGCCTGCAAACGCCCGAGCCGTTTGCAAGGCTCGGGACATAACACCCCTTTCCCCCGGGCTAAAACTACTACCAACATATAATCATTTATTTTATGCAGTGTTCTACTTCTCAGTGCTCCTATCGTTACCTGGCTTTTGTTTAGCCATCAATGTTATGTAATCCTCTAAGTATTTAGGAGACTTCTTTGCTCTCTGTGACCTTCTCAGCTCTGGGTTACTAGCATGAGTTCCCTGACTGGAGGGAGATGTGAGCCTGTTCTCCTTATTTTGCCTTGGTGCCTTCCAAGGACTGTGCCCCGATGCCTGGCCTGCTTGCTTGCCCACCGGGCTCGTCAGGCCAGGGCTTCTGTCACTTTGTGACCTGGTTGACCTGCCTAGCTGTAGACCCTCGGGCCCCTTGAAGTGATAGCCACTGCTGGGCATCTCTGTTGAACCTCCTAGGTCCGTCCAAGACCTGTCAGGAGGCTGACCATTCCCTGAACCCCGTTCTGTGTCCGGGCTTGTGTGGGTTCCTGTACTTTCCCAAAACTCAGTTACTCCCTGATTTGGGCTAGAGGTGTTGTAGTCGGGACTTGGTTCCTCGACCACCTCCCTGTATGTTTGACCCCCTGTAGAATTTGGGGTAAGGTCAGGCCAACCTTGGGGATTGTGTGCCAGCTCTCTTGCGGGGAATGATTTGTTGGGATGCCCCCGGGTATCCTCCGTGACTGGAGTGCTGTGTGATGTGTGTGGAAAGTGAGTATGCCCCCGGGGTGACTCCCTGGCTGGAGTAGGCATGGATGCCTGGTAGTTAGGTAGGCTCATAGAATTATTGTTCGGAGCTCTCGCGGAACCCTGGAATGAGCCGTTTGTGGCTCCATCAGTGGAGATGGGCAGCAGCTCATGCCCTTCCCTTTGCTCCAAAGGGTCCCCCTCCCCCCCTGGAAAAGACCCAGGAGTCTCATCTGAAAAGTCCCGCCTAGGGCGGAGTTGGTCGATGTGCTGACGCAGGACACGACCGTTGTCCAGGGCAACCTCGTAGGAAAGAGGACCTGTGACCCTGGAAATAGAAGCGGGGACCCAGGTATGACCAGGCCCGTAATTGCGAGCCCAAACCGGGGCACCCACAAGTAGTTGTCTAGGTGCCCTAGGATGTGAGGTAGATGAAGGCAGTCTGTCCGGATGCAACCGGTCAAGTTTAGTAGTAAGTTGACGCCCCCAGCGAAGTTCAGCTGGGCTTCTCCCTGTAGAAGTGGACGGTGTGGTGCGATAAGAAAGGAGAAAGTCAGCCAACCTGTGATGCCAGTCCCCGTAGGTGAGTCTTTTCAAGGCGTCCTTTGTGATGCGGACCATGCGTTCAGCCATACCGTTGGTGGACGGGTGGAAGGGTGCAGACGTGGCATGACGATCATGTTAGCCTGTAAGAAAGCTTGGAATTCGGAGGAAGTGAATTGAGGGCCGTTGTCAGACACGATGACATCTGGAAGCCCGTGTGCAGCAAAAATCCCCCTCAGTACCTGAATAGTCTTTGCAGTGGTGGTGGAAGAGACAGGTACAACCTCAAGCCATTTTGAATGGCTGTCAACAAGGACCAAGAAGAACTGGCCCTGAAAGGGCCCAGCGTAGTCAATGTGCACCCTAGACCATGGGGACTGCGTTTCCTCCCATTTATGCACGTGAGCTTGGGGCATCTCTGGGCGAGATCGTTGGCACAGGTGGCATGCATGCACCTTAGCCTCAATATCCTTATCTAAAACAGGCCACCACACGTGGCTGCGTGCAAGAGCCTTCATACGAACAATGCCAGGATGACCCTCGTGGAGGGATTCTAAGACCCTAGTCCTCATTGAGGAGGGAATGACAACTCTGTTTCCCCAAAGCAGACAACCCTGAGAAAGGGACAACTCATTTCTTTTGGACCAGAACTCTGAAACTCAGGACTAGGGCAGTGCTCAGGCCAACCGGACAAAACCCAGGAACGGACACGTGAAAGTGTGTGATCTGTACCTGTTTCAGCGGCAACATCCCTGGCACAAAGAGGGAGCTCGGGCAAGGCTTGGATTGATAGAATGTTGACAGCTGGCACAGGGTCAGCTTCTACTACTGGCAGAGGCAATCTACTGAGGCCATCAGCAAGGCCCATTTCTTTCCCAGGCTTGTGGAGTAAAGAAAAATCATATGCAGACAGAAAAATAGACCACCTAAGCATTCTAGGGGAAATGATTTGGGGAGTCTGCTTACGTGTGGTAAACAGTCCCAGCAGAGGCTTATGGTCAAACTGCTTGTTTGTCTAGTAGCCTGTGAAGAGGCTCAGCTACACTAGCTTTATGTGGAAGAAAAGAATTGTAGAAATTCAGGAGGCCCAGGAAGGCCTGAAGTTCGGCCTTGGACTTTGGCCTAGGTGCTTCTAAAATAGCTGTTAGTTTGGATTCAGCAGGGTGAATCCCAGCAGCATCAATTTTGAACCCCAGAAATTCATTAGAAGGCACCCCAATCTTGCATTTGTCTCTTTTGAGCTTGAGGCCTGACTTCCTGAATCTTAACAGAACAGCCCTTAGCCTTTCAGCTAGAATGTGTGTGGAGTCTCCTGCAATTAAGACATCATCAAAGTAGGGGCAAACCCCTGGTATAACCCGTAGTGTGTTTTCCATTACGCTTTGGAAAATCCCAGGAGCGACATTCACTCCAAACTGCAGGCTTTTTACCTTAAAGGCTCCCCTGTGGGTCACAATAGTCTGAGCTATAGCAGCAGCATCATCAACAGGCAGCTGTTGATACGCTTGAGCTAGGTCAAGCTTTGCAAAAACGCGCCCCCCCTTGAGGGAGGCCAGAATATGACTGACCACAGGAACAGGATAGGCATGTTGCTGCAATGCCTTATTCAAAGTGCATTTGTAGTCAGCACAAATGCGAATGTCCCCATTTGCCTTTAGAGGCGTGACAATGGGGGTCTCCCAAGGACTGGAATCAACAGGTTCTAGGATTCCCTGTTGAATCAGTTTGTCTAACTCAGTGTCAATTTTACTCTTTAAAGCAAACGGGACCCTTCTTGCTTTAATTCTAATGGGAGTGACAGTGGGGTCTAGCTTTAAGGACACAGGGGGTCCTTTGAATGTGCCCAGCTGGGGCTGAAAACATCTGCAAATTCTTTGCAGACTTCCTGTAGGTCGAGTGTTTGTAAACTGTTGAGTCCTGTGACATGTATCCCCAGGGCCTCAAACCAATCGAGTCCTATGAGACTCGTTCGTTCACCCCCTACTACTAATAAGTCTAGTGGACCTTCAAAATTCTTGTATTGCACGTTAAGGGTGGCCTCCCCCTTAACACACACTCTTGACTTTTGAAAATCTGTTAACACAATGTCAGAAGGCCTTAACTTGGCCTGAGTTCCACTACCGGAACAAATCTTCCTAAATGTATGCAAGGAGATAATTGAAAGGGCAGACCCTGTGTCTAGTTCCATAGATAATGGAACCCCTTGTAGCTTCACGTTGAGTGACAGCTTTTTCTTCATGGGCTTGTGTGTGCCTGTTCTACAGATGCTTCTTCGCGAAGCGCAAAAACCTACCCTATTCTGGCTGGGAATCTGGTACCCTTCAGGCGTTCTTCTTGGGGTTGTGCCTTTCGTCGGCCCAGACACACAGCTGCAATGTGCCCTTGTTTGCCGCATGCCCGGCAGGTAGCGGAGCGGAACTTGCAGTCGGTTCTCCTGTGGTGACCTCCACAGCCGATGCACTTGAGCGGAGCTGAAGAGCTTCCCTTCTGTTTTTCTTCCGTCGTGGGGTGGAGACGGTCGACTTCCTCGTCCGGATCCTCCTCGAAGTTTCTTTGGGCGTCTTCCTGGTGCACGGATGCAACCTCTGGACTGTTTCTGATCGGCCGCATGTTCTTGACAGCGCCGCCTGCTGCTTCTTCTGCGGTGACTTCCCTTAAGGCATCTTGGTATGACAATTCTTCTTTAGCGAAAAGTCTTTGTTGTAGATCTCGATGCCTTAACCCGCACACGAATCGGTCCCTCAGTCGTTCTTCGAGGTCTTTGAACTCACAGTGCTGGGCGGCCTTCCGTAATGCGGCGATGAATTCTTTGGCCGACTCACCGGGCCGTTGATCCCTCTGCTCGAAGGTGTGGCGCCATGCGATGACGGACATCTTGGGGTGGAAGTGCTCCTTCAATAGCTTCTTCAGATCTGCGTAGCTGACAGACTCTACTGGAACAGGTGCGGCAAGGTTTTCTGCGATGTCGAAGGCGTCTTGACCGCAAACACAAAGCAGGGTGGCAGCCTTCAAGCTCTCTTCCCTCACTTGGTTTGCCTTGAAGTAGTTCTCCACCCTGGCTACGTATGACTCCCACCGCTCTGGATGTGAGACGTCGAATTCCGAAAGCCTTCCGATTTTTGCCATCTTCAGGAGACGGGTCTATCAGCCAGCCTACCCCCGAATGCGCACTGGATTGGCGGGTAGCTGCCGAGTCGACGCCGTTGCGCCGCTCAGGAATCACTTGGGTAAGCTTACACTTCTTCCTTTCCAGGCGGTGTAAGGCATCCCATCCTCGTCGCCAGTGTTGAGTCCTTGGCGGGAAGCAGACACGAGAAGCAGTTGAAGTTCTCAGTTTCCTTTATTCAGCGTTCAGCTTACAAGTAGATGGCTTCAGCAGCTCCCAAAACCTCCCAGCTTCTTATATAGACACTTCCCGGGTAAATGTGATACTTTTCCCGCGCCAGCACCCGCGCATGCGCACGGCACTGGCGACAGCCTGTCTGGTCCCGGGCAGCTTTGCACCTGCCTGGGACTGCCTGCAAACGCCCGAGCCGTTTGCAAGGCTCGGGACATAACAGTGAGCGTCTTTCAAAATCAAGTAAAGCAATTTTTAATCTATTAATTATTTAAGTCAATGGCAATGTTTAAATCTGTAATCGATTTTAATTATTAGACTCGTCTACCTCTGGCAACTGATGGACCCTGATGAGTTTCAGGGGAAGATGGGGACCATAATTGAAGATCTGCTGCACAGTTCTGCCAAGACTTAGGAGGCAAATGAGACTTTAGATAGGACTGCATCCATGACCTTTCCTGACCCGTGCACCTCCATCTCCATGGTATAAGAAGAATTGAGAGGGATTAAATAGAACAAGAGACATCTAGAGTGCTGCTAGTAAAAGACAAAATACTAACTTGACTGAATATGGGTAAATGCTTTTACATATTAAAACCTACCTCATGGCAGTGAAGCAGAAATTGCACTGATTGCATCTGCAAATTAGTGGCCCTCTTTAAGCTGATTTGGTTCTTTCTGGTAAGGAGGACTCAGAGATCTGTATCTGCAGGGATCACTGAGGAATTTGCTAACTTTGTGGCAAATAAAGTCACTTGAATTTGTTTCCAGTTAGACATTTGTATGGATACTGGTCCAGAGAAGATTCCTGGGGTAGATTATTGCACAGTTATATGGGAATGGTTTGATCCTGTTGCTCCTGAGGAAGTGAACATGATCTTAGTGAATGTGACCTGAGCCACCGGGTTTAGATATATGTCTTCCCTGGATGGAAACAGCCTCCTGGAAAATGACATGTGAGTGAGTACTAGCAATGATTCATTCATCTTTGGATGAGGGAATGGTGCCCCAGTCCTTCAAGGAGATTATTGTTCACCCTCTTCTTAAGCCATTACTAGTTCTATCCTGATGGACAATTTTCATCCTGTCTCCAACTTTGCCTTGCTGGGGAAGGTTGTTGAGAAGGAGGTCACATTGCAGCTCCAGAGGATGCTGGATGAAGCAGATTATCTGGTCCCTTTCATGACTTAGATATGGGACAGAAATTGCATTCGTCATGCTTTTTGATGATCTCTGACAGGTGCAGGATGTGCGAATTAAGTGATACCACAATTGCTTGGATGCTGGATGGGAAGCCATAGGCTGAAAGAGTGGCTTTGATTCAAGGGTCCTTGGTTGTTGAAGAATTATCAACTTTGGTCACAGATGGGGTTGTGCTGGCTCAGAAGGGCTCAAGCAGTTGTGACCAGAAGGGCCTTTGTACAACAGCAACTTGTGCCCAATTAGGCCTATTCCTGGATCAACATGCCTTTGTCACAGTCTCCGTGCCTCAGTCACCTCTAGTTTAAACTATTCTAGATGGGGCTGGCCTTGAAGAGTATCCAGAAACTTCAGCTGGTACAAAATGCAGTGGTCCACATAATTTTGTGCATATCTCACCTCTTTTGCTGGAGCTGTATTGCCTGCAGATTTGTTTCTGGGTCCAATTCAAGGTGCTTGTTATTACTTTAACAACATGATTTGTGCCCTGGTTATTTGAAGGTCTGCCTCTACCCAGCCTATTACAGCAGGAAGGCAGGGTATGCTGTGAGTCCCATCTATTAGAATAGTACAGTACATCTAGCAGAATCAAGAAAAAGGGCCTTGTCAATGGTGGCTCCTTCCTTATGGACTATCATTCTTGTGGAGAGAACATTAGTCCCCACTTAATGTTTTTCCAAAAGGTCCTGAACATAGGGTTTCCCAGTGGTCCAGGGGAATAGTTGGAAACTGATCAAAGAGAGAAGCAACCTGGAATTAAGGAGAAAGTTCCTAACAGTGAGGACAATTAATCAGTGGAACAGCTCGTCTTCAGTAATTGTGGGCGCTCCATCACTGGAGATTTTAAAGAAGAGACTGGGCAGGCACTTGTCTGGAATGGTATAGGTTCTCCTGCTTGAGTGGGGGGTTGGACTAGAAGACCTCCAAGGTCCGTTCCAGCTCTATTCTATTCTAAGGACCTCAGGTTGATGTAAAAGTGATCAAGTGGCTGGTTTAATTGTGTTTGTTGCTACCAGTGGAGGTGTGGGCTTCTGTAATTTGTGTTTTTTTAAAAAAATGCAAGCTTCCCAGAGTCAGTGTGTGTGAGAAGGGTAATTGTATAGGTTTGTTTAATAAATAAATAATGATTGCATTCCTATTATGAATTAGCTATACAAACTTAAATACATTTATGTAAGCATGGATTACAGCTGAATGTTGATCAGACCTTCATTTATCAGGTTTTTTTTTTTTTACAGATATATCCCTGGGTAATAAGTGCAGCATGATTTCCTTTTCCACACTGCATTTAGAACTTGCAGTAAAAATATTACAGTAGTTCTTATTATGGCTTAATGAGCATGCTAGGCAGCTTGCTGTACATAATTTGTAAGGATTCTAAATTTAACTTTTCAGTAAACAATTTAGATTCATCTGATCACATGCAAAACTACCATAAATAATCTACCAGGAGCACATTAAGATTCTTGGAGGTCCTAATCACTTAGAAGTCTGTCACTGTAGTAAACATCTGGATGCTAAGAGTTATAAGGTTTTCCCTGGACAGCATTATTTTAATACATTACAGGAAATAAGTCACATTGTATGTTGCGTATGTACAAGCACATATATACACATAGAAATAATATCTTAAATATATTTATTTTTAGGAGAGGATATGCAAATGTTGATTTTATTATAATTTTGTGGGGTTTTTTTATTTAAAATGTATTGTAGACCCTAAGCACTGTGAGTATTATGCCCAATACAGACATGCAATTTAGTTCCAGAAGTGTAAGCTACTTTTCTCTTAGTTAAATTATGCTCAGTTCAGCAATTTGTATACCCTTCTCTATAAAGTTCTTTTCAAAAATAATTATGCTGACTACACTATGGTTGTAAATTGTGACAACAGTAAAAGCAGATCACTCACATGTCTGACCCAATTTTACAAACTTTTCTGTGGCAGTTGTTAAATGAGTGCTGTGATTGTTATGCGAATTAATGGTTCACTATGGGCCATTTTACTGAAAACTGGAAGTAAACGCTGGTTTTTGGCAAAAACATCCCCAAAAAGTGATCATTTGACTGTGAGATGCCTCAAATGGCTGTAAATGCAGACAAGTTGCCAAGCTCCTGAAATGCAATCATGTGATCATCAGAATTTCAGAACTGAGTCATAAGTATCTCCAGTGAGAGCCATTATAACCTCATAATTCCAGGACTATCTATATCTTAAGTGCTACTGGGAAGATGTTGGTCCTTGTACCACACAGAAACCAAGCACAGCAAATGAAATATTTGTTTTAAAATAAATATGAAGTGGCATGAGTAAAAATGTTTTGATTCTTAAATTTAATAAAGAAGCATTTTGTTTCTGATGGTGGTTCAACCGTAGTTTTATTCTCTGCTTCTTTTCTTGTCTAGTTAAAATAACAGAATTTGATATATGAGTGTTTGCTAATAGCATGGCAGAAGCAATAGAGAGAGTAATCATATTATCATTCTTTTAATTTAATTTTTCCAGCAGATATGTATTATATCTTTCAAAGTTCTGCTTCATGTTGAGGAACATTGTATATGTTGCTTAATGATCTCCTCAGACTATTTCCATCACAGAAAAATTGATAGGCAATTATTTTTGTAATTATTTTTTTCAAAGGCAGACCCACTCCACTCTTCGACATCCATATTTAGTCAAGTAAGATTTACCACTGGCTTTCAAAAGAATGCATTACTCTTTAGCTTCCTCTAAATGATGAATATCTAATAGGTTGAAGAATAATTTTAATTATCATCACTTATTAGATTTACAGCCCATTTGACTCCAGAACAACTCTGAACAGTTTACCATTTAAAAAACAGAACAACAGTAAAGAGAAAATCTGAAAATCTGAAGAGTCTAGATTTGATGTATCCCATATACCCATACACCAAAACAATAACAACTCTACCACACATAGGGCTTCACAAACAACTTACCTCAAAACCTGGGAGACCTGCCATGTTTTTAAAGACTTCCTGAATATCATCTAGGTGAAAGCTACATAGATCTCTTTTTTTCCAAAAAGCTATTTATAGCTGGGCAAGCAAGATCCATGGAAAAAATGTACTAAGCTCCCCCATAACCTAACCACTACTTTGATAAAATAGAAGACAGTGTTTGATGTCTTGTTAAATCCCATCAACCTTGACCTCTGGAGACCACATAGATATAACCATTCAATTTCTCTGACAACAGTTCAGAAGAGGTTTCTAGAAGCACTTTTTAAAAATGTTATACACTACCACAAGTTACAAGCTTCCTACAGGCTTTTCAGTGTAATTTAAAATGTTGGTGTTAAAGAGCCATGGTGGCACAGTGGTTAGAATGCAGTATTATAGGCTAAGTCTGCCGACTGCCAGAAGTTCGATCCTGACCGGATCAAGATTGACTCAGCCTTCCATCCTTCCAAGGTCAAGAAAATGAGGACCCAGACTGTTGGGGCCAATATACTGGCTCTGTAAACCACTTAGAGAGGGCTGTAAAGCATCATGAAGCTGTATATAAGTCTAAGTGCTATTGCTATTTCTAAAGTACTTTATGGCTTAGGAGCAAGCTAGATTGGCTGCTGGTAGTTTCCCAGTTTCAGGAGATATGGAAAACTAAGACACAAAGTGCTTTTCTGTAGCACTACCAACTTGTTGGCCTCCCATTGGAAAGTAGACTAGCCCTGACTTTAGTTGCCTTCCAGAAGCATGTGAAGATAACACTCTTCCAGAGGGCATTTGGGATCTGATGTCTATCTCTTTAAGTAATATTTTTAGACTAGCATAACGTTCTTCCAATTTATTTATGTCTTCAACTAAGATTAGGGCATTCAGATGTTTGGATCTGGGCTACAAAAATCTGGATGATCACTAGATGATTGCAAAGGTTGGAAAAGTTGCTGTTTTTTTTTTTAAAAAAAAAACTCATGGATCACTATACTCCTATTCCTTAATATGAGAAAATGCTTTATTTTATTGTGACACAGAATTTAATCAGGCTTTTTTTTTTGGGATTGGTGGATATGGTTGCATTTTGTCCATTGATTAGAGGTGATTTTTTTTAAAAAAAATATTTGGGAAAAAACAATGATTAACGTTCTACTCTTTTCTTTGTTAGATATGACTTGCCTAATTCTAAATCATAACTTTACTTAGTAAATCATGATTGCTTAAAAGGAAAAAAAGGCTCTTAGTATAGTATAGAATAGATCAAAATGGATATTATGTATGAAAAACCAAAAACTCCTAATATAACCACAGTTTTCAATGAATTTGCTCAGCTTATTAATAGGTTGAGCAAATCCTATTCATAAACATTGCTTCTTCTCAATGATCGATGGCGTATATGCCAAAGTCAGTTTAATGCAGAAAAATTGACATTGTAGGGAAATCTATTTTGTACAATGAATAGCTAAGAAATATAGTTATATATTTTTAAATTTTAAATATAGTTTATTTATACCTCACTAACATTAGCTAAACATGGTTGATCTTGAAGGCTAAGCAGGGTTGGCTATACTTAGTTTGTGGATTGGGAGCTGTTGAAATTTTTGAGCTTTTGGCTAGATGGAGAATTTTTTTTAAAAAAAGAAAAAAACAGAAAATGATCCATAAGAATTTGTATGGATACATGAAAGATCAATCGCAAGAGAAGTACCTTTTGGTATGGAAAAGATGGATAAATTTTATACAATACAAGTATGATATAAAAAATATTATTTAGCTTTTGAATAATTTATATTTAAAGTTTAAGATATTTTTTAGATATTTTTTCTTTTAATTTTTTTTCTTCTTTTTATTGTTTCTTTTCTTTTTCTCTTTCTGTTTTTTAAATATTGGTGCTAAAGTATTTTATGATTTGTTTAATTATTGTAATCAAATTTATATATGGTTTATTTGTGTTTAAAAATTTTTCTTTTAAATTTTAATTAAGCCTGTATTCAGCTCTGGGAAGGTTGGGGGAGGGTTGGGGTGGGTTGGGAGGGTTTGGGGAAGGGAACTTTTTTGTAAAATTTTAAAAATTTTCAATAAAAAAAAGAATTTGTATGGATACAGTAACAGGAGATGACTTAGACAGTAGAACATTCTTTCTTTGACCATATTTTGTTGAGTAAATCACAATGGGCTGGGTTTGCATGCTAAAGAATGAATCACAGTGGTTAAATTCATGCAACTTATTAAGGTGAAAGCAATCTTCCTCCCAAAAATGATGATTCTGTATATGTGAAACATTACTCATAGCTCTAGCTTCTACTGACTCTGACTTCAGTGGGTATTGAAGTTCAGATCAGTTTTCTTTGGATACATGCACAATATAAATTGGATTAATAAAAATAGCTCTTTTTAATCTCTAAAGCTCTTTCTCCTCCAAAATACATATTTTGTTAATGCATTGCTTCATATCTATTTTACTTAAGCAGAATATTTAAAATGCTTCCAACAACCCAAAAGCTCACATTTACCTGTTTCATAGTATTGCGCTGGCCCAGAAACAAGAAAAGGATTAAATGCAAATCGAAAGCCAAAGAAAAAGAAATTACAATCAAAAGAAAATATCTAGAGGTTCAGCATAGTTTAGTCACATTAGTGATTTTATTTTCAGCCATGTAATTAGCCATATAAAGCCTATTTTATATCAAGCCATATTCTACCATGGTCATCCAGCCAACTGGTTCAGTGTGTTGGAAGTTTAAGAATTGCAATTCCAGTCAAAAGGTTGTGGAAGGCTCTGTGACAATTTGTGAAAGGTTAAACTGGGCTTTGGTTGTGTGCCTTTTGGTGGGCCATTCCTGAGTCACTCTGTTTTCTATTGCCTATTGGTTTTCTATTGCCTATAGCTTCATTCTATTTTAAATCAATAGATCTATTGGATATGTAGGTTTTTTTTCATTTACAACCAACTACTCTATTTAAGATGCTAGAATTGTTCTATATAAACACATTTTCAAAACTCTTCAAGTATCAGAAGAAAAGATAGATTATATGATTCAGTGTTATATAAAGCCAATGAATAAATTAATAAAACCAGTCTTATTTCAAGGGATCTGTAGAAGTTTTAAGCCAGTTAAACATATCTCACCATGAATTCAAGTACAGAGGTACCTCAGTACTCATCGTTAATTGGTTCTGGGAGGTGTGATGTGTACCAAAAATGATGAGTACGAAACTCATGCCATAAGGAATAATGTAGGGAGTCACAAGGCAGCTGACACTGACAAGTCTTAGTTTGTGCATTGAGTACCAAACAAACAATGAGTACTGGCACAACATTTTCATGTCAAAATGCGTTGAATATCAAATTCCATGAGTTTCAAAGCAATTGAGTACCAAGGTACCATTATAAAATGAAAGAAGAACCCCATATTCCAAAAACAGGAGAGTCTGTGAAACATCAAACGGACCACAATATATAACTAGTGGAATATTAATACTTTTTTAAATCACAAATCATATTGCTCACTTGTTTTGGAATGAGAAGTTCCAATTTCAGATGGAATAAAATACCCTTTAGAGCAGAATTCTATGACCAATTACTAAGTTATTTGGTATTCTTCAAGTCACACAAAACCCAATCCTCCTCATAGCAAAAATATTAAATCATAACAAAAACACCTTAATAAGCCACTTCAGAAATCAAAGATGTGGTGCATGTTTTTAAATTCTTCAGAACATTCTATAAGACATGATAAGGGGGCATTCCTTTTAAAGCTAAAACATATACATTTATTTTCATGTTATATTCTACTTAGTATAAATCTCAAATATCATTAAAAAAATTAGGAGCAAGTCACTAACAACAGCTACCCTGGGCATGCAACAAATATCCTGAATGTATTCCAGAGAGATGCACATTCACCATATGCCCTGGGTGCCTGGCAATTTATTTGCTTTCAATGGAAGATATACTATATAAATAACATATCAGAATGCTATGGGTAAAACTATTTAAGAACTTATAGTTTAATGTAGGACATTAAAACTAGGCTGGAAATTTTACAACCTGAAAATATTTAATACTGTATTGATTTCTTAAGTAAGTTGTTGTGCTGATGGCATACCATTGTTTTTGTTAGTCTGTATGATTATCTTATTCAATTTAATTTGATCTTTGAACATGCAATAGTAACCAACATAAATAATAATAAGTCTGTAATGAATACATATATTTAGTAGCTTCACAAGGGTAGAAGGAACACTTGAAAGTATATTCAGAAACAAAACTATAATTCAATGTATATTTAGTTCTATACAGTCTTTAAACAGTAATGTGATACAAAAATTATCTATCCTAGAATTGGTATAGGAACTGTGGATACCAAAATAACAATAACTCTGTGCATGGTGATATATTTGTCACTGTATGATTTGGACACCTAGAACTCTTCTAGGTCAGATCAGTAGCTTGGATGAGAAGTGATCATTGGAACATGGTATGATAAAGGAGGGACAATGCAGAGAAAAATAGTTACTGAACATCTTCTATGTTCAATATTAAGGCTACCCAACCAAAGAAGATTTTTACAATATGCAAAAATCTATATGAATCACTTCTCTTTGAATCAATATATATGCATACATAACCACTTAGTCTTGATAGGAAAAAATAGTGTGACACAACTATGCACATGCTGAGATATCTAGAAACAGCTATAAAAGTAGCCATATATTCCTGAAAAATAACATGGCTGCTTTAGTGATTCAGAATCACTACTTTATGCAAATGTCTGTGTGTTTTGAAGTACCTCACTTCAAAAGATTTACATAGCAGTACTGGTATGTTTCTACAACTCTTGTTTAATTTTTATCAACTCATAACTGTCATTTCTTCCAATTACAAAGTTTGGGATGTAATCTAAAAGTGCATTGTGCTGAGCGAAGACATGGGCAGACCATAGTTAATGGCTTAGTAATGGTCAGTGCTTGTTCAGTGCTTGGTATTATCAAAGAACACAAGCAGAATTCTATTGGATTGAGTTAATGGCTATAGAGGACAACATCCTCTTTCTCATAAAAGTTATGAAAATGGGAAAGTCCAAAAGGCACCATACAGGGATAGATTAATGTATAAGGATATACATTCTTGCATTATTGTGGCCGAACTGGAATAGCAGCAATGCTCATTTCCCATACCGCTAATTCTTCTGAGTATCTAAGGTCTACTGTCCTCAGACAACTAGAGACAAAAACCAGTAGGTTCTTCCCTAGCCAATACAGCAATTGCTTAAATCCACTGTATATATAAATTTTCTCACGAAATATTCTAAGTATAATTAGTTAGAAGGATAGTTTGCCACTCAATACAACACAATTGCCCATAAAAAGACTGAATGATCCTCATCAGAAGATTCTGGCTAGTCCATTTAAAGCACAGCCCTAGTCCCTTCCTTTAGGAATGCCCAAACATAAACCCACTGCAACATGATAGCAGTATTCCAATATTTTAGGGGCTGACACAAAGATGAGGGAGTCTATTCTTCAAAGCACCTAAGGATAGACAAGAAGTAACAGATGGAAATTTATCAAGGAGAGAGCCAACCTAGAAGTAAGGAAAAATGTCTTGATGGTGAGAAGAATGAACCAACAATAATAATAGTAGTAATAAAGTTGGAAAGGACCTTGGAGGTCATCTAGTCCAACCCCCTGCTCAGGCAGGAAACCCTACACCATTTCGGACAAATGGCTGTCCAGTCTCTTCTTAAAAACTTCCAGTGTTGGAGCATTTACTGCTTCTGGAGGCAAGCTGTTCCACTGATTAATTGTTCTCACTGTCAGGAAGTTTCTCCTTAGTTCTAGGTTGCTTCTCTCCTTGATTAGTTTCCACCCGTTGCTTCTTGTCCTGCCTTCAGGTGCTTTGGAAAATAGCTTAATTCCCTCTTCTTTATGGCAGCCCCTGAGATATTGGAATACTGCTATCATGTCCCCCTTGTCCTTCTCTTCGTTAAACTAGACATACCCAATTCTAGCAACCGTTCCTTATATGTTTTAGCCTCCAGAAATTATAGATGTTCCATCAGTGGAAGTTTTTAAGAAGAGATTGGACAGACATTTGTCTGGGATGGCTTAGAGTCGCCTGCTTGAGCAGGGGATTGGATTAGAAGACCTCCAAGGTCCCTTCCAATTCTGTAATTCTGTATTCTGTATCCTAGCCCAGGCATCTGCATGATGCTCAGTAAGTTTCCCTTCCTGGACAACATCTTCAAGATGTACAAAATACAATTGCAGATGCTGACTTGAAGAACCATATGCAGCCATAAGCTGCAAAAAAACCCCCCAGTTTTAGAAATGAATGTCTACTCTTTTTGTATCTAACGAGTGAAATACGATCATTTGAAAGCTATGTTTGCAATTCTCTATATGCTCTTCGAGAAATAAATACTACTGAGAAATGCATCACTAGCCCTAAGAAAGCCAAGGCTACAAAATTATCAAGAATTTTCCAGAAGGAAAAAAGATAAGTAATCTTTTTAATTGACATGAAAAATAAATCATGCACATTTGGTTCCAAGTCATACATTTTCATAATTTGAGTACAGCAAAGCAGCCTTATGGAACTATGAACTCATTCAAGAACATTCTTTATAAAGTCAATAGTTATTTGTTAGTAACAGGACGTGAAGGAATCAAATAAAAAGTGATTTCACTGTAATTGAGTTAAACTAAAATTGAAAGTCTCCCATAAAGTTGGTTGCAGCATGTGCAAATGTCAAGAATGAAAGCATCACATCGTAATAGTATAAACAATGTTGTTCAAATAACATAACATTCCATAAGAATATGGTGACAAATAAGGTTGAAATATGAGGCCTGGGTGGAAAAAAACTGAAGGAGTGAAAGATGGCAATGAAGACAATCAGAAAAAATTGTGCTTACCGGTATCTAGATTCTAGCAGCCCAGATATGGAGCCTAATCAGAATTTTAATTGTTTTCAAAAACACTTTAAGAAAAGCAACCCTAGATAGAGAAGCATGAATGAGATCACTGTTTAACTTTTGTCCACAATAATGTTTCTCCACTTAATTACCTCCCCTACTGCTTTTATTCAGCATGTCTTTGCTTGTCATTTGGGAAAAAAGAAAAAAAAGCTTCAGATTAAGAAAAAGTTAAGTTGCTTTCCTTTTCCTTTAATTGTCAGTTAATTCTCAGTTTCAAAACTGCTTTTTCAACAGCAATAATAATAAAGTATTTGTTTCTAATGTTAACACTATCTAAGCCTACCATATTTGAACTTTAAAAAAAAAAATCCATACCATTGCTAAATAGTAGCAAAGAGAGTTGGTTGTTACCTATTTGTTTAAATAATCACCATCACCATCAGTATCATACAAACATTTCTGATTCTTAAATTGATGTTCTTTCCAAGGTCAAATGCTTAAGCTAGAATTTCCACTAAAACCTAGCCTGTATGGGGTGTGGACATTATCAGTATTGTATCCAAATGTACACAGAGAATACCAAATTGCACTAAACTTTTCTACATGCTTACAACAGAAGCAGACAAACAAATTATGTGGCCTGTAGCCATACTAAGTTAGATTTGTATGAATTAAAATCTTAAAAAATCTTATAGTATCAGTGTTGCAGACACTTTGAAGCTGGTTAAGTCAGCAGCAAGAACTATCTCAAAAAATTAAACTTCAACTTATTATTTTGCATGAATGCACATAAAAATACTGTATCAGATTTGTATTTACTGAAAGTATTTGTATACGTTTTATGGGTACAAATTTCTTTTACATATAAAAGATATAATTATGTATAGATGATTTTTGATTTGGGTTACACTATTAATTTCAGGGACATGCAAGGCTTGCCTTTGCAGAGTAGCCTCTCCACTGCTAACAACTTTAAAGACAGCTATAAATAGGATCATCTCTTCAATCAACAGTGTATCAAAATCAGAAAGAGATGGGGAAGTTTTACAAAGCTGTTTGGAGGATCATCTGCAGCAATTTATATCCATTGCACACAGGGGCACACATTATACCAGAATGCAAGCACGAAGAGTCCCCCATTTAAACTTTAATTAGAAATCCAGACCTTGTATTAGTTAAAGCAGCTCCTAAACCTGCAAAGTTGTGAAGGAAGAAAAGGGGAAGAAAATAGGCTTGTCAAATATAAAAATTGTATGATGCCCCAGTGTCACTTTTTGTGAGATGAGTCGCCATATACATTTGATAAATAAATAAATAAATAAATGGAGTTAATGTCTTCTGCAAGTGCTGGCTAAAAAGAAAAGGTTGATAATGCAAAAGTGCAGGGAGAAAGACAGAAGTTTATTTTTTCTCTAAAGAACATTCTTATTGAAGTAGGGCATTTGAGACAGTCCGAGAACAACCAGTCTTCTTTTTTTGGCAAGAGCTGATCCTGCAGAGAAGAACTTGAGAAGTCGATTTACCCGGCAAGAGGCAAATCAACGCAAGCTATTTACCTTACAAGAAATGACAGTCCTCCTAAGCTCAGCTCTTGGCGGCGATCCAGGCGCAGAACGAGAGAGGATACTAGGAGCTGTTTTTGCAGCTATCTTCTGCTATTGAATATCCCCCTCCGCCGCTCTTGCTGCCACTTCCTCGCATCTGGAAACCCCTCAGCTCCCCTCGCTTTGTAGGTTCATTCACCGGGTGCTGTGCGGCAGCTTCAAGAGATAGAAAACTGGCAGGGCGCCTAGCCAATCCGAAGCCTCAATAATCTGCCGGCTTGGTGCGGAAACCAATAGAACAACAGCACAAAATGCCGGTTATACCAATGGAGGAGGGCGGGTTAACACCGCAAATGGGAGATGGGCATCTGTTTCTGGTCATTCAGTCGAGGGCACATTAGGTGAGCGGAGAAGGCTGCTTGTTTATTCCTTTCTGTAATTGTTTCTCTCCAGAGGGCATTTGCTCTGGGCGGGACAGATCTCATTTTCACTTGAAGCCGAAGCAATTCATACCTTTCATTTGTACTGTAAAGTTCAAAGCTTTGAAATTCAAAACCAAAGAGGCAGATTTAAAATAATAATAATAATCTTTTTTTTAGCGTTACGATCAATCAAATCAAAAGAGTTGCCTGACGCTTTTCAAAGAGCAGCTATTTAAACTGTATATCTTGTCTTTTATTTTATTATAGCATTTCAATAGTATATAAAGCACCTGAAAAGTATTTCATAAAATAAAGAATACAGCACATGTAAAAGGCAAGGCAGCTGCAGCTGTGTTTATTTAGGAATTCAACGGATTTCTTCCCATGTAAATGTAATTGGAACATTAGACAATAAACACTTTCAAAGATAATCAGAGCACCTCACAATATTTAACAACTGTAGCAAATCTCAAAACTTTTAGATTTTATATACACTACTTTTGGCAGTTATAATAGCAAACTATTGGTGCATTTTTTTAAAAAAATGTGTATAATGAAGTTGACATGTTTTATAATCTTATTTATTCTTGAAATATTAAAATATCACCCTGCTATTTCCTGTTGACAATAGACCCTTAAGGCATAGAGTAGTTAGCCCCAAATTCTCTTCTTCAAAAAAAAAAACCACAAAAAAACAGGTTGATAATAAGACGGGGAGGGGTATATATAAAGTAAGCTAAAAGTCACAGATGCTGTTGGTCAGGGAGGTAGAAAAATAATGTTAGGGAAAAGAAAGAAAGTCAACTTACTTAACACTTTGTGCCTGGATTCTTCTAGAAGTAGGTGAGGAGCCTTCCTAATATGATAGAAGAAAGATGATGGGGAATGCAACTGAGACTAATAAAGATATTATTTGATTCTGCAGTATCTTGCAATTTACTTTAAACAAATCCAAGTTTCTAGATCCAGATAAAATAGATGTCAGAGAGCTGACTGCAATCCTTGAAAATCCAGATAATTTTTGAGATGCGAAAACCATAGAATTTAGAGTTAGAATGGACTTTGGAAATCATCTGCTCAAACACATACACACAATCACATAGCATAGGAAATAATGATTGCAGTATCCCAACAGATAGCTATCTAGTCTCTATTGACAAATAATCTACTATCCATGGATTAGGGATTTTTTTATATGCGTATCAAAGTATCAAATGTATATATGAAAAGTCAGGATGTATGTTTGTAAAGTATATAAAGATCTTCTTTGATTGTGGCCATCACCTCTCTAATACAGATATGGCACAATACTCTGAATTCCTAAAAGCACTTTATTACAATATTGCGGTTTGGATATTTTAAAAATCCTCAAGCAAGATAGCCTTTTGGAAGACTATTATTATGTGCTTTAATTTTTTTTAAGAGCCAGTTTAATGTAGCGGTTAAAGCATCAGGTTGGAAGCTGGGAATTCTACACACAAACCAGCTGGGTGACCTACGGCTAGTCACTCTTTCTCAGCCCTAGGAAGGGGGCAATGGCAAATCACCAATAAACATCTTGCCAAGAAAACTGCAGGCAATCACCAAGAGTCAAAAACTGACTTGATGCTTAAAAGAAATAAAAAGTTTTTAAAGTAACTTAGTGAAATGGTTATGTGAATCAGCAATGTAGGGCATATGGCAAGCAAATCCTAATCTAAGAGATTTTCTCTTCATCAGCACTCAACAACATAATCAGCTTTCCAGCCTTCTGCTTCACTTACCCTATGTTTAAGATAGATTTATATGAATTACACAGCCACAGAATATGAATGAATAGTGCTATATAAAGAATTTTAATACTACTACTTTTTTGCTCATAAAATTATAGGACAACTAAAGTTAAAACTTTTATTTATAACTTACATATAAGAAACACTGCTGCTAACAGTAAGGTATATTTTTTAGGAATAAGAAATTGATGAAGACTTCTGCTAAAAGATGGGAAATAACTGTAGCTGAGATTAAGTTTTGTTAATTATCTTCAAACAAGATAATTAATGAAATGGTGATCAACAAATGATATGTATTTCATAGGGACAGTAATAGTATTCAGAAGAGAAGTCCATTTGACTCAATTCCTTCAGAATAAATTAGTAAGTAGTTTGCACTGTACAGAATGAGATTGATTCATTTTTAGTAGGCTCCATACAACCATGATTATATTTATTATATGAGTTTATCATTTAAACAAGTGCATTTACTTTCAGAAATACATATTTGCTCTAAAAGAAGTTTCAGAGCATTATTTCCTAAAATAAGATTTAGGTCATTTTTTATGTTTCACATTAAAATAGTGAATAATAGTAGTAATATGTTACTATTATAGCAGGATTTCAGAGATGCAGTGAAGAACAAAGACAGAGAATAAAACATTGTACAATTCTATTTCTGATCCAAGTTTCCTCTTTCTTTATGAATTCTCACAAATTAGGGATTCTGCTATAATCCCAACATCGAGAACATCAGTGTTACTAAAATAGTTTTTATTTGTTTGTTTATTTATTTATCCATAAATAAATTTATTATTTCTATAAATAATTCAAGATGGCAAACATATCTAATAGTCCTTCCTCCTCCTATTAGGTGTATTATACTTTGGGGCAATAGCTCAAGTTTTGGGAAGAGATACTCCATTTGTTCTAAGCTATAAACAATAGTGAAGCCCTTTTTCTGCCTTATCAATTCCATTCTTCAGAATGAGAGGAGAACAATTTCATGGCACTGACATGCTAGATGGATCCTACATATGTATAGCACTTAGATTCAGTGGTGGGATTCAACCCGTTTGGCAGAACCAGTAGCTAATTTTTTGTTGTCCTGGCCCAGAACGGACTTCTGTAAGCGGCATCCACACAGAGAACCAGTTGTTCACATATTTGAAACCCAATACTGATTAGGTTTAATCATCATGGATAGACCACAAAGTGTAAGATTCTGCATTCTCTCTGAGTATTCAGAGAATTGCCTAAAGCTACTAGGACTAGACAGATCCTCTTTAAAATCAAAT
Source organism: Crotalus tigris (assembly GCF_016545835.1). Classification (NCBI taxonomy): domain Eukaryota; kingdom Metazoa; phylum Chordata; class Lepidosauria; order Squamata; family Viperidae; genus Crotalus; species Crotalus tigris. The sequence continues at coordinate 947,861 of NW_024096622.1, read as the reverse complement.
AGACTTAAATAAGAAATTTAACTTTGATGTTTACCTTCTTGTTTTACAAAGCATGAAGAAAGCTGTTTACACATTCAAATAAGAAATCCTTTTCTGAAAAATTCTTAACACTGTCTTCTTAAATTAAGTCTTATTAGTTTATGGCAGCAATCACTAATCCTACTTCCTTCAAATATATTAAAATTGTAGTTTCCAGAGTTTCAGATCATCACCAAATATTTGCAAAATGAAAAAGGTTCTGATGATTATTGAAGAAAAAAATTCAAGACCTTATCAGCATTTGAATGTTGATAATTTAAAGAAGATTTTCTGTGTGCATTTATCAGCAGGCATTATAATAGGAGTTATTGATAATTATCTTGTACAATAAAAAGTTCTCGAACAACCTCATAAGGGATAAAACATAATGGGTTTACTTACATTAATTGTCTTATAATTGATCCTTAGTTACAGTATGTGATCTGTCTTCAATTATCTTCTTGTCTTTCACTCCAATTTACTTTTTTCCCTCAGAAAACCTTATTCTTTCCATTATGTTGTGGAAATCTACAATGGAAAAGGATAATGGTCAATCTTCCAAAAAATGGCACTTGCATCTGGGATGGAGCAACACAGTCTAGTGATGCCAAAGAATGGAGCAGCCTATCATCTTCCCCAATGTGAGCTCCAGAGATCTTCCAGAGATAAGTGCACGATTGGTGATTGGGGGGGGGATAGGGAAGAAGGGATGTGATCTGGGGGTGGGAAGCAGAGTCAAGGCCTTCAGGAGCCTTGAGGGATGGGATATCCCAGAGGGTGGAGAAGGCCTTGAAGCCCAGACAGGTCTTGGCCTTTGCTAGGCTTTCCAGGGCCTCCCCCACCCGAGGCACCTAATGCTCTGCTAAACAACCATGTTGTCATGGCTCCAATAGATGAAACTCTTCAAAAGAACTTCGAGGTATTGTTTACTGTAAATAATCTTTTATTTGAGAAACAAACTTTCGGCACTACATAGTTGAAACCAGAAACTAAATTCCCCTCCCCGGGATACAAAGTAACAAAGTAAATCATAGTAAGGCATAAATCACATTCCCCAATTAGCTTGAAGCATGGGCTTTCTCCCCAGCTCTCCAGCCCGCCAAAACACTATCAGCTCTGGGCCCAAAGTCCTTGGGTTCCCACAATTAAGTTATTATTGTTATGACTAGTTGGACTCTCATCCCTATTCCCCTTCCCAGCAGCAACTAATTCTAAAAGCAATAGAGAAAATGGCTGCATTTCCATCATTTGTCAAAGCAAGAACATTCTTGAGAGCAAGAATAGGGGGTTTTAAATGAGGCAATTATGTGGGACGCCTCATTTAATGACAGGTTCCATTACAGTTATAACTCGAGGACTATCTATATCAATATCCTAAATTGTAATGAATGCTGATAGAATATTTATGTTTCCTTTACTTCTAATTCTGTAAGTTATCTAAATAATAAAATGACAATAATTTTAATTAATATTGTGCAAATAATATTAAGATTTACATCAAAACAGTAAGGAAAAATGAACATATGTGTATTTTCCTCTTTGCCAAAACTAACAGTCACCATGGAAATAAATAAATGCTAACAACTAATATAATTATGTCCAAAGTTCTCAACAATACTGAGATTTTAATGGAAGGGCTGACTCTGAAAAGAAACCATATTTCATGTAAAATATCAACATACTTAGTTGTATAATCTGTATTAACTTGCCAGCTCCTACGTTGGTGTGTTTCACTGGTTCAAGCAGAATTCTAGATGTTTGGAATAACCAGAAGAAAACAGTAAAAAAAATATTGACATGAAAGGTCCTTGGTGGTCTGTGAGCTTGGTTGTTTTCTTGCAGATATTTCATTATCCAAACATCAGTGCACTGATGACATTACCTGGTTTGGTTAATGAAATGTCTGGAAACAACCAAGCAAGCTCAGAGATGACTAAAGAGTCCTCATTTGTTAGAAATACTCTCCTCTATTGGAATCTTGACACAATTCTGCAGTTGAATCTTGTGATTTTCCTATCGTTGCCATCCACTGGAAATGATCAATCACATGAATTAGTTTCAAAGAATAGTAAATAGAACACTTATGCAATTTAAAATAGAAGAAGTTTCAGATAATACTAGTTACTAAAAATAGGTCTTCCTTTCATATGATATGAAGTTTGGGCAATAATAATCAGTTTTATGCTGTATCCAGAGAAATAAAAAAAATCCACACAGTTCTCTTATCAGTTTCATAAGAAACATAATGACAAGTCAGTGGAAGTTATATACTGTAGTAGAAAAGAGAAAGAATGTGGCTTTTTAAAGGCTTTGTTAATTTTTAAGGCTTTTAAAATGTAATTCTTAATTGTAATTTATTCTGAAGGTATTATTTAGAAAATCATTGATCTCTAAGGGCCAGTGATTATTAGTTCAATCCCAAGCATATTTATGAAGTGTAAACTTCTCTGCCTTTAGTAAGATCTATCTCTTTTAAGAAAATTGTTGGCTCAGAATGCATTTGCTCTAGTGCGAAATTATTTGTTCTGAAAACCTGCTCTTCTGCGTCATTCTTCCACCAGGTAATTGATCTTTTTTCAGAGGTGGTGAGGGTTCAAATGTTCTTGGATTCAGTTCCAACCAAAAGGACTGTGCAAAGCATTTAAAATGGACATGTCACAAAGTATTTTAGTATTGTATGAAAACTATGGTTTCTAGAAGGATTAGTGCAGCTACATTTTCCACCATTGGGATGTATGCATGAATGCATTCACAGCCATGTGAATTTCTCTACCAAACCAAAACTACCTCAAAATTGTAACATATGTGTAATAGGTATATACTACAGGCCATGCAACCAAACA